>NC_050098.1:63863206-65113206 GCF_902167145.1 Zea mays
ACACTTTAACCGCCATGCTCACGACCACCGTGGCCAGAGCTACATAGTTGGTTTTAGCTGCAATTAGGTTGGGGGAAATGGTCAGGGTAGCCCCGATTTCATGGCCGCCGCTCGGAGAACCCAGCCATAGCCCCAATCGGCCGGTCCAGAACCTCGCCGGAGTGCTCCCCGCGCTGCCGTCGTCGTGGACTTGGGTGTGCAAAGAATTAGAAATCCGGGGGGCTCGGTGTAAAGCGTCAGAGACCCGTTGGAATAGTGGTTGAACCCGTTCACAGTTAGATAAAGACGCGAGGACCCCGGTGTAATTCTGCCATCGCGCGCGGACGTGGGCGCGCGTTTCCTGCGTTGTTGGGCCGGTTCATGCCGGAATCAGCCCAACAGTATTGAATATTTTCCTTTTTCTTTTTCAGGAAAACTTTAGAAATATGTAGAAAAATGTAGAAAAATGCTAAAATTGTGAAACTAATTTTCCTAGGCTTGTTATTTTCCCTAGAATTTAGTAAAAATAGTTTTGTGATTTTTAGTGGAAATAAGAAATTTTAGGGTATTTAAAGTGGTTAAAAGTATTGGTTATGGATTTTTAGAAAATAATTGGAAAGTCCAAAGATGCCCAAACTTTTTATGGGAACTTAAAGCAATATTTAGAAGCCTTGGGTAGGGTTTGAGTTGATTTGGACCATGTTTGATAACTAGAAACCAAAACCACCCCCCTGCCCTTTGGACTCCTTTACCGACTCCGGAAACCCTAAGTTCTCGGAGTACCGTGAAGGAAAGTTGTACTCAAGACATAGATAATAAGTTTATATTGTCTTTGCATCCTCATGAGCATCCCATGGCATCCATTCTTATACCTATGTATGGTTATGATTAGAACGTGAAGAAGAAATAGAAGTCACCGAAGATAGGACACCACCACCTTCGGATTCTCAAGCAGGCAACTGCTTCTACTTCGATATTTGTGGATCCGAACCCGACTCACCTGTAAACGAAGGCAAGCCCCGGTGCATTTGCCACCTTCCTTGATGTTTTTAAAATCTTTCTCACTTGATTGCTGCATTAGGTGATAGGAGTTGCTTGATAAAACCATTCCTGCATTACCTTCCTTGATCTTGATTACCCTCCTTGAAACCCTGTTTTTACAAAAAGGTTTTACTATGCTTAGCCTTGCTTTAGAAAACAAAATGTTTTGTTTTTACAAAATATGATATGGCAAAGGTGGGTGGGATGTTTTCGAAAATAAAACTTGATGGTGAATCCATCACGGCCGTGATGGATTCAACATCGGAAAAGATGTACCTCTGCCAGGTACCAAGTTTTTGGGTTAAAAGATTAAGCTGAGACCGGGCGGGTGACTTGCACGAGAAAGGAGTCTCGGTGTAGTGTCTCCGTCTGAGTCGATTAAGGACCTTGTCGATGTAGGCTTGATGATCGAGGACCCTTTAACTGGTCACATGCCTCGTCATGGGTAAGCCTTGCCTCGGGCAGACTAAGGCCAGAATAAGATAACACGAAATGGGCGTGGAGCGGTGGCGAGAGTAGCATGTACCCTCCGTGGCAAGAGGCTGGACGGTGGTGTATCTGTGCTCTCGGTTTGCGTGAACCTGATCTGGTCTTAAGAACCCCGGTGGCGGGTTGACATATGCAAGGGTTAAGTGCTACATATGTCGTGTGATTGGAGATCCTCAGCTGAGTATAATCGATTCGGATCACCGTACCTTCGCGGTTATGAAGACTTGGTCACTGACCTACACGTAGCATTCTACTAAAGATGATGGGTTTTTGTTAAGAAATTGGCTAGTGCAGGACCAGTGATTGAACTAGGGTAGAAAGAACTCTAGTTACAGGTAACTCTACTTAACTTGACAAATAAAATTGGATTTTTTAAGGATCCACTTTAGTAAGCATTTCTGCAAAACAGAGTCTTTGATTATTGAAAAGCCTTACCTTGACTCCCATATAACCAGCATACCCTTGAGAGTCTTTTCTTTAGTCGGGTAAGACTTGCTGAGTAATCCCATACTCAGGGTTTATCCCTTCGTTGTTTTTAGGTGAGGAAGTAGCAGATTTCTGCTGCTTCTGTGCCAAGGTGGTTCCCAAAGAAGAAAAAACAAGACTGAAGTGTGGGAGGACTCGGTCCTCCACATAGGATCTTTTGCTTATAACTTATCGGGAGGAGTCTGTGCCTCCCTTGGTTTGTATAATATTACTACTCAGCACTCGCCTTTTTAGTTCTGGTCTATAATAAAATAACTTAAGCTTTCTTTTAAAATAAATGTAATTTATGTAATCGCTTCCGCATTTCTTTATCTCCGATGTTCTGTAATGTCTGCAAGACGGGTGAAACGTTCCTGGTAAGGTAAGGAAAGATACCGAACTTGTCAAGTGACTTAGGAACATCTACAGGGTGTCTGATGTCTGTTGGACAAGGACAACTGTAGGTGGGCCTAATTACTTGGGAGGTTCCGTCACAGCTGGTATCGGAGCGTAGCCCTTCTTTGCAGATATTATGATGCATCTTCAAAAGGATTTTCAAAAGTCTTACCTAAAAACTCTTTTCTCTTCTTACCTAAGTATTCTGAAGAGTCTATCTTAAAGACCAGATAGGAAGAGTGCAATGTATAGAAGGTTGAATCGACTAAGGTTGATTCTGTACTTACACATGCATCATGCTAAGAATTATGCTAATAACATTTTCCCCCTTAGAAATATGCCGCCACGCACAAGGCTAACGGCACGCAAGTCAACGGGACCAATTGGAGTACCCCGGCATCAACTGGCCCCCCGACATGAAAGCAGCAGCAGTGGAAGTAATGACCCCATAGGAGATCTTGAAGCCCGAGTGAGTCGACTTCAAGCAGCGCTGCAACACAGGACCGATGCTTGGGTCGCAGACGGAGATAGAATCAATGAACTAAGAAGGGACATCCGTCACCTGCAGGATCAGCTTGCTGATCGGGACTTAGCACTTGACTCGGCTGTACAGTCTCGTTTGCTGGCATGTGCTAAGGAAGCAAGGGCTCAAGCCCGAATTAAAGAACTTAGCTCAACTGTCGACAACCTGCAGGTCTACTGCAATACGTTGCATGAGGAAGTCCATGTACTATACTCACAGTTACACCCTAGTGTGCCTGTACACCCTGCTGAGGCGGAAGCCGGACCATCTCACGTTGCGGGACGCGCGTTGGGTGGGGAGTTAGACCTTTTTGAGCCCCCTCCTTCCTTGAGGTTGGTTGATGTCTGGACTCCCACACCTGACGATGAGGCCGCCAAGAGTGATGGAAAGCAGGACTAATGGTGTAATAAAAGTAGAGTAGGGTATTGTAGGTTGTACTGTTGTATAATAGGTTGAACTTTTGTATAATGGGTAATGTATCCTGTTATGTAATATCGAGTCTGTATCATTAGTTTTTATAGTAATGTAAAATGGAAGGTTTCTGTGGCGGAACTGCCCGAATTATTCCAACTTAAGTGCCTAAGCCCCGCCTCAGAGGCTAGACCACACTTAAATGGGAATAACCCGTCAATCCCTCGGATCTAGTCCGACACGGCCACTGACAGGATCAGGTACCACAAGCTCACTCGAAGGTGAGTCACAGAGCAAATACAATAAAGCATAAAACCATACATGTCACAATGTTAAATTATTACATCACCATCATCATCATCGGAGTTTTTGCAAAAGTAACCATCATTGTTCGAAGTGCAGCGGAATAAAACTAACGGTAATTAAACAGAGAGATGGGGAAGCCTGTCCCATCACTCCTCATGCTCCTCCTCAGCCGAGGCAGGGTCCCACTCAACAGTCCAACCCGGTGGCAAGGTGGACGGCCAAGTTATCCCAGCAACCATCTCCTCCAGAGAACCTGTAAAAAAATTATGCCACAAGCAAGGCTGAGTATACTAATACTCAGCTAGACTTACCCGGTGTGAGGAGTCTACTCCTCTACCTCTAGACATGCAGCTGTTTGGCTGTGGGGTTTGGTTGCCAAAAGCACTAGCTGAGTTTCTAAATCAAGATTTTAACTTAGTCAAAATTAAGTGTGACTCTCTTAAGGCTAAAAGTGAACTATCTACTCATACATGGTAGCAAGCATTATTAACAATCAACATCTTATCTCAACTCATCATACTTCCACTTATTACTCAATGTAGCAGCATGGATCAAGCAGTCTCATTAACTGCGAGAAGCAGACGATTCGAATCGAGTTTTTATCCTTGCAAGGTAAACCGAAACACACGACATGCAGGGGCACTCCGTCCCCACACATATCAACCGTCCCCATCGATTCCCCGTCAGCAGATCAGGGCTCACCGCCTTGGCGTACAATGCCTCATTGACCCCGACTGGCCGTCGTGCAGTGACCGCACTTGTACCCACCATAACCGGAATGGGAGACCTCGTCTCAGGTCGCGTGAGGGGTAAAGTCCACTGCCAGGTTCAATCAGGTACTAGGCTTTCCGATTTACCATATTTCTCGGCGTGTGCTTAGTACATTCAAACGCTTGACTCACGGTACCACACCTTAATCCTTATTCCAATTTCATCTCGTAGACAACCAATCCCCATGGATGGTTGCCCACCAACTAGTATCATGACAAAGTGAAAGTGGGTACAATCAATTTCCTGATCTC
This sequence comes from Zea mays, assembly GCF_902167145.1. Classification (NCBI taxonomy): domain Eukaryota; kingdom Viridiplantae; phylum Streptophyta; class Magnoliopsida; order Poales; family Poaceae; genus Zea; species Zea mays. The sequence goes on from NC_050098.1 coordinate 63,867,839, forward strand.
GCGCGAGTGCTAGAAAAATCACTCGTCTTCTACCGAGATCCTATTTAAATAAAGCAACTACTCGACCTGGCATACTAGTATTCATCTCAATAGGATTCCTGAGATCATGCAACTAGGTTTTCAGTCAACTCCTACACTTAAGTGCACAATCAATCCTACAATCATTAAGTGAAGTAAAATAGCATAAATAACAGGTTATGCATAAAACCGGGGCTTGCCTTCCAAAGCAGTGGCAGGCAGGTCCTCTGGTGCAGGCTCGGGTGCTGGATCTGGGGCTACCTCCTGAGCAGCTCCTTGCTCCGGCACGAGGATGTACTCTCCGTCAGCAAGATTACAGTCTATCGAATGCAATGAACATGTATGTCATGATTATGCATGATTTAACAACATTTTGTAAAAGAAACTAAGTCAAGAAGTAACTTAGGGTTCTTAGTCATGTGAGGCTTCTAGTGGCATATATATAAACATAGACTTATTACCCTTTTTAAACTTAGGTTTTCTTTTAGGATAACATAGTGGTTGAGTATTGCCTTGATATATTTTAGTGGGTCATTTTACAAGTTTTTGGGACAACATTTATTCACATCTTTCATTTTTCTTTCCTTAATTTCCATTTAAGGCTTTTAGTGTAGGTTTGAACTACAACAGGGTTTTAATAATTTCCAAAAATTCTGTAAAAATTACAGTGGGTTGTCACTGGCTATGCTAGCTTGTTTTAAGAATTTGAGGCTTAAAGTATAAAAGTTAGGCCTTAAATAAAAATAACAAAAGTTAGGCAAAAAGGGCCACTTTACACTACACCTCCTAGTTAGGGGTAGGTTCTGTCCTAAAGGTTATTTTTGTTGGCATCCTCTGGTAATAATAGGCCTTTGTGCTAAAAATCACAGGAAACTAAGGAGTGGTTATTTAGTTATGATTTTCTCAAGTTTAATGTCAAAAAGGCACTTTCTACTACATTATTATTTGAAAAATGTCAAACAGCAGATTTCTTATTTTTCCTAAGTTTTCTCTAATAAAACAATAGTTATCCCAAGGGTGGGGGTATTTTTACCTTGGGGTCATTTTTGTAGGGTTTTTCTAAGTTATCCTTGTTTTATTAAAATAAAAGATATCCTACTTAATTTGTACTAAACCAGGATATGATATATTTTTCCAGTGAACTATATTGAATAAGTAACCTAACAAAAATAGAAGTACTCTCTGGTTCATTATATAAGTTGCATTTTCTATTTTCCCTATCCTTAAGCATATTTTAGAATAAAGGGTAAAATTAACTTAAATGGAGTGGACAGAGGGGTTTAACATTTTTACTTGGTCTAGTAGATAGATATAAGCTTCTCAAAATTTTTCTAGCCCTGGTCAAGCAATATTCCTATTTTTCCTCCTAATATTGGGTTTTGAGTGGTTTTCTTATTTAATTCTAAACTTCAGAAAGAAATACAGAAGCTATGGGTTCTATTATTTTTCTCTGATAGCTCATAGATTTCTGAATCTAGCAAAATTGGTTTGAACATTTTTGGATGATTATTCTGCAAGTTATGCACTTACTTAGTTATCTGTTATAATAAAAGAAAAGAAATTCAAAAATAGAAAAAGAAAACGTGTTTACGCCGAGGCCCCTGGGGTTTTTCCTTTTCTTTTCTCACAGAACAGCCCTTGGTCCACTATTGGCTTGAGTCACTGACATTGCGCAAAGCCCCCTGGACTTAACTAAAATCTAACCCGCGCTCCCTGACCGGCTTAAACAGTGTCCGCGGTACATTTTACGGCGGTGGGGCTTACCGGCGGCAGTAGAGCTCCGGCGGGATGGTCAGTGACGTCCGGGAGGTCACAACGGTCACGCCGATGTGCGGGTCGGTGTCGGAGGTGGTCGGAGCTACCCTGGCCACGAGCACAGGCGGCGGGAGTCGTCGGCGGCTCCTGCTCCGGCCAAACCACGGCGGCATAGATCAATTAGGGTGCACGAGGAGCTTCACGGGGTGACACAGAGGCCGTACGCGCAAGGAATTGGAAAACGGTGCAGGGGCTTACCCGGTCCACGTGCGCCGACGGGTTCTTGAACTCCGGTGAGCACGATTGGGCTAAACCGGTGACGCGGGTCCCCGGGTCAAGCTTGAGCAAGACTCACGGCTTCACCAGGAAGCTCTCTGAGGGCTTGGATCGAACGGAGGAGGACGGGAGAGGGGCTGGCCACGGTGGTTGCTCTCGGGCGGCACTGGCGGGTCGCGGGGAGGTCGCCGGAGTTAATGGCTGGCTCGGGCGAGTCCGGCGCAGTACGGAGGAGGTAACGGGGAAGGCAGCCAAGCACTAGGGCGGGCTTTATAGCCGTGGCGCGGGCGTGGTCACGGGCGGCCGCGGGTGCGCGGGGGTTCGCGCACGGGCGTGCTCTGAGCGCGCCCCCGGATGCCAACTCGCGTCGAACACGTGGAGGCTTGCTTCTGCCATGGTTCAACGGCCGATTAGAGCGCCATAGCGTGCGTATCTTGGCAAGGTCACTGTGTACGGTCGCTTCTCTGCTCCAAATCCTATCTTTTCGCTGTGAGTTCCAAGTCGAGATATGGTCGGGGTAGAGAGATAGAGAGGGGAGAAGTTTGCTGTGTCAGCCAAGCCCGAACCGAGACAAAAGGAGTGTCAAGTCATGTCTAGCGCCCTAGGATAGGTGTCATCTCTTTCCAGGGTGTTCTAGGGTTAATTTGGCGCCCTTTTGTCAATTGGGTCGAAGGGTTTTGAAAAGGGGATTAAGGTGAACATGTGGAGTCTTTGTGCAAGGGTTAGTTTTTGTACTTAGGCAAAAACTGAATTTTCCCTTGTGCTCAATCTTAGGTGAACTGTTTAGGGCTTTTCTGAAAACTTTTTGGGGGTACTGCCTTACTATTAATTGTAGGTTATTAAGTGTACTACAACTTTTATATTTGGCCCAAACCATGATCATAAGGTTTACATAATCTTTTGATCATGGCTTCAATTAGGGTTCCCATTGCCTATGGGGGTTTTGCTTTAGGGTTTTGGGAGATCCCCACTTAGATGTGCATGATAAGCTAGGGCATGACATCCAAGGTGGATTACACTTGCTTAGGACCTAGAATTCCAAGTTTGGTATCCTTTGCCTAAATCAGCCTTCATGTGATGATGGGTAAAAGGGGTAACCCTGGGATGGACACCCTGAGTAACACCTGGGGTGTTACAGCCCTCCCCCCTTAAAGGAATCTCGTCCCGAGATTTAGGTAGAGTCCCTTGGAGGGTGCTTGAAGGTGTGCTGGTGTTGTTTTTCCTTCACACTTAAGTTTCTCTTATTAACTGCTCTTCGAATGTCATCCTCTTTGCAACTTCAGAAGGAAGCCCTTCTTAAGTTAAATCCACAACTTAGACTATCCTTGTTATCTAAGTTCTTCTTATAATTGAATTCAAAGGGCAGGTGGGGGTGGGGTTTTGGGGTTACATACCGACTCCTTTGGGTAGAAAGTCGGGGAAGCGAGAGCGTAGAAAATCCCCAGTCTCCCATGTAGCTTCTTCTGCTGAATGGTGACTCCACTGAACCTTATACATTCTGACCGACCTTGCCCGAGTTGATCTCTCCTTTTGATCTAATACCTTGACGGGGTACTCTTGGTAGGATAAGTCTGGTTCTATCTCAATGTCTGGTTCCGGGAGTACTTCAGTGGGTAGACGAACGCATTTCCGCAGCTGGGATACATGGAACACATTATGAACTGCTGACATGTGAGGTGGCAATTCCACTTGGTAGGCTACGGGTCCACAAGCCTCCTTGATCTCGTAGGGTCCAATATAGCGAGGAGCTAACTTGCCCTTGATCCCGAATCTCTGGACACCCATGGTGGGTGATACCTTAAGATAGACATGATCTCCCACCTCAAACTGTAGAGGCTTCCGCCTCTTATCATGATAGCTCTTTTGTCTGGCCTGAGCAGCTTCCAAGTTCTTGGTAATAACTCTGACTTTTGCCTCTGCCTCGAGTACCAAGTCTGGCCCAAAAATTTCCCTTTCTCCTGTTTGAGACCAATTAAGTGTGGTCCTACACCTTCTCCCATATAATGCCTCAAAAGGTGCCATCTTCAAACTGGACTGATAGCTATTATTGTAAGAAAACTCCGCCAAAGACAAACACTTGTCCCAGTCCTTCCCATAATGTAGTGCACATGCTCGCAACATGTCTTCCAAAATCTGATTCACCCTTTCTGTTTGGCCATCTGTTTGAGGGTGATATGCTGAGCTTCGGATGACATGGGTCCCAAGTGACTCTTGCAATTGCTCCCAAAATCGTGCCACAAATGGTGCTCCTCTGTCAGATATAATGGTTTTGGGAATACCATGCAACCTTACTATCTGATCAACATAAATCTCAGCGTACTTCTCTGCTCTGTGGGTGGTATGCACTGGCAAGAAATGAGCAGTCTTGGTCAACCTGTCCACGATAACCCAAATAGAATCATGGTGCCTGGAGGTATTGGGTAATCCCACTATGAAGTCCATACAAATGTCCTCCCACTTCCAAGATGGTATGGGAAGGGGTTGCAAAGGGCCTGCTGCCTTTAAGTGACTAGCCTTTATCCTCTGGCAAGTATCACACTCGGATATGTACTTGGCAATTTCTCTTTTCATTCTAGTCCACCAATATAAAGATCTGAGGTCATGGTACATCTTGTTGCTACCAGGGTGCATGGAGAATTTGGAAAGGTGAGCTTCATCTAGTATCTTCTTTCTGAGCTCAGGGTCCTTGGGAACAACCAATCGATCTCCAAACCATAGAATTCCCTTGCTATCCTGTCGGAAACACTTGTATTTTTCTGCTTTTTGCTTGATCATTTCTTTGATAACCTGAACACCCTTATCCTCAACCTGTGCCCTGACTATATGTTCTTGCAATGTGGGTTCCACCGAGATATAGCTTAGGTTACCCGAAGAAACAACTTCCAGGTTCAGCTTGCACAACTCATCACACAGGGTGGTCACTCCTACATCCATGCTCATACAATTACACTGGGCCTTTCTGCTCAAGGCATCTGCCACAACATTGGCCTTCCCTGGGTGATAATGCACCTCCAAATCATAGTCCTTGATCAACTCTAACCATCTCCTTTGCCTCATGTTCAGATCTGCCTGAGTGAAGATGTATTTGAGACTCTTGTGATCAGTGTAGATGTTACAGTGAGCTCCCATCAAGTAGTGTCTCCATATCTTTAGAGCATGAACCACAGCTGCCAATTCCAGATCATGAGTGGGGTAGTTCTGCTCATGGGGCCTGAGTGCCCGGGAAGCATAAGCAATCACTCTGTTTTCTTGCATCAAGACACAACCCAACCCTGTACCAGAAGCATCACAATAAACTTCAAATGGCTTGGTGTTGTCAGGTTGAGCTAGCACTGGGGCTGTTGTCAAATGCTGCCTCAAGGTATGGAAGGCATCTTCACACTTTTGGCTCCACTCAAATTTGATTCCCTTCTTCAACAGTTCAGTCATTGGTTTGGCAATTCTAGAGAAATCCGGAATAAATCGTCGATAATACCCTGCCAATCCTAGAAAACTCCGAATCTGCTTTACTGTAGTCGGGGGCTTCCAGTCCATTACCTCTTGCACCTTCTCAGGATCAACTGATATCCCATCCTGAGAAATGGTGTGACCCAAGAATTTAATCTCTTTCAGCCAGAACTCACATTTAGATAACTTAGCATAAAGATGATGGTCTCGCAGTCGCTGAAGCACAATGTGCAGGTGCTCAGTATGCTCGTCCTCATTCTGGGAATAGACCAGAATATCGTCAATGAAAACGACCACGAACTTATCCAATTCTGGCATAAACACTGAGTTCATCAGGTACATAAAATAAGCCGGGGCATTGGTCAGCCCAAAAGACATCACCAGAAACTCATACAGTCCATATCTGGTAGAGAAAGCCGTCTTGGGAATATCGCTAGCGCGGATCTTGATCTGATGGTATCCTGAGCGAAGGTCTATCTTGGAGAATACCTTGGCTCCAACCAACTGATCAAACAGAACATCAATGCGGGGCAGCGGGTATTTGTTCTTTATAGTCACCGCATTGAGAGGACGGTAGTCAACACACATCCTCAAACTCTCATCCTTTTTCTTCACAAATAAAGCTGGACATCCCCATGGTGAAGTGCTTGGACGAATAAACCCCTTGTCCAACAACTCTTGCAGTTGTTTCTTCAATTCTGCCAATTCCGCGGGAGGCATCCTATAAGGTCTCTTGGAGATAGGAGCAGTCCCGGGTTGCAATTCGATGGCGAACTCAATATCTCGGTCAGGTGGCATTCCTGGCAATTCATCCGGAAAAACATCCGGATAGTCACAGACCACTGGGATCTTTTCCACTGGGGATTCTAACATAACAAAAGCACAAGATCGGGTACAACCCTGGTCAGGCAAATACAGTGTGGTCTCACCGCAAGTTGGTGAGTGCACCTCAATGGCTCTGGCTGCAATATCCATAACTGCTTGGTGCCTGGTCAACCAGTCAGCTCCCAATATAATATCCACACTATCCAACCCCATTATCATTAGGGTAGTTTTGAATATGAGACTACCCAGCTTAATTGGTACGTGCCTACAGATCTGATAGGAGGCAACCCTGCCTCCTGGTGTTGAGATTGTAATACCCCCATTGGTGTGGTGAAAAGGCAATTAGCACTTGGCACAAAATTTGGTACTGATAAAACTGTGTGATGCACCAGAATCAAAAAGAACAATAGCAGGATAATTCAAAACTGTAAAGATACCAGTCAAGACGGGTGCTCCCTCTGGGATATCAACCATGGTGGTGAAGTTTAGTCTGCCCTGCCTCACTTGCACCTTCTGTCTCTTGCCTTGGTTCTGATTTGCATTCTGCCCCTGCCTCTGCTGGTTCCTGGGGCAATTCTTGGCATAGTGCCCAGTGTTGCCACAAGTGAAGCACCTGTTGTCATTGGCTTGGCGGTACTGCTGCTGCTGATTATTCCGCTGTGCTGGAAATTGATTGCGGTTGGGTGCCTGCTGCTGCTGTTGCTGAGGTCGGATTACCCATCGCCCTTGCTGCTGCTGGGGCCCCCTGCCCTGGGTGTCGGACACAATTCTGAAGCGTTGTGGCTGAGCTGAAGGTCCTGCCACAGGGGTCTTCCTCTTCTTCTCTGCCTGCCTAGCTGTAATGCAGTCCTCCTGGGAGATAGCCATGTTGACCAATTCATTGTAGCTGTTGGCCCTGACGGTGTTGAGACGATCCCGGAGCTTAGTGCTGAGCCCCCTTCTGAATCTGTCCCTCTTCTTCTCATCTGTATCTGCATGATACCCCGCGTACTGGCACAAGTCATTAAAGGCCTGGGCATACTGCAACACTGTCCTGTTGCCCTGAGTGAGTGCCAAGAACTCATTGAGTTTCCTGTCCATGATCCCGGCTGGTATATGGTGTCCTCTAAAAGCTGCCTTGAACTCCCTCCACTCCACCTCTCGGTCCTCTGGCTGCATAGCAAGAAAATGATCCCACCAAGTCCTTGCAGGTCCGCGAAGCTGCTGGGTGGCGAACCTGACTTTGGTGACCTCTGAGCAAACTCCATGGAGCAGTGGGAATTTGGATTCCACCACTCGCAGCCACACATCTGCGTCAAGCGGGTCCTCCGCCCTCGTGAACAATGGAGGCTGGGTGCTGAGGAATTCCTGATAGGTGGCCGCCGCGGGGTGACGTTGGTGGTCCCCACCACCATAATGCTGAGGTGGTGGCTGACGTTGAGCCAGCTGCCTCAGGATCTCATTCTGCTGAGCCATGAGCTCCTGCAGAGTGGGAGGTGGTGGTGGCGGTGGAGGAACGCGCTCGTTCTGGCCACGACGCTGCCTCCCGGCCATCTGAAAAACCACATACTTACTTAACACCACAATTCCAAATTTCAAGATTTTTATCACGAGGACAAAGTTAAAACAGCATGATAGACTCCGACTTCAACAAAAGGGATTTTTACGAGGCATAAATCTTTCCTTCCAAATTTAGACTGATAAAAGCATCCATCAAAAAGCTCCCAAGAGAGTTTAACACGGTTACATCAAATTGTTCCAAAATGACTCAACTCTATCTAGCCTAGTACCCCAAGGGTGCAAAAGCTAAGCTAGCTGCGAGGAGTCCGACCATCCAACCTCTAAGCTTATCCGGGACACCTAGTGAGCGAACGAAGCAACACTTGACTCGGGGGAAGGTGGTCTTCCTGAGCCAGCAGTGTCTACACTGGAGGCAGGCTCATCTCCTCCCTCAATGTCGACGTCCTCGTTGTCCTCCTGGTCCTGGATCTCTTGGTGATGCATGTCCAGGTGCTCGTTAGCCTCAGCAAGCTGCTGCTGAGTGTTAATGAGCTGATCCTCGAGAACCTCGATGGTGTTCTCCCTGGTGCCTACCAGCTCCTCCAACTCCTGAATATCGGTGGATAGCTGCTCCACCTGCAAGTCCTTCTCCACTAATTCTTGAGATAAGTCAACCACGAGCTCCTCTCTGTTATCCAGCGTGATCTTTGTTGCCTCCAGTAGTGCCATCAGATGGGACATTGCCTCACCGCGCATCACTTGCAGACGGTACAGAGCATTCATGCACCGTACTGTCAAGTGCGCAGTCTGACCTGGGTAGATGGCCTAGATGTCCTTGGCATGCTCCACCCGATCCTTCCACATTGGGTCGTCCTCCTTCTCAGCGGGGAACAAGCCAATGGGGTGGGTAGCCAGCTCCAAGGGATGGAATCCGCAGAAAGTAGTCAATCCATGCAGAGCGATCGCCTCGATCGTGTCCTCTGCCCGGTACCCGAAGGACTCGGAGTCCAAGGAGCGCCATCCTGGCTGTAGGGGATGAGGCTCCAAGGTCATCCTCACCCGACAGCGAGGCACTCGGTGCTTCTCGAACTGCTGCACCGCGTACTGAGGGGGTGTAGTGTATCCAGCCCCCTGAAGTACCTCCCACAGAATGCGGGGAAAGCCCTCTCGTGCAAGTCCGTCAGTGTGGGTCAGTGCATTTTCGTCATCAGAGGATCCATGGGAAGTCATCTGTGTACGGTTAAGCGTAAGTAAAAGAAAAAGAATGGTAAAAAGAACAAGGAAAATAAGACTCGGCCCTTCTCTAGTTAAGTAAAAAGGCACTAGGGACCTAGTTGGTTGTTATCTTGTTTTTAAGTCCTTTACTCAGTTATTCATTTGCTTAATTATGAATGCATGCATGCTCGTCCAGAACGACCTCACAACAAGATAAAAGGAATAGGGAGGAACTCCCATCCTGTAAAAGTGGCCTGTAGGGCCTAGTTACTTAGCCACCTAGCTACCATTCTATTAACCTAAGGCTTCACGTCCTAGGTCTATCCTGTTCGTCCTACTATCTATCCAACCTTGTTTCTATCAAGTTTTATTTAGAAAATTGATGGTATTTATATTTTATTGATCCCTCTGTGGTGGTACAAGCTCCGATACCAGCTGTGGCGGAACTGCCCGAATTATTCCAACTTAAGTGCCTAAGCCCCGCCTCAGGGGCTAGACCACACTTAAATGGGAATAACCCGTCAATCCCTCGGATCTAGTCCGACACGGCCACTGACAGGATCAGGTACCACAAGCTCACTCGAAGGTGAGTCACAGAGCAAATACAATAAAGCATAAAACCATACATGTCACAATGTTAAATTATTACATCACCATCATCATCATCGGAGTTTTTGCAAAAGTAACCATCATTGTTCGAAGTGCAGCGGAATAAAACTAACGGTAATTAAACAGAGAGATGGGGAAGCCTGTCCCATCACTCCTCATGCTCCTCCTCAGCCGAGGCAGGGTCCCACTCAACAGTCCAACCCGGTGGCAAGGTGGACGGCCAAGTTATCCCAGCAACCATCTCCTCCAGAGAACCTGTAAAAAAATTATGCCACAAGCAAGGCTGAGTATACTAATACTCAGCTAGACTTACCCGGTGTGAGGAGTCTACTCCTCTACCTCTAGACATGCAGCTGTTTGGCTGTGGGGTTTGGTTGCCAAAAGCACTAGCTGAGTTTCTAAATCAAGATTTTAACTTAGTCAAAATTAAGTGTGACTCTCTTAAGGCTAAAAGTGAACTATCTACTCATACATGGTAGCAAGCATTATTAACAATCAACATCTTATCTCAACTCATCATACTTCCACTTATTACTCAATGTAGCAGCATGGATCAAGCAGTCTCATTAACTGCGAGAAGCAGACGATTCGAATCGAGTTTTTATCCTTGCAAGGTAAACCTAAACACACGACATGCAGGGGCACTCCGTCCCCACACATATCAACCGTCCCCATCGATTCCCCGTTAGCAGATCAGGGCTCACCGCCTTGGCGTACAATGCCTCACTGACCCCGACTGGCCGTCGTGCAGTGACCGCACTTGTACCCACCATAACCGGAATGGGAGACCTCGTCTCAGGTCGCGTGAGGGGTAAAGTCCACTGCCAGGTTCAATCAGGTACTAGGCTTACCGATTTACCATATTTCTCGGCGTGTGCTTAGTACATTCAAACGCTTGACTCACGGTACCACACCTTAATCCTTATTCCAATTTCATCTCGTAGACAACCAATCCCCATGGATGGTTGCCCACCAACTAGTATCATGACAAAGTGAAAGTGGGTACAATCAATTTCCTGATCTCGCGCGAGTGCTAGAAAAATCACTCGTCTTCTACCGAGATCCTATTTAAATAAAGCAACTACTCGACCTGGCATACTAGTATTCATCTCAATAGGATTCCTGAGATCATGCAACTAGGTTTTCAGTCAACTCCTACACTTAAGTGCACAATCAATCCTACAATCATTAAGTGAAGTAAAATAGCATAAATAACATGTTATGCATAAAACCGGGGCTTGCCTTCCAAAGCAGTGGCAGGCAGGTCCTCTGGTGCAGGCTCGGGTGCTGGATCTGGGGCTACCTCCTGAGCAGCTCCTTGCTCCGGCACGAGGATGTACTCTCCGTCAGCAAGATTACAGTCTATCGAATGCAATGAACATGTATGTCATGATTATGCATGATTTAACAACATTTTGTAAAAGAAACTAAGTCAAGAAGTAACTTAGGGTTCTTAGTCATGTGGGGCTTCTAGTGGCATATATATAAACATAGACTTATTACCCTTTTTAAACTTAGGTTTTCTTTTAGGATAACATAGTGGTTGAGTATTGCCTTGATATATTTTAGTGGGTCATTTTACAAGTTTTTGGGACAACATTTATTCACATCTTTCATTTTTCTTTCCGTAATTTCCATTTAAGGCTTTTAGTGTAGGTTTGAACTACAACAGGGTTTTAATAATTTCCAAAAATTCTGTAAAAATTACAGTGGGTTGTCACTGGCTATTCTAGCTTGTTTTAAGAATTTGAGGCTTAAAGCATAAAAGTTAGGCCTTAAATAAAAATAACAAAAGTTAGGCAAAAAGGGCCACTTTACACTACACCTCCTAGTTAGGGGTAGGTTCTGTCCTAAAGGTTATTTTTGTTGGCATCCTCTGGTAATAATAGGCCTTTGTGCTAAAAATCACAGGAAACTAAGGAGTGGTTATTTAGTTATGATTTTCTCAAGTTTAATGTCAAAAAGGCACTTTCTACTACATTATTATTTGAAAAATGTCAAACAGCAGATTTCTTATTTTTCCTAAGTTTTCTCTAATAAAACAATAGTTATCCCAAGGGTGGGGGTATTTTTACCTTGGGGTCATTTTTGTAGGGTTTTTCTAAGTTATCCTTGTTTTATTAAAATAAAAGATATCCTACTTAATTTGTACTAAACCAGGATATGATATATTTTTCCAGTGAACTATATTGAATAAGTAACCTAACAAAAATAGAAGTACTCTCTGGTTCATTAATTAAGTTGCATTTTCTATTTTCCTTATCCTTAAGCATATTTTAGAATAAAGGGTAAAATTAACTTAAATGGAGTGGGCAGAGGGGTTTAACATTTTTACTTGGTCTAGTAGATAGATATAAGCTTCTCAAAATTTTTCTAGCCCTGGTCAAGCAATATTCCTATTTTTCCTCCTAATATTGGGTTTTGAGTGGTTTTCTTATTTAATTCTAAACTTCAGAAAGAAATACAGAAGCTATGGGTTCTATTATTTTTCTCTGATAGCTCATAGATTTCTGAATCTAGCAAAATTGGTTTGAACATTTTTGGATGATTATTCTGCAAGTTATGCACTTACTTAGTTATCTGTTATAATAAAAGAAAAGAAATTCAAAAATAGAAAAAGAAAACGTGTTTACGCCGAGGCCCCTGGGGTTTTTCCTTTTCTTTTCTCACAGAACAGCCCTTGGTCCACTATTGGCTTGAGTCACTGACATTGCGCAAAGCCCCCTGGACTTAACTAAAATCTAACCCGCGCTCCCTGACCGGCTTAAACAGTGCCCGCGGTACATTTTACGGCGGTGGGGCTTACCGGCGGCAGTAGAGCTCCGGCGGGATGGTCAGTGACGTCCGGGAGGTCGCAACGGTCACGCCGATGTGCGGGTCGGTGTCGGAGGTGGTCGGAGCTACCCTGGCCACGAGCACAGGCGGCGGGAGTCGTCGGCGGCTCCTGCTCCGGCCAAACCACGGTGGCATAGATCAATTAGGGTGCACGAGGAGCTTCACGGGGTGACACAGAGGCCGTACGCGCAAGGAATTGGAAAACGGTGCAGGGGCTTACCCGGTCCACGTGCGCTGGCGGGTTCTTGAACTCCGGTGAGCACGATTGGGCTAAACCGGTGACGCGGGTCCCCGGGTCAAGCTTGAGCAAGACTCACGGCTTCACCAGGAAGCTCTCTGAGGGCTTGGATCGAACGGAGGAGGACGGGAGAGGGGCTGGCCACGGTGGTTGCTCTCGGGCGGCACTGGCGGGTCGCGGGGAGGTCGCCGGAGTTAATGGCTGGCTCGGGCGAGTCCGGCGCAGTACGGAGGAGGTAACGGGGAAGGCAGCCAAGCACTAGGGCGGGCTTTATAGCCGTGGCGCGGGCGTGGTCACGGGCGGCCGCGGGTGCGCGGGGGTTCGCGCACGGGCGTGCTCTGAGCGCGCCCCCGGATGCCAGCTCGCGTCGAACACGTGGAGGCTTGCTTCTGCCATGGTTCAACGGCCGATTAGAGCGCCATAGCGTGCGTATCTTGGCAAGGTCACTGTGTACGGTCGCTTCTCTGCTCCAAATCCTATCTTTTCGCTGTGAGTTCCAAGTCGAGATATGGTCGGGGTAGAGAGATAGAGAGGGGAGAAGTTTGCTGTGTCAGCCAAGCCCGAACCGAGACAAAAGGAGTGTCAAGTCATGTCTAGCGCCCTAGGATAGGTGTCATCTCTTTCCAGGGTGTTCTAGGGTTAATTTGGCGCCCTTTTGTCAATTGGGTCGAAGGGTTTTGAAAAGGGGATTAAGGTGAACATGTGGAGTCTTTGTGCAAGGGTTAGTTTTTGTACTTAGGCAAAAACTGAATTTTCCCTTGTGCTCAATCTTAGGTGAACTGTTTAGGGCTTTTCTGAAAACTTTTTGGGGGTACTGCCTTACTATTAATTGTAGGTTATTAAGTGTACTACAACTTTTATATTTGGCCCAAACCATGATCATAAGGTTTACATAATCTTTTGATCATGGCTTCAATTAGGGTTCCCATTGCCTATGGGGGTTTTGCTTTAGGGTTTTGGGAGATCCCCACTTAGATGTGCATGATAAGCTAGGGCATGACATCCAAGGTGGATTACACTTGCTTAGGACCTAGAATTCCAAGTTTGGTATCCTTTGCCTAAATCAGCCTTCATGTGATGATGGGTAAAAGGGGTAACCCTGGGATGGACACCCTGAGTAACACCTGGGGTGTTACAGTTTCTCTGGCATATTATGTTTACTTCAAATGTTCTTTACCACAGATGCCGACCAGGACTCGAGGACAGGACGCAGCCGGAACTTCTGGGGGAAGGGATGTTACCCCAAACCCACCTCCGGTTCCTCCCACATTAGCCGAGGCGATTGCCGCCTTGGTGAATGCCACCGCAGACAATACCCGCTTCCTTAGGGAAATGGCGGGTCAACAACAATTCCAGCAGCAGGCAGGAAGGGGTTATCAGCAAGGCCCCCGTGAAACCACCTATCTGGACTTCTCTGAAACCCGTCCACCCCTATTCGTCAAAGCTGGAGATCCACTAGAAGCCGATGAGTGGATACGGGTTATTGAACAAAAGTTTGGTCTTCTCCGCTGTTCAGAGTCGCAGAAGCCGTTATTCGCAGCACAACAACTACGTGGTCCTGCCAGTACTTGGTGGGGAAATTTTGTGGCTATTCAACCTGTCAACCATCAAGTCACCTGGGAAGAGTTTAAAGCAGCCTTCCGTGAGCACTACATACCCGAAGGAGTGCTGCATATGAAACAAGAAGAATTCATGAAGTTAAAACAAGGGGGAGATACCGTCAATCAGTATCTCAACAAGTTTAATCACCTGTCACAGTATGCCATCGACCAGGTGAATACTGATTTAAAGAAAAAGAACTGCTTCATGAGAGGACTAAATGATCGGCTACAGAGGAAGATGGCCACATGTATAGATCTCACGTATGGAAAGGCTGTCAGCACAGCCTTATCTGTTGAAGCAAAATACGCAAGTTCTGGGAAGAACAAGGGATTCGGTGGTGAGAGGCCTAATCAGGGCCAGGCGAAGAGGCAACGGTTTGTGATCCGACCTTCAAGCCAAAATCACACTTTTTCTCGTCCACCCTCATTCCCTTTTAAACAACCAATCATTATTCGCCCCAACAATACCCCCACTACCCCAAATCAGCCGGGTGCCCCAGGCACTCGATTCCCTGCCTTGCCTAGTTCTTCAACTGGGTGTTTTAATTGCGGCAAGTCGGGACATTTCATCAAAGACTGCCCATATCCTAAGCAAAATCAATCGAATGCTCCGCAAGGATCTGGGAGATCAGCTCAGCCCAAAGGAAATACTGTGGGGAAAAATACAAAGAAGACGGGGCGTGTATATTACACCCAAGTGGCCACTACACCGGAAGGAGAGCCGGTGATGATGGGTACGTTTCCCGTGGCCAGTCACCCTGCAATTATTCTTTTTGATTCTGGTGCTTCGCATACATTCATTAGCAAGAAATTTGTGGAGCAACATCACATTGCATGCCATCAATCAAAAGAGGGATTTAAAATTCATTCACCTGGGGGACACATTTTTACTAGAGAAGTGGCCTATGAAGTGCCAGTAACAATGGCCGGACGGAACTTTCCTGCTAATATGATTGTTCTGAAAGGCCAGGATATAGATGTAATTTTGGGTATGAATTGGTTAACCCAACACAAGGCAATTCTGAACACTGAACTCAGAACCGTCAGGTTGAGTTATAATCAAGAAGAGATTCTTTTGTCTCTCCCCGTAACCAATCCAGCCAAAGCTTCTGGTAGAATATATGAAGCCATTGTACCGGAGATCAAGAACATTCCGGTAGTATGTGAGTTTGCAGATGTATTTCCGGAAGATTTGCCTGGACTGCCCCCTGAAAGAGATGTAGAATTCGTAATTGAGCTAAAGCCCGGTACGGCTCCCATCTCCCGAAGATCGTACCGTATGCCCCCTAATGAGTTGGCGGAATTGAAGATTCAATTACAAGATCTACTGAATAAGGGATTCATCCGGCCAAGCTCATCCCCATGGGGTTGCCCCGCCATTTTTATTAAGAAGAAGGATCAAACCTTGCGAATGTGCGTGGACTATCGACCCCTGAATGAGGTCACCATCAAGAATAAGTACCCTCTTCCAAGGATCGACATCTTATTTGATCAACTGACTGGGGCGAGGGTATTTTCCAAAATTGATCTCAGGTCGGGCTATCATCAAATCCGTATTCGGCCCGAGGATATACCGAAGACCGCGTTTACTACGCGGTATGGATTGTTTGAATACCTGGTAATGTATTTCGGGCTCACAAATGCTCCTGCCCACTTCACCTATTTGATGAACTCGGTGTTCATGCCCGAGTTGGACAAGTTCGTGGTGGTCTTCATTGACGATATCTTGATATATTCTAAAAATGAAGAGGACCATGCTCAGCATCTACGGATTGTATTGACGCGCCTGAGGGAACATCAGCTGTATGCCAAGTTCAGCAAGTGCGCGTTCTGGCTGGAAGAAATTCAATTTTTGGGGCACGTGTTATCGGCTAAAGGAATTGCGGTAGATCCTAGCAAGGTCAAAGATATTCTGGAGTGGAAACCCCCAACCACTGTTCACCAAGTCCGGAGTTTTCTTGGACTAGCCGGATATTATCGCAGATTCATACCAGATTTTTCTAAGCTTGTGAAGCCAATCACAAGTTTATTGAAGAATGACATTAAGTTCAATTGGTCTTCTAAGTGTAATGAAGCCTTTGAGCAATTGAAGACATTATTAACCACTGCTCCGGTATTGGCTCAACCGGACATCACTAAGCCTTTTGATGTATATTGTGATGCATCTGGCAGTGGGCTCGGCTGTGTACTGATGCAAGAGGGCCGAGTAATTGCGTATGCTTCAAGGCAGTTGCACCGACATGAGGAGCATTACCCAACTCATGATCTGGAGCTAGCTGCTGTGGTTCATGCCCTGAAAATTTGGTGTCACTATCTGCTGGGAAATATCTGTCACATATATACAGATCATAAAAGTTTGAAGTACATTTTCACCCAGTCAGAATTAAATATGAGACAGAGACGATGGCTTGAGCTTATTAAAGACTATGAACTGGAGATCCATTATCACCCAGGCAAAGCCAATGTGGTGGCAGATGCACTGAGCCGTAAGGTTGCCTGTCAATGTCTTACAATGAAGACCTCTGACAACACTTTGTGTCAAGAGATGGAAAAGCTAAACCTGGGGATAATCCAACAAGGGACTCTGAATCAGCTAAAGCTTGAGTCAATCATTTTGCAAAGGATAATTGATGCTCAAAAAGATAATCTGGGTATGAAGCACATACGAGAGAAGATAAGGGCTGGAGTAGCCAAATGTTTCAAGGAAGAAGATCAAGGTGTGGTATGGTTTAAAAACCGCATAGTAGTGCCAAAGAACGAAGAACTCCGCCAGCAAATTCTTGATGAAGCACATCTTAGTCGTTATTCTATTCATCCCGGAAGCACTAAGATGTACCAAGACTTAAAGCAACATTACTGGTGGACAAAGATGAAGATCGAAATTGCACGCTATGTGGCTAAGTGTGACACTTGCAGACGTGTCAAGGCCATACACATGAAAACTGCTGGTCCATTACAGTCGCTACCAATACCAACATGGAAATGGGAAGACATCAGTATGGACTTTATTGTGGGATTGCCCAGGACTGCAAAAGGATATGACTCTATTTGGGTGATTGTTGATCGACTTACAAAGATTGCTCACTTTCTACCGGTCAAGACATATTATCCGGTACTTACCTATGCGGAGTTATACATTGCCCGTATTCTAAGTTTGCATGGTGTCCCAAAGACTATAGTGTCGGATCGTGGACCACAATTTGTATCCAAATTCTGGGAAGGACTTCATAAATCCCTGGGTACTAAGTTACTCCACAGTTCGGCCTGTCATCCTCAAACCAGTGGACAGACTGAGAGAGTGAACCAAATACTTGAAGATATGCTGCGGGCATGTGTTCTGGACTTCTCACAGAAATGGGATGAATGTTTGCCTTTGGCGGAGTTTTCATATAATAATAACTATCAAGAAAGTATCAAGATGGCACCCTTTGAAGCTTTATATGGACGTCGATGTCGTACTCCGCTAAATTGGTCTGAACCTGGTGAAAGGTGCTTCTTTAGGCCTGATATGGTGAAAGAGGCCGAGGATAAGGTTCAGAAAATTATTTATAATATGAAGAAGGCACAAGCTCGTCAGAAGAGTTATGCAGACACACGGCGAATGCCCTTATATTTCCTGGAAGGAGACTATGTTTACCTGAAAGTCTCACCAATGAAAGGTGTATCGCGTTTTGGAGTTAAAGGGAAGCTTGCACCCAGGTACATTGGTCCATTCCTGGTACTTGAGCAATGTGGACCAGTGGCATACCGACTCCAACTACCCGAAACCTTGTCTGCTGTGCATAATGTGTTCCATGTGTCACAATTGAAGAAGTGTCTTCGGGTTCTCGATCGAACCATTGAAGTAACGAATGTTGTCCTTGAACCAGACTTGACCTACTCTGAGCACCCTATTCAAGTCTTGGATCAAAAGGACAGGGTTACCCGGAGAAAAACTCTCAAGTTTTATAAGATACAGTGGAACCAGCATTCTGAAGATGAGGCTACATGGGAAACTCAAGATTTTCTAGAAAAGAATTTCCCAGGCTTTTTAGCCTCATGTAAATTGTAAAGTCTGTATAACTGTGTAATAGAGAAGTGACCCCCACATCACCCCTGCCTTGTACCAGAAATAAGGAAATAAAAGTATTCCGCGTTTCCTATTCCATTACTTACCCTAGGACTTTTAATCTCGGGACGAGATTCTTTTATGGGGGGAAGGATGTAACACCCCTGGTGTTACTATAACTAAAACTTGAGCATGGCATCATAAGCATTGGCATTGCATATGTTTGACACACCTAAAGTGCATTCACTAGGTAAAAATTTCAAACAAGTTGTATTGTTTTAATGTTTTGCAAATAAGACCCTGGATAGGAAGCTTTACCCTAAATAGGGATTAAAGGGGTAAAACCTAACCCAAGTTGAGAAAACCTAAAAGCTTTAGGGTAAAAGTCATAAAATGAACCAAAAAATAAACTTGAATCACATTTATACCCCTGGGATACCAGAAACCTTAATTGGAACCCTTGAAAACCCTAAAACTAAACCCTAGGGGCCTATGTGCAAAATTAGTCCACTTTTGGGCTAAAGTGCAAAAACCAAGCCAAGTAAGTATTTTAAGTCATTTGGTTCACAAATATGTGGACTTGAAAGCCAAACCCTAAGTTTTGGACTCATTTGCAAAAAGGACCCCAATTTTGGTTCCTATGCTAAGTCTGAAATCAGGGTTATAGCCCCAACTTTGGGGCTGTGTAGCTTTCAAAAGAGTGAGAATTCATATTAGGTCACCACATCAAAATTGTAGCCCAATTATAGGAGAACAACTTTGCTTAAGAGTGTAAGCACAGTTGTTAAGAAAATATTGGAGATAATCAGGTCTGAAGTTAAGCTGTCAGGCTGTTATGGTCTGAATTTTCAGACTAGCAGTGAACTAACCTCGACTTCAAGCTAAGTTTTGAGCATGATCCAGTGGAAATCTACCTATGGTTGCCATAGCAAGTTTGTAGTGGGTATCATACTCTACAAGTTTGCTGCATGGATTAACTCGTGTTACCACAGGCATTTGGGAGAAAATCATGCTCCAATTTGATCTGTCAGTCAAGCTTTCCACTGAATCCGGTGCACTGTTCATCGGTTTTCAGTAAAATCGCGCGGTGGATAAGGGTTGGCTCGCCGGCGATAAGGATGTCGCCGTGGCTCGGGTAAGACGTCGGCGGCCATGGCAAAAGTTACCGGCGACGTGTCAAAGTGTCACTAAGGTGGCGAGCCCCAGTTAATCGGCAGCCGCCGTGCCATCGCCGTGGTCCTGTCGAAGCTAGGCTCACCGCCGTAGATAAAGCCGCTCGTCGCCGTCGTGCCATCTCTGTGCCCGCCGCGTGTCCGAGCCTTTCCATGGCACCGCCGTAATTCCCTACTGCCGTCCCATCATCGCCGATGAGCCCGCCACGGCTAGGAACACGTATTCACCGTGCAAACCTCTTCCTCATCTCCGGCCGCCACCGCGCCATCATCAATTCAAGCGCCACCGCTCGCTCCGCCTATAAATTGAGCCCTCGGCCAGCTGCGCTAGGTCATACCAAAGCCATAGCCACCACTCCCGTCTCCGATTAGCCCCCATAGCCAGAGAATCGCTCACTTCCCCCAAATCAGTTTCCGTCACCGTGAAACGAGCCTCACCGTCGCCAGCCATACTCCGGTCAGTTCCCGTCTTCTGCTCCCTTGTTTAAGCGTTCTCATGCATCTGCGATGCTCCCCGACCCCTTTAATCGAACCAAACCGCCTGGGATCGCCGGGAACGCAACACTTTAACCGCCATGCTCACGGCCACCGTGGCCAGAGCTACGTAGTTGGTTTTAGCTGCAATTAGGTTGGGGGAAATGGTCAGGGTAGCCCAGATTTCATGGCCGCCGCTCGGAGAACCCAGCCATAGCCCCAATCGGCCGGTCCAGAACCTCGCCGGAGTGCTCCCCGCGCTGCCGTCGTCGTGGACTTGGGCGTGCAAAGAATTAGAAATCCGGGGGGCTCGGTGTAAAGCGTCAGAGACCCGTTGGAATAGTGGTTGAACCCGTTCACAGTTAGATAAAGACGCGAGGACCCCGGTGTAATTCTGCCATCGCGCGCGGACGTGGGCGCGCGTTTCCAGCGTTGTTGGGCCGGTTCAGGCCGGAATCAGCCCAACACTATTGAATATTTTCCTTTTTCTTTTTCAGGAAAACTTTAGAAATATGTAGAAAAATGTAGAAAAATGCTAAAATTGTGAAACTAATTTTCCTAGGCTTGTTATTTTCCCTAGAATTTAGTAAAAATAGTTTTGTGATTTTTAGTGGAAATAAGAAATTTTAGGGTATTTAAAGTGGTTAAAAGTATTGGTTATGGATTTTTAGAAAATAATTGGAAAGTCCAAAGATGCCCAAACTTTTTATGGGAACTTAAAGCAATATTTAGAAGCCTTGGGTAGGGTTTGAGTTGATTTGGACCATGTTTGATAACTAGAAACCAAAACCACCCCCCTGCCCTTTGGACTCCTTTACCGACTCCGGAAACCCTAAGTTCTCGGAGTACCGTGAAGGAAAGTTGTACTCAAGACATAGATAATAAGTTTATATTGTCTTTGCATCCTCATGAGCATCCCATGGCATCCATTCTTATACCTATGTATGGTTATGATTAGAACGTGAAGAAGAAATAGAAGTCACCGAAGACAGGACACCACCACCTTCGGATTCTCAAGCAGGCAACTGCTTCTACTTCGATATTTGTGGATCCGAACCCGACTCACCTGTAAACGAAGGCAAGCCCCGGTGCATTTGCCACCTTCCTTGATGTTTTTAAAATCTTTCTCACTTGATTGCTGCATTAGGTGATAGGAGTTGCTTGATAAAACCATTCCTGCATTACCTTCCTTGATCTTGATTACCCTCCTTGAAACCCTGTTTTTACAAAAAGGTTTTACTATGCTTAGCCTTGCTTTAGAAAACAAAATGTTTTGTTTTTACAAAATATGATATGGCAAAGGTGGGTGGGATGTTTTCGAAAATAAAACTTGATGGTGAATCCATCACGGCCGTGATGGATTCAACATCGGAAAAGATGTACCTCTGCCAGGTACCAAGTTTTTGGGTTAAAAGATTAAGCTGAGACCGGGCAGGTGACTTGCACGAGAAAGGAGTCTCGGTGTAGTGTCTCCGTCTGAGTCGATTAAGGACCTTGTCGATGTAGGCTTGATGATCGAGGACCCTTTAACTGGTCACATGCCTCGTCATGGGTAAGCCTTGCCTCGGGCAGACTAAGGCCAGAATAAGATAACACGAAATGGGCGTGGAGCGGTGGCGAGAGTAGCGTGTACCCTCCGTGGCAAGAGGCTGGACGGTGGTGTATCTGTGCTCTCGGTTTGCGTGAACCTGATCTGGTCTTAAGAACCCCGGTGGCGGGTTGACATATGCAAGGGTTAAGTGCTACATATGTCGTGTGATTGGAGATCCTCAGCTGAGTATAATCGATTCGGATCGCCGTACCTTCGCGGTTATGAAGACTTGGTCACTGACCTACACGTAGCATTCCACTAAAGATGATGGGTTTTTGTTAAGAAATTGGCTAGTGCAGGACCAGTGATTGAACTAGGGTAGAAAGAACTCTAGTTACAGGTAACTCTACTTAACTTGACAAATAAAATTGGATTTTTTTAAGGATCCACTTTAGTAAGCATTTCTGCAAAACAGAGTCTTTGATTATTGAAAAGCCTTACCTTGACTCCCATATAACCAGCATACCCTTGAGAGTCTTTTCTTTAGTCGGGTAAGACTTGCTGAGTAATCCCATACTCAGGGTTTATCCCTTCGTTGTTTTTAGGTGAGGAAGTAGCAGATTTCTGCTGCTTCTGTGCCAAGGTGGTTCCCAAAGAAGAAAAACAAGACTGAAGTGTGGGAGGACTCGGTCCTCCACATAGGATCTTTTGCTTATAACTTATCGGGAGGAGTCTGTGCCTCCTTTGGTTTGTATAATATTACTACTCAGCACTCGCCTTTTTAGTTCTGGTCTGTAATAAAATAACTTAAGCTTGCTTTTAAAATAAATGTAATTTATGTAATCGCTTCCGCATCTCTTAATCTCCGATGTTCTGTAATGTCTGCAAGACGGGTGAAACGTTCCTGGTAAGGTAAGGAAAGATACCGAACTTGTCAAGTGACTTAGGAACATCTACAGGGTGTCTGATGTCTGTTGGACAAGGACAACTGTAGGTGGGCCTAATTACTTGGGAGGTTCCGTCACAGACAACACACCCATTGGGATCCACAGCAGTCGGGTCACACCCATTGGGGTCAGCTTCAGCAAATTCAGACACTAGCACTTCCTCAGCAACAGGAACAAAAGGACTGGCATCCTGATCCAAGCTAGACACTCGATGAAGACGTCTCTTCTTCTTTTTCTTCCCCTCAGCAGGAGAAGAGGGCTGATTGTCTCGGCGAGAACGCTTCGGGCAAACACTGTCAGAGCTCTGAGCGTCCAAAGCTTTGTCGGCCTCAGGGATGGACGCCACCACCAGTGCTTCAGCAGGAGCGGCATCAGAAGAATCCTCAGCTAACATATCCAGCATGGCACTTATCTCTGCATCACTTGGATTCAAAGGCACCTCAAAATGAACCTGCCTCTCGTCATCAAGAATTTCTCCGAGTGAGGCAACCAAAGCACTAACTTCTTCGGGAGAGGGTCGCAGTCTAAGGCCCAAACCGCTATCACAAGCAGGAGGATTTGACACGAAACTGGTAAAGGCCTGGGAAGGAGGAAGATTCTAGGTCTAGTATGCAACAGGAGCGCCGACGTTCGACACCTTGCCTCTGAGTATCATTTCGAGCTCGCTCACCAAGTCCACAGTAGGAATTCTTCTGTTAGTCACGCGGCTGAATGTTCTTGAAAACAAAATCAGCGACTACAGCTTCTGTACTCAGACCCCTTTCTTTCAACAATCCAACTTTAGCTAGCAGAGCCCCTGCCTCGGCCACCTCCTGGTCTGTGGGGGATTCGATCCAGCTCGAAGTGCGAACATCCGGCTGTCTCCCTGACTGTGGGGGGAGGGAATTCCCATGATTCTCCATGATGAACCATTCCAGGCGCCATCCCTTGATGCTATCCTTGAGTGGGATGTCGAGGTAGTCAGTCTTCCTCCCACGGTGCATCTCCAAGCTCGTGCCCCCCACCAGCTGGTGCTGCCCTCCGGCCATCCCAGGCCGACAGTGGTACAAATACTTCCAAAGGCCAAAGTGGGGCAAAACACCAAGAAAGGCTTCGCATAAATGAACAAAAACAGAAACTTGCAGAATGGAATTGGGATTCAGATGGGTCAGATTCAAGCGATAGAAATCAAGGAGATCGCGGAAGAAAGGAGCAATGGGAAGAGCAAGTCCGCGGATAAGAAAAGGAACGTAAATGACGGATTCGTGGGTGTCTTCTATCGGAATAGTGACCCCACGACAGATCCGCCACGAACAGAGCTCCTTCGGAGGAAGAACTTCGATAGAAACAAGATGAAGAAGGTCAGATTCAGAGACAACAGACATATGGTTACCTGCGAAAGGCAACTGACTGTTGGGATCGATGGGAGGAATGATTGCGACAGATGAACTCGAAGCTTTCCGCTTGGGCGCCATCTCAACCTTGCTAGCGAACGGAGCGGAAGCAATATTGCAGGAGAGCAGAGAAAGCCTGGATGCAGAAAAGCAGAAACTAGGGTACGGAACGTGGAGGCGTGCAACAGTGCAGTACATATGGGGTTTTCCCGGGCTAGACGCCATTTCTAAAAAGTACCCAGTCATCACCCGGTGGTTATTTCTAAAACGCAGGCGTGCCATGTCATCACCGGGCGGTTATTTCTAAAATGCTGGTGTGCCGTGTCATCACCCAGCCGTTATTTCTAAAACGCTGGCATGCCATGTCATCACTCGGCCGTTATTTCCAAAACGGCCGACGCAGCCCAAATTAACTCAGCTGTTATTTCAAAAAACGCTGACGTTACCTGACTTCACTCAGCCACTATTTCCAAAGCGGTCGACGTGGTCCGTTATCACTCGGCTATCACTTCTAAAACGCCGACGTCGCCAGCAGTCACTCGGCTGTTATTCCTAAGACAGTGACGTGGCTCCAGAAGATTCGGTTGTTACCTCTAAAACGCCGACATCACCTGTAATCACTCGGCCACTATTTCCAAAGTGGTCGACGTGATCCGTTATCACTCGGCTGTTACTTCTAAAATGTCGATGTCGCCAGCAGTCACTCGGCTGTTATTCCTAAAACAGTGACATGGCTCAAGAAGATTCGGCTGTTACCTCTAAAACGCCGACATCGCCAGTAACCGCTCGGTCGTTATTTCTAAAACACCGACATGGCCCGCTATCGCTCGGCTATCACTCCTAAAAGCCCCAATGTCGCTGATAATCACTCGGCCACCACTACTAAAGCGCTGGCATCGTGAAGAAGGCAGTCTGAAGCACGACTCAATGATTCTAAGTCGCTACTCCAGCATTACGTTCAGAAACAGCCTCTGCAATAGGCATTAACACGGTCGACGATCAGCAAGAAGGCAAAATGATACACACAAGATGGAGCGAAATCATTCTTCATTATACGGGAAGCACTACCGAACTTACAAATCAACTCATTATGAGCTTATGCTTTCCCTACTACTACATTACATTTCACTAACTATACTACTAGCTACTACTACATTATTTCGCTAATACTATTTCTACTACTAATCTACACTAACATCTAAAACCAGTGGCGTCTAGCCACTGGCCTTGTTGCTGCCCTTGCTGCTGCCCTTGCTGCCGCCACCGCCGTCGCTGCTGCCACCCTTGCCGCTGCCGTCACCGCCCTTGCCGCTGTTGCCGCTGTCGTCACCGTCGCCTCCGTCGTCGTCGCCGTCACCGCCGTTGCCGCCGCTGCCCTCCTCGGACGAGTTAGAGGAATTCTCCTCATCCGAGGAGTACTCCGACTCATCCAAGCCCTCGAGCCCGGCGCGCTCGACGGCCCGGATGTAAGTCCATACCTCCGCGGTGATCCCCTGGGAGTCGTCTGAATCATCAGACGACACCGGGAGAGAGGCAGGAGCCGGAGAGCCCTCGGACTCGGAGGAGAACTCCTCCTCCGAGTACTCCGAGTCGCCGAAGTCCTCCGAGAGAGGAGTCGGCTCGCGTTTGCGCTTGTCGCCAGAGTGATGCGAAGAGCCATCACCTTTCTTGCTCTTGCCCATGGCGGAGTGGAAGGAAGGAGAGGAGATGAAACAGCAAGCAGCAGCAAGAAATGCGAAAATGCCAGAGAAGCAAGAACACTATTTATAGAAGAAGAAGGCAACCGCTCACCTCCTACCATGGCCACCGAACAGTCGCAAAAATTCAATATGCAATTCAAACCGTCTGAAGACACGTCAGGCGACTGATGCCGTTTCACGTAACACGACACCCATTGGGACTCCAGTCAACTGCGCGGGCGATATGGTTACACCCGCGGTCACATCAAGTTACTACTCAGAAGCAGTCTGCTAAACGCTCAGCGTACCAAGCCGTCCCTTGCCTACACCCATTGGGGGGGGGGGACGCCCAGAAATTATCAGTATATTTTCCAAAACTGTCACATCTGTACAGTATATGCAATGAATACTCTAAGACAGACGAGAGATATCAGCAAGGATAAAAGGAAAGCCAAATATAGCCAATAAAGTACAAGTCTAATCGACAGAAGCATCAAAGCACAAAGTGACATGAAGACTAGTCAAGGGCCATCTATCAAACGTCCAATCAATCGCAGATCAAATAAATTGCATGACCTAGCAAGATATGGGCAGATCGCGTACTCATCCTCAAAGACAAAAATGTGTGCTGGCCTTTAAAGCATAGTGTTAATAATATAATGCGGATCTTCGAAGGCATTCGACAAAAGGAAAGGATGATTCCCAGAAAAAGGCACGAAATGAAGACCTTCGAGTGGATTATTTTCAAAAATCCACTCGAAGCTTGGGGGCTACACCCATTGGGTGCACCTTTGGTGCACCCAATGAATCATCATCCCCGAAGAAGCAAAATGCTGACCTCTAAAGCACAAGGCAAAATTAAGACAAGGCTGACCTCTGAAAAAGCACAAGTGGAAGATGAAAGTGATTTCTGATAATACTTGAAGTGAAGACCTTCGAGTGGATTGTTTGCAAAAATCCACTCGAAGCTCGGGGGCTACACGCATTGGGTGCACCTTCGGTGCACCCAATGAAGTTCGAAGTCCAACAGTGCAAAATGCTGACCTTCGAAGCATGAACCTGAGACAGAACACCAAATTTCGAAGAATAATAGCAGAAAAAGACTGTAAAAAGAAAACATGTTAACCGGATCACTCAGAATTCAGAAGCAGCGGCCCGGCAAACTTATTTCCAAAGCATTCCCTGTTAAAATCAAATACTGCAAGCTGGACCTATGATCTTTGGGCCGTTTATTTCAAAATCAGCCCAAAGATCGGGGGCTTGTGGGGGATAGATATCCCCCGGGTCCACTAGAAGGATAAAAGACATCATGAAAGGCCCAAGGGCCCCATAATTCGTAAGGTCATCCCCTCGTGGGCCTGGGAGGAACGACCAGTGGAACGGATTAACACAAGGCCGGGTCGGCGCAAGCCCAGACGGCCCAACAAATTCGGGCAGTAATCGCAACAGTGACCCGACCTTCCCGCGCAGGGGCCCTGTACATCGGAACTGGGCGAGGATGAGTCGGCTGAACTATAGGAAGATAGACTCAGTTAGTTCACTATTACTTTGGCACGCGTTGTTATCGTATCCACATGTAATGCCCCACGGTCAAGTATATAAGGCCTAGGGGGCACCCCTTCAAGACGATCGACATCATTCATTACTTAGCCATCCACCCCGCTCTCTACGTTTTCCAGCACTAGAGAACTTCCTTGTAACCCATCACATAAAGCACTCTCGCCAGGATGTAGGGTGTTACGCATCTCAAAGCGGCCCGAACCTGTACATCATTGTCTACTATTTCTCGTGCGCCCAGCACGAACCATCGAGCTACAGTCGGTAACATCGTCCTACTCCTAAAAGCACCTTGAGGGGTAACCCTGGGTGCGCGGTCGGACCTAAAACACCGACAGAGGCTGCCCTGGAATTCCCGAGAGTGGATGGTTCAGAGGGCGCCTAGCTGGCGCACCGGACAGTGTCCGGTGCACCATTTTCCAGCACACTCTAAGTCTTGCTCCATTTTTAATTGTGTCCCTAACTTGATTTATTTCTTGGTTTGTGTTGAACCTTATGCACCTGTAATAGATGAATTCTAAACAAACTAGTTAGTCCATGTGTTTGTGTTGGTCATCAACCACCAAAATTAATTTATAGGAAATGGTTAACCCCATTTCCCTTT
Organism: Zea mays; assembly: GCF_902167145.1. NCBI lineage: Eukaryota > Viridiplantae > Streptophyta > Magnoliopsida > Poales > Poaceae > Zea > Zea mays. The sequence continues at coordinate 63,895,522 of NC_050098.1, forward strand.
CAATCTCCCCCTTTTTGGTGATTGATGCCAACACAAACCAAAGAAAATGAAGTGTATAGAAATGTAACTAGTTTGCAATTGAGATGATTGTGCATAGGTTACTTAGATTTAATCCAATGAAAGATTTTAAACATATGAATAAGAGTGAATGGACCACATTTGCACCATAAGTATTTTTTTTGGAAATCTTTTGGAAATTGATTCAAAAACTTTTGCAAATAGTCAAAGGTATAGGAATATGATTGCAAGAAGCATTTTTTGGATTTGAAATTCCTCCCCTTGTTTGAAATGCTTTTTCTTTGACTACATAAAAGCTCCCCCTACATGAATTCACCTCTTAGCTTTCAAGAGGGTTTTGAAATATATACTAATTTAAAGTTTTACTTTCACATATCAATTGAAAATTAGATACCAATTTTGAAAAATACACCAATTGAAAATTTCATTTCGAATTTTTTTGAAATGGTGGTGCGGTCCTTTTGCTTTGGGCTTAATATTTTCTCCCCCTTTGGAATTAAGCGCCAAAAATGGAGAACTTGAGAGCCCCTTTAATCATTTTTCTCCCCCGTTGGGGCCTAATACCTTCTCCCAAATGGTAATATAACTATGAGTGAAGGGTCATACCATTGAGAATGACATGAGTAACGGCAAAGGGTAAGTGATACCGTCAGAGTTGGAGTGGATGCCTTGTCTTTGTCGAATACTCCATTTCCCTTTCAATCTAAGACTAATCATAGAGACATACTTGAAAGCACATTAATCTTAGCCTTGGCACAAGAATAATAAGAAATATGCATTTGTGCCAAATGAAAGAGATATGATCAAAGGTATGTAAATTAGCTATGTGTGCAATGTTTCAATCAAAATTCCGAGAATCAAGTATATTTAGCTCATTCCTAAGTTTGCTAAAGGTTTTCTCATCTAGTGGCTTGGTAAATGTAACACCCCAGGTGTTACTCAGGGTGTCCACCCAGGGCTACACCATTTAAACCTACTATCACATGTGGGTTAGCTTGAGCAAAGTACATCAAACTTAGAATTCAAGGTCCTAAGCAAGTGCAACCCATCTTGGATAGCATACCCTAACTTATCATGCACATCTAAAGGGGAGAATTTCCCAAAACCCTAAAGCAAACCCCTTTGGACAATGGGAACCCTAGATGTAAGTATGACCAAAAGGTCATGAAAACCTTATGATCATGGCTTGGGCCAAATATAAAAGTTGTAGTACACTTAATAACCTACAAATAATAGTAAGAAAGTAACCCCAAAAATATTTCAGAAAAGCCCCAAAAGGTTCACCAAAGGTTTGAGCACAAAAGAAAAATAAAAAATTGCCTAAGTCCAAAACTAACCCTTGGCCAAAGATCACACATGTGCACCCTCATTCAAACTTCAAAACTCTTCGACCCAATTGACAAAGTGGCGCCAAATTAACCCTAGAATGCCCTCGAAAAAGTTGACACCTACCCTAAGACGTTTGACACGACTTGGCACCATTTTTATCTCGGTTTGGACATCTCTGACATAGCCGACTTCCCACCCCTATATCTCTCTAACTTGACCACATCTACCCTTGGAACTCACATGAACTTGGTAGCTCTAGGTGCAGGGAAGAGATCTCTCACAGGCTCTAGGGCAAGATTCGTACGTTTTGGCCGCTCAGTAGAGGGAAGAACACGGGCAGAAGCAAAGAGCCACGTGTTCGACGCGCTTTGAGCTCGCCAGAGCACGCCCGCGCGCCCCCCGCATGCCCCGCGTCGCGCCAAAGCCTAGCCGGCGCCATGGCCCGCGCCTATAAAGCACCCAGGAACCTTGACCGTACCCCTCCGCACGCGCTCGACCTCACTGGAGCCCAAACCCACCGGTGTTTGCCCGTGCACGGCGTGTCCGCGGCCGCCCGATCCCCCTGCCACCGTAGACCGGCCAATAGAACCCTTCCCAACCCCGTCCGACCCTCGGAGAAGACTGAGCACACCTCGGTGAAGCTCCCTGAGCGAGGAATCGGAGTTTGCTTCGCCGGAGAGGCCAGTCCACGGTCGCCGGACTCCACCCGACCGCCGGCGAGCGTAGACCGGGTAATCCTCTGCTCCATTCCTCGATTCCTTGTGCACACAGCCTCTACGTCACCCCGTGAAGCTCACCGTGCCATTGGATCGAACTAGATCGCCGTGGTTTGGCCGGAGCTCCCGCCGCCGATGAGAGCACCCGCCTGCGCACGTGGACCGGACGATTCCGGCCACCCCCGCCGTCGAGCCGTACACCGTTGTGACCGCCAGGACCTCCCAGAGCCAACCCCGCCCCTCGCCGGACTTCTCTCACCGCCGATAAGCGGCGCCGCTCTTTTCTTTCTCGCGGGTACTGTTTAAACCTAGGGAGGGACCGCGGGGGAGAAGAAGAGAAAGCTAGGGGGTTTTGCGCAATGTCAGTGACTCAGAGAAATAGTAGCGCGGGGGTATAACTGAGAGAGTTAGTTTGGAAATAACCCAAGGACCCCGGTGCAAAGTGGTTTTCCAGGAAACCTTTTATTAAATATGATTTAAAATTTAAACAGAACTTGAATAATTCATATCTTCTGTTTTATTCATCCAAATTGAGTCAAACCAATTTTGTCAGATCTTAAATAATATAAACTACTTAAGAAAAATATAAAACCCCTATGTGCTACAGAAAACTTTAGGGTTCTGATTTAATTATTGTTTTGGCCAAAAGCTAAATAATAGGAAGAAAAATAGTTGCACTATTTAACTGAGGTTAAGAAAATTTGGAGAAGTGCAGGACCACCTACTGATCTATTTAAAAATGATAAACCCCTCTGTACACCCAATTAAGGTAGAGTTTGCCATTTATTTCACATTGTGCTTAAAGTTAAAGAAAATAAGAAAGGTGATTTAATTAAGGAACCAGGGGCACCCCTATTTTTGTTAGTCTACTTATTCAATATAGTTCACTAGACAAATCTATTATACTCTGGTTTAGTACAAAATAATTGGGATACCTTTTATTTTAAGAAAACAAGGAAAATTTAGAAAAACCCTAGAAAAATAACCTCAAGGTGAAAACACCCCAAACCTTGGGATAATTAATGTTTTATTATTAAGAACTTAGGAAAAATATGAAATCTGCTGTTTGACATTTTTCAAATAGCAAGGCAGTAGAAAGTGCCTTTTTGGCATTAAACTTTGGAAAATCACAACTACATAACCATCCCTTAGCTTTCTGTGATTTTTGGCACAGAAGCTTATTATTACTGTTAGATCCCAACAAAAATAACCCTTAGGACAGAACCCACACTTAGTTAAGAGTTGTAGTACAAAGTGGCCCATTTACACAACTTTTGTTGTTTTTGTCCAAAGCATAGCCTTTTTATTTTGAACCTCAAATTCATAGAACTGGCTATAGTGACAAATGGCAACCCACTGTAATTCTTACAAAATTTTTGGAAAAAGTTAAACCGCTGTGGTAGTTCAAACCCACACTAGAATTCATAATAGAAAATGAAAAAGGAGAAATTGATAATAGAAACTTGTGTCACCTAGCCCAGCTAGCACAACCCTTTTTAAATTACCCACTGAAATATGTAAGGAAAAAAAATATATACAAACCACTATGCTTATCCTTACAAAAACTTAAACCTGGAATGGTATGCATAAACTACTAAAAGCCACATATAACCAAGAAACCCTAAGTTACCAACTAACTTAGTTTCTCTTCCTTTAGCATAATGTTATTAAATCCTGCATAATCATGACATACATATTCATTGCATTTTGATAGACTGTAACCTCGCTGACGGAGAGTACGTCCTCGTGCCGGAGCAAGGAGCTGCTCAGGAGGTAGCCCCGGATCCAGCACCAGAGCCTGCACCAGAGGATCTGCCTGCCACTGCTTTGGAAGACAAGCCCCAGTTTATGCATAACCTGTTATTTATGCTATTTTACTACACTTAATGATTGTAGGATTGATTGTGCACTTAGGTGTAGGAGTTGTTTGAAACCCTAGTTGCATGATCTCAGGAATCCTTTTGAGATGAATACTAGTATGCTAGGTCGAGGTAGCTGCTTTATTAATTAGGATCTCGGTAGAAGTCTAGTGATTTTTCTAGCACTCGCGCGAGGTCTGGAAATTGGTTGTATCCACTTTCTTCTCATAATGATGCTGGTTGTGGACAACAATCCATGGGGATTGGTTGTCCACAGGATAAAAATTTGAATAAGGATTAAGGTGTGGTACCGTGAGTCAAGCGTTTGAACATACTAAACACATACCGAGAAATATGGTAAATCGGTAAACCTAGTACCTGAGTGAACCTGCCCGCAGACTTTACCCCTCACACGACCTGAGACGTGGTCTCCCATTCCGGTTATGGTGGGTACAAGTGCGGTCACTGCACGACGGCAGTCGGGGTCAGTGAGGCATTGTACGCCAAGGCGGTGAGCCCTGATCTGTTGCCAAGGAATCGATGGGGACGGTTGATGTGTGTGGGGACGGAGCGCCCCTACACGTCGTGTGTTTAGGTTTACCTTGCAAGGATAAAAACTCGATTCGAATCGTCTGCTTCTCGCAGCTAATGAGACTGCTTGATCCATGCTGCTACATTGAGTAACAAGTGGAAATATGATGAGTTGATACAAGATGTTGATTGCTAAAAATGTTTGCTACTATGTATGAGTAGTTAGTACATATTTAGCCTTGAGAGAGTCACACTCAAACTTGACAAAATTAAAACTTGATTTAGAAACTCAGCTAGTGCTTTTGGCAACCAAACCCCACAGCCAAACAACTGCATGTCTAGAGGTAGAGGAGTAGACTCCTCACACCGGGTAAGTCTAGCTGAGTATTAGTATACTCAGCCTTGCTTGTGGCATAATTTTACAGGTTCTTTGGAGGACATGGTTGCTGGAGTGACTTGGCTCTCCATCTTGCCACCGGGTTGGACTGTCGAGTGGGACCCCGCCTCGGCTGAGGAGGAGCATGAGGAGTGATGGGACAGGCTTCCCCATCCCTCCATTTATCTATCGTTAGTTTTATTCCGCTGCACTTCGAACAATGATGACTACTTTTGCAAAAACTCCGATGATGATGTAATAATTTAATACTCCTTAATGTATGGTTTTACGTTTTATTGTATTTGCTTTGTGACTCACCATCGAGTGAGATTGTGGTACTTGATCCTGTCAGTGGCCTCGTCGGACTAGATCCGAGGGATTGACGGGTTATTCCCATTTAAGTGTGGTCTAGCCTCTAAGGCGGGACCTAGGCACTTAAGTCGGAATAATTCGGGCAGTTCCGCCATAGCTGGTATCGGAGCTTGTACCACCACAGAGGAATCAATAAAATATAAATATCATCCTTTTCCGAAGTAAAACTTGATAGAAACAATGTTGGATAGATCGTAGGACGATCAGGATAGACCTAGGACGTGAAGCCTTAGGATGATAGAGGGGTAGTTAGGTGGCTAAGTGATTAAGCCCTACAGGCTACTATAAGGGATGGGAGTTCTTCCCTATTCCTTTTACATTGATGTGAGGTCGTTCAGGACGAGCATGCATGCATTCTTAAATTAAACAAATGGATAATTGAGTAAGGACTTTAATACAAAATGATGACCAACTAAGTACCCCAGTACCATTGTCATAATTAGAGAGAGGCTGAGTTGTGTTTCCTTTTCTTTTTATAATTCTTTTTCTTTTACTTACGCTTAACCGTACACAGATGACTTCCCATGGATCCTCAAACGACGAGAATGCACTGTCCCACACTGACGGGCTTGCACAAGAGGGCTTTCCCCGTATTTTGTGGGAGGTACTTCAGGGGGCCGGATACACAACGCCTCCTCGGTACGCGGTGCAACAGTTCGAGAAGCACCAAGTGCCCCGCTGTAGGGTGAGGATGACCTTGGAGCCTCATCCCCTGCAGCCAGGCTGGCGTTCGCTGGACTCAGAGTCTTTTGGATACCGGGCTGAGGATACGATCGAGGCGATTGCTCTGCACGGGTTGACCACTTTCTGCCGGTTCCATCCCTTGGAGCTGTCCACCCACCCCATTGGCTTGTTCCCCGCGGAGAAGGAGGATGACCCAATGTGGAAGGATCAGGTGGAGCATGCCAAGGACATCTGGGCTATCTACCCGGGCCAGACTGCTCACTTGACAGTGCGGTGCATGAATGCCCTATACCGTCTGCAAGTGATGCGTGGTGAGGCAATGTCCCATCTGATGGCACTGTTGGAGGCAACTAAGATCACCCTGGACAATAGAGAGGAGCTTGTAGTTGATTTGTCCACTGAGATGGTGGAAAAAGACTTACAGGTGGAGCAGCTGTCAAATGAGATCCAAGAGCCGGAGGAATTAGTGGGAACAAGGGAGAACACCATCGAGGTTCTCGAGGATCAGCTTATCAACACTCAGCAGCAGCTTGCCGAGGCTAATGAGCACCTGGATATGCATCACCAGGAGATCCAGGACATGGAGGCCAACGAGGACGTCGACATTGAGGGAGGAGAGGAGCCTGCCTCCAGCTTGGACAATGCTGGCTTAGGGAGACCACCTTCCCCCGAGTCGAGTGTTGCCTCGTTCGCTCACTAGGTATCAGGAGTAGGGCTAGAAGTCGGAAATGGTGGGACTCCTCAAAGCTAGCTTAGCTTTTGCACCCTTGGGGTACTAGGCTAGATAGAGTTGAGTCTTTTGGGCCACTGATGTAATCATGATAAACTCTTTTGGAAGCATGGTTGATGGATGATGTTAGTCTTAATTTGGGAAGAAAAGTTTATGCCTTGTAAAATCCTTTATGTTTATGCAAGAATCTATCACTTCGCCTTTTGACTCTTTCTTCGCGATTGAACCTTGAACCTTAAAGATGTATTATTGAAAATATATGTGATTTTTCAGATGGCCGGGAGAGCGCGTCGCGGTCTGAATGAGTGCGTTCCTCCACCGCCGCCACCGCCTCCCACTCTGCAGGAGCTAATGGCTCAGCAGAATGAGATCTTGAGGAAGCTAGCTCAGCGTCAGCCACCACCCTAGCACTATGGTGGTGGGGATCATCAACGTCACCCCACGGCAGCTACCTACCAGGAGTTCCTCAGTACCCAGCCTCCATTGTTCACCAGGGCAGAGGACCCACTGGATGCGGATGTATGGTTGAGAGTAGTGGAATCCAAATTACCGCTACTCCATGGAGTTTGCTCAGAGGTCACTAAAGTCAGGTTCGCCACCCAGCAGCTTCGCGGACCCGGAAGGACTTGGTGGGACCATTTTCTTGCTATGCAGCCAGATGACCGAGAGGTGGAATGGAGAGAGTTCAAGGCAGCTTTCAGGGGGCACCATATACCAGCCAGAATTATGGACCGAAAGCTCAACGAGTTTCTGGCACTCACTCAGGGCAACCGGACAGTGTTGCAGTATGCTCAGGCCTTCAATGACCTGTGCCAGTATGCTGGGTATCATGCAGATACGGACGAGAAGAAGAGAGACAGGTTCAGGAGGGGGCTCAGCACTAAGCTTCGTGACCGTCTCAACACCGTCAGGGCCAACAACTATAATGAGTTAGTCAACATGGCCATTTCTCAGGAGGACTTTATCACCGCTCGTCAGGCAGAGAAGAAGAGGAAGACCCCTGTGGCAGGACCCTCAGCTCAGCCACAGCGCTTCAGGATTCTGTCCGACACTCAAAACAGGGGGCCTCAGCAGCAGCAAGGGCGATGGGTGATCCGACCACAGCAGCAGCAGTAGGCACCCAACCGTACCCAGTTTCCAGCTCCGAGGAACAATCAATAGCAGCAGCAATATCACCAGGCAAATGACAACAGGTGTTTCACATGTGGCAACACCGGGCATTATGCCAAGAATTGCCCCAGAAACCAGCAAAGGCAAGGGCAGAATGTTAATCAGAACCAAGGCAAGAGGCAGAAGGTGCAAGTGAGGCAAGGCAGGCTGAACTTCACCACCATGGCTGATATTCCAGAGGGAGCACCCGTCATGACTGGTATCTTTACAGTTTTGAATTATCCTGCTATTATTCTTTTTGATTCTGGTGCATCACATAGCTTTATCAGTGCCAAATTTAGTGCCAAGTGTCAATTGCCTTTTCACCACACCAATGGGGGTATTACAATTTCGACACCAGGAGGCAGGGTTGCCACCTAACAAGTCAACAGACATGTGCCCATAAGGTTTGGTAGTCTAATAATTAAAACCACCCTCCTCATTTTGGGTTTGGATAGCGTGGATATCATATTGGGAACTGACTGGTTAACCAGGCATCAGGCAGTTATTGATATTGCAGCTAGGGCCATTGAGGTGCACTCACCGACTTGTGGTGAAACCACACTATATTTGCCCAACCAAGGCTGTACCCGTGCTTGTGCCTTCGTTATGATAGAGTCCCCAGTGGAAAGGATCCCAGTGGTCCGTGACTACCCAGATGTTTTTTCCGGATGAATTGCCAGGGATGCCACCTGACCGAGACATTGAGTTCGCAATCGAATTGCAACCCGGGACTGCTCCTATCTCCAAGAGACCCTATAGGATGCCTCCCGCAGAATTAGCAGAGCTGAAAAAGCAACTGCAGGAGTTGTTGGACAAGGGGTTCATTCGCCCAAGTACTTCACCTTGGGGATGTCCTGCTTTATTTGTGAAGAAAAAGGATGAGAGTTTGAGAATGTGTGTTGATTACCGCCCTCTGAATGAGGTGACTATCAAGAACAAATACCCATTGCCCTGCATTGATGTTTTGTTCGATCAGTTGGTGGGGGTCAAAGTGTTCTCCAAGATAGATCTTCGTTCGGGTTACCATCAGATCAAGATCCGTACCAGTGATATTCCCAAAATGGCTTTCTCAACCAGATATGGGCTTTATGAGTTTTTGGTAATGTCTTTTGGGCTGACCAATGCCCCGGCTTATTTTATGTACCTGATGAACTCAGTATTCATGCCAGAGCTGGACAAATTCGTGGTTGTTTTCATTGATGATATTCTGGTCTATTCCAAGAATGAAGCCGAGCACACCAAACATTTGCATACTGTACTTCAGAGGCTACATGACCATCAGTTGTATGCCAAATTGTCTAAATGCGAATTCTGGCTGAAGGAAATTAAATTCTTGGGTCACATAATTTCTCAGGATGGGATATCTGTTGATCCTGAGAAGGTACAAGAGGTGATGGATTGGAAGCCCCCGACTACAGTGAGGCAGATTCGGAGTTTTCTAGGTTTGGCAGGATATTATCGATGATTTATTCCGGATTTCTCCAGAATTGCCAAGCCAATGACTGAACTGTTGAAGAAAGGAGTCAAGTATAATTGGAGCCAGAAGTGTGAAGAAGCCTTTCATACACTAAGGCAGCATTTGACAACAGCCCCAGTGCTAGCTCAACCTGATAACACCAAGCCCTTTGAATTTTATTGTGATGCTTCCGGTACGGGATTGGGATGTGTCTTAATGCAAGATAACAGAGTAATTGCTTATGCCTCCCGAGCACTCAGACCCCATGAACAGAACTACCCTACGCATGATCTGGAGTTAGCAGCGGTGGTTCATGCTCTCAAGATATGGAGACATTACTTGATGGGAGCTCACTGTAACATTTACACTGATCATAAGAGTCTCAAGTACATTTTCACTCAGGTAGATCTTAACATGAGGCAGAGGAGATGGTTAGAACTAATCAAGGACTATGAATTGGAGGTGCATTACCACCCTGGTAAAGCCAATGTTGTGGTAGATGCCTTGAGCAGAAAGGCCCAGTGCAATTGTATGAACATGGATGCAAGAGTTACCACCCTGTGTGATGAGTTGTGCAAGCTAAACCTGGAAGTTGTTTCTTCAGGTGCTTTGAACTATATCTCGGTGGAGCCCACATTACAAGAGCAGATAGTCAGGGCACAGATTGAAGACAAGGGTGTTCATGTTATCAAAGAAATGATCAAGCAGAAGGCGGAGAAATACAAGTGCTTCCGTCAGGACAGCAAGGGAATTCTATGGTTTGGAGATCGATTGGTTGTTCCCAAGGACCCTGAGCTCAGAAAGAAGATACTGGATGAAGCTCACCTTTCAAAATTCTCCATGCACCCGGGCAGCAACAAGATGTACCATGATCTCAGATCTTTATACTGGTGGACCAGAATGAAGAGGGAAATTGCCAAGTACATATCCGAGTGTGACACCTGCCAGAGGATCAAAGCCAGTCATTTGAAGGCAGCAGGCCCTTTGCAACCCCTTCCCATACCATCTTGGAAATGGGAGGACATTTGCATGGACTTCATCGTGGGACTGCCCAATACCTCCAGGCACCATGATTCAATTTGTGTTATTGTGGACAGATTGACCAAGACCGCTCATTTCTTGCCAGTACACACCACCCAAAGGACGGAGAAGTATGCAGAAATCTACATTAACCAGATAGTTCGTTTGCATGGGATACCAAGGACTATAGTATCAGACCGAGGAGCACCATTTGTGGCACGATTTTGGGAACAATTGCAGGAATCACTTGGGACCCATGTAGTACGAAGCTCAGCATACCATCCTCAAACAGATGGCCAGACAGAAAGGGTAAACCAGATTTTGGAAGACATGTTAAGGGCATGTGTGTTGCACTACGGAAAAGATTGGGACAAGTGTCTTTCTTTGGCAGAGTTTTCTTATAATAACAGCTACCAGTCCAGTTTGAAGATGGCACCTTTTGAAGCCTTATATGGGAGAAGATGTAGAACCCCACTGAATTGGTCTCAAGTAGGAGAGAGGGAAATATTTGGACCAGACTTGGTACTTGAAGCAGAGGAAAAGGTCAGAGTTATTACAAAGAACTTAGAAGCTGCTCAGGCCAGGCAAAAGAGCTATCATGACAAGAGGCGGAAGCCTCTACAATTTGAAGTGGGAGATCATGTTTATCTTAAGGTGTCACCCACCAAGGGTGTCCAGAGATTCAGGATCAAGGGCAAGTTAGCTCCTCGCTACATTGGACCCTACGAGATCAAGGAGGCTTGTGGACCTGTAGCCTATCAATTGAAGTTGCCACCCAGCATGTCAGCTGTTCATGATGTGTTCCATGTATCTCAGCTGCGGAAATGTGTCCGCCTACCCACTGAAGTGCTACCTGAGCCAGACATTGAGGTAGAACCAGACTTGTCCTATCAAGAGTACCCCGTCAGGGTATTGGATCAGAAAGAGAGGTCAACGCGGGCAAGGTCAATCAGAATGTATAAGGTTCAGTGGAGTCACCATTCAGTAGAAGAAGCTATATGGGAGATTGAGGATTTTCTACGCTCTCGCTTCCCCGACTTTCTGCCCAAAGGAGTCGGTACGTAACCCAAAACCCCACCCCCACCTGCCCTTTGAATACAATTATAAGAAAAACTTAGATAACAAGGGTAGTCTAAGTTGTGGTTTTAACTTAAAAAGGACTTCCTTCTGAAGTTGCAAAGAGAATGACATTTGAAGAGCAGTTAACAAGAGAAACTTGGGTAAAAGAAAGGGTAGCGCACCAACACACCTTAACGCACCCCTCCAAGGGACTCTACCTAAATCTCGGGGCGAGATTCCTTTAAGGGGGGAGGGCTATAACACCCCAGGTGTTACTCAGGGTGTCCACCCAGGGCTACACTATTTAAACCTACTATCACATGTGGGTTAGTTTGAGCAAAGTACATCAACCTTAGAATTCAAGGTCCTAAGCAAGTGCAACCCATCTTGGATATCATACCCTAACTTATCATGCACATCTAAAGGGGAGAATTGCCCAAAACCCTAAAGCAAACCCCTTTGGACAATGGGAACCCTAGATGTAAGTATGACCAAAAGGTCATGAAAACCTTATGATCATGGCTTGGGCCAAATATAAAAGTTGTAGTACACTTAATAACCTACAAATAATAGTAAGAAAGTAACCCCAAAAAGATTTCAGAAAAGCCCCAAAAGGTTCACCAAAGGTTTGAGCACAAAAGAAAAATCAGAAATTGCCTAAGTCCAAAACTAACCCTTGGCCAAAAATCACACATGTGCACCCTCATTCAAACTTCAAAACTCTTCAACCAAATTGACAAAGTGGCGCCAAATTAACCCTAGAATGCCCTGGAAAAAGTTGACACCTATCCTAAGACGTTTGACACGACTGGGCACCATTTTTTCTCGGTTTGGACATCTCTTACATAGCCGACTTCCCACCCCCATATCTCTCTAACCCGACCACATCTACCCTTGGAACTCACATGAACTAGGTAGCTCTAGGTGCAGGGAAGAGATCTCTCACAGGCTCTAGGGCAAGATTCGTACGTTTTGGCCCCTCAGCAGAGGGAAGAACACGGGCAGAAGCAAAGAGCCACGTGTTCGACGCGCTCTGAGCTCGCCAGAGCACGCCCGCGCGCGCCCCCGCGTGCCCCGAGTCGTGCCAAAGACAAGCCGGCGCCATGGCTCGCGCCCGCGCCTATAAAGCACCCAGGAACCTTGACAGTACCCCTCCGCACGCGCTCGACCTCACCGGAGCCCAAACCCACCGGCGTTTGCCCGTGCACGGCGTGTCCGCGGCCGCCCGATCCCCCTGCCACCGTAGACCGGCCAACAGAACCCTTCCCAACCCCGTCCGACCCTCGGAGAAGACTGAGCACACCTCGGTGAAGCTCCCCGAGCGAGGAATCGGAGTTTGCTTCGCCGGAGAGGCCAGTCCACGGTCGCCGGACTCCACCCGACCGCCGGCGAGCGTAGACCGGGTAATCCTCTGCTCCATTCCTCGATTCCTTGTGCACACAACCTCTACATCACCCCGTGAAGCTCACCGTGCCATTAGATCGAACTAGATCACCGTGGTTTGGCCGGAGCTCCCGCCGACGAGAGCACCCGCCTGCGCACGTGGACCAGACAATTCCGGCCACCCCCGCCGTCGAGCCGTACACCGTTGTGACCGCCAGGACCTCCCGGAGCCAACCCCGCCCCTCGCCGGACTTCTCTCACCGCCGGTAAGCCGCACCGCCCTTTTCTTTCTCGCCGGTACTGTTTAAACCTAGGGAGGGACCGCGGGGGAGAAGAAGAGAAAGCTAGGGGGTTTTGCGCAATGTCAGTGACTCAGAGAAATAATAGCGCATGGGTATAACTGAGAGAGTTAGTTTGGAAATAACCCAAGGACCCCGGTGCAAAGTGGTTTTCCAGGAAACGTTTTATTAAATCTGATTTAAAATTTAAACAGAACTTGAATAATTCATATCTTCTGTTTTATTAATCCAAATTGAGTCAAACCAATTTTGTCAGATCTTAAATAATATAAACTACTTAAGAAAAATATAAAACCCCTATGTGCTACCTAAAACTTTAGTGTTCTGATTTAATTATTGTTTTGGCCAAAAGCTAAATAATAGGAAGAAAAATAGTTGCACTATTTAACTGAGGTTAAGAAAATTTGGAGAAGTGCAGGACCACCTACTAATCTATTTAAAAATGATAAACCCCTCTGTACACCCTATTAAGGTAGAGTTTGCCATTTATTTCACATTGTGCTTAAAGTTAAAGAAAATAAGAAAGGTGATTTAATTAAGGAACCAGGGGGCACCCTTATTTTTATTAGTCTACTTATTCAATATAGTTCACTAGAAAAATCTATTATACTCTGGTTTAGTACAAAATAATTGGGATACCTTTTATTTTAAGAAAATAAGGAAAACTTAGAAAAACACTAGAAAAATAACCCCAAGGTGAAAACACCCCAAACCTTGGGATAATTAATGTCTTATTATTAAGAACTTAGAAAAAATATGAAATCTGTTGTTTGACATTTTTCAAATAACAAGGCAGTAGAAAGTGCCTTTTTGGCATTAAACTTTGGAAAATCACAACTAAATAACCATCCCTTAGCTTTCTGTGATTTTTGGCACAAAAGCTTATTATTACTGTTAGATGCCAACGAAAATAACCCTTAGGACAGAACCTACACCTAGTTAAGAGTTGTAGTACAAAGTGGCCCATTTACACAACTTTTGTTGTTTTTGTCCAAAGCATAGCCTTTTTATTTTGAACCTCAAATTCCTAGAACAGGCTATAGTGACAAATGGCAACCCACTGTAATTCTTACATAATTTTTGGAAAAAGTTAAACCACTGTGGTAGTTCAAACCCACACTAGAATTCATAATTAGAAAATGAAAAAGGAGAAATTGATAATAGAAACTTGTGTCACCTAGCCCAGCTAGCACAACCCTTTTTAAATTACCCACTGAAATATGTAAGGAAAAAAATATATACAAACCACTATGCTTATCCTTACAAAAACTTAAACCTGGAATGGTAAGCATAAACTACTAAAAGCCACATATAACCAAGAAACCCTAAGTTACCAACTAACTTAGTTTCTCTTCCTTTAGCATAATGTTATTAAATCCTGCATAATCATGACATACATATTCATTGCATTTCGATAGACTGTAACCTCGCTGACGGAGAGTACGTCCTCGTGCCGGAGCAAGGAGCTGCTCAGGAGGTAGCCCTGGATCCAACACTAGAGCCTGCACCAGAGGATCTACCTGCCACTGCTTTGGAAGGCAAGCCCCGATTTATGCATAACCTGTTATTTATGCTATTTTACTACACTTAATGATTGTAGGATTGATTGTGCACTTAGGTGTAGGAGTTGTTTGAAACCCTAGTTGCATGATCTCAGGAATCCTTTTGAGATGAATACTAGTATGCTAGGTCGAGGTAGCTGCTTTATTAATTAGGATCTCGGTAGAAGTCGAGTGATTTTTCTAGCACTCGCGCGAGGTCAGGAAATTGGTTGTATCCACTTTCTTCTCATAATGATGCTGGTTGTGGACAACAATCCATGGGGATTTGTTGTCCACGGGATAAAAATTTGAATAAGGATTAAGGTGTGGTACCGTGAGTCAAGCGTTTGAACGTACTAAACACATACCGAGAAATATGGTAAATTGGTAAGCCTAGTACCTGAGTGAACCTGCCCGCAGACTTTACCCCTCACGCGACCTGAGACGTGGTCTCCCATTCCGGTTATGGTGGGTACAAGTGCGGTCACTACACGACGGCAGTCGGGGTCAGTGAGGCATTGTATGCCAAGGCGGTGAGCCCTGTTCTGTTGCCAGGGAATCGATGGGGACGGTTGATGTGTGTGGGGACGGAGCGCCCCTACACGTCGTGTGTTTAGGTTTACCTTGCAAGGATAAAAACTCGATTCAAATCGTCTGCTTCTCGCAGCTAATGAGACTGCTTGATCCATGCTGCTACATTGAGTAACAAGTGGAAATATGATGAGTTGATACAAGATGTTGATTGCTAAAAATGTTTGCTACTATGTATGAGTAGTTAGTACATATTTAGCCTTAAGAGAGTCACACTTAAACTTGACAAAGTTAAAACTTGATTTAGAAACTCAGCTAGTGCTTTTGGCAACCAAACCCCACAGCCAAACAACTGCATGTCTAGAGGTAGAGGAGTAGACTCCTCACACCGGGTAAGTCTAGCTGAGTATTAGTATAATCAGCCTTGCTTGTAGCATAATTTTACAGGTTCTTTGGAGGACATGGTTGCTGGAGTGACTTGGCCGTCCATCTTGCCACCGGGTTGGACTGTCGAGTGGGACCCCGCCTCGGCCGAGGAGGAGCATGAGGAGTGATGGGACAGGCTTCCCCATCCCTCCATTTATCTATCGTTAGTTTTATTCCGCTGCACTTCGAACAATGATGACTACTTTTGCAAAAACTCCGATGATGATGTAATAATTTAATACTCCTTAATGTATGGTTTTACGTTTTATTGTATTTGCTCTGTGACTCACCATCGAGTGAGATTGTGGTACTTGATCCTGTCAGTGGCCTCGTCGGACTAGATCCGAGGGATTGATGGGTTATTCCCATTTAAGTGTGGTCTAGTCTCTAAGGCGGGACCTAGGCACTTAAGTCAGAATAATTCGGGCAGTTCCGCCACAGTAAAGATATCGGCTAATTGGCTATGGGTGCTCACATAACCTATTTCGATATCCCCGTTTTGTTGGTGATCTCTCAGAAAGTGATATCAGATGTCTATGTGCTTAGTGCGGCTTTGTTCAACGGGATTATCCGCCATGCGGATTGCACTCTCATTATCACATAGGAGAGGGACTTTGCTCAAGTTGTAGCCATAGTCCCTAAGGGTTTGCCTCATCCAAAGCAATTGCACACAACAATGGCCTGCGGCAATGTACTCGGCTTCGGCGGTGGAAAGAGCTACGGAGTTTTGTTTCTTTGAAGCCCATGACACCAGGGATCTTCACAGAAACTGACAAGTCCCTAATGTGCTATTTCTATCAATCTTACATCCGGCATAATCGGCATAGGAATACCCAATTAGATCAAAGGTAGATCCCCTTGGGTACCACACTACTACAGGGATCCTCTGTACAGGCGGTCCGGTTAGCCTCTACACAGGCGGTTCCAGGAACCGCTTGTGGTGCACCGCCTGTGATGTAAAACAACATCACAGGCGGTCAATCAAAAACCGCCTGTGATAGACACACATCACAGGCGGTCCGGTTTAAAAGAACCGCCTGTGATAGACACACATCACAGGCGGTCCGGTTTAAAAGAACCGCCTGTGATAGACACACATCACAGGCGGTTTTAATTATAAGCCGCCTGTATTCCAGAAACAGAATTAATAACAGAATTAATAACAGAAACATAATTAATAACAGATTCAAACACAGATTCAAACACACATATTCATCATACAAAGATTCCATACACAGATTCAAACAAGTTCTATAGCAGGTTCCATACACAGATTCATCCACATATATATCAAGTTCCATCATACACAGATTTATACACATCAAGTTGCATAACAACTCAACATCTCAAAGTTCCATAGACAACTAAACATCTAAAGTTCCTAACTAAAGACCTAAACACTGTGTGATATTGTGTACAAACTTAGTTCTGGGAATTTTTGCAAATTTCCATTTACATTGTAGAATAGCCCTTGTTGATGAAGAACTTCACGGTGCATAAAGTAAAGCAAGTCTCTTACAACCTTAGCCACGCCGGTGGAAACCATATCTCTTACTAACCATTCAGCATTGATATTAGATTTAGGAACCTGCAATGAAAGCAAAAAGCAATCGGTGCTAAGAGTAATGTGATGAGCAACAATATAACATAAAAATTGCAACATAGAGAATGATAGCGAACTTACATCCTCACGATTGACCATGTAATGGAAGGTGACACGACACCATTCGCATACATAATAACCGCACAGGATAGTACCCGGAGGTTGTTTGTCACCATATGGAAATAATGATATTGACAAATTAGGCTTGTCCTCTGGATGTTCGCCGCCAAGATCTTTCCAATAAAAACGGTATGCACTGCATATAAGAATAGCATTGTGAGATTAAGAATACATTTGTTAAGTTGTAATAAGTACAAGTGTGCAATAATAATCATACTTCTCTAAAATCTTCAAGAAGTCATTATACGTAGCCTTTTCCATTCTCAGTGAGTCGAAGACCACGACTTTACCATCCTTTGGCCAGATCATGATACAAATGTAGTGGTCACTATATAGACATAGACGAAAACACATGTTAATATCACGATTGCCATAATTTATAGTTCAAAATTAAACCATGTCGATAACTTACTTAAAGTGGTGCGGAGCTATTATTAAGTCCTTGCCATGTTGTACATGATTATACATGGCTCGTCCAATGTATGCCGCCATTACCTTCATTTTCTTTCTCTGATTCTGTTTGACGGCTTTCTCAAATTCAGCATCGTCCAAGTCTTTGTATTCTTCTCCTTGCCTCCGAGCAACTACTTTGTAGCGAGCTTGGGATATCATCAACGGGTCAAGAAACCCTGTCTTAAGTTGTTTCTTCTTATCATCCATGTATTGCATCCTACGTGTAATAGTATTAATCAATAGACTCTCGTTTATGTGTGCGTGTACAAAACTAACAAATATGAAAGTTTAGAGGTACTTACAAGCAAAAGAGGGTTAAGTAGTTGGTTTCCATCCTTTGTCGGTGGTACAACGACCAGAGATCGTCAAAGAATAAATGCCGCACAGGATTTATATGATCATTGCTCCAAAATGCATTTTCTGGCACAACAAATGTGAATTCCTCAAGTTTGTATTTGTTGCTAGCCACCATGTACCACTCATGCATTCTAATCTCCGGAGTCGACAACTTAGAAAGTTGCACCGTCGTTAAGAACGGCCTCCCATTCACAAATTTAGGAGGAACATCCTCCTTCTTTTATACCGAGATATTGGTTTTAAGACGTAATGATTCTCGAGTATGAATCATTCCATCTTCTTCCCATACTTCGAAATTGTCTATTTGGGCCGACCGTGTGCCTACTCCATGAGATGCTGATACTGCTTTTGATTGATTAGTCATAACTCTCTGCAATTTATGCAGGTAGCGTGCCACTGATTCTGACGGTTTCTTGACATCGTCTGTGGCGATTCGCTTATGAATTTTCTTTGAAATAGTTGGCCCTTCAACATTGGTGCCAACCTTTGGTTCCTTTTTGATGTTGACGTCGACATTCTGAGGAACAATTTTGTCTACGTCCCCCTCGTCGAGTTCCTTCGCAAGAGGCGATATGATTGTTTCAACGATTTTTTTTGGAGGTCGGTGTCATATCTTCCTGCACCATGGGGTGTGGAATGATCGAACTAGCTTTTTGTTGCATTGGTGTTGAATTCGGCTCATCACCAAACTTGATGTCGCGTCGATGCCAAAGGACCAACTCGTTCATTGCCTCCTGCAAAGTTATGATCCCCTCAACTGGAAAATCTATCTCCCAATCTTCACAACCACTGTCTGTGATTTCTAGAACTTGGACCACAGCATAGTGTGGCGGGACAGGATTGTCCTTGTAGTTAACAAGTCCTGGTTTTACCAAACCAGTAGCAGCTTGCTTTGTTTTTGTCCCAGATCGATTGATTGGAATATGAAGAAAGCAAGGCTTGTCCTCAACAATATCGTCTACATGGTACTTGGTCAAGTCTTGCATAGATCCAACGCTGCTAGGGACTATAGGTGGACTCATGTGGCTTGGCTTGAGTTTAAATGATATGCATTCTGTTTTCTTCATTTTGTTCATCACGTCATTAATAGCCTTTTGTACCCTTTCATCAATAGTCTCTTCAAGGGTCCTTTTCGACTTCTCGTGTTTCCTATATGACGACGCATACTCTGGAAACGCCTCTCTCCAGGAAATCTTAGAAGAGATTCCCCGAGCCCGTCCAGTGTGTTCAGGATTGCCTAGTGCTGCAGTTAGTATGTCATTCTCCCTCCTAGGCTTAAATTCTCCTTTTTTCTCTTATCTGCATATTCTTGAATTTTGGTCGAAACTTCGCCTACCAATTCTGGATGCAAAAGTTTGCCGTCCTCACTCAAACCTGCCCGACCTAAGATCCAACGAATAGCTCTCTCATCGATATCTTTTAATGTTGGGTCCAAAGTGCCGTTAGTTATAGCTTCCTCGATAATCCTGTTCCACTGCACAACTTTATGGTGATATCCGCTTGACCCCAGGCGATGGGGGTGTTTGTTCATCTTCGCTCTCTGAGAATTAGTTTCGCCCAGTTCTTTGGCCTTCAGTTCGGTCTTCTGACGAACAAATTCCTCCCACTGAGCTTGAGTGATTTTCCCCATTTTCTTGGGCGGAGGAACCTTATTCTTCTTAACAAAGTCCCTATTCATCTCGGCCTTCCACCCACGAAACATCTTGGCCATAGCAGAGAGCATCAACTTCCTTACTGCATCCTCTGTGCCTTTTGGGAACTTGAATGACTCAGACAACTTAGCCCATAGCTTGTTGCGGGTGTCTTCATCTAAATCCTTCCATTTTTGAAGTGTGATTGGCACTATATCTCTAACAGTAGCCCCGCAGGAATTTCGAAACTTTGTAACCACGTCAAGTGGTTCTTTAGGAAACCCCTCTGCATTTAGTTTTGTTACATACATAACTGCACCTTCTTTCATCTGATTTGGACCTCGTCGCCCTCGTTTCCGCTTATGTGAAACGGATGATTCAGGCATCGGAGCATCCTCCGTGTTTCGTGTAGAAGATGCATCCTCTTTCTTCTCTTCATTTGAAATCTATATAGTGAAAAAATTAATGGCCTTTCATATATGAACATTATTTTACAATATAGTCGGCATATTTCTATTTACCTCTTCATCGTTGGGAATATAGTCGGCATCAAGCTCATCTGATGTTTTTTTCTTCCTTGGAGGTATAGGAGTACAAGGATTGTCGTCACTAGAACTATCCTCCCCGCTCCCTTCACCGGAGCTGCTCGTTGTCTGCCATTCAAGTTTGGTCGCGTCTTCATCAACTTTGTTAGACGCACCGGTGCAGACCACATCCATACTAGGCTGCTCGTTGTCTGCCATTCAAGCTGGTTCCATCGATAAAGGGATATACTGTTAGTCTGATATACTGGTTCCATCAATAAGGGAACTTGGAGAAAAGGTGATTCAAAAGAAATCGAGCCCAAACCCCCCTACGGGGCAGGATCGGGTCGGGAAGCAAGCTCGCAGATAGAAGGGCACTTTCCAATGCAGTTAGACAGAGAAGGCATGGCTGTGATGTTATAATGCTGAAGGACCCCAAGAAGAGATTATGCCCTATAGTCTACCACCTCTCGTTATTTGTGGGCTTCACCGAGGGCGGGAAACATTTGGTGACATCAAACGACCTTCGGGCTGGGGACGTCTGCGAGCTTGTTAAGGGGCCAGACGATGGTGAGCCGATGTACTCTGTCCGGATGTGTGGTCACAAAATTTAAAGCCGCCCCGGCTTCATCTGTGCGCTTCTCTTCTCTTATGTCGGCTACTAAGATCACTTAGCACCCCACCTAAGAGAAGAGAAGCACACACATGCAGCCGGGGCAGCTTTTAATTTTGTGACCACACATCCGGACATAGTACACCGGCTCAACATCGTCTGGCCTCTTAACAAGCTCGCAGACGTCTTCAGCCCGAAGGTCGTTTGCTATCACCAAATGTTTCCAGCCACCGGTGAAGCCCACAAATAACGGGAGGTGGTAGACTACAGGGCTTAATCTCTTCTTGGGGTCCTTCAGCATTATAACATCACAGCCATGCTGAAGGACCCCAAGAAGAGATTAAGCCCTGTAGGACCCCAAGAAGAGATTAAGCCCTGTAGTCTACCACCTCCCGTTATTTGTGGGCTTCACCGAGGGCGGGAAACATTTGGTGACATCAAACGACCTTCGGGCTGGGGACGTCTGCGAGCTTGTTAAGGGGCCAGACGATGGTGAGCCGGTGTACTCTGTCCGGATGTGTGGTCACAAAATTTAAAGCCGCCCCGGCTTCATCTGTGCGCTTCTCTTCTCTTATGTCGGCTACTAAGATCACTTAGCACCCCACCTAAGAGAAGAGAAGCACACACATGCAGCCGGGGCAGCTTTAAATTTTGTGACCACACATCCGGACATAGTACACCGGTTCACCATCGTCTGGCCCCTTAACAAGCTCGCAGACGTCTTCAACCCGAAGGTCGTTTGCTATCACCAAATGTTTCCAGCCATCGGTGAAGCCCACAAATAACGGGAGGTGGTAGACTACAGGACTTAATCTCTTCTTGGGGTCCACCGATTCAGGCATTCCGTCGATGCCATTCTCCATATAAGTCCCAAACAGAGAATAGGGATGAGGTAGTCAAGATTGTAGGCGCTAGTGCTCAACTACTAGCATCTATAGATATGGACACAAGTCCAAATTTGGTGCTACTCGGCACCATCGATATCACTAGAAAAAAAAATACATCAAAGAGATCCACTTCCCAATAGTACTCGAAGATAGTTCATTGACTTGACACTCTCTAAGAGGTTCATACAAAATACATTCTCTCTAAGAGTGAAACCTACGATACTCATATCGTGTTGTTTAGGACTAAACATCAACAACCCCTTGACTGGTCGCTATCATACTCAATTCCAAAATATTTTTCCAATATGTCGGCTTGAGTAAGGAGATCTGGGCTTGGGAGTTCCTCCAAATCATCTGCAGCTTCATCATCTTCAGCATATTGCAGGGCTTCATCTTGAATAATTTTAGCCCTCTTGGAGTCAGCATACTTTTTGATGGACAGAGCACACTTCTCAAGCATGTCGCATACATCTCCAATTTGAAACAAAGTGGTCTTAAGTGTGTACACTGATTCCGGTTCACTAGTATCCACAACCCCATCAGTCACTAGACTGCGAATGATGTCAACATGTGTCTCGATGACTCGAACTGAGCTCTCAACCATGTCAAGTGGCTCTTTTTCCATCTCTAAAACTGAAAATGGCCAAGTCTCACAATCAAAATTGAGATCGCAACAAAGGCAGGGATCAGAGGGAAAACAAGGATGTGGCTTATAGGGCAAAAAGAGGGGTCCAAATAACATTGTCATGGCTATGAACAAGTCAAAGATGGGAGATAAGAACAAGTCTTATAACATAGGGTTGGGAAGCAAAGATAGGTAGTCAAAAAACTAAGAAGGGAGATAAGAACAAGTCTTATAACATAGGGAGATAATAACATTGCCATGGCTATGTACTTCCATGATGTATGTGGCCATAAGCACTAAAAATAGACTTGTTGCCCCAATCACTATGGAGATTTTCTACCAAGAAGGGGTCCTAGTAGTTGCATCAACTATCCATGACAAAATTCTTCATAAGCATAATGACCAACATTTAATCACAAGGGATACAAGCTACTAAAGCAAAAATGGTGACCTTAACAAAATATGTAAGTGAAAACACCAACAATATAAGCATAATGACCAACATTAACAATATAAGATTAACGATAATTAATCTAAGCACTGATAATTAATCTAATGTACACTATCTGCAATGTAGTGCACCATGATCAAGGAGTGCACTGAGGAATCAAGGCATGACTAGCAGAAACAAGTAATCAAGGCATGAATTTGTAACAAGTAATCAAGGCATGATCAAGGAGTGCACCGAGGAATCAAGGCATGACTAGCAAAAACAAGTAATCAAGGCATGAATTTGTAACAAGTAATTAAGGCATGATCAAGGAGTGCACCGAGGGCTCGGAGATGGGCACGGCGGCGCACTCGGCGCTCGGGCTCGGCGGCGCTCGGGCTCGGGGACAGGGACGGCGGCGCTTGGCCTCGGGGACAGGGACAGAGGCGCTCGGGCTCGGAGATGGAGACGACGACGCTCGGGCTCGGAGATGGAGACGGCGACGCTCGGGCTCGGAGATGGGGTCGGGGACGGCGGAGTTGGGCTCGGGGACGGCGCGGCCTGGCGGGCGCCCAGCTCGGAGATGGTGGCGCTTGGGCTCGGGCTCGGCGACGGCATGGCGGGCGCTCACGGCTCGGAGACGGGGACGGGAACGGCGGCGCAGCAGCCTGGCGGCGTAGTATCAGCTCCGGGCGAAACCTAACCCTAAGCCACCGTATCGAGGCTTTTATATAGTAAACACATCACAGGCGGATTTTTAGAAAAACCGCTTGTGATGTATAACATCACAAGCGCTTTTCTATTTCGACCGCCTGTGATATGTAAACTTCACAGGCGGTCCAAATAGAAAACCGCTTGTGATGTTATACATCACAAGCGGTTTTTCTAAAAATCCGCGTGTGATGTGTATGTAGTATAAAAGGCTCGGTGGTTCCAGCGCAGGAACCCTAACTTCCGGAGCCCGACACGCCGCTAGGCTGCGCACTACTGTAGCGGCGGCGGATTTTTTTGATCTATGGGGAGAAGGTTTTGTTTTTGATTTTCGGGCTTGATTTCAAGAGTTTATGCATATATATGATCTCCGTTTGTTTTCTTTCTCATTTTGATACGATTTTTTGCCTCAATTTTGTAATATAGACCGGAATTGAAGAAAAACTCAGGAATTCCAAGATTTGGACTTGTAGTTGATCTAATTTAAAGATTTTTTTGAAGAGTTGTCTCACCTCAAGGTACCTATATTGCTGCAATCTTGTTTAATTTTCATGCACATTAATTCGTTCATGATTTAGGGATTAAATTCAATTAATTAGGGATATTTTAAATTTTTTTTGTCTCATGTGCTAGGTACATCTCGATATGATCTTGTTTCACTTTCATGAACATTTATTTTTTCATGTTACATCTCGATATTGACGTTAATCAATATAGGGATAGGTAATGGACCGAGGTTGGATGTACAATGTGCCAAGACCACATCCGTCGTACATTCGAAATTTGAGAAGCTTTATTGAAGCGGCCAACAAGCACGCGAATTTGCGAAAGAGCAAGGAGATATTATGTCCGTGCATCGATTGTGATAATAAGATAGCTTGGAGAGATATAGGAGTAATCCAATCACATCTGCTAAAAAGAGGGTTTAAAAACAATTACACGATATGGTCAGAACATGGTGAGTTGGATCCGTGTGAAGTGCCTGGTAATGACGAGAGAGTTGTCGGAATTTTAGATCTTAAAGTTGATGGTAAAGTGGATAATGTGGATGCTAATCAAGATTTTGAAGAATTTGATTGTGAAGAGATGTTGCGCCATATGGAACCAGAAATGTTAAGTTCTGTGGGATCGCAGAAAGGGCTATCTAAAATGGAGGGACTGGAAAGTGCCTCAAAAGAACCTTTATATGATGAATCAAAGGGTTGTGACAAAGAGTTTACTACACTGCGTACAGTTCTAGAACTTCTGAAGTTGAAGGCTAGCGCCGGATGGTCTGATACTAGCTTCACAGATCTTTTGAATTTTCTGTCTCAATTACTACCAAAACCCAACAAACTACCAACAAGCACTTATAAAGCGAAGAAGCTTATATCTCCCATAGCTCTGGGTGTGCAAAAAATTCATGCATGTCCGAACCATTGTATTCTGTATCGTCGCGATTTTGAGAACGCATCAAGATGCCCAGTTTGCAATGTCAGTCGATACAAGAAGAGCTACAATCAAGACTGTGTAAAAAAATTCCCGAAGAAAAATAAAAACAAGAAATCCACTATTGGACCTGAAAGTGACGATGACACTTTTGATGACATGGATGGGAAAAAGAAGTCAAAGAACCCAGCTTTGGTGATGTGGTATCTTCCAGTAATTGATCGCTTAAAACGTTTGTTCTCAAACCCTAGGGAGGCTGAGCTTATGCGTTGGCATGCTGAAAATCGCAAGCAGAATAACAAACAGATTCGACACCCTGCTGATGCATCACAATAGAAAAATTTCGATCTTATGTATCCTGAGTTTGCCAAAGAAAGCAGAAATGTAAGATTTGCTTTGGGTACAGACGGAATGAATCCATTTGGTGAAAAAAGAAGTGTACATAGCACCTGGCCCGTGACTTTAACGATGTACAACCTTCCATCATGGCTGTGTCACAAAAGAAAGTATATTATGTTGACTATTCTTATTCAAGGTCCGAAATCAGCTGGTGTTGATATTGATGTGTTCCTAGAACCTCTTATGGAAGATATGACAAAGCTCTGGAATGAAGGAGTTAGAATATGGGATGAGTATTGCCATGAGTATTTCAACTTAAGAGCAATTATATTTGTTACCATCCATGATTCTCCCGGTGGCGCCACACTATCAGGGCAAAAGACTAAAGGAAAGAATGGTTGTGTAGTGTGCGTCGATGGAACTGCTTCCATGTACCTTAAATCATCCAAGAAGTTGGTGTTCATGGGACACAGACGGTTCTTGATGAAGCAGCATAAGTACCGAAAGATGAAAGAGGAATTTAACAATCAACTGGAAAGTGAAGGTGCACCAAAGCCTTATAGTGGGAAACTTGTTTTTGAAATTGTAAAGAACATTCATGTTGTATTCGGAAAGGGAAAAAACAAAGGAGAAAAGAGAAAGAGAACTGACCCTTCAACTTACACAACTTTCAAGAAGCAATCAATATTTTTCAAGTACCTCCCATACTGGAAGGATATGGAAATTTGCCACAGCATTGATTTGATGCATGTAACAAAAAATGTTTTTGACAGCATCATTGGAACCTTGCTGGGCATGCCGAGTAAGACAAAAGACGGACTTAAATCACGCAATGATCTAGTAGATCTTCAAATCAGACCGGAACTTCATCCAGTGGATAGTGGCAAAGGGAAGCCTTACCTCCCCCCAGCTAGCTACAACTTGTCAGTTGAGGAGAGAACAAAGATTTGCAAATGTTTGCGTGGGGTCAAAGTGCCCACAGGTTTCTCATCCAATATCAGCAGACTAGTCAGGATGAAGGACTTGTCTCTATTTGGCTACAACTCTCATGACTGCCATGTGATGATGACGGTGTTCCTCCCAATTGCGGTAAGAGCCCTCGAAACAGAGCATGTCAAAGTTGTCATCACACGCTTGTGTTACTTTTTCAATGCGGTTTCACAAAAAGTAATAGCTTTAGAAGACTTGGACTATCTAAAGGCATACATCATCGAGACTATGTGCAAGCTTGAAATGTGTTTTCCTCCATCATTTTTTGATATGCAAGTACACCTAATCATACATCTCGTGGATCAGATAAAAATATTAGGGCCACTATATTTACATCATATGTTTCAGTTGGAGCGATACCTGGGAGTATTAAAAGGTTATGTGCGAAATCGCGCTCACCCAGAGGGTTCAATCATGGAGGGATACACTACAGAAGAAGTGATTGAGAGTTGTATAGATTACATCAGTGACGGAACAATGATAGGTGTGCCTATACCTAAACATGAGGGTAAACTATGTGGGAGAGGGAGAATGGGCAAGAAAACTTTTCGCGTTGAGGATTACAAGCTAGTACATTGTGCTCATGGTAGTGTACTACAACATCTCACGATAGCCGAGCCTTACATAGAGGAACACCTGAATGAGCTTCGTAAAGAAAATCAGAACCGCACAGAGGACTGGATCATGAGGGAGCACAAACATCGTTTCAGCGAATGGTTAATGGACAAAAACATCCCATTCGGAGACTCTTCGGATGAGAAAACAATGAAGAATTTGGCTTCTCGGCCATCGTGTTTTGTGACATCATGGCAAGCATATGACATCAATGGGTACACATTCTACACTAAATCAAAAGACATGAAAAGTGTTGCACAAAATAGCGGTGTTCGTATCGATGCTTTTGACCTACATGGACAGAAGACCACATATTTTGGATTCATAGAGGAAATATGGGAACTTGATTATGGCCCAAGCATGAAAATACACTTATTTAAGTGCCAATGGGTACAACATCCTGTGGGGGTGATAGTGGATAACTACGGACTCACACTGGTAGACTTAAAGAAAGTAGGATATAAAGATGACCCGTGGGTTCTCGCCGAATGTGTTGCACAAGTGTTCTATGTACTCGATCCAGCAGATGAGAAGATGCATGTAGTTATTTCTGGAAAGCAAAAAATTGTTGGAGTTGAGAATGTGGGAGACCAAGATGAGGAATACAATAAGTATGAAGAGATGTTCGTCTTTAACGGTCCAGAGAGAATCAAGCGTGTGGAAAAGAAAATTGATAAGAACTTAAAGCCATACATGCGGAAAAATGGTAGTTCATGAAAAATTGTATGAATCAAATTGTATTTGTTATCATGTATGATCGACTATGAATTGTGGTTGCCAATTAATTTAAAATCTCTCTAATTATCTATGTGTGCTATTATAATTCATTTAAATTGTATTTGCATATTATTGTTAAAAATTAAATATTAATTCATTTAAATTGTATTTGCATATTTCTGTTAAAAATTAAAATTATTTTCATATTTAAATTGTATTTTTCATATTTTTACAATCACAGGCGGTTTTGTCTTAGGGTCCGCTTGTGAAAATGATAGAGCACCACAGGCGGTCCTAAACAAAAACCGCTTGTGATACTATTACATCACAGGCGTACTGAACCGCCTGGGACATCACAGGCGGTTTTCTAACCAAACCGCCTGTGATGTAAAAATCCTACCGCTTGTATAGAGCCAAATTGTACTAGTGCCAAAGCCCAAACTTAGGAGTGTAAACTAAATATCGCATGATTTTTTTACGGCCCTAATGTGAACTTCCTTAGGATTTGCCTGGAACCTTGCACACATGCATACATTAAGCATAATATCCGGTCGAGATGCACATAAGTAAAGTAAAGACCCTATCATCGACCGGTATACCTTTTGATCTACGGATTTACCTCCCATGTCGAGGTTGAGATGCCCATTGGTTCCCATGGGTGTCTTGATGGGTTTGTCGTTCTTCATTCCAAACTTTTTAAGTATGTCTTGAATGTATTTAGTTTGGCTGATGAACGTGCCCTCTTGGAGTTGCTTGATTTGAAATCCAATGAAATACTTCAACTCCCACATCATAGACATCTCAAATTTCTATATCATTATCCTACTAAACACTTCACAAGATGACTTGTTAGTAGACCCAAATATAATATCATCAACATAGATTTGGCATATAAACAAGTCTTTTGCAATAGTTTTAATGAAGAGAGTAGGATCGGCTTTACCGACTTTGAAGCCATTAGTGATAAGGAAATCTCGCAGGCATTCATACCATGCTCTTGGGGCTTGCTTGAGCCCATAAAGAGCCTTTGAGAGTTTATACACATGGTTAGGATACTCACTATCTTCAAAACCGGGAGGTTGCTCAATATAGACCTCTTCCTTGATAGGCCCATTGAGGAAGGCACTTTTCACATCCATTTGATAAAGCTTGAAGCCATGGTAAGTAGCATAGCCAAGTAATATACAAATTGACTCAAGCCTAGCTACGGGTGCATAGGTTTCATCGAAATCCAAACCTTCGACTTGTGAATAACTCTTTACCACAAGTCGGGCTTTGTTCCTTGTCACCACACCATGCTCATCTTGCTTGTTGTGGAATACCCACTTGGTACCTACAACATTTTGATTAGGACGTGGAACTAAATGCCATACCTCATTCCTTGTGGAGTTGTTGAGCTCCTCTTGCATTGCCACCACCCAGTCCGGATCTCTTAGTGCATCCTCTATCCTGTATGGCTCAATAGAGGAAACAAAAGAGTAATGTTCACAGAAATGAGCAACTCGAGACCTAGTGGTTACCCCCTTATGAATGTCACCAAGGATGGAGTTGACGGGGTGATCTCGTTGAATTGCTTGGTGGACTCTTGGGTGTGGCGGTCTTTGATCCCTTATTTCTTGATCATCTTCCTTGTATTGATCATCTTCATATCCTCCTTGATCTATGTCCTTCTCTTGAGGTGGCTCATCCTCTTGATCTTCATCTTCATCATCTTGAGCCTGATCCTCGCCTTGAGTTGGTGGTGATGCTTGCATGGAAGATGACGGTTGATCTTGTGCTTGTGTGGGCTCTTTGGATTCCTTAGGACACACATCCCCAGTGGACATGTTCCTTAGTGCGACGCATGGAGCATCTTCATCATCTAATTCATCAAGATCAACTTGCTCCACTTGGGAGCCATTAGTCTCATCAAACACAATGTCACAAGAGACTTCAACTAGTCCAGTGGATTTCTTGAAGACTCTATATGCCCTTGTGTTTGAGTCATAACCTAATAAAAAGCCTTCTACTGCTCTAAGAGCAAATTTAGAACTTCTACCTCTTTTAGTAAGAATAAAGCATTTACTCCCAAAGACTCTAAAATATGAAACATTGGGCTTTTTACCAGTAAGGAGTTCATATGATGTTTTCTTGAGGATTCGGTGAACGTAGAGCCGGTTGATGGAGTAGCAAGCGGTGTTGATTGCTTCCTCCCAAAACCGGTCCGGAGTCTTGTATTCATCAAGCATGGTCCTCCCATGTCCAATAGAGTTCTATTCTTCCTCTCCACTACACCATTTTGTTGAGGGGTGTAGGGAGAAGAGAACTCATGCTTGATGCCCTCCTTCTCAAGAAATCCTTCGATTTGTGAATTCTTGAACTCCGTCCCATTATCGCTTCTAATCTTTTTGATCCTCAATCCAAACTCATTTTGAGCCCGTCTCAAGAATCTCTTTAAAGTCTCTTGGGTTTGAGATTTTTCTTGCAAAAAGAATACCCAAGTGAAGCGAGAGTAATCATCCACAATAACAAGACAGTACTTACTCCCGCCGATGCTTATGTATGCGATCGGGTCGAATAGATCCATGTGGAGTAGCTCGAGCGGCCTGTCAGTCGTCATTATGTTCTTATGTGGATGATGGACTCCAACCTGCTTTCCTGCTTGACATGCGCTACAAATCCTGTCTTTGTCAAAATGAACATTTGTTAGTCCTAAAATGTGCTCTCCCTTTAGAAGCTTATGAAGATTCTTCATTCCAACATGGGCAAGTCGGCGATGCCAGAGCCAACCCATGTTAGTCTTAGCAACTAAGCAAGTGTCTAGTTCAGCTTGGTTATCATTTAAATCAACTAAGTATAGCTGACCATATAGCACTCCCTTAAATTCTATTGAATCATCACTTCTTCTAACGACAGTAACACCTACATCAGTAAATAGACAGTTGTAGCCCATTTTGCATAATTGAGAAACAGAAAGCAAATTGTAGTCTAAAGAATCTAGAAGAAAAACATTAGAAATAGAATGGTTAGGAGATATAGCTATTTTACCCAAACCTTTGACCAAACCTTGATTTCCATCCCCGAATATGATAGCTCATTGGGGATCTTCGTTTTTCTCATAAGAGGATAACATCCTTTTCTCCCTAGTCATGTGGTTTGTGCACCCGCTATCAATTATCCAACTTGAACCACCGGATGCATAAACCTAAAAAACAATTTTAGGCCTTGTTCTTAGGTACCCAAACGGTCTTGGGTCCTTTCACATTAGAAACAAGCACCTTGGATACCCAAACACAAATCTTTGGACTCGTGTTTGCCCCCAACATATTTGGCAACTACTTTTCTTGATTTGTTAGTTAAAACATAGGAAGCATCAAACGTCTTAAATGAAACATTATGCTCATTTGATGCATTAGGAATTTTCTTTTTAGGCATTTTAATATGAGTGGAATGCCTAGTGCTAGAAGCCTTATTTTTATACATGAATGCATGATGGGAAACATTGTGAGGTTTCCTAGCATGAACTTTCCTAATTTTATGCTCAGGATAGTTTGCAGGATATAAAATGTAGCCCTCACTATCCTGAACCAAGGGAGCCTTACCCTTAACAAAATTAGACAATTTCTTAGGGGCATTAACCTTGACATTGGATTGACTCCCTTGTTGGAATCCAATGTCATCCTTAATGCCAGGGCGTCTCCCATTATAAAGCATACTACGAGCAAATTTAAATTTTTCATTTTCTAGTTCATGCTCGTCAATTTTAGTAGTTAATTTAGCTATGTGATCATTTTGTTGTTTAATTATGGCAAGGTGATCATTCATAGCATCAATATTAACATCTCTACATCTAGTACAAATAGTAACATGATCAACAATAGATGTAGAAGGTTTGCAGGCATTCAATTCTTCAATCTTAGCATTTAAATTATCATTCTCAATTTTAAGACTAGAAATTGACTCATTGCAAACATTCAACTTTTCACTCTTAGAAACTAAATTAGCATTCTCAGTTCTAAAACTTGAAATTGAATCATGACAAATGCTAAGCTCCTTAGATAAATTTTCACATTTTTCTACTTCCTGAGCATAAGCATTTTTTCAACTTAACAAATTTTTTATTTTCTTTAACGAGCAAGTCCTCTTGGCATTCCAAGAGATCATCCTTCTCATTAATGGTCTCAATTAATTCATTCAATTTTTTCTTTTGTTCCATGCTAAGGTTGGCAAAGAGAGAAAGTAAATCATCCTCATTATCGCTAGAGCTACCCTCATCACTAGATGTAGTATATTTGGGGTTGGCTCTAGAGTGTACCTTCTTCTCCTTGCCATCCTTAGCCATGAGACACTTGTGGCCGACGTTAGGGAAGAGGAGGCCTTTGTTGATGGCGATGTTGGCGGCGTCCTCGTCGGAGGAGGAGTCGGTGGAGCTCTCGTCGGAGTCCCATTCCCGACATATGTGCGCGTTGCTGCCCTTCTTCTTGTAGTATCTCTTCTTCTCCTTCTTCTTCCCCTTCTTATCTTCGTCCCTGTCACTTACACTAGAAATTGGACATTTAGCTATGAAATGATCGGACTTACCACACCGGTAGCACACCCTCTTGGAGCGGGGCTTGTAATCCTTCCCCCTCCTTTGCTTGAGGATTTGACAGAAGCTCTTGATGATGAGCGACATCTCCTCATTATCGAGCTTGGAGGCGTCGATTGGAAGCCTACTTGGGGTAGACTCCTCCTTCTTTTCTTCCGTCACTTTGAATGCGACGGGTTGCACCTCGGGTGTAGAGGTGGCGCCTTGCTCCAAGTTGACAATGTGTTTGGAGTTTTTGATCATAAGTTCAAAGCTCACAAACTTGCCAATAACTTCCTCATGAGAAATTAGCTTGTATCTAGGATCCCCATGTATTAATTGTACTTGAGTAGGATTACAAAATACGAGGGATCTAAGAATAACCTTGACCATTTCATGGTAATCCCATTTGGTGCTCCCGAGGTTGCACACTTGGTTCACCATGATCTTGAGCCGGTTGTACATGGCTTGCGGCTCTTCCCCTTTGTTGAGGGTGAATCGACAGAGTTCTCCCTCGATTGTCTCGCTCTTGGTGATCTTGGTCACCTCGTCCCCTTCGTGCGCGGTTTTGAGGACGTCCCAAATTTCTTTGGCGTTCTTTAACCCTTGCACCTTATTATACTCCTCTCGACATAAAGGGGCGAGGAGTATAGAAGTTGCTTGGGAGTTAAAGTGTCGTATTTGGGCGGCCTCATCCGAGTCGTAGTCCTTGTCCCCCACTTTTGGTGCCTACGCTCCAAACTCAACAATATCCCAAATACTTTTGTGAAGCGAGGTTAGATGGTGCCTCATTTTATCACTCCACATACAATAATCTTCACCATCAAAATATGGTGGTTTGCCTAGGGGTACTGTAACACCCCTGATGTTACTAGCACTAAAACTTGAGCATGGCATCATATGCATTGACATGTCATTCTGTTTGTCACACCTAGATTGCATCCACTAGGAAAACCATCAAAACAAGTGTGATGTGGTGATTTGAAGTATTCTTAACCCTAGTGTAGGATATTTAACCCTGGGATTAGGGCATGTGGGTAATAGTAAGCCAAAATGAGTAATACCACAAAAGTCATTGGAAATACTCATAAGAGATCAAGAGTGATGGATTTGAGTGACACAAAAACCCTAGAGTGCTCAAACCCCAAAAAGGCACCCTAGAAAACCCTAATGTGTACCCTAGGGGTGAATTCAAATTCTATACACTTTTGGACCAAAATGTAAATATCAAAGTGGTAGAACATCAAGAACCAAGCAACTTTTACATTGGAGAATTTTCAAGTAGTGTGGAGTAATTTGGACTTAATTGCAAAAAGTCTCAAGAACACCTATGTGGCTAAGTCTGAATTTCAGTGAGATTGAGCCAACTTTGGAGCCTTGTATTTCTTAATTAATGAGGATTTTGCCCTAGGTCAATACATCAATCTTGTAGAGCTATGATAGGAGTACAACTTTGATTAAGTGATAAAGCATAGGTGTTGTACAAAAATTGGAGAAAAATGGGCTCAAAGTCTGGCTGTCAGTCAGCCCTCAGACTGAATCTGTACTAATAGTGAATTCTAAGAAACTTTGGAGTAGATTTAAGCCTAATAGAGTGAGTAATTGACCCAAGTTTCTATGGTCAAATTGAATCTGGTATATAGGAGATTAATTTTGTTAAAGATGGATTACGGAGTTGCCACATAAAAATTTGTGAAAAACACCTCTGAAGATGCTCTGTCAAACAGGCTGATGAAGGTTCTGATGATACAGTAGCCTGACAAAGATCAGTAGATACACTGCACTTCGCCGTCGGCGATCTCCGCGCTGTGATCCGTGCGGTCCACCATGATTCGTGTTCAGCTCGGACAGGATATTACCGCGGACGTGAAAAGATCGGAGGGGGAGTGGATTGAGCCGTCGTCACCGTACCCACTTGCACCAGCGACGTGTTCGCGCGACCGCTGTCGTCGTGTCGCCGTTTACCTCGGTCACGACACACCTTATGCTATTCTACCACATTGTCGCGGGTTGGGGAGTATAACCAAGTGATGGCAGTAACCTTTTGCCTAGTGAATGCCACGATAGCGCTTGTCAGTGACTTCCCCCTCTCTCCGGCCGCCAGCGTGTCTTCCCCAAATTGGGCGCCACCACTATTGATCTATATAAATTGAGTGTTCTGTGTGCTCCGCTAGTTTGTTACGAACCTTGAGCACAAACCCTCACCTCCGATTAGCCACCATAGCGCCTGAATTTAGCTTTTCCCCCAATTTGGTCGCCATCGCCGCCATGGATAGCTCTACCGTGGCCAGCGTCGCCTGAGGTAGTTCCAGCCTAATTACCATTTTGTTCTAGCTTCCTTAGGGTATAGTGATGCTCCCCATACTTATAAATTGAACGCTACCGTACCTAGTCATCGGGAACAGCTCGACCTCCCCTCGGTATTCGCCGTCATCGTGAGCAGAGGGTATTCTGGGTCGGACTAGCTCAATTAGGGGATGAACTAAGTTCGCCTGGGATCAGGGATGCTATTGCAACGCTTGGTTTAGACATTCATCGCTGTTTGGGGCGAGTTCCCACGAAGAGATGGCCAACGGCGAGCGCGCCGTTGCCAGGATTCGGTTTGGATCGGAGAAGAAACAGAAGTGCGAGGGGTGTTGTGTAAATGTCAGAGAGACATTGAAATAGTGCCAAGGGTTCTTTACTAGTTATTCAAATCCCCGAGGGTCTCTGCACAAGTTTTCCAACGCGGGCGCATTTCTTCGGTTGATGTGCTGACTTGGGCTGGTTTGAGCCCATCACTGTTCATTCTTTTCTCTTTTCTTTTTCTACCAGGCTTAGGAAATTTATAGGAAATTCTAGAAAAATGATAAAATCATGGGACCAATTTTACTGGACTCCTAAATTCCTCTAGTATTTAATAAAAATAGTTTCAAGATTTGTAGTATCAACCATGAATTATTTGGCATTTAAAGAATCCTAAACCTAGTATTTTAGAATTTTAGAATTAAATTGGTAGCTCCAAAAATAGTAAAACTTTTTGGGTGAGCCTAATATGATAATTAAAACCCTTGGGTAAAGTTTGACATGCTTTGGACATTGTTTGATCCCAAACCCAAGAAACTGTAGTAGCTAGTGGGCACCGTGAAGGAAAGTTGTATTCAGGACGCAACCTAATGTGTTCCTATTGTAACTGCATATTCATAGCATCACATGAGCATTCATGTACCTATATTGTTATGTATAGAAAACGAAGAAGAACTAGTAGTTGAAGAATAAGTTGCATCGCAAGCTGAAATTCTACCTGTCGAGAACAACTTCTACTTTGATATCTGTGGAACAGATCCTGAGCCTCCTACAACACAAGGCAAGCCCCGGTGCATTTACCCCTTTGCTTGTTGTTTTAAACTCTTTATCACTTGAAATGATGCATTAGTGATAGGAGTTGAGTGCTAAACAATTGCTGCATTTCCTTCCTTGGAATTGTTTACCATTCCTTGGTACCTGTTTTCTACAAAAGTTTTCTGATGCTTAGTCCTGCCTTAGAAAACAAAATGTTTTGTTTTAAACAAAGATGATGCTTCATAATGGCATGGGAAGTTTTCAAAAAACAGACTTGATGGTGGATCCATCATGGCCATGATGGGTTCAACATCTGGAAAGATGTACCTCAGTCAGGTACCAAACTTTGGGTTAAAATGATAAAGATGAGATCGGGCGGGTGACTTGCACGAGAAGGAAGTCTCGGTGTAGTGTCTCCGTCTGAGTCGATTAAGGACCGTACCGATGTAGGCTTCATGATCGAGGACCTTTTAACTGGCCACATGCCTCGTCATGGGTAAGCTTTGCCTCGGTCGGACCAATACCAGAAAGGCCAACACGCAATGGGAGTGGAGAGATGGCGAGAGTAGCGTGTACCCTCTGTGGCAAGAGGCTGGACGGTGGTGTATCTGTGCTCTCGGTTGGCGTGAACCTGGTCTGGTCTTGAGAAACCTGGTGGCGAGTTAACATATGCAAGGGTTAAGTGCTACATATGTTGTGTGGTTGGAGATCCTCAGTTGAGTATTAATCGATTCGGATCGCCGTTACTTCTCGGATATGAAGACTTGGTCACTACCCTACACGTAGCAATCCAGTAAAGTGAAGGGTTGATAAAAATACGGCTAGCATAGGTCAAGTGATTGAACTAGGATAGAAAGAACTCTAGATGCAGGTAATGACTTAACCGGACAATAAAACTGGATTTTTAAAGGTCCACTGTTAGTAAGCATTTCTGCAAACAGAGTCTTTGAGTCTTGATCAGCTCTACCTTGAATCTCACAAGCCAGCATATCCTTGACAGTCTTTTCCTTTGTTGGGTAAGACTTGCGAAAGTACACTTCGTACTCAGGGTATGTGGCGGAACCGCCCGAATTATTCCAGCTTAAGTGCCCAAGTCGCACCCTTAAGGGCAGCAACACACTTAAATCGGAATAACCCATCAGTCCCTCGGATCTAGTCCGATAAAGCCACTTACCAGGATCGAATACCACTAGCTCACTCGAAGGTGAGGCACAGATAAATACAATAAAGCATAATACCATAAATTAAGAAAGTATCATTAGTGATTACATTATCGGAGTTTCGGAAATAATAACCATAAATTTTAATGCAGCGGAAATAACTAGCGGAGAAAACCGAGTAACATGGCGAAGCCTGGCCACGCTACTCCTCCTGATCCTCTCCTGTGGAAGCAATAACCCTCTTAACCATCTATCCCGATGGCTGGGATGAAGGCCAAGCACACCAACAACCAAATCCAAGGAGGTACCTGCAAAAATTATGCCACAAGCAAGGCTGAGTATACCAATACTCAGCTAGACTTACCCAGTGTGAGGAGTCTACTCCTCTACCTCTAGACATGCAGCTGTTTGGCTGAGGGGTTTGGTTTGCCAAAAGCACTAGCTGAGTCTAAAAACAAATTTTAGCTTTTCAAGTTTTAGTGTAATCCTTTAGACTAGATGAGTACCTAGCTATTCATACATGGTATCAAACATTATTGCAATCAACATCTTTTGAATGTCACCTCATTCCATTTCTTACTCAATGTAGCAGCATGGATCAAGCAGTCTCATTACCTGCAAGAAGCAGACGATTCGAATCGAGTTTCAACCTTGCAAGGTAAACCTAAACACACGACGTGGCGAGGCACTCCGTCCCCACACACATCAATCGTCCCCATCGATTCCCCATCAACAGAACAGGGCTCACCGCCTTGGCGTACAATGCCTCACTGACCCCGACTGCCGTCGTGCAGTGACCGCACTTGTACCCACCATAACCGGAATGGGAGACCACGTCTCATGTCGCGTGAGGGGTAAAGTCTACGGGCAGGTTCACTCATGTACTAGGCTTACCGATTTACCATATTTCTCGGCATGTGCTTAGTACGTTCAAACGCTTGACACACGGTACCACACTTTAATCCTTATTCCAATTTCTCATCTCGTAGACAACGCATCCCCATGGATCGTTGTCCATAGACCATCATCATTCTGGTATATAAATGGATACAACCAATTCCTGACCTCGCGCGAGTGACAGAAAAATCACTCGACTTCTACCAAGATCCCTATTTAGTAAATCAGCTACTCGACCTAGCATACTAGTATCCATCTCAAAAGGAATCCAGAGTTCATGCAACTACGGTTTTCATACAACTCCTACATTTAAGTGCACAGTACAAACCTACAATCATTAAGTGCAGTAAAATAGCATATATATATAACGGTTATGTATAAAACCGGGTCTTGCCTGGAATTTAACACTTAGATAGTGGTTGCTGGGGGGGTACTCGCTTGGCTAGCATCCACTGGTTAAGTCCATCATTCTTCAGGTCGTCCACCAACTGCATCTTGTGGTTGGCACCACATCAGTTGCTCGATCATTATCTTTCGGTCCTAAATGAGATGCATGATGCATATGTATGAATAAAATGAAAGTAGCACAAGATATTCAAATAACTAAACATTAAAATGGAAGACACCATAACAACCACACGTTAGCATTAGTTATCTACGCGTTATCAGCGATCAACATTAACACCATTAAAAAGATGACAATATTTTATATATTTACGTAACACAAATATGATATCACAAGTACACGTATTTACTACGCTCACCTTAATCATTCATTTGTTCTCCTATTGACCACACAATAGCAACCAAGACAACGTAAGTTTAAATAGGACGTAGGCATCAATGTCTATGAAACTCCTATATCACAATCAACTAGAGAAGAAACATATAAAACATGACACACATGCATTATTAAGCTTAGTCATGACAAGTCTATATTAATTTAGTGCTAACCAACCATTTTTAGCCAAAATGGTGAACTAACAATTAAATGAGCACATGCAGATTTTTAGGACAGCAACACATCAGTACTTGTTTTAATCATACCTCTTCAATTATTAATCCAAAAATAGCAAACTAGGATTTTATGGAAAGCTTAAAAAGTGAACTACAACTTTAGTATTTTTACCTCAACAAGATTCAACAATTAGCCAGGTCAAAAAGTGCTAACACACCACCTCTATCCAGATTTGGACAGATTCAGACTTGCAACTTCAAAAATTCACAATTAACGATTCAGACATCCAAACAAAGTGATCTTAGACTTTATGGAAACCTAATTAAATTTCCTACAAATTATTTATAAACATCCCTGGCTGGTTTAATATGTATCAAGGGTAAAATACACTATGAAGGTTGTGCTGTCCAGAACTGGACAGATTCAGTCTTCACAGTTTAAACATCCATAACTTAATCTTCAGACCACCAAAAAGAGTGATCCAAGACTTTTTGGAAAGCTTGGCAAAAGCACTATATAACTTTTATAATCACCAAGAAGTGATTTCAGGTTTAATCAAATCAAACATTACAGTTTTCGAAATCTGTTCTGACAGTGGACAGAACACATCAACCAGTTTGTAAAATTCATAACTCTTAAAATGTTAGGCCAATGGTTGTGAAATGTTAACACAAGCAAGATAATAAAAGTATCTAGAACTTTCTTATAACGACCATGAACAGATTGTAAAATTAACTTAACAAACAATGCAGTTTCTGAAATCTGTACAGAATTTGAAAAGATTCAGTTACTGGAATTGTGAAAAGCATAACTTCTAAACGATCAGGCTCATGGCTGTCAAATTTTAGTACAAGCAAGGTAATAAAGTTATCTACAACTTTTCTATATGACTTTTCTACATAAAACGTGATTTAGTTCATCAAACATACAACACGAGAAAATCACTGTGTGCAGTCCAAAACAGCGACTAATCATTTTTAGCTCCTATTTACTTCAAGAATTACCATGTTCTAGCGACTGGAATTACTCTAATACTTTACCGTTTGTTAGAGTTAAAACAATCAAATTAGGACCAACAAGTCGACTTGCAAAAAAAATTCAAGTCATTTAGTGCACTAAAATTACCACAACCAATTAACAACGCATTCTCCACGATAATCAAATCCGGTATACATGTATATCAAAGTGCTTTTCACCCAACAATTTGCGTTTTAAATTAGACATCACATGAGCACTATTACTTTTTACCCGCGACCATAACCATACACATTTAGACCATAACAAGCAATTCA
This sequence comes from Zea mays, assembly GCF_902167145.1. Lineage (NCBI taxonomy): Eukaryota > Viridiplantae > Streptophyta > Magnoliopsida > Poales > Poaceae > Zea > Zea mays. Next base: position 63,935,221 of record NC_050098.1, read on the forward strand.
CCATGATTACTCGCTTAACCAAGTCATCTAACAATTCGGCTAACTAGAGCAACAATATAGGCCGCTATACATCATACACGTCGGCTTGCCTATTATTATCGCAATCCGAGACACAACATATATATAACAATCTCTTAACAAAATCGACTCCTACTTAACAGAAGTTGGAGAACACAGTATAAAACTTAGCAACTATTTCAGACATCGCAACTCAAAAACATGGGTTGGAGCAGATTAATCAGCTTTTCCTAATCATTGCTCAACTTAAATTTGTTAACACACAAGTCACCTAAAATAGCACATTATTGGGGGTCTAACATAGAGGCATTAACACAAGGCATAAAACTCCATAAGACTACATTTGCTACTGAAGGACCTAAAGCACTTATGTGCATATCTTATCGGATTGTTCTTCAATTTTAACAAGGACCAACTTATGAACGCTACTCGCCTCCAATAATTATTGGGCTGCGATAATGCTCATATAAGACCTCTAATCAATCAACAAGATATTTATTTATCCAACGAGCATGGAATGCAATAATTGACAAAACAAAGTATCGATCCACCATACAACAGAAATCATGACGGCACCTATGGATGCTATCAACTACCCGTTTAAAAATACTAAACTTACTTCTCGCTTTACCACTACACCACTCTTTAGTCACATGACCATCATGTGCATCCTTTATTCGATTATACAACAGCGACCTAAGCGTCGTGTTACCCAATGCATACATCTTTCCTCGTCGCGAGTATAACCATATTACGGCATATACCTGCACACCTCAATCAAATATCTTATGCCACCACTACTATAATACACCACGGCACACACGCACATACGTGTCCCCATATTACGCACAAGACATCAACCGCACCAATGACTCTAACAGGATTAATCATACTCGTCATTCGCCTCGACTATCCCAATCATCGATCACATGCATAAAACAATTACACTTTTCACGTAGACACCTATCGATGCATTCCCCAACACATAATCCACATTTTAAAAATTATCCTCACAGTAAACCACACATCAAATACATTCTTACCAAACTTAAAAACATCTGAGCCCTCTTTCTAACTCGTTTTCTTTCGTCACAAACTTCAATCCATACCAATACATTTTTTACACATATACATACACATGCACAACATCGAACAAGCTTAAATAGATTAATCCACAAAACACCAAGTGAACAACCTAGACGAATCGAGACTAGTCACATGGGTTGTCCACACGGCTCGGGGTTTCGTTGAACGGGCAAAGAGCGAAGCGCGGCGTCGACCACTAGCTGCGATAACACAAAAATTTGTTGATGACAGTTCATGGAACATCATAAACGCCGTAAAAACAACAAGGACAACGGGGTTCTCACCGAGGGTCGACGACGTCGTGGGCGGGGCTGTCTACAACACCAAGCCTTTCACAGGCATTTTGTCGAGCACCTGCAGAGCATGCGCAGCGCGGGACTGCAGGGAAACGCTGCTGCAGGGGTCGACCATGGATTGCATGGATGGGGCTGCTGGGTGCTTAAGGATGAGCTAGAGAGGCACCACGGCATCCCGATGTGGCTGTGAAATTTGGACAGCGAGGAGGGAGGAAAAAAATGCCATGGAGTGGCAGCACCCTGCTCAAGCAAAACCAGAGAGGAGGGGCGTCCATGGAGGGGGTAGATCCGGCCATGCCATGCTCCTGCCCGCAGCTCTACGCAAGCAGAGAGAACCGTGACCATGGGGAAGAGCAGAGGCACGTGTCACACCCGGGCTTGAAAGGACAAATCTGGGTGAATCTCATATATACGCCAAAGAAGACAACATATATAATAACAGAGTGTATAGAGATAAATGTCACAATAATCAGAGTACTTATTACATAGCGGAAGACATGCAAAAATAAAAGATAAATATAAAAGGATCTAATATCTATCCTTGGCGACAGAAAACTGACTGGGAGACGCCACCTAGATCAAGTCGAAAGCCTCAGTGTTAGGCAGCTCCTCTTCGACCACCTGCTCTTCTCCTCTGGGGTGTGAGACAGCAAGAGTGAGCTCACACATGTTCATCGCTCAACAAGTTGTGGGGAATAATGTGCATGAACTCACCAAAGGTGGGAGTTCATGTGAAGTGTAAGGCCAATCAATGTAATAAAGGCTGAAGTTGAGCATTGCTTTTATATGTTGGTCAAAATTTTATTAGCAGTTACTAAGTGTAAGTAAATACCAAACCTTAGAAATAATAAATAAAAGTAATAATAAAATAATCCCAAATGCAATGAAATGACAAATTAAGTTTAAGTTCCATAAATTAATCATGTGAGTGTCCGAGCCGCTCATGACCGTGAGCACAACTAGTATACCAGTTTTACACTCTGCAGAGGTTGCGCATCTTTACCCAACAAGTCGTGTTACCCATTTGCCATGGAGTTGATCAGACCCCATACACCTCTACCAAGGAAGCGAGGCAGGGTACCACTACGAGGCCTTTACAAAGTTCCCCTAGCTTCAGAAAACCCGCTACAGTTTATAGGAAGCTCCAGTGCAGGAATCCCTCGCCTGACCGCCATCGCAGCAAAACCAACCCAAGGACCTCCCTACACTGACCACTCCCCTACTGCCCTTGCCCCTTTCAGGTAAGGTAGTCATCCACTAGCTTTCCTAGTTAATCAGCTAAGGGCATCCCATTAAACCCTTGTGGTAGCACTGTTTTCCCGGGTGGTTCTCCATGTTCCCATTACCATAATGATCTTATCATGAATAGTAAAGAATAAACAGATAATAAAATGTATAACAATGAGTGAATGAATATCTCTATACCCAAAGCCACATAAAGCAATAACATGTACTACCCAAAAATTTAGTAGTAAAACCAGTGGTGAGACAATGTATAAAGATAGTCAAAATCTAGGGTAACCTATTGGGTCCCATCAAAATTAACCTATGCAGATCATTATGATTAATAAGAACATGAATGAGTAAAAGAAATGATCAAGGGCACAAATTGCCTTCAACGAGCTCCTGCTCAGCAGTCTCTACTAGCAGAACCTCAGGATCCTCGGTAGCTTGCTCGTCTACTCGCATCAACACAATACATACATAGTATAGTAAAAATTAACATCACACCAAACATGTAAATAAAATACACATTAATAATTTAGACATTAAAATAGGATCATAGGAACTGGAATCATTAAATTTGGAGTTATAGATTTTAAGTTATGAATTTTCCAATGTTTTATGTATTTAATACAAGATTAAGTAATAGATAATTTTTTATGTGTCTTTCATGACAAAACAGTGGCACTAATGGGTAAACAATAATATTACAAAAATTTAGAAACTGAAATGGACCAATTTGGAGTTAAAACGAATTTAATATGAATTATACAAGTTTCTAGATTTATTTTTGTATTAAAAATCAATTTCTAATATTAATTTCCTATTTTCAACACTCTCTAGATTGGGCGCCAATTTCTGAAGAGTACAAGGGCCCTGGTGCAAAAGAAACTGAGACTCAGGCGACATACCCCGCGTACTGCGGGTTGTTTTCCTAATCTTTCAGGGATTGATGTGCAAATTGGACCCACGAAGGAGTATCGGCTGTGTCTGGCCGTCGGATCACACGCCAAGCGCCATGAATGTTTTTTTTCCACTTAAAAGACCGGTTAGGTATTAATGGCCACACGATTTGGAAGGGACGGCTCAGATTTTATTACTCCAGAGTCTCTGAGATCCACCCGATTGAATCCGACGATTGAAATTAAATCACGAATCGTTACGCAATGAAGTGATCCTACCCGTTGGTTCTTGAATCGACAACTTAGGTTCTAACAACCGGATTCTAATCCTGGACGTCCGATTAGCCATCAATGGCCAGGCAGTCGTCTTTCACTAGGCTTCAGCGCGCGCGCATGTCCCCCTGCGGCGGCGGCCAGGGCGCCCAGAGCTGCGCGTGACCAAGGATAATTGTCGAAGCACAGAGTAGGGTGCTCACCGCGATGGAAACGAGTCCGACGTCGATGTTGCAGATAAGTTGTAGGCTCTGATGGCGCACGGTATCGCACCAAGGCGTCCCGTCAGGATCTCGGCGAGCTTCGGCACGCGCGGTCACCACCGGTGAGCGGGGTGGGCACGCGGGACACCGCCACCGAGCGCAGCTTCGACAGTCGAAATCCCCACACCAGGCTCCGGAAGCTGGACGACGCGCGACGAGCAGCAGCCCAGGGTGGTTTCTGGATGGAGAGGGGAAATCTACGCTGGCGGCGCGAGAGAGAAAACGGGGCATCGAGCGCTCCTGTCAAGTCTAAATAGCCCTGGCTCCACCATTAGCGGAAGTGTCGGTTTTGTCCACAGCCGCCGAGCGCAGGACCATGTCAGCTCGTGGGTGGTTGCCACCACCGCGAAATCTACGCGAGCTCTGCGATGGCTGCACCAGTCGTGGGCGTGTTCGAGACGACCCCCAGTGCTGGCTGCGAAGTGGGACCATCACACAGCGAGAGTAAGCGACGAGATAATGGGGCGCCAACGTGTGGGACCCGCGAGTCAGTGAGCGTGCTCAGGAATGTGGCTGCCAAGTGGGGACAAGCGGTCAGAGTAACATGGGCCGAGCGCAGGGGGAAAACTGGGCCACGCAGGTGAATCTGGCCCAGGTGGGTCTGGCAACCTGACTTTTCCTTTTTATTTATTTATTTCAGTTTTCCTTCTTTATTTACTTTCATTTCAAATTTTAAATTTCAAGTTTGAATTTCCTATCTGTTGTGAGGTTCAAACTTAGGTCAAATGCTTAAATTCAAATACCACATAATCTGAATTTAGTTAATATATATATATATATATATATATTTATTTATTTTACCTTATTTGTAACCATTCTACTCTCTTTTCCTTTAGATTTTAAATTCCAATTTTGGTATTAACATACTTCTTTTTACTCTATTTATCTATCATCACAAAGTGCACACAAAATTGAGCTTCAGCATGATGCACATTCCATTTTTTATCATTTGTTTTGGTTAATCATTCTTAAGTATAGGTGTCGTCTTGTTGTGATGAATACATGGCATACGGAAAAATAAGAAGACCACTATATATTCCTTGTATACAATTTTGGGTATTACAAATCCTACCCCCTTAACAAAAATCTCGTCCTCGAGATTTAGGAAGGACTAGGGAAAAGATGGGGAAAATCTATGCGAAGCTCTTCTTCTCTCTACCAAGTAGCTTCATCTTCTCCGTGGTGACTCCATTGCACTTTGCACATCTTTATAACTTTATTTCTTGTAACTCGAGTCAAAGTATCAAGAATATTGGTAGGATATTCTGCATAAGTCAGATCATCTAGAACACTAAGGTCCTCCATCGGTAGCTGCTCTTCAGGTACCCTGAGACATTTCTTCAACTGAGATACATGGAATACATCATGTACGTCTGCTAGGTGATCGGGTAGTTCTAGTTGATATGCAACTTCTCCCACTCGCTTTCAGATCAAGAAAGGTCCAATGAAGCGAGGGGACAACTTTCCTTTAACTTTAAATCTCCTCATACCCCGGATTGGTGACACCTTCAGATACACGTGATCACCCTCCTTAAACTCCAGTAGTCCTCTCCTATTATCAGCATAGCTATTTTGCCTCGATTGTGCAATTCTCAAATTCTCTTTTATCATTCGCACTTGTTCTTCTGCCTCTTGTATAAGTTCAGGCCCAAAGAACTGTCTTTCTCCAGTCTGATCCCAATACAGTGGAGTCCTGCACTTCCGCCATATAAAGCCTCGAACGGTGACATCTTCAGACTGGCCTGGTAACTATTATTATATGAGAACTCAGCATAAGGTAGACTCTTGTCCCAACTACTACCATGCTGAAGGGCACCAGCTCTCAACACGTCCTCCAATACTTGGTTAGTCCTTTCAGTCTGTCCATCAGTCTAAGGATGGTAGGCCGAACAAAAATGCCACTTCGTATCCATATTCTCATGAAAACTTTTCCAAAATCTGGAGATAACTCTGATCCTCTATCTGAAACGATCTTCCTCGATACACCGTGTAGAGACACAATCCGAGCCATATATGCTCTGCCAATTGAGATCCCTTATAAGTAGTCTTGACCGGAATGAAATGAGCCACTTTGGTCAGTCTATCCACAATAACCCATATAGAATCATATCCTTCGAGGCAATCTAGTAATGAAGTCCATACCAATCTCTTCCCATTTCCACTCGGGTATCTTAAGCGGGTGCAGTAGTCCAGCTGGCCTCTGGTGTTCAGTCTTAACTCTTTGACACACATCGCACATAGCCACATGTGCAGCCACATATCTCTTCAATCCATACCACCAGTATTTCTGCTTCAAATCCTTATACATCTTGGTACTACAAGGATGAATAGAATAATCTGATTCATGAGCTTCCTTTAGTATAGTCTCACGAAGGTTATCAATCTCAGGAACACATATCCTATCCTTGAACCATACGGTGCCTTGCTCATCCTCCGTGAATTCCGGACCTCTACCTTCAGTAATGAGATCCTTGATCTCTTGTATCCTAGCATCGCTAGTCTGTCCTTTGCGAATTTCTTGCTCCAAAGTAGGTTCCACATCAATAGTAACTTCTTTAGTGTGAGCAACTATCCCCAGGTTAAGTCTCCTGAAATCCTCAACAATCTCATCGGGTAGCTGGGCAACAACAGCTGAATGAACGTGCTCCTTTCGACTCAAGGCATCTGCAACCAAATTTGCCTTGCCTGGGTGATAGTGAATCTCCAAATCATAATCCTTAATGAGCTCCAACCAACGGCGTTGCCAAAGGTTGAGATCCTCCTGAGTAAATATGTACTTCAAACTCTTATGATCCGTGTATACTTGGCACTTAGTTCCCATAATGTAATGTCTCCAAATCTTAAGTGCATGCACAACGACTGGTAGTTCTAAATCATGAGTGGGGTAGTTCAACTCATGTTTCCGCAACTGATAAGACGCATAGGCAATCACGTGTCCTTCTTGCATAAGCACACATCCCAATCCTTGGCCACATGCATCACAATAAATGTCAAATCCCTTCTGTAGATCTGGCATAACCAACACTGGTGGAGACATCAATCTCTTCTTTAATTGATCAAAGCTTTCTTGGCACTTCTCGTCCCACTTAAACTCTCGTCCCTTCTCCAGAAGCGATGTCATAGGTTTAGCAATCTCAGAAAAATCCTTCAATAAATCTCCGATAATATCCTGCAAGTCCTAAGAAACTCCGAATCTCAGTAACTATAGTGGGTATGCTCCACGCCATTATCTCCTTCACTTTAGCAGGATCCACTGTTATTCCTCCATTAGAAATGATATGCCCAAGGAATGGCACCTTGTCAATCCAAAACTCGCATTTGCTAAACTTGGCGTAGAGTTGATTATCTCGTAGCTTCTGTAGCACCAATCTTAGGTGTTCCTCATGATCACTTTCACTCTTAGAATAGATAAGAATATTGTCGATGAATACCACGACGAATCTGTCCAAATACTCCATAAACACCTTATTCATCGGATTCATAAAATAAGCTGGTGCATTAGTTAATCCAAACGACATAACAGTGAACTCATATAATCCATATCGGGTTGAGAAAGCCGTCTTGGGGATATCCGATGGTCTAATCTTCATTTGATGGTAACCCGATCGGAGGTCAATCTTAGAGAACATCCTAGCACCTCTCATCTGATCAAATAAATCCTCAATGCGGGGTAACAGGTACTTGTTCTTCACGGTAACATCATTAAGGGACCTATAATCCACACACATCCACTATGATCTGTCCTTCTTTTGTACAAACAGAACTATTGCTCCCCAAGGTGAAGAACTTGGTCAAATGTACCCAGCCTCTTGCAACTCTGTTAACTACTTCTTAAGTTCTTTTAACTCTTTTACATACATCTCGTATGGCCGTTTGGAAATAAGAGTAGTCCCAGGTAAGAGATCTATGACAAACTCAACTTCCCTATCTGGTGGCATCCCTGGTAACTCTTCTAGAAAGACATCCGGAAAATCCTTAACCACACGAATGTTGTCACCAACAAACTTCCCATCTACTAAGAATACCGCTAATCTGGTGGTAGTAGTTACTGCAAATCCAACTTCAAATCTTTCTCCTTTGGAACTGGTGAGTTCCATGGTTCCTTTAGCACAGTGCATAAACTGCCTTTGCCTTTCTTAACCATGACATACCAAGGATTATGTCTATAGTGCTCTATTCTAACACTATAGGGGTAGCCCATCTGGGTTAGAAACACAGGGTATGAAAGAAAGAATTTTAGACAAGGCATGTGATTACGAATCGGGTTACTTTGGGGGATTTATTAACTAAGCAGATTAATGTTTTACCTACCAAAGCTAATTCATTACCTTATGGTGGTACATGCTAAGATGTCCATATATAATACTTCAATCAATCAAAGAAGCAAATCAGACATTTTTCATCAGAACAATCAACCAACATTTTTTTAAATAGAGAAAATAGTTTTAATTTTGTCTTAGGTTTCCTATCTCTTAAAAAGATCATAAGTGTAGGATTCCAAGGTGTCAAATCCATCTTGTCTTAGAATAGAAAAGATAAGAACGATCAGAGTAGAACAGTAGAAGGTGAGACAGGATCAAGAAAAGTATAGAAAGAATCAGAGTGAGATAAGTAGGTAAGGGTTTGTCCATTTCTATCTAGGTTTCGTCCTACAGTCAACATTTCCTGTGATACCACTTCTATCACACTCGTGCTTTAAGGGACAAAGTCGGGTGCATCTCATATATGCGCTAAAGAAGACAACATATATAATAACAGAGTGTATAGAGATAAATGTCACAATAATCACATTACTTATTACATAGCGTAAGACTTGCAAAAATAAAAGATAAATATAAAAGGATCTAATATCTATCCTTGGCGCCAGAAAGCTGACTGGGAGACGCCACCTAGATCAAGTCGAAAGCCTCAGTGTTAAGTGGCTCCTCTTCGACCACCTGCTCTTCTCCTGTGGGGGGGTGTGAGACAGCAAGAGTGAGCTCACACATGTTCATCGCTCAACAAGTTGTGGGGAATAATGTGCATGAACTCACCAAAGGTGGGAGTTCATGTGAAGTGTAAAGCCAATCAATGTAATAAAGGCTGAAGCTGAGCATTGCTCTTATATGTTGGTCAAAATTTTATTAGCAGTTACTAACTGTAAGTAAATACCAAACCTTAGAAATAATAAATAAAAGTAATAATAAAATAATCCCAAATGCAATGAAATGATAAATTAAGTTTAAGTTCCATAAATTAATCATGTGAGTGTCCGAGCCGCTCATGACCGTGAGCACGGCTAGTATACCAGTTTTACACTCTGCAGAGGTTGTGCATCTTTACCCACCAGTCGTGTTACCCATTTGCCACGGAGTTGATCAGACCCCATACACCTCTACCAAGGAAGCGAGGTAGGGTACCACTACGAGGCCTTTACAAAGTTCCACTAGCTTCAGAAAACCTGCTACAGTTTATAGGAAGCTCCAGTGCAGGAATCCCTCGCCTGACCGCCATCGCAGCAAAATCAACCCAAGGACCTCCCTACACTGACCACTCCCCTACTGCCCTTGCCCCTTTCGGGTCAGGTAGTCATCCACTAGCTTTCCTAGTTAATTAGCCAAGGGCGTCCCATTAAACCCCTGTGGTAGCACTATTTTCCCGGATGGTTCTCCATGTTCCCATTAACATAATGATCTTATCATGAATAGTAATGAATAAACAGATAATAAAAAGTATAACAATGAGTGAATGAATATCTCTATACCCAAAGCCACATAAAGCAATAGCATGTACTACCTAAAAATTTAGTAGTAAAACCAGTGGTGAGACAAGGTATAAAGATAGTCAAAATCTAGGGTAACCTATTGGGTCCCATCAAAATTAACCTATGCAGATCATTATGATTAATAAGAACATGAATGGGTAAAAGAAATGGTCAAGGGCACAACTTGTCTTCAACGAGCTCCTGCTCAGCAATCTCTACCAGCAGAACCTCTGGATCCTCGGTAGCTTGCTCGTCTACTCGCATCAACACAATACATACATAGTATAGCAAAAATTAACATCACACCAAACTTGTAAATAAAATACACATTAATAATCTAGAAATTAAAATAGGATCATAGGAACTGGAATCATTAAATTTGGAGTTATAGATTTTAAGTTATGAATTTTCCAAGGTTGTATGTATTTAATACAAGATTAAGTAATAGATAAATTTTTATGTGTCTTTCATGACAAAACAGTGGCACTAATGGGTAAACAATAATACTACAAAAATTTAGAAACTGAAATAGACCAATTTGGAGTTAAAACGAATTTAATATGAATTATACAAGTTTCTCGATTTATTTTTGTATTAAAAATCAATTTCTAATATTAATTTCCTATTTTCAACATTCTCTAGATTGGGCGCCAATTTCTGAAGAGTACAGGGGCCCTGGCGCAAAAGAAACTGAGACTCAGGCGACATACCCCGTGGACTGCGGGTTGTTTTCCTAATCTTTCAGGGATTGATGTGCAAATTGGACCCACGAAGGGGTATCGGCTATGTGTGGCCGTCGGATCACACGCCAAGCGCCAGGATTGTTTTTTCACTTAAAAGACCGGTTAGGTATTAATGGCCACACGATTTGGAAGGGACGACTCATATTTTATTACTCCAGAGTCTCTGAGATCCACCCGATCGAATTCGATGGTTGAAATTAAATCACGAATCGTTACGCAATGAAGTGATCCTACCCGTTGGTTCCTGAATCGACGACTTAGGTTCTAACAACCGGATTCTAATCCTGGACGTTCGATTAGGCATCAACGGCCAGACAGTTGTCTTCCACTAGGCTTCAGCGCGCGCGCGTGTCCCCCCGTGGCGGCGGCCAGGGCGCCCAGAGCTGCGCCGTGACCAGGGAAAATTGTCGAGGCATAGAGTAGGGTGCTCACTGCGATGGAAACGAGTCCGACGTCAATGTCGCAGATAAGTTGTAGGCTCCGATGGCGCGCGGTATCGCACCAAGGCGTCCGTCAGAATCTCGGCGAGCTTCGGCACGAGCGGTCACCACCGGTGAGCGGGGTGGGCACGCGGGACATCGCCACCGTGCGCAGCTTCGACAGTCAAAATCCCCACACCAGGCTCCGGAAGCCGGACGACGCGCGACGAGCAGCAGCCCCAGGGTGGTTTCTGGACGGAGAGGGGAAATCTACGCTGGCGGCGCGAGGGAGAAAACGGGCATCGAGCGCTCCTGTCAAGTCTAAATAGCCCTGGCTCCACCATTAGTGGAAGTGGTGGTTTCATCCGCAGCCGCCGAGCGCAGGACCAGGTCAGCTCGTGGGTGGTTGACACCACCGCGAAATCTGCGCGAGCTTCGCGATGGCTGCACTAGTCGCTGGCGTGTCCGAGACGACCCCCAGTGCCGGCTGCCAAGTGGGACCATCACGCAGCGAGAGTAAGCGACGGGATAATGGGGCGCCAGAAAAGAAGTAAAGAGCGTGCTCAGGAACGTGGCTACCAAGTGGGGACAAGCGGTCAGAGTAACACGGGCCGAGCGCAGGGGGGGAACTAGGCCGCGCAGGTGAATCCGGCCCAGGTGGGTCTGGCAACCCGAGTTTTCCTTTTTATTTATTTATTTCATTTTTCCTTCTTTATTTACTTTCATTTCAAATTTTAAATTTCAAGTTTGAATTTCCTATCTGTTGTGAGGTTCAAACTTAGGTCAAATGCTTAAATTCAAATACCACATAATCTGAATTTAGTTAATTTATATATATATATATATATTTATTTTACCTTATTTGTAACCATTCTATTCTCTTTTCCTTTAGAATTTAAATTCCAATTTTGGTATTAACATAATTCTTTTTACTCTATTTATCTATCATCACAAAGTGCACACAAAATTGAGCTTCAGCATGATGCACATTCCATTTTTATCATTTGTTTTGGTTAATCATTCTTAAGTATAGGTGTTCTTTTGTTGTGATAAATACATGGCATACAGAAAAATAAGAAGACCACTATATATTCCTTGTATACAATTTTGGGTATTACAGTACGACAACAGGGGGTGTTGGACTCTAGCAGGGGAAGCATTGGGCCAGGGAGAAATGGGGCGAGCTCCTGGCAGGGGGTGAGCTCGGCCATGGCAAGAGCAGGGAAGGGGGCGCGCATCCAGGTGTAGGAGAGTTGGGGAGGGGCGCTCGGTAGAGAGAGGAGCAGCCATGGATGGAGCTCGGATGGGGGGAGGAAGAAGACCTGCTCATCGGCCTGGGGAAGAAGGGCGTCGCCGAGCAGGACCAGGGGGATGACGACCGACTGTGGGGAAGAAGGACCCTGCTGCATGGGTACCGAGTGCCATGACTGGCCGAGGGGAGGAAGTGGAGGAGCTAAGCTCCCTGGTGGCTGCTCGCCGTGGACAGCAGAGGGAGGGAGGAAGGGCTCCCTGGGAGAAGAAGGCAAGGAGGATGCGTGCGTTGGCTGAAAGGAGAAGAGGGAGAAATGTTGTGGCGGCTAGGGGGGTGGGTGGAAAAAATTCCATGTGCAAGGAAGGAGCACCTCTATTTATAGAAAAATGCTACGGTTAGGGTTTCTTAGTGGGCTGGGCTGGCCCGAAACACTCTATCGGGCTACACTAAATTATTTCCAAAGTAAAAATGCTCCTGCGGAATCCGTCTGTGCTAAGACCGAGCGAGCTGGTGCTTGGTCGAACATAACAAAGGATTTTTTTTGGACTGGAATTGATTTGTTTAGCGTTGCTTGGGAATTTATCCCTCACGCCCAAATAGGAATAAAATGAATTGAGGCCGATTGGCTTCAGACTCGTGATCGAGATAAAGCGAGTTGGATTAATAAAAATCGTCGTCGAGGTTGGTTTTCGAATTTAGATTTGGACACAAAGATATTATGTCGAGTCGGATAAGAATTAATTAGAGACCGACGCATTGGAGATTTCGCTTGAGGGTACGGACTCGGATTAATCTTTGGACATAGATCGAACATCGAGAAATTGGATTCGGACACAGCTCGACTAGCAACTGTCGAGAGCTTGATTAAATGAGCTTTAGACGAGATTTATAAATCGAGATGGATTATCGAGTTTGCATTCGCGCCGAGAATAAAAGTTTTAACAGGCTCCAAATTTGGCTGTTTCTCGCGATCGAATAACTCCGAATTCGGTGAAATGTGAATGAATAGTCTGGATAGTCAGAGACATACGTGTTGGGGGCCTTTGTCTTCCAAAGGTCCTCAAAAACATGATTAACAATGTTTCCCAAGTGTAATATATGTACAGGAACCTTCGGACTCGGAATAAAGCTGTACACAATATGAAAAGTATGGTCGGGACGAAGGTTGAACCAACTCTGAAGCTATGCGCAAGGAAGCTTCGGCTCAGCAGCTGAAAAAGGAACCAACTTAAAGGGGAAAAGGTTATCTAGTCCTCGTTGGATTGTTCTTAAGTCAATAGTAAACATAAAGGGCATAAATGTAATTTTACATAGGCTGCGCCCTGTGCCTATAAATAGATGAACAGTACCCCCGTACTTTTCAGGCTGACTTGTATTAGTTCGTGCGTCACACTTGGACTTTTGCCTTCTGTCTAGCCGAAGGTATAAATGTAATTCGATATTGTTTGTGTTCATTTATGATGAGATAATAAAGAGATATAAATGGTGTTGTATGATTATTTATGTTATTTCCCATGTCTTATATGCTTCTACTTTCATTAATATACACTGCGATGATGAAGGTATGTCCTTCATAACCTTTGTCTGAAAATCATTATATCCTAAGGGAGATAATACTTCAAAGTACGAAGGTTTTTAACCATTAATATTTTTTGTTGCCTTGTTCTTAATTCATAGCATTTGAGAACAAGTCCCCAACATTGGGGCCCACCTCCGGTGTACTCACTTCCACAATCTTCGGCAAAGCATCAACCTTCGTCATGCCGCCGAAGAAGACAACAGCGCCAGGGGCTGCACTGCAGCGACTGGACACAAACCAGGAGACTCTCTCTCCGAGAGGCCAGAAACCAAAAGAGAAAGGCCACCAGTCCAATACTTCAGGAGGAGTTGGATCAGGAGATCAGGGACCTAGAAGTCATTCATCAGCAGGTGCAAAGGAAAAAGGAGAAGATGGCCCGGCTGGCCGACCTTCAGAACAAGATCAACGAAGCCGCTGAGGAAATGCGTCATCTTACTCAAGATGATCATGACCGAAGGCCCCAGCACAGGGAGCTTCGCCAAGAGGGCTCATTCAACGAATATGAATGGTATGATGATTTTTATCATGGTAGCTTTACTTTTGATGATGCTTCTCCCCTGGCAGCAGAATTGTAGGCTATTCCATGGCCACAATCCTACAAGCCACCTCAGTTGCCCATGTACGATGGGCACTCGGACCCAAAGCAATTCTTGAAGAGCTATGAGGCAACAATATCCTCATATGGAGGCAACGCCGCTGTCATGGCAAAGTCCTTCGTCATGGCAGTTCGAAGTGTGGCCCAGACATGGTACTCTTCTCTCCGGCCAGGAAAAATCACGTCATGGCAGAAGCTTAAGGACATGCTGGTCACCAGTTTTCAAGGGTTTCAGATGAAACCAGTCACTGCTCAGGCCTTGTTTCAGTGCACACAAGACCATGAGGAGTACCTTCAGGCGTATGTCCGAAGCTTCTTGCACCTGAAAGCACAAGCGCCCAATGAAATCGTTATTGAAGTCATGATCAAGGGTCTTAGGCCAGGGCCTACGACTCAATACTTCGCTAGGAAACCCCCCCAGACCTTAGAGAAGTTACTTCAGAAAATGGATGAGTACATCTGGGCTGATAATGATTTCCGCCAAAGAAGGGAGGAAGCTTATAGGTTTTCTGAGATGACTAGGGGCTTTGGAGGAAGAGTTCACCCTAGGCATGTCACATCTATCCACAACTCCAGTCAGAATGAGGATAGAGGAAGTCAGCTTCAGAGGCCACAACAAAGCTCGCAGTCTTCGGGGCAGCAGCAGAGCTCTTTTAGGCCACCAGCTCCAAGGGGCAGAGGTGGCAGGGGCTTCGGAGGAAGATATGAGGATCAACCAAAGAAAATCTATTGCTTATTCTGTGGTGAGGACCAGGGCCACACCACGAGAACCTGCCAGATTACCATCCAGAAGCAAAAAGAGATTGCCGAAGTAGAAGCTCGGCAGAACCAACCGAAGCAGGTTTTACATACTTCTTCGTGCTACTCCCCTTACATACCAGAATATGTGGGCAATCAACCTGCAGCTTCTGTTGCTTCGGCAAGCCATTCACAAGCTTCCTGGCCGCAGCTTCCACTGCCACCACCATTGCCACCTACTCAGACTCAAAGTCAGCAGCCAAAAGGGCATCAGCACCCTCAACAGCAACGCGACTTCAGGGAGGAGTCCGAAGCTCGTACAGTCAACAGCACTGTACCAGAGTCGAAGCACATATACTGAGGAATATCCTACTCCTGAAGTACTTTTATCTTTTATGCCATTTTATTTCCTCTATGAGAAACAAGTAATAGAAAATTTAGTTTCATTTTTTTGTAATAATTTTGTCTGCACCAGAATGAAATATATCTTCTTCATAGCGTTACGAAGCTCGAAAGACGACTCTTAAAGGAACAAAGTAGATTTCGACGCTCAAAAGTCGTTCCTAAGGGAATGCAGAGCCAAAATTGACGCAGCTACAAAAAGTCGTTCCTAAGGGAGCGCAGTGTAAGTTTTCTGCTCAAAAGTCGTTCCAAAGGGAATGCAGAGCAAAATACCGCCGAAATATAAGGCGAAGAAGTTCAAAAGTCGTTCCTAAGGGGATGCAGAACTTATACCGCCGAAATATAAGGCGAAGAAGTTCAAAAGTCGTTCCTAAGGGGATGCAGAACTTATACCACCGAAATAGAAGTTGAAGAAGCTCAAAAGACGTTCCTAAGGGGATGCAGAGCTTAGACTCAAAAGACGTTCCCAAGGGGATGCAGAGTCTTTTGTGTAACAGTGTGGGCATAAGTGTGGGTGTTAAAGCATCATCATATTGCATCATATCATCGCATCATTTAGCATAGCATCACATCATACATCATATCGCATCAACAGAAAAGACTGAATACGAAGCGAATCTTCGGAAATACTTCGATTGAATAAAAATGTGCTAAGGCACGAAGCAAGCTTTGGGTAGTAATCAGATTTGCCCTACAAGGGGTTTCTTTCTTTACGAAGCATGAAAAGAAGGGAAGGTGTTTTTTTGCCGAAGGCTCAAAAAGAGGTATGTAAGTATGTCTCATGCATCGCAAAGAAATAAATTACAACAGTCTACATATTTGATTCAATATTACATGCTTCAAATATTACATAGTTTCATTACAAAAGAGGTCTACTCTTCCTTCATTTGTTCTATACATCAAGCTTTTCAAAATGTTATTACAATAAAACCTATTCCTCTCTAAGTACTTTCTCTGCAACTTCGTTCAGTAATTTATTGACGACTTCGTCGATAATGGATTCAGCCATGCTTATGATATCCAATGATTCCTTCATCTCTGGATCAGCTAGGGGATCGTACGACTCCGGTGGTGAGGATAGTTCAGCTATAGTAGGAAAATTGTTAGTTCGAAACCACAAAGCGAGAAGCTAAAAAATCAAAAACAATACCTATGTGCCTTTCACGTTCAGCAGCCTCTTCAGCTCGCTTTGCTTCTTCCTGGGCGTCGAGGGTGTCTTTTTCATTCTTTTTCATAATTTCGTGGGCCAGCTCTCGGCCACCATTTACCCAGACATCAGAATAGAACTTTCCGCCCGCTAAAGTTGCTTCGGCTGAAGGGTCTTTTGTGTAGTCAATGGAGAAGGCAGCTTCGGCCTGAATTACAGCCTTAACATGTTCATAGCCAGCCTTCTCTAGGATAGCTGCGATTCCCAGAGCACCAGAGAAGGCACAAATATCCCCGCGATCATTCAATATTTCTTCGAAGGCTTTGGCTTCTCCATTTATCCACTCAATAACGCCTTTGGGGTCGCCTCGGATAAAATTTTCTTCAAAAGAGTAGGCGCCCACTTTGGAGAAGCTAGTTCTTAATTTCTTCACGCAATCCAAGGTTTTTTCAAAACACCTTTCCTTGGATTCACGAAGCTCTTCAACATTTTTCTCTAGCTTTTTTCTCCAATATTCACTGATCTTTTGCTTATGCTCTGTGAGAGCGTATTTCTCATTAGCTCGGCCAGTTGTCTCTGAAGGTCTTCAACCTCAGCTTTTTGAGCTTCGGCTTGAGCATTGTATTTAGTCTCGTCTTCTTTTATTTTATCTACCAATGAAATCAAAATCTTGTCTTTCTCTAGACCTTCATTTCTTAACTCAA
Source organism: Zea mays (assembly GCF_902167145.1). Taxonomy (NCBI): domain Eukaryota; kingdom Viridiplantae; phylum Streptophyta; class Magnoliopsida; order Poales; family Poaceae; genus Zea; species Zea mays. Next base: position 63,952,605 of record NC_050098.1, read on the forward strand.
TCACCTCGGTCCGAAGGTTGTTAAGAGCTATTGTACAGCTTTCGTCTTTGACGCTCTTCTGTGCCCTCAAGACACTACTAAGAATTAAGCCCTACAAAGAAGAAGACAAAATTGAGCATGGCATTAACATATTTCATTTTCCAACTTCAAAGTTAACTTTTATACCTTTATACTGTTGTACGTGAGGCTATCAGCAAGATCATTCTTTGACATAATCGAAAGGCCATCTTCCAGCTTCGGGAATCCCATACTTTTAGCTATCTCCCGGCAAACAGGTATTTCTTTGTTGTCCGGGAGGCAGTATAGGAAATCATCTTCGTTACTGCCATTGAACACTAAGGCCCCCTTCGGATATTTTAGTCTTTGGGTGTAGTGTCTGGCTTCTAGTATTTCTTCTTCGGATAATTTCTTCCCCGAAGCATGTCGAATAATGTAGTCAACATCTTCGATCGGAGCTTCAGGAGCAGGAGCTTCAGTCTTTTCTGATACAATCTGCCCTGCTGTTTTGTCCTCAGGCGCGGCAGGCTTCATTTTGGTGGGCACTGAAGGCCTAGCTTCGGCTTTGGCCTGAACTTTCGTAGTTTTGACAATTTTCTTAGGAGCAGGGCTCAAGGCCTTTGTAGTCTCTATAACATCGTCTAATACGCTGGCCATCCTCCTCCTCTTGGGAGTTTCAGCAAGAATTTTTTTGCATCTTTGGCAAATCTGCCTCCGCCGGTGGGCTCAGGATTTCTGGCATTTTTATGACTTTTTCCATCTATGGCTCTTCAACCTTATCATCCCTAGCTTCGGCTGGCCCGACTGTAGGCACCTTCAACACTACAATCGGCTCTTCAACACTTTGCACAATCGGAGCAGCTTGCTTTGCTTCGGCATCTGAAGAGGTCCCCTCGCCAAATTCAGGCACTACAACCGGTTCAATATAGCGCGACCGGTGGGTCAGAACCTTCACCTTTTTGCTCCTCGGCACAGCTGCGATGGTCGAAGTGACAGTCTTTCTCTTTTTCCTTGCCCTTGTAGCGGCTAATGATAATCAGGGTATACAAAGCCAATCACATCAAATACCCTGTTCAATCTTTTTTTTGCCCCGACCCCCGAAGGCTGCGGACAAAGCATTATCTTCAGCCTTGGAATATGTCCCAAGTAGCTCATCGCTGGTAGCTTCAATACATTTCAACCAGTCATCATCTGGCTCATCAAACTTCTCCCTAAATCTGAAGGTATATTTCAATCGGACTAGGCCACTTTCATTGGACTCGGCAGTAGTCTCCTTCGGCATATCCCAGCTTTCCACAAGTGGCCACACCCTGAAGCATATGAGTTCTTGAATTAAATCCCTCGTGCTAATGAAGGCGCACATAGTACTAAAGGCCTTCTAGCACGCTTCAACATCGCTATCAATATTCACCTTTGTCCTTCGGAGGCCGAAGCGAGACCAGATGGGGCGCTGGATAATTTCCTTGACGTCTTCCCTTTTCTTTAAATCATTTTAACGTAAAACTACTCCTCCATCCAGGCCCCGGGCCATCTTTTCTGGAATGTTGGCACTGGGTGGCTTGCATTGGGGCAAGCAATAAATCCATAACAACCGAAGTTGTTGTGGTACTATTCTTTGCCAGTAGCTTTCATCTCATAAAAAAGCTCGTGCATACTACAGAAGCACTTCACGCTTGGCTCCAGCCCTGACTCCTTACAGCCCAGACAAAAATCCCCATCCTAATTATAGCTTTGGGGGTGATCTGATGAAGGAAGATCTGGTATATCTTCAGCACTTCAAACACAAAATTGCTCAAAGGGAACCGAAGACCAGCCTTCAAAAAGCTTCGATAAATAACAACTTCATTTTCCTTAGGAGTAGGGACGATGTTGTCTCCACAAACCCTCATGATAGACATGTCACGAAAGTACTGTGGCGGAACCGCCCGAATTATTCCGACTTAAGTGCCTAAGTCCCGCCTTAGAGGCTAGACCACACTTAAATGGGAATAACACGTCAGTCCCTTGGATCTAGTCCGACACGGCCACTAATAGGATCAAGTACCACGTACTCACTCGATGGTGAGGCACAGAGCAAATACAATAAATCATAAAACCATACATTAAGGGAGTATAAAATTTATTACATCATCATCGGAGTTTTAGCAAAAGTAGTACTCATTGTTCGGAATGCAGCGGAAATAAACTAACGATAAATGGAGAGATGGGGAGGCCTATCCCATCACTCCTCACACTCCTCCTCAGCCGAGGTAGGGTCCCACTCGACTGTCCAACCCGGTGGCAAGATGGACGACCAAGTCACTCCAGCAACCATGTCCTCCAGAGAACTTGTAAAATTATGCAACAAGCAAGGCTGAGTATACTAATACTCAGCTAGACTTACCCAGTGTGAGGTGTCTACTCCTCTACCTCTAGACATGCAGCTGTTTGGCTGAGGGGTTTGGTTGCCGAAAGCACTAGCTAAGTCTAAAAATCAAGTTTTAGCTTTTTCAAGTTTTAGTGTGACTCTCTTAAGACTAAATGTGTACTATCTAATCATTCATGGTATCAAGCATTTAGCTATCAACATCTTTTGCCAAATCATCACATTTCCACTTGTTACTCAATGCAGTACAATGGATCAAGCAGTCTCATTAGCCGCGAGAAGCAGACGATTCGAATCGATTTTTTATCCTTGCAAGGTAAACCTAAACACACGACGTGGCGAGGCACTCCGTCCCCACACACATCAACCGTCCCCATCGATTCCCCGCTAGCAGATCAGGGCTCACCCCTTGGCGTACAATGCCTCACTGACCCCGACTGCCGTCGTGCAGTGACCACACTTGTACCCACCATAACCGGAATGGGAGACCACGTCTCAGGTCGCATGAGGGGTAAAGTCTGCTGCCAGGTTCAATCAGGTACTAGGCTTACCGATTTACCATATTTCTCGGCATGTGCTTAGTATGTTCAAATGCTTGACACAGGTATCCGCACGTTAATCCTTATTCCAATTTCATCTCGTAGACCACGCATCCCCATGGATCCGTGTCCACAGACCGACATCAGTATGATATGAAAGTGGATACAACCAATTTCCTGACCTCGCGCGAGTGCTAGAAAATCACTCGACTTCTACCGAGATCCCTAATTAATAAAGCAGCTACTCGACCTAGCATACTAGTATTAAGACTTGGATTGCCCTTAAAGGTTTTAGTAGGTGCTAAAGGGGTTTGCGGGGTTGGTTAGGGTAACATTAATTTCCACTTCTAATTTCCTCTTTTCATTTTCTATTTATACTTTTAAGGTGGGTTTGAACTACAACAGTGGTTTTAAATTTTCCAAAAATTTTGTAAAACTTACAGTGGGTTAACATTGGTCACCCTAGTCTGTCTTATAAATTTGAGGTCAAAAATAAATAGATTATGCCCTGGACAAAAATAACAAAAGTTGGGGCAGAGGGGTTACTTTGCACTACAACTTTTATCTAGGTGTGGGTTCTGTACCAAGAGTTATTTTTGCTGGTATCTATGGGTAATAACATGCTTCTGTGCCAAAAATCACAGAGGGTTACTTAGTGGTTATGTAGTTATGATTTTCTAAAGTTTAATGCCAAAAAGACCCTTATAACTAACTTGCTATTTGAAAAATATCAAACAACAGAACTTGTATTTTTCCTAGGTTCTTCTTAGCACAAGAATAGTCATTCCTAAGGTAGGGGTGTTTTCTCCTTAGGATTATTTTCTTATGACCTTTCCAAGTTTTCTCTGTTTTTCATGAATAATTGTGAGTGCAATTTCTTTTCAATGGACTATGGTTCAACAGATTTTTCTTATGAACTGCATAACTTAGGCATGCTAGGAAAAATATGGTTGCCCTCTGGTTTCTATGTTCAACCCCTTTTCTTCATTTTCCTAAGTTTGAGCATAAACAAGCTTTAGTGAATAAACCTTCCTTAACCTTGTATACTGGGGTGTTTATTAATTTTAAACAGTGTAACTACTAGGTTAGGGTCTCCACTATTTTTCTCAACCCTGGTCTAACAATATTTCTATTTTCCCCTTTATTAATGAATTTTGGGCAGTTTTCTTATTTAATTCAAAACTCTATAAAACATTACATGATCTATGGGGTTTATTATTTTTGCCTGAAAGTTTATATTTCACAAAGTCTAGCAAAACTGGTTTGACTAATTTTGGATGATTATTCTTCAAGTTATGCATTTATTAAGTTCTCTGCAATATTTAAAAGAAAAGTAATTTTGAAATGGAAAAGAAATACAGATTTGCGCTGAAGCCCCTGAGTTTTCTCCCCCTTTTCTCTCACAAAACAGCTCTCAGTCTACTATTTGCATGAGTCACTGACCTTGCACAAAACCCCCTGGACTTAACCTAAATCTAACCCGCGATCCCTGGCTGGCTGGAACAGTAACCGTGGCAAAGATCACGGCGGCGAGGCTTACCGGCGACAGTAGAGCTCCGACAGGGTGGTCAGTGACGTCGGGGAGGTCACGGCGGTCACGTCGGTGTGCGGGTCGGCGTCGGAGGTGGTCGGAGCTGCTCTGGCCACGAGCGCAGGTGGCGGAGGTCGTCGGCGGCTCCTGCTCCGGCCAAGCCACGGTGGTAGGGTTAAATTAAAGTGCACGAGGAGCTTCACTGGGTGATGTAGAGGCCATGTGCGCAAGGGATTGAGAAATGGTGCAGAGGGTTACCCGATCCACGCGCTCCGGCGGGGTTACGAACTCCGGCGAGCACGATTGCACTATTCCGGTGGGACTGGTCCTCAGCTCAAGCTCGGGCAAGCTTCATGGCCTCCTAGGGGAGCTATTCGAGGGCTCGGATCGAGCAGAGGTGGGTGGGAATGGTATGTCCACGGCGGGCGCCCTCAGGCGGCTCAAGCGGGTCGTGGGGAGGTTGCCGGAGTTGCGGGCGAGCTCAGGAAAGTTAGGCGCGGTGCGGAGGGGGTAACGGGGGAGATGGCCATGCATGGGGGTGGGCTTTATAGCCACTCGCGGGCACGGTACAGGCGTGGGCACGGTGGTGGCCGACCATACGCGGGGGCACGCGCGGCAACGGCCAGTGCGTGCTCGGCCGATCAGACAAGGCATCGAGCACGTGGCAGCATTTGTTCTGGTCATCTTCAAGCATCGATTGGCCCGTGATCTCTTCGTATCTATCCAAAATCCCTGTACAAGATTTCTTCCTTCTTGTATACCCTTTGTATCTCATGCAGTGCTCAAGTGGATTTGACCTCGGGTTGGTAAGTTACGAGGAGGTGAAGTTGGGTCTGTTCGACCAGATTTTTCTGGTGGAAAATGGGCGCCAACACATGTCAAACCAATTGGGTTTGTTTTCAAATTTTTCCAGAGTGTCCTAGGGGTCTTTAGGCGCCATTTTGTTAATTGGGCCATATGGTTTTGAGGTTTGGAAAAAGGTGAACATGTTTGATCTTTGAAAGAGGGCTTGTTTTGGACTTAGAAGAATTCTGATTTTTCTCTTAGGTTTTTCCCTTTGGTGAACCTTTTGGGGTTTTTCTGAAACCTTTTTGGGTCACTTTCTTACTATTTTTTGTAGGGTATTAATTGTACTACAACTTTTATAATTGGCCCAAGTCATGATCATGTGGTTTTCATAGCCTTTTGGTCATACTCACTTCTAGGGCTCCAATTGTCCAAAGGGGTTTGAATTAGGGTTTGGGCAATTCTCCCCACTATATGTGCATGATAAAGCCAAGGCATGACTCCTAAGATGGGTTGCACTTACTAAGGATCTTGATTTCCAAGTTTGGTGTCCTTTACTTAATTTAAGTCACATGTGATGATGGCTTTACTTGTGTAGTCTTGAGTGAAAACCCTAAGCAACACCTGGGGTGTTACAAGTACCTTCCTCTCATGTTGTCAATATGACTCTGTTTAATAGTCAGTTTTCTGAAGACGACATGGCTCGGTTGCTAGGGCCGATCTTCAGAATCTTCATCTCCACTATCCACATCATAACTATCACTATCATCAGTATCTTCAGATAAACCCTCCATTATCTCTTTAGTAATCTTCTCTGTATTGGTTTTTGCCATAGACTCAAAAATTCCGGCAATAAAAAGATCCACAACTTTCTTTTCTTCAAACAACTTCGTCTCCTCAGTTAGCTTCGTCTCCACAGTCATCTTCTTTTCCTCAGTCATCTTCTCCCCAGACATGGCGCAAACACGTCTTTAACCGAAGCTCAAAAAGCTTGAAAATCAGGCGAGAGCTAGTGAGCAAGAGCTAAAAGTTTGAGAAAATAACGCAAATGGCAGAAATGGCGTATCAAATGATGTCGGTGTGGGTTCATATTTATACGCCCATTGCGTTGCAACTTGGAGGGCCCCGTCTGTCATTGACTGTTGCTACTCTAGCAAAGGGAAGGTGTTTTTTCGGACCTTCGGCTTAAGGCCTACCTTCACGTCGCAGTCTGAATTCGTTGTTATAATAAATTAATACTGCGAGGGGCTACTATTGGGGGCCTTCGTCTTCCGAAGATCCTCAAAAACATGATTAACAATGTTTCCCAAGTGTAATATATGTACAGGAACCTTCGGACTCGGAATAAAGCTGTACACAATATGAAAAGCATGGTCAGGACGAAGGTTGAACCAACTCCGAAGCTACGCTCAAGGAAGCTTCGGCTCAGTAGCAGAAAAAGAAACCGACTTAAATGGGAAAAGGCTATCTAGTCCTCGTTGGATTGTTCTTAAGTCAATAGTAAACATAAAGGGCATAAATGTAATTTTACATAGGCTGCGCCTTGTGCCTATAAATAGATGAACAATACCCCCATACTTTTCAGGCTGACTTGTATTCGTTCGTGCGTCACACTTGCACTTTTGCCTTCTGTCAAGCCGAAGGTATAAATGTAATTCGATATTGTTTGTGTTCATTTATGATGAGATAATAAAGAGATATAAATGGTGTTATATGATTATTTATGTTATTTCCCATGTCTTATATGCTTCTACTTTCATTAATATACACTGCGATGATGAAGATATGTCCTTCATAACCTTCGTCTGAAAATCATTATATCCTAAGGGAGATAATGCTTCGAAGGACGAAGGTCTTAACCATTAACATTTTGGGTTGCCTTGTTCTTAATTCATAGCAGTTGAGAACATGTCCCCAACAATACGCGAGCGAGAAATAGAGATTATCACTAAGCATTCAAGTTAGGGACAAAACTCCCGATATAACACGAAATAAACACTTGGGGTGTTACAGCCTTCCCCCCCTTAAAAGAATCTCATCCCGAGATTCGAACAGAGACTCTTAAGGGTGGAGAAGCGTGTAACTCCTAGGCTGATGATAGATGCAAATTCATGAGATGGGATCTGACAAGATACTGAAGATAGATTTGGGTAGAATACTGCAGCATGTTGAGACAAAATGCAGCGATCACTCTGAGAGAATGTTCACAAAAGATAGCACATCAGCATAGTCTCGTAATGGATCACAACTATTAATCACGATACCAGCGCGTGCCGAGTAGCTCAACCTTGTGTGCGCGCCCACAGGAGGCTCTCGGTTTCGTCACGGCACCATCGGTCGTTAGCCATAATACCATTACCAAACGCAACCCATGAGAAATTCACATAGTACAGATAGATGGAGCCCATGAGTGTATGGCCCAAAAAATAAGAATAAGATCATGACAGGAGTTGAAACAGAGATTGTTGTTAAAAGAGCATCACATGAGAATTTTCTTCAACTCAAAGAACTATTTTATGATCAATACTGAGATTACCAGGCCAGAGATTAGTACGAGATGGGATACAAGAAGGAAGCACTCCAGAGATCATGATTAATGAGCTATTAGAGACATTAGAAAACCAAATACAACATCAACATCCATTGAACTAAAGGGATACACTGTTTAAAGATAAAAATTGATAAAATAGTGTCATGATCCTTGAAGAAGGGGGTTTGAGAATGACTAGAAATGAGAGATTTAGGAAAGATCAACATCCAATACTTGAGAACGGGTTATAGCAGATAACCGGATAATATGTCAGAATCATTAAAGGATCCTCAGATTTGGATGATAAGGCCACAATATGATTCGCAAGAGAACTGATTACCAGATTCGGACAAAGGAGAGGTAGGAAAAAAGATCTGCTAGTATGATCAACAGAAATGCTATGAAGTTTTAGGGGCAAGGATTTATGGAAGGAAACATGGCTTGGTCATGGTTTGCGCAACTAGACAACAAACGATGTTTTTTGACATAACCACGTGCACAAGGAAGTTTCAGTTTGGCTAGTGGTTAAGCTATGGGGGTCTACAAGTTGTGTAGGTGCAACGTCAGGGTAAAACACACAAGGGTTAGAAAATACCCACACAAGCATGAAAATATTTTTTTAGAGGTTTCACTTGCTAAGCTCAAGGTTGTTTGGATGGGGGTCTTTTTATGAACAGATCAAACAACAATTTTTTTTTGCAAAAAGGGTTGAACATTTACAATACCACCTAGATAGCAAGGCAAGAGAAACACATAACACAACCTAGTCAAGACTATCATGACACACAGGATAAGACATTTTTTGCAGTTCATAGCAATACAACACATTATTCACAATTTCTTATTACACATAACACAACCTAGTCAAGACTATCATGACACACAGGATAAGCATGTTGGTGCACAAGAGACAATGATGCAACAATCATGATGCATGCTCATTCTAGTCATCTTCTCAGACCTAACTAATTTTTTTCGGATGCTTCTACAACATCCTTATTAATAGTAGTAGTAGTCTTTATGGCCTAAATAACTAGCCACCTAGCTACCCATCTATTCCATAAGGCTTCACGTCCTAGGTCTATCCTTATCGTCCTGACGATCAATCCAACATTGGTTTCTAAGCAAGTTTTACTTTAGAAATGGTTGGTAATCATGACTTATTGACCTCTCTGTAATGGTATTCGCTCTGATACCAGCTGTGGCAGAACCTCCCGAATTATTCTAGCTTAAGTGCCCAAGTCGCACCCTCAAGGGCAGCAAAACACTTAAACAGGAATAACCCGTCAGTCCCTCGGATCTAGTCCGATAAAGCCACTTACCAGGATCGAATACCACTAGCTCACTCAAAGATGACGCACAGAGAAATACAATAAATAATAATACCATAAATTAAGAAAGTATCATTAGTGATTACATTATCAGAGTTTCAGAAATAATAAACATAAATTTTAATGCAGCGGAAATAACTAGCGGAGAAAACCGAGTAACATGACGAAGCCTGGCCACGCTACTCCTCCTGGTCCTCTCCTGCGGAAGAAATAACCCTCTTGACCATCTATCCCGGTGGCAGGGATGAAGGCCAAGTCACACCAACAACCAAATCCAAGGAGGTACATGCAAAAATTATGCCACAACAAAGGCTGAGTATACTAATACTCAGCTAGACTTACCCGGTGTGAGGAGTCTACTCCTCTACCTCTAGACATGCAGCTGTTTGGCTGAGGGGTTTAGTTTGCCAAAAGCACTAGCTGAGTCTAAAAACAAATTTTAGCTTTTCAAGTTTTAATGTAATCCTTTAGACTAGATGAGTACCTAGCTATTCATACATGGTATCAAACATTATTGCAATCAACATCTTTTGAATGTCACCTCATTCCACTTCTTACTCAATGTAGCAGGATGGATCAAGCAGTCTCATTAGCTACGAGAACAGACGATTCGAATCAAGTTTCAACCTTGCAAGGTAAACCTAAACACACGACGTGGCGAGGCACTCCGTCCCCACACACATCAACCATCCCCATCGATTCCCCGTCAACAGAACAGGGCTCACCGCCTTGACGTACAATGCCTCACTGACCCCGACTACCGTCGTGCAGTGACCGCACTTGTACTCACCATAAACGGAATGGGAGACCACGTCTCATGTCGCATGAGGGGTAAAGTCCGCGGGCAGGTTCACTCAGGTACTAGGCTTACCGATTTACCATATTTCTCGACATGTGCTTAGTCGTTCAAACGCTTGACACACGGTACCACACTTTAATCCTTATTCCAATTTCTCATCTCGTAGACAACACATCCCCATGGATCGTTGTCCACAGACCATCATCATTCTGATATATAAATGGATACAACCAATTCCTGACCTCGCGCGAGTGCTAGAAAAATCACTCGACTTCTACCGAGATCCCTATTTAGTAAAGCAGCTACTCGACCTAGCATACTAGTATCCATCTCAAAAGGAATCCTGAGTTTATGCAACTAGGGTTTCATACAACTCCTACACTTAAGTGCACAGTACAAACCTACAATCATTAAGTGCAGTAAAATAGCATATATAAAACGGTTATGCATAAAACTGGGGCTTGCCTGGAATTTAACACTTAGATAGTGGTTGTTGGGGGTACTCGCTAGAGGAGCATCCACTGGTTAAGTCCATCATTCTTCAGGTTGTCCACCAACTGCATCTTGTGGTTGGCACCACATCAGTTGCTCGATCATCATCTTTCGGTCCTAAATGAGATGCATGATGCATATGTATGGACAAAATGAAAGTAGCACAAGATATTCAAATAACTAAACATTAAATTGGAAGACACCGTAACAACCACACGTTAGCATTAGTTATCTACGCGTTATCGACGATCAACATTAACACCATTAAATAGATGACAACATTTTATATATTTACGCAACACAAATATGACATCACAAGTACACGCATTTACTACACTCACCTTAATCATTCATTTGTTCTCCTATTGACCACGCAATAGCAACCAAGACAATAGGACCTATGCATCAATGTCTATGAAACTCCTATATCACAATCAACTAGAGAAGAAACATATAAAACATGACACATATGCATTATTAAGCTTAGTCATGGCAAGTGTATATTAATTTAGTGCTAACCAACCATTTTTAGCCAAAAGGGTGAACTAACAATTAAATGAGCACATGCAGATTTTTAGGACAGCAACACAGCAGTCCTTGTTTTAATCATAACTCTTCAATTATTAATCCAAAAATAGTGAATTAGGACTTTCTGGAAATCTTAAAAAGTGAACTACAACTTTGGTATTTTTACCTCAACAAGATTCAACACTTAGCAAGGTCAAAAAGTGCTAACACAGCAGCTCTGTCCAGATTTGGACAGATTCAGACTTGCAACTTCAAAAATTCACAACTAAAGATTCAGATATCCAAACAAAGTCATCTTAGACTTTCTGGAAAGCTAATTAAATTTTCTACAAATTATTTATAAACACCCCTGGCTGGTTTAATATGTATCAAGGGTAAAATACACTATGAAGGCTGTGCTGTCCAGAACTGGACAGATTCAGTCTTCACACTTTAAACATCCATAACTTAATCTTCATACCACCAAAAAGAGTGATCCAAGACTTTTTGGAAAGTTTGGAAAAAACATTACATAACTTTTATAATCACCAAGAAGTGATTCGAGGTTTAATCAAATCAAACATTACAGTTTTCGAAATCTGTTCTGACAGTGGACAGAACACAACAACCAGTTTGTAAAATTCATAACTCTTAAACTGTCAGGCCTATGGTTTTGAAACTTTAACACAAACAAGATAAGAAACGTATCTACAACTTTCTTATAACGACCATGACCATATTGTAAAAGTAACTTAAGCAAACAATGCAGTTTCTGAAATCTGTACAAAATTTAGACAGATTCAGTTACTGGAATTGTGAAAAGCATAACATCGAAATGATCAGGCTCATGGCTGTCAAATTTTAGTACAAGCAAGATAATAAAGTTATCTACAACTTTTCTATATGACTTTTCTACAGAAAATATGATTTAGTTTATCAAACATACAACACGAGGAAATCACTCCGTGCAGTCCAAAACAGCGACTAATCATTTTCAGCTCCTATTTACTTCAAGAATTACCATGTTCTAGCGACTGGAATTACTCTAACACTTTACCGTTTGTTAGAGTTAAAACAATCAAATTAGGATCAACAAGTGGACTTGCAAAAAAAATTTCAAGTCATTTAGTGCACTAAAATTACCACAACCAATTAACAACGCATTCTCCACGATAATCAAATCCGGTATACATGTATATCAAAGTGCTTTTCACCCAACAATTTGCGTTTTAAATTAGACATCACATGAGCACTATTACTTTTTACCCGCGATCATAACCATACACATTTCGACCACAACAAACAATTCACCGTGATTACGCGCTTAACCAAGTCATCTAACAATTCGGCTAACTAGAGCAACAATATAGGCCACTATACATCATACATGTCGGCTTGCCTATTATTATCGCAATCTGAGACACAACATATATATATATATATATATATATATAACAATCTCTTAACGAAATCGACTCCTACTTAACAGAAGTTGGCCAACACAGTATAAAACTTAGCAAATATTTTAGACATCGCAACTCAAAAACATGGGTTGGAGCAGATTAATCAGCTTTTCCTAATCATTGCTCAACTTAAATTTGTTAACACACAAGTCACCAAAAATAGCACATTTTTGGGGGTCTAACATAGAGGCATTAACACAGGGCATAAAACTCCATAAGACTATATTTGCTACTGAAGGACCTAAAGCACTTATGTGCATATCTTATCGGATTGTTCTTCAATTTTAACAAGGACCAACTTATGAACGCTACTCGCCTCCAATAATTATTGGGCTGCGATAACGCTCATATAAGACCTCTAATCAATCAACAAGATATTTATTTATCCAATGGGCATGGAATGCAATAATTGACAAAACAAAGTATTGATCCGCCATACAACAGAAATCATGACGGCACCGATGGATGCTATCGACTACCCGTTTAAAAATGCTAAACTTACTTCTCGCTTTACCACTACACCACTCTTTAGTCACATGACCATCATGTGCATCCTTTATTCGATTATACAACATCGACCTTAGTGTCGTGTTACCCAATGTATACATCTTTCCTCGTTGCGAGTATAACCATACTACGCCATATACCCGCACACCTCAATCAAATATCTTACGCCACCACTACTATAATACACCACGGCACACACGCACATGCGTGTCCCCATATTACGCACAAGACATCAACCACACCAGTGACTCTAACAGGATTAATCATACTCCTCATTCGCTTCGACTATCCCAATCATCGATCACATGCATAAAACAATTACACTTTTCACGTAGACACCTATCGATCCATTCCCCAACACATAATCCGTATTTTAAAAATTATCCCCACAGCAAACCACACATCAAATACATTCTTACCAAAACTTAAAAACATCCGAGCCCTCTTTCTAACTCATTTTCTTTCGCCACAAACTTCAATCCATACCAATACATTTTTTACACATATACATACACATTCACAACATCGACCAAAGCTTAAATAGATTAATCCACAAAATACCAAGTGAACAACCTGGACGAATCGAGACTAGTCACATGGGTTGTCCACACTGCTCGGTGTTTCGTTGAACGGGCAAAGCGCAAAGCGCGGCGTCGACCACTAGCTGCGATAACACAAAAATTTGTTGACGACAGTTCATCAAACATCATAAACGCCGGAAAACAGCGAGGACAACGGGGTACTCACCGAGGGTCGACGGCGTCGTGGGCGGGGCTGTCTACAACACCAAGCCTTTCATAGGCATTTTGTCGAGCACCTGCAGAGCATGCGCAGCGCGGGACTGCAGGGAAACGCTGCTGTAGGGGTCGATCACGGATTGCATGGAGGGGGGCTGCTGGGCGCTTAAGGAGGAGCTAGAGAGGCACCACGGCATCCCGATGTGGCTCTGAAATTTGGACAGCGAGGAGGGAGGAAAAAAAATGCCATGGAGTGGCAGCACCCTGCTCAAGCAAAACCAGAGAGGAGGGGCGTCCATGGAGGGGGGTAGATCCAGCCATGGCGTGCTCCTGCCCGCAGCTCTGCGCAAGCAGAGAGAACCGCGGCCATGGGGAAGAGCAGAGGCACAACAATTGGGGGTGTTGGACTCTAGCAGGGGGAACATTTGGCCAGGGAGAAATGGGGCGAGCTCCTGGTAGGGGGTGAGCTCGGCCACGGCAAGAGCAGGGAAGGGGGCGCGCGTCCGGGTGTAGGAGAGTTGGGGAGGGGCGCTCGGTAGAGAGAGGAGCAGCCATGGATGGAGCTTGGATGGGGGGAGGAATAAGACCTGTTCACCGGCCTGGGGAAGAAGGGCGTCGCCGAGCAGACCAGGGGGACGACGACCGACTGTGGGAAAGAAGGACCCTGTTGCATGGGTACCGAGTGCCATGGCTGGCCGAGGGGAGGAAGTGGAGGAGCTGAGCTCCCTGGTGGCTGCTCATCGTGGACAGTAGAGGGAGGGAGGAAGGGCTCCCTGGGAGAAGAAGGCAAGGAGGATGCGTGCGTTGGCTGAAAGGAGAAGAGGGAGAAATGTTGTGGCGGCTAGGGGGGTGGGTGGAAAAATTTCCAAGTGCAAGGAAGGAGCACCTCTATTTATATAAAAATGCTAGGGTTAGGGTTTCTTAGTGGGCTGGGCTGGGCTGGCCCAAAACACTCTATCGGGACGCGCTAAATTATTTCCAGAGTAAAAATGCTCCCACGGAATCCGTCTGTGCAAAGACCGAGCGAGCTGGTGCTTGGTCGAACAGAACAAAGGATTTTTTTCGGACCGGAATTGATTTGTTTAGTGTTGCTCGGGAATTTTTCCCTCACGCCCAAATAGGAATAAAATGAATTGAGGCCGATTGGCTTTAGACTCGTGATCGAGATAAAGCGAGTTGGATTAATAAAAATCGTCGTCGAGGTTGGTTTTCGAATTTAAATTTGGACACAAAGATATTATGCCGAGTCGAATAGGAATTAATTAGAGACCGACGCATTGGAGATTTTGCTTGAGGGTATGGACTCAGATTAATCTTTGGGCATAGATCGAACATCGAGAAATTGGATTCGGACACAGCTCGAATAGCAACTGTCAAACGCTTGATTAAATGAGCTTTAGACGAGATTTATAAATCGAGATGGATTATTGAGTTTGCAGTCGCGCCGAGAATAAAAGTTTTAACAGGCTCCAAATTTGGTTGTTTCTCGCGATCGAATAACTCTGAATTCGGTGAAATGTGAATGAATAGTCTGGATAATTAGAGACATACGCGAGCGAGAAATAGAGATTTTCACTGAGCATTCAAGTTAGGGACAGATCTCCCGACATAACACGAAATAGACACCTGGGGTGTCACAGAACCTATGTTGTTGTAGGTAATGAAACAGCAGAGTTTTGTTGTTTCTGATCGAAGGTGGTCCTCCCTCATAAACCCGGTCTGTTGGTTTACGCTCATGAACATCAAGTTATGAAGAGAAAATTCCACCCCGGATTTGCTTGATGGTAGCGTTATTCTGCTTAAAAGTTTGCAACCATCAATTTTATCTAACCCACCCATACAGTTTCCCTCCATTGCTGGTATATTGACATCCGGATTGAGTAGCCAAGACGTGTAGCCTGGGGGCTAGTCCAAGAGAACGGATAATTGTCCTGAGGAAGGTCCGGAGCCATGCGACCGCTTAGCTTGGTCCAGTACCCTAAGCGCGCACGCTTCACCGCTCTGTGATGGGTATCCTAGTATTTGGAACTATAGTCCTGTGGGTCCGGAAACCTAGGGTCCAGTTCTAAAGAAAGGACACTCGTCTCCTGGGGACGTCCGGAGCTGCGTAGCCGCTTAGCCTGGTCCCGTACCGTAAGCCTACGCACTCCACCACCCTGCGACGAGTACCCTAGTATTTGGAGCCGCGATCTAGGGGGTCCGGACACACGGATTGGCTTCCCAGTCTAAATCCTACAGGTCCTGTTGCATAAATCAAAGGATAAAAGATACCAGATAGTGGGCCCTATGGGTGCGCTACTAAAACTTCCTAGCTAAGGCTGTGTGCAGGTCCGGGTCCCAGTCGAGATTACCTCCTGGAGTCCCGGTCACCAATTCTTTCTTAAATATACTGGCATCCAGCCTCGACAAGTCGAGCCTACATCCCAGGGGGGCCAAGTACCAGGGAAGAAGTTAGCAACGACACACACAGCAAAGGGAAAGTAGCATGCAGATAAGTTGTAATGTTGCTTGACAAGTAATACTTAAAAGTGCCTTACAAAATCAAAATATAATAAGCCACTTCCCAGTGGTACCCTTGCTTTTTCTCCGTAGATCCGACTACTCATCGTCAGAGGGATCCCGCTGGAAGCGCTTGGCCACCGCATCTACAGTGTCTTGTACACTCCCTCGGGCGGCGTCGTCGGTATCAGCCACCGGACCGGCGATCACCGGCCCCAAGGAGATGGCCGGGTCGTGGCTCCGGAAGCACGTCAGGATGTACTCTATCACCGCACGGCAGAGTCTGCTACCCTAAGCCTCCAGGCGGGCACCAAGGATATGATCCAAGCGTCGGAGGCGGTTGACAGCGGAATCTAGCACCAGGAGCGTGTCGGAGATGGACACCGACTACTTTGACACTGGGATGGGGCTCACCCCCAGCGGCACCAAAGCCGAGCTTGCCTCGTCGGCCCATACGACGATACACTGGACCCCGGTGTGATGCTCTGCCCGGAGATCTTCATGCGTCTTCTTCATCGCCTCCACCGCCTGGGATCCCGGAGCCACCTGCCCCGTCTGGGCTACCTGCGCTGCCTGCTTCGCCTGGAACCGGCGGACCCGCTCCTCCAGTGCCTGCTCCTTCTCCTCCGCCTCGAGCTCATGTTCGGCCAGCAACTTTTCCCGCCTTTCCCGCATCTCCTCCCTCCAGGCGAGGTCCTTCTCCTGCCAGACAAGAGCCATTGCCCGCTCCTCTAGGGAAGCATCCTTCGCCTTGAGGTTCTCCTCGGCGAGAGAGAGGTTGCTAGCTCTGTCATCGAGCTCCCGCCGTAGCTTTTGCAGATCCGCCTCAGTCGTGGTCTGCTCATCCCTCTGCTTCTCCAACATCACGTTATAGGCTTTCATATTCTCATGGAATTCCGTGATGACTGCCTCCCTCTGGTTCAAGTGCTCTTCCTTATTGACCAGCCCTTTCTCCTTCCGGGTCACCTCCCGCTCCCGGTAAAACACCTTCTCCAAGTCCTCCTTGAAGTCCTCGCACTCCAGCTCAAGCTCGGACCGCTCTGAGGCAAATTGGCAGGACGTGGCCTTGGTACGCTCCTCCAGCTGGGTGCGCCAATCACTGAGACGCTGGTGCTCAGTCTCGAGCGCCTCCCACTCCCGCAGGATCGCCGCCTCGGTCTCTCGAAGAGCCTGATGAGCGCGGGACAGCACCCGAGGGAGGGGAGTCGGCGCCGCTTCTGGCCCGGCACCGGTCTGGAGCCGTCGCCCAAGAATAACCTCCGGCTCCTCCGGAATGGGTGGCGGGATGGAGCTGGGCGCCCCCCCCGCGCCTTCCACCGTTGCCGACGGTGTATTCGACGACATCGCCGCCGCCGTTGGGTCTGCGTTAGCCGTCGGTAGCACTGCTGCTTCTGGACCCCTGACTGGAGCCTGGGGGCCCGACGGCGCTGCCTCGACAGTGGCAGCCGAAACCTGGGTCCCGACGACGCTACCTCGGCAGTAGCAGTCGGAACCTGGGGGCCCGACGGCCCTGCCTCGGCAGTGGCAGGCGGAACCTGGGGGCCCGATGGCGCTGCCTCAGCAGTGGCAGGCGGAGGCAGGTCGCCGGCATCAAGGCCAGTAGACGCCTGCTGCTGGGAGCCAGATTCCCCGGAGGGAACGACTTTTGAAACAGAGGGAGAAGAGGCCCTGATAAGCAAAGGATGGGTTAATGCCCATCAACATGGTAACCAGACTAGTGGAAAAAATAAAAAGGGTTACACTTACTTGGGGCCCTGAACCTTCCAGCGACCCTGGAAGCGGGACGTCCACTGCTGTTGCTGCTGTTGGTGCTGCTGCCCCTAGGGCGGCAGCGAGCCAGATGGTGGTGGTGGCGGCGGCGACGGCGGGTCTGATAGTGGTGCTAGAGGAGGACTGACGCGCCTTTGCGAGCCCTGGGCCTGGGAGCCGGCCCCCTCGGCCCCGCTAGCTGTCCTCTGGCACTTCTGGGGAGGTCCGAATCAAGAGGCGGATCTGTGACGAAAGACCCGTCGGCGCGGCGCAGTCGGTGCCGCCTCTCTCCCTTCGACCTGCCGGAATCATCCGGGGCGGAAGAACTGCTCGCAGCCCCCTTGCCCTTGTCCGAGGGGCTGGGGGCCGCGAAGGGAGCTCTGGAACCGGCGTTAGCAGGTTGAGAACCCTCAGCCGGTACACCCGGGATCTGAATCCCGCGGTAGGGGTCCCGGCCACCGGTCTGGCGAACCTCCACGCCGCTCTCATCAAGGGTCGGTAGCCAATCCAAGATCGCTGCCCTCAGCCCTTGGTCGTCATAGAGCGGAGGAATGCCCTCGGGAGGGATTAGGGACTCAGGGACGAAAGACTCACCAGTAATCCCCTTCACATGGAGCTCCAGTTCCTCCCAAGACAGGTCCGTGCCTGGCCCGCGAAGGATCCGGCCGAGGTCGTTCAAGCCGGTGAACCAGCAGCTCAGGCGTGCCCTCGCCTGCAGTGGCACAATCCGGCGCTTCAAGAAGTCGCCGACCACATGCATCGACGTTAGACCATTGGTCGCCAGAGACTTGATCCTGTCCAATACGGGCTCGAACTCCAACGTCAACGGCGGCTTGGCCCTCCATTGCTTCTTATCGAGCCTCGGCCCGTCGCTCGGTAGTACGAGGCAATCGCTGGCCTCGGTACTGGCGATCACCCATTTGGCATGCCAGTTTTCCCACCTCGCGCCGCTGAGGGAGGAGATATAGGCGCCGGACAAATCCACCCTCATCTGGAAGTAGTACGCACCGAGATGGTCCTTGGCCTTCCCAGATTTCACCAGCACGAAAAAATGGCAGAAGAGAGAGGTACACGACGCCACCCCCACGAACATCTCGCACGGGTGAGCAAAGACGGCCGCCTAAAGGATGGAGTGGGGTGTGAGGTGCTGGAGCTGCAGACCGAGATCCTCTAGCAGTAACATGAAGAAGGGCGAGATCAGCAACGCCAACCAGCACGAAATATAGGAGACAAAGAGCACAAACTCCCCCGCGGCGAGATCGCCGAGGGGAGTAGCGCCGGCCCGGATCCTCCAGGCGTGCGCCATCGCATTCCATCCGAGTAGGCGGCACACTATGCCGAGTGCCCTCTCGGTCTGGTAATGCTCGGGATGAACCATCGAGGCCATGGTGACTACAGCGGTGAAAAGTAGGAGAATGCGAGTGCAGCAGAGGCGCAGAGGACTCGGAGGTGAAAGGGCACAGTAGTTGGAGAAAGTGCGAAAGCGTAACCTGCTGACCGCGGGATTAATCCCCTTTTCAAAGAGGGCTATCCCGCTTGCGCCCTAGGAAACCCCATCCGACGCGCACCTAGCGCTTGCAGTGACCCAGTCCCCGACATGGGGGCCCGGGTCCACATGTCACACACCTGGAGTACCGACCTCCGAGTGTGGAGAAGGCGAACCATCATCCCAGGAGCAAACCGTCGCGCACGACCACATGTCGCCAACGGGCTGCTGGGGAATATTTTTAACTTAGGCGGCGGCAACAAGCCGCCCCGCGCGCGGCCCAACAAAACCACCAGGTGTGGGGACCACGTACCCGTCAGCTGCGGGGACAGACGTGGCAGGTGGTGTGAACAAAGGCGGGATGGCGGTGATTACGTCAGCAAGTGCCCGAAAATGGCACGCCAATCACCAATCAGGCTTTGGCCCCACCTGCAGGCTTGTAACCTCCCCTGAGGTGGGCCCGGGGGCCACTGTCGGTACCCTAGAACAGGGGTACCCCTTACCACAGTATGAAGGCGCGGTACCCTCGTGTCTATCTCTAGGCGCGTGATAAGCGGTGCCTTACCCCACCGCATGGATGACTCCGGGGCCACCACGTAACCAGAGAAGGAAACATATACCATGATATCGTCAGTAGACCCGGACCCCCATGGGAAAGTGTCGGATCCCAGCATGCATAGCCCGGACCTCCCTGTCCGCCCTGCTGACAGGTGATGTGCCGCCTCGACATTTAATGTGCCCCGTCCACTCCGCTGGCAGACGACGACCAGGCTGCCCTATAGGCGGCGTGCCTGTCCAATCAGACAGCGGGCAGTATGCCCATACCGCCGCGCGCGCCATGGTCATCATGACTTGTACGTTGCCGAGGAGGCTTCTGCTGCACGCTAATGCTACACAAGCAGCAGATATCGGGGCACAGAGAGATGGCGCAAGGTGACTGACATTAGTTGCTCCGGGTGTTCCCTCCGTTATGTCCCTGAGCCCACATGTCGGGGTTCAGTGTCTTTGTACGTGCCCCCCTTTAGCTATAAAAGGGAGGGCACACAACGTCACACACTTAGGCACACTTAGACCTAGCTAAGGCTCACAAGTTCAAACAAGCTCAATACATTACACAATGGAGTAGGGTGTTACGCCCCTGCGGCCCGAACCACTCAAAACTCTCGCGTGTTCTTGAAGTTCATCGTTCATCTACCAACAGGCAAAACGCTTAAGCCCCCTCCTCATCTTAGGATTAGGGCGGGTGCATTCCGCCACCCGGCCGGAGATTTCCCTCTCCGACAAGTTGTATAATGGAGTCTGTATAATTATTACTATTCCACAATGAAATAATGATGGTGTATGATGGCATGTTATATTTTTCCAAATGTTTCTTTGCCTCAGATGTCATCCTGGACCCGTGCACATGATGGGGCAGGTACATCCCGTGGTGGGGAGGACACTCCTAATCCGCCGCTCGTACCTCCTACCTTGGCCAAGGCTATCGCTGCCTTGGTCAACGTCACCACCGACAATACTCGCTTTTGCGCGAAATGACATGCAACCAATTTCAACAACATGGAGGCAGAGTTCCCCCTCAAGGACCGCATGACACTACCTATCTGGAGTTCTCGTAGACCTGCCCACTGCTCTTCGTCAAGGCGGAGGAACCCTTAGAAGCTGATGAATGGGTGCGAGTAATGGAACAGAAGTTTGGGCTAATCCGATGCACGGAGATGCAAAAGCCCATGTTTGCCGCTCAGCAACTAAGAGGGCCTGCTAGTGCCTGGTGGGCGAATTTTTTAGCAATCCAACCTATTGGACATCAGGTTACCTAGGAAGACTTCAAGCTGGCATTCCGGGAACATTATGTTCCGGAGGGAGTGCTACAAATGAAACAAGAAGAGTTCATCTGACTGAAGCAAGGGGGAGATACTGTGATGCAGTATCTCAATAAATTCAACCACCTCTCCCAGTACGCCATTGAGCACGTGGATATAGATCTGAAAAAGAAAAATTGTTTTATGAGGGGACTAAATGACAGACTTCAGCGGAAGATGGCAACATGTTTGGACCTCACATACAGCAGGGCTGACAGTACAACACTAGCAGTCGAAGCCAAAAATGCGGGACATGGAAAGTCAAAGGGATATGCGGGTGAGAAATCTACTCAAGGACCTGAAAAGAGAACAAGGTTGGTGATCCGATCTTTTAATCCAAACTGTTCTTCATCTCGTCCACCTTCATATCCATTCAAGCAGCCCGTATTTTATTCGCCCCACTTCTGCCCCCATTTCGACCAATCAGCCGAGTGCCCCTGGTACTCGTTTCCCTGCCCTTCCGAGTTCCTCCAATGATTGCTTCAATTGTGGAAAGTCTGGACATTTCATCAAGGACTGCCTATATCCAAAGCAAAACAAATCCAACTTTCAGCAGACTTCTGGAAACTCGAATCAAGGAAAGGGGAACACGGCCAACTCTTCTACGGTCAAAAATTTCAAGAAAACTGGACGGGTCTATTATACCGAGGTGGCTACTACACTCAAAGGCGAACTGGTGATGATGGGTACGTTCCTTGTTGCTAACCACCTAGCAGTTATCCTTTTTTATTCTGGTGCATCACATACCTTCATAAGCAAGAATTTTGTGGAGAAATATTGCATACATTGCACTGAATCAAGGGAGGGATTTGTTATCCATTCACCTAGGGGCCAGATATTTACTAAGGAAGTAGTCTTCCACATACCAGTAACCCTAGCTGGACGAGAATTTCCTACAAACATGATCGTTATAAAGGGGCAAGACATAGATGTAATTTTGGGCATGAACTGGTTAGCCTAGCATAAGACCATCATCAATACAGACTTAAGGACCATTAAATTAAGCCATGGTCATGAAGAGATCCAATTGTCCATCACGGTAGCTGTCCCAGTCAAAGCATCTGGACAAGTTTATGAGGCTATCGTACAAGAAATTCAGGATATTCAAGTGGTATGTGAATTTTCGGATGTCTTTCCCGAATACTTGCCTAGATTGCCTCCTGAAAGGGATGTGGAATTTGAACTGAAGCCCGGTACGGCTCCCATTTCTAGAAGGTCGTACCGCATGCCACCTAATGAACTGGCAGAACTCAAGACTCAACTACAAGACTTGTTGGAAAAGGGATTCATTAGACCCAGTTCATCACCATGGGGATGTCCAACAATTTTCGTCAAGAAGAAGGATCAGACACTATGAATGTGTGTGGACTATAGACCTCTCAATGAGGTTACCATCAAGAATAAGTATCCTCTTCCTCGGATCGATATTCTGTTCGATCAACTTAGAGGAGCTCGGGTATTCTCCAAAATTGATCTCAGATCGGGCTATCATCAGATCCATATTCGACCCGAGGATATACCCAAGACCGCATTCACTATGCGGTGTGGGTTATTTGAATATCTGGTCATGCCTTTTGGATTAACAAATGCTCCAGCCCACTTCACATACTTAATGAACTCAGTATTTATGCCCGAGTTGGATAAATTTGTGGTGGTCGTCATTGATGACATTTTGATCTATTCTAAAAATGAAGAGGAGCATGCAAAGCACTTACGGATCATGCTAACGCGCTTAAGGGAACATCAGATGTATGCCAAGTTCAGCAAATGTGCGTTCTGGTTGGAGGAAATCCAGTTCCTTGGACATGTGTTGTCTGTTAAAGGTATTACGGTCAATCCCAGCAAAGTCAAGGATATTCTAAAATGGAATTCACCCACTACAGTACATCAAGTTTGGAGTTTCCTTGGACTAGCTGGATATTACCGCATGTTCATTCCGGATTTCTCCAAGATTGTTAAACCCATTACGGTATTATTGAAGAATAATACAAAATTTGATTGGTCCTCGAAATGCAACGAAGCCTTGGAACAGCTGAAGGTGTTGTTAACCACTACCCCGATATTGGCCCAACCGGATATTGAAAGGCCTTTTGATGTATATTGTGACGCGTCAGGCAGTGGACTCGGATGTGTCTTGATGCAAGAAGGATGAGTCATAGCTTATGCTTCAAGACAACTGTGCCGGCATGAAGAACACTACCCAACTCATGACTTGGAACTAGCTGCCGTCGTTCATGCCCTCAAGATTTGGCGTCATTATCTGCTAGGAAATGTCTGCCATTTATATATGGATCACAAAAGTCTGAAATATATCTTTACCCAGTCAGAACTGAACATGAGGCAAAGAAGATGGCTTGAGCTAATTAAAGATTATGACTTGGAGATCCATTATCACCCAGGAAAAGCCAATGTGGTGGCAGATGCATTGAGTCGCAAAGCTTCCTGTCATTGTCTTATAGTAAGAACACCTGACACCACTCTATGTCAAGAAATGGGAAAGTTGAACCTGGGTATGATACAACATGGAACATTGACACAGTTGAAGCTCGAGTTAGTTCTTCTGCAAAGAATTATTAACGCTCAGAGAACAGATAAGGGTATGAAGTACATTCATGAGAAAATGGAAGCCAGTAAGGCAAATTTCTTCAGGAAAGATGACGAAGGAGTAATATGGTTTAAAGATAACATAGTTGTGCCAAAGAATGATGAAGTCCACCAATAGATCTTGGACGAAGCGCATCTTAGTCGATATTCGATTCACCTCAAAAGTACTAAGATGTATCAAGACTTAAAGCAACATTATTGGTGGACAAAAATGAAGATTGAAATCGCACGCTATGTGGCAAGATGTGACACCTGAAGACGTGTCAAGGCAGTGCATATGAAGACTGCTGGACCATTATAGTCCTTGCCCATCCCAACTTGGAAATGGGAAGATATTAGTATGGATTTCATTGTCGGATTGCCAAAGACAGCCAAAGGCTTTGAATCTATTTGGGTCATAATTGATCGTCTTACAAAGATTGCTCATTTTCTTCCCGTCAAGACAAAATATCAAGTGGTCGCATATGTGGAGCTTTATATTGCTCGTATTCTCAGTTTACATGGAGTTCTAAAAACGATAGTGTCGGACCGGGGACCGCAATTTGTATCCAAGTTTTGGGAAGAGCTCCACAAGTCCTTGGGTACTAAGTTGCTCCACAGTTCGGCTTATCATCCTCAAACAAGTGGACAAACTGAGAGAGTAAATCAGATACTTGAAGATATGCTACGGGCATGTGTCCTGGAGTTTCCACGGAAATGGGATGATTGTCTGCCATTGGCAGAATTTTCTTATAATAATAGCTATGAAGAAAGCATTAAGATGGTATCGTTTGAAGCACTGTACGGACTACAATGCCGGACACCCTTAAATTGGTCAGAACCCGGAGAAAGGTGGTTTTCAGGCCTGACTTGGTCAAAGAAACAAAAGAAAACGTTCAATAGATAAGACACAACTTGAAAGAAGCTCAAGCTCAGCAGAAAAACTATGCGGATAAGGGACGCTGACCTTTCGTCTTTCAAGTCGAGGATCATGTATACCTGAAAGTATCACCACTGAAGGGTGTTAATCAATTCGGGGTAAAAGGAATGTTGGCACCCCGATATATTGGTCCATTTTCGATTCTTGAACGATATGGACCAGTGGCGTACAGACTTCAACTGCCTGAATCATTATCTGCGGTACATAACGTGTTCCATGTATCTCAATTAAAGAAGTGCCTTCAGATTCCTGATCGAACCATCAAGGTGGTGGATGTTACTTTGGAACCAGATTTGACTTATTCAGAACATCATGTTCGAGTTCTGGATCAAAAGGACAGAATCACCCAAAAAAGGACTCTTAATTTCTATAAGGTACAATGGAACCAGCACACTGAAGACGAAGCTACCTGGGAGACTCAAGATTTCTTGGAGAAAAATTTTCCTAGGTTTTTATCTTCATGTAACCTGTAAAATTGGAGCACACCCCATACCACCCTCTGCCCTGTAAGATAATTAAGGAAATAAAGATGTGACGTGTTTCCTTTTCCACTACTTACCCAAGGACCTTAAATCTCGGGACGAGATTCTTTTATGGGGGGAAGGATGTAACACCCCTAGCGTTACTAGCACTAAAACTTGAGCATGGCATCATATTCATTGACATTTCATTTTGTTTGCCACAACTAGAATGCATCCACTAGGAAAAACCTCAAAACAAGTGTGATGTGGTGATTTGAAGTATTCTTAACCCTAGGGTAGGATACTTAACCCTAGGATTAGGGCATGTGGGTAATAGTAAGACAAAATGAGTAATACCTCAAAAGTCATTAGAAATACTCATAAGAGATCAAGAGTGATGGATTTGAGTGACACAAAAACCCTAGAGTGCTCAAAACCCTAAAAGGCACCCTAGAAAATCCTAATTTGTACCCTAGGGGGTGAATTCAAATTCTATACACTTTTGGACCAAAATGTAAATATCAAAGTGGTAGAACATCAAAAACCAAGCAACTTTTATATTGGAGAATTTTCAAGTAGTGTGGATTAATTTGGACTTAATTGCAAAAACTTCTCAAGAACACCTATGTGGCTAAGTCTGAATTTCAGTGAGATTGAGCCAACTTTGGAGCCTTGTATTTCTTCATTCATGAGGATTTTGCCCTAGGTCAATACATCAATCTTGTAGAGCTATGATAGGAGTACAACTTTGATTAAGTGATAAAGCATAGGTGTTGTACAAAAATTGGAGAAAAATGGGCTCAAAGTCTGGCTGTCAGTGAGCCCTAAGACTGAATCTGGACTAACAGTGAATTCTGAGAAACTTTGGAGTTGATTTAAGCCTAATCGAGTGAGTAAATAACCCAAGTTTCTATGGTCGAATTGAAGCTGTTATATAGAAGATTAACTTTGTTAAAGACGGATTAGGGAGTTGCCACATAAAAATTTGTGAAAAACACCTCTAAAGATGATGTGTGAGACAGACTGATGAAGGTTCTGATGGTACAGTAGCCTAAAAAAGATCAGTAGATACACTGCACTTCGCCGCCGACGATCTCCGCGCTGCGCTCCGTGCGGTCCGCTGCGATTCGTGTTCAACTTGGGCAGGATATTACCGCGGACGTGAAAAGATCAGAGGAGGAGTGGATTGAGCCGGCTTCACCGTACCCACTTGCATCGGCGATGTGTCCGCGCGACCGCCATCATCGTGTCGTCGTTTACCTCGGTCACGACACACCTTAAGCTACTCTACCATGTCATCGCGGGTTGGGGAGGATAACCAAGTGACATCCATAACCTTTTGCCCAGTGAATGCCACGATAGCGCTCGTCGGTGACTTCCCCCTCTCTCCGGCCGCCAGCGTGTCTTCGCCAAATTGGGTGCCACCGCTGTTGATCTCTATAAATTGAGTGTTATGTGTGCTTCGGTAGTTTGTTAAGAACCTTGAGCACAAACCCTCGCCTCCGATTAGCCACCATAGCGCCTGAATTTAGCTTTTCCCACAATTCGGTCACCATCACCGCCGTGGATAGCTCTACCGTGGCCAGCGTCGCCTGAGGTAGTTCCAGCCCAATTACCGTTTGTTCTAGCTTCCTTAGGGTCTAGTGATGCTCCCCGTACTTAGAAATTGAACGCTACCGTGCCTAATCGCTAGGAACAGCTCGACCTTCCCTCGGTATTCGCCGTCATCGTGAGCAGAGGGGATTCTGGGTCAGACTAGTTCAATTAGGGGATGAACTAGGTTCGCCTGGGATCAGGGATGCTAGTTCAACGCTTGGTTTAGACAGTCATCACCGTTTGGGGCGATTTCTCGTGAAGAGATGGCCGACGGCGAGCGCGCCATTGCCAGGATTCGGTTTGGAGAAGAAACAGAAGTGCGAGGAGTGTTGTGTAAATGTCAGAGATAGTGAAATAGTGCAAGGGTTCTTTACCGGTTATTCAAATCTCCGAGGGTCTCTACGCAAGTTTTTCAACGCGGGCATGTGCGCAGGCGCGTTTCTTCTGTTGATGGGCAGACTTGGGCTGGTTTGAGCCCATCAGTGTTCATTCTTTTCCCTTTTCTTTTTCTGCCACGCTTAGGAAATTTATAGGAAATTATAGAAAAATGATAAAATCATGGGACCAATTTTACTGGACTCCTAAATTCCTCTAGTATTTAATAATAATATTTTCAAGATTTTTAGTCTCAACCATGAATTATTTGTCATTTAAAGAAGCCTAAACCTAGTCTTTTAGAATTTTAGAATTAAATTGGTAGCTCCAAAAATAGTAAAACTTTTTGGGTGAGCCTAATATGATAATTAAAACCCTTGGGTAAAGTTTGAAATGCTTTGGACATTGTTTGGTCCCAAACCCAAGAAACTAGCCTTCTAGAGTTCAAATATCTAACCCTAATACAGTACTAAACTAGGAAACTCTAGTAGCTAGTGGACACCGTGAAGGAAAGTTATATTCAAGACGCAATCTAATGTGTTCCTATTGCAACTGCATATTCATAGCATCACATGAGCATTCATGTACCTGTATTGTTATGTATAGAAAACGAAGAAGTAGTAGTTGAAGAAGAAGTTGCATCGCAAGCTGAAATTCCACATGTCGAGAACAACTTCTACTTTGATATATGTGGAACAGATCCTGAGCCTCCTACAACACAAGGCAAGCCCCAGTGCATTTACCCCTTTCCTTGTTGTTTTAAACTCTTTATCACTTGAAATGATGCATTAGGTGATAGGAGTTGAGTGCTAAACAATTGCTGCATTTCCTTCCTTGGAATTGTTTACCATTCCTTGGTACCTATTTTCTACAAAAGTTTTCTGATGCTTAGTCCTGCCTTAAAAAACAAAATGTTTTGTTTTAAACAAAGATGATGCTTCATAATGGGATGGGAAGTTGAGAGCACCTAGAGGGGGGTGAATAGGTGATCCTGTAAAATTCAACACTAATAGCCACAAAATTTAGTTATGAAAGTTAGAACGGCTAAGTAGCTTGAAGCGAGTTCTTGTGAACATAGATAACCAAAGAGAAAGCACACAAGAGACATGCGATTTTTATCCTGTGGTTCGGCCAAGTAATACTTTCCTACTTCCATGTTGTGGCGTCCCAATGGACGAGGGTTGCACTCAACCCCTAACAAGTGATCCGATGATCAACTTGAATACCACGGTTTTTCCTTTCTTAGTCTTTCTCCTGTTTGCGAGGAATCTCCACAACTTGGAGCCTCTCGCCCTTACAATGATGATCACAAAAGAAGCACAGAAGTAAGGGAGGGGAGAGCAACACACACAAGACTCAAATCACAGCACAATCACGCACACAAGTCACAGCTTGAGCTCAAAACACAACGCACGGAGTTCACAACTCAAATGGAGCTCAAGTCACTATCACAAAGAATCGAATGCGTGAAGTTGGAGTCTTGGAGTCTTAGAAGGTTTCTTGTAAGCTTGAGTGACTCCTCCATGTGCCTAGGGTTCCCTTTTATAGCCCCAAGGCAGCTAGGAGCCGTTGGAGGCCAACAAGGAAAGCCATCCTTGCCTTCTGTTGAGTGGCGCACCGGACAGTCCGGAGCGCCACCGGATAGTCACTATAGATAGTCCGGTGCCGATCTCCTTCCTTTTCTGGCGCAGATGACTGTTGCAGCTCCAGGCCCGATGGCGCACCGGACACTGTCCGGTGCCCCCTGCCGATCGTTGGCGCGGGCCACGCGTCGCCCGCGGATTGTGCGGCCGACCGTTGCACTAGCAACCGTTGGCTCACCGGGCAGTCTGGTGCACCACCGGACAGTCCGGTGAATTATAGCCGTACGCCGCCGATTTTTCCCGAGAGTGGCCTGTTCACCGGAAGCCAGCCTGGCGCACCGACATGTCTGGTGCACCATTGGACAGTCCGGTGTGCCAGACTGAGATGAGTTTTGGGTGCACCGAGCCAAGTCTTTTTGGTTCTTTTCTTCTTTTCTTCTCGCTGTTTCTAGCACTTAGATAAAATGTATTAGTACTTAAATACTATGTACTAAGTTTAGAAACATACCTTCTCTTTGATTTGCATTTCTCTCTTCATTTATCACATAAGAACTTATTTAAATGTGTTGGGCACTTAATCACCAAAACATAATAGAAATTGCCCAAGGGCACATTTCCCTTTCAATCTCCCCCTTTTTGGTGATTTATGCCAACACATCCAAAAGCAACCAAAAGAAGTGCAACATCAATGCAATTGAGAACAAAATTGTATTTGCACAAATTTTGACATATTTGGATCATTCTTTGCCACCACTTGGTTTGTTTTTGCAAATCAAATTCATTTTTCTATATCTAAGTCAAAGACACTTGTTTAGGCACAAAGAGAGATATTTCAATGGAAAAATTACTCAAGTAACAAAAACTCCCCCTTTTTGCCATAATCACAAATTCTGCCCCCACAAGAGGCCAAATTTTGCAATAAGAGTATTTTGGACAAATCAAAATTTCTAACTCTACTATTTTCAAAATTCTCAAGTGGTAGCTGATCCATTTGCTTTGGCCTTAATTTCTCCCCCTTTGGCATCAAGCACCAAAACGGGATCATTTTTGGCCCTTGAACCCCATTGCCTCACCAAAAATGTCAATTAAGAGCAAAAAGGCAACTAGAGCATAATAATGAACTTGGAGGTGAGTACACTAATACCGGAGTGCAGTGGAAGTCTTTGCATGGTCCAAGTTCACCTTTCCCTTTCAATTCACCTTTGAGACTACATCAAGTATACTCAAACACAAAGGTTAGTCTCAAAGGGTCAAGTTGTAGCACATCTCCCCCTAAATATGTGCATCATTCACACATGGACTTGTGAGGTCCGAGATCCCTTGCACAACTTGAGCACCATAATAAGTAACAAATTGCATAAATAACATGATCAAAGGCATAGAACACATGTATGCTATAGATCAATCCAAGTTACGCGAATCTAAGACATTTAGCTCACTATGCAACCTGCAAAAGGTTTTCTCATCTAACGGCTTGGTAAAGATATCGGCTAGCTGGTTCTCGGTGCTAATATGGAAAACCTCGATATCTCCCTTTTGCTGGTGGTCACTCAGAAAGTGATGCCGGATGTCTATGTGCTTAGTGCGGCTGTGTTCAATAGAATTATCTGCCATGCAGATTGCACTCTCATTGTCACATAGGAGTGAGACTTTGCTCAGATTGTAGCCAAAGTCCCAGAGGGTTTGCCTCATCCAAAGTAGTTGCGCGCAACACTGTCATGTGGCAACATACTCGGCCTCAGCGGTGGATAGGGCAACAGAGGTTTGTTTCTTTGAACTCCAAGACGCCAGAGACCTTCCTAGGAATTGGCACGTCCCTGATGTACTCTTCCTATCAACCTTGCATCCAGCATAATCGGAGTCTGAATATCCAATCAAGTCAAAGGTAGACCCCTTTGGATACCAGATCCCGAAGCAAGGCGTGGAAACTAAATATCTAAGAATTCGCTTAACGGTCACAAGGTGACATTCCCTTGGGTCGGATTGATATCTAGCACACATGCATACGCTAAGCATAATATCCGGTCTACTAGCACATAAATAAAGTAATGACCCTATCATAGACCGGTATGCCTTTTGATCAACGGACTTACCTCCTTTGTTGAGGTCGACATGCCCGTCGGTTCCCATCGATGTCTTCGCAGGCTTGGCGTCCTTCATCCCAAACCTCTTGAGAAGGTCTTGCGTGTACTTCGTTTGGGAGATGAAGGTGTCGTCCTTGAGTTGCTTCACTTGGAACCCAAGGAAGTAGTTCAACTCGCCCATCATCGACATCTCAAACTTTTGAGTCATTACCCTGCTAAACTCCTCACAAGACTTTTGATTAGTAGAACCAAATATTATGTCATCAACATAAATTTGGCACACAAAAAGATCACCATCACAAGTCTTAGTGAAAAGAGTGGGATCGACTTTCCCAACCTTGAAAGCATTAGCAATTAAGAAATGTCTAAGGCATTCATACCATGCTCTTGGGGCTTGCTTAAGTCCATAGAGCGCCTTAGAGAGCTTGAACACATGGTCGGGATACCTGTCATCCTCAAAGCCAGGGGGTTGTTCCACGTACACCTCCTCCTTGATTGGCCCGTTGAGGAAAGCGCTCTTCACATCCAATTGAAACAACCTGAAAGAGTGGTGAGCGCCATAGGCTAATAATATTCTAAAAGACACTAGCCTAGCCACAGGAGCAAAAGTCTCCTCGACATCCAAACCTGCGACTTGGGCATAACCTTTTGCCACAAGTCGAGACTTGTTTCTTGTCACCACCCGTGCTCGTCTTGTTTGTTGCGGAACACCCACTTGGTTCCTGTTGGGGGTATGCTTCGTAGCCAAAGATCCTAAAGAAAGAGAACACCTTCGGAAGGTCTTATCAGGAGCAAGCGCCGAAGCTATTACATAGAGAGCTTCGGCACAATGATAGATCTCAAGACGAAGGGACGAACCGACTTAAAGATGGATTGACTTAAAGACCCATAATGTTTTGTGTCTTTATTGTAGTCGATTATAAAGGACATAAATATAATTTTACGCAGGTTGCACCCTGTGCCTATAAATAGGTGAACAGTACCCTGGCACTGTTCACGCAATCCTGTAATCACGAGCACATTACGCTTGAATTATTGCTTTGCACCAAGGCGAAGGTATAAATGCACTCAAATACTATGTTTTAATATTTATGTTCATATAATAAAATATGTGAATAATATTATTTGTTTTTGGTACATTTTCCCCTAATGTTTTATACTTTATATTTCATTTTTCATTGTTTTACAAGTCTGATCACGAAGGTGAGACCTTCGTGATATTTTGCTCATGGCCTTCGTCCGAAGTTCATTAAATCCTTGGGGAGATAATGCTTCAGTGGACGAAGGGCATTAATATTTAACATTTCATGTTGCCTTGTTCTTAATTCATAGCATTTGAGAACAAGTCCCCAACATTGGCGCCCACCTCCGGTTAACTCACTTCCACTTTCTGAGCTGATGGCTTCGTTCAACAACCAAGCTGGAGCTGCTTCGGTTCCGAAGCTCGTACTCCCGATAACAGGCGGTTCATGCTCAGAGCCAGCCAACAAGAAGCAGAAGAAGGAGGCACAGAGAAGGGTACAACATGTCAGGGTGCAAGGACCCTTCATCAAGTCAAGATGGTCCCAGATCCCGATTACCTTCTCCCAAGAGGACCTTCAGCTCAAGGATTACCCTCACAACGATGCTATGGTTATTTCTTGTGTTATCAAAGGATTTCTGGTCCACAATGTTTTGGTTGACACAGGCAGTGCAGCGGATATTATATTTGCTAAGGCCTTCAGACAGATGCAAGAGCCCGAAGATAAGATCCATGATGCTACACATCCCCATTGTGGCTTCGGAGGAAGGCAGATTGTAGCACTCGGCAAGATCACGATGCCAGTGACTTTCGGATTTATCAACAATACAAGGACTGAACAAGTTGTGTTTGATATTGTTGACATGGAATACCCTTACAACGCAATCATTGGTCGTGGAACACTTAATGTGTTCGAAGCAATTCTTCACCCAGCATATCTTTGCATGAAGATACCTTCGGATCAAGGGCCTATTGCTATTCATGGAAGTCAGGAAGCTGCCAGAAAGGCCGAAGGAAATTGGACAGATTCAAAAGCAATCCATAACATAGATGGAGCCGAAGCTTGTGAGCAATACAAGTACAGAAGGGAGAAGGCTGCTTCGGCTGATCAGCCGAAGCCCATGCTCTTATGTGACGATATAGCAGAGCAGAAGGTGCTATTGGGATCTCAATTGTCTGAAGAACAGGAGAAAACCCTAATTAGGTTCCTGTTCAACAACAAAGATGTCTTCGCATGGTCAGCTAATGATCTCTGTGGTGTCAACAGGGATGTTATTGAACACTCGCTCAATGTTGATCCATCCTTCAGACCCAGAAAGCAGAGGCTTCGGAAGATGTCTGATGACAAAGCCGAAGGTGCTCGGAATGAAGTGAAAAGACTCCTCATCGCTGGAGTCATCAGAGAAGTAAAATACCCAGAATGGCTAGCTAACACTGTTATGGTGAAGAAAGCTAATGGTAAATGTAGAATGTGCATTGATTTTACTGATCTCAACAAGGCTTGTCCGAAGGATGAATTTCCATTACCAAGGATAGATTCTCTGGTAGACGCTGCAACTTCGTCAGAGCTCATGAGTTTACTAGATTGTTATTCAGGCTACCATCAAATCTGGATGAAGAAGGAAGACGAGCCAAAAACCAGTTTCATCACCCCCAGTGGTACATATTGTTACCTTCGGATGCCTGAGGGGCTCAAGAATGCTAGAGGAAGCTTCAGCAGAATGACAGCAAAGGTCCTTCATTCTCAGACAGGCAGAAACGTGCTAACATATGTTGATGATATCATAGTAAAAAGCACGAAGCAAGAAAACCACATTGCTGATCTGCAGGAGACATTCGCTAATTTTAGGCAAGCTGGTCTGAAGCTGAATCCGGAAAAATGTGTCTTCAGGGTAAAGAAGGGGAAATTCCTTGGTTGTTTGGTTTCAACAAAAGTGATCGAAGCTAATCCAAATAAAATCGAAGCTATCCTTCGGATGGAGCCGCCAAGCACAAAGAAAGGGGCTCAACGGCTAACAGGAAGACTGGCATCTTTGAATCGATTTATATCCAGATCAGCAGAGAGAAATTTACCATTCTTTGAAGTGCTAAAGTCAGCCAAAGTTTTTCAATGGGGATCAGCTCAGCAAAAAGCCTTCGAAGAACTGAAACAGTATTTGATAGATTTAACAACTCTAACTCCACCAGCGCCAGGGGCTCCTCTGCTGCTGTATGTGGCAGCTTCGCACTCTGCAGTAAGTGCGGCGCTTGTTCAGGAGAAGCTTGTAGGGCAATTGAAAAAGCAGGCTCCAGTATACTTTGTTTCCGAAGTTCTCAGTTTATCAAAGAAAAACTATACATAATTGGAGAAGGTGTTGTATGCTGTTTTAATGGCCTCCAGAAAGCTTCGACATTATTTTCAAGCATACCATATAATTGTTCCTTCATCACAGCCTTTGAAGGATATTATGTGAAACAGAGAAGCTACTAGAAGGATTGGAAAGTGGGCTGCGGAACTCAATGAGTTCAGCATTGATTATGTGCATAGATCTTCGATTCAGTCCCAGGTGCTAGCAGATTTCATCGCCTACTGGACGCCAGGGGCTCAGGAGGAAGAAGCAAGTAAAGATGTCGAAGCTTGGACAATATTCTGCGATGGTTCCTGGGGAACCTTCGGGGCAGGTGCAGCTGTCGTTTTAATTGCACCTTCCAAAGTCAGAACATGCTATGCAGTGAAACTTGATTTCAGTTGCACAAATAATATTGCTGAATACGAAGCTTTGCTTTTGGGTCTTCGGAAGTTGAAGGCAATGGGGATAATAAGGGTGGTTCTAAAAACTGACTCCCAAGTTATTTCTGGCCATGTTGACAAAAGTTGCAAAGCAAGAGATCCGAAGCTTGAGAAATATTTGGATACAGTCCGAAGACTCGAAGCTTCCTTCGAAGGGTTTTCTGTCAAGAATATCCCACGAGGAGAAAATGAACACGCTGATCTACTAGCCAAGTCAGCGGCACAGGGGCTGCCCTTACCTTCGGAAGTATTCTTTGAAACAATAAAAACACCTTTGGCTGACCTTCTTGAAAGAGTAGTGCTCAATATATCTCCTGTTTATAGCAAAGATTGGAGAACTGAGATCATGTCTTTTCTTCAGGGCAATTTCCTTTCAGAAGACGAAGCTTATCATAAGAGAATAGCGGCAAGAGCCCGTCCATATGTAATAATAGAAGGGGAGTTATACAAGTATGGAGTATGTTCTCCATTACTCAAGTGTTTATCCAGAGCTGAAGGTATAGAGCTGATGAAAGAAATACATGCAGGCCTGTGTGGATCTCACATCGGATCTAGGCCTTTGTTGGGTAAAGTTTTTCGTCAAGGATTCTATTGGCCGAAGGCAGCTTCGGATGCAGCAGAATTAGTCAAAAAATGCGAAGGTTGTCAAAAATGTGCAAGAGATCAAAAACAACCCTCGTCTCTAACTCAATTAATACAGCCCACTTGGCCATTGCAAAGGTGGGGCCTTGATTTGCTAGGCCCACTTCCACCAGCGCAAGGGAATTTAAGATATGTTGTAGTGGCAGTAGAATATTTTTCTAAGTGGATTGAGGCGGAGCCTTTAGCCACAATAACTTCGGTCACTGTTCAAAAGTTTTTCTGGCAAAATATTGTGTGTCGCTTCGGAGTGCCGAAGGCCATCACCGTGGACAATGGAACACAGTTTGATGCCGAAGCTTTCAGAGAGTTTTGTGAACAAATTGGCACGAAGATCCATTTTGCATCAGTTTGGCATCCGGAGTCAAATGGACTTGTCGACAGAGCTAATGGCATCATAATGACAGGAATAATGAAGTTAATCTTCAACCAGCCCAGGGGGAAGTGGCCAGACGAATTAATCAAAGCGGTGTGGAGCCACAACACAACAATGTCAAGGTCAACAGGTTTTACACCATTCAAATCGCTGTTTGGTGACGAAGCAATAACCCTAGAAGAAGCTAAAGCAGGATCAATAAAAACAGTGGCTTCGGCAGAGGACGAAGCTGATTATTCTGTGGAAAAAGATGCTATAGAAGGGATGAGGCTTCAGGCTGTGGAGAATATCAATAAATATCAAGCCGAAACAATAAAATGGCATGACAGAAAGGTTTGGTTAAAAAATATTAAGCCAGGACATTTGGTACTTCGGAGAGTTGCCAACCCAGATACAGTAGGCAAGCTACAGTTGAAGTGGGAAGGGCCTTTCCTGGTAGTATCTTCGTCAAGACCCGGTTCCTACAGGTTGAAGGATATGGACGACAACGACATTCCTAGATCTTGGAATGCAGATGAGCTTCGGCGGTATTATGTGTAACCTGATGTAATCTTTTTTATTCTTTCCTATGGCACCCTTTTTCTTTCCAAAGGGGGAGAAAGGTTTTTAATGGGGCCATAGCATGTAATTTCTCTTTTTCTTATATCAGCTCTACAAGAGCAATATCCCTCAAAGATGTAAATGTAAAAACTGGGCATGCACCATCGAGTGCAAAGAGAAAAAGGAAAAACAGGGAGAAGCTCGAAAGACGTCCCTAAGGGGATGCAGAGCACGACGAAGCTACAAAAAGCCGTTCCTAAGGGAGCGCAGCGTAAGTTTTCTGCTCAAAAGTCGTTCCTAAGGGAATGTAGAGCTTACAGCGAAAAGTCAACGCTGATTCCGCCGAAATATAAGGCGAAGCGCGAAAAGTCAACGCGAATACCGCCGAAATAAAAGGTGAAGAAGCTCCTAAGGGAGGCTTACAGCGAAAAGTCAGCGCTGATAAACCGAAAAATAAGCGGTGAAGCCGAAAAATAAACGGCAAAAATTTGTTATTCCTAAGGGAATAAGAGTTGTGATTATGGTTTCGTATGTGTCTTTGAACATTCATTTGCACGATACATTACATCATACATTTGCATTCATAAACATTCACTTAGACATACATAGGATCATCATCATCATAACATACACACTTGCTTCGGCTTTGAAAGAGAAGGCTTCGGAAAAAAGGGAAAAAGATGCAATTTTATGCTTCACTGTGTACGCAAAGAAGGGAAGGTGTTTTTCGCCTTCGGCTCAAAAATATTAATTTCGTCCACACCAAAGCACTTTATACATTGACGGAAAGGTAAGATTATATTACAAGACTACTCGAGCTTCGTCTTTTTACTCTGTAGCTTCAGCTTCGGCTTGGTCATCCTGTATGTAAGTATTATAAGCTAAATTCAAAATTCAAAAGAAAAGGTAAGCGTAACGTATGATTTTGTTACCGGCTTAAGGTGGCTTCGAGCTTCGTCACCAGCTTTGCTCCGTCCACCCTTTGACCATACTAATTTTATAAATCTATTCGCAATACTTCGGGCCAGGTTGGGAATGTTGTTTAAGTCTGTTGGTGACAAGCAGAAGTTGGGTCTATTGACAACTTTTCCGTGTTCACAGCCAGACTTCAGAAAGGCAACGACTGTGCCCCGAGAAGCAACCAGGGCACAGAAGTCACCATGCCCAGCTATAACTTCGTCAAGATCATTAATTTCACCTTCAATATGCTCGAAGGCGCCAGGCAGGTCTTCAGGCGAAGGAGTGAACTTCTCGCTGCTGGCTCCAATAAAATAAAATACCTGCTTCAGCTGTTGAACGCATCGATTGCTAAACTCCAGGCATTTATTCTGAAGGCGTGTCAAAGATTCTTTCAGCTCCGAACTTTTTTGGACTTCGGCCTCAAGGTTTGCATCAAGCTTCAGCTTTTCTTGTTTGAAATTTTCTGATTGAGAAAGAAGCTTCGAATTTAATTTTGTTATTTTGGCTTCAACATCCGCTAATAAGCCTTTGGCTGTTTGAAGCTCGAAGTTTTTCTTTTCAATGGCAACTGATTGCTCTTTTATCTTGTTCTCCAAGTTCTCAATTAAAACTTCGTGCTTTTTATCCTCTAAGTCCTGTTGCATTTTTAAAGCCTTGCTCAAAAGCATACTCTGCGAACAGATAACCTTCGTTAGAAAACATTTATGATATTACAAATAATAAAGGTTAGACAAAAGTTGTTTACCTTAAAATTGGAATAAAACAAACTGCCGACAATGTGTTGTCGTCGGTAGCGGCTGATATCTGCTTCAAGCTTCGGGAAACCGATACTCTTTGAAAGAGTACCGATAACCTTTGCGCCAGTCTGATCTCGTATGCAGCCTAACCTTTCGTCATCAATGCCACCGAAGAGAAGCGCTCCCGGCCGGTACCCGCAAGATATAGCATATTCTTTTAGTTCCTCTTTTTCAGCTTTTGTCAGCTCTTGGCCAACTAAGTTTTGAAAGTCAAAAGTTTCATCTTCCGAAGTATCTTCGGTCATTTCTTCCTTCTCGGGTTTTGCGGCCGTAGTCTCTTCGGTGGCTGCGGCAACTTCTTTCGCTGCCATGTTTAGTAGCATTTTGTCTATATCAGCAGCTATGCTTTCTAAATTAATATCTTCGGATTTGGCATCATCGGCTCTGGCCTCTTCTGCTGCAGCTTCCGAAGGTACAGCTTCAGTAGCTGTCATGCTTTCAATAGCCGGCACCTTTGGAGCTGAAGCTCCTGGTGGTGTTGCTTCAATAACTTCTGTCATAGTAACGATTCTTTGCCTCTTTGGCCTAGGTGCCTTCGTTTTCGTGGGCTCCTTTTCCTTTTGAAAAAGCTTCGTCAGATGTAGCCCCAGTGGACTTAGTTTGACAGGCAAAGTTTCAGTCATTACCTTTAAGATTTCCTCTATTTCAGTAGTAGAGGATGTCGTAGAAGTCCTTTCTTTTTCATCAATTGACTTTTGCTTCGCAGTCGAAGCCTTTCTTTTCTTCGGAGCAACTGTTTTCGCCTCAGATTCTTGTTTTTTCTTCTTTGATTGAGCTTCATCGTCCTTATTCAGAGCACTAGTTACTCTTTTCCTTTTTTGTCCTTTGGCACCTTTGTCCAGCCGCTCGTAGTCAGGATATTCAAAACCTATAGCATCCATCACTCGGTTTAGCCTTCGTTTCGGACGGGTGCCGAAGGCCGCTGTCATCAATTGATCTTCTTTTTTAGAATAATTTCCAAGTATTTCATTGCACATTACTTCGATTGTATCCAGCCATTCTTGGCAGGGCACTTTGAAATGTCTCTTGAATTTGTAATGGTAGGGCAGCCGGATAAGGTCTCCCTCCTTCTTTTTTCCTTCAAGCTTCGGCATGGCCCACTCTTTCATAGTTGGAAACACTTTGAAAGCCAAAAATTCCTGCACTAAGTCCCTAGTGTCGATGTGCTCTGCGATAATCCTGAATTCAGCCAGTGCAATTTGGGTTGGACCCTCTGGTGTCATATTACACGGGGGTCTGGTCTCTCCGAAGATCAGCTCTAGCGGACTCTGAACCAGCTTCTCCTTATCATCGTCAACTTTGACATAGAACCATTCCGATTTCCAACCAGCCGGCCACTTGCTTCGGTAACTGATAACGTGAAATTTTGTAGTCTTACGGTAGGCAAAATTGTAGCAGCCGAAGTTTTCATGTAACCCATCTCTTCTGGCCTTGGTTTGGTAATGCAGCTCATGCACTCGGCAGAAACCTTCAGCAAACGGTTCCACCCCTTGGCTTCGGAGAGACCAAATATAAACGCTAAGCCTAATGATAGCGTTAGGAGTTAGCTGATGAAAGTAGATCCCAAACTTCTTCAGCACATCGGCAATCATCTTATTCAAAGGGAATCTCAAACCAGCTTTGAAGAAACTCTTAAAAACTACTATTTCATCTTTTCCTGGCTTCAGAGTAGTTTCCTCTCCACCAAAGCGAACCAGCTCTTTAATTTCTTCATTAAAATAGCCCAATTTCAACATCTTAGGAAGGTCACCTTCAGAGACTGTGGATTTTCCAAAATCCAGATGGCTGGGTTTGCTCGGCACCGCGCTGCTATAATCATCCTCAGAATCGGTCTCCTCAACATCAACTTGCTCTGCTTCAGCGGCAGGGACGTCCTCCGATGTTACCAGCCCAGATCGCTTCATGGCTTCGGAAATCGGAACAGTCTCAACAGCTTCGGTCTCATCTCCCTCACGATCAACCTAGCAGTGGAGCGAACTCTGGCCATTTGATTATGACTTTCTTAAAAAATTTTGTTGTTGACTTTTCTGATTTTCCCGAAGCTCTTCCTTTTGTGACGAAGCAGAATCAAAAGCGAGGTTTCGTTTGAGCATGATGATTGAGCTTCGGCTATGGCTAAAATTTTGGCAGCAAAACAGTGCAATAGCAATGAATGATGTGGTAACTTCACACCTACCCGTCTGTTTATATAGTGCCGCAGGTGGGAAGGTGAATCGTCAAGGTCTCCTGCACCAAACAAACAGTTACCCGCATTCGCTGAACGGTGGGCCACAGGGTCCGAGAAGGTGAATCGCTGGGGCGCGCGTGCAATTGCTGCAAGATGGGGCCACCGCGCGCGCGACGATTATTTTAATCGTTTCTCGCCAACGAGCTCAGGGAAGGTGTTTTTTGGATCTTCGGCGTCCCCGAAGCCTAGAAGACTTTTTCACGGATCAATGTCGTTACGAAAAACGATCTAGCACCGCGAAGGGGCTACTGTTGGGGGTATGCTTCGTAGCCGAAGATCCTAAAGAAAGAGAACACCTTCGGAAGGTCTTACCAGGAGCAATCGCCGAAGCTATTACCTAGAGAGCTTCGGCACAATGATAGATCTCAAGACGAAGGGACGAACCGACTTAAAGATGGATTGACTTAAAGACCCATGATGTTTTGTGTCATTATTGTAGTCGATTATAAAGGACATAAATGTAATTTTACGCAGGTTGCACCCTGTGCCTATAAATAGGTGAACAGTACCCCGGCACTGTTCACGCAATCCTGTAATCACGGGCACATTACGCTTGAATTATTGCTTTCCACCAAGGCGAAGGTATAAATGCGCTCAAATACTATGTTTTAATATTTATGTTCATATAATAAAATATGTGAATAATATTATTTGTTTTGGGTACATTTTCCCCTAATGTTTTATAATTTATATTTCATTTTTCATTGTTTTACAAGTCTCATCACGAAGGTGAGACCTTCGTGATATTTTGCTCATGGCCTTCGTCCGACGTTCATTAAATCCTTGGGGAGATAATGCTTTAGTGGACGAAGGGCATTAATATTTAACATTTCATGTTGCCTTGTTCTTAATTCATAGCATTTGAGAACAAGTCCCCAACAGTTCCCACAACATTTTGCTTTGGACGTGGCACCAGGCTCCAAACTTCATTTCTCTTGAAGTTGTTGAGCTCTTCCTGCATGGCCAACACCCAGTCCGGATCTTGCAAAGCCTCTTCTACCTTGAAAGGCTCAATAGATGAGACAAACGAGTAATGCTCACAAAAGTTAGCTAATCTTGAGTGAGTAGTTACTCCCTTGATTATGTCACCCAGAATCTGGTCAACGGGATGATTCCTTTGAATCGTCGCTCGGACTTAAGTTGGAAGGTCCCGTGGTGCTTCTTCCTCCATAACTTGTTCTTCTTGTGCTCCCCCTTGATCACACGCCTCTTCTTGATGAACCGGTCCATCATCTTGAGTTGGGGGATGCACCATTGTAGAAGAAGATGGCTGATCTTGCTCTTGATCGTTCCTGTGGTCGCACATCACCTATCTCCATCGTGTGCATTACGACCGTCGGAACATCATCTTCATCTATGTCATCAAGATCAACTTGCTCTCTTGGAGAGCCATTAGTCTCATCAAATACAACATCGCTAGAGACTTCAACCAAACCCGATGATTTGTTGAAGACTCTATACGCCTTTGTATTTGAGTCATACCCTAGTTAAAACCCTTCTACAACTTTGGGAGCAAATTTGGAATGTCTACCTTTCTCCACCAAAATGTAGCATTTGCTCCCAAATACACGAAAGTAAGAGACATTGGGTTTGTTACCGGTAAGGAGTTCGTAGGAGGTCTTCTTGTGGAGACGATGCAGATATAGCCGGTTTATGGCGTGGCAGGCTGTGTTCACAGCTTCCGATCAAAATCGCTCGGGAGTCTTGAATTCTCCAAGCATCGTCCTCGCCATGTCGATTAGCGTCCTGTTCTTCCTCTCTACCACACCGTTTTGCTGTGGTGTGTAGAGAGCGGAGAACTCGTGCTTGACGGCTTCTTCATCAAGATACTCCTCCACTTGCTTATTCTTGAACTCTGACCCGTTGTCGCTTCTTATCTTTTTCACCTTGAGCTCAAATTCGTTTTGAGCCCTCTTTAGAAAGCGCTTTAGGGTCCCTTGGGTTTCTGATTTATCCTGCAAAAAGAACACCCAAGTGAAGCGGGAAAAATCATCAACAATTACAAGACCATACTTACTTCCCCCGATGCTAAGGTAGGCAATGGGTCCGAAGAGGTCCATGTGAAGAAGCTCCAGTGGTCTTGATGTTGTCGTCACATTCTTGCTGTGATGAGTGCTTCCCACTTGTTTTCCTGCCTGACAAGCTGCACAAGGTCTATCTTTCTCGAAGCAGACATTGGTTAGTCCTAACACATGTTCTCCCTTTAGAAGTTTATGAAGGTTCTTCATCCCAACATGTGCTAGACGGTGATGCCACAGCCAGCCCATGCTAGTCTTAGCTATTAAGCATGCATCTAGATCGGCCTCCTCTTTCGAAAAATCAACTAGGTAGAGTTTGCCATCTAATACACCCTTAAACGCTAATGAACCATCACTCCTTCTAAAGACAGATACATCTATATTGGTAAATAGACAATTATAATGCATGTTACATAATTGACTCACAGACAATAAGTTGTACCCGAGCGATTCAACTAAGAACACATTAGAGATAGAATGTTCGGATGTAATGGCTATCTTTCCCAATCCTTTAACCTTGCCTTGGTTCCCATCACCAAAGATGATCGAATCCTAGGAATCCTTGTTCTTGACCTAGGAGGTGAACATCTTCTTCTCCCCCGTCATGTGGTTTGTGCATCCGCTGTCGATAATCTAGCTTGAGCCCCTGGATGCATAAACCTGCAAGGTAATTTACACTTGGGTTTTAGGTACCCAACTCTTGTTGGGTCCTACTAGGTTAGTCACAATAGCCTTTGGAACCCAAATACACGTCTTGTCTCCCTTGCATTTGGATCCCAACTTTCTAGCAACTACTTTTTCATTTTTACATAAGAGCGCAAATGAAGTATTGCAAGCATGGTAAATGGTAAAAGGTTCATTACATACTCTCCTAGGCCTACTTCTACCATGCACAAAAGTAGAACTTGATACAAACATAGCATGTGAATCATTATAAGTAGTATGAGCATAATTTCTATTATAACGAGAACGACTAGCAACTTTTTCATTATAGATAAAGGCATGGTTCCTTTGAGGACTACTAGTCATAGGGGCCTTTCCTTTCCCCTTGTTGAGAACGGGAGCCCTATGGCTTGTTAAGTTCTTGGCTTCCCTTCGAAAGCCAAGCCCATCC
Source organism: Zea mays (assembly GCF_902167145.1). Taxonomy (NCBI): domain Eukaryota; kingdom Viridiplantae; phylum Streptophyta; class Magnoliopsida; order Poales; family Poaceae; genus Zea; species Zea mays. The sequence continues at coordinate 63,995,866 of NC_050098.1, forward strand.
TTAATTGAGGGGTGTCTACCAATTGTGTAGGCATCCCGAGCAAATTTTAATTTATCAAAATCATTTTTGCAAGTCTTAAGTTGAGCATTAAGACTTGCCACTTCATCATTCAATTTTGTAATAGCAATAAGATGTTCATTACATGCATCAACATCAAAGTCCTTACATCTATTACAAATACTAACATGATCTACACATGAACTAGATTTATTTGCTTCCTCTAGCTTAGCATTTAAATTATCATTCAAAATCTTTAAACTAGATATAGATTCATGGCAAGCAGATAATTCAGAGGATAACATTTCATTTCTCTTAGTTTCTAAAGCAAGAGATTTTTGCACACTAACAAATTTATCATGCTCCTCATATAAAATATCCTCTTGTTTTTCTAACAATCTATCCTTTTCATTTAGAGCATCAATCAATTCATTGATCTTTTCTACCTTAGCTCTATCTAAACCTTTGAATAAGCTAGAGTAATCTACTTCATCATCACTAGAATCATCATCGCTAGAAGTAGTATACTTAGAGGTATCTCAAACGCTTACCTTTTTCTCCTTGGCCATGAGGCAAGTGTGGCGTTCGTTGGGGAAGAGAGAAGACTTGTTGAAGGCTGAGGCTGCCAGTCCTTCATCGTTGGAGTCGGATGAAGAGCAGTCCGAATCCCATTTTTTTCCAAGGTGTGCCTTGCCTTTCGCCTTCTTGTAAACCTTCTTCTTCTCCCACTTCCCATACTTTTCTTGTTCCTGGTCATTATCATTATCGGGGCATTGAGCTATAAAATGACCAGTCTTACCGCATTTGAAGCAGGAGCGCTTTCCCTTTGTTTTATTCTTGTTGGGGTACTCCTTGCGTCCTTTTAGTGCGGTCTTAAAGCGCTTGATGATAAGCGCCATCAGATCTTCGTTGAGGCCCACGACCTCCACTTGTGCCACCTTGCTTGGTAGCGTCTCACTGTTGCTGGTTGCTTTGAGGGCAACAGTTTGAGGCTCGTGGACGGGTAGTGGACCGTTTAGAGCATCGTCCACATATTGAGCCTCCTTCACCATCATGCGCCCGCTCACAAACTTCCCAAGAATCTCCTCGGGCGTCATCTTGGTGTACCTGGGATTCTCACGAATAAGGTTGACAAGATGGGGGTCAATTACCGTAAATAACCTTAGCATTTGTCGGACGACATCGTGGTCCGTCCATCTTGTGCTTCCATAGCTCCTAATCTTGTTGACCATGGTCTTGAGCCTGTTGTATGTTTGTGTTGGCTCCTCTCCCCTGATCATCGCGAACCTTCCCAGCTCGCCTTCCACCAACTCCATTTTGGTGATCATGGTGGCGTCATTTCCCTCATGTGATATCTTGAGGGTATCCCAAATTTGCTTGGGTTATCCAAGCCGCTCACCTTGTTGTATTCATCCCTGCACAAAGATGCTAGCAAAACAGTGGTAGCTTGTGCATTCTTATGAATTTGCTCATTTATGAAAATGGGATTGTCAGTATTATCAAAATGCATTCCGTTTTCAACAATCTCCCAAATACTAGGATGGAGAGAAAATAGGTGACTACGCATTTTGTGACTCCAAAATGAGTAGTCTTCTCCATCAAAGTGTGGAGGTTTCCCAAGTGGAATTGATAGTAAATGAGCATTAGAATTGAATGGAATACGGGAGTAATCAAATGAATAATTTTGATTAACCGTTTTCTTTTTCAATGAAGAGTCGTCGTCATCGTCGTCTCTTGGTGAAGATGAAGAGTCATCGCTGTCATAGCAGACGATTTTCTTGATGCGCCTCTTCTTCTTCCCATCCCTCTTCTTGTGACTTGAGCCTGAGTCGGTAGGCTTGTCGTCTCTAGGCTCATTGAGGAAGGACTCCTTCTCCTTGTCGTTGACCACCATCCCCTTTCCCTTATGATCCATCTCTTCGGGCGATTAGTCCCTTACGTGAAGAGAACGCCTCTAATACCAATTGAGAGCACCTAGAGGGGGGGTGAATAGGTGATCCTATAAAATTCAACACTAATAGCCACAAAACTTAGTTATGAAAGTTAGAACGGCTATGTAGCTTGAAGCGAGTTCTTGTGAACACAGATAATCAAAGAAAAAGCACACAAGAGACACGCGATTTTTATACCGTGGTTTAGCCAAGTAATACTTGCCTACTTCCACGTTGTGGCGTCCCAATGGACGAGGGTTGCACTCAACCCCTGACAAGTGATCCAATGATCAACTTGAATACCATGGTTTTTCCTTTCTTAGTCTTTCTCCCGTTTGCGAGGAATCTCCACAACTTGGAGCCTCTCGCCCTTACAATGATGATCACAAAAGAATCATAAAATTAAGGGAGGGGAGAGCAACACACACAAGACTCAAACCACAGCACAATCACGCACACAAGTCACAACTTGAGCTCAAAACACAACGCACGGAGTTCACAACTCAAATGGAGCTCAAGTCACTATCACAAAGAATCGAATGCGTGAAGTTGGAGTCTTGGAGTCTTAGAAGGTTTCTTGTAAACTTGGGTGACTCCTCCATGCGCCTAGGGGTCCCTTTTATATCCCCAAGGCAGCTAGGAGCCATTGGAGGCCAACAAGGAAAGCCATCCTTGCCTTCTGTCGAGTGGCGCACCGGACAGTCACTGTAGAGAGTCTGGTGCCGATCTCCTTCCTTTTCTGGCGCAGATGACCGTTGCAGCTCCGGGCCCGATGGCACACCGGACAGTCCGGTGCCCCCTGCCGACCGTTGGCGCGGGCCACGCGTCGCCCGTGGATTGCGCGGCCGACCGTTGGCTCACCGGATAGTCCGGTGCACCACCGGACAGTCCGGTGAATTATAGCCGTACGCCGCCGATTTTTCCCGAGTGGCCTGTTCACCGGAAGCCAGCCTGACGCACCGGACACTGTCCGGTGCACCACCGGACAGTCCGGTGTGCCAGACTGAGCTGAGTTTTGGCTGCACCGAGCCAAGTCTTTTTTGTTCTTTTCTCCTTTTCTTCTCACTATTTCTAGCACTTAGATAAAACATATTAGTACTTAAAACTATGTACTAAGTCTAGAAACATACCTCCTCTTTGATTTGCACTTCTCTCTTCATTTAGCACATAAGAACTTATTTAAATGTGTTGGGCACTTAATCACCAAAATATAATAGAAATTGCCCAAGGGCACATTTCCCTTTCAGAAGTTTTCAAAGATAAGACTTGATGGTGGATCCATCATGGCCATGATGGGTTCAACATCTGGAAAGATGTACCTCAGTCAGGTACCAATCTTTGGGTTAAAATGATAAAGACGAGACCGGGTGGGTCACTTGCACGAGAAGGAAGTCTCGGTGTAGTGTCTCCGTCTGAGTCGATTAAGGACCATACCGATGTAGGCTTGATGATCGAGGACCTTTTAACTAGCCACATGCCTTGTCATGGGTAAGTTTTGCCTCGATCGGACCAATACCAGAAAGGCCAACACACAATGGGAGTGGAGAGATGGTGAGAGTAGCGTGTACCCTCTGTGGCAAGAGGCTGGACGGTGGTGTATCTGTGCTCTCGGTTGGCGTGAACCCGGTCTGGCCTTGAGAAACCCGGTGGCGAGTTGACATATGCAAGGGTTAAGTGCTACATATGTCATGTGGTTGGAGATCCTCAGCTGAGTATTAATCGATTCGGATCGCTGTTACTTCTCAGATATGAAGACTTGGTCACTACCCTACATGAAGCAATCTAGTAAAGTGAAGGGTTGATAAAAAGACGACTAGCATAGGCCAAGTGATTGCACTAGGATAAAAAGAACTCTAGATGCAGGTAATGACTTAACAGGATAATAAAAACTGGATTTTTAAGGGTCCACTGTTAGTAAGCATTTCTGCAAACAGAGTCTTTGAGTCTTGATTAGCTCAACCTTGAATCCCACAAGCCAGCATATCCTTGAGAGTCTTTTCCTTTGTTGGGCAAGACTTGTGAAAGTACACTCCGTACTCAGGGGTTTCGAACCCATGTTGTTGTAGGTGATGAAACAGCAGAGTTTTGTTGTTTCTGCTCGAAGGTGGTACCAAAGGAGGTGCCAAATCAGTGATCGTGTGTGCAGGAGGATGTTTGCCTCCTAGTTTGAAAACACTAAACTTTTCTGCGGGAGGGTGTTTTGCCTCCCTGGTATGTAATAATATTTTATGCACTCATAACACCCGGTACTATAATAATACTCTCTATATATATATTTTATGAATGTAAATTAAGTTATTGTAATCCACGTCCGCTTATTCTATCCTCCGATGTGATGTAATGTCTGCGTGATGGGTGAAGCTGTCACACCCGGTTTTGGAAGGTAAATCGAATGCGAACCATGTACGTGCCAGGATCAGAACTCACGTACACAGCGATTACATAATTGGACATCATCACACAATGCTCGAATTAAATAACGGAAAGGTACTTAATTACATCAAGATGTCCAAGACATCCATAGAGCCTAATACATAACCATTGTCTTTAACATAACTATCAAAGTGCGGAGAAACGAAACGTAGATGATAAGCCTACACATGCAGCTGACTGGGGTTTGCCACTAAGTAAACTAGAACTCGTCGTAATCCTGGAACTCCTCGAAGTCCTCCATGTTGCCAGCATCACCTCCTAAGCACTGAGTACAATGGGGATAACCTGGGGTGGGGTGGTTTGTAAAGCAAGGGTGAGTACACATCATCATACTCAACAAATGTCCCGTTTGGCTAAAGTGGACTAGCTGTATGTGGGGTTGAAGTTAAGCAGTTGCTTTTAGTTGGTCAAGTACTTATTATTATTAGAGCCAAGTTTTAGTAATAAACCCAGTTATTACCCAAAAGTACTCCCTCAAAAGAGAACCAGGGATCAGATTTATAACATCATTGTTTACCATCATCATAGAAGTATCCAAAGTTCTTCTAATCAAAGAGGATCCCAAGGCTGCTCTTAACCGTGAGCTCGGCTGATATACCAGTTTCTAACACTCTGCAGAGGTTGCACACTTTACCCGTGAGTCGTGATCCCTTTCCAGCCTGGGTTGTACAGACTCGATCTTCACTACCAAGGTGAATGGCCAGGGATACACTATGTAGCCTTTACAAAGACTCCTCTGGTGCATAGCTGCTCGTTAGGTTTCGCCATTCGTACAAACGCAGTACACCTCCCTAAGGTGGGTGAGTAACAAAACCAAATCGAATGAACCTCTGCAACCCCCCTTGGCAGAGCGAGCACTACGCCCCGGCCCCCATTGATGGCCCTCTGGCAAAGCCAACTACACCCCAGGTTCATCTAATTAATCAGCTAAGGGCGTCCCATTCCACCCTCATGGTTGCACTGTTATCCCGGGTGGTCACTCCACGAACAGGTCCTTACAGAGAGGTACTTAAGAAAAAGGCCTGAGCCCCCTAGAGTATTACAAGATCATCAACATAATAAAGATAACAGTATCGTATCATAAATGTTCACATCATGTTCATTGATTAAAGTTAAGGCAATAGCAAAATGCTAACCATGATAACCCAAAAGGTAATTCAAGGACAGGTTAGATACAAAGCTAGTCAATCCTTATGTTTCAATTAAGTAATGCGGGAAAGTGAATTATAAGTAGATAGGACATAATGGGTTAGAGGACACTTGCCTTCACCAGGTTGTTGCTCGGGAAGGTCTCCAACAACACACTCGGGAACCTCAGACTGCTTGTTGTCTAAATAAAGCGAGCATGCATTCAATACATTTGGAAAGTATAACTGAACAACACACCAAACATGTACAAACATAGGAATACATCTTAAAAAGACACGATACTAAATAAGAGTTAACGAGATCAAAGTATAACATGAGTTATAACATAAACTAACTTCATTTAGAAATAGATTATTATTCCTTTAAGTTTTGCCCATAATTACATAACCTAGTTCAATTTATTTTATTGTGACCTAAAAGTTAGACCAGGGATGAAATCATGTAATACACATTATTAATCTCACAAGATTAAACATGTTCTAATCTCTAGGGTTTTCCCTTTTTATTTTATTAAATAAACAAATCTAAACATATACTAGTTCATAGTTAACCATAAAATTAGAAAGCACAGAATGTAAATGGAACTAATTTATTTAAACAGAGAATAATCCTATGAATATTTTGCAAACTGAATCACTAAATTTGGAGTTCATATGTAAAAGATATGAAATAAACAATTTTGGAAGTTTGAAATACAAAATTAAACCCTAATCTGTAATTATTTAAAAGGATAGGGTCTGTTTGTAATAACTCAGGGACCTGCGCATAAAATCTAAGGACGACGGGTTCTATTCGCAGAAAACCAAGGGGGTCTTAAGCAAATCGACCACCGCGAAAGGGTATCCTGGCTTCTCGGCCATCCGATCGAAAACGGACGCTCGAGATTAGAAGCGGGCGTGCGAGATTGGACGTGAGGGCTGATCAGCGGGTCCCACGCTTCAGTGGCCCGGGTATCTCTGGTGCGAGATGCGAGTGCGGGCGCTCTCTGGCGGGCAGGGCCCACGGGTCGGCGACTCGAACCATCAAGAGGGGGAAATGGCGGGAGTCTGACAAACTAGGCCATGGGGAGGTCGGGCTCGCTAGTCAGCGGTGGAGGGCACGCGCAGGCACGACATCGAGGGCGCGCGCTGACAGACGGTGCCCTCCAACCAGTGACCAAGAACGGGGAAAGAAAGGGGGAGACTGACGGGCGGGTCCTCCTTGCCGGCGACTCCGCGTGGGTGAAGAAGGAACGGGGCGGCCACGGTTGGGCAAGCGGTCTCGGTTCGATGGCATGGGACCGGTACCGACGACCACCGGCGACTAATCGACGGAACAGAGAAAATGGGGGAGAGAGAAGAGAAGGTACGGCAGGGAAATTCACCTCGGGTGGGGCAAGGACGAGAGCGAGGCTGGGCCTGACGATTGAGGAGCACGATTGCGGACGGCGGTCGAGCTCTACCGGCAACGAATTCGGGCGTAGGGGACTTGGCGACGGGGAAGCTCTAGCGAGCTTGAAGAACAGGCGCGCGCAGCTCAGGTGAGTGGGCAGAGGCAAAATGAGCAAGGCAGGGGGAAGTGGGGTGTGCGGGGACTTGTAGAGGAGGTCGGGGTGCCAGTTTGGAGCTTGGTGGCGATGAGGGCGCGACAATCTTGGCGTGCGTGCGCGCGGTACGCGCAGGCGAGCGGTTGAAGGAGGGGGGAGGGACTGGCGAGCGGGGCCTGCGGGACAGTGGCACAGACGCGCGAGCGCACGACAGGCCAAAGCGTCGACAAGGCGACCCCACCGAACAGCGAGAGGGAGAAAGGGAAGAGAGGCGTGGGTCGGCGCCGAGAGGCGGGGCCCGCCTGTTAGAGACCAAAGGCGCGCGGGCGCGGCTGGGCTTAGTGGGCCGACTGGGCTGCTTTGCCCTTTTCTTCTTCCCTGAATTTTCTAATTGCTTTTCTATTTCTTTTTCTCTAGGGTTTTCAATCCAAATTCAATTCAAATTAATTCAACCATGTGCAACAATTCAAAGAATATTTAAACTCAGTATGATGCAACATGTCATGACCCATAGTGTTTTGGCAAAAATAGATAATTAACCTCCCCTAACTTTAACTAATTCTACTTAAAAGGGAAAAAGGAAGAGAGGATCTAGAGAGAGATAGAACCTAGGGTGAGAGGGAGAAGAGTAACACATGAATTTGGATGATCATTAGAAAGAAATTTTATACCCCCAAATTTAGGGTGTTACAGACCTATCCCCCTTAAAAGAATCTCGCCCTCGAGATTCAAGGCTGGCTAGAAAAGAGCTCAGGGTACTTGGCTTTCAAATCATCTTCTCTTTCCTAGGTTGCTTCTTCTTCTGAGTGGTGACCCCATTTGACTTTGCACATCCTGATGGTACTTCTCCGCATGACCCGATCTGCTGTCTCCAGAATTTGAGTTGGCTTCTCAATATAAGTCAGATCTTCTTGAACTTCAAGATCATCTGCTGGCAACTGCTCTTCTGGCACCCTTAAGCATTTCTTCAACTGCGACACATGGAACACATCGTGTACAGCGGACAGATTCTCTAGTAAGTTGAGTTGGTAAGCCACTTCTCCGCGTTTGGCTTGAATCTGATATGGCCTGATATATCGAGGTGCTAGCTTGCCTTTGACTCCGAACCTTTTGATTCCTCTGATGGGTGACACCTTCAAATATACATAGTCTCCCACTTCAAAACTAAGTACCCTTCTTCTGGTGTCAGCATAACTTCGCTGTCTGGACTGCGCTGCCTTCAAATTCTCTCGGACCATTCTGATATTCTCTTCGGCTTCAAGCAAAATATCTAGACCGAACACCTGTCTTTCACCAGGTTTGTCCCAATGCAATGGAGTTCTGCAATTACTCCCATAGAGTGCTTCGAATGGTGATATCTTCAGACTGGCTTGGTAGCTATTGTTGTAAGAGAATTCCGCATATGGTAATCTCTTGTCCCAACCTATCTTATCTTGCAAAGCACAAGCCCTCAACATATCCTCCAGAATCTGATTGGTTCTCTCTGTTTGACCATCTATCTGCGGGTGGTAAGCTGAGCTGAACTTCAAGTGTGTGCCCAAAGCTTCATGCAACTGTTGCAAAAAATGAGAGGTGAACTGGGTGCCTCTATCTGATACTATCTTCTTCGGAACGCCATGCAAGCATACAATCCGAGCCATGTATAGTTCGGCCAACACTACACTGTTGTAGGTGGTCTTGACTGGTATGAAATGGGCCGCCTTTGTCAAACGGTCCACTACTACCCAGATAGAGTCATAACCAGGACGAGTGCGAGGCAAACCGACTATGAAATCCATTCCGATCTCATCCCATTTCCACTGAGGAATCTGCAACGGTTGCAACAAACCTACAGGTCTCTGATGTTCTGCTTTAATCCTCTAACAACTGTCACATACCGCCACATACTCTGCTATCTCCCTTCTCATTCCGTACCACCAGAATCTTTTCTTTAGGTCTTGGTACATTTTCTCACTACTAGTATAGAATATGCTGTCTCATGAGCTTCCTTAAGAATCAGTTCCCGGATTGGTTTGATGTCGGGAACACACAGTCTGTCCTTGAACCATACCACTCCTTCTGCATCTTCACGGAAGTCCTTGCCTTTCCCATCTATGATCAGCTGCTGGATCTCGTTGATCTTCTCATCATTCTTCTGATCTTTCCTGATATCTTGCTCTAGAGTGGGTTCCAACTCGATTGTCACCCCTTGAGTGTTGTTTAGAAATCCAAGGCTCAATCTGTCGAATTCCTTCGCTAGCTCATACGGCATCTGGTGAGCTGCCAACATATTAACTTGACTTTTTCTACTAAGATCATCTGCAACCACATTTGCTTTGCTTGGGTGATAATGAATCTCCAGCTCATGATCTTTGATCAATTCTAGCCATCTTTGTTGTCTCATGTTTAACTCTAACTGAGTGAATATGTATTTGAGACTCTTGTGATCTGTGTAGATATCACACTTTTGCCCATAAAGATAATGCCTCCAGGTCTTCAATGCATGAACCATGGCTGCTAATTCCAGATCATGAGTAGGATAATTCTTCTCATGAATCTTCAACTGTCGGGACGAGTATGCTACCACTCTCCCTTCCTGCATTAACACACATCCCAATCTGGTATATGAAGCATCGCAATATACTGAGAATGGCTTGTGAACATCTGGCAGAATCAGTACTAGTGTCGTTGTCAACTTCTCCTTCAATGTCTCAAAGGACTTCTGGCATGATGGGGTCCACTTGAACTCAACCTTCTTTGCCAATAAGGCTGTCATTGGTCTGGCAATCTTGGAGAAACCTTTAATGAAACGCCGATAATAACCGGCCATTCCGATGAAACTCTTGATTCCTCGGACATCTTTTGGTGCTTTCCAGTCCAAGATAGTTGTTACCTTCTTCGGATCTATAGCCAATCCCTCTCGGTTTATAATGTGACCCAAGAATAGGACTTCACTGATCCAGAAATCGCACTTGCTAAGCTTGGCATACACCTCACACCTTTCTCAAATGCTCCTCATGCTCTTGCTCATTCTGGGAATATATAACAATATCATCAATGAACACCACCACGAACTTGTCAAGGTAGTCCATGAACACACTGTTCATCAAGTACATGAAGTAAGCTGGCGCATTCGTCAAACCGAATGACATGACTGTGAACTCATGCTATCCATACTTGGTGATGAATGTTGTCTTTGGTATATCTGAGGGTCAGATTCTGAACTGATGGTAGCCTGACCTCAGATCTATCTTCGAGAACACACTGGCTCCTCTCAACTGGTCGAATAAATCTTCAATTCTGGGCAGGGGTACTTGTTCTTGATAGTAACCTCATTCAAGGATCTATAGTCAATGCACATCCTCTTTGTTCCGTCCTTTTTCTCCACAAATAGCACTGGGGCTGCCCAAGGCGAGGTACTCGGTCTGATGTAGCCCTTCTCCGACAACTCATTAACCTGCTTCTTGAGTTCCACCAACTCTGGTCCGGACACTCGATAAGCTCTCTTGGATATAGGGGTGGTGCCTGGTATAAGCTCTATGGCGAATTCAACCTTCCTTTTAGGTGGCATACCCGGTAACTCCTCGGGAAACACATCTGGGAATTCTGATACTGCATTGATATCCTCTGATGGTTTAATCTCCTCAATATGGGTGGTGACCTGGTGACAACTTCCTTTTCTTGGTCCAGACAAGACCAACTCCACTAACACTTCTTCCCCTGATAAGGACACTAACTTCACCGTTCCCTTACACAGCTAAGATTGGCTTGATACTTGGTTAGCCAATTCATCCCTAGGATGACATCTATAGTTGTATCATGGTTAACCATAACTATTAAATCAGTGGGGAACTCTATCCCCCTTATTTGAACCTTTGCACTAGGGCAAAATCTATCTGTTTGGGTCCTTCCATCAACTGAACTAACCCTCATAGGTGGATACATGGGTGCTACTAGTATATTATGTGATTCTACCCATGATGCAGTCACAAAAGAATGCGTTGCTCCAGTATCAAATAAGACATTTGCAGAATGGTACTTGACTAAAAATGTACCTAGTGCCACTCCTGGAGTCTCCTGGACTGTGTCGGCCTCCAAGTGGTTCACCATTCCATACTGGGCACGAGGCTGCCCGTGGTTGTTGCCTCCTTGCTGCATTCCATTCTGTCTGACTGGGGCATTGGGAGTGTAATACTCAAAAGTGTAATAGAAGAGGATAGAGATAAATCTCAATAGTTTGTGGTCTCTACTATTCATTACATGTGATCAACACTAGTTAAAAGAGGATAATTAGAACCAAAAACACATAAATAACCTGTGCATCATGCTGGACTTTATTTGGTGTGCATTTTGTGACAATAAAAATAAATAAATAATAACATGAAAACATAATAATGAGAAGAGAATTGGATTTAATCCCAAAAGTGCAAATTGGGGGGAAAATTGGAAATAATAAATACTATACAAGACAAAATATATGGATCAATAAAAGACTACAGTACTAGCATGTTTATTTTGTATATTTAACTTATGTACAAAGTTCACATTCATATTTGAATTCAATTGAAAATTTAAAAATGAAAGGAAAAAAAAGAGACACATAAAAGAAAAGAGAAAGGAAAATAAATAAATAAAAAAAGATAAAACCTCATATGGGCCAGCAACTACCCTTTCGGCCCAGCCTGGAATTACCATCCGCGTGGCCCAGGACTCCTTTTCTTAGCGCGCGCGTGGTCGGACTCTGCACCGCGGGCCCGCTTGCTAGCCAGCTCGCGTAACTCATCGCGCCGCGCCTGTGCCACTGATTTGTTGGGTCCACGCGCCAGAAGTCGTGCTTGGCCGTCTCCTTCCCTCGCGAACAACCTCGCCGTGAATCGCGCGCTGGAATCGCGGCTGCGGCTCCGCTGGCTGGTACAACGACTCCGTGCCCTTCTGGGTATAAAGCATCGCGCCGCCGTGCCTCCCTAAACCCTAGCGCCGCCGTTCCCCGTTAGCCATTAACAACCGTGCTGGCAAAGGGTGAGATCCGGGTTGAGCGCCGCCGCTGCCCATCCTCGATCTCGTTGCCGCTAAAGCCTAGAAGTCGCGGCGGGGAGCTCCTCCATAGTACTTGGAGTTCACACGTGGGAGCGCCGAGCGGATTCAATCACCGGGACAACTTGGAATCGCTCATCGTCGACCTCGGGCCGCCGCGGAATCGTTGGGCGCCGTGGGCAGAGCTCGGCTCGCCACCTCCGCCAGTAAGAACCACCGCCCTGTATGCGATTCGAATTTCTCTACGTGTAGGACCGATTGGATTTAAGTTTGGGGGCCGGAATGATGTGCAGCCGTTTCTCCGACCATGGCGCCGCCGTGTCTGCGTTGCTCCGTCACGGGGCCGAGTGGGGGTGTGTTGGGGAGAATCGTCCCGTTGCTAGCGAATCCCGACCGTCCGATCTCCGTGGGCGGCCAGGATTAGAAGGTAGCTTACCCCTTCAGAAGGAGAGCCCTGGGCCGTTGATCTGTCAAGGTACGCCCCGGATCAGTGGTGGATAACATCACTTCATTTAATTAAATCAGAGCCATCGAATCCCAATCCAACGTATAGCATCTCATACCGGTTCGTAAACCGCGTTATCTAATCGTGGCCCTCGGAATGAGATCCAACGGCCGTGATCCCGCGATACCCCTTCGCGGGCGCAGATTAACACAAAGGCCCCTGAGTTTTAGAGAAATGAACCCGCCATCCTTTACACTGTTCCCTGAGTCGCAGGAGTTTTACCCAGAACCCCCTGCGCTTTATGAAATTGGAGGCCCAATCCAGATAGTATTGAAAATCAGAAAAATTAATATCAGAAATCAATTTTAATGCATAAATAAATGTTAAAACTTGTTTAATTTGTAGAAAATTTATTTTTACTCCAAATTAATCCATTCCAGTTCCTAAATTTTTATAATATTATTGTCTAACCATTAGTGTCTCTGTTTTAACATGAAAGATGATTTAAAATTTATCTAGCACTTAATCTTGTATTAAGCACATAAAACATTAGAAAATTCATAACTTAAAATATATAACTCCAAATTTAATGATTCCAGTTCCTGTGATCTTATTTTAATGTCTAGATTATTACTGTGTATTTTATTTACATGCTTGGTGTAATGTTAATTTTGCCTATACAATGTTTGTTTGTATTGCTACGACTAGAGCGAGGACACATGTCATCTGAAAAGCAAGTTGGTACCTGGATTCTCAAGTGCCAGGCAAGTTGTGCCCTTGATCACTTCTTTTACCCATTCATGTTCTTATTAATCATAATGATCTGCATAGGTTAATTTTGCTGGGACCCAATAGGTTACCCTAGATTTGACTATCTTTATACCTTGTTTCACCACTGGTTTTACTACTAAATTTTTGGGTAGTACATGCTATTGCTTTATGTGGATTTGGGTATAAAGATATTTATGACTCATGATTACACTTTCTATTATCTGTTCATTATTTTATGTTCATGATAAGATCATTATGTTAATGGGAACATGGAGAACCACCCGGGAAAACAGTGCTACCACAAGGGTTTAATGGGACGCCCTTGGCTGATTAACTAGGAAAGCTAGTGGAGGGCTACCTTACCCGAAAGGGGCAAGGGCAGTAGGGGAGTGGTCAGTGTAGGGAGGTCCTTGGGTTGATTTTGCTGCGATGGTGGTCAGACAAGAACCCTGCACTGGAGCTTCCTATAAACTGTAGCGGGTAGTCTGAAGCTAGTGGAACTTTGTAAAGGCCTCGTAGTGGTACCCTGCCTCGCTTCCTTGGTAGAGGTGTATGGAGTCTGATCAACTCCGTGGCAAATGGGTAACACGACTTGTGGGTAAAGATGCGCAACCTCTGCAGAGTGTAAAACTGGTATACTAGCCGTGCTCACGGTCATGAGCGGCTCGGACACTCACATGCTTAAATTATGGAACTTAAACTCAATTTGTCATATGCATTGCATCGCAGGTGAGGTTGTTACTTTTGTTCTACTACTTAATTGGGCTGGTATTGACTTATACTTAGTAATTGCTAATAAAATTTTGACCAACTTTAAAAGCAATGCTCAGCTCTAACCATCCTCTTTGGTAAGCCTTACACTTCACGTGAGCTCCCACCTTTGGCGAGTTCATGCACATTATTCCCCACAACTTGTTGAGCGATGAACGTATGTGAGCTCACTCTTGCTGTCTCACACCCCCCACAGGTCAAGGACAGATACCACAGGATGAGGCGCATGAAGGATGCTGTGGCGAGTTCGTGAGAGGTCTAGGTCGTCGTCTCCCAGTCAACTTTGGGTTGTTGGACCGTTGTCTCCTTATAATGTAATTATTTATTTTGTACAAAACTCCTATTATATAGTAAAGATGTGACATTCGATCCTGTGCCATGATTCATCATATGTGTGAGACTTGGTCCCAGCACACCTGGTGATTATGTTCGCGCCCGGGTCTTGGTGCCCCGAAATCCGGGTGTGACAGGGAGCTGGCTGCTGCTGAGCTGCTTTCTTTGGGCAATGATTCACCTAATGGCCTTGTTCCCCACAGTGGAAACACACATGACTTCCTCCTTGCGCTGGCGCTGCTTGGTTGTTCTGGTTGGTTGCTGGGGCAGGAAGACGGGCTGCCTGGTTGCTCTAACGCTGGTATTGATTTCCTCCCTGCTAGTTATTCTGACGGTACTGCTGCTGCTGCTGAGGAAACTGCCTCTGGTACTGCTGCTGCTAGTTCTGACACTGATGTTGGTGCTGGTGCTGGTGACCCTGCTTGAATGGCTGAGGTGGGTTGCCTGAGTAGCGAGGACGGCTTCTACTCCCGGCCTGATATCCACCAATCTTGTGTTTTCTGTCCTTCATCTCCCGACGCTTCCTTTTAGTCATGATTGCTCTGTCGATTAGATGCTGGAAGGTAGGGAAGGTGTGGTTCATCGATTGGTAATGGCGGGGGTCAACCAATCCCCTCAGGAAACGGTACTACCTCTTGGCATCTGTGTTGACATCTTCTGGGGCATAACGCGACAGCTGCAGAAACTTATCCCTATACTCACTGACAGATAGGGGTCCTTGCTTCAAGGTGAGAAACTCCTCCTTCCTCACTATCATCAGTCCCTCGGGCATATGGTAGCAACGGAAGTTGTCCCTGAATTCTTCCCAAGTGATGGCTTCAGGGTTAGTATGGGTGGCGAGGTAAGACTCCCACCAAGACTGTGCTGCTCCTCTCAGCTGTCGGGGACCGTACAACACCTTCTCACAATCGTTGCACTAGGCAGTGTGCAACTCACGCTCCACGGTACGCAGCCAATCTTTGGCATCCATGGGATCAGCAGAATGGGCAAAGACTAGGGGATGGCCCCTCATGAATTCTGCCCGCTTGTCTCTGGGCACTTGTGGCATCTGAACTTGCACCTGAGGCTGAGGTGGTGGTGGTTGCTGCTACACCTGTTGCATCGCTGCTAGAGTCTGTCCAATTGCTTGGACTGCTTGGGTCTGCATCAAGAACATTTGCTCAATGGTCATCGGGGGTGGCGGTGGCAAATGCTGCTGCGGTGCTGCCTCCTCTTGAGGTGCCTGCTGTTCTGGCTGAGCACGCCTCGCACCTCTGCGCCTGTTCTCAGACATCTGTAGAAATCACACACATATATCAAATCTGACTCTGAAGTCTTTCAGCATAAGAAAAGATGTATAGGAAATCCTCATAGCACTGAACAAAAGATCATCTTCACTGACAGCTTCTCAGATAAAGAGGAAAGTGGAAATAAATGGATTACCCAACTAAATAACTGACTTTATTAATAACTACACCAAGTTGCAGGAGATACCCACACCTTGGTGACAATCATTAAAAAAATCCAACTTCAGTACATGTTCATCATAACAAGCATCCAACATAAGATAAGCAAACTAACTCTGTCAATCTAGGGATCCAACTCTAACTATGACTCACTAGACTAAGACACTGAACTAAGCATTATTACAGACTCTGACTCTGTCGATCTAGGGATCCAAATCTATCCGGGTCCTGTAGTCTGGGGTACCATATGTGACAGAACCTCCCAAGTCATTAGGCCCACCTATAGTTGTCCTTGTCCAGCAGACCTCGAACAACCCTGTAGATGCACCTGATCACTCGATAGTTCGGTATCTGTATTCTTTACATTTCCCAAGAGCATTTCACCCATCCCGCAGATATTACAACACATCAGAGGAGCGATTAAGCGGAAGCAATTACAGTAACTTAATTTACAAAACATAGAAAGAGTGATATTATTACAGACCAGCTGTATATGAGTGCAGAAGTATTATTATTACAAACTCGGGAGGCAAAAACCCCTCTCGCTTAAAAGTATAATGTTTTTAAAAGGAGGACAACATCCTCCCGAGGCTTCACTCTTGAGATTCTTCCTTTGGCACCACCTTAGAGCAAAAGCAACAAAACTTCGCTGGTACCTCACCTACAACAACATGGGTTCGAAAACCCTGAGTACGAAGTGTACTTTCGCAAGTCTTACCCGTCAAAATAAAAGACTCTCAAGGATATGCTGGCTTGAGGGAGTCAAGGTAAGGCTTAATCAAGAATGAAGACTCTGTTTGCAAAAATGCTTACTAATAGTGGATCGTTAAAAATCCAGTTTTATTAGCAAGTTAAGTCATTACCTGAATCTAGAGTTCTTCCTACCCTGTTCAAGCACTTGGCCTATACTAGCCATCTTTTTATCAACCCTTCTTGTTCACTGGAATGCTACTTGTAGGGCAGCGACCAAGTCTTCATGTCCGAGAAGTAACGGCGACCCGAATCGATTAATACCCAGCTGGGGATCTCCAATCACACGACATATGTAGCACTTAACCCTTGCATATGTCAACTCGCCACCGGGGTTCTTAAGACCAGATCGGGTTCACGCCAATGGAGAGCACAGATACACCACTGTCCAGCCTCTTGCCATGGAGGGTACACGCTACTCTCACCATCTCTCCACTCCCATTGTGTGTTGTCCTATTCTGGTATTAGTCTACCCGAGGCAAAGATTACCCATGATGAGGCATGTGACCAGTTAAAAGGTCCTCGATCAGCAAGCCTACATTGAGACGGTCCTTAATCGACTCAGACGGAGACACTACACCGAGACTCTGTGCAAGTCACCCGCCCGGTCTCATATTTATCATTTAAAACACAAAGTTTGGTACCTATCAGAGGTACATCTTTTCCGATGTTGAACCCATCATGGCCATGATGGATCCACCATCAAGTTTTTATTTTTGAAAACATCCCATCCCACTTGAAGCATCATCTTTTGTCAAAACAAAACATTTTGTTTTTCTAGAGAAAGATTAAGCATCAGAAAAACCTTTTCATAAAATAGGTGAACAAGGAAAGGTAATCAATCTTCCAAGGAAGGAAATGCATCAATTGTTTAGCACACAATTCCTATCACGTAATGCATCAAGCAAGTGAGAAAGATTTTAAAATAGCAAGGAGGTGGCAAATGCATTGGGGCTTGCCTTGAGTTGTAGGAGAGTCGGACTCTGCTCCACAAATATCAAAATATAAGCAGTTCCCGGCAGGTGGGTCTTCAAGTGGTGGTGGTGCAACTCCTTCTTCTTCAACCACTACTTCTTCCTTGTTCTCTATATATAATCATATATAACCATGAATGCTCATGTAATGCTTATGAAAATGCTATAATAGAAAAGGTTTATCAAGTTGTATCTTGAATACAATTTTCCTTCACGGTACTCCAGGGAACTAGGGTTTTTGGGGTCAGTATTTTATTTCATAGGGCAGACACTACTTAGAATATTAGAGTTTTGGGGTTTAGGTATCAAACATTGTTCAAATCATGTCTAACTTCACTCATGGGTTCTAAATACCATATTAGGCTTATCCAAAAAGTTTAGTGATTTTTGGAGTTATTAAATAATTTTTAAAATTTGAGAGGTATAGGTTTAAGCCCTTTTAAATACTATATAATTTCTTGTTAGGACTAAAAATCCTAAGACTATTTTTGATAAATACTATAGAAATTTAGAAGTCCAACAAAATTGGTCTCATGTTTTTATTATTTTTCTCGAATTCTTTATGGATTTATAAACTTTCTTAGAAAAGAAAAAAGGAAAAGTTATCAACAGTACTAGGCTGACACCGGCCCACCCAGCCCAGGCCTGTGCAGAACCCGGGCGCGCCCGCGATCGCGCAGTTGGTTTTGCAGAAAGGCCCCTACCGGTTCAAAAATCAGAATAGAAGTCCTCAGCACTATTCACGCGTCTCACTGACATTTACACTAAGGTCCTCTGTTTTCTATTTCATCTCCAAAACAAACCCTGGCCACGACGCGCTCGCCGCCGGCCACCTTGTTGGTCCGATTGACCATGACCGGCGTTGGCTGCCCAAATTAACTAATGGGCAAGCATTACTGACCCGAGGCGAACCTAGAACAAGCCTTAATTGAGTTAATACGGCCCTGGATTCACCTGACCACGGCGACGGCGAATACCGAAAACAATTAAAAGTGTTTCAGTTGATTGAGTGTGGTCAAGCACAAAGGGTTGAGCCGATGAGTATCACGAACATGTGTGGGTGCTAAAACATGACCAAGGAGAGCGGGAGCAGACCTGGGAACGGCTGGCCACGGAGCACGAAGAATTTGTGCTCGACGGTGTCTGAGAAGGGGAACACGGCGTCGCGACGAGCTCTGGTGAAATTAGGAGGTAACGTTGGGGCTATACGGTCGCAAAGGGCTACCGATTCACCGTGCACAACTAATTTGGCGAGAGAAGGAGGAGGCATTGCAAATTTTGGCTTCTATCGAGCTCACTGGTGAAATGGTGAGTGCCTCGCCGTGGTTCCTGGGGCTATTTATAGGCACGGCGGTCCAGCTAACAATTCGCGGCCACGAAGTGCATCATTAGCGCATGGCTACCACGTAAGGAAAAGGCACAGTGAGGTAAGGTGGTGGCGCGAGTGACACGGTGACAAAATACCGTGCCACGGCAAGCACCAGCAAAAAATCTCCGGCCAGGCTCCGGCTAGGCTCGCGGGACCATGAATCAGCCCGTAGTTACCATAGTAACCAGAGATCTTTTACTTCTGCAGATATTTCCGGTTCTCTGATCTTCATTCTTCTGTTGAACCGACCTCCTTTCACCCCCTCTTTCTCTTGATTCTTGTTAAGAACAGGGTAATCTCCATTAATAAAAATTATTCACCAGACAACAGCCTTCAAATTTGCTATAGGATTCTTGGATCAAAATTGCATAGATTTTTAGATCTGGTGCTCTCAAATCGACTGCATCTCACTGAGACCATGGTGTTCTGAATCTGGCTTTCAGTATTGCCCAGTTCGCATGGCTTGTTCCTGACAGAACAACTTCACACCACTAGTTCTTTGATTTTTGTACAGCAACATAGTAAGTCAACTATACCAAAGTTACTCCCCTACAAACCAGCTTTAATCTTATTACAAAGGTTTTAGTCAAATACCCTTCAAATTGAGCTCCACAATGTCCCAAAGTCGGCCCTGTACAACTGTTTTTCTGAAAACTACAACGCCTTAGTCTCACAGCTCAAATTTGAGCTCATTTTACTCCAAACTTTGTATGTGATCAAGGCTTAGTTACTTAAGCAAAGTTGCACTCCTATTATAGCTCTACAAGTTTGATGTGTTGACCCTAGGCAAATTCCTTGTATTTTTAGAAATACAGAGCTCCAAAGTCAGCCTTATGCAACTGAATTCAGACTTAGTCACATATGGTTTATAAGGTGCTTTTTGCAAATGGGTCCAAACTCCACTATTCAACTTGCAAATCTTCAAATGTGTGAAACATATGATTTATGGTGCTCTAATACTTTGGTTTTTACACTTGGATCCAAAAGTGCACAAATTTTACACTTAGCCCCCTAGGGTTCCAATTTAGGCTTTTCCACGGGTCTTTTCAGGGTTTTTAGTACTTTAGGGTTTGGATGCCACTCAAGTCCTTCCAAGAGGATATCTTAGGATCATTCCTCATATCGTTTGAGGTTTTCACATATTTGGGCTTCCCTTATATCCATAAGCCCAGATTTAGGGTTAAGTACTCTACACTAGGGTTAACCACACATCAAGTCATATCAGTCCAACATTTTTGAAATTTTTTACCTAGTGAATGCACTCTAGGTAAGACAAACCCATTATATGCTAATTCTCATGATGTTATGCTCAAGTTTTAGTGACAGTAACACCAGGGGTGTTACATCCTTCCCCCCATAAAAGAATCTCGTCCCGAGATTTGAAGTCTTAGGGCAAGTAGTGGAAAAGGAAACACGTCATATTTTTATTTCCTTATTTCTTGTACTAGGCAGGGGGTGGCATGGGTCTCTTCCATACTTACAAACAACTGTACATATCTCACAAATTACATGAAGCTAAAAAGCCAGGGAAATTCTTTTCTAAAAAGTCTTGGGTTTCCCATGTAGCTTCATCTTCAGTGTGTTGGTTCCATTGTATCTTATATAATTTGAGAACTCTTCTTCGAGTGATCATGTCCTTCTGATCCAGGACTCGTATAGGATGCTATGAATATGTTTAGTCTGGTTCCAAGGTAACATCCGTCACTTACATGGTTCGATCTGGAACCCGAAGACATTTCTTCAATTGGGATACATGGAATACATTGTGCACTACAGACAATGTTTCGGGTAGTTGGAGTCGGTATGCCACCGGTCCACATCTTTCAAGAATAGGAAACGGACCAATGTACCGGGGTGCAAGCTTTCCTTTTACACCGAAACGAGATACACCCTTCATTGGTGATACTTTCAGGTAAACACAGTCTTCAACTTGAAAGAACAAGGGTTGGTGTCGTTTGTCTGCATAACTCTTTTGTCGAGCTTGTGCTTCTTTCAAATTATGTATAATTCGTTGAACTTTTTCTTCCATTTCTTTAACCATATCAGGTCTCAAAAATCACCTTTCCCCTGGTTCAGACCAATTCAATGGAGTACGGCACCGTCGTCCATACAAAGCTTCAAAGGGTGTCATCTTAATACTTTCTTGATAACTATTATTATACGAAAATTCTGCCAGTGGTAAACAGTCATCCCATTTCTGTGGAAATTCTAGAACACACGCCCGTAACATGTCCTCGAGTATTTGATTTACTCTTTCAGTCTGCCCACTGGTTTGAGGATGATAGGCCGAACTGTGGAGCAACTTATTACCTAGAGCTTTGTGGAGTACCTCCCATAATTTGGATACGAATTGCGGTCCACGACACTGTTGTCTTCGGAACACCGTGCAAACTGAGAATATGGGCAATATATAGTTCCGCATATGTGGCCACTGTATACTTTACCTTGACTGGAATAAAGTGGGCGATCTTTGTAAGTCGATCAATGATAACCCAGATGGAATTAAACCCTTTTGCTGTCCTAGGTAATCCCACAATGAAGTCCATGCTAATGTCCTCCCATTTCCAAGTCGGGATAGACAAAGATTGCAGTGGACCAATAGTCTTCATGTGTATGGCTTTGACACATCTACAGGTGTCACATTTCGCCACATAGAGTGCAATTTCAATCTTCATTTTTGTCCACCAAAAATGTTGCTTTAAATCATGATACATCTTAGTGCTTCCGGGATGGATGGAATATCGACTAAGATGTGCTTCATCCAAACTTTGTTGGTGGACATCATCATCTTTAGGCACAACTATGAGGTTATCAAACCATACTATGCCTTGCTCATCCTTTCTGAAACAATTTGCTTTACTAGCTTTTATTTTCTCATGAATATGTCTCATACCCTTATCACTTCTTTGTGCATCAATAATCTTTTGCAGAAGAACCGACCCAAGCTTCAATTGGTTTAAGGTTCCATGTTGAATCATTCCCAGGTTTAATTTCTCCATTTCTTAGCATATGTGATGTCAGAAGTCTTTACTGTAAGACAATGGCAGGAAGCCTTGCGACTTAGTGCATCTGCCACCACGTTGGCCTTGCCTGGGTGATAGTGAATTTCTAATTCATAATCCTTAATCAGCTCAAGCCATCTCCTTTGCCTCATGTTTAGTTCTGACTGAGTAAAAATATACTTCAAACTTTTATGATCTGTATATATATGGAAGATATTTCCCAGCAGATAATGACGCCATATTTTAAGGGCATGAACCACAGCAGCTAATCCTAAGTCATGAGTTGGATAATGTTCCTCATGCCGGCGCAACTGTCTGGAAGCATATGCTATAACTCATCCCTCTTGCATTAAGACACATTCGAGGCCACTGCCCGATGCGTCACAATACACATCAAAAGGCTTTTTAATGTCCGGTTGAGCCAATACCGGAGAAGTGGTCAATAATACCTTCTGTTGCTCGAAGGTTTCGTTGCATCTTGAGGACCAGTTAAATTTTGTATCATTCTTTAATAAACTTGTGATTGGCTTCCCAAGCTTGGAGAAATCCGGGATAAACCTGCGGTAATAGCCATCCAGTCCAAGGAAACTTTGAACTTGATGTACAGTGGTTGGTGGTTTCCACTCTAGAATATCCTTGAACTTGTTGGGATCAACCGCAATCCCATTTGCAGACAATACATGTCCCAGAAATTGGATTTCCTCTAGCCAAAACGCGCACTTGCTAAATTTAGCATATAATTGATGTTCCCTTAAGCACGTTAATACGATCCGTAGGTGCTGAGCATGCTCCTCTTCATTCTTGGAACATATCAAGAAATCATCAATGAAGACCACCACAAACTTGTCCAACTCGGGCATAAATACCGAGTTCATTAGATATGTGAAGTGGGCAGGAGCATTCGTTAATCCGAAAGACATAACCAAATATTCGAATAATCCATACCGCGTAGTAAATGCGGTCTTGGGTATATCTTCGGGTCGGATATGGATCTGATGATAGTCCGACCTGAGGTCAATTTTGGAAAATACCTGAGCTCTGGTAAGCTGATCGAATAAGATATCAATCCAGGGAAGAGGGTACTTGTTCTTGATTGTGACCTCATTAAGGGGTCTGTAGTCCACGCACATCCGAAGCGTTTGATCCTTCTTCTTGACAAAGATTGCGGGACATCCCCAAGGTGACGATCTGGGCCGAATGAATACCTTCTCTAGTAGATCTTGTAATTGAGTCTTGAGCTCTGCCAACTCATTTGGAGGCATTTGGTACGACCTTCTAGAAATAGGAATCGTACCGGACTTCAGTTCAATCACAAACTCTACATCTCTTTCTGGAGGTAATCCAGGCAGATCTTCTGGAAAGACGTCCGGAAACTCACACACTACCGGAATATCTTGGATTTTCGGTATGATAGCTTCATAGACTCTGCCAAATTAGTATTGAGGATAGCTTTGTGCTGGGCTAACCAATTCATGCCCAGAATTACGTCGATATCTTGGCCTTTTAGCACAATCATATTGGTGGGAAAATCCCGTTCAGCCAATGTTACTGGCGCATTGAAGGCCACTTCTTTAGTAAATATTTGTCCCCGGGCGAATGAATAATAAACCCTTCCCTTGATTCAGTGCAAGGAATGCAATATTTTTCCACGAATTTCTTGCTTATGAATGTATGCGAAGCACCAGAATCAAAGAGAATGACTGCTGGGTGATTGGCCATAAGAAACGTATCCATCATAACCGGCTCTCCCTCCGGTGTAGTGGCCACTTGACTGTAATATATTCACCCAGTCTTCTTAATATTCTTGCCCGCTGAATTATTTGCCATGTTTCCCTTGCCTTGATTTGAGCTCCCTGAGTTCTAATGATTGTTGGATTTATTCTGCCTCGGATATGGGCAGTCTTTGATAAAATGACCAGACTTCCCACAATTGAAGCAGCCAGTTGAGGAGCTAGGGAGGGCGGGGAAACGAGCACCAAGGGCACTCGGCTGACTTTTAGAAGTGGGGGCAATTGCAGGGCAAATGAAGACAGACAGTTTGAATGGGTAGGAGGGTGGGCGAGGTGAAGAACGATTTTGATTGAAAGGTCAGATTACCAACCTTGGTCGCTTTTCAGGTCCCTGATTGGACCTATCACCTTCGAATCCCTTCGATTTTCCTTGGCCTGTGTTCTTAGCTTCTACTGCCAGCGCTGTGCTGACTGCCCTACTGTATGTGAGATCTAGACAGGTGGCCATTTTTCTTTGAAGCCGGTCGTTGAGGCCTCTCATGAAGCAATTCTTCTTTTTCAGGTTAGTATTTACTTGGTCAATTGCGTATTGGGATAAATGATTAAATTCGTTGAGATACTGCATGACAGTATCTCCCCCTTGCTTGAGTCGCATGAATTCCTCCTTTTCATGTGTAGCACTCCTTCTGGAATATAGTGTTCATGAAACGCTAACTTAAATTCATCCCACGTGACCTGATGTCTGGCCTGTTGAATTGTGACAAAATTTCCCCACCAAGTACTGGCAGGGCCTCTTAATTGTTGAGCAGCGAACAACGACTTCTGGGTTTCGGTGCAGCGGATTAGTCCAAATTTTTGCTCCATAACCCATACCCATTCGTCGGCTTCCAGAGGGCCTTCGGCTTTAACGAAGAGTGGGGGACGGGTTTCAGAGAAGTCCAGGTATGAAGTCTCACATGGTCCCTACGGAGGAGCCCTTCCGCCTTGTTGCTAGAATTGATTTTCCGCCATTTCACGTAAAAAGCGGGTATTGTCGGCGGTCGCATTGACCAAGGCAGCGATAGCCTCGGCCAATGTTAGTGGTACAGGCGGTGGATTGGGTGTGTCTTCCTGACCACGGGAAGTACCCACGCCGTCATGCGCACGAGTCCTGGATGGCATCTGAGGCAAAGAAATATTTGGGAAAATATAACATGCTGATACACACCCTCATTTTACATTACCAAGATGTAATGATACAGACTCAAATGTACAACATGACTTTATTACCTATTTTACATTAGTATTATATCTAAACTATACTACTCTAGTTTCTATCGTCTTTGGTTGCCTCACTGTCTGTTGTAGGGGACCATTCGTCAGCCAGGTTCATAAAAGGAGGGGACTTAAAAAGGTCCAATTCCCCACCAAGTCCTTCACCTGCTGTTCCTGAGGGTCCGGCTCCCATTGCAACAGGGTCGACAGGCACATCTGGGTGCAGTCGCAAATACAGTACATGGACTTCCTCATGTAAAGTATTGCAATACACCTGCAAGTTGTCAATGGCCGCACTAAGCTCTGCCACACGAGCACGAGCTTTGGCTTCCCGGTCCCAAGCAATCGAAAGTGAATTGACAGCCCAATCGATTGCCAAATCCCGCTCAGCAAGCTCGTCTTGCAGATGTCTGACGTCAGCTCTCAACTCATTAATACGCTGACCATCTTCTACCCACACCCTGTTTCGGTGACGTAGCTCCGTCTGAAGCTGCTGCACTTAGGCTTCTAGGTCTCCGATGAGGTCATTACTGTCACTGCTGCTCCCTTCATGTCTTGGAGCCAACTGATGCCGAGGTACACCAATAGGTCCAGTGGACTTACGTGCGGTTTTCCTCGTATGCGGCGGCATATCTCCATAAGGGGGAAAATTTATTAGTATAGTTTTAAAACATGATGCATGCATAATTACGGAATCAACTTTCGTTGATTCACAACCTCCTATACATCGCACTCTATTACCTGGTCTTACAAGATGAGTACTTTAGAAAGTAGTAAGATAAGAATGAAAGAAATTTTCTTGGATAAGTATTTGAAAATTCGTTTTCAAATGCCTCATAATATCTGAAGAGATGGGGTTCACTCCAATACCAGCTGTGACGGAACCTCCCAAGTCATTAGGCCACCTACAGTTGTCCTTGTCTAGCGGACCTCGGACAACCCTGTAGATGCACCTGATCACTCGACAAGTTCGGTATCTGTATTCTTTACCTTTCCCAAGAGTGTTTCACCCGTCACGCAAATATTACAACACATCGGAGGAGCGAATAAGCGGAAGCAATTACAGTAACTTAATTTACATTAAAACATAGAAAGAGTGTTATTATTATAGACCAGCGGTATATGAGTGCAGAAGTATTATTATTACAAACTCGGGAGGCAAAAACACCTCTCGCTTAAAAGTATAATGTTTTTAAAAGGAGGACAACATCCTCCCGAGGCTTCACTCTTGAGATTCTTCCTTTGGCACCACCTTAGAGCAAAAGCAACAAAAGTTCGTTGCTTCCTCACCTACAACAACATGGGTTCAAAAACCCTGAGTACGAAGTGTACTTTCGCAAGTCTTACCCATCAAAATAAAATACTCTCAAGGATATGCTAGCTTGAGGGAGTCAAGGTAAGGCTTAATCAAGAATCAAGACTCTGTTTGCAAAAATGCTTACTAATAGTGGATCCTTAAAAATCCAATTTTATTAGCATGTTAAGTCATTACCTGAATCAAGAGTTCTTCCTACCCTAGTTCAAGCACTTGGCCTATACTAGCCATCTTTTTATCAACCCTTCTTGTTCACTGGAATGCTACGTGTAGGGCAGTGACCAAGTCTTCATGTCTGAGAAGTAACGGTGATCCGAATCGATTAATACCTAGCTGGGGATCTCCAATCACACAACATATGTAGCACTTAACCCTTGCATATGTCAACTCGCCACCGGGGTTCTTAAGACCAGATCGAGTTCACGCCAACCGAGAGCACAGATACACCACCGTCCAGCATCTTGCCACGGAGGGTACACGCTACTCTCGTCGTCTCTCCACTCCCATTGCATGTTGTCTTATTCTGATATTAGTCTGTCTGAGGCAAAGCTTACCCATGATGAGGCATGTGACCAGTTAAAAGGTCCTCGATCAGCAAGCCTACATCGAGACGGTCCTTAATCGACTCAGACGGAGACACTACACCGAGTCTTTGTGCAAGTCACCCACCCAGCCTCATATTTATCATTTAAAACCCAAAGTTTGGTACCTGTCGAATGTACATCTTTTCCGATGTTGAACCCATCATGGCCATGATGGATCCACCATCAAGTTTTTATTTTTGAAAACATCCCATCCAACTTGAAGCATCATCTTTTGTTAAAACAAAACATTTTGTTTTTCTAGAGCAAGACTAAGCATCAGAAAAACCTTTTCATAAAACAGGTGAACAAGGAAAGGTAATCAATCTTCCAAGGAAGGAAATGCATCAATTGTTTAGCACACAATTCCTATCACCTAATGCATCAACCAAGTGAGAAAGATTTTAAAATAGCAAGGAGGTGGCAAATGCACCGGGGCTTGCCTTGAGTTGTAGGAGAGTCGGGCTCTGCTCCACAAATATCAAAATATAAGCAGTTCCCTGCAGGTGGGTCTTCAGGTGGTGGTGGTGCAACTCCTTCTTCTTCAACCACTACTTCTTCCTCGTTCTCTATATATAATCATATATAACCATGAATGCTCATGTAATGCTTATGAAAATGCTATAATAGAAAAGGTTTATCAAGTTGTATCTTGAATACAATTTTCCTTCAGGATACTCCAGGTAACTAGGGTTTTTGGAGTCAGTATTTTATTTCATAGGGCAGACACTACTTAGAATATTAGGGTGTTGGGGTTTAGGTATCAAACATTGTCCAAATCATGTATAACTTCACTCATGGGTTCTAAATACCATATTAGGCTTATCCAAAAAGTTTAGTGATTTTTGGAGTTATTAAATAATTTTTAAAATTCTAGAGGTATAGGTTTAAGCCCTTTTAAAAACTATATAATTTCTTGTTTGGACTAAAAATCCTAAGACTATTTTTATTAAATATTATAGAAATTTAGAAGTCCAACAAATTTGGTCTCATATTTTTATTATTTTTCTCAAATTCTTTATGGATTTCTAAACTTTCTTAGAAAAAAGGAAAAGTTATCCACAGTACTGGGCTGACACCGGCCCACCTAGCCCAGGCCTATGCAGAACCCGGGCGCGCCCACGACCATGCAGTTGGTTTTGCAGAAAGACCCCTACCGGTTCAAAAATCAGAATAGAAGTCCTCGGCACTATTCACGCGTCTCACTGACATTTACACTAAGGTCCTCTGTTTTCTATTTCTTCTCCAGAACAAACCCTGGCCACGACGCGCTCGCCGGCGGCGACCTTGTTGCTCGGACTGGCCATGACAGGCGTTGGCTGCCCAAATTAACTAATGGGCAAGCATTACTGACCCGAGGCAAACATAGAACAAGCCATAATTGAGTTAATACGGCCCTGGATTCACCTGACCACGGCGACGGCGAATACCAAAAACAATTCAAAGTGTTCCGGTTGATTGAGTGTGGTCAAGCACAAAGGGTTGAGCCGATGAGTATCACAAACATGTGTGGGTGCTAAAACATGACCAAGGAGAGCGGGAGCAGACCTGGGAACGGCTGGCCACGAAGCGCGGAGAATTCGTGCTCGACGGTGTTTGAGAAGGGGAACATGGCGTCGCGACGAGCTCTAGTGAAATTAGGAGGTCACGTTGGGGCTATACGATCACAATGGGCTACTGATTCACCGTGCACAACTAATTTGGGGAGAGGAGGAGGAGGCGTGCGAATTTTGGCTTCTATCGAGCTCACTGGTGAAATGGTGAGTGCCTCGTCGTGGTTCCTAGCGCTATTTATAGGCACGGCGGTCCGGCTAGCAATCCGCGGCCACGAAATGCATCATTAGCGCATGGCTACCACGTAGGGAAGAGGCACAGTGAGGTAAGGTGGTGGCGCGAGTGAAACGGCGACAAAATATCGTGCCACGGCGAGCACTAGCGAAAAATCTCCGGCCAGGCTCCGGCTAGGCCCGCGGGACCATGAATCAGTCCGTAGTTATCTTGCCGCGGTCGTTCCTATCTCCACTTCACCTGCACACATCCAAAACCACAGTAACCAGAGATCTTTTCCTTCTGCAGATATTTCCTGTTCTCTGATCTTCATTGTTCTGCTGAACTGACCTCCTTTCACCCCCTCTTTCTCTTGATTCTTGTTAAGAACAGGGTAATCTCCATTAATAAAAAGTGTTCACCAGACAACAGCCTTCAAATTTGCTATAGGATTCTTGGATCAAAACTGCATAGATTTTTAGATCTGGTACTCTCAAATTGACTGCATCTCACTGACACCATGGTGTTCTGAATCTGGCTTTCAGTATTGCCCAGTTCGCATGGCTTGTTCTTGACAGAACAACTTCACACCACTAGTTCTTTGATTTTTGTACAACAACATAGTAAGTCGACTGTACCAAAGTTACTCCCCTACAAACCAGCTTTAATCTTGTTACAAAGGTTTTAGTCAAATACCCTTCAAATTGAGCTCAACATGGTCCCAAAGTCGGCCCTGTACAAATGTTTTTCTGAAAACTACAATGCCTTAGTCTAACAGCTCAACTTTGAGCTCATTTTACTCCAAACTTTGTATGTGATCAAGGCTTAGTTACTTAAGCAAAGTTGCACTCCTATTATAGCTCTACAAGTTTGATGTGTTGACCCTAGGCAAATTCCTTGTATTTTTAGAAATACAGAGCTCCAAAGTCAGCCTTATGCAACTGAATTCAGACTTAGTCACATATGGTTTATAAGGTGCTTTTTGCAAATGGGTCCAAACTCCACTATTCAACTTGCAAATCTTCAAATGTGTGAAACATATGATTTATGGTGCTCTAATACTTTGGTTTTTACACTTGGGTCCAAAAGTGCACAAATTTTACACTTAGCCCCCTAGGGTTCCAATTTAGGGTTTTCCACGGGTCTTTTTGTAACACCCCACGTGTTACCAAGGCCCTGACTCCCTACTTGCACTCATGATATGTTATCTCATGTGGTGAAGTGGAGGAGAGGGAGCCCCAAAACCCTGGAAACCATGGATTTACTAAGAATGTTAATGATAAAAACTTCACCCAAACATTTTGAGAAATTGTCACCTTGGGCAAGGGAGGTTAAACCCTAGACCCCTTAAAGCACTAGACTTCCAAGCAAGGGATTAGTGGGCAAGCTAATCAAATGGCCAATTCTTCTTTCTAATCCTTAACCAAAATTTAAGTACACTAATGTATCTACAAAAATAGTAGA
The DNA here is from genome assembly GCF_902167145.1 of Zea mays. Lineage (NCBI taxonomy): Eukaryota > Viridiplantae > Streptophyta > Magnoliopsida > Poales > Poaceae > Zea > Zea mays. Next base: position 64,025,885 of record NC_050098.1, read on the forward strand.
GGAATCATTGCAAAAAGGCCCCTTAAAGACCCCAAATCCTTTCTTTAAGAAGAGAGCACACTAGAGCTCTCTAATCTTCTCTAAGTCAAAAATAAACCCTAATCTAATGATCAGGCGTGTTCACTTAGTAAATGGCGCCAAAACCACTTGGTCTGAATACCAAAAAGGAGCCAAACCACCTAAAGAACCCACTGGAAAATTTTGAACCCGAGCCAAATTCGTTTGACATGATTTGACACCACTTTTGTCTCGGGGTGAACAGTGAGACAACCCAGATTTGGCGTACGCATATCTCCCTAGCTAGGGCATATCTGCCATTGGAACTCACATACAAGAGATAGCCCTAGGTGCCTGGAAGAGGTCTGCGCAGGATTTTTCCCAAGATTCGCACGTTTGCGATCTCAGCAAGCGTTTGAACAAGGGCAGAAACACACCTCCACGTGTTCGACGCGCCTTGACCTCCCAGAGCACGCCCGGCGCCCGACCCCGCGCGCCCCGCGCCGCGCCAAGCCAAGCCCGTGCCACTGCCCGCGCCCGCGCTTATAAAGCCAGCCGAGGCTTCAACCGTACGCCCCCGCTCGCTCTCGACCTCGCCGGAGCGCAAGATCACCGGTGTTTGCCCGGCGCACAGCGTGCCAGCGGCCGCCCGAGAACCCACCACCGTAGACTGGCCAACCGAGCCTTTCCCAGCCACGTCCGACCCTCGAGTGAGACTCTGCGTGCCTCGATGAAGCTCCCAGAGCGAGGAATCGAGTTCTGCCTCGCTGGAGTCACCAGATCAAGGTCACCGGACTTCACCCGACCGCCGACAAGCGTAGACAGAGCTCCACGGTGAGTCTTTCTTCAATTCCTTGCACGGGTAGACTCCTTAGCACCCCGTGAAGCTTCTCGTGCCCTTGGATTGAACTATATCACCGTGGATAAGCCGGAGCACCCGCCGCCGACAAGCTCGCCCGCCTGCGCACGTGGACCGGCCGATTCCAGCCATCACCGTCGTCGAGCCATACCTCGCCCTGACCGCAAGGACTTCCCGGAGCCAACCCTGACCTTCGCCGGACCTCCCTCGCCGCCGGTAAGCCGCGCCGCCCTATTTACTTCCGCGGGTACTGTTCAAAAGGGGGGAGGGACCTCGGGGAAGAAGGACAAGAAGTCAGGGGGGGTTTTGAATGGTCAGAGACTCAGATGAATAGTTGCGCAGGGGTATAAGTTAGAGAGTTGGTTTAGGAAAAGCCTAGGGTCCTCGGTGTAAACTGGTTTTCCAGAAAACCTTTTAAATATTTCTCATTTAAATACAAACAGAGCTTGTAAAATTTATAACTTTAGTTTTATTCAACCAAATTTAGTCAAACCAATTTTACCAGGTTCTAAATAATGTGAACTACTTAGGAAAAATACAAAACCCCCTAAGTATTACAGAAGAATTTAAAGTTTTGAATTAAATAGTGTTCTGGCCAAAAGCTAAATAAAAGAGGGAAAAATAGTTACACTGTTAGACTGGGGTTAAGAAAAATCAGAGAAGTGCTTAATCACTCCCTAATCGGTTTAAAAATAGTAAACCCCTCAGTACTCTAAACAAAGGAAGGGTTTACCATTTAAACCCTTTTTAGCTCAAAGTTAAAGAAAATATAAAAGGTAAATTAAAATAAGAACCATGGGGCAACCATATTTTTGCTAGCTCACTTATTTAGTATAGTTCACTGGAAATTTTTGTTAGAACCTCTATTAGTGCAAAAGAAGTACATTACCTTTTATTTTATGAAAACAATGAAAACTTAGCAAAATCTTAGAAAAATAATCCTGAGGAGAAAACACCCCAAACCTTGGGATAACTAATATTTTGTTATTATAAATATAGGAAAAATATGAGTTATGTTGTTTGATATTTTTCAAATAACAAGTTAGTTATAAATACCTTTTTGGTATTAAACTTTAGAAAATTACAACTAAATATCCAGTAGGTCTTTTTCTGTGATTTTTAACACAGAGGCCTAATATCACCTATGAATCTTGACAAAAATAAAATTTAGTGCAGAGATCTCATCTAAATTAGAGCTACAGAGTACAGTGCCCCTTTTGCCCTTACTTTTGTAGATTTTTCACAAGTAGTGTCTGAAATAATTTCAGCCTCAAAACTCTAGAATAACCCACAATGGTGAATGTTTACCCACTGTAATTTTTATAATATTTTTGGAAAATGTTAACTGACCATGATAGTTTAAAAATGCTTAAATAGAAGCACAATGGAAAGAAAAAGGAAAATGTTGGGAAAATTAGATAATGTACAAACCAAAGCCTTTCAAGTACCTCATGGAGCATAGAAATAGAATTAAAGAGTGTAAGTTTATTCAAAATCTCAAAGGGAAAGTATAAAACCCTTAAGTATACCCAAAAGAAACCCTAGAGTACCACTACACTTAGTACTGTTTTACCATGCATAACCTCTACAATTTATCATGTCATTAATAAGCATATATCTTATTCATTGCATTCGATAGACTGTAATCTCGTTGACGGGGAGTACATCCTCGTGCCGGAGCAAGGAGTTGCTCAGGAGGTAGCCCAGGATCCAGCACCAGAGCCTACCCTCGAGGATCTGCCTGCCCCAGCTTTGGAAGGCAAGCCCCGGTTTTATGCATAACCTACTTATTATGTTATTTTACTACACTTATTGTTTGTAGGTTTGAGATGTGCACTTAAGTGTAGGAGTTGTTTGAAACCTTAGTTGCATGAACTCAGGTTTTTCCCTTGGGATGGATACTAGTATGCTAGGTCGAGTAGCTGCTTTGCTAAATTAGGGATCTCGGTAGAAGTCAAGTGATTTTTCTAGCACTCGCGCGAGGTTAGGAATTGGTTGTATCCATTTTCATATCATAATGATGTTGGTCTGTGGACAACAATCCAAGGGGATTTGTTGTCTATGAGACGGAAATTGGAATAAGGATTAAGGTGTGGAACCGTGTGTCAAGCGTTTGAGCGTACTAAACATATGCCGAGAAATATGGTAAATCGGTAAGCCTAGTACCTGAGTGAACCTGCCCACAGATTGCCCTCCTCACGCGACCTGAGACGTGGTCTCCCATTCCGGTTATGGTGGGTACAAGTGCGGTCACTGCACGACGTCAGTCGGGGTCAGTGAGGCATTGTACGCCAAGGCGGTGAGCCCCTTTCTGTTGCCAGTGAGGCATTGTACGCCAAGTGCGGTCACTGCACGACTGTTGATGTGTGTGGGGACGGAGTGCCTCACCACGTCGTATGTTTAGGTTTACCTTGCAAAGTTGAAACTCGATTCGAATCGTCTACTTCTCGCAGCTAATGAGACTGCTTGATCCATGCTGCTACATTGAGTAACAAGTGGAAATGTGTTGACTTGGCAAAAGATGTTCAATGCTAAATCTTTGATACCATGTATGATTAGACAGGTACACATTTAGTCTTAAGTGGGTCACACTAAAACTTGAAAAGCTAAAACTTGATTTTAGACTTAGCTAGTGCTTTTGGCAAAACAAACCCCTCAGCCAAACAGCTGCATGTCTAGAGGTAGAAAAGTAGACTCCTCACACCGGGTATGTCTAGCTAAGTATTAGTATACTCAGTCTTGCTTGTGGCATAATTTTTCAGGTTCTCTGGAGGACATGGTTGCTAGAGTGACTTGGCCGTCCATCTTGCCACCAGGTTGGACAGTCGAGTGGGACCCTACCTCAGTAGAGGAGGAACATGAGGAGTGATGGGACAGGCTTCCCCATCTTTCCGTTTATTTATCGTTAGTTTTATTCCGCTGCATTTTGAACAATGATCACTGCTTTTGCTAAACTCCGATGATGTTGTAATAAATTTAATACTCCTCAATGTATGGTTTTATGTTTTATTGTATTTGCTCTGTGCCTCACAATTGAGTGAGTACGTGGTACTTGATCCTTCTAGTGGCCTCGTCGGACTAGATCCGAGGGACTGACGTGTTATTCCCATTTAAGTGTAGTCTAGCCTTTAAGGTTGGACTTAGGCACTTAAGTTGGAATAATTCGGGCAGTTCCGCCACAGCTGGTATCGGAGCTTGTACCACCACAGAGGAATCAGTAAACTATAATTACCATCCTTTTCGAAAAGTAAAACATGTTAGAAACCCATGTTGGATAGAGCGGTAAGGCGATAAGGGTGAACATAGAGCGTGAAGCCTTAGGATAATGGGAGGCTAGCTAGGTGGCTAATTGAGTAAGCCCTACAGGCTACTATCAGGGATGGGAGTTTTTCCCTATTCCCTCTAAGTTGAGATGAGGTCGTTTAGGACGAGCATGCATGCATCCTTTATTTAAAATACTTGGTAATTGGGTAAGAACTTTAAACACATAATAATGAAAGATTAAGTACATTCAGTGACCTTATCGTATCCTTCGAAAGGCCAAGCTTTCGTCCTTTTTTTATTTTCTCTTTCTTTTTCGCTTACGCTTACCTGTACGCAGATGACCTCCCACGGATCCTTGGAAGGAGGGAACGCACATTCCCACACAGACGGACTCGCATGAGAGGGTTTTCCCCGCATCTTGTGGGAGGTGCTGCAGGGAGCCGGTTATACGATGCCTCCCTAGTACGCGGTGCAGCTATTCGAGGAGCACCGGGTGCCCCGCTGTAGGGTGACGATGACCCTGGAGCCTCATCCCTTACAGCCAGGCTGGCGTTTGTTGGACTCCGAGTCTTTCGGATACCGGGCTGAGGACACTATCGAGGCCATTGCTCTCCACGGGCTGACGACCTTCTGTGGTTTTCACCCCTTGGAGCTGTCTACTCATCCCATTGGCTTGTTCCCCGCTGAAAAGGAGGACGACCCAATGTGGAAAGACCGAGTGGAGCATGCCAAGGATATATGGGCTCTTTACCCAGGGCAGACTGCTCACTTGACAGTGCAATGCATGAATGCCCTGTACCACCTACAGGTGGTGCTAGGAGAGGCAATGTCCCAGCTAATGGCCTTGGTGGAGGCTACCAAGATCACCCTAGATAACAGAGAGGAACTTGAGGTAGACCTGTCCACTGAGATGGTGGAAAAGGACCTGCAGGTGGAACAGATGGCCAACCAGATCCCAGAGCTTGAGGAGCTAGTGGGAGCCAGGGAGAACACCATTGAGGTTCTCGAGGATCAGCTGATAAACACTCAACAACAACTCGAGGAGGCTAACCAGCACTTGGATATGCACCATCAGGAGATTCAGGACATGGAGGCCAACGAGGATGTTGACATCGAGGGAGGAGTAGAGCGGAGCCCGCATCTAGCCTGGACACTGCTGGCTCAGGGAGACCCCCTTCCCCCGAGTCAAGCGTTGCCTCGTTTGCTCACTAGGTTGCAAGGTTAGGGTTAGAAATGTGTGGCGGTAAAACTCCTCGAAGCTAGCTTAGCTTTTGCACCCTTGGGGTACTAGGCTAGACAGAGTTGAGTCTTTGGATCACTGATGTAATCGTAACAAACTCTTTTGGAATTATGGATGGTGGATGATGTCAAACTCTTAATTAGGAAGAAAGTTTTATGTCATATGGTATCTTTTATGAATTATGCAAGGAAATGTTGGCATTTTGCACATCTAGTCCTTTTAAAATTTTCACCATGTATGAACCCTGACATCAGAAGTATGATATTAAGAGCATCCTAAATTTTTAGATGGCAGGAAGAGCGCGTCGTGGACAGGATGAGCGCATTCCTCCACCTCCGCCACCGCCTCCTACCATGCAAGAACTAATGGCTCAGCAGAATGAGATTCTGCGACAGTTGGCTCAGCATCAGCCGCCACCTCAGCATTATGGTGGTGGTGATCACCATCAGCGTCCCCCAGTGGCGGCCACTTATTAGGAGTTCCTCAGCACTCAGCCGTCGTTGTTCACTCGGGCAGAGGATCCACTTGATGTTGATGTATGGCTCAGGGTAGTGGAATCCAAATTCCCACTGCTAAATGGAGTTTGTTCAGATGTGTCTAAGGTTCGGTTCACCACCCAGCAGCTTCGCGAACCCGCGCGGACATGGTGGGACCACTTCCTTGCTATGCAGGCAGTTGACCACGTGGTGGAATGGAGAGAGTTCAAGGCAGCCTTAAGAGGGCATCACATACCGGTAGGCATTATGGACCGCAAGCTTAATGAGTTTCTGGCACTTACTTAGGGGAATCGCACTGTGTTACACTACGCTCAGGCCTTCAATGACCTGTGTCAGTATGCTGGATACCATGCAGACACTGATGAGAAGAAGAGGGACAGATTCAGGAGGGGCCTCAGTACTAAGCTCCGCGACCGTCTCAACGCAGTTAGGGCCAACAGTTACAATGAGTTTGTCAACCTGGCAATTTCAGGAAGATTGCTTCACGGCCCGCCAGGCAGAAAAGAAAAGGAAGACCCTTGTGGCAGGACCTTCAGCTCAGTCACAGCGCTTCAGGATTGTATCTGACACATAGAATAGGGGACCTCAGCAGCAGCAAGGACGTTGGGTGATCCGACCACAGCAGCAGACACCCAACCGCTCTCAGCCCCCAGTTTAGAGGAATAACAATCAGCCACAGCAGCAGTACCGTTAGGCCAATGACAACAGATGTTTCACTTGTGGTAACACTGAACAATATGCCAAGAATTGCCCCAGGAACCAGCAGAGGCAGGGACAGAATTCCAATCAGAACCAAGGCAAGAGGCAAAAGGTGCAAGTGAGACAAGCCAGGCTGAACTTCACCACCATGGCTGACATTCCATAGGGAGCACCCGTCATGACTGGTATCTTTTCCATTTTGAATTATCCTGCAATCATTCTTTTTGATTCTGGTGCGTCACACAGTTTTATTACTGCAAAATTTAGTGCCAAATGCCAGTTACCTTTCCATCACACCAATGGGGGTATTACAATTTCAACACCAGGAGGCAGGGTTGCCACCTATCAAATCAACAGGCAGGTGCCTATAAAATTTGGTAGTCTTGTGATTAGAACCACCCTCCTTATCTTGGGATTGGATAGTGTGGATATCATATCAGGGACTGACTGGTTATCGAGGCATCAGGCAGTAATTGATATTGCAGCAAGAGCCATTAGAGATACACTCACCTACTTGTGGTGAAACTACATTATATTTGCCTAACCAGGGTTGTACCCGTTCCTGTGCCTTCGCTATGATAGAGTCACCTGTTGAGAGAATCCCAGTGGTCTGTGAGTACCCAGATGTTTTCCCAGACGAATTGCCAGGGATGCCACCCGACAGAGACATAGAGTTTGCAATTGAGTTGCAACCCGGAACTGCACCTATATCCAAGAGACCCTATAGGATGCCTCTAGCAGAATTGGCGGATTGAAAAAACAATTACAAGAGTTGTTGGACAAAGGATTCATTCGCCCAAGTACTTCTCCATGGGGATGTCCAGCCTTGTTCGTAAAGAAGAAAGATGAGAGTCTGAGATTGTGTGTGGACTATCGCCCTCTCAATGCGGTAACAATCAAAATTAAGTATCCATTGCCCCACATTGATGTATTGTTTGATCAGTTGGTGGGAGCCAAAGTATTCTCCAAGATAGACCTTCGCTCTGGCTATCATCAGATAAAAATCAGGGCCAGTGATATTCCGAAGCAGCTTTCTCTACCAGATACGGGCTTTATGAGTACTTGATAATGTCTTTTGGGCTGACCAATGCCCCAGCTTATTTCATGTATTTGATGAACTCCGTATTTATGCCAGAGCTGGACAAGTTTGTGGTAGTCTTCATCGATGATATATTGGTCTATTCAAAGAATGAAGCCGAGCATACTAAGCATTTGCATGCAGTACTCCAGAGGCTGCGTGATCATCAGTTGTATGCTAAACTGTCCAAATGTGATTTCTGGCTGAGAGAGATTAAAGTACAAGAAGAGATGGATTGGAAACCTCCTACCACTGTGTGGCAGATTCGGAGTTTTCTAGGATTGGCAGGGTATTATCGACGATTTATTCCGGATTTCTCCAGGATTGCCAAGCCAATGACTGAATTGTTGAAGAAAGGAGTAAAGTATGATGGAGTCAGAAATGTGAGGATGCCTTCTGTTGGGGACTTGTTCTCAAACGCTAAGAGTTAAGAACAAGGCAACATAGAAAGTGTTAAATGTTAAAGTCCTTCGTCCTTCGAAGCATTATCTCCCTTCTGATATAAAGATTTCCGGACGAAGGTTATGAAGGACAAACCTTCATAAGCACAATAAATGATGAAGAAGAATTCATATGCAAGATATGAGAAATAACATAAACACTTTAAACATTATTATCAATTTATTTTTATTTGTGTTACTCTATCAACAATAACAAATTATGAATGTACCTTCGGCTCGAAGGAAAGCAAGGGTACAAGCGTGACGCGAAAGCAAATGCCAAGTCAGCGTGAATAGTACGGGAGTACTGTTCATCTATTTATAGGCACGGGTCGCAGCCCATGCAAAATTACATCCAGGTCCTTTGCTCTTGATAATAATTCTATAGTAATCTATCGGGGTCTAAATAGTCTTTTCCTCTTTAAGTCGGTTTCCTCTTTTCTGCCATCATGCCGAAGCTTCCTTGCGCACAGCTTCGGCTCTGTTCCATCCTTCGTTCTTGTTTCGTGCTTCTTCACGCTATGGTTTCAATTCAAGTCCGAAGGTACCTGTTCATGCTTTATACTTCCAGAAACATTGTTAAATCATATTTTTGAGGACCTTCGGAAGCCGAAGGCCCCCAACAGTAGCCCCTTGCAATATTAATTTGTTAGAATGATAAATTCAGATTGCGACATGGACGAAGGCCCTGAGCCGAAGATCCGAAAAAACACCTCCCCTTTGCTAGAATAGCAACAGTCACTGACAAGCGGGACTTTCCAATTTTCAACGCACTAGGCGTATAAATAAGAGCACATCATGGACTCATTTGGTACGCTTTCTTGCCATCTGCTCTTGCATACTCAATTTTTAGCTCTTGCGCACCAACACTTGCTTGGCTTTTTAAATTTTTAAGCTTCGGCTTTGAGAGTACTTTCTCAGCATTTTCGAAGATGTCTGAAGATAAGAAAGTTGTCGCTGAATCGAAGCTGAGCCTTTCTGAAGAGATGAATCTCGGCTTTCTTGCATCAATAGCAAAGACAAATACAAAGAAGATTACTAGGGAGATTTTAGAGGGTTTATCTGAAGACACTGGTGATAGTGACAGTTATGATGTGGAAAGTGGTGGTGAAGATTCCAAAGATCGACCCTGGCGACCAAGCCATGCAGTTTTTGGAAAATCAAGCATTAAACAAAGCCATCTTGTCAATATGAGGGGTAGATATTTTTGGGATTTATCTATTGTGAGGGCTGACGAAGGAGAGAAAACTTGTCCTACTCCCGAGGAAAATGAAGTCGTGATATTCCGAAGTTTCTTCAAGGTTGGGCTTCGGTTTCCTTTGAGCAGTTTCGTGGTAGAAGTTTTGAAGATATTTGAAATCTGCCTTCATCAAATTACTCCCGAAGCAATCATAAGGATGGGAATCTTCGTATGGGTCGTGAAGAGCCAAGGTTTGGAGCCAAATGCAAAAAGTTTCTGCAGTATGCACGAGTTATTATATGAGACGAAACCCTGGGGTAAAGAGCAATATCATAACAATTTTGGCTGTTATAGATTCGGTGCCCGCTCTAGGTCAAGCTGTCCCGTGCCAACTTTTCGGAAGAGATGGCCCGGGGACTGGATGAAGGAATGGTTCTATGTGAAAAACGACTTGAAGACGCGAGAAGATATTAAAGATATCATCATGCGCCCTATCTGGCAGCGTTTCGACCTTCGGAAACCGAAGGTGGAAATTGACGAAGCAGCCGAAGAATGCCAGAGGGCCTTTGGCGTGGTTTGCTCTTTCATCGGGACAAGGGATTTGATCCAGGAACACATTGCCTTCAGAGTATGGCCACTTGTAGAAAAGTGGGAAATGCCAAAAGAAACCATCAGCAAACCTGAGGAAGGTGGACTAGTTAGGTTAAAATACACCTTCAGATATGGAGATAAGTTCGTCGAGCCAGATGACGACTGGCTGAAATGTATTGAGGCCACAAGCGATAAACTGCTTGGATCATACTCGAAGGCAAAAGATACTGCACTATCTGCGGCCTTCGGAGGCCGGAAGAAGAAAAGACTCAACCGAGTATTTGATGCCATTGGGTTCGTCTATCCTGACTATCGTTACCCAATACGGGGTCAAAAAAGAAAAGATACGGCTTCTGTGAAGGAAGTTGCTTCAGCCGCTCCTAGTGAGCCAGCGCCGAAGAGGAAAAAGATGAAGGTTCTTATGCACCGGCCACGCTATATTGAACCGGCCACAGTGCCTGAGTTTGTCAGCGAGACCTCTTCGGCCACCGAAGCCAAGGAGCCAACTCCCCTGCAGAATATTAAAGAGCCGGCCGTAATGCCGGAGATGGAAAAAATAGAAGAACCGAGGGCTGAAGAGACAAAGACATCGGAAATTTTAAGTCCTTCAGCAAGAGTTGAGGTGCCAATGCCAATGCCGAGGGCACAAAAAGACCTTTCAACAACTCCCAAGAGGAAAAGAATGGTTAACGTGCTAGATGTGCTGGAAACGATAAAATCTTCAAGCTCTACTTCGAAGATAGCTGCCGAAGCTCCAAAGACACAAATTGAGGCCGAAGCTGCCAAAAGCCAAGCGGAAACTGAAACTGGGCTTTCAGAGCCTACCAAGAGGGAATTCTTAGAAATTGAAAAAGAATCCGAAAAAGAATCTATAGAAGAAATTTTATCTGAGAAAATTGCCACACCTATTCCCGAAGCATCTTCTGAAGCTTCTGACTATGTCTTACGTCATGCTTCGGGTAAAAATCTGACCGAAAAAGAAAAAAGAGAAGCTCAGTTCTATGCACAAAAATTGAAATATCCAAAAGGGGCGCTGATATTCAACAGCAGCGGAGAAGAAGACTTCTTGTATTGTCTCCCTGACAACAAGGAGATTTCTGTCTATCGGGAGATGAGCAAGAGCTTCGGATTCCCAACATTAGAAGACGGGCTCTCGGTATTGTCAAAAAACGAGCTGGCCGACAACTTAGCGTACAATAGTTTAAAGGTGAAAAAATGAGATCTTTGTATTATTTCTTGAAACCAAAATTTTTCGTTTGCTTAAACTTATTAACGCATTTTTTTGCAGGGCCTTATACTTAGCAATGCCCTCAGGGCACAAAAAGATGCCGAAGATGAAGGGTGTACCATAGCCTTGAGCAACCTTCGTTCCGAAGTAATTGAACTAAGGAACGAAGGTCTCGAAAAAGATAAAATATTACATTCGTTAGTGAATAAAATAAAAGAAGATGAAGCTGCTTTCAAAGCTCAAGCTGAGGCTCAAAAGCGCGAAATTGAGGATCTTCAGAAATAGCTAGACAGAGCTAAAGAAGAATGCACAGTTGAAGAAGCTAAACGAGAAATTAGTGAACAATGGGCAAATCATTTAGAAAAAAATGTTGAAGAGCTTCGTACATCCAAGAAAAGGTGTTATGGAAAATCTATAGAATGTGTTAAGAAAATAAGAACCAGCTTCACCAGCGTTGGCGCGTTCTCAAGTGAAGAAAATTTCATAAGGGGCGACCCCGAGGGCCCAATTGGATGGATCAGCCACGAAGCTGAAGCTTTTGAAGAAGTTTTGAATGGCCGCGGAGACATATGTGCCTTCTCGGGTGCTAGGGGGATTGCCACTGTTTTGGAGAAAAAAGGTTGCGATAACGTGAAATCCTTGGCACAAACCGAAGCCGACTTATCTTCTAAAGACATAAAAGACCCTTCGGCCGAAGCAAGTTTGGTTGGTGGAAAATTTTTCACCGACATCTGGGAAAATGGTGGCCGGGAGATGGCTCAAGAAATTATACGGAAAAGCGAAAAAGGTATTCATGATGCTAGAAAAGTAGCAGAGGCCGCTGAGAAAAGTGCGGATCTCGAAGGGCGATTAGGTATTGACTACTAGTTTTTGGCTTTTTGTTGTAACTTTTTGATTTCGAACTTGTTTACACTTTGTAACACAGCTGCACTTTCTCCTCCCTCAGAGCCCGCCGAGCCATTAGCGGACCCCAACGTAAAGGGGGATGACGAAACTAGAAAAATGGCCGAAGCTATCATGGACAAAGTTGTTGATCAACTACTAAACGAAGCTGCAGAAGTAGTTCTAAGGGAAGATTAGATGTTATTGTAAAAACATTTGGAATGTAATATTTGTTGAACAATATGTGTAATATTTTGTAACTTTGAATGTAATATATAAGCTATTTATGGTTCAATACTTTACGATGCATGAAACTTTACATAGATACCGTTTTTGAGCCTTCGGCGAAAAAAACACCTTCCCTTCTTTTCATGCTTCATAAATAATATCCATATTTCATAAAAACGTCCAATCTTCGTAAAATCAGTAACCAATAGATCTTTTCATTTCAGAGTTTGACGAAGGTATGCTTCATTAATAATTATTTTTGTGCCTTGGCACTGTTTCTTCGAAACAATCTCCGAATATCAACATTGAACCCCCTTCTTGCGTCATTGATGCAATATGATGTATGATGTTATGCTATGCAAATGATGTGATGATGTGATGTTATGCAAAATGATATTTGCCGAAGATCGACGTTTATTTTTCACTGCAAGCCTCCCTTAGGAGCTTCTTCGCCTTTTACTTCAGCGGAATCAGCGTTTATTTTTCGTTGTAAGCCTCCCTTAGGAGCTTCTTCGCCTTTTACTTCAGCGGAATCAGCGTTTATTTTTCGCTGTAAGCTCTGCATTCCCTTTGGAACGACTTTTGAGCAGAAAACTTATGCTGCGCTCCCTTAGGGACGACTTTTGTTGCTTCGGGAAACTTACACTGCGTTCCTTAGAACGACTTTTTGTTATTTCGGAGATTCTCCTTGTAACCATAAGTTCTTATGCTTCGGCAACTTTTTGGACTCTACTCTGTGGAGAAGGTATATTTTTACTATGGCAAAAGCGAAGCTATTACAAGAAATTGAAAACGGCAAAAAACACTTAGGCTTTCAATAATTGTTCCTTATTAAAAAGAAAATGATACTGAATGCAAAAAACTGCTGCCGAGGTAGGATATTTGTTAGTAAATGTGCTTCGATTCTGGCACAGTACTATTGACTGTGCGAGCTTTGGACTCTTCTCTGAAGTCTCGTTGGTGTTGAGTATGCTGACTCCCTTCTGGCTGCTGGCCTCGTTGCATTGGTGGTGGAGGTGGAGGTTGTTGCCAAGATGCCTGAGGTTGGCTTGCCGAAGCAACAGAAGCTGCAGGGTGGTTGCCCACATACTGTGGAATATAAGGCGAGTGGTACGAAGCAGTATGCATAACTTGCTTCGGCTGGCTCTGTTGGGCTGCACCTTCTGCTATCTCCTTTTGTTTCTGGATGGTGACATGGCACATCCTGGTGGTGTGGCCCTTGTCCTCACCACAGAATAGGCAATAAATTTTCCTGGGCTGATCCCCAAACCTTCCTCCAAAGCCCCTGGCACCTCTGCCCCTTGGAGCTGGGGGCCGAGGATAGCTCTGCTGCTGCCCCGAAGTCTGCGAGGAATATTGCGGCCTCTGCTGCTGGCTTCCCCTATCATCATTCTGAGTGGAATGAATCGATCTGACATGTCTAGGATGAATTCTCCCTCTGAAGCCCCTGGCTATTTTGGAGAACCTGTAAGCTTCCTTCCTTCTCTGTCGAAAGTCATTATCAGCGCGGATATATTCATCCATCTTCTGAAGCAGTTTCTCCAGAGTCTGGGGGGGCTTCCTGGCAAAGTACTGGGCTGAAGGTCCTGGCCGAAGCCCCTTAATCATGGCCTCAATGACAATTTCATTGGGCACTGTTGGCGCTTGTGCCCTCAGGCGTAAGAACCTTCGGACATACGCCTGAAGATATTCTTCGTGATCTTGGGTGCACTGGAATAAAGCTTGAGCGGTGACCGGCTTCGTTTGAAACCCTTGGAAACTGGTAATCAGCATATCCTTCAGCTTCTACCATGATGTTATTGTTCCTGGCCGAAGAGAGGAGTACCAGATTTGTGCAACATTCTTGACAGCCATAACGAAAGACTTCGCCATGACTGCAGTATTGCCACCATAGGAAGATATTTTTGCTTCGTAGCTCATCAGAAACTGCTTCGGATCTGAGTGTCCATCGTACATGGGGAGTTGAGGTGGCTTGTAAGACGGAGGCCAAGGTGTAGCCTGCAGTTCTGCTGACAGAGGAGAAGCATCATCAAAAGCAAAATTTCCATGATGGAAATCCTCATACCAATCATCCTCGTTGAAGAAGCCCTCTTGATGAAGCTCTCTGTGCTGAGGCCTTCGGTTCTGCTCATCTTGAGCAAGATGGCGAACTTCTTCAGAGGCTTTGTCTATCTGCCTTTGCAGGTCAGCTAGCCTAGCCATCTTTTCCTTCTTCCTTTGCACCTGCTGATGGAGCATCTCCATATTTCTGATCTCTTGATTCAAGTCGTCCTCCTGAGGCGTTGGACTGGTGGCCTTCCTCTTCTGGCTTCGGGCCTCCCGAAGAGAGAGGGTCTCCTTGTTGGGGTCCAGCGGCTGCAGAGCGGCAGCCCCTGTTGCTGAAGCTTTCTTTGGCGGCATGACGAAGGTCTATGCTTGCCGAAGGTGTTCGAAACCCAAAAAGTGGAAGTGAGTTCACTGGAGGTGGGCGCCAATGTTGGGGACTTGTTCTCAAATGCTAAGAGTTAAGAACAAGGCATATAGAAAGTGTTAAATGTTAAAGTCCTTCGTCCTTCGAAGCATTATCTCCCTTCGGATATAATGATTTCCGGACGAAGGTTATGAAGGACAAACCTTCATAAGCACAATAAATGATGAAGAAGAATTCATATGCAAGATATGAGAAATAACATAAACACTTTAAACATTATTATCAATTTATTTTTATTTGCGTTACTGTATCAACAATAACAAATTATGAATGTACCTTCGACTCGAAGGAAAGCAAGGGTACAAGCGTGACGCGAAAGCAAATGCCAAGTCAGCATGAACAGTACGAGAGTATTGTTCATCTATTTATAGGCACGGGTCACAGCCCATGCAAAATTACATCCAGGCCCTTTTCTTTTGATAATAATTCTATAGTAATCTATCGGGGTCTAAATAGTCTTTTCCTCTTTAAGTCGGTTTCCTCTTTTCTGCCATCATGCCGAAGCTTCCTTGCGCACAGCTTCGGCTCTGTTCCATCCTTCGTTCTTGTTTCGTGCTTCTTCACGCTATGGTTTCAATTCAAGTCCGAAGGTACCTGTTCATGCTTTATACTTCCAGAAACATTGTTAAATCATATTTTTGAGGACCTTCGGAAGCCGAAGGCCCCCAACACCTTCCATGCATTGAGGCAGCATCTGACAACAGCACCCGTGTTAGCCCAGCCTGACAATACCAAACCCTTTGAGGTTTATTGTGATGCTTCAGGTACTGGATTGGGATGTGTCTTGATGCAAGACAACCGAGTTATTGCCTATGCATCCAGAGCTCTCAGGCCTCACGAGCAGAACTACCCCACTCATGATCTGGAGTTAGCAGTCGTAGTTCATGCTCTGAAGATATGGCGACATTACTTGATGGGAGCTCATTGTAATATCTATACCGATCACAAGAGTCTCAAGTATATTTTCACTCAGGCAGATCTGAATATGAGGCAGAGAAGATGGTTGGAATTAATCAAGGACTATGATTTGGAGGTGCATTACCATCCTGGCAAGGCCAATGTTGTGGCAGATGCCTTAAGTCGGAAGGCCCAGTGCAACTGTGCGAGTATGGATTCCAAGATTGCCACCCTGTGTGACGAGTTGTGCAAGCTGAACATGGAAGTTGTTTCCTCAGGTGTCTTGAGTTATATTTCAGTGGAGCCCACTTTACATGAGCAAATAGGCATGGCACAGATCGGTGACAAGGGTGTTCAAGTCATTAAGGAAATGATCGAACAGAAGGTGGATAAGTACAAATGTTTCCGTCAGGACAGCAAGGGGATTTTATGGTTTGGAGACCGACTGGTTGTTCCTAAGAACCCCGAGCTTAGAAAGAATATATTGGATGAAGCTCACCTTTCCAAATTCTCCATGCACCCCGGCAGTAACAAGATGTATCATGATCTCAGATCATTGTACTGGTGGACCAGAATGAAAAGGGAAATTGCTAAGTATATATCTGAATGCGACACTTGCCAAAGAGTCAAGGCTAGTCATTTGAAGGTCGCAGGCACCTTATAGCCCCTTCCCATACCATCTTGGAAATGGGAGGATATTTGCATGGATTTTTTTGTGGGATTGCCCAATACCTCCAAGCACCACGATTCTATTTGGGTCATTGTGGATAGGTTGACCAAGACAGCTCATTTCTTGCCAGTACATACCACCCACAGGACAGAAAAATATGCAGAAATTTATATTGACCAAATAGCTGTGTCGGAACCGCCCGAATTATTCTGACTTAAGTGCCTATGTCCCGCCTTAGAGGCTAGACCACACTTAAATGGGAATAACACATCAGTCCCTCGGATCTAGTCCGACACGGCCACTAACAGGATCAAGTACCACGTACTCACTCGATGGTGAGGCACAGAGCAAATACAATAAAGCATAAAACCATACATTAAGGGAGTATTAAATTTATTACATCATCATCGGAGTTTTAGCAAAAGTAGTACTCATTGTTCAGAATGCAGCGGAAATAAACTAACGATAAATAGAGAGATGGGGAAGCCTATCCCATCACTCTTCACGCTCCTCCTCAGCCGAGGTAGGGTCCCACTCGACTGTCCAACCCGGTGGCAAGATGGACGGCCAAGTCACTCCAGCAACCATGTCCTCCAGAGAACCTGTAAAATTATGCCACAAGACAGGCTGAGTATACTAATACTCAGCTAGACTTACCCGGTGTGAGGAGTCTACTCCTCTACCTCTAGACATGTAGCTGTTTGGCTGAGGGGTTTGGTTGCCAAAAGCACTAGCTGGGTCTAAAAATCAAGTTTTAGCTTTTTCAAGTTTTAGTGTGACTTTCTTAAGACTAAATGTGTACTATCTACTCATTCATGGTATCAAGCAATTTAGCAATCAACATCTTTTGCCAAATCATCGCATTTCCACTTGTTACTCAATGCAGTACAATGGATCAAGCAGTCTCATTAGCTGCGAGAAACAGACGATTCGAATCGAGTTTTTATCCTTGCAAGGTAAACCTAAACACACGACGTGGCAAGGCACTCCGTCCCCACACACATCAACCGTCCCCATCGATTCCCTGGCAACAGATCAGGGCTCACCGCCTTGGCGTACAATGCCTCACTGACCCCGAATGCCGTCGTGCAGTGACCGCACTTGTACCCACCATAATCGGAATGGGAGACCACGTCTCAGGTCGCATGAGGGGTAAAGTCTACGGGCAGGTTCACTCAGGTACTAGGCTTACCGATTTACCATAATTCTCGGCATATGTTTAGTACGTTCAAATGCTTGACACAGGTATCCGCACGTTAATCCTTATTCCAATTTCATCTTGTAGACCACGCATCCCCATGGATCCGTGTCCACAGACCAACATCAGTATGATATGAAAGTGGATAACAACCAATTTCCTGACCTCGCGCGAGTGCTAGAAAATCACTCGACTTCTACCGAGATCCCTAATTAGTAAAGCAGCTACTCGACCTAGCATACCAGTATCCATCTCAAAGGAAATCTTGAGGTAATGCAACTAGGGTTTCAGGCAACTCCTACACTTAAGTGCACAATACAAGCCTACAATCATTAAGTGTAGTAAAATAATATATAGAACTGGTTATGCATAAAACCGGGGCTTTCCTTCCAAAGGTGTGGCAGGCTCTGGTGCTAGATCCGGGGCTACCTCTTGAGCAACTCCTTGCTCCGGCACGAGGATGTATTCTCCGTCCGCAAGGTTACAATTTATCGAATGCAATGAATAAGATATATGTATGCTATGATATGTAGAACTTAGTAACATTTATGCCTAGTGAAGCAAAACTAAGTTAGTTAATAACTTAGGGTTTCCTTGTTATAAGAGGCTCTTAGTGGTTTATGCTTATCAATTTAGGTTTGAGGTTTTGCCTAGAGATAAGCATAATGGATTAAGACTAGGATTTCCCCTTAAATGTTTTAGTAGGTACTCAAGGGGTTTTGCTGGTTTGGTTAGGGTAACATTAGTCTCCACTATTAATTCCCTTTTTCATTTTCTATTTATGATTTTAGGGTGGGTTTGAACTACAACAGTGATTTAAATTTTCCAAAAATTCTGTAAAAATTACAGTGGTTTCCTATTGGTCACTGTAGTCTATCGTATAAATTTGAGTTCCAGAATAATTAGAATATGCCCTGGACAAAAATAACAAAAGTTGGGGCAAAGGGGTCACTTTCACTACAACTCTTATCTAGGGGTAGGTTCTGCACTAAAAGTCATTTTTGCTGGTATCTATAGGTAATAACATGCTTCTGTGCCAAAAATCACAGAGGGCTACTTAGTGGTTATTTAGTTCGGATTTTCTAAAGTTTAATGCTAAAAGGACACTTACAACTAACTTGTTATTTGAAAAATGTCAAACAACGGAACTCATAAATTTTCTATGTTTATTATAACAAAACATTAGTTATCCCAAGGTTTGGGGTGTTTTCTCCTCAGGGTTATTTTTCTAGGGTTTTTCTAAGTTTTCCTTGTTTTCCTAAAATAAAAGGTATCTCATTTCTTTTGTACTAAACAAAGGTCTAACAAAATTTTCTAGTGAACTATACTTAATAAGGGAGCTAACAAAAATGTGGGTGCTCCCTGGTTCTTATTTTAAACTGCCTATTATATTTTCTTTAACTTTAAGCTAAAAATGATTTAAATGGCAAACTCTACCTTAATTTGGTGTATAGAGGGGTTTATTATTTTTAAACAGATTAGGAAGTGATTAAGTACTTCTCTGAATTTTCTTAACCCCAGTCTAATAGTGTAGCTATTTTTCCCTATTTCATTTAGCTTTTGACTAGATGATCATTTAAATCAAAACTTTGAAGTCTTCTGCAACACTTAGGGGTTTTATATTTTTTCTAAGTAGTTTACATTATTTAGAATCTGGCAAAATTGGTTTGACGCGATTTGGGTGAACAAAACTGAAGTTATGAATTTTTCAAATTCTGTTTGTATTTAAATCAGAAATATTAAAAAGGTTTTCTGGAAAACCAATTTGCATCGCAGACTCTGGGCTTTTCCTAAAACAATCCCTTCATTTATACCGCTGCGCCACTATTCCTTTGAGTCGCTGACACTTTAATAATCCCCCTGGCCTTTATCTCTTCTTCCCCAAGGTCCCTCCCCTTATTTAAAAAGTACCCACGGGAGTAAACAGGGCGGCGCGGCTTACCGGCGGCGAGGGAGGTCCAGCGAAGGGCGAGGTTGGCTCCGGGAGGTTCTTGCGGTCACAGCGAGGTACGGCTCGACGGCGGTGGTGGCTGGAATCGGCCGGTCCACGTGCGCAGGCGGGTGAACTCGTCGGTGGCGAGTGCTCCGGCCTAACCACAGC
This sequence comes from Zea mays, assembly GCF_902167145.1. NCBI lineage: Eukaryota > Viridiplantae > Streptophyta > Magnoliopsida > Poales > Poaceae > Zea > Zea mays. The sequence goes on from NC_050098.1 coordinate 64,045,404, forward strand.
GATACAGGTCAATCCAAGGGCACGAGGAGCTTCACGGGATGTCAAGTAATTGACTCGTGCAAGGAATCGGAGAATGACTCACTGTGGAGCTCGGTCTATGCTTGCCGGCGATCGGGTGAAGTCCGGCGACCGTGAACTGGCTTCTCCGGCGAGGCAAAGTTCAATTCCTCGCTCGGGGAGTTTAACCGAGGCACGCAAGGTCTACTCCGAGGGTCGGACGCGGCTGGGAGAGGCTCTGCTGGCCGGTCTACGGTGGCGGGTATTCGGGTGGCCGCGGGCACGCCGTGCGCGGGGCAACGCCGGTGATCTAGTGCTCCGGTGAGGTCGAGAGCATGCGGGGGAGTACGGTCGAAGTCTCTGGTGGCTTTATAGGCACGGGCGCGAGAAACGGCTCCAGCTCGGCTTGGCGCGATGCGGGGCACGTGGGGGTGGGCGTCGGGCGTGCTCTGGCGAGCTCAGTGCACGTCGAACACGTGGAGGTTTGTTTCTACTCTTGTTCTATCCCCTGCTGAGCAGCCAAACGTGCGAATCTTACTCTAAGACCTTTGAGAGATCTCTTCCCTGTACCTAGGGCTACCTATTTCATGTGAGTTCCAAGGGGAGATGTGGTCGGGTTTGAGAGATATGGGGGTGGGAAGTTGGCTCTGTCCTAGATGTCCACACCGAGACAAAACTCGTGCCAAGTCATGTCAAACGACTTAGGGTTGGGTTCAAACTTTTCCAGGGTGTTCTAGAGGTCTTTAGGCGCCACTTTGTCAATTGGGCCAAGTGGTTTTGAAGTTTGAAGAAGGGTGAACATGTTTGATCTTTGGAAGAGGGTTGGTTTTGGACTTAGAAGAATTCTGATTTTTCTCTTAGGTTTTTCCTTGTGGTGAACCTTTTGGGGTTTTTCTGAAACCTTTTTGGGGTCACTTTCTTACTATTTTTTGTAGGGTATTAAGTGTACTACAACTTTTATAATTGGCCCAAGTCATGATCATGTGGTTTTCATAGCATTTTGGTCATACTCACTTCTAGGGCTCCAATTGCCCAAAGGGGTTTGAATTAGGATTTGGGCAATTCTCCCCACTATATGTGCATGATAAAGCCAAGGAATGACTCCTAAGATGGGTTGCACTTACTTAGGATCTTGATTTCCAAGTTTGGTGTCCTTTACTCAATTTAAGTCACATGTGATGATGGCTTTACTTGTGTAGTCTTGAGTGAAAACCCTAAGTAACACCTGGGGTGTTACAATAGTCCGTTTGCATGGAATCCCAAGGACTATTGTGTCTGATAGAGGAGCACCGTTCGTAGCCCGTTTCTGGGAGCAATTGCAAGAATCGCTTGGGACCCATGTAATAAGAAGCTCAGCATACCATCCTCAGACAGATGGTCCGACAGAAAGGGTAAATCATATTTTGGAAGATATGTCGAGGGCCTGTGTGCTACACTATGGTAAGGATTGGGACAAGTGCCTTTCCTTGGCGGAGTTCTCGTATAACAACAGCTACCAGTCCAGCCTAAAGATGGCACCTTTTGAGGCCTTGTATGGGAGAAGGTGTAGGACACCACTAAATTGGTCACAAGCTGGAGAGAGGGAAATATTTGGGCCTGACCTGGTACTTGAAGCTGAAGAGAAAGTCAGGGTCATTAATAAGAACCTAGAAGCTGCTCAGGCCAGACAGAAGAGTTATCATGACAAGAGGAGGAAGCCTCTACAGTTTGAAGTAGGAGATCATGTCTATCTGAAGGTGTCACCCACCAAAGGTGTTCAAAGATTTGGAATCAAGGGCAAGTTAGCTCCTTGCTACATTGGGCCCTATGAGATCAAAGAGACTTGTGGACCTGTAGCATATCAGTTGAAGTTGCCACCTCATATGTCAGCAGTTCATGATGTGTTCCACGTATCTCAGCTACGAAAGTGTGTCCGCTTACCCACGGAAGTGCTACCTGAACCAGAATTGGAGATAGAACCAGACTTATCTTATCAAGAGCACCCCGTCAAGGTATTGGACCAAAAGGAGAGATCAACACGGGCAAGGTCGATCCGGATGTATAAGGTTCAGTGGAGCCACCATTCAGTAGAAGAGGCTACATGGGAGACTGAGGATTTTCTATGTTCTCGCTTCCCCGACTTTCTGCCCAAAGGAGTCGGTACGTAATTCAAAACCCCCACCCCACCTGCCCTTTGAATCTAAATATGATAAAAACCTAGTTGTTAAGAGTAAAGTAAGTTTTGAAAATAACTTTAAAAGGACTTCCTTCTGAAGTTGCAAAGAGAATGACATTCGAAGAGCAGTTAATTAGAACAACTTGAACAAGAGGATCTACAACACCCAAGCACCCCTTCTTGGTACCCTCTAAGGGATCCCTACCCAAATCTCGGGGCGAGATTCCTTTAAGGGAGGCTGTAACACCCCAGGTGTTACCAAGGCCCTGACTCCCTACTTGCACTCATGACATGTTATCTCATGTGGTTAAGTGGAGTAGAGGGAGCCCCAAAACCCTGGAAACCATGGATTTACTAAGAATGTTAATGACAAAAGCTTCACCCAAACATTTTGAGAAATTGTGACCTTGGGCAAGGGAGGTTAAACCCTAGACCCCTTAAAGCACTAGACTTCAAAGCAAGGGATTAGTGGGCAAGCTAATCAAATGGCCAATTCTTGTTTCTAATCCTTAACCAAAATTTAAGTACACTAATGTATCTACAAAAACAGTAAAGGAATCATTGCAAAAAGGCCCCTTAAAGATCCCAAATCCTTTCTTTAAGAAGAGAGCACACTAGAGCTCTCTAATCTTCTCTATGTCAAAAATAAACCCTAATCTAAATATCAGGCGTGTTCACATAGTAAATGGCGCTAAAACCACTTGGTCTGAATACCAAAAAGGAGCCAAACCACCTAAGGAACCCACTGGAAAATTTTGAACTCGAGCCAAATTCGTTTGACACGATTTGACACCACTTTTGTCCTGGGGTGAACAGTGAGACAACCCAGATTTGGTGTCCGCATATCTCCCTAGCTAGGGCATATCTGCCATTGGAACTCACATACAAGAGATAGCCCTAGGTGCCAGGAAGAGGTCTGCGCATGATTTTTGCCAAGATTCGCACGTTTGCGATTTCAGCAAGCGTTTGAACAAGGGCAGAAACACACCTCCACGTGTTCGACGCGCCCTAACCTCTCCAGAGCACGCCCGCGCCCGACCCCGCGCGCCCCGCGCCGCGCCAAGCCAAGCCTGTGCCACTGTTCGCTCCCGTGCCTATAAAGCCAGCCGAGGCTTCAACCGTACGCCCCCGCTCGCTCTCGACCTCGCCGGAGCGCAAGATCACCGGCGTTTGCCCGGCGCACAGCGTGCCAGCGGCCGCCCGAGAACCCACCACCGTAGACTGGCCAACCGAGCCTTTCCCAGCCCCTTCCAACCCTCGAGAGAGACTCTGTGTGCCTCGGTGAAGCTCCCAGAGCGAGGAATCGAGCTCTGCCTCGCCGGAGTCACCAGATCAAGGTCATCGGACTTCACCCGACCGCCGGCGAGCGTAGACCAAGCTCCACGGTGAGCCTTTCTTCAATTCCTTGCACGGGTAGACTCATTAGCACCCCGTGAAGCTTCATGTGCCCTTGGATTGAACTATATCGCCGTGGATAGGCCGGAGCACCCGCCGCCGACGAGCTCGCCCGCATGCGCACGTGGATCGACCGATTCCGGCCATCACCGTCGTCGAGCCATACCTCGCGTGTGACCGCAAGGACTTCCCGGAGCCAACCCCGTCCTTCGCCGGACCTCCCTCACCGCCGGTAAGCCGAGCCGCCCTATTTACTTCCGCGGATACTGTTCAAAAGGGGGGAGGGACCTCGGGGAAGAAGGACAAGAAGTCAGGGGGGGTTTTGAATGGTCAGAGACTCAGATGAATAGTTGCGCAGGGGTATAAGTTAGAGAGTTGGTTTAGGAAAAGCCCAGGGTCCTCGGTGTAAACTGGTTTTCCAGAAAACCTTTTAAACATTTCTCATTTAAATACAAACAGAGCTTGTAAAATTTATAACTTCAGTTTTATTCAACCAAATTTAGTCAAACCAATTTTACCAGGTTCTAAATAATGTGAACTACTTAGGAAAAATACAAAACCCCCTAAGTATTACAAAAGAATTTAAAGTTTTGAATTAAATAGTGTTCTGGCCAAAAGCTAAATAAAAGAGGGAAAAATAGTTACACTGTTATACTGGGGTTAAGAAAAATCAGAGAAGTGCTTAATCACTCCCTAATCTGTTTAAAAATAGTAAACCCCTCAGTACCCCAAAGTAAGGAAGGGTTTACCATTTGAACCCTTTTTAGCTCAAAGTTAAAGAAAATAGAAAAGGTAAATTAAAATAAGAACCAGGGGGCAACCACATTTTTGCTAGCTCGCTTATTTAGTATAGTTCACTAGAAAATTTTGTTAGACCCTCTGTTAGTGCAAAAGGTGTGCACTACCTTTTATTTTATGAAAACTTAGGAAAATCTTAGAAAAATCATCCTGAGGAGAAAACACCCCAAACCTTGGGATAACTAATATTTTGTTATTATGAATATAGGAAAAATATGAGTTCTGTTGTTTGATATTTTTCAAATAACAAGTTAGTTATAAGTACCTTTTTGGTATTAAACTTTAGAAAATTACAACTAAATATCCAGTAGGTCTTTTCTGTGATTTTTAACACAGAGGCCTAATATCACCTATGAATCTTGACAAAAATAAAATTTAGTGCAGAGACCTCACCTAAATTAGAGCTATAGTGTACAGTGCCCCTTTTGCCCTTACTTTTGTAGATTTTGCACAAGTAGTGTCTGAAATAATTTCAGCGTCAAACTTTTAGAATAACCCACAATGGTGAATGTTTACCCACTGTAATTTTTATAACATTTTTGGAAAATGTTAACTGACCATGACTGTTTAAAAATGCTTAAATAGAATCACAATGGAAAGAAAACGGAAAATATTGGGAAAATTAGATAATGTACAAACCAAAGCCTTTTAAGTACCTCATGGAGCATAGAAATAGAATTAAAGAGTGTAAGTTTATTAAAAATCTCAAAGGGAAAGTATAAAACCCTTAAGTATACCCAAAAGAAACCCTAGAGTACCACTACACTTAGTATTGTTTTACCATGCATAACCTCTACAATTTATCATGTCATTAATAAGCATATATCTTATTCATTGCATTCGATAGACTGTAATCTCGCTGACGGGGAGTACATCCTCATGCCGGAGCAAGGAGTTGCTCAGGAGGTAGCCCAGGATCCAGCACCAGAGCCTACCCTCGAGGATCTGCCTACCCTAGCTTTGGAAGGCAAGCCCCGGTTTTATGCATAACCTACTTATTATGTTATTTTACTACACTTATTGTTTGTAGGTTTGAGATGTGCACTTAAGTGTAGGAGTTGTTTGAAACCTTAGTTGCATGAACTCAGGTTTTTCCCTTGGGATGGATACTAGTATGCTTGGTCGAGTAGCTGCTTTGCTAAATTACGGATCTCGATAGAAGTCGAGTGATTTTTCTAGCACTCGCGTGAGGTCAGGAATTGGTTGTATCCATTTTCATATCATAATGATGTTGGTCTGTGGACAACAATCCATGGGGATTTGTTGTCTACGAGACAGAAATTGGAATAAGGATTAAGGTGTGGTACCGTGTGTCAAGCGTTTGAGCGTACTAAACATATGCCGAGAAATATGGTAAATCGGTAAGCCTAGTACCTGAGTGAACCTGCCCGCAGATTGCCCTCCTCACGCGACCTGAGACGTGGTCTCCCATTCTGGTTATGGTGGGTACAAGTGCGGTTACTGCACGACGGCAGTCAAGGTCAGTGAGGCATTATACGCCAAGGAGGTGAGCCCCTTTCTGTTGCCAGGGAATCGATGGTGACGGTTGATGTGTGTGGGGATGGAGTGCCTCGCCACGTCGTGTGTTTAGGTTTACCTTGCAAGGTTGAAACTCAATTCGAATCGTCTGCTTCTCGCAGCTAATGAGACTGCTTGATCCATGTTGCTACATTGAGTAACAAGTGGAAATGTGTTGACTTGGCAAAAGATGTTGAATGCTAAATGTTTGATACCATGTATGATTAGACAGGTACACATTTAGTCTTAAGAGGGTCACACTAAAACTTGAAAAGCTAAAATTTGATTTTAGACTCAGCTAGTGCTTTTGGCAAAGCAAACCCCTCAACCAAACAGCTGCATGTCTAGAGGTAGAGTAGTAGACTCCTCACACCGGGTAAGTCTAGCTGAGTATTAGTATACTCAGCCTTGCTTGTAGCATAATTTTTCAGGTTCTCTGGAGGACATGGTTGCTGGAGTGACTTGGCCGTCCATCTTGCCACCGGGTTGGACAGTCGAGTGGGACCCTACCTCAGCAGAGGAGGAACATGAGGAGTGATGGGACAGGCTTCCCCATCTCTCCATTTATTTATCGTTAGTTTTATTCCGTTGCATTTTGAACAATGATCACTGCTTTTGCTAAACTCCGATGATGTTGTAATAAATTTAATACTCCTCAATGTATGGTTTTATGTTTTATTGTATTTGCTCTATGCCTCACCATCGAGTGAGTACGTGGTACTTGATCCTGTTAGTGGCCTCGTCGGACTAGATCCGAGGGATTGACGTGTTATTCCCATTTAAGTGTGGTCTAGCCTTTAAGGTTGGACGTAGGCACTTAAGTTGGAATAATTCGGGTGGTTCCGCCACACTTTTCAAGGTTTTTAGTACTTTAGGGTTTGGATGCCACTCAAGTCCTTCCAAGAGGATATCTTAGGATCATTTCTCATATCTTTTGAGGTTTTCACATATTTGGGCTTCCCTTATATCCATAAGCCCAGATTTAGGGTTAAGTACTCTACACTAGGGTTAACCACACATCAAGTCATATCAGTCCAACATTTTTGAAATTTTTTACCTAGTGAATGCACTCTAGGTGTGACAAACACATGATATGCTAATGCTCATGATGTTATGCTCAAGTTTTAGTGACAGTAAAACCAGGGGTGTTACACCATAGTCGAAGCGACCATGGGGCGGTGAACGATAAGGGTGCTGAATCCCGATAGGGGCAGGAGAACCACCATCCAGATAGTGGCGTGTTGCGCACTCAGAACGCAATTCCACAACCTCCGCCTGAACCTTGCCCAACTCGTCAAGGGCGTGGTCCAACTCTATGTTGAGCATGGCAGCCAAGTTGACCATGTTGTTCAGCCTGGGATTGCCCTCACCAACTGGTGAGACAATCACACCTCCAGCACTGTCGGTCGAACGCTGAGGGTAGTACTTTAGGTCAAGGCCATCAGCTACCCCTCTGAACAAAGAGTAATACTGAGAAAGTACTCGTCGTGCTGCATCTTGTATGGCTGTCTCTGCAGTATCCCTCTCAGTAATAGAATAGTGCTCTGAGAAGTCCTCTGCACCCCGGAGATCATCATTAGGACGACACACCAAGCAAGTAGCCTCCCACTGGTCCGGGTATAACCTCCGATGATGCTGGTAGACTACACAACGATACTCGATGGACCAAGTGTGTCGGTCGAAGGCCCGACGCATCAGGGTGTCGAGAGCGTCGTGGAAGTGACACCCGTGAGCGGTGTCACGAGTGATGGGTCTAGCGATCCATCCCTCCGGTTCTGGGTCCTCCGAGAGCTCCGTGCCGTGGTCGAACTACCACCGACGTCGTCGTCGTCTCCGTCTCTGTCAAGGTCTCCTCCAGAAGCTGGGATGCCCTGTGGTGGTGCAGGGGGCATCTCTGGCTGAGGTGCAGGGGAAGGCGACCTCTTAGACTCCACCTCCTGCTGAGGCAAGGGGGAAGAGTCCTGCTGCTCCTGCTCCTGGCGTTGGTGCTCCTGTTCCTCGTGCAGGCGACGATGCAGTCTCTCCAGGTGACTGGACTGACCTGGCACCGTGCGACACAGTGGACGCTCCGCCAGAACAGAAGGCAAAAAGGGGATCACAGACTTACATGCAGTGCACCTGATACGGGCCATCTACAAAAGACATTGTAAGCACAAGAGTAAGAGTAGAACTAAGAGACCAGAAAGTAAACAGAAAGAAAAGTGAGACAAAACTTTTTGAGATAAGTAGATAACATAGAGTTGGTCAAGATGACCAACTTTTGAAAGGACTCTAAGGTCAAGGTAAGAGTAGGGGTCTATAGCCTTAGGGCGACCATTCTAGTCTAGGTTAGCGGTCCTACAGTCAACAAGGCTTTGATACCACTTATGTCACACCCGGTATTGGAAGGTAAACCGAATGCGAACCATGTATGTGCTAGGATCAGAACTCATGTACACAGCGATTACATAATTGGACATCATCACACAATGCTCGAATTAAATAACGGAAAGGTACTTAATTACATCAAGATGTCCAAGACATCCACAGAGTATAATACATAACCATTGTCTTTAACATAACTATCAAAGTGCGGAGAAACGAAATGTAGATGATAAGCCTACACAGGCAGCTAACTGGGGGTTTGCCACTAAGTAAACTAGAACTCGTTGTAATCCTGGAACTCCTCGAAGTCCTCCATGTTGCCAGCATCACCTCCTGAGCACTGAGTACAATGGGGACAACCTGGGTGGGGTGGTTTGTAAATCAAGGGTGAGTACACATCAACGTACTCAGCAAATGCCCGTTTGGCTAAAGTGGACTAGCTGTATGTGGGGTTGAAGTTAAGCAGTTGCTTTTAGTTGGTCAAGTACTTATTATTATTAGTAGAGCCAAGTTTTAGTAATAAACCTAGTTATTACCCAAAAGTACTCCCTCAAAAGAGGAAATACTAGAGATCATATTTATAACATCATTGTTTACCATCATCATAGAAGTATCCAAAGTTCTTCTAATCAAAGAGGATCCCAAGTCTGCTCTTAACCGTGAGCTTGGCTGATATACCAGTTTCTAACACTCTGTAGAGGTTGCACACTTTACCCATGAGTCATGATCCCTTTCCAGCCTGGGTTGTATAGACCCGATCTTCACTACCAAGGTGAATGGCTAGGGATACACTACATAGCCTTTACAAAGACTCCCCTAGTGCATAGCTGCTTGTTAGGTTTTGCTAGTCGTACAAACGCAGTACACATCCCCAAGGTGGGTGACTAACAAAACCAAATCGAATGAACCTTGCACCCCCCCCCCTTGGCAGAGCGAGCACTACGCCCCGGCCCCCATTGACGGCCCTCCGGCAAAGCCAACTACACCCCCAGGTTCATCTAATTAATCAGCTAAGGGCATCCCATTCCACCCTCATGGTTGCACTGTTATCCCCGGTGGTCACTCCACGAATAGGTCCTTACGGAGAGGTACTAAGGAAAAAGGCCTGAGCCCCCTAGAGTATCACAAGATCATCAACATAATCAAGATAACAGTATCGTATCATAAATGTTCACATCATGTTCATTGATTAAAGTTAAGGCAATAGCAAAATGCTAACCATGATAACCCAAAAGGTAACTCAAGGGCAGGGTAGATACAAAGCTAGTCAATCCTTATGTTTCAATTAAGTAATGCGGGACAGTGAATTATAAGTAGATATGACATAATGGGTCAGAGGACACTTGCCTTCCCCAGGTTGTTGCTCAGGAAGGTCTCCAACAACACACTCATGCACCTCGGACTGCTCGTTGTCTAAATAAAGCGAGCATGGATTCAATACATTTGGAAAGTATAACTGAACAGCACAGCAAACATGTACAAACATAGGAATACATCTTAAAAAGACACAATACTAAATAAGGGTTAATGAGATCAAAGTATAACATGAGTTATAACATAAACTAAGTTCATTTAGAAATAGATTATTATTCCTTTAAGTATTGCCCACAATTACATAACCTAGTTCAATTTATTTTATTGCGACCTAAAAGTTAGACCAGTGATGAATTCATGTAATACACATTATTAATCTCACAAGATTAAACATGTTTTAATCTCTAGGGTTTTCCCTTTTTATTTAATGAAACAAACAAATCTAAACATATACTAGTTCATAGTTAACCATAAATTTAGAAAGCATAGAATGTAAATGGAACTAATTTATTTAAACAGAGAATAATCCTATGAATATTTTGCAATTTGAATCACTAAATTTGGAGTTCATATGTAAATGATATGAAATAAATAAGTTTGGAAGTTTGAAATACAAAATTAAACCCTAATATGTAATTATTTAAAAGGATAGGGTCTGTTTGTAATAACTCAGGGACCTGTGCGTAAAGTCTAAGGACGGGGGGTTCTATTCGCATAAAACCGAGGGGGTCTTAAGCAAATCGACCATCGCGAAAGGGTATCCTGGCTTCTCGGCCATCCGATAAAAAACGGACGCTCGAGATTAGAAGCGGGCGCGTGGGATCGGACGTGAGGGCTGACCGGTGGGTCCCACGCATTAGCGGCCCGGGTATCTCCGGTGCGAGATGCGAGCGTGGGCGCTCTCTGGCGGGCGAGGCCCACGGGTCGGCGACTCGGACCATCGGGAGGGGGAAACAGCGGGAGTCTGACAAATAGGGCCATGAGGAGGTTGGGCCCGCTAGACAGCGGTGGAGGGCACGCGCAGGCGCGACATCGCGGGCGCGCGCTAACAGACGGGGCCCTCCAGGTAGTGACCAAGAACGAGGAAAGAAAGGGGGAGACTGACGGGTGGGTCCTCGTTGTCAGGACCACCGTCTACCTCGGTAGCGCGCACGGCGCAAGCGCCATGGCCGGAGTCGGCGACTCCTCGCGAGCGAAGAAGCCACAGGGCGGCCGCAGTTGGCCGAGCGGTCTCGGTTCGACGGCGCGGAACCGGTACCGATGACCACCGGCGACTAATCGACGGAACAGAGAAAATGGGGGAGAGAGAAGAGAAGGTCTGGCGGAGAAATTCACCTCGGGTGGGGCAGGGACGAGGGCGAGGTTGGACCTGATGGTGGCGGAGCACGATCACGGACGGTGACCGAGCTATACCGGCAACGAATTCGGGCGCAGGGGGCCTGGCGACGGGGAAGCTCCGGTGAGCTTGAAGAATGGGCGCGCTCAGCTCGAGTGAGTGGGCAGGGGCGAAATGAGCGAGGCAGGGGGAAGTGGGGTGTGCGGGGACTTGTAGAGGGTATCGGGGTGCCAGTTTGGAGCTGGGTGGCGACATGGGCGCGGCGATCTCGACGTGCGTGCATGCGGTCCGCGCCGGCGAGCGGTTGAAGGAGGAGCGAGAGACTGGCGAGCGGGGCACGCCGGACAGCAGCACAGACGCGCGAGCGCACGACAGGCCGAAGTGCCAACAAGGCGATCCCACCGAACATCGAGAGGGAGAAAGGGAAGAGAGGCGTAGGTCGGCGCCGACAGGTAGAGCCCGCCTGTCAGAGACCGAAGGCGCGTGGGCGCAACTGGGCTTAGTGGGCCGACTGGGTTGCTTTGCCCTTTTATTTTTCCCTCAATTTTCTAATTGTTTTTCTATTTCTTTTTCTCTAGGGTTTTCAATCCAAATTCAATTCAAATTTCAAATTCAAATTAATTCAACCATGTGCAACAATTCAAAGAATATTTAAACTCAGTATGATGCAACATGTCATGACCCATAGTGTTTTGGCAAAAATAAATAATTAACCTCCCCTAACTTAAGCTAATTCTACTTAAAAGAAAAAATGGAAGAGAGGATCTAGAGAGAGATAGAACCTAGGGTGAGAGAGAGAAGAGTAACACATGAATTTGGGTGATCATTAGAAAGAAATTTTATACCCCCAAATTCAGGGTGTTACGGAAGCGCTCTTGGGCGATATGATGTTGATATAGAAGACCGAACTTGTCAAGTGATTATGTGCATCTACATGGTTGTCCGAGGTCCTTAGGACAAGTACATCTGTAGGTGGGCCTAATACCTTGGGAGGTTCCGTGATAGATATGAAAAGTAACGGAGCGCGCTTTGAAATACGGGGATAGCATAGGGTCATCTTACTATACTTCTTGCGCTCATGGCGCTTAGAAGTAGTTGACGACTCGGTGCCGGACGTGGAGGATGACGAAGAGTCGATCTCGTAGTAGACCACTTTCTTCATCATCTTCTTCTTCTTGTCACCTCTCCGATGTGACTTGATAGAGGAAGAGGATTCCTCCTTATACTTGTTGCTGGACTCTCTTGAGAGAGTCCTCCCCGAGCCTGCGGGCTTTTCGCCGATCATGATCTCCCTCTTGGCGTGATCTCCAGACATCACTTCGAGTTGGTTAGGCTCTTAATGAAGCACTGGCTCTGATACCAATTGAAAGTCGCCTAGAGGGGGTGAATAGGCGAAACCTGAAATTTATCAACTTTAAACACACACTAAGGTCGGGGTTAGCGTTAGAATTAAATTCAAGTCAAAAGAATGTTTCTCTTGCTAAGAGTTGCTCAAAGAATGTGGATGACGTATGAGAGCCAACTCAAATCAATACTAGCAAGGAAACGTTAGAGAGGGAAAACAAATCAAACGAGAATTAAAGCGAGTGAACACGATGATTTGTTTTACCGAGGTTCGGTTCCAAAGAACCTAGTCCCCGTTGAGGAGGTCACAAAGACCTAGTCTATTTCAACCCTTTCCCTCTCTCAAACGGTCACTTAGACCGAGTGAGCCTTTTCTTTAATCTCACGGGTCACTTAGACCCCGCAAGGACCACCACACACTTAGGTGTCTCTTGCTTCGATTACAAGTCTCTTGAGAACAAGAAGGGAAAAAGAAAAGTCCAAAACAAGCGACAAGAGCAACAAAATAACACAAGTGATCCTCTCACAAGCCCTAATGCACTAGAGTTGATTTTGGGGCTTTGAGTGGATTGATTACTTTGATTGTGTCTTGGAGTTTAGGACTTTTGCTCTTGCAATGAAAGAAAATTTCAGAAGGCTTGGATGGGAGTGAATGAGGTGGTTGGGGGGTATTTATAGCCTCCCAACCACTTCTAGCCGTTGGCTGATTTTTGCTGGTGATGGGCGCACCGGACAGTCACTATGCATTGTCTGGTGCGTGCCACGTCAGCGCAACTGTTAGGGTTCAGAGCAGTTGACCATTGGAGCGCCTTGTCGTCTTGCTGCACTGGACAGTCTCGTGCTCTCTGACTTCTGTGCTCTGACTTCTGCATTTGCACTGTTCACTGCAGAGCGCCTTTTACAGTCGACCGTTGGCGCCAGTTAGCCGTTGCTCCGTTGGCTCACTGGACAGTCCGGTGGCACACCGGATAGTCCAGTGAATTATAACGGAGGCTGTCCTAGAATTCCCGAGAGTGGCTGGTTCAGAGGGAGCCTGGCTGGCACACCGGACAGTGTCCGGTGCACCATTTTACAGCACACTCTAAGTCTTGCTCCATTTTTAATTGTGTCCCTAACTTGATTTCTTTCTTGGTTTGTGTTGAACCTTATGCACCTGTAATAGATGAATTCTAGACAAACTAGTTAGTCCATGTGTTTGTATTGGTTGTCAACCACCAAAATTAATTTATAGGAAATGGTTAACCCCATTTCCCTTTCGGAGAGCAAACTCTGTGCTTGTATAACTCCCCTTCTATTATTACATATGGTCTTGTCCTTGCCTCCATTCTTTTATTATAACCTTCGTCATCCAAAAGACAGTTGCCCTGGAGGAAAGATATAATCCCAGTCCTCCAATCTTCACTATGTACTGGTGAAACTGTGAGCACTGCTCTTTCCATGAGCTCAACTGAAGGTGCTTTTATTGTTTCAAAAAACACCACCGAAGGTAGCGGAAGCCCCTCTGCCGCTAATTTGGCCAATAAGTCTGCATGCTCATTTTCTCCCCTTGGGATGTTCTTTACAGAGAAACCTTCAAAAGAGGCTTCCAACCTTCGGATTGCATCTAGGTATTTTTCAAGCTTCAGATCTCTTGCCTTGCTACTTTTGTCCACATGACCCGATATAACTTGTGAATCGGTCTTGAGAACCGCCCTTCTTATACCCATTGCCTTAAGTTTCCGAAGCCCCAAGAGGAGGGCTTCGTACTCCGCAATATTATTTGTGCAGCTGAAATCCAATCTTACTGCATAACAAGTTCTGACTTTGGATGGTGCTACTAGGACAGCATCTGCCCCTGCACCAAAGGTTCCCCAAGACCCATCACAAAATACCGTCCAAGCTTTGGCATCATTTATTCTTTCTTCATCCTGAGCCTCTGGCGTCCAATCGGCAATAATGTCTGCCAACGCCTGAGATTGAATCGAAGACCTGTGTACATAATCAATGGTGAATTCATTGAGTTCTGCGGCCCATTTTCCGACCCTTCCTGTGGCTTCTCTATTCCTCATTATGACCTTCAGGGGTTGTGATGAAGGCACTATTATATGATATGCTTGGAAGTAGTGTCGAAGCTTTCTTGAGGCCATCAATACAACATACAGTACCTTCTCCAATTCTGTGTAATTCTTCTTTGATGTGCTGAGTACTTCGGAGACGAAGTATATCGGTGCTTGCTTTTTTATCTGGCCATCTTGTTTCTCTTGTACAAGTGCCGCACTAACCGCAGCATGAGAAGCAGCCACGTATAGAAGCAATGGGGTCCATGTAACACCGTGAATTTGGGGGTATAAAATTACTTTCTAATTATCACCCAAATTCATGTGTTACTCTTCTCTCTCACTCTAGGTCTTATCTCTCTCTAGGTTCTCTCTCCCTTCTATCTTTTTAAGTAGAATTAGCTTAAAGTTAGGGGATTTAATTATTTATTTTTGTCAAAACATTATGGGTCATGACATGTTGCATCATGCTGAGCTAAAAATATTCTTTGAAGTGTTGCACATGTTTGAATTTATTTGAATTTGAAACCTAATTTGAATTTGGAATTGAAAACTCTAGAGAAAAGAAATAGAAAAGGAATTAGAAAATCCAGAGAAAAAGAAAAAGGAAATGCAGCCCAGCCGGCCCAACTCGGCCCAGCCAGGCCGCGCGCCTGCGCTGCCTAACAGGCGGACCCCGCATGTCAGCGGCAGCTCCCTCTCTCGCGCACTCTCTCTCTCTCTCTCGCTCTCTGCTCACTAAGGCCGACCTGTCGACGCCGGTTTCTTCACCCGCGCGCTTCTTCTCTCTCTCTGCCTCGCGGGCCCAGTTCGCCAGTTGCTGAACCGTTGCCCCGAGCGCCCCTATCCTCTTTCTCTCTCTGCGTCGTGGACCCTCCCTGTCAGATTCGTCCTCCCCTCGCCCTCCGTGGACCGGCTAGTGTGCACTCGCGCACGTCGCCGGATTCCTTGGCCATGACGCTCGCCCACACGCCTAGCTCCCTTCTTAGAGCCTCGCCAGCGCCCGCACTCGCTCCCCCGCCTCATTTTGCACAGCATTGCCCTCTCTCGCGATCTGCCCTCGCCGCTAGACGTCGCCGGAGACCCACGCCCGCGTTCCCGACCATCTAGCTCGCCGGAGACCGCGCCAAGCCTCCCCAAGCTCCGCCCCGAGGTGAGACACCTTTACCCATGCTTAATTTCCCTAGTTTCGCTCTGTGCTCGGCCAATTTTGGCATCGCCGGTGCTCGGCCGCGACGGTCCGCCGTGCTCGCGCGGTGGCCGGCCGATTTAGCCCGGTCTAGCTCCCCGGTGTAGTTTCCCGTGTCACCCCTGCCTCTACTGAAGCTAGCCCAGGCCTTAGCGCGCCTTAAGCCCCCTCCCCATGGCCGGAATGCCTCTCCTGAGCTCCTCTGGTCCGCCCGAGAATTTCTCCCCGTCGTTCTTCCCCCTCTGCCCTCGGACTCGTGGCCTCTTCCCCGCCATTGAGTTCGCCGTTGCGTTCTCTCCCTCTCTGCCCAATCCCGGCGACCCCGGAACCCCCCTAGCACGTGCATGCCCCAACTTCGGCGACCTCACTGCCGCGGAGAGGAGCAGCGCCGCCCGCAGCCGTTCGTCCCTCCTGGTCTGATCCCCTTCGTCTGATCCTGATCGCACGACCCAGATCGTGGGTACCGCTTCGCGCACGCACGCCCTGCGCCCTTGGCCCGCCTGTCAGCGCCCAAGTCCCCTGGCACTGGGTCCCCTCGGTCAGTGCGCCCTCCCCCTCCGTCGCTGACATCCCCTGGCCCGCCTGTCAGCACTCGCCCGCTCGCGCACGCGCGCCCTCGGCCGCATATCTAATCTCAGCCGTGGATTTTAAATCTAACGGTTGATGGAGCCCGATATCCCTTCGAGTGGTTGTTTTGCGTAAGAAACCCTCGGTTTGATGGAAATAAACCCGCTGTCCCTGGTTTTCGCGCGCAGGCCCCTGTTTTCTTGCAGATTGAACCCTGGAGAATATTCATATAATTAGACCTAATTTCATATTTTGGATTCCCAAACTTGTTTATTTCATATCTTTTGCATATGAACTCCAAATTTGGTGATTCAAATTGCAAAATGGTCATAGGATTATTCTCTAATTAAATAAAATAGTTTCATTTACTTTATACACATTCTAATTTTTATGATTAAGTATGAATTAATGTAGGTGTAGATTTGTTTATTTAATAAAATAAATAAAAGGAGGAGCCTAGAGATTTAAACATGTTTAATCTTGTAAGATTAATAATGTGTATTACATGAAATCATCTCCGCTCTAATCTTTAGGTCACAATAAAGTAAATTGAACTATGTTATGTATTTTAGAGTAGCACTTAGAGAAATAATGAACTATTTCCAAATGAAGTTAGTTTATGTTATACTTTGAACTCATTATCCCTTATGTAGTATTGTGCCTTTTGAGATGTATTCCTATGTTTGTACATGTTTGGTTTGCTGTTCATTTGTACTTTCCAAATGTATTGAATGCATGCTCGCTTTATTTAGACAACGAGCAGTCCGAGGTTCCTGAGTGTGTTGTTGGAGACCTTCCTGAGCAACAACCAGGTGAAGGCAAGTGTCCTCTGACCTATTATGTCCTACATACTTTATGATTCACTGTCCCGCATTACATTATCTAAACCTAAGGACTGACTAGTTTGTATGTACCTTATCCTTGCTTACCTTTTTGGTTATCATGGTTAGCATTTTGCTATTGCCTTAACTTTAATCAATGAACATGATGTGAACATTTATGATACGATACTGTTATCCTGATTATGTTGATGATCTTGTGATACTCTAGGGGGCTCAGGCCTTTTTCCTGAGTACCTCTCTATAACGACCTGTTCGTGGAGTGACCACCCGGGACAATAGTGCAACCAAGAGGGTGGAATGGGACGCCCTTAGCTGATTAATTAGATGAACCTGGTGGTGTAGTTGGCTTTGCAGGAGGGCCATCAATGGGGGTCGGGGCGTAGTGCTCGCTCTGCCAAGGTTGGGGTGCAGAGGTTCATTCGATTTGGTTTTGTTAGTCACCCACCTTGGGGAGGTGTACTGCGTTTGTACGACTGGCGAAACCTAACGAGCAGCTATGCACTAGGGGAGTCTTTGTAAAGGCTATGTAGTGTATCCCTGGCCATTCACCTTGGTAGTGAAGATCGGGTCTGTACAGCCTAGGCTGGAAAGGGATCACGACTCGTGGGTAAAGTGTGCAACCTCTGCAGAGTGTTAGAAACTGGTATATCAGTCGAGCTCATGGTTAAGAGCAGCCTTGGGATCCTCTTTGATTAGAAGAATTCTAGTTACTTTTATGATGATGGTTAACAATGATTTATAAGTCTGGTCTCTGGTATTTCCTCTTTTGAGGGAGTACTTTTGGGTAATAACTAGGTTTATTACTAAAACTTGGCTCTACTATTAGTAATAAATACTAGACCAACTAAAAGAAACTGCTTAACTTCAACCCCACATACAGCTAGTCCACTTTAGCCAAACGGGACATTTGCTGAGTATGTTGATGTGTACTCACCCTTGCTTTACACACCACCCTCACCCCAGGTTGTCCCCATTGTACTAAGTGCTCAGGAGGTAATGCTGGCAATATGGAGGACTTCGAGGAGTTCTAGGATTATGACGAGTTCTAGTTTACTTAGTGGCAAACCCCCAGTCAGCTGCCTATGTAGGCTTATTATCTACGTTTCGTTTCTCCGCCCTTTGATATTTATGTTGAACAATGGTTATGTAATAGACTCTGTGGATGTCTTGGACATCTTGTTGTAATAAAGTACCTTTCCGCTATTTATTTCGAGCATTGTGTGATGATGTCCAATTATGTAATCGTTGTGTACGTGAGTTCTGATCCTGGCACGTACATGGTTCGCATTCGGTTTACCTTCCAAAACCGGGTGTGACATAAGTGGTATCAGAGCCTTGCTAACTGTAGGACCACTAACCTAGACTAGAATGGTCGACCTAAGGACTATAGACCCCTACTCTTACCTTGACCTTATAGTCTTTTCAAAAGTCGGTCATCTTGACCAACTCTATGTTATCTACTTATCTCAAAAAGTTTTGTCTCACTTTTCTTTCTGTTTACTTTCTGGTCTCATAGTTCTACTCTTACTCTTGTGCTTACGATGTCTTTTGTAGATGGCCCGTATCAGGTGCACTGCATGTAAGTCTGTGATCCCCTTTTTGCCTTCTCGCCTGGCGGAGCATCCACTGTGTCGCAGGGTGCCAAGTCAGTCCAGTCACCTGGAGAGACTGCATCGTCGCCTGCACGAGGAGCAGGAGCGTCGACGCCAATAGCAGGAGCAGCAGGACTCTTCCCCCTCGCCTCAATAGGAGGTGGAGTTTGAGAGGCCGCCTTCCCCTGCACCTCAGCTAGAGATGCCCCCTGCAACACCACAGGGCATCCTGGCTGCTAGAGGAGACCCTGACGGAGACGGAGACGATGACGACGTCGGTGGCAGTTCGAGCCACGGCACGAAGCTCTCGGAGGAGCCGGAGCCGGAGGGATGGATCGCTAGACCCATCACTCGTGACGCCACTCGCGGGTGTCGGTTCCACGACGCTCTCGACACCCTGCTGCGTCGGGCCTTCGACCGACACACTTGGTCCATCGAGTACCGTTGTGTAGTCTACCAGCATCGTCGCGGGCTATACCCGGACCAGTGGGAGGCTACTTGCTTGGTGCGCAGTCCGGACGATGATCTCCGAGGTGCAGAGGCCTTCTCATAGCACTATTCTATTACTGAGAGGGATACTGCAGAGGCAGCCATGCAAGATGCAGCACGACGGGCACTTTCTCAGTATTGGTCTTTGTTCAGCGGGGTAGCTAATGGCCTCGACCTGAAGTACTACACTCGTCGTTCGACCGGCAGTGCCGGAGGTGTGATTGCCTCGCCAGTTGGTGAGGGCAATCCCAGGCTGAACAGCATGGTCAACTTGGCCGTCGTGCTCAACACAGAGTTCGACCACGCCCTTGACGAGTTGGGCAAGATTCGTGCGGAGGTTGCGGAATTGCGTGATGAGTGCGTAGCACGCCACTATCTGGATGGTGGTTCTCCCACCCCTGTCGGGATTCATCACCCTTACCATTCACCGTCCCGTGATCGCTTCGACTATGGTACCCCAGACTGCAGGATCCAGATAGATTTGGATCCCTAGATCGACAGAGTCGGAGTCTGTAATAATGCTTAGTTCAGTGTCTTAGTCTATTCAGTCTAAGTTAGAGTTAGTTTGCTTATCTTATGTTGGATGCTTGTTATGATCATGTACTAAAGTTTGATCTTTGTAATGATTGTCACCAAGGTGTGGGTGTCCCCTGCAACTTGGTGTAGTTATTAATAAAGTCAGTTATTTAGTTGGGTAACCCATTTACTTCCACTTTCCTCTTTACCTGAGAAGTTGTCAGTGAAGATGGTCATTTGTTCAGTGCTATGAAGATTTTATATACATCTTTCTTGTGCTGGAAGACTGCAGAGTCAGATTTGATATATATGTGTGATTTCTACAGATGTCTGAGAACAGTCGCAGAGGTGTGAGGCGTGCTCAACCAGAATAGCAGGCACCCCAAGAGTAGGCAGCCCCATAGCAGCATTTGCCACCGCCACCCCCAATGACCATTGAGCAAATGTTCTTGATGCAGACCCAAGCAGTCCAGGCAATTGGTCAGACCTTAGCAGCAATGCAGCAAGTGCAGCAGCAGCCACCCCCACCTCAGCCTCCAATGCAAGTTCAGATGCCACAAGTGCCCAGAGACAAGCGGGCAGAAATCATGAGGGGCCATCCCCTAGTATTTGCCCATTCTGCTGATCCCATGGACGCCGAAGATTAGCTACGTACCGTGGAGCGGGAGTTGCACACTGCCTAGTGCAACGATCGTGAGAAGGTGTTGTTCGGTCCCCGACAGCTGAGGGGAGCAGCCCAGTCTTGGTGGGAGTCTTACCTCGCCAACCATGACAACCCTGAAGCCATCACTTGGGAAGAATTCAGGGACAACTTCCGTCACTACAATGTGCCCGAGGGGCTGATGATAGTGAGGAAGGAGGAGTTTCTCGTTCTGAAGCAAGGTCCCCTGTCCGTCAGTGAGTACAGGGACAAGTTTCTGCGGTTGTCGCGTTATGCCCCAGAAGATGTCAACACGGATGCCAAGAGGCAGTACCGCTTCTTGAGAGGATTGGTTGATCCTCTCCACTATCAGCTGATGAATCACACCTTCCCTACCTTCTAGCATATGATCGACAGAGCAATCATGACATAAAGGAAGCATCGGGAGATGCAGGACAGGAAACGCAAGATTGATGGACCTCAGGTTGGGAGTAGCAGCCGTCCTCGCTACTCAGGCAACCCACCTTAGCCATTAAAGCAAGGTCACCAGCACCAACATCAGTATCAGCGTCAGAACTAGCAGCAGCAGTATCAGAGGAAGTTTCCTCAGCAGCAGCAGCAGCAGTACCGTTAGAACAACTAGCAGGGAGGAAATCAATACCAGCGTCAGAGCAACCAGGCAGCCTGTCTTCCTGCCCCAACAACCAACCAAAACAACCAAGCAGCGCCAGCGCAAGGAGGGAGTCGTGCATGTTTTCAATGTGGGGAACAAGGCCAATGGGCGAATCATTGCCCAAAGAAAGCAGCTCAGCAGTAGCCAGCTCCCAATGCCCCAGTCAGACAGAATGCAATGCTGCAAGGAGGCAACAACCGTGGGCAGTCTCGTGCCCAGTATGGAAAGGTGAACTACTTGGAAGCCGACACAATCCAGGAGACTCCAGGAGTGGCACTAGGTACGTTTTCAGTCGAGTACCATTATGCAAATGTCTTATTTGATACTGGAGCAACGCATTCTTTTGTGACTGCATCATGGGTAGAATCACATAATATACCAGTTTCACCCATGTATCCACCTATGAGAGTTAGTTCAGTTGGTAGAAGGACCCAAACGGATAGATTTTGCCCTAGTGCAAAGGTTCAAATAAGGGGATAGAGTTCCCCGCTGACTTAATAGTTATGGGTAACCAGGATACAACTATAGATGTCATCCTAGGGATGAATTGGCTAACCAAGTATCAAGCCAGTCTTAGTTGTGACATGAGAACGGTGAAGTTAGTGTCCCTATCAGGAGAAGAAGTGTTAGTGGAATTGGTCTTGTCTGAACCAAGAAAAGGAAGTTGTCACCAAGTCACCGCCCATATTGAAGAGATTAAACCATCAGAGGCTATCAATGTAGTATCAAAATTCCCAGATGTGTTTCCCGAAGAGTTACCAGGTATGCCACCTGAAAGGAAGGTTGAATTCACCATAGAGCTTATATCAGGCACCGCCCCTATTTCCAAGAGAGCATATCGAGTGTCCGGACCAGAATTGGTGGAACTCAAGAAGCAGATTGATGAGTTGTCGGAGAAGGGCTATATCAGACCGAGTACCTCACCTTGGGCAGCCCTAGTGCTGTTTGTGGAAAAGAAGGATGGCACGAAGAGGATGTGCATCGATTACCGAGCCTTGAATGAAGTTGCTATCAAGAACAAGTACCCCCTTCCCAGAATTGAAGATTTATTCGATCAGTTGAGAGGAGCTAGTGTGTTCTCGAGGATAGATCTGAGGTCAGGTTACCATCAGCTTAGAATCTGACCCTCAGATATACCGAAGATAGCATTCATCACCAAGTATGGACTGTATGAGTTCACGGTCATGTCATTTGGTTTGACGAATGTGCCATCTTACTTCATGTACTTGATGAATAGTGTGTTCATGGACTAACTCAACAAGTTTGTAGTGGTGTTTATTGATGATATTCTTATATATTCCCGGAATGAGCAAGAGCATGAGGAGCATTTGAGGAAGGTACTTCAAAGGCTACGAGATTGTCAGCTGTATGCCAAGTTTAGCAAGTGCGAGTTCTGGATCAGTGAAGTCCTATTCTTGGGTCACATTATAAACCGAGAGGGATTGGCTGTAGATCCGAAGAAGGTAACAGCTATCTTGGACTGGAAAGCACCAAAAGATGTCCGAGGAATCAAGAGTTTCATCGGAATGGCCGGTTATTATCGGCGTTTCATTGAAGGTTTCTCCAAGATTGCCAAACCAATGACAGCCTTGTTGACAAATAAGGTTGAGTTCAAGTGGACCCTAGCATACCAGAAGTCCTTTAAGACATTGAAGGAGAAGTTGACAACAGGACCAGCACTGATTCTGCCAGATGTTCACAAGCCATTCTCAGTATATTGCGATGCTTCGTATACCGGAATAGGATGTGTTTTAATGCAGGAAGGGAGAGTGGTGGCATACTTGTCCCGACAATTGAAGATTCATGAGAAGGATTATCCTACTCATGATCTGGAATTAGCAGCTGTGGTTCATGCATTGAAGACCTGGAGGCATTATCTTTATGGGCAGAAGTGTGATGTCTACACGGATCACAAGAGTCTCAAATATATATTCACTCAGTCAGAGCTAAACATGAGACAACGAAGATGGCTAGAGTTGATCAAAGATTATGAGCTGGAGATCCATTATCACCCAGGCAAAGCAAATGTGGTTGCAGATGCTCTTAGCAGAAAGAGTCAAGTCAATATGTTGGCCGCTTACCCGATGCTGTATGAGCTAGCAAAGGAGTTCGACAGACTGAATCTCGGATTTCTGAACAACACCCAAGGGGTGACAATTGAGTTGGAACCCACTCTAGAGCAAGACATCAGGAAAGGTCAGAAGGATGATGAGAAGATCAACGAGATTTGGCAGCTAATCATAGATGGGAAAGGCAAGGATTTCCATGAAGATGCAGAAGGAGTGGTATGGTTCAAGGACAGACTGTGTGTTCCCGATATCAAATCGATCCGGGAACTGATTCTCAAGGAAGCTCATGAGACATCATACTCTATACACCCTGGTAGTGAGAAGATGTACCAGGACCTAAAGAAAAGATTCTGGTGGTACAGTATGAAAAGGGAGATAGCAGAGTATGTGGGTGTATGCGACAGTTGTCAAAGGATTAAAGCAGAACATCAGAGACCTGCAGGTTTGTTGCAACCGTTGCAAATTCCTCAGTGGAAATGGGATGAGATCGGAATGGACTTTCTAGTCGGTTTACCTCTCACTCGTACTGGTTATGACTCCATCTGGGTAGTAGTGGACCATTTGACAAAGGCGGCCCATTTCATACCAGTCAAGACCACATACAACATTGCAGTGTTGGCCAAACTATACATGTCTCAGATTGTGTTCTTGCATGGTGTTCCGAAGAAGATAGTATTAGATAGAAGCACTCAGTTCACCTCTCATTTTTTGCAGTAGTTGCATGAAGCTTTGGGCACACACTTGAAGTTTAGCTCAGCTTATCACCCGCAGACAGATGGTCAAATAGAGAGAACCAATCAGATTCTGGAGGATATGTTAAGGGCTTGTGCTTTGCAAGATAAGATAGGTTGGGACAAGAGATTACCATATGCGGAATTCTCCTACAACAACAGCTATCAGGCCAGTCTGAAGATGTCACCATTCGAAGCACTCTATGGGAGGAATTGTACAACTCCATTACATTGGGACCAACCTGGTGAAAGACAGGTGTTCGACCCAGATATTTTTCTTGAAGCTGAAGAGAACATCAGAATGGTTCGAGAGAATTTGAAGGCAGCGCAGTCCAGACAGCGAAGCTATGCCGACACCATAAGAAGGGAACTCAATTTTGAAGTGGGAGACTATGTCTATTTAAAAGTGTCACCCATCAGAGGAACCAAAAGATTTAGAGTCAAGGGCAAGCTAGCACCTCAATATATTGGGTTGTATCAGATTCAAGCAAGACGTGAAGAAGTGGCTTATCAACTCAGCTTACCGGAGAATCTGTCCGTTGTGCACGATGTGTTCCATGTGTATCGGTTGAAGAAATGCTTGAGAGTACTAGAAGAGCAGTTGCCAGCAGAGGATCTTGAAGTTCAAGAAGATCTGACTTATATTGAGAAGCCAATTCAAATTCTGGAGACAGCAGATCGAGTCACTCGGAGAAGTACCATCAGGATGTGCAAAGTCAAATGGGGTCACCACTTAGAAGAGGAAGCCACCTCGGAATGAGAAGAAGATTTGAAAGCCAAGTACACTGAGCTCTTTTCTAGCCAGCCCTGAATCTCGAGGGCGAGATTCTTTTAAGGGGGATAGGTCTGTAACACCCTGAATTTGGGGGTATAAAATTTCTTTCTAATTATCACCCAAATTCATGTGTTACTCTTCTCTCTCTCACTCTAGGTCTTATCTATCTCTAGGTTCTCTCTCCCTTCTACCTTGTTTAAGTAGAATTAGCTTAAAGTTAGGAGGATTTAATTAATTATTTTTGACAAAACATTATGGGTCATGACATGTTGCATCATGTTGAGCTAAAAATATTCTTTGAAGTGTTGCACATGTTTGAATTTATTTGAATTTGAAACCTAATTTCAATTTGGAATTGAAAACTCTAGAGAAAAGAAATAGAAAAGGAATTAGGAAATCCAGAGAAAAATAAAAAGGAAATGCAGCCCAGCCGGCCCAACTCGGCCCAGCCAGGCCGCGCGCCCGGGCTACCTGACAGGCGGACCCCGCCTGTCAGCGGCAGCTCCCTCTCTCGCGCACTCTCTCTCTCTCTCGCTCTCTGCTCACTGGGGCCGACCTGTCGGCACCAGTTTCTTCACCCGCGCGCTTCTTCTCTCTATCTGCCTCGTGGGCCCGGTTTGCCAGTCGCTGAGCCGTTGCCCCGAGCGCCCCTTTCCTCTCTCTCTCTCTCTCTCTCTCTCTCTCTCTGCGCCGTGGACCCTCCCTGTCAAATCCGCCCTCCCCACGCCCGCCGTGCACCGGCAAGTGCGCACTCACGCACATCACCGGATTTCTCGGCCACGACACCCGCCCACGTGCCAAGCTCCCTTCTTAGAGCCTCGCCAGCGCCCGCACTCGCTCCCCCGCCTCATTTCGCACAGCATAGCCTTATCTCGCTGTGACACCCCATGTGTCAATTTCGCGTTATGTCGGGAGATTTATCCTAATCTCGGACGCTCAGTGAAATTTTCTATGTCTCGGTCACGTTTATCTCCATTTATCAAGTTACTTGTGAAGGTTTCACTGATTTCTGATTTTACTCGATCTCCAGAAGGCCAAATTTGGAGACTGCTAAAACTTTTATTTCTCGGAATGAGTGTAGACTCGAAAATCATTCTTGAATTATAAATCTCATTTGGAGCTCATTAAATCAAACTCTCGATGGCTGTTATTTGGTCTGAGCCCGAGTTTGATTCCTCGAACGTTGATCTATGTCTGACTATTTTAATCTGAGTCTGTACTCTCACACGGAATACTCAATTTGTCATCCTCTAATCAATTTTATTCGACTCGGCCAAATATCTTATGTCCGAACCGAACTCAAAACCCCGTATCGACAGCGATTTTAAAATATCACGATTTGCCTTCTCCGACTAAAAATCCAAAGTCGATCAAATCTCAGGACGATTTATTTTCGAATCATGCGCGAGGAGTTATTTCCAAGCAAATTCAAATCAGACTCTCGGCCGAGTTAATCGCTCAATTGTCCGTTCATCGGAACTCTAATTCGCTCCATTCTCCGTAGAGACGAAATCCACAGGAACATTTTTACTCCAGAAAATATTTAGCGTAGCCCGATTACGTGTTTTGGACCAAGCCCAACCCAGCCCATTTGGCCCAATTGAAACCCTAACCCTAGGGCTCCTTCTATAAATAGGATCCCTCTCCCTTGCACTTGGCAATTTGCACTCCCACCCCTCCTTTTCTTTCAGCCTCCAGCAGCTTCTTCCTCCCTGCTCCACGGTAGCAGCAGCCAGCGCGCAGGAGCTCCTCCCCCTCGGCCAGCCATGGCGCGGCGCCCCCTGCTCCTTCTTCCTCGCACAGCAGCAGCCGAGCGCCCTCCCTACTCCTCCTCCTGGCGAGCGGCTGCAGCAGGGAGTCGTCTTCTCCGTGGTCGGCCAGCAATCGAGCTCCCCCAGCGTTTCCCTCTACTGTCCAGGGCGTGGGCGAGCTCTGATCCATGGCGCCCTCCTCCTCTTCTTCTTCCTCAAGCCAGCAGGCGCCTCCCTCTACTCCCTGTGCCAGTGCCCCCAGCCATGGCGTCCTTCCCTCCCTCCCCTGCTGTTTTTCTCCCATGGCCGACCAGCAGCTCGACGCCCTCTCCTGCTCGGCCACATCTGCGCGCAGGGGGCACGACACTCTCCAGCTTCCCATGGCCACGGCTAAGGTCGGCGGCCGACCTCCCCGGCGCCCTTACATATTCCAGGGAAACCAGCGACGCCTCTGCTCTTCCTCCATGGCGCCCAGAAACTGCAGCAGCAGCTCCTCCCCTTCTCTCCATGGCCGATGCTCAGAGCTCCAAAAGCTCCTCCAACTCCCCATGGCATACTGCAGCAGACGCCTTGGAGCATCCCCTCCATGGCTCGCGACTCGGCGTCGTCCCTGCTTGCGTGCTGCTGCGTAGTGCCCCATGGTGCTTGCTAGGTGCTCGACGAAATGTGCAGTAGCCCCGACGTCTCCGCGCGCTGTCGGCTCGCTGTTTTGTGGAGCCAATGGGCAGCACGCTGTGATGCCCGCCGGTGGTTTGCTATTTTTACGCAGCCCCAACGTCGTCGTCGTTCACCCCCGGTGAGACCGCGATGATCCTTGTTCGATTCCGTATCGACGTTGTTTTCTTATGATTAATTATGTATGTGTGCTGTTTTGTTTTTGTTTTGTGGAGAAGAGGAACCTCGTGTTTTGCGAGGAGAAGGCAAGCCGACCAACGCTCGTCGACATGCGGAGCTATGCACTAATCGAAATCACCATCGTTCTTACAAACATCGATTGGGTTTGTTTATGGTGAGCCGATGCTTGTCGCTCTCGATTGACTTGATTAATAAATTATATAGATGTGGTTAAAATGTTTCGGCGGTAGGTTGTAGTATGGTTGTGTTCTTGATTTCGAGTTAGAGATTGGTGGTTGACGATTCGTATAAATTGGTCGATGATGTGCATGTGTGATTATATGTGTAAAAAATGTATTTGATGGATGGTTTGCTGTGAGGATAATTTTTAAAAATGCGGATTATGTGTTGGAGAATGCGTCGATAGGTGTCTACGTGAAAAGTGTATTGTTTTATGCATGTGATCGATGATTGGGATAGTCGAGGCGAATGAGGAGTATGATTAATCATGTTAGAGTCACTATGTTGTTGATGCCTTGTGCATAACGTGGGGACACGTATGTGCGCGTGTGTCGTGGTGTATTATAGTGGTGGTGGCGTAAGATATTTGATTGAGGTGTGCGGGTATATGTCGTAATATGGTTATACTCGTGACGAAGAAAGATGTATGTATTGTGTAACACGACGCTTAGGTCTCTATTATATAATCGTGTGAAGGATGCTCGTGATGGTTGTGTGATTGAGGAGTGATGTAGTGGCAAGCGAGAAGTAAGTTTAGTTTTTCAACGGTTAGTGGATAGTGTCTGTCGGTGTTGTCATGATTTTTGTTGTAGCACGGATCGATGCTTAGCTTTATAAATTATTGCATTCCATTCCCTTTGGATAAAGAAATGTCTTGTTGATCAATTAGATGTCTTATATGAGCATTATCGTAGCCCAATAATTATTGGTGGCGAGTAGCGTTCATGAGTCAGTCCTTGCTAAAATTGAAGAACAATCCGATAACATATGCACATGAGTGTTTTAGGTCCTTCAGTAGCCAATATAAGTCTTATGGAGTTTTATGCCATGTGTTAATGTCTCTATGTTAGACCTCATAAAATATGGTGTTTTAAGTGACTTGTGTGTTAACTAATTCAAGTGGAGCAATGGTTAAGAATCACTGATTAATCTGCTCCAACCCATGTTTTTGAGTTGCGATGTCAAAAATAGTTTGCTAAGTTTTCTACTGTGCTGGCTAACTTCGGTTAAGAAAGAGTCGATTGCGATAAGTGATTGCTATATACATATTGTGTCTCGAGGTGCTATAATAATGGGTTAGCAGACTTGTTAGATGGTTTTGGGTTAAGTTCGTGGTCACGATGAATTTCTTGTTGTAGTCTAAATGCGTATGGTTATGGTCGCGGGTAAAAATTAGTAGTGCTCAGGTGATGTCTAAGTTAAAAAGCAAACTATTGGGTGAAAAGCGTTTCGATATTGATTATCGTAGAGAATGGGTTGTTAATTAAGTATGGTAATTTTAGTGTACTAAATGATTTGAGTAAAATTTGTAAGTCTACTTGTTAGTCCTCATTTGATTAATTTAACTTTAACAAATGGTAAAGTGTTAGAATAATTCAAGTCTCTAAACCATGGTAATTCTTGAATTATATAGAAGCTGAAAGTTATTAATTCCTGTTTTGGACTGCACGCACTGTTTTTGTTGTGCTGTTTGTTTGATGAATTAAATTATGTTTTCTGAAGAAAATTGTATAGAAGAGTTGTATATAACCTTATTATCTTGCTGGTGTTAAAATTTGACAGCCATAAGTCTAATCGTTTAGGAGTTATGCTTTTTACAAATTCAGTAACTGAATCTGCCCAAATTCTGTACAGATTTCAGAAACTACATTATTTGCCTAATTTAATATTACAATCTGTTCATGGTCGTTATAAGAAAGTTGTAGATGTGTTTCCTATCTTTCTTGTGTCAAAATTTCACAACCATAGGCCTGACAGTTTAAGAGTTATGAATTTTACAAATTGGTTGTTGTGTTCTGTCCTCTGTCAGAACAGATTTCGAAAACTGTAACGTTTTATTTGATTAAACCTGGATTCACTTCTTGGTGATTATAAAATTTATGTAGTGCTTTTGCCAAGCTTTCCAAAAAGTCTTGGATCACTCTTTTTGGTGATCTGAAGCTTGAGTTATGAGTGTTTAAAGTGGGAAGACTGAATCTGTCCAGTTATGGACAACAAAGTCTTCTAGTGTCTTTTATCCTTAGTTAAATATTGAATCACCTTGAGATGTTTATAAATGATATGTAGACAATTTTATTACCTTTCCAGAAAGTCTAAGATCACTTTGTTTGGATGCCTGAATCTGTAGTTGTGAATTTTTGAAGTCGCAAGTCTGAATCTGTCCAAATCTGGACAAAGCTGTTGTATTAGCACGTTTTGACCTTGCTAAATGTTGAATCATGTTGTGATGACAATACCAAAGTTGTAGAGCACTTTCTAAACTTTCAAGAAAGTCTTAG
Source organism: Zea mays (assembly GCF_902167145.1). Taxonomy (NCBI): domain Eukaryota; kingdom Viridiplantae; phylum Streptophyta; class Magnoliopsida; order Poales; family Poaceae; genus Zea; species Zea mays. The sequence continues at coordinate 64,074,848 of NC_050098.1, forward strand.
TTTGCTATTTTTGGATTAATATTTGAAAAGTTAAGATTAAAACAAGTAGCTGCTGTATTGCTGTCCAAAAATCTGCAAGTGCGCATTTGATTGTTTAGTTCACCTGTTGGCTAAAAATGCTTAGTTAGCACTTAGCGGACATAGACTTGTAATGTCTAAACTTAGGATAACATGCGTTCCATGATTGATGTGCTTGCTTGAGTAGTTGGTTGTGGATAGGAATTCCTCCTCTGTTGAACTGGTGCTTGGGATGCTTTTGTGTGATAAATAGAAGAATAATGAAAAGTTGTAGCAAGTTAAATAGATGCTCGTACTTATGGGGTCATATTTGTGTTGCGTAAATATACAAAATGTTTGTCGTCTTTTAGTGGTGTTAATGTTGTGCGCTCGGCGATATGTAGTTGGCTAACGCTAGTGTGTGTGGTTGCTTATGATGTCTCGCTACTTAGTATTTAATTCGCTAGCATGTACTTAAAGTATCTTGTGCTATTTCATTATATTCATACATATGCATCTTGCATCTCATTTAGGACCAAGAGGTGGTGATCGTGCAAGTGACGTGGTGCCAACCACAAGATGCAGTTGGTGGATGACCTGAAGAATGGACATAACCAGTGGATGCTCGCCAAGCGAGTGCCACCCAACAAACACTATCTAAGTGTTAAATTAATGGCAAGCCCCAGTTTTATGCATAACCGTTTATTATGCTATTTTACTAAACTTAATGTTTGTAGGTTTGTAATGTGCACTTAAGTGTAGGAGTTGATTGAAACCCTAGTTGCATGAACTCAGGATTTCCTTTGTGATGGATACTAGTATGCTAGGTCGAGTAGCTGCTTTGCTAATTAGGGATCTCGGTAGAAGTCGAGTGATTTTTCTAGCACTCGTGCGAGGTCAGGAATTGATTGTATCCACCTTGATAACAGAATGATGATGGTCTGTGGACACGGATCCATGGGGATGCGTTGTCTACGAGACGGAAATTGGAATAAGGATTAACGTACGGATACCTATGTCAAGCGTTTGAACGTACTAAACACATGCCGAGAAATATGGTAAATCGGTAAGCCTAGTGCCTGAGTGAACCTGGCAGCAGACTTTACCCCTCACGTGACCTAAGACGTGATCTCCCATTCCGGTTATGGTGGGTACAATTGCGGTCACTGCACGACAGCAGTCGGGGTCAGTGAGGCATTGTACGCCAAGGCGGTGAGCCCTGATCTGTTGACGGGGAATCGATGGGGACGGTTGATGTGTGTGGGGACGGAGTGCCTTGTCACGTCGTGTGTTTAGGTTTACCTTGCAAGGATAAAAACTCGATTTGAATCGTCTACTTCTCGCAGCTAATGAGACTGCTTGATCCATTGTACTGCATTGAGTAATAAGTGGAAATGAGGTGACTGGCAAAAGATGTTGATTGATAAAATGTTTGATACCATGTATGCATAGCTCACATCTAGTTTAAAAAGGATCATACTAAAACTGGAAGAGCTAAAACTTGATTTTAGACTCAGCTAGTGCTTTTGGCAAACCAAACCCCTCAGCCAAACAGCTGCATGTCTAGAGGTAGAGGAGTAGACTCCTCACACCGAGTAAGTCTAGCTAAGTATTAGTATACTCAGCCTTGCTTGTGGCATAATTTTTGCAGGTACCTCCTTGATTTAGTTGCTGGTGTGACTTGGCCTTCATCCCTGCCACCGGGATAAATGGTCGAGAGGGTTATTGCTTCCGCATGAGAGGACCAGGAGGAGTAGCGTGGCTAGTTTTCGCCATGTTACTCGAGTTTCTCCGTTAGTTATTTCCGTTGCATTAAAAATTTATGGTTATTATTTCTGAAACACCGATAATGTAATCACTAATGATACTTTCTAAATTTATGGTATTATGTTTTATTGTATTTCTCTGTGCCTCACCTTTGTGTGAGCTAGTGGTATTCGATCCTGGTAAGTGGCTTTATCGGACTAGATCCGAGGGACTGACGGGTTATTCCTGTTTAAGTGTGTTGCTGCCCTTAAGGGTGCGACTTGGGCACTTAAGCTGGAATAATTCGGGCGGTTCCGCCACACTCGCGCTCTGCCCTCGTCACCAGACGCCGCCAGAGACCCGCGCCCGCGTTCCCGACCATCTAGCTCGCCGGAGACCGCGCCAAGCCTCCCCGAGCTCCGCCCGGAGGTGAGACACCTTTGCCCGTACTTAATTTCCCTAGTTTCGCTCTGTGATCGGCCAATTTTGGCATCGCCGGTGCTCCGTCGCGGCGGTCCACCGTGCTTGCGTGGTGGCCAGCCGATTTAGCCCAGTCTAGCTCCCCGGTGTAGTTTCTCGTGTCACCCCTGCCTCTGTTGAAGCTAGCCCAGGCCTTAGCGTGCCTTAAGCCGCCTCCCCATGGCCGGAATGCCTCGCCGGAGCTCCTCCGGTCAGCCCGAGGCTTTCTCCCCGTCGTTCTTCCCCCCTCTGCCCTCGGACTCGTGGCCTCTTCCCCGCCATTGAGTTCGTCGTGGCGTTCTCTCCATCTCTGCCCAATCCCGGCGACCACGCGCCTGCCCCAACTCCGGCGACCTCACTACCGCGGAGAGGAGCAGCACCGCCCGTAGTCGTTCGTCCCTCCCCGGTCTGATCCCCTCCGTCTGATCCTGATCGCACGACCCAGATCGCGGGTACCGCTTCGCGCACGCGCGCCCTGCGCCCTTGGCCCGCCTGTCAGTGCCCAAGTCCCCTGGCGCTGGGTCCGCTCGGCCAGTGCGCCCTCCCCATCTGTCGCTGACATCCCCTGGCCCGCCCGTCAGCACTCGCCCGCTCTCGCGCGCCCTCGGCCGTAGATCTAATCTCAGCCGTGGATTTTAGATCTAACGGTTGAGGGAGCCCGATACCCCTTCTCGTGGTTGTTTTGCGTAAGAAACCCTCAGTTTGTTGGAAATAAACTCGCCGTCCCTGGTCTTCGCGCGCAGGCCCCTGTATTCTTGTAGATTGAACCCTGGACTTTTAAATATTCATAGAATTAGACCTAATTTCATATTTTGAATTCCCAAACTTGTTTATTTCATATATTTTGCATATGAACTCCAAATTTGGTGATTCAAATTGCAAAATGTTCATACGATTATTCTCTGTTTAAATAAAATAGTTTCATTTACTGTCTGCACATTCTAATTTTTATGATTAAGTATGAATTAACATAGGTGTAGATTTGTTTATTTAATAAAATAAATAAAGGAGGAGCCTAGAGATTTAAACATGTTTAATCTTGTAAGATTAATAATGTGTATTACATGAAATCATCTCTGGTCTAATCTTTAGGTCACAATAAAGTAAATTGAACTATGTTATGTATTTGAGAGTAGCACTTAGAGAAATAATGAACTATTTCCAAATGAAGTTAGTTTATGTTATACTTTGAACTCATTATCCCTTATGTAATATTGTGCCTTTTGAGATGTATTCCTATATTTGTATATGTTTGGTGTGCTGTTCATTTGTACTATCCAAATGTATTCAATGCATGCTCGCTTTATTTAGACAGCGAGCAGTCCGAGGTTCCTGAGTGTGTTGTTGGAGACCTTCCTGAGCAACAACCTGGTGAAGGCAAGTGTCCTCTAACCTATTATGTCCTACATACTTTATGATTCACTGTCCTGCATTAAATTATCTAAACCTAAGGACTGACTAGTTTGTATGTACCTTATCCTTGCTTACCTTTTGGGTTATCATGGTTAGCATTTTGCTATTGCCTTAACTTTAATCAATGAACATGATGTGAACATTTATGATACGATACTGTTATCCTGATTATGTTGATGATCTTGTGATACTCTAGGGGGCTCAGGCCTTTTTCCTGAGTACCTATCCGTAAGGACCTGTTCGTGGAGTGACCACCCGGGATAACAGTGCAACCATGAGGGTGGAATGGGATGCCCTTAGCTGATTAATTAGATGAACCTAGGGGTGTAGTTGGCTTTGCCGGAGGGCCGTCCATGGGGGCCGGGGCGTAGTGCTCGCTCTGCCAAGGTTGGGGTGTAGAGGTTCATTCGATTTGGTTTTGTTAGTCACCAACCCTGGGGAGGTGTACTGCGTTTGTACGACTGGCGAAACCTAACGAGCAGCTATGCACCAGTTAAGTGTGCAACCTCTGCAGAGTGTTAGAAACTGGTATATCACCTGAGCTCACAGTTAAGAGCAGCCTTGGGATCCTCTTTGATTAGAGGAATTCTAGTTACTTTTATGATGATGGTTAACAATGATGTTATAAGTCTGATCTCTAGTATTTCCTCTTTTGAGGGAGTACTTTTGGGTAATAACTGGGTTTATTACTAAAACTTGGCTCTACTAATAACAATAAATACTTGACCAACTAAAAGAAACTGCTTAACTTCAACCCCACATACACCTAGTCCACTTTAGCCAAACGGGACATTTGCTGAGTACGTTGATGTGTACTCACCCTTGCTTTACACACCACCCCCACCTCAGGTTGTCCCCATTGTACTAAGTGCTCAGGAGGTGATGCTGGCAATATGGAGGACTTCGAGGAGTTCCAGGATTATGACGAGTTCTAGTTTACTTAGTGGCAAACCCCCAGTCAGCTGCCTGTGTAGGCTTATTATCTACGTTTCGTTTCTCCGCACTTCGATATTTATGTTGAACAATGGTTATGTAATAGACTTTGTGGATGTCTTGGACATCTTGTTGTAATAAAGTACATTTCCGCTATTTATTTTGAGCATTGTGTGATGATGTCCAATTATGTAATCGCTGTGTACGTGAGTTCTGATCCTGGCACATACATGGTTCGCATTCGGTTTACCTTCCAAAACCGGGTGTGACAGTCCCTGATGAAGGTGGAGTTAGAGTTGTTAGATCTATCAAATACGACTTCAACTCTTCGAAGGCTTTCTGTTGGGCTGGACCCCATTGGAAGACTTCGGCTGATTTCAATATTTCAAAGAAGGGGAGATTCCTCTTTGCTGATCTTGAAATGAATATGTTCAGTGATGCCAGTCTTCCTGCTAACCTTTGAGCCCCCCTTTTCGAATTTGGTGGCTCCATTCGATGGATAGCTTCGATTTTGCTTGGGTTAGCTTCAATACCCTTTGTCGACACCAAATAGCCGAGAAACTTGCCCTTCTTTACTCCGAAGACACATTTTTCTGGATTTAACTTGAGACCAGCTTGTCTGAAATTGGCAAATGTCTCTTGCAAATTAGCAACATGGTTATCTTGTTTTGTGCTTTTTACTATGATGTCATCGACATATGTTAGCACATTTCTGCCAATTTGAGAGTGAAGAACTTTGGCAGACATTCTGCTGAAGCTTCCTCCAACATTCTTGAGCCCATTAGGCATCCAAATATAACAATAGGTGGCACTAGGAGTTATGAAGCTTTTCTTCGGCAAATCGTCCTTTTTCATCCAGATTTGATGATAGCCTGAGTAGCAATCCAATAAGCTCACGAGTTCTGAAGTAGCTGCTGTGTCCACTAGGGAATCTATTCTTGGCAATGGGAATTCAACCTTCGGACATGCCTTGTTGAGATCTGTAAAATCAATACACATTCTCCATTTTCCGTTAGCTTTCTTCACCATGATAGTGTTGGCCAACCACTCTGGGTATGTTACTTCTCTAATAACGCCGACACTTAGAAGTCTTTTTACTTCATTTCGTACACCTTCGGCTTTATCATCGGACATTTTCTGAAGCCTCTGTTTTCTTGGTCTGAAGGACGGGTCCACATTGAGTGAGTGTTCAATGATGTCTCTATTAACACCATAGAGATCATTGGCTGTCCAAGCAAAAACATCTTTGTTGTTAAACAAAAATCTTAGCAAAGTCTTTTCTTGTTCATCAGATAGTTGAGAGATCCCAGCATTACTTTTTGCTCGGCTATGTCTTCACGCAAGAGCATAGGCTTTGGTTGATCTGCCGAAGCACCCTTTTCTCTTTTGTGCTTATACTGCTGATAAGCTTCGACTTCATCTATATTATGAATAGCCTTTGAATCCGTCCAACTTCCTTCGGCTCTCCTGGCAGCTTCTTGACTACCATGTACAATAATGGGCCCTTGTTCCGAAGGTATCTTCATGCAGAGGTATGCTGGGTGGAGTATTGCTTCGAAGGCGTTGAGCGTCCCTCGACCAATGATTGCATTGTATGGATACTCCATATCAACAATATCAAAGACAACTTGCTATGTCCTTGTGTTGTTAACATAGCCGAAGGTGTCTGACATTGTTATCTTGCCAAGTGCCACGATTTGTCTTCCTCCAAAGCCATGAAGAGGGTGTGTTGCATCATGTATCTTGTCATGTGGCTCTTGCATTTGCCTAATAACCTTCGCAAAGATGATATCTACTGCACTGCCTGTGTCCACTAAGACATTATGGATCAAAAATCCCTTGATAACACAAGATATGACCATTGCATCATTGTGAGGGTAATCTTTAAGCTGAAGGTCTTCCTGAGAGAAGGTGATTGGAATATGAGACCACTTGGACCTAATGAAGGGTCCTTGTAGTCCAACATATTGTACCCTTCTCTGTGCCTCCTTCTTCTATTTCTTATTGGCTGGTTCAGAACTTGAGCCGCCTGTGATTGGGAACACCAGCTTCATAGCCGAAGATGCCACAGCTTGGTTGCTTTGCAAAGCCATCGTCGCAGTTGTGGAAGTGAGTTCACCGGAGGTGGGCGCCAATGTTGATCACTTGTTCTCAAACGCTATAGATCAAGAACAAGGCAACACAATTGTTAATAGTTAAATACCTTCGTCCTTCGAATCATTATTTACTTTCGGATATAATGATCTTTAGACGAAGGTCATGAAGGAAATACCTTCATAGTTTTAACATAGGAATATGAATAATTAAGCAATAGAACATAAAGAAATAAAGATCATAATTATGAATTATTAATGTATTCGCATTTATATTCTATGAATATGAGTAAATATCAATAATATTCCTATGACATTATTACCTTCGGCTTGGCGGAAGGTAAGGATGCGAGAATGGCGCGAGTGATTACCATCCAGCGTGAACAGTACGAGGGTATTGTTCATCTATTTATAGGCACGAGACACAGCTTGGGTACAATTACATTTATGCCCTTGAACATATGTTTATAAGTAATTGAAACTAATAAGGTCTATCTAGTCCTTTTTTTCTTCTTTGCTTGGTATGGGCCGAAGCTATTGACCTTCGACATCTTGCACTATCGCCAAAGTCCTTGAGCTTCATCTCGAGGAGTTGAGCCAAGGCTGAAGATAACTTCGACAAGCTTTTGTATCATTTTGTCGAAGGTGTTTTTGCCTTAAGGACCTTCGGCGGGGAAGAAGACCCCCAACAGCGGGTGCTCTCCTCCACTCGGCTAGAGTTTACCTCCGACATATGCGGTAACATCCCCATCACATTGATAGATGGGACATTCAACGGCTTAATTGAGGTGACTTCACTATTTGAGTGTGAGAAGAATTGATTTGTCGTTGCTTCCCTGGAGAAGTTGCATGGCAGTGTACATCACAAATCCTAACCCTTCGTTGACTGGGAATCCTTGATGCAACTCTAGGTCGACCTCACAACAAAGGCTATGGCTCCACTAGCTGCTACATAACATCATGATGTTAGACAGTGGAGGTGGCCCTCGCCCTGCCCTATGTCCTGTGATGGGAGATGTGAATGGAGCCAGTCATGACACCTCAACATCTGTGAAGACTGAAGACCCAAGAGTGTGCCTTGTAGCTGTAGGTAGCAAAATTTAAGTTGCCTCAAAGGCGAGGAAGAACCCAACTTGGTCGGCTTGCAGAACTCTCTTATGAAGTGCCACACTTAGGGTGTGTTTGGTTGAGGAGCGGAGAGGAATGAAACGCCTCCATTCTTATTTTTTTGATGTTTGGTTTCCACGGAGGAGAGCGGAGCGGCTCCTGGAGTCTATAAATAGCAAATGTTTGGGATGCTCTCGCTCCACCAAAACGACCTGATGCGAGCGCTCTACGGACACGAGCCCTTTCATCCTTCTCCTCCACTCAATAGTCATATGGCTCTCCAACCAAACAATAAACAGCGCGACTACGCTATATTCTACACTTCAACCAAACAAAAATAGAGCAGTTCCGTTCTGTTTACCAAACACAGAATGAAATGGCTCAATTCTTAGAAACTGAAATGAAGTCGCTCCATCCTAGTTGGCTCCCCAACCAAACGCACCCTTAGACCATTGATTTCGAGTGCTTCTAGATAGGGTTGCTGCCTGGCTAGCTGGTGAACAAGGTTGCTAGTGCTTTGTGCCGCAATTCCTGTTGGATCTTTTATGGGCTTGGCCCATTTATTGAATAAACTCTATGGTGTGTAATGGTGGAGAATACTAATAGTACCATATTGGAAGTCCAAGGGTCTTTTGGCTTGACTTATATGGTGGGAATTATTCCACCTAACTTGAGAAGTCAAGAAACAGACAAAGGCATGCCACACACGCGCGCGCCGCCGCCGCCGCCGGCCGAGCCGGGCCGGGCTCGGGCCGGGCATGGCATGGCGTGGCGTGGCGTGGTGTGGCGTCGCGTGTTAGTACTCACTAACCGCGTAAACCTTTCAGTTGCCTGTCTCTTCGTCAGCTGCATGTGAGACTCTTGTCCTTCAGCTGCCCGTCTCCTAGTGTGCTGCATGCGACCCTTCTCCTTCAGCTTCCCTCTGCGAGAGGTTAAGTAGAGGAGAACACCTGGCACTTGGTACACGCGAACAGAACCATTTCAGAGTCACAGCCCAGCCACAAGTGAGAGTATTCCCATCTCGTGACTCTGCGCGCACAGAGCAGCGAGAGGGCAGGTGCCTCCGAAGCCCTTGCCGTTCGAGACCTTGCACAGGGGATCAGCAATTAGGTTTTTGGGGAGCGTCTACACGACTGCCCAAAACATCTTCTTCCTGGCGACATGACAAGGGAAGCTAGACAAGGATCTGGATCATCAGAGCGCATGGGAGGGTATGATCAGTTTATTTCATTATTGTTTTACGTTCTTCAGATTATATATGTTTCATATATTCATCTGTGCTGCTTTATATGTAGCAATGATTTTATCTTATATGTTCTGTCTTATTATAATATGTTATATCTGTCTGTTTTAATTTTACAGTCATACTGTTTATATTGCTATCTGTTTATTTTCAATTGTTCAGTCAGTTTATATGCTTATCGTATTTATATGATTCATATGCTTTGTGTTCTCATGATCCATATGGTTATGGATATATTTGAGATCACGATTTCTATGGTTAATTATCTTTTATATGTCATCATCATAATATTAATTTATGGAATTAAAATGATATGGAAAATGCCTATAATTCTAACAATCCAAAAACCTACTGTTAGGCATTTTTCTGTTAGAGGTTTTGCTGCTGTGCTAAAGCCTGATCCTTTTGATGGTAAAAACTTCTTGATATGGAAAGCTAAGATGGAATTGTGGCTTACTGCAATGTCTTGTTTTCATGCCGCTGAGGGCAAGCCTGCTGACTTACCTCCTGAGAATGAGGCTAAGTTTAAGGCTGAAGACAACCTCTTTCGAGGAGCAGTAATTAGCGCACTTGATACAAAATTCCAGAAAAGCTATATCATCCTTCCTACAGGGAAAGAGCTGTGGGATGCACTTGTTGGAAAGTTTGGAGTAACTGACGCTGGTAGCGAGCTGTATCTCATGGAGCAGTTGTATGACTGTTGGGGCAAAGGCGAAGATGCTACCCTTCGCTCGATGCCTTCGCCAGTCTTGCTGTTCCAACGAAGACAAGACGACTGGCAGTCTCCACCCTTCGTCTAATATGCTGCAAGACGAAGGCCTACGATGAGGTCGCTCCGTCTCGCGGCATCGTCCAACGCTAAGGCCCACATAGAATTTGGCCCATTGTAACAGGCCCCGCGCGGCCACTGCGCATTACGGGCCCGGTTTGTGAGGGCTTTTCTGTAATGACAGTTTGTAACCCTGTTTTATGGGAATATTCCGGGGATGACCTAGGCGCCTAAGGGCACATGCGTCCTTAATCCACGACGCTGGGCACTCAGACACCTATAAATACCCCCGCACAGTGCCCTTGAGAGGCTAGATTAACAGAGCAATTGCCTTCTTGAGCGAAAACCTTGTATGTATTACTTTCACTCCCCCGTTGGATCATCTTGCTCCGGAGAGCAAGTTGCAACATTTGGCGGCCACCGTTCGTGCTACGAAAAACCACCTGCGATGGCACCCAAGAGAGCTAGCTCGAAGGCAGCCCCATCCGTTGACGAAGCTGCGAAGGCAGCGCTGGTGGCTGAGAAAAAGGGCAAGGCCCTTGTCGACACCACCCACCAAGAAGCCTGCGAAGACGACGCACTCAGCAAGAGACAGCGCAATGAACAACTCTCACCCAAAGGCAGTCTCCGCACCTGCAGCTCCGGAGGACAACCGCAACCTCCCTTAGGCTTCGCTCAACCGGAGGGTGCGGATGCCACCGAGGACGGCGAAGTAATCGGCGTTTCAGCAGAGGAACAACTACAGCTGCGTGCCTTGCGCATCAAGAACCGCAACCTCCAGAAGCAAAAAGAGATCCTCGAGGCCAAGCGCCAACGTGTGTCTGCACAAGCCAAGGTGTGCCAGATGATACACGACGAAGAGCAAAAGGCTCAGGAGCTTGAGCAAGAAATCGCGCTCATGCAGCGCGAAGGCCAACTCGGTCTGCAACACGGCCCACCCCTCCAACAGCGTGCGCAAATCGAAGACCTGTTCATCCCTCAGCGCGGACACACCATTCCGCACGCCGCAGCATTCCAAGGTGTCAACTACCTTGACGAGCAGAGTCCCCTGGCGCCCCACCTGCAAGTGTCACCATGGCCCGCCAACTTCAGGGCAGGGACCTATCCCAAATACAACGGCATCACTGACCCAGCACAGTATATCATGAGCTATCAGGTCGCCGTTGCATCATCCGGAGGGGACGACGCCACGATGGCCAAGTCATTCATCATCGCCCTCGAAGGCCCAGCCCTCACCTGGTACACCAGGTTGCCCCCGCTGTTCATCGACTCCTGGAGAAGTCTCTGGGACAAATTCCTGCTCAACTTCCAAGCGTACTGCCCAGACACCGACACCTTGGCTGAACTTTCACTCTGCAAGCAGCTGGAAAGGGAAACTCTGCGGGAGTACTACCGCAAGTTTCTGACTCTCAAGTCACAACTGCCTTCGGTTGATGACCAAATCGCTATTCACTACGCCATCAGTGGCCTTCGGGCTGGCGTCCTTTACAGCCACTGTATTAGAGATCTGCCCAGGAACCTCCAGGAGCTGTATCAGCTATTCGAAAAATACGCCAGATCCGAAGAGCTCCACCAGCGCAAAGTCGAGTCCCAGAGGAAACCTAAAGACCCTCCGCAGTCCAGCCATACGTGGACGAGGCCTTCGCAGGCAGACTCCGGTCGGGACGGCCGCAGTCAACAACAGGTACACAACATCGCCATCCAGCACCCCGCTGGTGAGGCCCCTTGCCACCAGGAGTATCCCCCCCAGGGCCGCGGAAACGGAACTCGTGGTCGGGGCCGGGGACGTGCGCAGCAGCTGCACAGATTTTACTGCTTATTCCACGGCGAAGACTGCGCGCACCCTACAAGAGACTGTCCAGAGACGAAGGCCACCAGAGACAGGATGGCACGGGCGCAACCAGCCGATAACCCCAGAGTTGTCGCGCACACATATCAACAACCCCCTCTGCCATACAACCACGGCCCCGCTCCGCATCCACCCCCCACGCATACCAACACCACCAGGAGGTACAAATCGTACCTCCCCCACCTCCACATCCGCAACAGCAAAACATCCACCACCCCCAAGCCCCAAAGCAAGAAGACTTCACCGATCAGCCGTATCGCGGAGTCATTCACATGATCACTGGGGGGGTCCAGCGTCGACTTCGACACGAAGCGACAGAAGAGGGACCGCTACCGCAGCGTCAACCACGTCGCCGTCACTGGTCCAGTTGTGCAGACAAAGTGGTCCCATGTGCCATTGACCTTCGATGCCCGAGACGTCGACCTGCGCAGCGCACCCCACATCGACGCCATGGTTATCAACTGCAGCGTGGCAGGCTGGGACCTGCACAAAGTCTTAGTCGACAATGGCAGCCAGGCGGATATCATTTTCCTCCATGCCTTCGACTGCATGGGGATCAGTCATAGCTTGCTTAAGCCTTCGGACAACCCACTGTATGGCTTCGGCGGCAAGGGCACCTTTCCTGTCGGCAAAATCAAGTTACCCCTCTCCTTCAGTGTAGCGCCCAATGCACGAAGCGAGCAAGTCACGTTCGACATTGTCGACATGGTGTACCCATACAATGCCATAATGGGTCGGGGCTCCATCAACAAGTTTGAGGCAGCCATTCACGGACTTTACATGTGCATGAAGATCCCAGGTCCACAAGGCGCGATCACAGTCTACGGCAACCAGCAGGTCGCGCGCAACATAGAAAGAGACTTCGTTCCTGGGCAAAGGAACGTACACTGCCTCATGGCCCAGCGCGAGGTCCCCGGGTCTGCCAGCCCAACCGCCAAAGAGCATGACAAGGCACAGCTGCAGAGCAACGACGGGACCAAGACGGTTCCCCTCGACCAGGCAACGCCCAAGCAAACAGTCACCATCAGCGAAGATCTCACTTCTCACGACGAGGAGAGTCTCCTCTGCTGTCTGTCCAAAAATAAAGACGTCTTCGCCTGGTCCGCCCTCGACCTGGTCGGAGTCAGTCGCTCCATCATCGAGCACAACTTGGGAATCGACCCTTCGGTGAGGCCGAAGAAATAGCGGCTGCGCAAGATGTCTGATGAGAAGACAGAAGCCGCCAAGGCCGAGGTACATCGCCTGCTTGAGGCCAAATTTATCGAGCCAGTTGCCTATCCTACATGGCTCGCCAATGTAGTGATGGTGCAAAAGAAGAGCGGCAAATGGCGGATGTGCATTGACTTCACCAGTCTCAACAAGGCCTGCCCCAAGGACAACTTCCCGCTGCCTCGGATCGACAAAATCGTCGATAGTGCGGTCGGGTGTGAAGTCATGTCTCTCCTTGATTGCTTCTCCGGCTACCATCAAATATATATGAAGGAGGAAGACAAGGCAAGCACCAGTTTCATAACACCCTTCGGCACGTACTGCTTCATCAGAATGCCGGTGGGACTTAAGAACGCAGGGTCCACATTCTCTCAACTCACCAAAACGGTGCTCGAGAGCCAAGTCGGCAGAAACATATTCACATATGTGGACGACATCGTCGTCGCCAGCAGAAGCAAGGAAGACCATTTGGCTGACCTCGCCGAAACGTTTGCGAACATGCGGGACGCACGACTTCGCTTAAACCCCGAAAAGTGCGTTTTCGGTGTTCGCCAGGGGAAAATATTGGGCTACCTGGTGTCGCACCGCGGGATCGAAGCCAATCCGACCAAAATCCAAGCCATCATCAACATGACGCCCCGCAGTCAGCCAGAGACGTCCAACAACTGACAGGCAGACTGGCCGCCCTCAACAGATTCATCTCCAAATCCGCAGAGCGAAGTCTCCCTTTCCTCAGAACACTCCGCGGCGCAAAAGACTTCGCATGGGGACCAGAGCAAGCGGCGGCCTTCGCTTCATTAAAGCAGTACCTGACAGAGTTGGCGATTCTCACAAGCCCCAACCCCTCGCTACCCCTATTGCTATACATCGCGGCTTCGCCGCATGCGGTCAGCGCAGCACTGGTTCAAGAGCAGGACAGAGAGGGCACGATCAAGCAATGTCCAGTTTATTACGTCTCCGAAGTACTCACGACATCAAAAATGCAATATGATGGAACTGGAAAAAATCGCCTACGCAGTTGTTATGGCTTCGCACAAATTGCACCATTATTTTGAAGCGTTCAAGGTCCGGGTCACCTCAAATAGGGGACTCGGCGAACTGTTTAGAAACCCGGAGGCATCAGTCCGGATTGCCAAATGGGCAGCCGAACTCTCCGGCTACCATATCACATTCGAGCCCAGGACAGCCATCAAGTCACAAGTCCTGGCAGACTTCATCGTCGACTGGACTGGGCCAATAACGCAGTCGGACCCGTCCGCAGAGAAGGTGTGGACAATCCATTGCGACGGCGCATGGTGCCATGCGGGGGCAGGCGCCGCTGCAGTCATTACTTCACCCACAGGGGTCAAGCACAGATACGCAGCACGCCTCAGCTTTGCTTTGGAGTTTGACAGATGCACTAAAAATATAGCAGAATACGAAGCTGTCATCCTCGACCTTCGCAAGCTAAGGGCACTTGGTGTCACCACCTGCATCATCAGAACAGGCTCCAAGGTAGTCGCCAGCCAAGTCGAGAAAGACTACGCAGCGAAGGACCCCGCACTTATGCAGTACCTCGCGGCTATCTGCAGTCTCGAACGACAATTCAAAGGTTTTACTTTGCAGCATGTGGATCGCGCCAAGAATGAGGAAGCCGACGCATTGGCCAAGGCAGCCGCCAGAGGCGAGGCCCTACCCTCCGACGTATTCTACCATGTCATCGGCACACCAGCCGTCCTCAACCCAGAGGGGCTCCAAATAACCAATGACAACGAGGGCCACCGCATAGTCAACCTCATCATGACCGAGGACTGGCGGGCACCAATAACCCTGTTCCTGCAGGGGTACTATCATCCAACCGATATCAATGAGGCCAAGCGCCTCAAACATCGAAGCCGGGACTTCGCACTAATCGAAGGTCAGCTTTACAAGAAGGGGGTCAGTCAACCCATGCTTAAATGTGTCACCGAGACCGAAGGCGTCCAAATCCTGCGCGAAGTCCACAGCGGGACTTGCGGCTCTCACGCAGGGCCTAGGGCCCTAGCCGCAAAGGTGATCCCTCAAGGTTTCTACTGGCCTGCCATGATCTGCGCCGCGAATCGAGTCACAAGGTCCTGCGAAGCCTGCCAGAAGTTTTCTCCACGCTCGGGAAGCCCTTCGCAATTCACAAAGCTAATCGCCCACACGTGGCCTCTTCAGCGCTGGGGCCTGGACATTGTCGGGCCCCTACCCACGGCCCAAGGGAACCTCAAGTTCACCTTCCTCGCCGTCGAGTATTTTACCAAATGGATCGAGGCGAGGGCTGTATCCACGATAACATCGAAGACTGCCCAGAATTTCTTCTAGCAAAACATTGTTTGCCGCTTCGGAGTCCCGTTTGAGCTCACAGTTGACAATGGCAAGCAATTTGACAGCCAAGATTTCAAGGATTTATGCTTCTCCATTGGCACCAAGCTTGCCTTCGCCTCAGTGTACCACCCGCAATTCAACGGAGTCGTGGAACGCGCCAATGGTAAAATTTTCACAGCCGTCAAGAAAATGCTCCTCAACGACAAGAAAGGCAAGTGGGCCGACCTGTTACCTGAAGCGGTTTGGGCGCTGAACACGACTGAGTGCAGGGCGACTGAGTTCACCCCTTTCCGCCTTCTATATGGATCGGAGGCCATGACCCCGCAAGAAATAAAACATGGGTCATCACGGACAGTCACGTCAGCCATCCCCGATGTAGACGAGCCTACTTCGAAGGACCTCATCGACGCAGACCGCGTCTTTGCCCTACAGGCTCTAAACAAATACCAAGCTCAAACAAAAGCATGGTGCGACCACACAGTCATCCCGAGGGAATTCAGCGAAGGAGACCTCGTACTCATCCGGACAGCTCGGACAGAGTCCCGGGGCAAGCTAGAGCCAAAGTGGGAGGGCCCTTTCATCGTCAAGACGAAGGCGTCCCCCAGCGCGTACAGGCTAACAACACAATCTGGCGAAGACCTGGAACATTCCTGGAACATAGATAACCTTCGCAAATTTTTTGTTTGACTCCACAGGGCCAACTCGCCCTTGTAATTCCCCAAACAGTTTTATTCTGGCCCGCACTCTTTTCCTCCCGGGGGTGAGGTTTTTAATGAGGCGGAGCCATATAATATACACGCAAAAAATCCCCCGCAAAAATTACAACGTCGAAAAAAGACCGCATCGATGGTCTTCGGCATTTGACAAACACGAAGTCACCGCAATGGGCAGCGCTGGCTACCCTCGCGTGCGACACTCCGCGCAAAAGACACCTAAGGATGCAGCCGGACTAGCACAACAAGTGCGCAAAACCAGTCTTTCCCAAAAGACTATCCGTGCAAAAGCCGCCTAAGGGTGCAGCCGGACTAGCACAACAAGTGCGCAAAACCGAAGTCTTCCTCCAAAGACTATCCGTGCAAAAGTCACCTAAGGGTGCAGCCGGACTAACACAACAAAGTGTGCAAAATCGAAGTCTCCCTCAAAAGACTATCCGTGCAAAAGTCGCCTAAGGGTGCAGCCGGACTAGCACAACAAGCGCGCAAAATTGAACTGTCTCTCAAAAGACTACCCGTGCAAAGACCGACTACAGGTACAGCTGGACCGACATAATAAACGCGCTAGACCTAGTGCACAAGTCCCCTACGGGCACGGCCGGATCAGCGAAGGTACACAGCCTCATCATACAAATTATAGCGAGGGCATCACACCTTACATTGGTTCAACCTTCGGGATGATACCCATCTCCCTATAGTTAAACAACATTATCCTCAGCTCCTCACCCTCAAAAAGACTTCGCAACTCCCCCTCACCTACACTCGCCGCAACTGGCGAGGACAACAATTCCCGCTTGCCAGCCCTGTCCACACGAAGACGACCACCCTCCACCTCACTCACTCTACGCTTCGCCACCGCCCTTCGCCGCCTACACCCAACACTCGGACCAGGAATGTCAGCACCCATCACACACGGAGAAGCCTCCGCCGCAGCCACATCCAATGCCGCAAAATAATCCAAATCCTCATCCGAAGACTCTTCCGTCCACACCACCGAACTCCCAGAATCATCAGACTCAAAAAACTTAGACACAGAATCACCCGAATCATTCTCCGCAACCATGGTCGAAGCCGCCACAAAATTAGCACTTTAAGTAGCGGTTGCGTGCGCAGGCCCAAAACCCTGAACCTGCGCAGCAACCGAGGTTCAGTAACACGTAGACAAAATTTACAACCCCCCTGCACCTATTCAACTACTTAGCCACCTGCGAGGGCGCGTCTGCGGCCGTAGGGCCTTCGACTGCCAGCTCCGCCACCACCTCCTGAGCGCCTTTGACCGTCGGCACAGGGGCCGACACAGGGTCTTCGCCGGCAGCAGCAGGCACGAGCACGTCCGATGGGCCTTCACCAGCATCCAAGGGCAGCACCGGTTTGCCCTCCGCAGCCTCAGGCGGCGCGCCGACTAGACCTCCGAAGTCCTCGACGTCCTCGGCGCGCTCCATCTGCAGCAACAACACATTCATTCAGCAAACACCACACACACCCACGCGCAACAAACCACAGAAAAACAATAACTATCACCTACTCTCTCACCCGGTCAGATCGCTCCCTGACAGCCTCCCGACCATGTGCCCCCCACATCCTATCAAAAAGTGCCCCCGCTGACTGCTTCACAACAGGGTCTTCGGCCTTAAAGAGCTTGTGTCCAAAGCTCTCGTCTGTTTGGTCGAAGACCTCGTAGTGTCTGCAGCCCTCGCGAGACAGCGCGTTCATGGCCCCTTCGCAGGTGACGAGGGAGGCAAAGGACATGAAACCCTCCACGATGGTCGGGAGTACCAACAATTCCTCTTGCAGCCACTCGAGGAAGCGAAGGCATGCCTCTCGGTCGGGCACCTCGAAGTCAGCAGTCCGCGCACCCAGCTCGCGGTACGAGTCCACGAGCTGTGCGTGCGTCCGCTCAACTTCCGAGCGCTTAGAGGCCTCGGCCTTCTCCACATGGCCGCGCAGAGCGTTGAACCGCACCTCCCATTCCTCGGCGCGTTGGCTGGCGAGACTTCCCTCCGCCCGCGCCAATTTGGCCTCCTCCTGTGCAGCCTACGCCTCGGCGATGGCCTGGTTGGCCTCCCTCCTTTCCTCCACCAGCTGGCGCCGGAGGTCCGTCCTCTCGGCCTCCAGGGCGGCCACCTTCTCCGCCAGCCTGCGGCTCTTGCTCTCCACAACCGACTTCTCCCAGACGACGTCCGCGTGCTGTGCTCGAAGTCTCTCGACTTCGGCAGACACATCTGCAGTAAGGGCACCCGATGCCATGCGGTCGGCGAAGTCGGCCGCCTAACAGAAACACATGAGACCACAATCCCCATGAAAGCGGCAAACACCGAAGTCCAGCTCAACTTACTTGACTTAGCTGCTGCGACAGCTGCTGCGATGCCTCTCTCAGCCGGCAGGACATGGTGCCCGCCTCGTCCTTGACGGCAGTGGCCAACGAAATCTCGCCGCCAGCACAGAAGGCGCCACTCTTCACCCCAAGCACCGCGGTTTACGCCGTGGTTGCCACCGCAGGCGGGACAACAACCATTTGCCCCTCGCCTGACCCTGCAACGTACCACCGGTCAAAAAAATACTTACCGACGAAATAGTCGTCCACGCTAATATTCGTGGCGAAGTCAGCAACGTGTTTCCCCGGCGAAGGCAGCTCCCGGACCTTCGTAGCTTCGTCCGGGGTGGACTTGGTTCTGCCAGCGACGACGGCCTTCGTGCTCTCCGGCACCTTGCTGGATCCGGGTGCGGCCGGTTTCGCGGCCAGCGTCGGCTGGCTACCACCGGGGGCGGCAGCCTTCGCGCTCCCCCGCGCTCTCTTCGCTTCACGCCTAGGATCAGGGAGCCTGATGACCGCCCGGCGCTTCTGCGCAGCATCCTGGCGATCCTTGTTCATCACTGCCGACACAACAGCAACAATATTTCGTCCGTAAGGGAAAATCCTCAATCCACGAGCTATACGAGACGTAGACATGTCTTCGCCCTCTGCCCAGGGGATCGGAAGATTCTTTGGCCACCGACCCCCGGTAACCTCCAGCATTCGCGACGAAGACTCCCGGAGCTCGTGCGAAGACATCCTTCCCCAGGGGCCGCACATGTCCCCATCAACTCCACAACAAAATTATCAGACACCCCATTTCCCCCCACTATAGTACCTAATTTTATCTTCTTAGTGGTCGGGGCAGCCACCTACGAAGTCCCTTCCTCGGTCCCGCCCATCGGTTTCTTCCCGCGGTGGTCGGCGGCGTCTTCCCCAGGATAACCACCGTACAGCAAACAGTTTAATTCGAAGACCCGATTCAGCCTGTCATTGGACCCATGGATATCCCAGCTCCGCAGACCCTCTGTCTTCGGCACATAGCGCCCCACGATTCTCGCCGCACCGTCTTCCGCTTCACGCACGAATGCGGCGGGATCTCGGCCATGCAAATCCAGTGCGAAGGCAGGACTCCGCACCAGCATCCCGCCACGGGAGGGCATCTGCCGAGGGCATACTTCGCCCAGCGCCCAGCCATGCGCCAAGGGCCATACCCCATACCCGACAAACTCCTCAACAAGGTCGCGCCCGCTACTCATGCAGGCAGCGCATCGAAGGGCCTCTTCGTTTTCATCATCCTCCGCTACCTCAAACTGCGGGTACGCTGCGTAATAATGTGAGCACATGACGGCCACGGGGAGCCCTGGATGGTCTTCGACTGTGCCTTCGGAAACGTAAAACCAAAATTCCCACCAGTTGCCCCATTTATTGCGGGCGCAGGGAACCAACTCCACGACCTCCATCGAAGTCTTGTCGGTCTTCGGCGTAAATGTGCAAGATCCAAATTATGCAATCTTATGTCCAATTTTACTTTTCTGCCAATGCAGACAATAATGCTTCGCGAAGACTTCGACAGAGGGCTGCCCGCCGTACGAAGTCGTCGCCCAGACATATTTTGCCAGGGCCACCACGGCATTCGGTGTCAGCTGGTGGACCTGGACCTCGAATCTATGCAGGACCTCCGCCACGAATCGATGCGCAGGCAGACGAAGGCCAGCGGCGAAAAAGGCCTCGAAGACGACCAACTCGCCTTCTGGCTCGGGGACCTCCTCCGCCCCCGGGACATGCGCCACTCCGCCGCCAAAATATCCAAGTTGTTGCATGTCTTGCACGTGGACCGAGGACATCCGTGACGCGCCAAATTCCACTGTGTCGCCAGGATGCAACTCCTCCGCTGCCACGTTGCTCAGCGTGTCTTCGGACGATGTGCCGGCCGGTGGTGTATCGGCAGCAGAAGAGGAAGAGGACGACATGGCTACGTACCGTCGGCGGCGGCGGGCGGTCTACTTCACACGGGCCAAATCTCCGACGAGCAAGAGCAAGGAGGGCAGGCGAGTGGCCAAACGGTTTCAAAAGGAGGCTAGGGTTTTGTGGCGCACAGGATGAGTACCAAACCCGCGCCGCCCCGCCCCCTTTTATACACAGGACGCGGCGCTTCGGGAAACCCGCAATCCAACAGTACCGCGTCCTTCAACGGTCACATCAAAAACCCCCGCGGAACCACTTCGAGCGAGGGCAGTGTCTCCACCATCTAGCAACGCCTTCGACACCAGATGACTTAGCGAACTGGTCCCTCGGAGGGCAAATGTTGGGGCAAAGGCGAAGACGCTACCCTTCACTCGATGCCTTCGCCAGTCTCGCTGTTCCAACGGAGACAAGACGACTGGCAGTCTCCACCCTTCGTCTAATACGCTGCAAGACGAAGGCCTACGACGAGGTCGCTCCGTCTCGCGGCCTCGTCCAACGCGAAGGCCCACGTAGAATTCGGCCCATTGTAACAGGCCCCGCGCGGCCACTGCGCATTACGGGCCCGGTTTGTGAGGGCTTTTCTGTAATGATAGTTTGTAACCCTGCTTTATGGGAATATTCTGGGGATGACCTAGGTGCCTGAGGGCACATGCGTCCTTAATCCACGACGCTGGGCACTCAGGCACCTATAAATACCCTCGCATAGTGCCCTTGAGAGGCTAGATTAACAGAGCAATTGCCTTCTTGAGCGAAAACCTTGTCTGCATTACTTTCACTCCCCCGTTGGATCATCTTGCTCCGGAGAGCAAGTTGCAACAATGACTACAAGATGGTTGAGAACTGATCTGTAGTGGAACAGGCTCATGAGTTTCAGGCACTAGCTAAGGAACTCGAACTTTTTCCTTGTCCTCTGCCTGACAAGTTTGTGGCTGGCGGTATAATCGCCAAGTTGCCACCATCTTGGAAGGACTTTGCTACCACTCTGAAACATAAGAGACAAGAGTTCAATGTGGAAGAGCTCATTGGTACTCTTGATGTTGAGGAAAGGGCTAGAACAAAAGACAGTGGAAAAGGTGTTGAAACCTCTACTGCTAATGTGGTGCAGAAGAGAAACTTCCGCAAGTTTAACAAGAAGAAAAACCAGAACAAACAAGAGAACACAAATAAACCTGTTCAAACAACACAGTTTAAAAAGAAGAGCAACAATAACAAGGGAAAGGGAGGATGCTTTGTCTGTGGCAGTGATCAACATTGGGCTAGAGAGTGCCCTGATCGCAAGTTCACACAGGACAAGAAATCAGCTAATGTTGTAACCACTGAAACTGAAGATGGAACATCTGGGTATGGTAATTCTTTACCATTTGTTCTTTCAGTTTGTAATTCACCTGAGTGGCGGATGGATAGTGGTGCAAACATTCATGTGTGTGCCGATGCCTCTATGTTCACTTCCTACCAGGTCGGGAGGTCTGGCGCCTTGTTAATGGGAAATGGGTCACGTGCTCATGTTCTTGGTGTTGGTACGGTCATTCAGAAGTTTACTTCAGGAAAGATGGTGCCATTGAAGAGCATGCAGCATGTGCCCTCTATCAAGAAGAATCTCGTTAGCGCTTCTATGCTATGTCGAGATGGATACAAAGTTGTTCTTGAGTCTAATAAATGTGTTGTGTCGAAACATGGTACTTTTGTTGGTAAAGGATATGACTGCGGAGGCTTGTTCCGCTTATCCCTGCATGATGTGTGTAATAAAATGGTGAATTCTGTTCATTTTTCTGATGAGTCAGATTTATGGCATTCACGTTTTTGTCATGCAAGCTTTGGCTGTCTTATGTGGTTAGCAAATCTAAATCTAATTCCTAAATTTAACTTGGTCAAAAAGTCTAAGTGTCATGTGTGTGTTGAATCAAAACAACCCCGCAAGCCTCACAAGGCTGCTGAGGCGAGGAGTTTGGCACCTCTAGAACTTGTTCATTCTGATCTGTGCGAGATGAATGGAATTTTGACCAAAGGTGGTAAAAGATACTTTCTCACTTTTATAGATGACTCCACTATATTTTGCTATGTGTATCTCTTAAAACAAAAGATGAAGCGTTCAATTATTTTAAGGCCTATAAAGCTGAAGTTGAGAACCAACTTGAGAGGAAAATAAAACGGTTAAGGTCCGACCGAGGTGGAGAATATTTCTCTAATGTGTTCGATGAGTTCTGCGTGGAACATGGTATTATTCATGAGAGGACACCGCCATTCTCACCACAGTCCAATGGGATTGCTGAAAGGAAAAACCGCACTCTAACAGATTTGGTGAATGCCATGTTGAGTACAGCGGGATTATCCAAGGCATGGTGGGGTGAGGCGATTTTGACAGCCTGTCATGTCCTGGATAGAGTTCCAACAATGAACAAAGAGATCACACCATTTGAGGAATGGGAAAAGAGAAGATTAAATCTCTCATACTTGCGCACTTGGGGTTGCTTGGCTAAAGTGAATGTGCCAATCAACAAAAAGCGTAAACTTGGGCCTAAAACTGTTGATTGTATATTCCTTGGGTACTCTTTTCACAGCACTGGGTATAGGTTCTTAATTATAAAATCTGATGTGCCTGATATGTATGTTGATACAATCATGGAATCAAGATATGCAACATTTTTTGAGAATGAGTTTCCCATGAAGAATACACCTAGTGATATAAGTCATGAGACTATAATTCCCCATGAGCATGAACTGTCTATTCATATAGATCATGCTGAGGATCCTCACGTGCACATCCCTGAGGAGGATGACACTATAGTCACTCGAAAGAGCAAGAGACAGAGGGTTGCAAAATCCTTTGGTAATGACTTTATAGTGTACCTTGTGGAAGACACACCAACTACCATTAGTGAGGCATATTCCTCTCCTGATGCTGACTTATGGAAGGAAGCTATAAGGAGTGAGATGGAATCTATTATGTCTAATGGAACTTGGGAGGTCGTTGACCGTTCTTATGGTTGTCAACCTATAGGCTGCAAATGGATCTTCAAGAAAAAGCTTAGGCCTGATGGTACAATCGAGAGGTACAAGGCAAGGCTTGTGGCCAAAGGATATACCCAAAAAGAGGGTGAAGATTTCTTTGATACCTACTCACCAGTGGCTTTGACTACAATTCGCACATTAATAGCCGTGGCAGCCTCTTATGGTCTTATCATTCATCAGATGGATGTTAAGACAACTTTCCTAAATGGAGAGTTGGATGAGGAGATCTACATGGATCAGCCAGAAGGGTTCATTGCGGATGGTCAAGAGAACAAGGTGTGCAGGTTGATAAAATCATTGTATGGCCTAAAACAAGCACCTAAGCAATGGCATGAAAAGTTTGATAATACACTTACAGCTGTTGGCTTTGCTGTAAATGAATCTGACACGTGTGTATATTATCGGTATGGTGGGGGTGAGTCTGTTATGTTGTGCCTTTATGTTGATGACATCTTGATCTTTGGATCAAATCTCAATGTGATTGAGGAAGTTAAAAATCTTCTATCGAGCAATTTTGAAATGAAAGATTTAGGAGAAGCTGATGTCATTCTAAACATCAAGCTTGTTAGAGAAGCTGATGGTGGGGTAACTTTGTTACAATCCCATTATGTGGAAAAGGTATTGAGTCGCTTTGGTTTTAGTGACTGTGATCCTGCTCCAACACCTTATGACCCTACTGTGCTATTGAGAAAGAATCGGAGAATAGCAAGGGATCAATTGACATACTCCCAGATCATTGGCTCGCTCATGTACCTTGCAAGTGCAACAAGGCCAGACATCTCTTATGCTGTGAGTAAGCTAAGTCGGTTTGTGTCGAAACCAGGAGATGATCACTGGCGTGCTCTTGAGAGAGTGTTGCGATATTTGAAAGGTACTATGACATACAGTATTCATTATACTGGAAACCCAAAAGTGCTGGAAGGCTATTGTGATGCCAACTGGATTTCTGATGCTGATGAGCTTTATGCCATAAGCGGATATGTGTTTATGTTTGGAGGTGGCGCTGTTTCCTAGAAGTCTTGCAAGCAGACTATCTTAACGAAGTCTACAATGGAAGCAGAACTCGCAACATTAGACACTGCTGGGGCTGAGGCCGAGTGGCTTCGTGATTTCCTATTGGACTTACCGGTAGTTGAAAAACCGATACCGGCTATTTCCATGAATTGTGACAATCAAACGGTGATTACAAAGGTTAACAGTTCCAGGAATAACATGAAGTCTACAAGGCATGTTAAGAGGAGATTGAAATCTGTCAGAAAGCTGAAAAACTCCGGAGTTATAACAGTGGATTATGTCCACACATCGAATAATCTGGCAGATCAATTCACTAAGGGTCTATCACGCAATGTGATAGAAAGTGCATCAAGAGAAATGGGTATGAGACCCATGTGAAATCTACTCTAGTGGTAACCTGCTCTATGTGATCAGAGATCCCGTGAGTAGAGTGGAGAAACAAGCTAGGAGCAGATTGTGAGGAAAGATCCCTTCTTTAACTCATTTCTGATGCACATCTTTCCTATCTGTAAGGCAGGATGGTTTTTACCTTAATGTATTCCAAGAGTCTTATAAAGGTAAGACGTCCTACAGAACATCTTTTGAGGAATACACCTATATGAGTCAGACTGCTGGTCACAGTCTATGGAACTTGGGTAATCCCTAAATACTCATGAAAGGCACTGAAGTGTGACTTATATGCTTCTAAACAGCGGGAATACCCTTTTGCAGCCTAGTATCAGCAAAGGATTTGAGTGAATCTCAATTCGCATAAAACTATCAATTCAAGGCTTAGTTCATTGTTCAGTTGTGAATGGGTGAAACTCTTATTCTAGATGGATGTTCAACTTAACAGTCTCCATCGAAACACTGGTATATCAAAGTATTGTGATTCTGATACTTCATCATTACAAACCCTAGAGTTTGATGGGGATTGTTGGATCTTTTATGGGCTTGGCCCATTTATTGAATAAACTCTATGGTGTGTAATGGTGGAGAATACCAATAGTACCATATTGGAAGTCCAAGGGTCTTTTGGCTTGACTTATATGGTGGGAATTATTCCACCTAACTTGAGAAGTCAAGAAACAGACAAGGGCATGCCACACGCGCGCGCGCCGCCGCCGCTGCCGGCCGGGCCGGGCTCGGACCGGGCGTGGCGTGGCAGGCAGGCGAGCGGGCGGGCGTGGTGTGGTGTGGTTGTGTTAATTTTTAGCACTCACTAACCGCGTAAACTCTTCAGCTTCCCTCTACGAGAGGTTAAGTAGAGGAGAACCCCTGGCACTTGGTACACGCGAACAGAACCATTTTAGAGTCACAGCCCAGCCGCAAGTGAGAGTATTCCCATCTCGTGACTCTGCGCGCACAGAGCAGCGAGAGGGCAGGTGCCTCCAAAGCCCTTGCCGTTCGAGACCTTGCACGGGGGATCGACAATTAGGTTTTTGGGGAGCGTCTACGCGATTGCCCAAAACATCTTCCTCCTGGCGACATGACAAGGGAAGCTGGACAAGGATCTGGATCATCAGAGCGCATGGGAGGGTATGATCAGTTTATTTCGTTACTGTTTTACGTTCTTCAGATTATATATGTTTCATATATTCATCTGTGTTGCTTTATATGTAGCAATGATTTTATCTTATCTGTTCTGTCTTATTATAATATGTTATATCTGTCTGTTTTAATTTTACAGTCATGCTGTTTATATTGCTATCTGTTTATGAAAGTCGCCTAGAGGGGGGTGAATAGGGCGAACCTGAAATTTATAAACTTAAGCACAACTACAAGCTGGGTTAGCGTTAGAAATATAAACGAGTCCGTGAGAGAGGGTGAAAACAAATCGCAAGAAATTAAAGAGTGAGACACGAGGATTTGTTTTCCCGAGGTTCGGTTCTTGCAAACCTACTCCCCGTTGAGGTGGTCACAAAGACCGGGTCTCTTTCAACCCTTTCTCTCTCTCAAACGGTCACTTAGACCGAGTGATCTTCTCTTCTCAATCAAACGGAACACAAAGTTCCGGCAAGGACCACCACACAATTGGTGTCTCTTGCCTTGGTTACAATTGAGTTTGATCACAAGAAGAATGAGAAAGAAAAGAAGCAATCCAAGCGCAAGAGCTCAAATGAACACAAATGTCGCTCTCTCTAGTCACTATTTGATTTGGAGTGATTCCAGACTTGGGAGAGGATTTGATCTCTTGGGTTGTGTCTAGAATTGAATGCTATAGCTCTTGTAATGTGTTGAAGGTGGAAAACTTGGATGCAATTGAATGTGGGGTGGTTGGGGTATTTATAACTCCAACCACCAAAATGTGGCCGTTGAAAGGCTGCTGTCGCATGGCGCACCGGACAGTCCGTTGCGCCACCGGACACTGTCCGGTGCGCCAGCCACGTCAGCCGGCCATTGGGTTCTGACCGTTGGAGCTCTGACTGGTGGGGCCTCTGGGCTGTCCAGTGGTGCACCGGACAGGTCCTGTAGACTGTCCGGTGCGCCAACTGCGCGTGCTCTGTCCTCTGCGCGCGCAGGCGCGCATTAAATGCGTTGCAGTCGACCGTTGCGCGCGAAGTAGCCGTTGCTCCGCTGGCACACCAGACAGTCCGGTGTGACACCGGACACAGTCCGGTGCTTCACCGGACAGTCCGGTGAATTATAGCGGAGCGCCCTCCCATTTTCCCGAAGGTGGCAAGTTCAGCTTCGAGTTCCCTGGTGCACCGGACACTGTCCGGTGGCACACCGGACAGTCCGGTGCGCCAGACCAGGGTGCCTTTTGGGATGTCTTTTGCTCTCTCTGTTTGAACTCTTTCTTGGTCTTTTTATTGGCTTATAGTGAACCTTTGGCACCTGTAAAACTTATAGACTAGAGCAAACTAGTTAGTCCAATTATTTGTTGACAATTCAACCACCAAAATCATTTAGAAAAAAGGTGTAAGCCTATTTCCCTTTCAGTTTATTTTCAAATGTTCAGTCAGTTTATATGCTTATCATATTTATATGATTTATATGATTCATATGTTTTGTGTTCTCATGATCCATATGGTTATGGATATATTTGAGATCACGATTTATATGGTTAATTATCTGTCATCATCATAATATTAATTTATGGAATTAAAATGATATGGAAAATGTCTATAATTCTAACAATTCCCTTGACATGATTCAATCATTTTTAATTCATTGTTTTTTTGAACTATTTAGTGTTACTACACATGGGCATTTATTTTACATGTAACTGAGTTCCTGTTGAAATAAACTACTATATCCAAGTAGTTTATTTTGTAACGTGTAGTATAAAATAAACTACATGTTCTATTGATACCATAATTCTTGTATATAAACTACATGTTCTATTGGTGCCACAATGCTTCTATATAGTGACTTGTTATTAAAAGAAATCACATGATCTTGGTAATTATCTGGTTGTAGAATTGCAATTTTTTATTTTGTCTTGACGTTTTGTTAACACTATACTGAATGGTTGAATGGACGATAGAATTATATGTCAAGTTCTTTGTGTGTCAAAGTAACACACGAGTACTGTAGTAGTAAAGTCTTCCATGGCAAAGAGCCTAGCCATAGAGCCAAGCATTTTATTGGGTCAATTTTTCATTAGGTCACTTTTATTTTCTTTTGCATCCTTCTTAATTCAAGATTTTTCTTTTTTAGGGTTAGTTTAGAAACTTAAATCTCCCCCTGGATTCTCGATGATTGAGAGAAAAATTAAACTAATTTCCCCTTCAAAATCTAAAAATGCAGGAGGGAATTTAAGTTTTTAAATTAGCCATTAAGAACGTGTTTAGATGACTGCATGATGATTGGGCCTGTCCCGGCACATGCAAGTTTTATTTGTTTGTATGTCTGGATGATGTTCAAGACTTGATGTGTGCAAAAACAATCCTAGAGCCTAGCTCTACTCGTATGCCAGAATTGAGTGATTCTCACGGGCCAGGCTAGGCGGGTGCAGCTCAAGCTCGTACAAGAGAGAGCAATACGATCATTCAGACAACCAAACAACTGCTCCACTTAGACACTGTTTGAAAGCAACCTAGTTTTTAAGAATTCAGTTTATATCTCTAGTTTCTAAAAACTAGTTTTAAAAAATTGATTAATAGTATTTGAAACTATCTCAGTTTTCATCAACCGACTTTAGCTAGGTGAGGCTAGTTTTTTGGTTTTTAAAAAAACTAAAAGTTCAGTTTCTATAAACTAGAGTGTAAACTAGTACTAGTCTAATCCCCATGCATTGCGACGGTAACCAACCATATTTAATGATATTGATTGGGTGTCTAAGTGACATTTGAGAGTCTTAATAGACCATCCACGTAAAAATACCATAATAAATGAATTTAATGTCAAAGTGAACATATTGTTCCTATACCAGATATTGAAGTGGTAAGACATAGAAAAGCACAAGTACACCAACATGATTATTCGTGAAATATCAAATACAACAAGTTTATCCTCTAATGCTTAACATGCTTACTGAAATACATATTTGCTCTTTGCCTTTATAGTATCATATCAAACAATAAAAACATTTTTAGCTTTTACAGAGCCTTGTACTCATTTCAGTTGTATAGTTGGTTTCACTTAAAATTCAATGTGCAACAGAGGAAGAAACGGATGGAGGTTATTGCAAAATGGACATGGTTTGTTGCTAGAGCGACAACTACGAGAACGCTGTTGTGCGAACAAATAGGATAATGATGGGATATGATCTGAGACCGCTCGGCGGCACCGCGGCGCGCGGGTTCTGTGTTGCCGCCGCGCACGGGGCAAGCTTGAGCGCCGCCTGGTCCATCGGGACGCGGCCGCACTCCCCCGTGCCGTGCGTCGTATCCAGCCCCGCGAAGCTGGCCACCAGGAGCATCGCGACGACGCAGACGCACCTTGCCTGGAGCTCCATATTTTTTTTCTTGTTGCCTGGTAGTGCACCTCACGCTCTGCTGCCTTGGCTGCACTACACTTCACTGAACTCTGATGAAGTCTCTGGTCGAGCGCTCAGCGCCGGGCAGAGAAGACTGTCGAGCCACTGAGCTCCAACCAATCAGCGATGGAACACAGGGCCGAGGACCGGGGAGAGGGAGTGCTCGGGGAGAGGAGCGCTCAGGAGAGCCGTCGGACAAGACGAACTCCAGCTCGAGCGCCGATCCGTTCTAAGAAACGGGGTAGTGAGATGGACTGCCGTAACAGCGACTGCGGATCGGCTAAATCACACCCCGATAGCAAAATTCCAGAAAGTATTATAATACTAAAATTATAATTACGGTGTTCGGAATACCTATTTTCAGAAGCCCAGTCTTGATGATACCTTGCTGTTCGGGATAACTTGGTTCCAAAAAGCTCTTCAGAGTCAGTTAATTGTCTTAACGCCCCTTTCCTTCCCCAGCGGCAATCAAAGAGACTGGGAGATTCAGATCCACACACATCCGCATCCCTCTCTCCTCGGTTTCCTCTCCCACCACCAACCCCCAGATCGCAGCGATCTCCGCCGCCGCCCTCTCAGGGATTCCGCGCGACAAAGTCAGGCGTAGAGGCTCCAGGAGGAGGAGGGAGGCGCAGCAGGGCGGGTGGGGGAGATGTTCCTCTGGGACTGGTTCTACGGGGTGCTGGCCTCCCTCGGCCTGTGGCAGAAGGAGGCCAAGATCCTCTTCCTTGGCCTCGACAACGCCGGCAAGACCACGCTGCTCCACATGCTCAAGGACGAGGTACGCCACCGTCCCCCGTCTGCTTCCGGTATCCTATCCTAGATCTGCTTCCCTGGGCTTGCCTGATCCGTGCTTGTTTCGATCGTTGCAGCGGTTGGTGCAGCACCAGCCGACGCAGCACCCGACGTCGGAGGAGCTCAGCATCGGCAAGATCAAGTTCAAGGCCTTCGACCTCGGCGGCCACCAGATCGCGCGCCGCGTGTGGAAGGATTACTACGCAAAGGTCGAGCTCCATATCCGTTCTTTTAATACGCGCCGTGTGGTCAGATCTACGCCTTGCGCGCTATGTTGTGCCCTTGATTCAAAACAACGTGTGTGTTTTGAATTTTGATCCGTCCTAGGTTACTTACATAGGAGGTCGTTCTTTTCCTTTTGGCGTAATCCAATCTCGTCTTAGAATTCTGATTTTGCTACTTTGATAAATTGATAAGTAGCTTCTGTATGGAAGCGGTTTACATGCATCAGCCATCAGTTCGGCTTCTTTACTACTCTGTAGAGACGTCGTGAAATTGAGTATAAAAAATTGACAAGTTTGTGATGTAGGTTTAGAATCAATAACATGTACACACAGAAATTCCCAGGTCCTAAAGGTGCATGTTGTTGTATGTTTCTTTCGTTGTCAGTCCTAAGGCTCTTTGAAATGTATGTGACTTTGGGAGGCAACTGCATCAGTTGCTTCATGTACTCGTTGCATTTTGATTCACAATCCACAATTGTATACATACTGTATCTCTGTCAATACATTTTTCTGGTTGCATACATATTTATATTGACATTTATGGCATGTGTTCTTTAGACATACTACTTTCTGTCACTTTTTGTTACTGTAACTTCGGCAATTTTCAACTGATAACATTTTTTCAATTAACAACGTGAAAGTTGCATTCGTCATCTTCACACTATTTCTAGCACAAGTCATTGGCCACTCCATAAATTATTCCTTTTGTGTAGCCAAAGCTTTTAATGTGCACTTCAGACTTTTAGCCATTTTGTATTGACTAATGTGTTACATGTCGTATTGCAATGCATTAGCATATGCCTTTACTTTGCGCTGGTATTCTTTGTGTCATCTTGCTCTACCTTGTAACATTACTGCATCTTTTATTATCTTATATCTACTTTGTAATGCATGGTGTATTCATCCTTTCATTGACTCATTTCACCATCAAGAGGCACCCAAAGTTTGTTTGCATGATTTATTTTTAACATTGGTCTAAATATGTATTTTGTTAGGTGATATTTCATTTTACATGCTGATGTTTCCGTTATTTCCTATAGTCTTTGCACACTGTGCTATCCTTATTCCTTGTACCAAATTTTTTGAAGCAATGATTAGTTGCAGAATGCAGATAGTTATTTGTTCGGTTCCTGTGTTCTATCTTTCTTTTGCAGCTCGCTATAAGCTAATAATTTTTCTTATGCCTCTGCTTCTATTCCATCAGATGCAGCTTTTCATGTCTGCCTGATTTTTCTTTTTCATATTGCAACAGGTTGATGCTGTAGTATACCTGGTAGATGCATATGATAAGGAGCGATTTGCTGAATCAAAGAAAGAGCTCGATGCTCTCCTGTCTGATGATTCTTTGGCCAATGTTCCATTTCTCATCCTTGGCAACAAGATTGATATCCCATATGCTGCCTCTGAAGAGGAGCTACGGTATCACCTAGGCCTTAGCAACTTCACAACCGGGAAGGGCAAGGTCAACCTTGGCGACTCCAATGTCCGTCCACTTGAGGTCTTCATGTGCAGTGTTGTTCGCAAGATGGGCTACGGTGATGGTTTCAAGTGGGTCTCCCAGTACATCAAGTAGGGCCCTCGCTGAGGGCGCATGCTCAGCCCGGCGAATTTTTTTGCCTTTTCGTTCCGGTTGGTTCGTGACGAGAACGAACGATGGTCGCTAGGAAAGTATCATGGAGGGTACGAAGAGGAAAAACAGTGCTTAACATTGTTGAACATGTTGAATCTTTAGCGTCAAAACAATTTATGTCGAACTCTATTCTTTCGCTTTTCCATACAACGTTTACTAAGTACTTGCGATGCATTATAAAATTATTGCTTTCTTTAATTGTGGTGTAATGTTCGTGCATTGCAACTGAGTAGGAGTCGTTGCATTATCATTGCATGTTCTTGGTTTGATTATGTTTTCTTAAAGCCTCTATCTGTACTATAAAAAGTCTAGTTTTCTTTTGTCAATCACGATCGTTAGATCTATTTTTTATTAGAATCATAGGGCTGTCGTTTATTGGCAGGAACGCAGAAACTATCAATGGACCGGGTCCTTCGGCACGACATTGGTCAGTGCATGACCAGCATTATCCGTGAGATTGGATCCCCGCTTGCACGCAGCGAGGCCTATGTGACCGTATCATACGTAAGTTTTCTGGATATATACAGGTGCATATAAATAACATTAGGTTGCACCGGTGTTCAGTTTTTAGGATGCAGCCTGATTCTCATGCTGGCAACCAAACAACCTGTATGTGCGTATATCAGTAGACCGGGTCCTTTAGCATGGCATTGGATCGCTGCAAAATTATGTGCATCTGCCTTTGCGGCCTCTCACATACATCCAATGCAGGCCCACATGAATAGAAGAAAAAAAAACCAAGGAGGGCTTCTATTTCTGTAGTGTGGATCTGCACGGGATGGATGTGAGAGGCTACAAAGGTGTGCCTTTGCATTCGGGATGTACATAATTTTTCCCATGCCGCCACTCCCCCACCCCCAACCCAATCACTGCACGCCTCCTTGAGACCTACTCGAGTGGAGCAAGGAAAGGAATGACACGTATGTGCCCTCGCCTTCGTTCGTCTACTGACGTGTAGTTGTAGGCCTTGTGGCCATAGGGGAAGGATCCGGGTAGCTTCGTCAAGCGCATGACGCACATGCTCAGCATCTGTTGCGGCCGCCATAGTTTCGACCTCTAGAAGAGCACCTGCTCCTCTTGCGGCTACCCTACCGCCTCCCTACTTCCTCCCTCTCTCCGTTCGTTTGCCTCTGCCTCACTGCTAGATCGAGACATTTTTAGTGTTACCATGTTCCGTTGTGGCCGTCCCAGTTTCCATCTCCAGAAGAGCATCTGCTCTCCTACGACTACCCTGCTGCCCGCATCCACAAGTGCATGATATGCCTCCTTGCTTCCTCTCTCTCCCTCTCTATCTCCGTCATTTGCCTCGCTGCTAGATCGAGCAAGTTTTAGTGTTACCCTATTATGTTTCGCCCTGATTGTAATATGTTGCTTCGTGACATATCTAGATGGCCAAATAGTGGGATTTAGTATGTTCTATTGTGAACTTAAAACTGGGTGAGATTTTGAACGTTGTCACATATGCAGACGTTTGTTGCTTTTAACTTTATGTGTGTGTATATATGCATCTGTATATTATTATGCTACTGACTTATATGTGATTTCTGCTAATGTGTTGTTGAATTTATTCCTGCATGAAATGATGATGGAAACATTGCTCCATGTTACTAATTATACTTGATTGACAACAATGTTTTTCAAGATGATCCTAGTGTGCCACTTGTTGATTTTGTGCTACTTTAGAACCTTTGATTCGTTTCAAGCATATTATATTGTTTTGCTGTTCATGCCTTGTATGTTTGTGCATTTCCCTCATCTAGAGAACTCGTTGTATGCACTTTTGTAGCATGTTCAACCCTGATTTTGTTTACTAATTGATGAAAATGAAAGCTACCCTAATTTTGTTTATGAAGGACCGATGAGACTATTAGAGGGGGAGGGGTGAATGGGAGCCACAAAATTTTCTCTACTCTAGAGAGCACACGTGACTTGATCCCAACTTCAATCCAATCCCACGGGACTCCAAAAACCGCGTAACACAGTACAAATCAATCTAGCGTCGATTGACTGCACCAAATAGTTAGAACAAAACCCCTTAGAAAACTACAGAAGATGGACTTTAGAACTGCAGAACAGAAGAAGCAACAACGTCGCTCTGATGGGCGGCAGTGCCATGCAGCGGAAGTGCTACACATAGCGCGACAGTGCCGCACGACCAAAAATTCACAGATTGATCTCAAATTTCACATGCAACAAGCACAGAGGGAGAGAAGATGATTTATGAAGTTTAAGCAAGAAAAGATATATGCAACTAAAATAGATTCAAAAACTCAATTTGAAATGGGGTTTGTTGGGGTTTTGTAAACACAAATCAAACTAAAGAAGAACATCACATGCCCATGATCTTCTTGTAGTAGAGACCAAAACTAATCTATGGGTGGTCCTCCAACAACAAGTATCCCCAAATACTTCACAGAATGAACAAGAACAAGATTTCTCCCAAAATCCAAATGGAAGAGGTGAGGAAAAAGAGGAAGAACACACCAAGTGCAAACACACAATCAGACTTGAGATGAACGACGAAAGCACGCTGGACCACCTGTGGTCATGACCATACTTCCCCACAAAATTGAATACACGGACGCAGAGGTTCAAAACATCGGTGTATCTCCTCGCTACAAAAGTGAAAGTGGTTAAGCCTAGGGCAATGGGAAACTAAGAGTGCCCTAATCACTAGCCAAAGAGATAGCTGTAGCAATAGCCCTCCCACCTATTTATAGGGGGTTATTTCACTAGTCTAAACTACCCCTAAATACATAAAGCTCATCCACTTAGTTGGGGACAAAATGGACAAACTCCTAGAATATGCATCTGACGGCCACACACTCTTCAAGAAGTTCGCCTTGATGCTGTGATATCTTGGCCTCAGGGGATGGTGATATCCTTCCCAAGGCTTAATAGAATTAATAGAGTACTCATATCAACAAGGTGCATCTTCTTTTTCGGAAGCCTTTCTTGGAAGAACCTTCAAGTTGAGCGTGCTTGTATTGGAGCAATTTGGGATGGGTGACCGACCGAGAAGTTTTCTCGGGTGCGCATGAGTGAGGACAAAGTGCGCACAAAAGACCCGTGTTGGTCCATGGGGACAATATATGATCCTAGAGAGCTGCCATGAGTATGTACCGCTGGTCCGAGAGTGGACGGGGTGTTACAAGTGGTATCAGAGCCGACCCTCGCGATTTTACGGGCGTGTGTGGGTTAGGGGTTCGGGTATATGGCGCATGACAGATGTGGGCCTAGAGTGGTCACATGGCATGGCATATGACGACACTAGTCACACAGACGTGGCCAAGAGGGAAGGTTCCTGGCTTGGGGTTAACCGACGAGGACGTTGGTCTTCTAAGAGGGTGCATTGTGATATCTTGGCCCCAGGGGATGGTGATACCCTGGCCCAAGGCTTAATAGAATTAATAGAGTACTCAGATCAACACGGTGCATCTTATTTTTTCGGAAGCCTATCTCGAAAGAACCTTCAAGTTAAGTGTGCTTGGCTTGGAGCAATTTCGGATGGGTGACCGACCAGGAAGTTTTCTCGGGTGTGCATGAGTGAGGACAAAGTGCGCACAAAAGACCCGTGTTGGTCTATGGGGACCATATATGATCCTAGAGAGCTGCCCGGAGTAAGTACCACCGGTCCGTGAGTGGATGGGGTGTTACAGATGCACCCTTCGCAATGACACTGCATGTCGTCTCTGATTCTCGCTAAAACTGCACCGCCGAGTTTTGAGACCCAAACTTGGTGAAACCAACAAAATGTAGCGCTAGGTGGTTTTGAGGCTCAACCACCAAAAATACTGTGAGTAGAGTACTCCATACGTATCCCACACGTCCTAGACATGTGTTCCGTTGTAGGACCGGTTAGGCGACCAGAGGGGCGGTAATGAGAGCCACTAATTTTTTTTGTCTTGCGAGTACGTGACTTTGATCTCAAAGGGACTCAGTGAAGTAGAATAGGGAGTAACACAAACTGGTGTCGTTTGTATGCACCAAAAATCCTAAGAACTGCAGACCTAACTTCCTAGAAAATATCATAGTCAAAATCACAAGGAAGTCAGAGCAGCAGTGCCAGCCTTAGTCCAGCAGTGCTGGGGTCCGTGTCACACCCGGTTTTGGAAGGCAAACCGAATGCGAACTATGTACGTGCCATGATATTAAATTCACGCACACAGCGATTACATAATTGGACATCATCACACAATGCTCCAAATAATAGCAGAAATAGGTATTTTATTACATCACGATGTCCAAAATATCCACAAAGTTATTAACTTAAACTATAATCGAAGTGTTGAACGAAACATAACACGATAAGGCCTTCACAGGCAGCTGACTGGGGGTTTGCCGCTAGTCTAATCTAGAACTCGTCAAAGTCCTGAAACTCCTGAAAGTCCTCCATATTGCCATCATCTTTTCCTGAGCACTGGTTGCAATGGGGACAACCTGGTGTTTGGTGTTTTTAAGCAAGGGTGAGTACTCATCAACGTACTTAGCAAATATCCCGTTTGGCTAAAGTGGACTAGCTGTATGTGGGGTGAAGCTTAAAGTAGTTGCTTTTAGTTGGTCAGGTATTTATTACTAGTAGAGAGCCAAGTTTTAGCAATAATCCCAAGTTATTAACCTAAAAAGTACTCCCTCTAAGAGGAAATACCAGAATCCATAATTATAATCATCATCAATAAGCATCATTATAAAGGTAACCAGAGTAACTCTAATCAAAGGAGCTCCCAAGGCTTCTCATAACCGTGAGCACGATTGATATACTAGTTTCTAACCCTCTGCAGAGGTTGCACACTTTACCCACGAGTCGTGATCCTTTTCCAGCCTGGGTTTGCAAGACCCGATCTTCACTACCGAGGTGAATGGCTAGGGATTCACTACATAGCCTTTACAGAGATTCCCAGAGCTCGTAGCTGCTCGTTAGGTTTCTCTAGTTTAATAAACACAGTACCTCTCCCCGCAGGAGGGATGACTAATAAAAGCAAAACGAACAAACCTCGGCACCCAACCTCGGCAGAGCAAGTACTGTGCTCGGACCTCATTGATGGCACGATGGCGAAGCCGACTACACCTCAAGTTCCTCTAATTAATAAGCTAAGGGCGTCCCATACCACCCTCATGGTTGTATTGTTTTCCCGGGTGGTCATCCAATGAATAGGTCCTTATAGAGAGGTACTCGGGAAACAGCCCGAGTCCCCTAAAGTGTCACAAGTCCATCATCATAATCAAGATATCATCATCGTATCATAAATATTCTCATCATGTTCATTGATTAAAGTAAATAAGTAGCATGATACTACTCATAGTAGCCAATGCCCAATGGATAACCAAGGACAGGAAAATAGAACACTAGTCAATCCTTAGGTTGATCATGGTATGTGGGACAATGAATTATAAAGTAAGTAGGACATAATAGGTCAGAGGACACTTGCCTTCACCAGGTTGATGCTGAGGGAAATCTCCTGCAACACTCTTGGGAACCACATACTGCTTGTTGTCTACGCAAAGCAATAATTCATTCAACACACTTGGGAAATAGCAAAAGGACAGTACACCAAACATATGCAATAGAATAAACACAAGTTAAATAGAAAGGTAAATACATATTGGTGCATTGTAGGTTTGGGGTAGGTCACTATGCTAAGTGGTCTATTGTTCTCTAACTAAGTCTATCTTAGTCAATTACTTTCTTAAATCAAGTTATTTCAGGGATGGGATTATACATTAACTAGAGTTGGACCTATAAAGTTAAGCATTTGAACATTCATTAAGGGCTTTTATCTTTATTTTATTGCTAATAAAGTTCCTATAGCCTCAACTCTAACCTAGAGAACAACTATAAAATTGAGACATGGAAACAGTGGATGAACACAATTTTAGCAGATAGAAAATAATATAATGAACATTTTGCAATTTGAACCACCTAATTTGGAGTTCATATGACAAAGTTATGAATTTCAGGAGTTTTAAAATTCAAAAACCCTAATTTAGATACATTTCTCTAATTAAATAAAAATCTAGGGTCTCTCAGCAAGAACCCAGGGGCTCGGTTGCAAGGGCTAATGATGGCGGGTTCTAATCCCGGGAACCCAGGGGATTTTTAAGCAAAATACCTGCGGCGAAGGGGTACCAAGGCTTCTCGTTCGTCAGATCGGGAGCGGAGAGCCGAGATTAGAAGCGCGCGGGGGGGGGGGGATGAGAGCGCAAGGAGGGGGAACGCGGCGGCTAGCCGGTGGGGCCTAGAAGCCAGTGTCCTATGGCTGAGCCCTGTGCGACGTGACCCCCAGCGCGCGTACGACGGCTGACAGTGGGCCCTTGGCTTGATCGAGCCCGCTGGTCAGCGGTACCACGCGGGCGAGGACACGCGCTAATGGGCGGGGCTCGCCGGTCAGCGACCCAGAGCAGAGGGGTTAAAGGGTCGGCGCGGAAGAAATTGACAAGGGAGCGCTAACAGATGGGGCCCGGGGGCAGAGGGAGGAAGTGCGAGCACGCGGATGAGGCCGACGCGCCGATAGGGCGGTCCCACCGATCAGAGAGAGAAAGGGGGGAGCGGGCCAAATAGGCCAAAAGGGCGAGGGGGAGAGGTGGCAGGCTTCTTTTCCCTTTCTTTTATTTCTAAATTATGCTTCCCTTTTCCTTTTTATTTTATCCTTTGAATTCAAATGCAAATATTGTTACACCCGGATTTAAGGGGTAAACCCAGATGCGTCTCATATGAGCGCCAAAGAAGAACAACACATACAATGACCAAGTGTATAGAGATAAATGTCATGAACATTATTAAATAACGAGAATGTCTTACAATATAACTAATAATAGATAAAGAAAACTAATACTATTTCCTTGACGCCATTAAGTCGACTGGGAGACGACTCTTAGACCTCATCAAACTCCTCGTAGTAGTCCTCCTCCTAGGCTACCTGCTCTTCACCTGTGGGAGGCAGAGTTTTATTGCAAGAGTGAGCACACAAAAGTTCATCGCTCAACAAGTGTAGGGAATAATGTGCATGGGCTCACAAAAGTGGGGGCTCATGTATAGTGTCAAGATGATTAACAATAATGGTTAAGGCAAAGCGTTGCTTTTTAATAAGTTGGTCAAATTTTATTAGCAGTTACTAAGTATAAGTAAATACCAACCCAAATAATGAGAGATCATAATTAATAAATAAACCACAATGCGATGCAAATGTCTAATTAAGTTTAATGTCATAAGTTACTCATGTGAGGGTCCGAGCCGCTCATGACCGTGAGCACGGCTGATATACCAGTTTTACACTATACAGAGGTTGTACATCTTTACCCACAAGTCGTGTTACCCATCTGCCACAGGGTTGTATGGACCCCATACACCTCTACCGAAGAGGCGAGGCAGGGTAGCACTACTGTAACACCCTGAATTTGGTAGTATAAAATTTCTTTCTTATGATCATCCAAATTCAGGTGTTACTCTTCTCTGTCTCACTCTAGATTCTCTCTCTCTTTCTCTAGTTTTCTCCCTCTCTTTTTCTTTTAATTAGAGTTAGTTGTATTAGTGAAGGATTATTTATTTTATGCTGCGACACCGTAACTTGGCCTTTGGGCCGTGTATCTTTGTTGAGCCCATTAGAGCGCGTCCAGGGAGGGAGTCACGCTCCTAACCCTTATATAATCAATAGCCACCACCACATTAGGGCTCAGGTTTTGCTTAACTTAGATCTGTCAAGAACAGTCGTCGTAGATCGGTTTGTGAGACCCCAACTTGTGAGCTTAATCATTCATCCACAATATTCCAAATTGTGTTCTTTCTTGTTCTTGCTTGTGTCTTCGATTCTCAGGCAGGAATTAGCCCTCGTGGCGAGGTCAATCGCGCAGTGCACGGTTCATAACCAGAGGAGAAGTGGTGCTGCGATTGCGGGGTTCTAGTCGTGTTGATTGGAAGCCGAATCGTCTGTGTGACATCTCCACCAAATCGATAGTTACCTTCACCTGTCGGAAGATCAGGCACCCCCGTTCCTATCAAGTGGTATCAAAGACTCAGGTATTACCGTCAGGATTACCCTAGTTTATTTTATGTTTTCTTCCTATAGCTCCAGAAAATTGCCATACAAAAAAATTCCGCTGTCCTAGAACCCTGTTTAGCCTTGCAATTTCGTTTCAGATTGCTTTGTTGAGTTTGTCTCCGTGTTCGAGTCTTGTTGCTGGTTTAGGTCGTGTCGTCATCGTAGTTCAACCGCTCCGTTGCTGTTATTTGTTTCTGCCGCTATCCCATCCACCTTTCCCAGATTACAAGTCGAGACACCACATTACTCGATTTGCCCTCGCTAGCCGCCTTGTGTGAACTCTCGCTACGCTAGCCCTAGATTAGGTTGCAAGCCGCCTTGCATCGCAGCCCCTCCTTGTTTCATCATCTGGCGCTTACCTATTGCTTATACCAGGGAGGTTTGTGCCCCTGTGCTCCATAGCCGCCGCTACGGTTCCTGCCAATTTGTGCCTTTGACAACCATAACTTGAGATACCTTCCATAAAACGGACATAACTTTTCGCTCGGTGCTCCGTTTGAGCTTAATTTTTTACAGCAGATTCCTGACTCCATTCTGGGGTGACCCAAACTCGCCCTCGGCCTATTTGGTTCGGTCAAAAAATTCAAAAAAAATTGGGAAGATAATTAAAAAAATGTTTAAGTGCTTTCACGAATTTCAGAGATCCTTTGTGAATTTCTCTAGGTCACAATACAACTCTGTTTCAAGTGAAATTTTGTGTGCTTCCATCCTTTGTGATTTTGGATCAGTGGTAAAAAATTTAGAATATTTCAGAGAACTCGTTGTATGCACTTTTGTAGCATGTTCAACCCTGATTTTGTTTACTAATTGATGAAAATGAAAGGTACCCTAATTTTATTTATGAAGGACCGGTGAGACTATTAGAGGGGGAGGGGTGAATGGGAGCCACAAAATTTTCTCTACTCTAGAGAGCACACGTGACTTGATCCCAACTTCAATCCAATCCCACGGGACTCCAAAAACCGCATAACACAGTACAAATAAATCTAGCGTCGATTGACTGCACCAATTAGTTAGAACAAAACCCCTTCAGAAAACTACAGAAGATGGACTTTAGAACTGCAGAACAGAAGAAGCGACAACGTCGCTCTGATGGGCGGCAGTGCCATGCAGCGGTAGTGCTACACATAGCGCGACAGTGTCGCACGACCAAAAATGCATAGATTGATCTCAAATTTCACATGCAATAAGCACAGAGGGAGAGAAGATGATTTATGAAGTTTAAGAAAGAAAAGATATATGCAACTAAAATAGATTCAAAACTTAGTTTGAAATGGGGTTTGTTGGGGTTTTGTAAACACAAATCAAACTAAAGAAGAACATCACATGCCCATGATCTTCTTGTAGTAGATACCAAAACTAATCTGGGTGGTCCTCCAACAGCAAGTATCCCCAAATACTTCACACAATCAACAAGAACAAGTTTTCTCCCAAAATCCAAATGGAAGAGGTGAGGAAAAAGAGGAAGAACACACCAAGTGCAAACACACAATCAGACTTGAGATGAACGACGAAAGCACACTGGACCACCTGTGGTTATGACCATACATCCTCACAAAATTGAATACACGGACGCAGAGGTTCAAAACATCGGTGTATCTCCTCGCTACAAAAGTGAAAGTGGTTAAGCCTAGGGCAATGGGAAACTAAGAGTGCCCTAATCACTAGCCAAAGAGATAGCTGTAGCAATAGCCCTCCCACCTATTTATAGGGGTTATTTCACTAGTCTAAACTACCCCTAAATACATAAAGTTCATCCACTTAGTTGGGGACAAAATGGACAAACTCCTAGAATATGCATCTGACAGCCACACACTCTTCAAGAAGTTTGCCTTGATGCTGTGATATCTTGGCCCCAGGGGATGGTGATATCCTGCCCAAGGCTTAATAGAATTAATATAGTACTCATATCAACAAGGTGCATCTTCTTTTTCGGAAGCCTTTCTCGGAAGAACCTTCAAGTTGAGCGTGCTTGGATTGGAGCAATTTGGGATGGGTGACCAACCGAGAAGTTTTCTCGGGTGCGCATGAGTGAGGACAAAGTGCGCACAAAAGACCCATGTTGGTCCGTGGGGACAATATATGATCCTAGAGAGCTGCCATGAGTAAGTACCACGAATAGAGTGGGAGGGCTATCATCACATGCGGCTTGCACCGAAGCCACACCCACAGCTCGCGGTGGAGCTAATGGATTCCCTGCGCCGACGAGCAATTAAACCCCACCGCCACCTAATCCCGCCCTCTGATCTATGCCGACAAATGTAGAGATGAAGGCAGACGAGATGAAGGGTACCTCATTGGTAGAGGAAGAAGTGATAACGATGGCCACGGAACTCGACGAGTCGACTGTGAATCCCAACTCTAGCGAGCGATTCCGACAGGAACATGCTCCAATCCCTACCGACGAGGTCCTGTTCACCTGCCCGGGGACGTCGCGCATTCCCACAACCCGATTCACATAGCCCAAACATCGTTGAAGGCAAGGAACAACTGTTGTGGTGTCACTACCCCCTCGGCAGCGACTTAGCCTACTTCCTCTGCGTGCTAGGGTTCCCTGGAGGCGGCGCAAGGTGTGGTATATATCCCAACATGGCACCAAGGGGGTCAGCAAATGTGGACAAGGTTGGCCTGAGGTGGTTAGGAGCAGCCATAAAATCTCACGCGGAGAGGTCGACCATGGAGCCCCCATGACGGTGAGGCAGATTGCTTTATGTAGCTCCCTACGTAGAGGGCCCACCAGTCAACGGTACCACGGCGCGGGCGCAAGGCATGAGAGCGACTGGCCGGTGGGACCCATGCAACAGCGAGAGCGTAGAGGGCGAGCGGCTGTCGCACACTTTGAGGAGAAAAAAGAGTCGTTTCAAACTCCCTGCTCATAAGATTTGAAAACTTGGAAACAAGAGTCGTTTCAAACCATACAAAGCTTTTTGGAGTTTAAAAGGGTATAACTGCCATGTTTGAGGAGAAAAATTGTTTTGTCCACATAGCCCATTTTAAAACCTTTTCAAAGCAAGAAAGACTTCAAACACTTATACAAGGCTCTAGGGGTTTGTTTCAAACCATACAAGGCTTTTGGAGTTTAAAACATGGTTTGGAAATTTGAGACTCTCAAAACGAGGGAGCTGCTTCACATAGAACTCTTCCTCTATATACCCATTCAAAAAGGTACCCTTGACATCCATTTGAAAAAACTTAAAACCCTTTGAAGTAGCAAAGGCTAAAAGGATCCTAATGGCCTCTAAATGGGCAACAAGAGCAAAGGTCTCCTCATAGTCAATACCTTCTTTCTGGCAATACCCTTGCACAACCAACCTCGCGTTGTTTCTCACTACCAACCCATCCTCACTCTCTTTGTTTTTGAAAACCCATTTGGTACCTATGGGATGGCAATTTGAAGGAGGCGGCACCAAAACCCAAACCTGATTTCGCTTAAAATTTTCAACCTCCTCATGCATAACATTGACCTAATTAGAATCATACAAAGCACATTCAACATCCCATGGCTCAAAAGAAACAACATAACTAAGTGAGCAAAATGTGACATCTGCTGATACCTGGAGTGAGTGACTCGCATATCAATCTCACCAATCATTTGTTGAGGAGGGTGATCATGCTGAACATGCCACAGATCCATCCTCGAAGAGGTGGCCTCCCCCTCAACATCAGCCTCAACTCCTCTAGTCTTAGTAGGAGCTAGCTCGAGCAGACCCCAAGTAGTGGATGTAGTGGGATTGGGTTCGTTAGCCGAAGTAGTGGAAGCAGACTCAACTGGGGACGTCGGCGGAGTCAGCTCGGTATCACCCCAATCAGCATCGTCATGCTCCTCCTTCACAAAGATGGTATGTCCCATCTGATCTAGACCTGCAGGCTCAAAGACAGGGGATGGACATGGTGCGATCTCATCGAATGTTACCTCACAAGTCTCCATAATGCGGTTAGTCTCCAGGTTAAGAACACGATAAGCACAAGAATGTAATGCATAACCTAGGAAAACCTCATCAGAACACCGATACTCAAATTTGTCCAAATTGCCCTGTTTGAGCACAAAGAATCTGCAGCCAAACACTCTAAAATGACTAACCTTGAGTGGCCATCCAAACCACAACTCATAAGAAGTCTTGTTCAAGAAAGCTCAAAGAAAGATGTAGTTTAACACATGGCAAGCAGTGTGAATCGTTTTAGCCCAAAAATGCCTAGGAGTCCTATGCACATCAAGCATGGTCCTGGCCGTCTCAACAAGGGTCCGATTATTGCATTCAACAATGCCATTTTCCTGAGGCACATACGGAGAGGAAAATTGATCCTCAAGTCCCAAATAAGCACAAAAAATTAGTATTTTTTGAATTTTGTGCCATTGTCACTGCATATAGCTCTCATGGCATTCTTGGGAAACTAATTTTGCAACCTAAGAATCGAATCTCGAGCATAAG
Organism: Zea mays; assembly: GCF_902167145.1. NCBI lineage: Eukaryota > Viridiplantae > Streptophyta > Magnoliopsida > Poales > Poaceae > Zea > Zea mays. Next base: position 64,119,009 of record NC_050098.1, read on the forward strand.
TGAATACCTCATCCTTCACCTTCTTGAAGAACAACCAAGAGTAGTGAGAAAAATCAAAGCTCAAGTGTCCTAGTCACCTATGCCACTTCCAAATCAAAGAAGAGGATCCTGCCAGCAAAGAAGGGCAAGAAGAATGTGACAAATCAGCACAGAAAACTTGACCAAAAGGGAAAATCTGACAAACAAGATCCCCCTGGGCATCCAAAACCTGAGTCAAGCGCTTTTTAAAGCGCACTTCATAGTCATCCTCAAGGAGTTGTGAAACAGAAAGCAAATTGAAAGACACGGGGTGAGCAAATGGCACAACACTAGAGTTAGGATACTGAGGATAATACAAGTACTGCGACATCTGCCCATAAAGTGTTAGGAAAAACACCAGTCATCCCTAGTCTAGAAGGGAAGCAATAACTACAAGAAGGAAACTGTGGTCTGCTAGGGAAGTAAGAACCAAAACCACTGCCACAGGGTCCTTGGCCATTTGGCACATGACCAACACCCCGCCAGGCACGACCACCACATGGCCTCTCCACCTATGGCCTAGTAGCAAGAGGCAAAGCACCTCTAAGCCTCACAAGATGTCTCTGAATAGACTGAGCATGAACATCATGAGAAGGGCGGTTCATGTTCTTCCTACTCAACTCAGAAACCCACCACTTATCTCTCTTCCTCCTAAAGCAAAAATCAGCCAGATGCCATCCCTCGCACAATACTCACAATGGAGCCTCGCCTCTCTCTTGGGTGGATTTTGCTTGTGGGAGGGGGCTTTCTTTTTGGGTGGCTAAGGAGTTCTAGGAAGGGGATCACTAGAGATGTCGGGAAGGGTATCAAGTGTCTTCCTAAGGTGGTTAGGTTTTGGAATCCACACTTGTTTGTAAGGAGGGGCTCTCATAGGCTCCTCAATCACACCATCTCTCATAGGGTGATTGAGAGTACCTAGACGAGGGGTCAATAGGTGATCCTGTCAAATTAACTCTAAACAACACAAACTTGGTTTATAATATGTGTTAGTGAGAACTAAAACCAAGTTAGGATGAGAATAGAGAAGAAGGGAGAACTCTTCACTTGATTGCTCCTTTAAGATGAGTATTAAACTTAGGAGCAACATTGCAAGTGAGTAGAGAACTAAAGAAGACATTAATCACAATAAGTAAAATGGATAAGAGACTCAACGATTTTTACTATGGTTCGGTCAATGCCTACTCCACGTTGTGGTGACCTCTTTTTGTCAAAGGTGCACTCAACCTCTCTCAAGTGATCCAAAGATCAAACTTGAGTGCCACAATTTGTCTTATTATATCAATATCCCTTTGTGAGGAATCTCCACAAATTGGAGTCTCTCACGCCTTACACAAATGATTACAATCAAATCTAGAGTAAGGAGGGGAGTAGAGACACACACAAGAGCACAACACAGCAGCAACACACACATGCAAAAGAGAGAGGACACGAATCAAAACGACAGAGTCACAACTCAATAACGCGCTCAAATCTCTGTCTAACTAATCAACTGTTGGGGGCCTTCGTCTTCCGAAGGTACTCAAAAACACTACTAACATGTTTCCCAAGTATAATATATGTACAGGAACCTTGGGACATGGGATGAAGTTTTACATGATATGAAGAGCACGATTCGGGAGAAGGATGAGCCAGTGCCGAAGCTACCCGTGAAAAAGCTTCGGCTCAGCAATGGAAAATGAAACCGACTTAAAGGGGAAAAGTCTGTTTTGTCCTCGATAGATTGTCCTTAAGTCAATAGTAAATGTCAAGGGCATGAATGTAATTCTACACATGCTGTGTCCTATGCTTATAAATAGATGAACAGTGACACCGTACTGTTCACGCTGACTTGTATCCACTCGCACGTCACGCCTGGACTTTTGCCTTCTGTCAAGCCGAAGGTATAAATGTAATTCGATATCGATCATGTTTATTCATGATAATATAATAAAAAATACTCTGATAATAGCATATGATTATTCATGTCATTTCCCATGTTTCATATGCTTCTACTTTCATTATTATATGCTGAGATGATGAAGGTACGCCCTTCATGACCTTCGTCTGAAGATCATTATATCCTAAGGGAGATAATGTTTCGAAGGATGAAGGTCTTTTAACCATTAATACTTGTGTTGTCTTATTCTTGACTCATAGCATTTGAGAACAAGTGACCAACATCAACAATGTGGTCGCAGAGGTTTAGAGTTGTAGTGTGCTCAAAGTATGCTTGGGTTACTACTCCATGCGCCTAGGAGGTCCTTTTATAGCCCCAAGGGACCTAGGAGCTGTTGGAGCTTCATTTGGAAGCTCCCAGCCTTCCCTGTCTCTAGGTGCACCAGACTGTCCGGTGGCGCACCGGACACTGCACAGTGCTACAATCAACAGATCCCTGATTGGTCACTTTCCATTTTAGGTGGACACCGTACTGTCCTGTGCGCCATCTGACGGTTAGAGAGTGGCCATTACGGTTGGACGGTCACCAGATTGTCCGGTGGGTGGTACCAGACAATACGGTGCTACACAGACCAGCCCAAGTTCTTCTTTTTCGTTCCAACTTTCTTTTGCTCCTTTTGCCTTGACTTCATATGGTCCCTAGTTAATACCTAAAACAATTGACTAAGTGATAGAAGCATACCTTTTTTACTTTGATCCATAGATGTTTCAGTGTGCCCATTTTCAAGCCTAAAGAATGGTTTTCCTTATATTTCTTAATTTGCTTTACAACTACCTGTGCTCATGCTTCTAGGAAAATATGTTAGTCCATAGTAATGTGTTGAGCATTTAATCACCAAAACAGATAGAAATGGCCCAAGGGCACCATTTCCCTTTCAATCTCCCCCTTTTTGGTGATTTATGCCAACACATCAAAAGCAACTTACAAGGTACTATAACCAAATATGAGCCAAGTTTTGAAAATTGAAGTCAAATCAAACACAATAGAATTAGTATAGAATTTGGCATATTTGGATCATTTTTCCACCACTTGGTTTATTTTCGCAAAATAGATTTGGATCAAAAGCCAAAAGCTCCCCATAGATTTCTCCCCACAAGAGAGTAGTTTTGCAAAAGAGGGTTTTGATCAAAAGACAAGTACTAAACACAATATTTTTTTTGAAATTCTTTTGAAATTCACATGTGGTGGTAGATCCAGTTGCTTTGTCCCTAATTTCTCCCACTTTGGCATTAAACACCAAAATGGAGAAATTAGTGGCCTTAAAACCTCGTTGCCTCACCAAAAAATTGCAAATTAAGGGCAAGAAGGCAATGAATAGCAAGGGCAACTTGAACATGGTACAATGATATTGTTTTGCAGTGGAAGCCTATTTCATTGATCAAGTCCACTATTTCTCTTCCAATTCACCTTTGAGACTACACCAAAATCACTTAAGCAAACATATTAGTCTCAAAGGGTCAAGTTGTAGCATATCCTCCCCCTAAACATATGCATCATTTGCACAAGGACTTGTGAGGTCCAGGGATAATGTTTTACAACTTGAACACCAAAATACATAATTAAGCTCAAAATAGCATGGTGAAGAATTGATGTGACCATACCAATATCATCGACCTTGCCGACCATTCCTACTGGACCTATCACTCAAAGCCGAGTGAAAAAGATACAACGAGAGGTGCACACACTACTTTATAAATTTCAATTAAACACTAATGAGAACCTTATGTTACCTAAATCGTGTATGTTGATATTTCTTAGGTTCACCAAAGAGGAAAGACAAAACATATCAAGGGCGAATTTGAGAGAAGATCTATGTTCGAGTTAGTCCAACGCAAAAGAACCATCCAGAAGAAACAGTCATATCTTTTGATTCCCAAAAGCTATGAAGGCCCATAAGTACATTTTGGAAACATCTTGCAGTCTAATTTCCAATGCTTCTAAGGTTGACTTAATCGGATCTCTCAGCAAGGCGACTGACCTACTTTAGTTCTGACTGGTCAGAAGGTCAACAGTCTGCTTGATGACCAAGTTTTTGTATTAAACTGCATCATTCTACGAAGTTTCATTAGGAATGCTATACATGGTGAGAAAGCTTATCAAGTCAGCTTTCTACAAACATTTGCTGCGTACGTTTAACCCCACACACTACACCAAAATCATACACTTCCTACGGTTTTTAACTTCCTACAACTTTTATAACAAACCGTAGGAAATAAATAACTTCCGAGAGGCAACTGGTAGCTCTAGGAAATAAACATAACTTCCAACTGTATTTTATAAAAGCTGTAGGAAGTTAGCTTTCACATGCTGACCCGTGTGTGCGATCAAATGAGCCGCTAACTTTCTAGAGGCGGCCATAGGAAGTTAGCATGAGCAGCTAATTTCCTACGGCTGCCTCTAGGAAGTTAGCATGTGCAGCTAACTTCCTACGGCCTCCTCTAGGAAGTTAGCTTTCAGTTGCTTATCCACGGATGCGGTCAAACTAGCCGCTAACTTCCTACGGCCGCCTCTAGGAAGTTAGCTGCCCATGCTAACTTCCTACGACCTCCTCTAGGAAGTTAGATTTTAGCTTTTGACCAGTCAAACGAAAAGCTAACTGCCTATAGTATATGTACAACCTCTAAGAAGTTAAGTAACTTCCGACGACTTTACTCTAGGAAGTTTTATTTTTTATCTTAAACCCCTACTCAGTCTTATCCTCTTCTCACTCTCCTTTCTCTCTCCTGTGTGTTCCACCAGGACCGAAGCTGTAAATTCTTGTTTGGGCAGAAATGCAGATAGAGCAGCCTGGCAGATTTATTTTCTATCAGAATTGTAGCCTGTAGTCGAGAAGCAGTGAGATGTATAATACAAAGATATTCATTCGTCCGCCAGATTAGTGCATGATTTGTGCATATAATAATTTTGTGTTGCACTTATTTGCCCTAGGTGTTTGCCTCATATTAGGCAGCATATATGGACCTTAGTGATAAATGTCAGCACAAATAGTGATTTCTTTGTCCACTGCATCTCTATCCATCAAGAATATTAAAAGGACTTCATATAGTTCAGAATTCAATCATCTTGCATGATGACAAGTTCTATGCTTGTTTAGAATTGCTCGGTTAAGTAAATGCAATTTGGAAAGCGCCTGATCTGATTTGGCCGCGTGCATTATCCGAGAAATCGTGCACAAGGTTAATAATTCAGGTTGTTTCTTCAGCACGTTCTTTTGGCGACAAAATCAAGTGCATCTTAGCAGATAGGATTTTGACTTACTTCAACTAAATCACGTAGAGTAAATTATTAAAGTCGATCTCATTTTAGCCCGGCTCCTTTGTGTATATTTCAAATCTATATACTAGAACTGGGAAAATCGTGCGTAAAACAATTATTTTGATTGTTTCTCTAGCCAGACATATAAATCAAATATTTGGGACGAAAGCAGATGAGTTTATCTGATTACGAGAATATCTGCGATTTTATTAAAAAAGAAAAATAAAAAAAAATCTAAGAAAAATCTTCTACCGTCGCCCTATTTGGTGTGCTTTTAATTTTTTATTTGGCATTCAACCACATTATCTTATAATACCGAGCCGCTGACTTAACTTGTATTTATATTTCCATTTGTTTTTCAGGCCATGTACATCGAGTTCTCAACTTTGAACATCCAAATAAATAAAGGTTTCACTGCTAAGCTTTCAGGATATGGTTGTGTTGACTTCAATACCGAGGTGATATTTAATGCACCTGTGGTATGTTCTTGTATGAGTGCAATTTAGAAGTTTATGTTGTCCAGCACAACTTATGCCTCGTTTCTTTTCATTGGTTCCAAACTTCCAAAAGTATAGTATTATCATCAACACTACACGTTTGCATGGGTTCTCTTAAATATTTTATTTTGTTATAAGTAACATTGGGTCAGTTAACAAGAATATATGTATAATATTGTGATATAAAACATGCACCATACCTATTAATTAATCGACGTCATGTTGTTCACTAGAGATATGTTTTCTTCGGTCTGCAGCAAACCTTTCGGTGGAGACCTTGGAGAAGGGTTTACTCAATCAGTTTGTCTATTGCTGCAACAAGTCGGGGCTAGACCGTTCCAAAGTAAATGTAAATGGAGGCGTGATTGCCCTTGGACACCCTCTGGGTGCAACAGGTAATGGAACATCTACTTACCTGCTATATTTTTTTCTGAGCAAAGTCGGTTAAACTTGTGATTCTTCGTATGTTTAGGTGCCCGATGCGTGGCTACTCTTCTAAATGAAATGAAGCGCCGGGGCAGAGAATGCAGATTTGGTGTTGTCACCATGTGTATCGGTAAGTCTTACTTATCAGTTATCACATACTAACGTGTATAGGCAAAGCATGTCAACACATAGATGTAATTTGATCTTCTGTAGTTGACCATGATGCGTCGTAACAATTGCAGGATCTGGAATGGGGGTAGCAGCTGTGTTCGAGCTGTGTTCGGCCCGGCTGGAGGTATCGACCATCACTCGTCACTGTAACCCCATGGTGATCGGCGACCGTGAGCTTCCATGTTATTGCGTTCTGATACTTAAGACTTTTATTATGACTATGTATGAGATATTGTCTCTTATTAGTACTGGATGATGAGATGTGCCTTATTATGACTATGGATGAGACTTTTGTGATGTAATTGATGAGACTATGGATGAGACTTTTGTGATGTAATTGATGAGACTATGAATTTACATATTGTTATGTGATTGTGTGTGAGATGTTTTATGTGAAAATATGTTGTGCTATATAGCTGTTGATATATTTGTATGTTGTGGAATGTGGTGTAAAATAAAAATAAACAACATTTGTAATGCTGGTCAAATTAACTTCCTAGAGGCTTATTAAGCTGTAGGAAGTTAGCCAGCTACATTCCTAGGGGCTACAGTCAGCCGTAGGAAGTTAGGGGGCTATAGTCAGACGTAGGATGTTAGTCGTAGGAAGTTAGTCAGCTGACGGCGCTGACAGCGTGAAGCTACTAACTTCCGAGAATCTACTAACTTCCGAGAGGCTTTTTTGGCTGTAGGAAGTTAGCTAACTTTTTAGAGGGCTCTAGGAAGTTAAGCTAACTTACGTCAAAAAATTTCCGAGAGCCAAACTTCCGACGAGATGGCTTAACTTCCGAGAGTTTAGCTAACTTCCTAGAGTTTAGGTCTAACTTCCTAGGGTTTAGGCTCTAGGAAGTTTACTATTTTGGTGTAGTGACATATAGCTAGCCCACTTTAGCCAAATGAGACATTTGCTCAGTACGTTGATATGTACTCACCCTTGCTTAAAAAGCCAAAACCCCAGGTTGTCCCCATTGCAATCAGTGCTCAGGAGAAGATTTAGGCAACATGGAGGACTTTCAGGAGTTCCAGGGCTTCGACAAGTTCTAGAATAGATTATTGGCAAACCCCAGCTGCCTGTGAAGGCATTATTGTACTGCGTTTCATTCAACACTTTGATTATACTTTAGTTAATGACTCTATGGATGTTTTGGACATCGTGATGTAATAAAGTACCTATTTTGCTATTATTTTTTAGCAATGTGTGATGATGTCTAATTATGTAATCGCTGTGTACGTGAGTTTCTGATCCTGGCACGTACATGGTTCGCATTCGGTTTACCTTCCAAAGCTAGTGTGACATAAGTGGTATCAAAACCTTGCTGACTGTAGGACCGGTAACCTAGACTAGAATGCTCGTTTTAAGGACTATAGACCCTTATTCTCACCTTGACCTTTGGTGTTACTTCAAAAGTTGGTCATCTTGACCAATTCTATGTTATACTACTACATATATACTCACCTTGTAAAAAAATTATTTCCGCTTATGGTTTACTTGTTGGTCATATAGTTCTGTTCTTACTCTTATGCTTATGACATCTTTTGTAGATGGCCAGTCTTAGGTGCACCGCACGTAAGTCGGTGATCCCTTTCCTGCTCTCTTGCCTTGTGGAGCGTCCACTTCGCCGCACGGTGTCTGGACAGTCGAGTCACATGGAGAGACTGCACCACCCCCTACGCGAGGACCAGGAATGTCGACGTCAGGAGAGGGAGCAGCAGGACTCTTCCCCCTCACCTCAGCACGGGGTGGAGTCTAAAAGGCATCCCTCCTCTATGCCCCAGCTAGAGGTGCCCCCTACACCACCAAAGGGAACAATAGGTGATAGAGGAGACCTCGACGGAGACGACGACGGTGGCAGTTCGAGCCACAACAAGGAGCCTTCAGAGGAGCAGGAGCCGGAAGGATGGGTCACCCAACCCATCACTTGTGACACCACTCGCGGTTGTCATTTCCTTGACGTACTAAACACATTGCTGCGTCGAGCCTTTGACCAACAAACTTGGTCAATCGAGTACCACTGTGTAGTCTACCAGCACAGTCATGGGTTATACCCGGACCAATGGGAGGCTAATTGCCTGGTGCACCATCTGGATGATGATCTTCGGGGTGCAGAGGCCTACTCAGAGCATTATACTATCACTGAGCGGGATACTGCCGAGGTAGCCATGTAGGATGCTACACGGTGTGCACTTTCGTAGTATTGTTCGTTGTTCAGTGGAGTGGCTGACGGTCTCGACCTGAAGTACTACCCCCGCTGTTTGACCGACAATACCATGAGTGTGATTGTCTCATCCGTTGGTGAGGGCAATCCCAGGTTGAGCAGCATGATCAACCCGTTCGCCATGCTCAACACTGAGCTAGACCACACCCTTGACGAGTTGGACGAGTTAGGCAAGGATCGTTCAGAGATCATGGAACTGCGTGCTAAGCGCGCGGAGTGCCGCCATCAGTAGGATGGTTCCCCCGCACCGGTTGGGACTCAACACCCTTACCGCTCACCGCCCCATGGTCATCATGCTTATGGCACCCCTGAATGCAGGACCAAGATAGACTTGGAGCCCTAGATCACTAGTGTCAGAGTTTGTAATAAATGTTTAAGTCAGATGTCTTAATCTTAGTCAGTCATAGTTAGTTAGGGTAGTTTGCTTATCATGTATTTCTATGTTTGTCGTGGTGAACTTATGATGGATTTGGATCTTTGTAATCATTGATTGCCACCAAAATGTGGGTGTCCCCTGCAATTTGGTGTAGTTATTAATGCTAATAAAGTTAGTCATTTAGTTGGGCAACCTTTTACTTCCACTTTCCTCGTTATCTGAGAAGTTGTGTTTGGCTGTGTTGAGATTTAGTGAAGATGCTCGTTTGCTCAGTATTATGAAGACCTCTATGTACCTTTTCTTATGCTGAAAGACTGTAGTTGCCTCCACCACCACCCCCAATGTCAGGGGAGCAGATGTTTTTATGCAGACCCTAGCAGTGCAAGCCATCGGGCAGACCTTAGCAGCCATGCAACAAACTCAACAACAACCTTAGCCTCAATCGCAAGTGCAGATGCCATAGATGCCAAGATACAAGCGCACAGAGTTCATGAGAGGTCATCTCACTATGTTTGCCCACCCTGCAAACCCCATGGACGCCGAAGACTGGCTGCGCATAGCGGAGCATGAGCTGCACACTGCCCAATGCGATGATAGAGAGAAGGTTTTGTATGGTCTCCGTCTGTTAAGGGGAGCAGCTCAGTCCTGGTGGGAGTCCTACCTCGCCACCCATGCTAACCCTGAAGCTATCACCTGGGAGGAGTTCAGAGACAACTTTCGCTGGTACCACGTCCCGGAGGGCCCGATGATAGTAAGGAAGGAGGAATTTCTGGCACTAAAGCAAGGACCCCTGTCTGTCAGTGTGTATAGGGACAAATTTCTGCAACTATCTCACTATCCACCCGAGGATGTCAACACTAATGCAAAGAGCCAGTACAGGTTTTTGAGAGGTTTGGTTGACCTCCTGCACTAATGACTAAGAGGAAGCACTGAGAGATGGAAGACCAAAAGCGCAAGATTGGTGGACCGCAGGTCGAGAACAGCAGCCGTCCCCATTTCTCAGGCAATCCACCCCAACAGTTTAAGCAGAGTCACGCTCAGGGATACCAGCACCAAAACCAGCGTCCACATCAGCAACAATTCTAGAGGAAGTTCCCTCAGCAGTAGCAGCAGTACCACCAGCACAACCAACTGGGAGGAAACCAGTATCAGAGGTAGAGCAGTCAGGCACCTCGCTTTCCTGCCCCAACAACCAATCAGAACAGCTAGATAGCCCCAACACAAGGAGGAGGCCGAGGATGCTTCCACTTTGGAGGGCAAGGCCACTGGGCGATGTAATGCCTAAGGAAAGCAGCTCAGCAGCAGTTAGTTTCCAACACCCCAGCAAGACAAGCACCACCGCAGCAGGCACCAGGAGGTCGTGGCTAGGACTACAACCATGGAAAGGTGAACCACTTGGAGGTTGAAGCAATCCAAGATGCACCAGATGTGGTAGTAGGTATGTTTCCAGTCGAATCCCATCTAGCAAAAATAATATTTTATACTGGTGCCATGCATTCTTTTGTTACTACATATGGGTAGATGCACATAACATCCCCGTAAAACCAATGATTCCACCTCTAAGGGTTCATTTAGTTGGGGGAAAGTTCATTCAGATAAAATGTGCTCAAATCTAAGGATTGAAATAAGGGGATAGATTTCCCCACTGATCTAGTAGTAATGGGTACTCAAGGGATAGATGTCATCCTAGGGATGAATTGGCTACACAAGAACCAAGTAATCGTCAGCTATGACAAGAGGATAGTGAAGTTTGTGTCCTCGTCCAGGGAAGAGAGGTAACTGAACTAATCATGCCTGATCTAGAGGAAGGAGCCTGTCACCATATGTTCATAGATGGTCAAGAGGCCAATCCACTTGAGGCCATCAGAGTAGTGTCGGAGTTCCCCGACATGTTTTCTGAGGAGTTACCAGGCATGACACCCAAGTGTAAAGTCGAGTTTGCCATAGATCTTGAACCTGGCACCACCCCTATTTCTAAGAGAGATTATAGAGTGTCTGGACCAGAATTGGTGGAACTCAAGAAGCAGATCGACGAGCTGTTAGAGAAATGTTACATTAGACCCATTACTTTGCCTTGGGCTGCTCCAGTTCTGTTCATGGAGAAGAAAGATGGGACCAAGAGAATGTGCATAGATTACATAGCTTTGAATAAAGTCACCATCAAGAACAAGTACCCTTTTCCAAGGATAGAGGACCTGTTTGATCAGTTAAGAGGAGCTGGTGTGTTCTCAAAGATAGATCTGAGGTCAGGTTACTATCAGCTAAGGATCCGGCCTTCGGACATACCGAAGACTGCATTCATCACCAAGTATGGGCATATGAGTATATAGTCATGTCCTTCGGGTTGATGAATGCACCAGCTTTCTTTATGTACTTGATGAATAGTGTGTTCATGGACTATCTGGACAAATTCGTAATGGTGTTTATCGATGATATCCTCATATATTCATAGAATGAGGAAGAGCACATTGAGCATTTGAAGATGGTATTGCAACGGTTACGGGAGCATCAGTTGTATGCCAAGCTGAGCAAATGTGAGTTGTGGATTAGCTAAGTCCTGTTCTTGGTTCATATCATAAACCGAGATGGATTAGCTGTGGATTCGAAAAAGGTGGCAGATATTCTGGACTGGAAAGCACCGAGAGATGTCTGTGGAATCAATAGTTTCATTGGAATGGCTGGATACTACCGGTGTTTCATTGAGATTGCTAGACCAATGATAGCCTTGCTGGCAAAGAAAGTTGAGTTCAAGTGGACCCCAGAGTGCGAGTCCTTTGAAGCGTTGAAAAATAAATTGACTACAACACCTGTGTTGATCCTACTTGATGTTCACAAGACATTCTTAGAGTATTGAGATGCTTCTTACACTGGTCTGGGATGTGTGCTAATGCAAGAAGGGAGAACGGTGGCATACTCATCCCGACAGCTAGAATTGGCAGCAGTGGTTGATGCATTGAAGAACTAGAGGCACTATTTATATGGGCAGAAGTGTGATGTTTACACGAACCACAAGAGTCTTAAGTATATATTCACCTAGTCATAGCTCAACATGAGGCAGCAGAGATGGCTAGAGTTGATCAAGGTTTATGAGCTAGAGATACATTATCACCCAAGCAAATCTAATGTGGTTCCATATGCTTTGAGTAGAAAGAGCCAAGTCAACATGATGGTCGTTCGCCCGATGCCATATGAGCTAGCAAAGGAATTTGACAGGCTGAGTCTCATATTTCTAAACGATATGCACGGAGTGATAGTTGAGATGGAACCCACTCTAGAATGAGATATCAAGGATGGGCAGAAAAATGATGAGAAGATTAATGAGATTCGACAGCTGATCCTAGACGAAAAGGCAAAGACTTCTGGGAGGACGCGGAAGGTGTGGTATGGTTCAAAGATAGGCTATGTGTTCCCGACATCAAGTCGATTCGGGAGTTGATCCATCAAATCGCCTACCAGAAAGTCTATCTATAGTGCATGTTGTTTTCCATGTGTCTCAACTAAAGAAGTGTTTGTGGGTGCCAGAAGAGAAATTGCCAACTGAAGATCTCGAAGTCCAAGAAGACCTAACATATATTGAGAAGTCAACTCAGATTCTAGAGACAGCTGGAAGAGTCACTCGAAGAAGCACCATCAGAATGTGCAAAGTCAAATGGGGCCACCATTCAGAGGAAGAAGCAACCTAGGAATCAGAGGATGATCTGAAAGCCAAGTATCCCGATGCTAGCCAACCCTGAATCTCGAGGGCGAGATTCTTTTTACGAGGATAGGTTTGTAACACCCTAAATTTGGGGCTATAAAATTTCTTCTCTAATATCTACCAAAATCAGGTGTTACCTCTTTTTTCCTCTCTATAGATTTCTTTTCTCTTCCTTTTAGTAGAATTTTGTTTATTAATTTGGGAGATGTATTATTACTTTAGTAGATTAAACGCTAGGGGAGACATGAATTGTTGCATCATGCTGAGCCTATAATTTGGTTTTGTTTGATGCACATGTTTGAAATATTCAAATTTGAATTTGTAGTTTGGTTGGATTTGAATTCAATAGAGAAAATAAAAATAAAAAGGAATAAATATTCCGATTTTAAAAGAAAAGCAAAAGAAGCTCGGACCCCCTTCCCCCTTGGCCTTTTGGCCCATCCAGCCCACCTAGCACCGCGCCCGCTCCCCCCTCTCTGTCTGTGTCACACCCAGATTTTAGGGGTACCAAAACCCGGGCGCGAGATAATCACCAAGTGTGCTAGGATCAAGTCTTACACATATGATGACTCGTGGTACAGAAAAAATGTCACAACATTAATATATAACAGAGTTTTGTACAAAATAATTAAATAATTACATCATACGAAGACAACGATCTAGCAACCAAAGTTGACTGGGAGACGACGGCCTAGACCACTCACGCACTCAACACAACATCCTTCACGCGCCTCATCCAGTGGTACCTGTTCTTGACCTGGGGGTGTGAGTATAGCAAGGGTGAGCTCAAATACGTTCATTGCTCATCAAGTTGTGAGGAATAATGTCATAATGTGCATGAACTCACCAAAGGTGGGAGCTCATGTGAAGTGTAAGGCTTACCAAAGACGATGGTTAAAGCTGAGCATTACTTTTAAAGTTTGTCAAAATTTTATTAGCAGTTACTAGGTATAAGTAGATACCAACCAAATTAAATAAGAGATCAAGATTAATAACAACACCCGCAATGCAATGCAAATTACAAATTGAGTTTAATTCCATAAGTTAATCATGTGAGTGTCTGAGCCGCTCATGACCGTGAGCACGACTAATATACCAGTTTTACACTCTGTAGAGGTTGCACATCTTTACCCACAAGTCGTGTTACCCATTTGCCATAGGGTTCTACGGACCCCATACACCTCTATCAAGGAAGCGCGGCAGGGTAGCACTACGAGGCCTTTCCAAAGTTCCACTAGTTCAAGAAAACCCGCTACGGATTCAGGAAGAAGGAAGCATAAGCATCCCTCGTCTGAAAAGCTTTACAGACAGTTCGACCCGAGGACCTCCCTATACTCTAACAACGACGCCTCCCCGCTTGCTCCTTCTGGGTAACGTAATCTCTCCCTCGCTTTCCTAATTACTCGGCCAAGGGTGTCCCAATCCACCCTTGTGGTAGCACTGTTTTCCCGGATGGTTCTCCATGTTCCAATTAACAATATGATCTTATCATGAACAATAATTAAACAACAACATAATTGGAACATGATCATAATAAAACATTAGTTTCCCAAAACCAGGTAGAGCAATGTCAAATCTACCCAATAATTTATCTGTTCATAAGGTGGGGGATAAACAATGCTAGGGCAACCTATTAGGTCCCATCAAATTAACCTGAGCATGTCATAGTGATTAACAGGAACATTATTAGGTAAAGAAGAGTGATCAAGTGCACAACTTGCCTGGGACTCGAGAATCCAGGTACCAGGATGATCTTCAGATGACTCGTAAACTTGTTGCTAATCGTATCAATACAAACAAACATGGTATATACAAAAATAATATCACACCAAACATAAGAACAAATTGCGTAATAATATTCTACGTATTGTAATGAGAACCTAGGTTCGAAAACCACTAAATTCGGAGTTATGAGTAGTGAGTTATGATTTTCTAAAGATTTAAATGTCGGGTACAAGAGAAATGAAGTGCACAATTTTATCCTAGGTTTCATAACAATATAAAGTTACTAGATGATGAAGAATATTATTATGAGACTGTTGGGGACTTGTTCTTAAATGCTATGAGTTAAGAACAAGGCAACACAAATGTTAATGGTTAAGGGCCTTCGTACTTCGAAACATTATCTCCCTCAGGATATAATGATCTTCAGACGAAGGTCATGAAGGGCATACGTTCATCATCTCAGCATGTAATAGAAAACAGGAGCATAAATTACATATAAAGAATACAAATAATCATCTTAAGTCATTATATTATTTGCATTCTTATTAAATAACCATAAATTACATTTGTACCTTCGGCTTGACAGAAGGTAATAATCCAAGTGTGACGTGCGAGTGAATACAAGTCAGTGTGAACAGTACGGTGTTACTGTTCATCTATTTATAGGCACAGGACGCAGCCTGTGTGAAATTACATCCATGCCCTTGACATTATTATTGACTAAGGGTAATCTATCGAGGACTAGACAACATTTTCCTCTTTATGTCGGTTTCATTTTCCACCGCTAAGCCGAAGCTTCTCCATATGTAGCTTCAGAACTAGTTCATCCTTCTCCCAGATCGCGCCTTTCATACCGCACAGGACGAGTCAGTGTGAACAGTACGGTGTTACTGTTCATCTATTTATAGGCACATGACGCAGCCTGTGTGAAATTACATCCACGCCCTTGACATTATTATTGACTAAGGGTAATCTATCGAGGACTAGACAACATTTTCCTCTTTATGTCAGTTTCATTTTCCACCGCTAAGCCGAAGCTTCTCCATATGTACCTTCAGAACTTGTTCATCCTTCTCCCAGATCGCGCCTTTCATACCGCGCGCACCTTCATCCTAAGGCTGAAGGTTCTTGTGACAGTATATTATACTTGGAAAACATGTTAGTCGTGTTTTTGAGGACCTTCGGAAGATGAAGGCCCCCAATAGAGACTAATGCAATTGGAATGGATCAAAAAGGATTTAAAATGAATTAGTTATGCATTTTCTAAGTTTTAGAATTACCTAGGTAATAAAAATCAATTTCTTGATTTAATTTTACAATTAAATGACACCAATGGATGACTGCTATTATTTTTAGGAAAGTCAGGGTGCTATCTAAAAGAAAATGGACTGATCTGTAATTACTTTTGCAATCAGTAGGATGGCAGGTTGATTACCGAGGACTCTTTAGCAAAAATGTGCGGTCGAAGGGGTACCCTGAAATCTAGGCGGTCGGATGTAGAACACACGGCCGCGATTAGACTGCGCTCTCGGTGAGTCGGTATGGATTTCTGGCCGTTGGATCCAACACATGCGGTGCCAATTAGATCGCCCTGCCAACCGAGCTGGTCAGCAATGCGGCCCATTAGATCGGGAATCAACGACCAGATTTTAAATAAACCCGATCAGTTATCACCCGCTGGTTACGAGATCTACGACCCAGATCAAAAGCCGACTTCGCCCCATCCGCGCTTGCCCTAGTCCCCACGATCCAGATCTAACGGCCCAAGGTCCACCATTCCCTGGGCTAAATCCTGGTCGTAGACGATTAGATCAATGGTCCTAGTGTCACCCCCTACCTCACAATGCCATCACGGCGGCGGCGCGCAGGCCCCACGACGGCGCCATTACCGGACCGACCCACCATCAATCCAGCGCACTAAGCTTCGATCTGAAAGGTGCTATGTAACAGGGAGAAAAACCAAGTGGTGGGAGGCACCCTTACCCGGTATGCTGGCGTGCAGGGGCCTGACCACGGTGGAACGCAGGAACCCAGGTTCGGTGAGCAATTCGACCAATCACCAAAGACCTCGAGCACGGATGTTCCGTGCACTGGTTTACGCGGTATCCGGTAATGACCCCGGACTCACAACAAAAGGGGGGGGGTATGTCGACGACTAGCTAAGACCACCGTGCAGCGGACCGAATTCCCCCCCAGCGACGGCGATGTCTTACAACAACGGCGCTTGAGGACGACCAGATGGAAGGAGCGGTCGTGGGCACGGGTATAAATACCCTGGAGTCCGATGAAATCTCAACGACCTGAGAAAGGTGCCCGATCGATGACTACGACGATCCATGCAGTTTGTTGGAGGGAAGATGAGCTGCCACGGTGGCCCCACATGACAGTGTGAAGGAAACCCCCCAGCGCGGCGCATGGTGAGACCTGGCGGTGGAGCCCACCCGTCATCCTCCCACGAGCATTAAAGGGGCGCAAGCGCAAGTGGGCCGATACCCCTGGCGGCTCACGAGTGAGGGGCTGGATTTGGCGGGGAAGGAGTTGGGCCGGGAAATTCGGCCCATCGGGCCGAGGGAAGTCTTTCTCTTTTTTTTCATTTCCTAATTCAAATATTCACCCCAAATTCAAATTTCTATTTCGAATTTCAGATTCCCAATCTCAATAATAAAACTAATGTGAATATAAACCCTACTGTCTGCAATATTATTATTTATTTTTCTCCTAATTTTTTCTTTATTTATGGAAGGAATAAATGATCTTATTAAAATTCCTTTTTTTCATTTCCTGTTTTATATTTTCATTTATAATTTGAGGTCAAATTTAAGTTATGATTTCTTTATTCCATAAAAAGCATCCAAAAAATCATCAGCATGATATGCAAGTTTCTTTGTTTATTTATTGGTTACTTGACTAATTTAATATCGTTAATTGATTATGAAAAGGAAGGGTCCCAATAAATTCCCAAAGGTTTCAACAATTCTAGAAACACTATCATAAATATATTTATTTCTTTATTTTTTTCTTCTACCAATTTTGGGCTTTACACTCTGCCTGGCAGGCCTAGCATGTCGGCGCCACCGCCCCCGGCGCGTGCCCCTTCTCTCTCCCTGCACGCGGGCCCTGCTTGCCAGTCGTGCGCCGCGCCGACCCCCTCCCCTCCGCTCTGGGTAGCTGCCTGGCGGGCCCCATCTGTCAGCGCGCGTTCGTTCCTGTGCCTGCGTCCGTGCAGTGCCGCTGATCAGCGGGCCCGGCCAAGTCGAGGACAACCGGTCAGTCGCCGCGCCCACTTCCCCTAGCGCGCTGTGAGCCCCTCTTCTAATCTCGGCCCCCCATTCCAGATCCGACGGTCGAGAGGCCCCGATACCCCTTCGCCTCGGTGTTTTTCTTAAAACCCATTCGGTTTCCTAGAATTAGAACCCGCCGACCTTAGCCCTTACAGCCAAGTCCCTAGGTTCTTGCAGAGAGAACCCCAAATTTTTATTTAATTAGAGAAATGGGTATAATTTAGGGTTTTTGAATTCTAAACCTTCCAAAATTCATAACTTTGTCACATAAACTCCAAATTTAATGGTTCAAATTGCAAAATGTTCAGTATAATATTTTCTATCTGTTTAAACTATGTTTATCCACTATTTCCATGTTTCAATTTTATGGTTAGACTCTAGGTTAGAATAAGGTTATAGGAATTTCATTAGAAATAAAATAAAGATGAAACCCTAATGAAGATTCAAGTGCCTAACTTTATAGACCTAATCTCATTTAATGTATGACCCCATCTCTGGAATAACTTTGTTTAGGTAAATAATTTACTAAGATAGGCCTAGTTATAGAATAATAAACCACTTGGCATAGTGATCTACCCCAAAACTTAGAATTCACATGTGTGTCTTTACCCTTTTACTGAACCTGTGCTCACTCCTTTGCATATGTTTGGTGTACTGTTCTTTTGTCATTCCCCAAGTGTGTTGAACGAATGATTTCTTTGCCTAGACAACGAGTAGTCTGTGGTTCCTGAGTGTGTTGCAGGAGACTTCCCTGAGTAGCAACCTGGTGAAGGCAAGTGTCCTCCCATTATGTCCTACTTACTTTATAATTCATTATCCTGCATACTATGATCACCTAAGGATTGAATAGTGTTCTGTTTTTCCTGTCCTTGGTTACCCCTTTGGGAATGGGTTACAATGATTAGTATCATGCTACTGATTTACTTTAATCAATAAACATGATGAGAACATTTATGATACGATGATGATATCTTGATTATGATGATGAACTTGTGATACTTTAGGTGACTCAGTCTGTAACCCGAGTACCTCTCCATAAGGACCTGTTCGTTGGATGACCACCCGGGAAAACAATACAACCATGAGGGTGGTATGGGATGCCCTTAGCTGATTAATTAGAGGAACTTGAGGTGTAGTCGACTTCGCCGTCGTGCCGTCAATGGGGTCCGGGCATAGTACTTGCTCTACCGAGGCTGGGTGCCGAGGTACTTTCGTGTTGCTTTTGTTAGTCACTCTTCCTGTGGGGAGAGGTACTGTGTTTATCAAACTAGAGAAACCTAACGGGTGGCTATGACCTCTGGGAATCTTTGTAAAGGCTACATAGTGAATCCCTGGCCATTCACCTCGGTAGTGAAGATGGGGTCTTACAAACCCAAGCTGGGAAGGGATCATGACTCGTGGGTAGAGTGTGCAACCTCTGCAGAGTGTTAGAAACTGGTATATCAGTCCTGCTCACGGTTAAGAGTAGCCTTGGGAGCTCCTTTGATTAGAGTTACTCTGGTTATCTTTATGATGATGCTTAATGATGATGATTATATTTATGGTATTTGGTATTTCCTCTTGGAGGGAGTACTATCTATGTTAATAACTTGGGATTATTGCTAAAACTTGGATCTCTACTAATAATAAGTACCTAACCAATTAAAAGCAACTGCTCTCAGCTTAACCCCACATACTGCTAGTCCACTTTAGCCAAATGGGACATTTGCTGAGTACGTTGATCTGTACTCACCCTTGCTTAAAACACAAAAACCCAGGTTGTTCCCATTGCAATCAGTGCTCAGGAGAAGATTAAGGCAACATGGAGGACTTTCAGGAGTTCTAGGACTTCGACGAGTTCTAGAATAGATTAGTGGAAAACCCCTAGTTAGTTGCATGTGAAGGCCTTATCGTACTGTATTTCGTTCAGCACTTTGATTAAGACTTTAGTTAATGACTCTTTGGATGTTTTGGACATCATACTTTTTGTTATTATTTTTTAGCAATGTATGATGATGTCCAATTATGTAATCGTTGTGTACGTGAGTTTCCGATCCTGGCACGTACTTGGTTCGTATTCGGTTTACCTTCCAAAACCGGCTGTGACAGCGAGCCATTAATGCGCCGTAGTCAGAGGGCTCGTAGGTTATGAGTGCTATGCGGTCCGAGGGGTTCGTTGGTCATGAGTGGGAGGTAGATCGTTGTCTCGCTGTGGCTCGATGCCAAGCGTGGTTAAATGTGGTCCGCTATTTATGGTAGGTCAGTCTAGAGCCGGGTGCGAGGTCCACTCGAGTGGTTCCCTTCTGACACACCCAGCCTCCCTTGTCAGGTTCCGCCACGCCCGACCTCGGGCTTGGTGCCGTGGGGTTTGACCGGGGGTGGGCCCTTTCAGGGTTGACGTATCTGCCTCTCCCAACTGACTAATGGGCCTCAGTGATCAGAGGTTCCTTTCCTTAGCACACTCTCCGACTGGCAAGTCCCAGGGACCGGGGTCATTTCCCCGACATCATAACACTATAACCTCTTCTTTATGTCTTGGTACATTTTCTCACTCTCGGGATGTATTTACTAAGCGGTCTCATAGACTTCCTTTAAGATCAACTCCTACATGGATTTAATGTTTGGGCACATAGTCAATCTCTGTACCATATCATACATTTTGCATCTTCTTGGAACTCCTTTCTCTTCCTTTTAAGATTTGCTACTGAATTGCGTTGATTTTGACATCATTCTTTTGCCCTTTCCTGATCTCCTACTCGAGTGTGGATTCCGACTCTATAATTACTCCTTGTGTGTGATTCAGGTAATCGATGTTCAATTTGTCAAATTCTCTAGCTAACTCATTTGGCATCTGTTGAGTAGTCATCACATTAACCTGACTCTTCCTGCTCAAGGCATTTGCAACTACATTCACCTTTCACGAATGGTAGTGTATCTCCAACTCATAGTCCTTAATTAATTCAAACTATCTCCTCTGCCTCATGTTCAATTCAGTCTACGTGAATATATATACTTGATGCTTTTGTGGTCCATGTATATATCACACTTCTACCCATACAGGTAGTGCTTCGATATTTTTAGAGCGTGCACCACTACTGCTAGTTCAAGATCATGCGTGGGGTAATTCTTCTCATGAGTCTTCAATTGTTAGGACACATACGCAACAACTTTTCCTTCTTGCATCAACACACATCCCAATCCAGTGTGGAAGCATCATAATACATAGAGAACCACTTGTGAATTCTGGTAGGATTAGAACTGGTGATGTGGTCAATCTTTTCTTTAAGTATTTTAATGCATCTTAGCACTTTTGGGTCCACTTGAACTCGATCTTCTTTTTTTGTAAAGTTGTCATCGGTCTGGCGATCTTTGAGAAGCCTTCGATGAAACACTGGTAGTATCCGACCATTTCGAGAAAACTTCTAATGCCACGAACATCTTTTGGTGCTTTCTAGTTTCACACATCTACTACCTTATTTGGGTCCACAACTACTCCTTCGTTGATGATATGACCCATGAATAGGACCTCACAAATCTAGAACACACACTTGCTTAACTTGGCACAAAGCTAGTGTTCTCGAAGCCTTTGCAACACCATATCTAAATGGTCATCATGCTCGTCCTCATTTTTTGGAGTATATAAGGATGTCATCGATGAATACCATGATGAACTTATACAGATAATCCAAGAATATGCTATTCATCAGGTACATGAAATAAGTTGGGGCATTAGTCAAGCCAAAGAACATGACATTATAATCATATAACTCATACTTTGTTATAAATGTTGTCTTCGGTATATATCAGAGCGTTGAATTCCGAGCTGGTGATACTCTAACCTCAGATCTATCTTGGAGAACATGCTAGCGCCTCTGAGTTGACCGAAAAAATCTTCTATTCTAGGAAGGGGTACTTCTATTTATTGCGTCTTCATTTAAGGCTCGATAATTTATGCATAAGCTTTTATTGTCGTCTTTTTTCAACACGAACAGAACTGGAGCTACCCACAGTGTGGTTATTGGTCTGATGTGACCCCCTCTAACAACTCTAGTCCAGACACTCTATAGACTCTCTTGGAGATAGGAGCAGTGCTAGGCTCAAGTTCAATAGCGAACTCCCCTTTGCACTCAGGTGGCATGCCCAACAACTTTTGAAGAAATACTTTCGGAAATTCAGACACAACCTGTGTAGTCTCAAGTGGGATGAACTCCATGTCATCGGTAGTCAACTGGTACTGTTTGATAAGCCCAAAAGACATCATGACACATAATGAGAAACAATGGTGATCTCATGTCTAAGGATCCAGTAGGTATACGACTCGCAATCACTTGATGTCATATATTTAACACAACAACTCCAGCAACATCTTGAGGGGTTGAGAAGGGAAGAAACAAATCAAAAACCCAATGCCATCATATTTGACACATGAAGTAAATTCACGAGGACTAAGTGTGGTTACGACCACACTTTCTCAAAATTTCATAGTCTTAGATGCCTTGGTTCAAAAGCACATAAGGATCTCCAAGCTAGAAATAAAAGAGAGATTACAAACTAAGTGAAGGAAAATGAGAGTGCTAAAGAGATTGATGAAGCAATCAGCCCTCCCCTCCTATTTATAGAGGGTTATTCGTCTTCTCTAAACTACCCTAGATACATAGAGCCTATCCACTTAATCAGGGGAAAAATGGACCAACTCTTGGAACTTCGATATAACAGCCAGACACTCTTCATGAAGTTGCTTCGCCTTGACACACTCTTCGCGATGATACCAAGTGTTGCCTCGGATTTCGTCCAAAATCGTACTGCTGATTTTTAATGCCTAAACCTGGAGAAACCAATGAACTATAGTGTTGGGTGGTTTTGAGGTTCAACCACTGAAACCTCCGCGGATAGCGTACTCCATACGCGTCATCCACGTCCAAGACACGTGTCCCACTAGTTCACAACTGCATCAGTAACACGATCTGCTACTCCATGTCTCGCATCAATTAGTGTACCTAGGTGTTAGCCACCACAGCTAGTCATCCAAATTCTCCAGTCCCTCTGTCAAGACCCAGTGCTTGTCCTTCGCCGCTCTAGGTCCATTAGTACAAACTCACATGACCTTCACCTTCGTCGACGACCATCATCTCCTGACTCCACACCTGCACACCTCAAGCCAAGAGGCATGTTGCACCGACAACCTCAGACCTCAATTAGCTCAACTGACTCAACCCAAGGCACTACTCTTGTTGAAAATTACTCATCACAACCTGAACCAAAAGGCACATATCAATAGGGGTTAAAACAAGATTGATACATGTGGATAGTAGGTCATCCTATATCCTACTCTAATGTATTTCAATAGGATTCAAGATTGGATATCGATAGTTAGAAATGATGTGAATTTGGAAACAAAGACCAGATATTTATTCAGGGCGAATAAGTGACAAATACAGATAATATTTGGTTAGATACTAGATACTTGTTAGATAATGTATGAATTGCTTATCATTCACTACTGTTTATGTCACACCCGGTTTTGGAAGGCAAACCGAATGCGAACCATGTACGTGCCAGGATCAGAAACGCACGTACACGACGATTACATAATTGGACATCATCACACATTGCTCAAAGTAAATAGCGGAATAGGTATTTTATTACATCAAGATGTCCAAGACATCCACAGAGTCTTTAACATAACATAATCATTAATATCATCAAAGTGCAGAAAAGCGAACGTAGCAGATAAGGCCTTCACAGGAAGCTGACTGGGGGTTTGCCACTAACATAACTAGAACTCGTCGTAGTCCTAGAACTCCTCAAAGTCCTCCATGTTGCCTACATCTCCTCCTTAGCACTGAATACAGTGCGGACAACCTGGGGTGGGGTGGTTTTTAAAGCAAGGGTGAGTACACATCAACATACTTAGCAAATGTCTCGTTTGGCTAAAGTGGACTAGCTGTATGTGGAGTTAAGGTTAAGCAGTTGCTTTTAGTTGGTCAAGTATTTATTACTAATAGTAGAGCCAAAGTTTAGTAATAAACCCAGTTATTACCCAAATGTACTCCCTCCAAGAGGAAATACAAGAGATCATAATTATAACCATCATCATTAACCATCATCATAAAAGTATCCAAAATTCTTCTAATCAAAGAGGATTCCAAGGCTACTCTTAACAGTGAGTACGATTGATATACCAGTTTCTAACACTTTGAAGAGGTCACACACTTTACCCACAAGTCGTGATTCTCTTTCTACCCGGAGAGCGCTACTCCCCATTGACCACTACCTAGGTGGCCTGGTAGGGTATCACTACGTAGCCTTTACAAAGACTCCCCTAGTGCATATCTGCTCGTTAGGTTTTGCCAGTCGTACAAACACAGTACACCTCCCTAAGGTGGGTGACTAACAAACCAAATCGAATGAACCTCGGCACCCACCCTTAGCAGAGCGAGCACTATGCCCCGGCCCCCATTGATGGCCCTCCAGCAAAGCCAACTACACCCCAGGTTCATCTAATTATTCGGCTAAGGGTGTCCCATTGCACTATTATACTGGGTGGTCACTTTACGAACAGGTCCTTACAAAGAGGTACTCAGGAAACATCCTGAGTCCCCTAATGTATTACAAGATCATCATCGGGATAACATCATCGTATCATAAATATTCACATCATGTGCGTTGATTAAGTTAAAGCAATAGCATAAAGCTAACCATAGTAACCCAAAAAGGTAACAAGGACAAAATGAATACAGAGTACTCAATCCTTAGTTTTCAACAAACTAATGTGGGACGGTGAATTATAAAGTAAGTAGGGCATAGTAGGTAAGAGGACACTTGCCTTCACCATGTTGCTGCTTAGGAAGGTCTTCAGCAACACACTCAGGAACCACGAGTTGCTCGTCGTCTAAATAAAGCGATCATGTATTCAATACATTTGGATAAAGACAAATGAACAACACACCAATCGTGTACAAACAAGTGAACACATCCCAAAAGAACAACATAAAATTGAGAGGTAGTTTAGGTTATAGGGTGAACTAACACATTTAGAAGTTTGTTATTCTCTAAGTATTATCTATCTCCATAGGTTACATAATTAGGTTCTACTTATTTTAATGAGGCACAACACTTACACCTGGGATAGATTCATACTTGCATATTATTAGTCGCACAAGATTAAACATTTAATTACCACTACGATTTCCTTTTTATTTATCTTATTAAGTAAATAAACTACTACATAAACTACCCTATAGTCTAGGCATAAAATTAGAATGTGCAGACAGTGAATGATCATAATTTCTTTGGATAGAGGTTAATCCTATGAACATTTTGCAATTTGTATAACTCAATTTGGAGTTCATATGCAAAAGATATGAAATAAAAAAGTTTTGAAGTTTAAAATACAAAATTAAGTCCAATTCTGTGATTAAATAAAAGTTCAGGGTTCAATCTGCAAAATTATAGGGGTCTATGTGTAATACCCAACTTATGTGCAATAAAAAGTGGAGTTAATATTTTTTATAAAGGTGCTCTTCCTTTATGATCATATGCAAAGTATTATATATGCATGTCATGTTGATTTTCTTAGGAGGTGCATCTTAGTGGAAACCTAGGGATCCAAACCTTAATTGAATTCAAATTCAAAAGGAAGGGATGGGAGATCAAAGTTAGAAAAGAAGTTGTAAAAATAAGTAAACTATTCCTCCTAGAAGTAATTAATAGGAAGCAAAATGAATAATATTAAGGCAAAGAGTAGGAGTTATATTACCATTGGTACTTTATGGTGTATCTTAAAAATCAGAAATCCAAAACATGAATTTAAATTTTGTTTGAACCCTTCAAATTGGAATTTGGATAGGAAAAATTAAAAAAAGGGAAAGAAAACTAGATGGGCTCGAGATTGCGCTTTCAGCCCACCCAACCCCCTCTGCCGCGCGGCCCAGTTCTACTGTGGGCGCCGACACATGGGCCCCACCCGCTAGACACTATGCCACGCCTGATTCCTCCTCCCCTCACTGGTCCACGGGCCCACTCGTCAGGATCTCCCCCTTTCCCCGCTTGGTCACAAACAGAAGCTGTGGGTGTCGCTCTCCTCTCGGCGCGCATGGCGCGCGTGCCGCGATCCGTGGAGTCCGTTGAAGCCAACGTCAGCTGGGCAATAAATATCCTGCGCCATCCCCTCCACTCGACGCCAACCACGCTCCTCATCCTCTCTTGCCGTAACTCGCCTGGCTTCCTGCTCCGAGCCACGCTCGCCTGGGCCTCAACGCCATGGCCGCGGATGTCATGCAGGTGGTGTTTCGGTAGTAGAGACTGGAGGGCGGCGCGATAGTGGGGGCCACATAACCTCCCCTCCTCACCCTTTTCTTTTGTTGGTGGTGCTGCCACCGAATACCACCATTGCCGTTGAAGGGAAGAGCACCACCGTCGGTGGCACTCATGGGTTGCCGCACGCTGCTTCTAAAGGTGGGAGCAATGGGTTTGCTTGGTTCCCGTGATTGTAATGGTGACCGCTCTGGTGACAAATGTCCACAGGGAGCACCGCAATTACTCGCCGGAACGGTCCGTTCACCGTTGGCCGCAGGATGCCATGGCCGGGGGGTACACGCGGTTCATTGCAGGTAATACATACCTATGTCGTGTTCCCTGTTGCTTCATCTCTCTGATACACCCAGTTACAAAGGAAGCTGAGCACCTGGGGTTTTGATCGTCGCGCTCTGGCGAACTTCACCGCGGGCGCTTATGCGCCGCCTCCTAGGCGTGTCGGGGGTAGAAGAAAGGTGCGGGGTCGTGGATCCATTAACGGGCGGCCCAGATTGGTTCTGGCATACCGCTTGGGGTATTTGGATATGTGTCATCGATCGGCAGATGAAGGGTGTAGAGCAGAACGACAACTTAAAAATCTGAATCGTTGGATGAAGATCCAACGAGTACGATTGCGTACCGGTTCGTAGTTATAAAAATCTAATCTGGACCGTTCCCTTTAAATCCAACGACTCTGGTTGCCCACGCATTATAACAGTCATGGTCTTTTTTTCTAAAAGAACCCTCACCCTTTTGACTTGTGAACTCGCCATCCCTTTCCATGTTAAGTAATTCGGTATAGGCCCCTAGTTTTTATAGAGTGCACCCTATGCTCTCTGGAAATTATATCCGCGGTCCAGAGCCATTGGGAAAACTCAGGATTAATTCAGAAATTGATTTCTAGTAGAAAAATAATTCTAGAAACTGATTTAATTCATATTTAATTGATTTTAACTCCAAATTGAGTAATTCCAGTTGCAATAATTTTGTTCTAATATTGTTTATCATCTAGTATCTTTGTTTAGCCATGAAACTTGAATTAAAATTATTCACTTGATTTATTCTAAACTAAGCACTTAATAAACTTCGAAAATTCATAACTCCTCTGTTTTAATTCCGAATTGACCCGTTCAAGTTGCGTTAGCTTCATATGAATATTTACTATGCAGTAACAACATTTATTGTACCATGCCTCATTCTTTTATAATTAGATCTTTATTTAACTTATGTTGGTTAGTCTTGTCAATCTGCCTATCATTATAATCTACTAAAATATGTTATATGGTCAATTTATAATTAAAGTTGAATTAATTACTACTCTAGGTTATCTTTTCTCTTGATTTATAAGATAAGCATAAAACTTAGTTTTAATCAGTTAATCACACCATAACTTGATGACCGTAACTCCGATTTTAGTGATTCTCGAACCCACGATTTTAGATTATTATTGCTACGACTAGCAGTGAGGTCACGAGTCATCTGAAGATCATCCTGGTACCTAGAATCTCAAGTCCCAGGCAAGTTGTGCCCTTGATCACTTCTTTTTACCCAGTCATGTTCTGATTAATCATAATGATCTGCATAGGTTAATTTTGATGGGGCCCAATAGGTTACCCTAGTGTGACTATCTTTATACCTTGTTTACCACTGAATTTTTGGGTAGTACCTGCTATTGCTTTATGTGGTTTTGGGTATAGAGATACACATTATTCATGATTGTGCCTTTATTATCAGTTGTTATTTACTGTTCATGTTAAGATCGTTATGTTAATTGGAACATGGAGCGACCACCCGGGAAAACAGTGCTACCACAAGGGTGGTATGGGACGCCCTTGGCTGGTTAATTAGGAAAGCTAGTGGATGACTACCTTACCAGAAAGAGGCAAGGGCAGTATGGGAGTGGTCAATGTAGGGAGATCCTTGGGTTGATTTTATTGCGATGGTGGTCAGGCGAGGGATCCCTGCATTGGAGCTTCCTATAAACTGTAGCTGGTTTTCTGAAGCTAATGGAACTTTGTAAAGGCCTCGTAGTGGTACCATGCCTCGCTTCCTTGGTAGAGGTGTATGGGGTCCGATCAACCCCGTGGCAAATGGGTAACACGACTTGTGGGTAAAGATGTGCAACCTCTGTAGAGTGTAAAACTGGTATACTAGACATGCTCACGGTCATGAGCGGCTCAGACCCTCACATGATTAATTTATGGAACTAAATTCAATTTGTCATATGCATTGCATTGCGGGTGTTGTTATCACTTTTGTTCTACTACTTAATTGGGTTCGTATTTACTTATACTTAGTAATTGCTAATAAAATTTTGACTAACTTTAAAAGCAATGCTCAGCTCTAACCATCCTCTTTGGTAAACCTTACACTTCACACCTTTGGCGAGTTCATGCGCATTATTCCCCACAACTTGTTGAGCGATGAACGTATGTGAGCTCACTCTTGCTGTCTCACCCCCACAGGTCAAGAACAGGTACCGCAGGATGAGGCGCATGAAGGATGCTGTGATGAGTTCGTGAGAGGTCTAGGTCGTCGTCTCCCAGTCAACTTTGGGTTGCTGGATCGTTGTCTCCTTATGATGTAATTATTTATTTATTTTGTACATAACTCCTATTATATAGTAAAGATGTGACATTCGTTTCTGTACCACTATTCATCATATGTGTGAGACTTGGTCCCAGCACACGTGGTGATTATTTCGCGCCCGGGTTTTCGACCCCTAAAACCCGGGTGTGACACTATGCGCGAAAACTAGGGACGGCGGGTTGATTTCCAGAAAACAAGGGGTCTCTTTAACAATTTTACCACGCGAAGGGGTATCAGGCTCTCTCAGCCGCATGATCACGAACGAACGTTCGGGATCAGATCCCGTGGGCGAGCTCGCAAACGCAGACACGGGCGCGCACTGACAAGTGGGCCAGGGCGGTAAGCGACCAAGGGGTAACGGGGCTGACAGACCAGGCCCAGCGACTGGGGCACGGGTGAGGGGGAGATCTGAGTGGGTAGATCTACATCAGACGGTTGGAATTAGCTCGGATCTAATTAAACCTAAGCCGCCCGATCTGGGATGAATGCTCGAGATTTAACGGCAAGCACGAATAGAGTGGCTGATCTAATCACGGCGGCGCCGCCGGTCTCTGCGGTGAGATCTCGCCGGAAGCGAGGGCACGACCACGACAAAGGCCTAGGGTACTGGGGAAGGACTCGGGCGCACTCAAGGCGACACGGCGCACTCAACCGTGGGCACAACGCTGGCGTGGGAGCACCAAAGGGCGCAGACTGCGATGGAGCGGCCCAATGATGGCACGGACTTGCTCCGGCGAGCAATCACGCAAAGAACATGTCAACAAATGGGAAAATAAGGGCATGGGGGGATTGCTCACCTCGAGAGGAAACTCTGGAATACTGGAGCAACGGCGGGGACACAGGGATGCCTCGAGTCGACGACGGCGGGGCTTCGGCTGCATGGGGGAATGCCGGTGAGAGTGGACCAGGTGAAACAAAGAGCCTGGGGGCAAACCGGAAGGTGTCCCGCGTTGCTGGCGAAGGGGCGGAGCTCACCAAGGCAACAGACAGGGCAGACGCTCGACGATGGCCACGGAAAAACGGCGGGTCTTCAGCGGAGCTCCACGGGCGCGCGCGTAGAGCGAGAGAAAGCGAGGGAGTTCAGCTGAGGGCGCAACTAGGCGAGGGGAGCGAGTGAGTGGGCGGGGACTGTAGAAAAGGGCTCGGGCGCGAGGGTCGTGGTCGGGAAACACGTGGTCGTGGGCGCGTTCACGATGGAGAGCGCGGGCAGGAGGTTAGGGAAGAGGGGGAGTGGCTGACAGGCAGGGTCTGTAGATCAGCGAGGGTGAGCGGGCAAATGGGCGGTCAGCGCTGATAAGGAGGTCTTACCGAGTAGCGAGCGAGAGCAGGCGCGTGCGCGGACAGGTCGGCGCTGACAGGCCGGCCCCACCGGGCAGCAGGAGGGAGAGAGAGCGCGTGCGCGGTCGTCACTGACAGGTGGGGTCCACCTGCCAGGCAATGCGGGCGCGCGCGCGGCCTGGCTGGGCTGGATTGGGCCAGTTGGGCCGAAATGGCCTTTTCTTTTTCCAGGGATTTTCTAAATGTTTTTTCTTTTTATTTTCTCTATGGATTTAAAATCAAATTCAAACCATTTGAAACATGTGCATCAAACAAAAGGACAATTTAGGCTCAGCATGATGCAATAATTCATGACTCACTTTGTTTTGGCAAAATAAATAATTAATCTCTAACCTAATTATCCTAACTCTAAACAAAAGGAGGAGATACAAGTGTAACACTACTTCAAGGTCCTCTGTTGGCAACTACTCTTTCGGTACTCGCAAGCATTTCTTCAGCTGAGAAACATTGAACACATCATGCACGACTTACAGACTTTCTGGTAAGCTGAGTTGGTATGCCACTTCTCCTCATCTTGCCTGGATCTGGTACGGTTCGATGTATCGAGGTGCTAGCTCACCCTTGACTCCGAATCTTTTGATTCCTCTGATGGGTGACACTTTCAAGTAGACATAATCTCCCACTTCAAAACTCAATTCTCTTCTTCTGGTGTCAGCATAGCTTCGCTGCCTGGACTGTGCTGTTCTCAGATTCTCCCGAACCATCCTGATGTTCTCCTCAGCTTCAAGCAAGATATATGGACCGAACACCTACCTTTTGCCGGGCTAGTCCCAATGCAATGGAGTTCTACAGTTTCTCCCATAGAGTGCTTGGAATGGTGACATCTTCAGACTGGCCTGATAGCTGTTGTTGCAGGAGAATTCCGCATACGGTACCCTTTTGTCCCAACCTAAATTGTCTTGCAATGTACAAGCTCTTAGCATATTTTCAAGAATCCGGTTGGTTCTCTCTGTCTACCCATCTGTCTATGGGTGGTAAGCTGAACTGAACTTCAAATGCGTGCCCAAGGATTCATGCAACTGCTGCCAAAAATGAGAAGTGAATTGGGTACCCCTGTATCATACTATCTTCTTTGGAACACCATGCAGGCATACAATCCGAGACATATATAGTTCTGCCAACACTGCACTATTATAGGTGGTGTTGACTGGTATGAAATGGCCCCCCTTTGTCAAGCTGTCCACTACTATCCAGATGGAGTCATAACTAGCACGAGTGCGGGGCAGACCGACTATAAAGTTCATCCTAATCTCATCCCAATTCCACTGAGGAATCTGCAACGGCTGCAACAAACCTGCGGGTCTCTGATGCTCTACATTGATCCTCTAACAACTGTCGCATATAGCTATATCCTCTTCTATCTCCCTTTTCATACCGTACCACCAGAATCGTTTCTTCAGGTCTTGGTACATCTTCTCGCTGC
Source organism: Zea mays (assembly GCF_902167145.1). Classification (NCBI taxonomy): domain Eukaryota; kingdom Viridiplantae; phylum Streptophyta; class Magnoliopsida; order Poales; family Poaceae; genus Zea; species Zea mays. Next base: position 64,150,228 of record NC_050098.1, read on the forward strand.
CAGGGTGTATGGAATAAGCTGTCTCACGAGCTTCCTTGAGAATTAGTTCCTGGATTGATTTGATGTCGGGAACGCACAGTCTATCCTTGAACCATACCACTCCTACGTCTTCACAAAAGTCTTTGCCTTTCCCATCTATGATCAGCTGTCGAATCTCGTTGATTTTCTCATCATCTTTCTGGCCATTCCTGATATCTTGCTCTAGATTGGGTTCCAGCTCAATCATCACTCCTTGAGTGTTGTTTAGAAATTCGAGACTCATCCTATCGAATTCCTTGGCTAGCTCATATGGTATCGGGTCAGCAGCCATCATGTTGACTTGGCTCTTTCTGCTAAAAGCATCTACAACCACATTAGCTTTGTCAGGGTGATAATGTATCTCCAGCTCATAGTCCTTAATTAGTTCCAGCCATCTTCGTTGCCTCATGTTTAGCTCTGAATAGGGGAATATGTATTTAAGACTCTTGTCGCCCATGTAGATATCACACTTCTGCCCATACAAATAGCGCCTCCAGTTCTTCAGTGCATGAACAACTGTTGCTAACTCCAGATCATGAGTGGGGTAATTCTTCTCATGAATCTTCAATTGTCGCGACGAGTACGCCACTACTCTCCCCTCTTGCTTTAACACACTACTCAGTCCGGTGTACAAAGCATCACAATACATTGAGAATGGCCTGTGAACATCTCGTAGAATCAATACCGGTGTTGTTGTCAACTTCTTCTTCAACGTCTCAAAAGACTCTTGGCACGCTGGGGTCCACTTGAACTCAACTTTCTTCGCTAGCAGTGCTATCATTGGCCTAGCAATCTTGGAGAAACCTTCAATGAATCGCCGATAGTAGCCGGCCATTCCAACAAAACTCTTAATTCCTCAGACATCTTTTGGTGCTTTCCAGTCCAGAATAGTTGCTACCTTCTTCAGATCTACAACTAATCCCTCTCGGTTTATAATATAACCCAAGAACAGGACTTCGCTGATCCAGAACTCACATTTGCTCAATTTGGCATACAACTGATAATCTCGTAGCCTCTATAGTACTTTCCTCAAGTGCTCTTCATGTTCTTGCTCATTCTAGGAATTTATGAAGATATCATAAACGAACACCACTACGAACTTGTTGAGATAATCCATGAACACACTGTTCATTAGGTACATGAAATAAGCTGGCGCATTCGTCAAACCGAATGATATGACCGTGAACTCATATAGTCCATACTTGATGATAAATGCGGTCTTCGGTATGTCTGAAGGCCAAATCCTGAGATGATGGTAACCTGACCTCAGATCTACCTTCGAGAACACACTGGCTCCTCTCAACTGATCGAACAGATCTTCAATTTTGGGCAGGGGTACTTATTCTTGATAGTGACTTCATTCAAAGATCTGTAATCGATGCACATTCTCTTTGTACCATCTTTCTTTTCCACAAATAACACTGGGGCTGCCCAAGGTGAGGTACTTGGTCGGATGTAGCCTTTCTCTAATAACTCATCAATCTGCTTCTTGAGTTCCACCAATTATGGTCCGGACACTCAATAGGCTCTCTTGGAAATAGGGGCGGTGCTAGGTATAAGCTCTATGGCAAATTCAACTTTCCTTTCAGGTGGCATGCCTGGTAAATCCTCGGGAAACACATCTGAGAATTCTAATACTACTTTGATAGCTTCTGATGGCTCGATTTCCTCAATATGGGCGGTGATCTGGTGACAGCTTCTTTTCCTTGGTCCAGACAAGACCAACTCCACTAACACTTCCTCTCCTGTTAAGGACACTAACTTCGCAGTCCTCTTGTCACAACTAAGGCTTGCTTGATATTTGGTTAGCCAATTCATTCCAAGGATGACATCTATGGTTACATCCCGGGTACCCATTACTATTAGATAAGCGAAGACTCTATCCCCTTATTTGAACTCTTGCACTGGGGCAAAATATATCTGTTTGGGTTCTCCCACCAATTGAGCTAACCCATATAGGTGGATACATGGGTGCTACTGGTATATTGTGTGATTCTACCCATGATGCACTCACGAAATAATGTGTTGCTCCAGTATCAAATAACACATCTGCAGAATGATATTCGACTGAGAACGCACCTAGTGCCACTCCTGGGGTCTCCTAGACTGTGTCGGCCTCCAGGTGGTTCACCTTTCCATACTGGGCACGAGGTTGCCCACGGCTGTTGCCTCCTTGTGCATTCTGTGTGGCAGGGGCATCAGGAGCTGACTGCTGCTGAGCTGCTTTCTTTGGGCAATGATTCGCCCAATGGCCTTATTCCCCACAATGGAAACATGTGCGACCTCCTCCTTCTGCTGGAGCTGCTTGGTAGTTCTGGTTGGTTGCTAGGGCACGAAGGCGAGGTGCCTGATTTTTCTAGCGCTGGTACGAATTTCCACCTTGCTGGTTGTTCTAATGGTACTGCTGCTGAGGAAACTACCTCTGATACTTCTGTGGGTGCCGACGTTGATGTTGAAGCTGGTGCTAGTGCTGGTGACCTTGCTTGAACTGCTGAGATGAGTTGCTTGAGTAGCGGGAACGACTACAACTCCCAACCTGAGATCCACCAATCTTGTGTTTCCTGTCCTCCATCTCCTGGCGCTTCCTTTCAGTCATTATGGCTCTGTCGATCAAATGCTAAAAGGTAGGGAAAGTGTGGTTCATCAGCTAATAGTGAAGGGGATCAACCAAACCTCTCAGAAAACGGTACTGCCTCTTGGCATCCGTATTGACATCTTCAGGTGCATAACATGACAACTACAGAAACTTGTCCCTATACTCGCTGACAGACAATGGACCTTGCTTCAACACTAGAAATTCCTCCTTCCTACTATCATCAGTCCTTTCAGGCACATGGTAACAATGGAAATTGTCCTTGAACTCCTCCCAGGTGATGGCTTCAGGGTCGCCATGGGTGGCGAGGTAAGACTCCCACTAGGACTGTGATGCTCCCCTTAGCAGGCGGGGACCATACAGAACCTTCCCACGATCGTTGCACTGAGCAGTGTGCAACTCACGCTCCACTGTACGCTTTCAATCTTCGGTGTCCATGGGGTCTGCAGAATGGGCAAAGACAAGAGGATGACCCCTCATGAACTCCGCCTGCTTGTCCCTAGGCATCTGTGGCATCTAAACTTGCATTTGAGGTTGAGGTGGGGGTTGCTGCTGCTGCACCTGCTGCATTGCTGCTAACGTCTGACCAATTGCTTGGACTGCTTGGGTTTGCATCAAGAACATCTCCTCAATGGTCATCGGGGTGGCGGTTGCAACTACTGCTGAGCTGCCTCCTTCTAGGGTGCCTGCTGCTCCTGCTGAGCACGCCTTCCACCTCTGCGCCTGTTCTTAGACATCTGTAGAAAGCACACACACATCAGACCTGACTCTGTAGTCTTTCAGCATAAGAAAAGGTATATGGAAATCTTCATAACACTGAACAAATGAACATCTTTACTGAGTCTCTGAAAGGGAAATGTGCCCTTGGGCAATTTCTACAATGTTTTGGTGATTAAGTGCCCAACACGTTTAATTAAGTTCTTATGTGCCAAATAAAGTGAGAAGTGCAAATCAAGGAAAAAGGTATGTTTCTAGACTTGGTGAATTGTTTTATGTACTAACATGGTTATCCAAGTGCTAGAAACAGTGACTTAAGAAGAAGAGAGGAAAAGGGAAAGACTTGGCTCTATGCAGCCAAACTTCAGCTTGATCTGGCACACCGGACTGTCCGGTGGTGCACCAGACAGTGTCTGGTGCGCCAGGCTGGTCCGCGGTGAACTCACCGCTCTCTGGATTCGACAGCGGCGTATGGCTATAAATCACTGGACTGTCCGGTGCCCCCCGCCGACCGTTGGAGCTGCCACGCGTCGCCCGTAGATTTCGCGGCCGACCGTTGGCGCTGGCGATCGTTGGCTCACAGGACTGTCCGATGCACCACCGGACAGCCCAAAGAATTTTAGCCGCGTCGCCTTTCTTCATTCCCGAGAGCAACGAGTTCGCCGCTGATGGTCTGTGCCCGATTTGGAAGGCAATCACGCACCGGACATGCTACAGTAGCTTTTTGGTGGCACACCGGACTGTCCGGTGCGCCACTCGACAGAAGGCAAGGATGGCCTTCCAAGTTTGTATCCAACGGCTCCTAGCTGCTTTGGTGCTATAAAAGGGACCCCTAGGCGCATGGAGGACATATCTAAGCATTCACTAAGCATTCTAATACTCCGACACTCCGCCTCTGCGCATTTGATCGATTGTGTTAGTGATTCGAGCTCCGTTCGAGTTGTGAACTCTCTGTGCTATGTTTCGAGCTCAAGTCTTGGCTTGTGTGCGTGTGTGTGCTGCGGATTTGTGTCTTGTGTGTGTTGCTCTCCCAACCTTACTCTGTGCTTTCTTTGTGATCTCTATTGTAAGGGCGAGAGACTCCAAGTTGTGGAGATTCCTCGCAAACGGGAAAATACACTAAAGGAAAAGACTGTGGTATTCAAGTTGATCATTGGATCACTTGAAAGGGGTTGAGTGCAACCCTCGTCCATTGGGATGCCACAACGTGGAAGTAGGCAAGTGTTACTTGGCCGAACCACGGGATAAAATTGTGTGTCTCTTGTGATTGCATTCTCTGTGATTGTTTTGACCACAAGAACTCGCCTCAAAACTACTTAGTCGCACTAACACTTCTATAACTAAGTTTTGTGGCTATTTAGTGTTTAATTTTACAGGATCACCTATTCACCGTCCCCCCTCTAGGTGCTCTCAATTAGTATCGGAGCCGTACTCTTCATCTAAGGGACTAACCGTGCGAAGAGATGGATCCTAAGGGAAAGGGGATGGTGGTCTACGACAAGGAAAAGGAGTCCCTCTTCAACGAGCCAAGGCACGACAAGCCCACTGACTCAGGATCGAGTCACAAGAAGAGGGATGGGAAGAAGAAGAGGTGCATCAAGAAGATCATTTACTACGACAGCGATGCCTCCTCTTCTTCACCAAGAGACGACGACGACGACTCTTCGTCGAAAAAGAGAACGGTTAATCAAAACTATTCTTTTGACTATTCTCGCATGCCGTACAATTCAAATGCACATCTACTTTCAATTCCCCTTGGAAAACCTCCACAATTTGATGGAGAGGACTATTCGTTTTGGAGTCATAAAATGCGTAGTCATTTATTCTCTCTCCATCATAGCATTTGGGAAATTATAGAGAATGGGATGCACTTCGATAGTATGGATAACCCTGTGATAATTAATGAACAGATTCATAAAAATGCCCAAGCTACTAATGTCTTGCTAGCATCACTTTGCAGGGATGAATATAATAAGGTGAGTAGCTTGGACAACGCCAAGAAAATTTGGGACACCCTCAAGATATCTCATGAGGGAAACGACGCCACCATGATCACCAAAATGGAGCTGGTGGAAGGCGAGCTGGGGAGATTCGTGATGATCAGGGGAGAGGAGCCAACTCAAACTTACAATAGGCTCAAGACCCTGGTCAACAAGATCCAAAGCTATGGAAGCACAAGATGGACAGATCATGATGTCGTTCGACTCATGCTATGGTCATTTACTGTAATTGACCCCCATCTTGTCAATCTTATTTGTGAGAATTCCAGGTACACCAAGATGACGCCCGAGGAGATTCTTGGAAAATTTGTGAGCGGGCGCATGATGGTGAAGGAGGCTCGATACGTGGACAATGCTCTAAACGGTCCACTACCCGTCTACGAGCCTCAACCTGTTGCTCTTAAGGCAACCAGTAGCAGGGAGGCACTTCCAAGCAAGGTCGCACAAGTGGAGGCTGCTGGCCTCAACGAGGATGAGATGGCGCTTATCATCAAGCGCTTCAAGACCGTGCTTAAAGGACACAAGGAGTACCCCAACAAGAACAAAACAAGGGGAAAGCGCTCCTGCTTCAAATGCGGTAAGACTGGCCATTTTATTGCTCAATGTCTCGATAATGAAAATGACCATGGACAAGAAAGACATGGGAAGAAGGAGAAGAAGAAAAGCTATAGGAAGGCGAAAGGCGAGGCTCATCTTGGAAAAGAATGGGATTCTGATTGCTCCTCATCCGACTCCGACGATGAGGGACTGGCGGCCTCGGCCTTCGACAAGTCGTCGCTCTTCCCCAACGAACACCACACTTGCCTCATGGCTAAGGAGAAAAAGGTACATATTCGAGATTCCCCTAAGTACTCTTCTTCTAGTGATGAGGAATCCTCTGATGATGAAGTAGATTACTCTAGTTTATTTAAAGGTTTAGATAGAGCCAAAGTAGAGAAAATTAATGAATTAATTGATGCTTTAAATGAAAAAGATAGACTGCTAGAAAAGCAAGAGGACATTTTGTATGAGGACCATGACAAATTTGTTAGTGTACAAAAGTCTCTTGCTTTAGAAATTAAGAGAAATGAAATGTTATCTTCTGAGTTATCTGCTTGCCATGAATCTATCTCTAGTTTAAAGATTTTAAATGATGATTTAAATGCTAAGATAGAGGAAGCTAATAGATCTAGTTCATGTGTAGAGCATGTTGCTATTTGTAATAGATGTAAGGATTTTGATGTTAATGCCTGTGATGAACATCGTGTTTCTATTACTAAATTAAATAATGAGGTGGCAAGTCTTAATGCTCAACTTAAGACTTGCAAGGATGATTTTGATAAATTAAAGTTTGCTAGGGATGCCTACACTATTGATAGACACCCCTCAATTAAGGTTGGACTTGGTTTTCGAAAAGAAACCAAGAACTTAACAAGTCAAAAGGCTCCCATTCTCAACAAGGAGAAAGGGAAGGCCCCTATGGCTAGTAGTCCTAAAAGGAACCATGCTTTAATTTATGATAGGAATATTGCTAGTCATTCCAATTATAATAAGAGTTATGTTCATACTGTTTACAATGATTCACATGCTATGTTTGCCTCTAGCTCTACTTTTGTGCATGGTAGAAGCAGGCCTAGGAAAAATCATGTTGTGCATCATGTGCCTAGGAAAATGTGTAATATACCTACTACTGTTTTCCATGCTTGCAACACTTCGTTTGTACTTACATGTAAGAATGAAAAAGTGGTTGCTAGGAAGTTGGGATCCAAATGCAAGGGAGACAAGACTTGTATTTGGGTTCCAAAAATTATTGTGACTAACCTTGTAGGACCCAACAAGAGTTGGGTACCTAAAACCCAAGCTTAAAATTCCTTGCAGGTTTATGCATCCGGGGGCTCAAGCTGGATTATCGATAGCGGATGCACAAACCACATGACGGGGGAGAAGAAGATGTTCACCTCCTACGTCAAGAACAAGGATTCCCTGGATACGATCATCTTTGGAGATGGGAACCAAGGCAAGGTCAAAGGCTTGGGCAAGATAGCCATCACTAACGAGCACTCCATATCGAATGTATTTCTAGTAGAGTCGCTTGGTTACAACCTTCTGTCTATAAGTCAATTGTGTCACATGGGTTACAATTGTCTTTTTACAAACGTTGATGTATCTGTCTTTAGAAGGAGTGATGGTTCATTAGCTTTTAAGGGTGTATTAGACAGCAAACTCTACTTAGTTGATTTCTCGAAAGAGGAGGCCGATCTAGATCCATGCTTAATAGCTAAGAATAATATGGGTTGGCTTTGGCATCGCCGTCTAGCACATGTTGGGATGAAGAACCTTCATAAGCTTCTAAAGGGATATCATGTGTTAGGATTAACCGATGTCTGTTTTGAGAAAGACAGACCTTGTGCAACATGTCAGGCAGGGAAACAGGTGGGAAGCACTCATCATAGCAAGAATGTGATGACAACATCAATACCACTGGAGCTTCTTCACATGGACCTCTTTGGACCCGTTGCCTACCTTAGCATTGGAGGAAGTAAGTATGGTCTTGTAATTGTTGATGACTTTTCCTGCTTCACTTGGGTATTCTTTTTGCAGGACAAATCAGAAACCCAAGGGACCCTAAAGCGCTTTCTAAGGAGGGCTCAAAATGAGTTTGAGCTTAAAGTGAAAAAGATAAGGAGCGACAATGGGTCCGAGTTCAAGAATCTACAAGTTGAAGAATTTCTTGAGGAGGAAGGCATCAAGCATGAGTTCTCCACTCCCTACACACCACAGCAAAATGGTGTGGTAGAGAGGAAGAATAGTACGCTTATCGACACGGCGAGAACGATGCTTGGAGTGTTCAAGACGCCCGAGCGGTTTTGGTCGGAAGTTGTGAACACAGCTTGCCATGCCATAAACCGGCTCTATCTACATCGCCTTCTCAAGAAGACCTCCTACGAACTCCTTACCGGTAACAAACCAAATGTTTCCTACTTTCATGTATTTGGGAGCAAATGCTACATTCTGGTGAAGAAAGGTAGACATTCTAAATTTGCTCCCAAGGTAGTAGAAGGGTTTTTATTAGGGTATGAATCAAATACAAAGGCGTATAGGGTCTTCAACAAATCATCAGGATTAGTTGAAGTCTCTAGCGACATTGTATTTGATGAGACTGATGGCTCTCCAAGAGAGCAAGTTGATCTTGATGATATAGATGAAGATGACGTTCCAATGGCCGCAATGCGCACGATGGCGATAGGTGATGTGCGACCACAGGAACTACAAGAACAAGATCAGCCTTCTTCCTCAATGCTGGCGCACCCTCCAACTCAAGATGATGGATAGGTACCTCAAGAAGAGGAGTGTGATCAAGGGGAGCACAGGAAGAACAAGTTATGGAGGAATAAGCACCACGTGTCCCTCCAACTCAAGTTCGAGCGAAGATTCAAAGAAATCACCCCTTCGATCAGATTCTGGGTGATATCAGCAAGGGAGTAACAACTCACTCACGTTTAGCTAACTTTTGTGAGCATTACTCATTTGTCTCTTCTATTGAGCCTTTCAGGGTAGAAGAGGCCTTGCAGGATCCGGACTGGGTGTTGGCCATGCAGGAAGTGCTCAACAACTTCAAAAGAAATGAAGTTTGGAGCCTAGTGCCACGTCCAAAGCAAAATGTTGTGGGCACCAAGTGGGTGTTCCGCAACAAGCAAGACGAGCACAGAGTGGTGACAAGAAACAAGGCTCGACTTGTGGCAAAAGGTTATTCCCAAGTCGTAGGTTTGGATTTTGGGGAGTCTTTTGCTCCTGCGGCTAGGCTAGAGTTTATTCGAATTTTATTAGCCTATGCCGCTCACCACTCTTTCAGGCTATTTCAAATGGATGTGAAGATCGCTTTCCTCAATGGGCCAATAAAGGAGGAGGTATACGTGGAACAACCCCCTGGCTTTGAGGATAACAGGTACCCCGACCATGTGTTCAAGCTCTCTAAGGCGCTCTATGGACTTAAGCAAGCCCCAAGAGCATGGTATGAATGCCTTAGAGATTTCTTAATTGCTAACACTTTCAAGGTTGGGAAAGCCGATCCCACTCTTTTTACAAAGACTTGTGATGGTGATCTTTTTGTGTGCCAAATTTATGTCGATGACATAATATTTGGTTCTACTAATCAAAAGTCTTGTGAGGAGTTTAGCAGGGTGATGACACAAAAGTTCGAGATGTCGATGATGGGCGAGTTGACCTACTTCCTTGGGTTCCAAGTGAAGCAACTCAAGGACGGCACCTTCATCTCCCAAACGAAGTACACACAAGATGTTCTCAAGCGGTTTGGGATGAAGGACGCCAAGCTCGCGAAGACATCGATGGGAACCGACGGGCATGTTGACCTCAACAAAGGAGGTAAGTCCGTTGATCAAAAGGCATGCCGGTCTATGATAGGGTCGTTGCTTTATTTATGTGCTAGTAGACCGGACATTATGCTAAGTGTATGCATGTGTGCTAGATATCAATCCGACCCCAAGGAATGTCACCTTGTGGCCTTGCTTTGGGATCTGATATCCAAAGGGGTCTACCTTTGACTTGATTGGATACTCAGACTCCGATTATGCCGGGTGCAAGGTAGATAGGAAGAGCACCTCGGGGACGTGCCAATTTCTAGGAAGGTCCCTAGTGTCCTAGAGTTCTAAGAAACAAACATCCGTTGCCCTATCCACCGCTGAGGCCGAGTATGTTGCCACAGGACAGTGTTGCGCGCAACTACTTTGGATGAGGCAAACCCTCCGGGACTTTGGCTACAATCTGAGCAAAGTCCCACTCCTATGTGACAATGAGAGTGCTATCCGCATGGAGGATAATCCTGTTGAACACAGCCGCACTAAGCACATAGACATCTGGCATCACTTCCTGAGAGACCACCAGCAAAAGGGAGATATCGAGGTGTACCATATTAGCACCGAGAACCAGCTAGCCGATATCTTTACCAGCAAAAGGGAGATATCGAGGTGTACCATGAGAAAACTTTTTGCAGATTGCGTAGTGAGCTAAATGTCTTAGATTCGCGTAACTTGGATTGATCTATAGCATACATGTGTTCTATGCCTTTGATCATGTTACTTTGAAGCATTTACATTATTCATTGTATATTTGTGGTGCTCAAGTTGTACAAGACCTCCCCGGACCTCACAAGTCCATATGCAAATGGTGCACATATTTAGGGGGAGATGTGCTACAACTTGACCCTTTGAGACTAACTTATGTGTTTGAGTATACTTGATGTAGTCTCAAAGGTGCATTGAAAGGGAAAAATGAACTTGGACGATGAAAAGACTTCCACTGCACTCCGGTATTAGTGTACTTACTTCCAAGTTCATACTTGCAATTTTATTGCCCTTTTGCTCTTAATTGACATTTTTGGTGAGGCAATGGGGTTAATGAGGGCCAAAAATGATCCCGTTTTGGTGCTTAATGCCAAAGGGGGAGAAATTAAGGCCAAAGCAACTGGACCAGCCAACCACTTGAGAATTTTGAAAATAGTAGAGTTAGAATTTGTGATTTGTCTAAAAATACTCTTATTACAAAATTTGATCTCTTATGGGGGAGAATTTTGATTATGGGAAAAGGGGGAGTTTTTGGTACTTGATCAATCCTTCTCTTGGAATATCTCTCGATTTGCCCAAACAAGTGTGTTTGACTTAGAGATAGGAAAAAGAATTTGATTTGCAAAACAAATCAAGTGGTGGCAAAGAATGATCCAAATATGTCAAATCTTGTGCAAAAATGATTTGGTCCTAAGCTGCATTGATGTTGCACTTATTTTGGTTGCTTTTTGATGTGTTGGCATAAATCACCAAAAAGGGGGAGATTGAAAGGGAAATGTGCCCTTGGGCAATTTCTATAATGTTTTGGTGATTAAGTGCCGAACACGTTTAATTAAGTTCTTATGTGCCAAATAAAGTGAGAAGTGCAAATCAAGGCAAAAGGTATGTTTCTAGACTTGGTGAATTGTTTTATGTACTAACATGGTTATCCAAGTGCTAGAAATAGTGACTAAAGAAGAAGAGAGGAAAGGGAAAGACTTGGCTCTGTGCAGCCAAACTTCAGCTCGGTTCGGTTAGCCAACGGTCGCTAGTGCCAACGGTCGACCGTGAAATCTGCGGGCGACGCGTGGTAGCTCCAACGGTCGGTGGGGGGCACCGGACTGTCCGGTGTGCACCGGACTGTCCGGTGTGCACCGGCAGTGTCCAGTACGCCAATGGGCCCGGAGCTGCAACAGTCGTTTGTGCCCGATTTGGAAGGCAATCACGCACCAGACAGACTACAATAGCTGTCCGGTGGCGCACCGGACTGTCCGGTGCGCCACTCGACAGAAGGCAAGGATGGCCTTCCAAGTTTGTCTCCAACGGCTCCTAGCTGCCTTGGGGCTATAAAAGGGACCCCTAGGTGCATGGAGGACATATCTAAGCATTCACTAAGCATTCTAAGACTCCCACACTCCGCCTCCGCGCATTTGATCGATTGTGTTAGTGATTCAAGCTCCGTTCGAGTTGTGAACTCTTTGCGCTACGTTTCGAGCTCAAGTCTTGGCTTGTGTGAGTGTGTGTGCTGCGGATTTGTGTCTTGTGTGTGTTGCTCTCCCAACCTTACTCTGTGCTTTCTTTGTGATCTCTATTGTAAGGGCGAGAGACTCCAAGTTGTGGAGATTCCTCGCAAACAGGAAAATACACTAAAGGAAAAGACCGTGGTATTCAAGTTGATCATTGGATCACTTGAAAGGGGTTGAGTGTGTGGCAGAACCGCCTGAATTATTCTGACTTAAGTGCCTATGTCTCGCCTTAGAGGCTAGACCACACTTAAATGGGAATAACACGTTAGTCCCTCGGATCTAGTCCGACACGGCCACTAACAGGATCAAGTACCACGTACTCACTCGATGGTGAGGCATAGAGCAAATACAATAAAGCATAAAACCATACATTAAGGGAGTATTAAATTTATTACATCATCATCGGAGTTTTAGCAAAAGTAGTACTCATTGTTCGGAATGCAGCGGAAATAAACTAACGATAAATGGAGAGATGGGGAAGCCTGTCCCATCACTCCTCATGCTCCTCCTCAGCTGAGGTAGGGTCCCACTCGACTGTCCAACCCGGTAGCGAGATGGACGGCCAAGTCACTCCAGCAACCATGTCCTCCAGAGAACCTGTAAAATTATGCCACAAGCAAGGCTGAGTATACTAATACTCAGCTAGACTTACCCGGTGTGAGGAGTCTACTCCTCTTCCTCTAGACATGCAGCTGTTTGGCTGAGGGGTTTGGTTGCCAAAAGCACTAGCTGGGTCTAAAAATCAAGTTTTAGCTTTTTCAAGTTTTAGTGTGACTTTCTTAAGACTAAATGTGTACTATCTACTCATTCATGGTATCAAGCAATTTAGCAATCAACATCTTTTGCCAAATCATCGCATTTCCACTTGTTACTGATCAATGCAGTACAATGGATCAAGCAGTCTCATTAGCTGCGAGAAACAGACGATTCGAATCGAGTTTTTATCCTTGCAAGGTAAACCTAAACATACGACGTGGCGAGGCACTCCGTCCCCACACACATCAACCGTCCCCATCGATTCCCTGGCAACAGATCAGGGCTCACCGCCTTGGCGTACAATGCCTCACTGACCCCGACTGCCGTCATGTAGTGACCGCACTTGTACCCACCATAACCGGAATGGGAGACCACGTCTTAGGTCGCGTGAGGAGTAAAGTCTGCGGGCAGGTTCACTCAGGTACTAGGCTTACCGATTTACCATATTTCTCGGCATGTGTTTAGTACGTTCAAACGCTTGACACAGGTATCCGCACGTTAATCCTTATTCCAATTTCATCTTGTAGACCACGCATCCCCATGGATCCGTGTCCACAGACCAACATCAGTATGATATGAAAGTGGATAACAACCAATTTCCTGACCTCGCGCGAGTGCTAGAAAATCACTCGACTTCTACTGAGATCCCTAATTAGTAAAGCAGCTACTCGACCTAGCATACTAGTATCCATCTCAAAGGAAATCCTGAGGTAATGCAACTAGGGTTTCAGGCAACTCCTACACTTAAGTGCACAATACAAGCCTACAATCATTAAGTGTAGTAAAATAATATATAGAACTGGTTATGCATAAAACCGGGGCTTGCCTTCCAAAGCTGGGGCAGGCAGATCCTCGATGGCAGGCTCTGGTGCTGGATCCGGGGCTACCTCCTGAGCAACTCCTTGCTCCGGCACGAGGATGTATTCTCCGTCCGCGAGGTTACAATCTATCGAATGCAATGAATAAGATATATGCATGCTATGATATGTAGAATTTAGTAACATTTATGCCTAGTGAAGCAAAACTAAGTTAGTTAATAACTTAGGGTTTCCTTGTTATAAGAGGCTCTTAGTGGTTTATGCTTATCAATTTAGGTTTGAGGTTTTGCCTAGAGATAAGCATAATGGATTAAGACTTGGATTGCCCCTTAAATGTTTTAGTAGGTACTCAAGGGGTTTTGCTGGTTTGGTTAGGGTAACATTAGTCTCCACTATTAATTCCCTTTTTCATTTTCTATTTATGATTTTAGAGTGGGTTTGAACTACAACAGTGATTTAAATTTTTCCAAAAATTCTGTAAAACTTATAGTGGTTTACTATTGGTCACTGTAGTCTGTCCTATAATTTTGAGGTCCAGAATAATTAGAATATGCCCTAGACAAAAATAACGAAAGTTGGGGCAAAGGGGTCACTTTCACTACAACTCTTATCTAGGGGTGGGTTCTGCACTAAGAGTCATTTTTGCTGGTATCTATAGATAATAACATGCTTCTGTGCCAAAAATCACAGAGGGCTACTTAGTGGTTATTTAGTTAGGATTTTCTAAAGTTTAATGCTAAAAGGACACTTACAACTAACTTGTTATTTGAAAAATGTCAAACAATAGAACTCATAATTTTTCTATGTTTATAATAACAGAACATTAGTTATCCCAAGGTTTGGGGTGTTTTCTCCTCAGGGTTATTTTTCTAGGGTTTTTCTAAGTTTTCCTTGTTTTCCTAAAATAAAAGGTACCTCATTTCTTTTGTACTAAACAAAGGTCTAACAAAATTTTCTAGTGAACTATACTGAATAAGAGAGCTAACAAAAATATGGGTGCTCCCTGGTTCTTATTTTAAACTACCTATTATATTTTCTTTAACTTTAAGCTGAAAATGATTTAAATGGCAAACTCTACCTTAATTTGGTGTACAGAGGGGTTTATTATTTTTAAACAGGTTAGGAAGTGATTAAGTACTTTTCTGAATTTTCTTAACCCTAGTCTAATAGTGTAGCTATTTTTCCCTATTTCATTTAGCTTTTGACCATATAATCATTTAAATCAAAACTTTGAAGTCTTCTGCAACACTTAGGGGTTTTATATTTTTCCTAAGTAGTTTACATTATTTAGAATCTAGCAAAATTGGTTTGACGCGATTTAGGTGAACAAAACTGATGTTATGAATTTTTCAAGTTCTGTTTGTATTTAAATCAGAAATATTAAAAAGGTTTTCTGGAAAACCAATTTGCATCGCAGACCCTGGGCTTTTCCTAAAACAATCCCTTCATTTATACCCCTGCGCCACTATTCCTTTGACACTTCAAAAATCCCCTTGGCCATTATCTCTTCTTCCCCGAGGTCCCTCCCCTTATTTAAAAAGTACCCGCGAGAGTTAACAGGGCGGCGCGGCTTACCGACGGCGAGGGAGGTCCGGCGAAGGGCGGGGTTGGCTCCGGGAGGTTCTTGCGGTCATAGCGAGGTACGACTCGACGACGGTGGTGACCGGAATCGGCCGGTCCACGTGCGCAGGCGTGTGAACTCGTCGGTGGCGAGTGCTCCGGCCTAACCACGGCGATACAGGTCAATCCAAGGGCACGGGGAGCTTCACGGGATGTCAAGTAATTGACTCGTGCAAGGAATCGGAGAATGACTCACCGTGGAGCTCGGTCTACGCTTGCCGGCGGTCGGGTGAAGTCCGGCGACCGTGAACTGGCTTCTCCGGCGAGGCAAAGTTCGATTCCTCTCTCGGGGAGCTTCACCGAGGCACGCAAGGTCTACTCCAAGGGTCGGACGTGGCTAGGAGAGGCTCAGCTGGCCGGTCTACGGTGGCGGGTATTCGGGTGGCCGCGGGCGTGCCGTGCGCGGGGCAACGCCGGTGATCTAGTGCTCCGGTGAGGTCGAGAGCATGCGGGGGAGTACGGGCGAAGTCTCTGGTGGCTTTATAGGCGCGGGCGCGGGCAACAGCGCCGGCTCGGCTTGGCACGACGCGGGGCACGTGGGGGCGGGCGTCGGGCGTGCTCTGGCGAGGTCAGTGCACGTCGAACACATGGAGGTTTGTTTCTGCTCTTGTTCTATCCCCTGCTGAGCAGCCAAACGTGTGAATCTTGCTCTAAGACCTTTGATAAATCTCTTCCTGCACCTAGGGATACCTATTTCATGTGAGTTCCAAGGGGAGATGTGGTCGGGTTTGAGAGATATGGGGGTGGGAAGTTGGCTCTATCCTAGCTGTCCACACCGAGACAAAACTCGTGCCAAGTCGTGTCAAACGACTTAGGGTTGGGTTCAATCTTTTCCAAGGTGTTCTAGAGGTCTTTAGGCGCCACTTTGTCAATTGGGCCAAGTGGTTTTGAAGTTTGAGAAAAGGGTGAACATGTTTGATCTTTGGAAGAGGGTTGGTTTTGGACTTAGAAGAATTCTGATTTTTCTCTTAGGTTTTTCCCTTTGGTGAACCTTTAGGGGTTTTTCTGAAACCTTTTTGGGGTCACTTTCTTACTATTTTTAGTAGGGTATTAAGTGTACTACAACTTTTATAATTGGCCCAAGTCATGATCATGTGGTTTTCATAGCCTTTTGGTCATACTCACTTCTAGGGCTCCAATTGTCCAAATGGGTTTGAATTAGGGTTTGGGCAATTCTCCCGACTATATGTGCATGATAAAGCCAAGGCATGACTCCTAAGATGGGTTGCACTTACTTAGGATCTTGATTTCCAAGTTTGGTGTCCTTTACTCAATTTAAGTCACATGTGATGATGGCTTTACTTGTGTAGTCTTGAGTGAAAACCCTAAGTAACACCTGGGGTGTTACAGAGTGCAACCCTCGTCCATTGGGATGCCACAACGTGGAAGTAGGCAAGTGTTACTTGGCCAAACCACGGGATAAAATCGCGTGTCTCTTGTGATTGCATTCTATGTGATTGTTTTGACCACAAGAACTCGCCTCAAAACTACTTAGTCACACTAACACTTCTATAACTAAGTTTTGTGGCTATTTAGTGTTTAATTTTACAGGATCACCTATTCACCCCCCTCTAGGTGCTCTCACTCTCCACACAGCCGACACAACTTCTCATATAAAGAGGAAAGTGGAAACAAATGGGTTGCCCAACTAAATAAGTGACTTTATTAAAAACTACACCAAGTGGCAGGGGATGCCCACACCTTGGTGACAAACATTACAAAGATCTAACTTCATCACAAGTTCATCATGACAGGAATAGAAGAATATGATAAGAAAACTAACACTAACTAAGACTGACTGAGACTAAGACACTGATTTAAGTATTATTACAAACTCCGACTTTGTCGATCTATGGCTCTAAATCTATCTAGGTCCTGCAGTCAGGGGTGCCATAATCAAAGCGACCACGGGGCAGCGAGCGGTAAGGGTGCTGAATCCCGACAGGAGCGGGGGAACCACCATCCTGATAGTAGCACGCTGGGTGCTCAGCATGCAGTTCCGCAACCTCTACCCGAACCATGCCCAACTCGTCAAGGGCGTGGTCCAGCTCGGTGTTGAGCACGGCGACCAGGTTGACCATGCTTTTAGCCTGGGACTGTCCTCACCAACGGGTGAGACAATCACACCTCCAGCACTGCTAGTCGAACGACGAGGATAGTACTTAAGGTTGAGGCCGTTAGCTACCGCGTTGAACAACGGGCAATACTACGAAAGCGCACGCCGTGCAGCATCTTTCATGGCTACCTCGGCAGTGTCCCTCTTAGTGATAGAATAGTGTTATGAGAAGGCCTCTGCACCCCTGGAGATCATTGTTCGAATGGCGCACCAAGCAAGTAGCCACCCACTTGTCCGGGTATAACCCACGACGATGCTGGTAGACTACACAACGGTACTCAATGGACCAAGTGTGTTGGTCAAAGGCCCGACACAACAAGGTGTCGAGAGTGTCGTGGAAGTGACACCAGCGAGCGGTGTCATGAGTGATCGGTCTAGCGATCCATCCCTCCGGCTCCTGCTCCTCCAAGAGCTCCATGATGTGGCTCGAACTGCCACCGGCATCGTCGTCGTCTCCATCTACATCAGGGTCTCCTCCGACAACTAGGAATCCCTATGGTGGTGCAGCAGGCATCTCTGGCTGAGGTGCAGGGGAAGGCTGCTGTTGGGGGCCTTCGGCTTTCGAAGGTCCTCAAAAACGTGATTTAACAATGTTTCTGGAGTATAATACATGAGCAGGTACCTTTGGACTTGGACCCTTCGGACTTGAGTCAAAATCACAGTATGAAGAAGCACAAGGGAAACGAAGGACGGAACAGAGCCGAAGCTGTGTGCAAGGGAGCTTTGGCATGATGACAGGAAAAAGGAAACCAACTTAAAGAGGAAAAGGCTATCTAGACCCTAATGAATTACTATAGAGTTATTAGCAAATGCGAAGGGCTTGGATGTAATTTTACATGGGCTGTGACCCGTGCCTATAAATAGATGAACAGTACTCCCGTACTGTTCAAGCCGACCTGGCAATCGCTTTTACATCACGCTTGTGCTTTTACTTTCCCTCAAGCTGAAGGTACACTTGTAGTTTTAAATCATTTCTATTTTTCCATAACAATAAAATAGAAATGATTTAACAATAATAATATTGTTTATGTCATCTCTTACACTTCGTATGATTTCTTCCCCATTTTTATATATTGTGCTTATGAAGGTATGTCCTTCATAACCTTCGTCCGAAAGTCATTATATCCTAAAGGAAATAATGCTTCGAAGGACGAAGGACTTTAACGCTTAACATTCTTTGTGTTGCCTTGTTCTTAACTCATAGCATTTGAGGACAAGTCCCCAACATTGGCGCCCACCTCCGGTGAACTCTTCTCGACCACCTTCGGAAGGCATTGACCTTCGTCATGCCACCAAAGAAAGCTTCAGCGACAGGGGCTGCCGCTCTGCAGTCGCTGGATCCAAACCAGGAAACCCTTTCTCTTCGAGAGGCTTGAAGCCAGAAGAGAAAGGCCACTAGTCCAATGCCCCAGGAGGACGAGTTGGATCAAGAAATCAGGAACATGGAGATGCTTCATCAACAAGTACAAAAGAAGAAGGAGAAGATGGCTCGACTGGCCGACCTTCAGAGGCAGATCGACGAAGCTACGGAAGAAGTACGCCATTTTGCTCAGGATGAGCAAGAGCGAAGGCCCCAACATAGGGAGCTTCATCGGGAAGGCTTCTACAATGAGGATGAATGGTATGAAGATTTTCATCAAGGAAATTTTGCTTTTGATGATGCTTCTCCTCTGTCAGCAGAACTACAGGCTACACCTTGGCCCCCGTCATACAAGCCACCCCAGCTCCCCATGTATGACGGACACTTAGATCCGAAGCAGTTTCTGATGAGCTACGAAGCCACCATATCTTCATATGGAGGCAATACTGCAGTCATGGCGAAATCTTTTGTCATGGCAGTCAAGAATGTTGCACAAACCTGGTACTCCTCTCTTCGGCCAGGAACAATCACATCATGGCAGAAGCTGAAGGATATGCTGATTACCAGTTTCCAAGGGTTTCAGACAAAGCCGGTTACTACTCAAGCTTTGTTCCAGTGCACACAAGATCACGAAGAATACCTTCAGGCGTATGTACGAAGGTTCTTGCGTTTAAGGGCACAAGCGCCAACAGTGCCTAATGAAATTGTCATTGAGGCCATGATCAAGGGACTTCGGCTAGGACCTGCGGCCTAATACTTTGCCAGGAAACCCCCTCAGACCCTAGAGAAACTGCTTCAGAAGATGGATGAATATATCCGCGCAGATAATGACTTTCGACAAAGAAGGGAGGAAGCGTACAGGTTCTCCGAAATGACCAGGGGCTTCAGAGGGAGAGTCCACCCTAGGCACGTCAGCTCAATCCACTCTACTCACAATGACGACAGGGGAAGTCAGCAACAGAGGCCGTAGTATTCCTCCCAGGCTTCGGGGCAGCAACAGAGCTATCCTCGGCCCCCAGCTCCAAGGGGCAGAGGCGTCAGGGGCTTCGGTGGAAGGTTTGGGGACCAGCCCAGAAAAATTTATTGCCTATTCTGCGGTGATGACAAGGGCCATACTACAAGGATGTGCCATGTTACCATCTAGAAACAGAAAGAGATAGCAGAAGCTGCAGCCCAACAGAGCTAGCCGAAGCAGGTTATGCATACTGCTTCGTACCACTCACCGTACATTCCAGAGTATGTAGGCAACCATCCTGCAGTTTCTGTTGCTTCGGCAAGCCAACCTCAGGCATCTTGGCAACAACCTCCACCTCCACCACCAATGCAACCCGCTTATCCCCAAGGCCAGCAGCCAGAAGGGAGCCAGCACACTCACCAGCAGAGAGACTTCAGGGAGCAGTCTGAAGCTCGCAAAGTTAACAGTACTGTGCCAGAATCGAAGCACATCTACTAAGATATATCCTACCTCTGAAACAGTTTTTACATTTGTTATCATTTACCTTTTTTCAATAAAGAGCAATCATTGAAAACTTAGTTCTTTTGTTGTTTTCAATTTCTTATAATAGCTTCGTCATTATCATAATGTAATATACCTTCTTCAAAAATCGACGAAGTTCTAAAAGTTTTGATGAAGCAACAAAAAGTCGTTTTAAGGAACACATTACAAGCTTTGACGAAGCAACAAAAGTCGTTCTTAAAAGAATGCAGCGTAAGTTTTCTGCTCAAAAGTCGTTCCAAAGGGAATGCAGAGCTTACAACAAAAAATAAACGCTGATACCGCCGAAATAAAAGGCGAAGAAGCTCCTAAGGGAGGCTTACAGCGAAAAATAAACGCTGATACCGCCGAAATAAAAGGCGAAGAAGCTCCTAAGGGAGGCTTACAGCGAAAAGTCAACGCTGATACACCGAAAAGTAAGCGGTGAAGCCAAAAAATAAACGGCAAAGAGATTATGTCCTACTATGGGAAAGTATGTCTATCTTCGGCACAAATATCATTTTGCATATCATAGCATCATCACATCATTCGCATAACATGACATCATACATCACAGTGCATTAATGGCACAAGAAGGGAATACAATGGTAATCTTCAGAAACTGTTTCAAAGAAATTGTGACAAGGCGCAAAACAAAGTCTGAAGATGTACAGTTTCGTCAACTTTAGCATCAGAAGAGTTATATTGCTTAAGAAGCATGATATTTTCACGGACATGGATATTCTTCACAAAGCATGAAAAGAAGGGAAGGTGTTTTTTCGCCAAAGGCTCAAAAGCGGTATGTATGTAAAATTTCATGCATCGTAAAGAACCGAATTACACACAGCTTATATATTACTTTCAAAACTATAAAATATTATACACTTTGTTCAGCAAATATTACATCAATATTCCAAATGTTTTTACAACAATAGCTATTCTTCTTTTAAAACTACTTATGCAGCTTCGTTTAGTAGTTGAAAAACAACTTTGTCCATAATAGCTTCGGCCATCTTAATAATTTCATCTTCACTTTTTGCTTTGGGGCTCGTTTGTGACTCAAAGGGCTCCGGAGGAGGAGATAATTCGGCTGCAATATAAAATATGAATAAGTTCGAAGTCACAAGAATAAAACATAAATTCAAAAGCAATTAGACAATACCTATCTTCCTTTCAAGTTATGCAGTTTTTTCAACTGCCTTTGTTGCTTCTCTAGCATCGTGGGTATCTTTTTCACTTTTCTTTATAATTTCGTGGGCCATCTCTCAGCCACCATTTTCCCAGATATCGGTAAAAAACTTTTCGCCAATCAGGCTTGCCTCAGCCGAAGGGTCTTTTGTATCTTCAATAGAAAATGCAGCTTCGGTTTGGGCCAGAATCTTCACATGCTCGCATCCTGCCTTCTCTAAGATAGCCGCAATTCCCCTGGCACCTAAGAAGGCGCAGACATCTCCATGGCCACTCAAAACTTCCTCAAAGGCTTCATCTTTGCCCTTGGTCCATTCAATTGGACCTTCAGGATCGCCTACTACGAAGTTTTCCTCATTTGAGTATGCGCCAATATTGGCGAAGCTGGTTTTTATCTTTTCTACACATGCCATAGATTTTTCATAGCATCTCTCTTTTGAAGAACGAAGCTCCACAACTGTTTTCTCCCAGTGATTTTTCCAGTATTCACTGGCGTCTCGGTCAGCTTCGGCAACCGCACATTTTAATTTTTCTTCTGCCAGCTGTTTCCGAAGATCTTCAATTTCGCGTTTCTAGATCTCAGCTTGGGCTTTGGAAGTAGCTTCGTCTTCTTTTATTTTATTAAGTAATGAGTTTAATATTTTATCTTTCTCAAGTCCTTCGTTCCTTAGCTCAATTACTTAGGAACGAAGGTTATTCAAGGCCATGGTACACCCCTCGTATTCAGCGCTTTTTTGAGCCCTGAGGGCATTGCTAAGAATAAGGCCCTGCAAAAGGAATGTGGTGTTAGGAATAAACAAACGAATTTAAGCTGTTGTACAAAAATCTTATTTTTTCACCTTTAAGCTATTGTACGCTAAGTTGTCGTCCAGTTCATCTTTTGATAACACTGAGAGCCCGTCTTCTAGCGTCGGGAATCCGAAGCTTCTTGCCATCTCCCGGCAGACAGAGATCTCCTTGCTGTCTGGGAGACAATACAAGAAGTCTTCTTCTCCGCTGCCGTTGAAAATCAACGCCCCCTTTGGATATTTCAATTTTTGGGCATAGAACTGAGCTTCTCGCTTTTCTTTTTCAGACAACTTTTTCCCCGAAGCATGTCGTAAAATATAATCAGGAGCTTCGGAAGAAGCTTCGGGTGTGGGAGTGCCAGTTTGTTCAGACAAAAGTTGTTCTGAAGTGTCTCTTTTCGTTTCTTTATCTCCAATTTCCAGGGATTTCTTTTTGGCGGGCTCTGAGGGCCCAGCTTCGGGTTTAGCATGACTCTTTGCAGCTTCGGCTTCAATTTGCTTTATGTCAACTTGCGTTTTTGAAGCTTCGGCTATTTTTCCTGAAGTAGAGCTTGAAGTTTTTATTTCTTCCAGTACATCCAATAAGTGGACCATCCTTTTCCTCTTAGGGGTAACTGCAAGATCTTTTTGTGCCTTCGGCACGGATACTTCTGCCGAAAGACTTGTAATTTCTGATATCTTTGTTCTCTTGATCTCCGGCTCACCCAACTTGGGCAATGGTGCTTTCGGCATTGTAGCCAGCTCTTCAGTTTTCTCCATTAGCGCAGTTTCTTTGGCTTTGTTAGCCAAAGAGGTCTCACCACCAAATTCAGGCACTGTAGCCGTTTCAATGTATCGCGGCCGGTGAGTAAGAACCTTCACTTTCTTCCTCTTCAGCGCGGGCTCGTTTGGAGCAACCGAAGCAACATCCTTCATAGGAGCCGCACCTTTTCTTTTCTGACCTCGTAGCGGGTAGCGGTAGTCAGGGTACATGAACCCAATAGCATCAAAAACTCTGTTGAGCCTTTTCTTCTTCCGGCCTCCGAAGGCCGCAGATAACGCAGTATCTTCTGCCTTCGAGTATGGCCCAAGCAGTTCATCGCTTGTAGCTTCAATACATTTCAGCCAATCATCGTCTGGCTCAACAAACTTACCTTCATATCTGAAGGTGTACTTCAGCCTAACCAACCCACCTTCGTCAGATTTGGTGATTGTCTCCTTTGGCATTTCCCACTTTTCTACAAGTGGCCATACTCTGAAGGCTATGTGTTCCTGGATCAAATCCCTTGTCCCTATGAAAGAGCAAACAACGCCGAAGGCCCTCTGGCATTCTTCGGCTGCCTCGTCAATATCCACCTTCGGTTTTTGGAGGCCGAAGCGCTGCCAGATAGGGCGCATGATAATATCTTTAATATCTTCTCGTACCTTCAAATCGTTTTTCACATAGAACCATTCCTTCATCCAATCTCCGGGCCATCTTTTTCGAAAAGTTGGCACGGGACAGCTTGACCCAGATCGAGCACCGAAGCTATAACAGCTAAAATTGTTATGATATTGTTCTTTACCCCCGGGTTTCGTCTCATATAATAGCTCGTGAATATTGCAGAAACTTTTGGCATTTGGCTCCAAACCCTGGCTCCTCACGGCCCATACGAATATTCCCATTCTTATGATTGTTTCGGGAGTAAGTTGATGAAGGTAGACCTGATATATCTTCATAACCTCAACCACAAATTTTCTTAAGGGGAACCGAAGCCCAGCTTTAAAAAAGCTTCAGAAGATCACAACTTCATTCTCTTCGGGAGTAGGCACAGTCCTCTCTCCGTCATCGGCCCTCACAATAGACATGTCTCGAAAATATCTTCCCCTCATGTTATCCAGATGATTCTGTTTAATACTCGATTTGCCGAAGACTGCGTGACTAGGACGCCATGGTCGATCTTCGGAGTCTTCACCTCCACTTTCTATATCATAGCTGTCACTCTCACCAGTATCCTCAGATAAACCTTCTAAAATCTCCTTAGTGATCTTCTCTGTGTTTGTCTTTGCTATCGATTCAAGAAACCCAAGATTCTTCTCCTCAGAAAGGCTCAGTTTCATTTCAGCAACAACTTTCACTTCCTGAGACATCTCTTTGAAAATGCTGAAAATGTGCTCTTAGGGCCGAAGCCAAAAAACTAAAAAACTGGTCAAGCGTTTGTAGGCAAAGAGCTATTTGAGCAGGCAAAGCAGATGGCAAGAAAGTGTGCCAAATGAGCTCACGGTCGGATCATATTTATACGCCCAGGGCGTTGCAAGTGGGAGGGTCCCGCTTGTCATTGACTATTGCTATTCTAGCAAAGGGAAGGTGTTTTTTCGGACCTTCGGCTTAGGGCTTTCGTCCATATCGCAATCTAAATTTATCATCCTAACAAATTAATATTGCGAGGGGCTACTGTTGGGGGCCTTCAGCTTCCGAAGGTCCTCAAAAACGTGATTTAACAATGTTTCTGGAGTATAATACATGAGCAGGTACCTTCGGACTTGGACCCTTCGGACTTGAGTCAAAATCACAGTATGAAGAAGCACAAGGGAAACGAAGGACGGAACAGAGCCGAAGCTGTGTGCAAGGGAGCTTCGGCATGATGACAGGAAAAAGGAAACCGACTTAAAGAGGAAAGGGCTATCTAGACCCTGATGAATTACTATAGAGTTATTAGCAAATGCGAAGGGCTTGGATGTAATTTTATATGGGCTGCGACCCGTGCCTATAAATAGATGAACAGTACTCCCGTACTGTTCATGCCGACCTGGCACTTGCTTTTACATCATGCTTGTGCTTTTACTTTCCCTCAAGCTGAAGGTACACTTGTAGTTTTAAATCATTTCTATTTTTCCATAACAATAAAATAGAAATGATTTAACAATAATAATATTGTTTATGTCATCTCTTACACTTCGTATGATTTCTTCCCCATTTTTATATATTGTGCTTATGAAGGTATGTCCTTCATAACCTTCGTCCGAAAGTCATTATATCCTAAAGGAAATAATGCTTCGAAGGACGAAGGACTTTAACGCTTAACATTCTTTGTGTTGCCTTGTTCTTAACTCATAGCATTTGAGGACAAGTCCCCAACAGCTGCCTCCCAGACTCCACCTCCTGAGGCGAGGGGGAAGAGTCATGCTGCTCCTGCTCCTAGCGTCGGTGCTCCTGCTCCTCGTGTAGGCGATGATGAAGTCTCTCAAGGTGGCTAGACTGACCTGTCACCGTGTGGCCCAGTGGGCGCTCCGCAAGGCGAGAGGGCAAAAAGGGGATCACTGACTTACGTGTAGTGCATCTAATACGGACCATCTACAAAAGACATCGTAAGCACAAGAGTGAGAGTAGAACTATATGACCAGCAAGTAAACCAAAAGCAAAGTGAGGTAAAATATTTTGTAAGATGAGTATATAGATAGCAATATAACATAGAATTGGTTAAGATGACCAACTTTTGAAGTGACACCAAAGGTCAAGGTAAGGGTAGGGGTCTATAGTCCTTAGGGTGACCATTCTAGTCTATGTTAGCGGTCCTACAATCAGCATGATTTTGAAACCACTTATGTCACACACGATTTTGGAAGGCAAACCGAATGCGAACCATGTATGTGCCAGGATCAGAAACTCACATACTCGGCGATTACATAATTGGACATCATCACACATTGCTTAAAGTAAATAGAGGAATAGGTACTTTATTACATCAAGATGTCCAAGACATCCAAAGAGTCTTTAACATAACATAGTCATTAATATCATCAAAGTGCAAAAAAGCGAACATAGCAGATAAGGCCATCACAGGCAGCTGACTGGGGGTTTGCCACTAACATAACTAGAACTCGTCGTAGTCCTGGAACTCCTGAAAGTCCTCCATGTTGCCTGCATCTCCTCCTGAGCACTGAATAAAATGGGGACAACCTGGGGTGGGGTGGTTTTTAAAGCAAGGGTGAGTACACATCAACATACTCAGCAAATGTCTCGTTTGGCTAAAGTGGACTAGCTGTATGTGGAGTTAAGGTTAAGCAGTTGCTTTTATTTGGTCAAGTATTTATTACTAATAGTAGAGCCAAATTTTAGTAATAAAGCCTGTTACTACCTAAATGTACTCCCTCCAAGAGGAAATACCAGAGATCATAATTATAACCATCATCATAAAAGTATCCAAAATTCTTCTAATCAAATAGGATCCTAAGGGTGCTCTTAACCGTGAGCATGGATGATATACCAGTTTCTAACACTCTACAGAGGTCGCACACTTTACCCACGAGTCATGATTCCCTTTCTGCCCGGAGCACTACTCCCCATTGACCACTACCTAGGTGACCTAGCAGGGTATCACTACGTAGCCTATACAAAGGCTCCCCTAGTGCATAGCTGCTCATTAGGTTTCGCTAGTCGTACAAACATAGTACACCTCCATAAGTGGGTGACTAACAAAACCAAATCGAATGAACCTCCATTGATGGCCCTCTGACAAAGCGAACTACACCCTTAGCAGAGTGAGCACTATGCCCCAACCCCCATTGAGGGCCCTCTGACAAAGCCATCTATACCCCTAGGTTCATCTAATTAATCAGCTAAGGGCGTCCCATTCAACCCTCATGGTTGCACTGTTATCCCGGGTGGTCACTCCATGAACAGGTACTTACGGAGAGGTACTCAGAAAACAACCTGAGTCCCCTAAAGTATCACAAGATCATCATCGGGATAACATCATCGTATCATAAATATTCACATCATGTTCGTTGATTAAGTTAGAGCAATAGCTGTTGGGGCGATGGCGAAGATGCTACCCTTTGCTCCAGCCTTCGTCTATTTCGCTGCACCAACGGAAGCAAAACGACTGGCGAGGTCCACCCTTCGTCTTCTGCACTACAAGACGAAGGGCCTACGACGACGTCACCCCGTCCCACGTCCTCACCCGACCTGGAGGCCCACGTGGGATTCGGCCCATTGTAACAGGCCCCACACGGAGAAGTGTGTTACGGGCCCGATTTGTAATGGCTTTTCTGTAATGACAGTCTGTAACCCTCCTTTATAGGAATATTCCGAGGATAGTCCAGGTGCCTGAGGGTACATGCGTCCTTACATCGAGACGTTGGGCACTCAGGCACCTATAAATACCCCCGTACAGTGCCCTTGAGAGGCTGGATTTAACAGAGCAATTGTCATCTCGAGTTAAAACCTTGTTTACGTTACTATCACTCTCCCGTTGGATCAACTTGCCCAGGAGAGAAAGTTCCAACATTTGGCGCCCACCATGGGTGCTACGAAAAACCACCCGCGATGGAACCCAAGAGAGCTAGCTCGAAGGCAGCCCCATCCGTTGACGAAGCAGCGAAGGCAGCGTTGCTGGCCGAGAAAAAGGGCAAGGCCCTTGCAGACATCACCCACCAAGAGGCCTGCGAAGACGACGCACTTAGCAAGAGACAGCGCAATGATCAACCAACTCCCGAAGGCACCCTCCGCACCTGCAGCTCCGGAGGACAACCGCAAGCACCCCCAGGCTTTGCTCCACTAGAGGGCGAGGACGCCACAGAGGATGGCGAAGTCATCGGTGTTTCATCAGAGGAACAACTACACCTGCGGGCCTTGCGCATCAAGAACCGTAACCTCCAGAAGCAGAAAGAGGTCCTCGAAGCCAAGTGCCAACGTGTCTCTGCGCAGGCCAAAGTGCGCCAGATGATACGAGACGAGGAGCAGAGGGCTCAGGAACTCGAGCAAGAGATTGCGCTCATGCAGCGCGAAGGCCAACATGATCTGCAGCACGGTGCGCCCCTCCAACAACGCGCACCAATCGAAGACCTATTCATTCCTTAGCGTGGACCCGTCATCCCGCACGCCGCAACATTCCAAGGCGTCAACTACCTTGATGAGCGGAGTCCCCTGGCGCCGCAACTGCAAGTGTCACCATGGCCCGCCAACTTCAGGGCAGGGACCTACCCCAAGTACAACGGTAGCACCGACCCAGCATAGTACATCATGAGCTATCAAGTCGCTGTCGCATCATCCGGAGGGGATGACGCCACGATGGCCAAGTCCTTCATCATCGCCCTCGAAGGCCCGACCCTAACCTGGTACACCAGGTTGCCCCCGTTGTCCATCGACTCCTGGAGAAGTCTCCGGGACAAATTCCTGCTCAACTTCCAAGGGTACCGCCCAGACACCGATGCCTTAGCCGAACTATCACTCTGCAAGCAACTGGAGAAAGAAACTCTGCGGGAGTACTACCGCAAGTTCCTGACTCTCAAGTCACAACTGCCTTCGGTCGACGACCAAATTGCCATTCACTACGCCATCAGTGGCCTTCGGGCTGGCGTCCTTTACAGCCACTGCATCAGGGACCCACCCAAGAACCTCCAGGAGCTCTATAAGCTGTTTGAAAAATATGCCAGATCCGAAGAGCTCCACCAGCGCAAGGTCAAGTCCCAGAGGAAACCCAAGGACCCTCCGCAGTCCAGTCGAACGTGGACAAGACCTTCGCAGTCAGACTCCGATCAGGACAGTCGCAGTCAGCAGCAGGTGCATAACATTGCCAACCAGCACCCCGCTGGTGAGGCCCCTCGCCGTCAAGATTATCCCCCCAGGGCTGCGGCAATGGCACTCGTGGTCGGGGCCGAGGACGGGCGCAGTAGCCACGCAGATTTTACTGCCTGTTTCACGGCGAAGACTGCACGCACCCAACGAGGGATTGCCCGAAAACGAAGGCCACCAGGGACAGGATGTCTCGGGCGCAACCAGTCGACAACCCAAGAGTTGTCGTGCACACATATCAACACCACCTCCCACAACCATACAACCACGGCCCCGCTCAGCATCCACCTAACCACGCATACCAACACCACCAGGAGGTACAAATTGTACCACCTCCGCTCCCGCCTCCGCACCCGCATCAGCCAAACATCCACCACCCAAATCACCCCAAGCACCAAAACAAGAAGACTTCGCTGATCAGCTATATCGTGGAGTCATTCACATGATCACTGGGGGGTCCAGCGTCGACTTCGACACAAAGAGATAGAAGAGGGACCACTATCGAAGCATCAACCACGTCGCCGTCACCGGCCCAGTCGTGCAAACGAAGTGGTCCCACGTGCCGCTGACCTTCGACGCCAGAGATGTCGACCTGCGCAGCGCACCCCACATGGATGCCATGGTAATCAACTGCAGCGTGGCAGGCTGGGACCTGCACAAAGTCTTAGTTGACAACGGCAGCCAGGCGGACATCATTTTCCTCCACACCTTCGACCACATTGGCATCAGCCACAACTTACTTAAGCCTTCGGACAACCCCCTATATGGCATCGGCGGCAAGGGCACCTTTCCTGTGGGCAAGATAGAGCTACCCCTGTCCTTCGGTGTAGCACCCAATGCACGAAGTGAGCAGGTCACCTTTGACATCGTCGACATGGTATACCCGTACAACGCCATAATGGGTCGGGGCTCCATCAACAAGTTTGAAGCAGCCATTCACGGACTTTACTTGTGCATGAAAATCCCGGGTCCGCAAGGCGTGAGCACAGCCTATGGCAACCAGCAAACTGCGCGCAACATTGAAAGAGACTTCGTTCTAGGGCAACGGAACGTACACTGCCTTACGACACAGCGCGAAGTCCCCAATGCTACTCGCCCAACCACCAACGAGCATGAAAAGGCACAGCTGCAGAGCAACGATGGAACGAAGACAGTTCCCCTTGACCAAGCAACGCCAAAGCAAACGGTCATCATAAGCGAAGACTTGACTTCGCAAGATGAGGAGAGACTCATCTCCTGTCTTTCCAGAAATAAGGATGTCTTCGCCTGGTCTGCCCTCGACCTGGTCGGAGTCAGTCGCACTATCATCGAGCACAGTCTGGGCATCGACCCTTCGGTGCGGCCGAAGAAGCAGAGGCTGCGCAAAATGTCTGATGAGAAAACAGAAGCCGCCAAAGCCGAGGTACACTGCCTGCTTGAGGCCAATTTCATCGAACCAGTCGCCTACCCTACGTGGCTCGCTAACATAGTAATGGTGCAAAAGAAGAGTGGCAAGTGGCGGATGTGCATCAATTTCACTAGCCTTAACAAGGCCTGCCCCAAGGATAATTTCCCGCTGCCTCGGATCAACAAGATCATCGATAGTGCGGCCGGATACGAAGTCATGTCACTCCTTGTCTGCTTTTCTGGCTATCACCAAATATATATGAAGGAGGAAGACAAGGCCAGTACCAGTTTCATCACACCCTTCGGCACGTATTGCTTCATCAGAATGCCGGAGGGACTAAAGAACGCTGGGTCCACCTTCTCTCGCCTCACCAAGACAGTGCTCGAGAGCCAAGTCGGCCGGAACATATTCACGTATGTGGACGACATCGTCATCGCCAGCAAAAACAAAGAGGACCATCTGGCCGACCTCGCAGAAACATTCGCGAACATGCGGGACACACGACTTCGCCTAAACCCCGAGAAGTGTGTCTTCGGCGTTCGCCAGGGGAAGATACTGGGATACCTGGTGTCGCACCACAGGATCGAAGCCAACCCGACCAAGATCTAGGCTATCATCAACATGACGCCTCCACAGTCAGCCAGAGACGTCCAACGTCTTACAGGCAGATTGGCCGCCCTTAATAGATTCATTTCCAAGTCCGCAGAGCGAAGCCTACCTTTCCTCAAAACTCTACGCGGTGCAAAAGACTTTGCATGGGGACCAGAGCAAGCGACGGCCTTCTCATCACTAAAGTAGCACCTGTCAGAGTTGGCAACCCTTACAAGCCCCAACCCCTTGCTACCTCTGTTGCTCTACGTCGCAGCTTCGCCACACTCAGTCAGCGAAGCGTTGGTCCAAGAGCAGGACAGAGAGGGCACAACTCGGTAGTGTCCAATTTATTACGTCTCCGAAGTCCTCATGACCTCCAAATCTAACATGACGGAGTTGGAAAAAATTGCCTACGCAGTCGTTATGGCATCGTGCAAGTTGCACCACTATTTCTAAGCGTTCAAGGTGTGGGTCACCTCAGACAGGGGACTCGGCGAATTATTCAGAAATCCGGAGGCGTCAGTCCGGATCGCCAAATGGGCAGCCGAGCTCTCCGGTTACCATATCACCTTCGAGCCCAGGACAACCATCAAGTCACAAGTCCTGGCAGACTTCATCGTTGACTGGACAGGGCCAATAACACAGCCGGACGCGCCTGTAGAGAAGGGGTGGACCATCCACTGCGACGACGCATGGTGCCATGCGAGGGCAGGCGCAGCCGCAGCCATCACATCACCCACAGGGGTCAAACATAGATACACAACACGTCTCAGCTTTGCTTTGGAGTCCGACAGATGCACCAACAATGTAGCAGAGTACGAAGTTGTTATCCTCGGCCTTCGCAAGCTACGGGCACTTGGTGTCACTACCTGCATAATCAAAACAGACTCCAAAGTGGTTGCCGGCCAGGTCGAAAAAGATTATGCAGCAAAAGACCCCGCACTCATGCAGTATCTCACGACTGTCCGTAGTCTTGAGAGACAATTTAAGGGCTTTACCCTACAGCACGTGGACCGAGCCAAGAACGAGGAGGCCAACACATTGGCCAAAGCAGCCGCTAGAGGCGAGGTCTTGCCCTCCGACGTGTTCTACCATGTCATCGGCACACCAGCCGTCCGTAGTCCAGAGGGCCTACAAATAACCAATGACACCGAAGGCCACCACATAGTCAACCTCATCATGACTGAAGACTGGCGGGCACCAATCACCCTGTTCCTGCAGCGATATTACCATCCAAGCGACATCAACGAGGCCAAGCGCCTCAAGCACCGAAGCGGGACTTTGCACTCATTGAGGGCCACCTTTACAAAAAGGGGGTCAGCCAACCCATGCTTAAATGTGTCACCGAGATCTAAGGCATCCAGATCCTGCACGAAGTCCACAGTGGAACTTGCGGCTCTCACGCGGGGCCTAGGGCCCTCGCTGCCAAGGTGATCCGTCAAGGCTTCTACTGGCCCGCTATAATCTGTGCCACGAATCGGGTCACGAGGTCGTGCGAAGCCTGCCAGAAGTTTTCCCCCCGTTCGTGCAACCCTTCGCAATTCACAAAACTGATCGCTCACACGTGGCCCCTTCAGCGCTAGGGCCTGGACATTGTCGGGCCACTACCCATGGCCCAAGGGAACCTCAAGTTCACCTTTGTCGCCGTCGAGTATTTTACCAACTGGATCGAGGCACGGCAGTATCCACAATAACATCGAAGACTGCCCAGAAATTCTTCTGGCAAAACATTGTTTGCCGATTCAGAGTCCTGTCCGAACTCACAGTTGACAATGGCAAACAGTTTGACAGCCAAGACTTCAGGGACTTCTGCTTCTCCATTGGCACCAGGCTTGCCTTCGCCTCAGTATATCACCCACAATCTAACGGCGTCATGGAGCGCGCCAACGGCAAAATTTTCACGGCCATCAAGAAAATGCTTCTTGACGACAAGAAGGGTAAATGGGCCGACCTGCTACCTGAAGCAGTCTGGGCGCTGAACACGACCGAGTGTCGGGCGACTGGATTCACTCCTTTTTGCCTGCTATATGGATCGGAGGCCATGACCCCGCAGGAAATAAAACATGGGTCACCACGGACAAGCGCTTCAGCCGTCCCCGACGTCGACGAACCAACCTCCAAGGACCTCATCGACGGAGACCGTGTCTTCGCCTTGCAGGCCCTTAACAAATACCAAGCTCAAACAAAGGCATGGCGCGACCACACAGTCGTCCCAAGAGAATTCAACGAAGGGGACCTCGTACTCGTCCGGACAACTCGGATAGAGTCACGGGGCAAGCTGGAGCCAAAGTGGGAGGGTCCCTTCATCGTCAAGACGAAGGTGTCCCCCAGCGCGTACAGGTTAACAATGCCATCCGACGAGGACCTAGAGCATTCCTGGAATATCGATAATCTCCGTAAATTTTTTGTTTGAATCCTCAGGGCTAACACGCCCTTGTAATTCACCAAACAGTATCATTCCGGCCCGCACTCTTTTCCTCCCGGGGGGTGAAGTTTTTAATGAGGTGGAGCTATGTAATATACACGCAAAAATCCCTCGCAAAAACTAAGACACAACATGTCGAAAAAGACCGCATCAACGGTCTTCGGCATTCGACCACACCGAAGTCATCGCGAGGGGCAGCGCTGACCACCCTCGCGTGCGACACTCCGCGCAAAAGTCGCCTAAGGGTGCAGACGGAATGGCACAATAAGTGCGCAAAATCGAAGTCTTTTCCGAAAGACTCTCCGTGCAAAAGTCGCCTAAGGGTGCAGCCGGACTAGCATAATAAGTGCGCAAAACCGAAGTCTTTTCCAAAAGACTCTCCGTGCAAAAGTCGCCTAAGGGTGCAGCCGGACTAGCACAATAAGTGCGCAAAATCGAAGTCTTTTCCAAAAGACTCTTCGTGCAAAAGTTGCCTAAGGGTGCAGCCGGAATGGCACAATAAGTGCGCAAAATCGAAGTCTTTTCCAAAAGACTCTCCGTGCAAAAGTCGTCTAAGGGTGCAGCCGGACTCTCCGTGCCAAAGTTGCCTAAGGGTGCAG
Organism: Zea mays; assembly: GCF_902167145.1. Taxonomy (NCBI): domain Eukaryota; kingdom Viridiplantae; phylum Streptophyta; class Magnoliopsida; order Poales; family Poaceae; genus Zea; species Zea mays. The sequence goes on from NC_050098.1 coordinate 64,183,778, forward strand.
CCGGAATAATAGGTGCGCACAATCGAAGTCGCTCCCAAAAGACTCTCTGTGCAGAAGTGGCCTATGGGCGCTGCTGTATCAACGAAGGCGCGCAGCCTTATCATACAAATTATGGTTACATACACACAGCGAGGGCATCACATATTACATTGGCTCAACCTTCGGGATGATACCCATCTCCCTATAGTTTAACAACATTATCCTCAATCCTCACCCTCAAAAAGATTTCGCAGCTCCCCTTCACCCACACTAGCCCTAGCCAGCGAGGACAACAATTCCCGCTTACCAGTCCCGTCCACGCGAAGATGACCACTCTCCATCTCACCACAATGACGCCTGTTACTTCGCGACAATTCACTCACTCTCCGTTTCGCTACCGCCCTTCGCCGCCTACACCCAATACTCGCACCCGGAAGATCCTCAGCACCCACCACACGCGACGAAGTCTCCACCGCAGCCACGTCCAACGCCGCAAAATAATCCAAGTCCTCATCTGAAGACTCCTCCATCCATACAATCGAACTCCCAGAATCATCAGACTCAAAACACTTAGACATAGAGCCAAACGAATCATCATCAGCAGCCACGGTTGAAGCTGCCACAAAAATAGCATTGTCAGTAGCGGTTGCGTGCGCAGGCCCAAACCCAAGAACCTGCGCAGCAACCGAGGTTCAGTATCACACAGACAAAATTTACAAACTCCTCAACACTTATTCAGCCACCTGTGAAGGCCCGACCGCGGCTGTGGGGTCCTCGGCTGCCGGCTCAGCAGCCGGCTCGACCACCACCTTTAGGGCGCCTTCGCTCGTTGACGCAGGAGCTGGTGCGGGGTCTTCGCCGGCCGTAGCGAGCGCAGGGGTCGCCGAGGGGCCTTCACCAGCATCCAAGGGCGGCACCAGATCAACCTCCGCGGCCTCGGCCAGCGCGCCGTCCAGACCAACAAGGTCCTCGATGTCTTCGGCATGCGCCATCTGCAGCAACAGCACACTCATTGAGCAAAACCACACGTACCCACACATATAACCACACAAAAAACAGCCCTTACCTGCTCTATTGCCCGGTCGAACCGCTCCCTGACAGCCTCTCGACCGTGCAGACCCCACATCCTATCAAAGAGTGCCCCCGCCAACTGCTCCACCACAGGGTCTTCGACCTTGAATATTTCACGTTCAAAATTGTCATCCGCTTGGTCGAAGACCTCGTAATGCCTGCACCCCTCGCGTGACAAAGCATTGATGCCCCCTCGCAGGTGACGAGGGAAGCGAAGGACATGTAACCTGTCACAATGGTCGGGAGCACCAGCAGCTCCTCCTGCCACCATTCAAGGAAGCGAAGGCCCGCTTCTTGGCCGGGCACTTCGAAGTCAGCAGTCCGCGCACCCACCTCACGGTACGCATCCACGTGTGTCCGCTCAACCTCTACGCGCGTCGAGGACTCGGCCTTGTCCATGCGGCTGCACAGGGCGTTGAACCTCGCCTCCAGCTCCTCGGCGCCTTGGCGGGCGAGACTGCCCTCCACCCGCGCTACTTTTGCTTCGGCCTGTGCAGCCTGCGCATCACCGATGGACTTGTTCGCCTCCCTCCTCTCCTCCGCCATCTAGCGCCGGAGATCCGTCTTCTCGGCCTCCATGGCGGCCACCTTCTCCGACAGCTTGCGATTTTTGCTTTCCGCAGCCGACCTCTCCCGCACAGCATCCGCATGCTATGCCCGGAGACGCTCTACCTCGACAGCAACGTCCAAAGTCAAGGCACCCGATGCGACGAGGTCGGCGAAGTCGGCCGCCTGACACATACACCCATGAAACTCGAATCCTCATAAAAACAACAAACATCAAAGTCCAACACAACTTACCTGCTTCAGCTGCTATGACAGCTACTGCGACGCCTCCCTCAGTCGCTGAGACATGGAGCCCACCATGTCCTTAGCGACAGCGGCCGACAGAATCTCGCCGCTCGCGCAGAAAGTGGCCCACGGGTCCCACGCGGCACCCTTCGCCCCCTACTGCATAAAATGAGCATAATGTTTAATTTAAAACTTTTGATGCTTCCTATGTGCTAACAAACAAATCAGGCAAAGTAGTTGCCAAATATGTTGGGGGCAAACACAAGAGTTCAAAGACTTGTGTTTGGGTACCCAAGGTGCTTGTTTCTAATGTAAAAGGACCCAAGACCATTTGGGTATATAAGAACAAGGCCTAAATTTGTTTTGTAGGTTTATGCATCCGGTGGTTCAAGTTGGATAATCGATAGCGGTTGCACAAACCACATGACAGGGGAGAAAAGGATGTTCTCCTCATATGAGAAAAATGAAGATCCCCAAAGAGCTATCACATTCGGGGATGGAAATCAAGGTTTGGTCAAAGGTTTGGGTAAAATAGCTATATCTCCTGACCATTCCATTTTCTATGTTTTTCTTGTAGATTCATTAGATTACAATTTGCTTTCTGTTTCTCAATTATGCAAAATGGGCTACAACTGTCTTTTTACTGATATAGGTGTTACTGTCTTTAGAAGAAGTGATGATTCAATAACATTTAAGGGAGTGTTAGATGGTGAGCTATATTTAGTGGATTTTAATGATAACAAAGCTGAACTAGACACTTGCTTAATTACTTGCTTAATTGCTAAGACTAATATCGGCTGGCTCTGGCATCGCCGACTTGCCCATGTTGGGATGAAGAATCTTCACAAGCTTCTAAAGGGAGAACACATTTTAGGACTAACAAAAGTTCATTTTGAGAACGACAATGTATGTAGCGCATGCCAAGCAGGGAAGAAAGTTGGAGTCCATCATCCACACAAGAATATAATGACGACTGAAAGGCCGCTCGAGCTACTCCACATGGATCTATTCTGCCCGATCGCTTATATAAGCATCGGCGGGAGTAAGTACTGTCTAGTTATTATGGATGATTATTCTCGCTTCACTTGGGTATTCTTTTTGCAGGAAAAATCTCAAACCCAAGAGACATTAAAGAGATTCTTAAGACGGGCTCAAAATGAGTTCGGATTGAGAATCAAAAAGATTAGAAGTGACAATGGAACGGAGTTCAAGAACTCACAAATTGAAGGATTTCTTGAGGAGGAGGGCATCAAGCATGAGTTCTCTTCTCCCTACACACCTCAACAAAATGGTGTAGTAGAGAGGAAAAATAGAACTCTACTGGACATGGCATGAACCATGCTTGATGAGTACAAGACACCGGACCTTGATGGTGGAGGCGATTAACACAGCCTGTTAATCCATCAACCGGTTATACCTTCACCGAATTCTCAAGAAGACATCATATGAACTCATCACTGGCAAAAAGCCCCATGTTTCATATTTTAGAGTCTTTGGGAGCAAATGCTTTATTCTTATTAAAAGAGGTAGAAGTTCTAAATTTGCTCCTAAAGCAGTAGAAGGCTTTTAATTAGGTTATGACTCAAACACAAGGGCATATAGAGTCTTCAACAAATCCACTGGATTAGTTGAGGTTTCTTGTGACATTGCGTTTGATGAGACTAATGGCTCCCAAGTGGAGCAACTTGATCTTGATGAATTAGATGATGAAGAGGCTCAATGTGTCGTTCTAAGGAACATGTCCATTGGATATGTATGTCCTAAGGAATCCAAAGAGCCTCCACAAACACAAGATCAACCATCATCTTCCACGCAAGCATCTCCACCAACTCAAGATGAGGATCAAGCTCAAGAAGATGAAGATCAAGATCAAGACGATGAGCCACCTCAAGAGAAGGACATTGATAAAGGGGGGATGATGACAATGATGACAAGGAAGATGATCAAGAAATATGGGATCAAAGACCACACACCCAAGAGTCCACCAAACAATTCAAAGAGATCACCCCGTCAACTCCATACTCGGTGACATTCACAAGGGGGTAACCACTAGATCTCGAGTTGCTCATTTCTGTGAACATTACTCTTTTGTGTCTTCTATTTAGCCATATAGGACACAGGATGCATTAAGAGATCCGGATCGGGTGGTGGCAATACAAGAGGAGCTCAACAACTTCACGAGGAATGAGGTATGACATTTAGTTCCACGTCCTAATCAAAATGTTGTAGGTACCAAGTGGGTATTCCGCAACAAGCAAGATGAGCATGGTGTGGTGACAAGAAACAAAGCCTGACTTGTGGCAAAGGGATATTCACAAGTCGAAGGTTTGGATTTCGATGAAACCTATGCACCCGTGGCTAGGTGTCACACCCGGTTCTGGGAGCAAAACCGAATGCATAGCATATGTGTGCCAAGATCCATTTTCCACACATATGTTGACGTCACAAGTGTAATATATCAAAAGACAATGCAATAAAGGCGTAAAGAGAGTAGAATAGTCTTTATTACAACATCCAGATAATAGTATCTTTAAAATGTATCATCAAAGTAAAGCGGAAATAACATGGGTAATCTCCGACAGGAAGATGACCGGCGCATCATTAGACTCAGTATTCCTCAAAATCTCCATCAATGTCTTCTTCATCACCCTCTGATCAAAATATTAGCAAGGGTGGGCTCACTTATGGTCGGAGCTCAGCAAGTGGGGGGAAATTAATGTAAGTTTAACAAGGTGAGGCTAAGGTTGAGCAGTAAGCGTTTTAGTTGGTCAATATTTTATTAACAACACCTGTCTTACTAATAAGTGTGTATGCCAAGTATCCCATTTAAACAAAGGTATAAGAGTATAACAAAACACTTAAGTGAAACCACTTAAGCAATCTATTGGCAGATCATCAGATCTCGATTTATTGTCCATATTTAAGTTCAATTATCATGTGAGGGTCTAGGTTGCTCTTAACCGTGAGCACGGCTGACATATCAGTTTTACACTCTGCAGAGGTGGTACAACTTTACCCACAAGCCATGTATCCCATCTAGCCTGGGTTGATCGGACCCGTAAACACTACCAAGGTGAATGGCTAGGGATCCATTATGAGGCTTTCACAAAATACACTTAATATAAAGCAACCCGCTAAGGTTTCCAAGTCGGTGTGGAGGCCTTCTAGGCGAGGTACCTTAGCCAAGAATACGTGCCCATGTTAACGTGAGCTGCCACCACTGCTGCTCCCCCTCTTACCCATATTTTAGGTAAGGTTGCTAGGTACTAAGCATATAAAGCTAATTACCAAAGCCATAGCCATGATAGCACTCGTGATTGCACTGTTATCCTGGGTGGTCACTCCATGTTCCAATTAATATGAAATAATCTTGTTTAACCATCCGGTTAACACCATAATGCCAATTTCATTTCAGGAACATGAATATCAAATAATGACTGACATCAAAATTAACAAGTTGAGTGGTAGAATCAATTTGCAAAGCATAGTATTTTCCCAGGGTAATCAAGGAATACAGTTGGTAAATCTAGGAAATCCTTAATTAGGTGAATCCCATCAGATTATGCAATTTATCCAAAAAGTAAACATTATTATATGTATTAATTGGGTACAAATAGAATATGCAGAGGGAGAATCCACTTGCCTTGCTCCAAAGTTTCCTGCGGGTCGTCCTCGAACGCGTTTGGCTCGTCTACCTCACAGTCCACTTCTAGCATCGATTTGCGTATCGCACATACAAAAGAATACACACGCCAAATAAATAAACATACACCAGTACAACGGTCAACATTCACCATTACATTCATTCATACATCACACTTATCACACTCATAAATATGTCCTAAAGCGTAAATACTTATTAACTCGTTTATGACTATTACTGCGAGTCATTATTGATGAAAATATGAGTAGGTGCTATAATACTAGTTTTATCTAATATAACATGTATTGACATTCTTTATGAAAATAAATGCTAATTATTACTAATAATAGACTGATAGATTTTATTCCTTTTATTTCTAAACAGAACTTATGCGTATAGCTAAAAACGGTTCATGACTCTACTAACGTTAATATTCTAAGAATCAATATAAATCACTACTTGGGCTTTTTATAACATAATTATGCTTATTTTGACATAAACAAGTATTTTACTAATTCTAAGAAGTTAAGTGCTATACTCATGGACACCTTTATTTTGGCTAATAAAAACCTATTTTTGATACGACTAGTCATATTCTTTTAGTTTCTCTTTTCTTTCTAAAAGAAAGTATTATTAATAATAATCGGAGATAAATCATCTAATAACCCATAATATTTATATTGCCATGAATTCTATACCATTTACTAATTCCATGTTAAGAAAAGCTTCTATTATCTATTAAAACGAACTTATGATTATAACCTTCTAAATAATTTCCAAATTTCATTGTGAACAAAATTAACTATAAAATTACCTATCTAGTGTTTTTATCACCAACATTTGTCTATCCTTTTTTTATCATATTTCTCTCTAATCCAACTTTCTAAAAGTCATCGTAAACAAATAACATGAATAATCACGGTGCACTAATTTATCGCATACATCTACCAAAAATCCATAGCGCACATACACATGAATTCCGAATCACAACATGCTCATATTACAACACAATAATTATAAAATTCACAAACTGAATCAAAAAGTGATTTCGAAAATACACAAAATTATTTTGGGTCGTCTTCCACCTTGAGCTTGTTCGTGTGAAGGGGAGAGCTCGACGGGGGGGGGGGGGGGGTTCGGCCGAGTGGAGAAGAGCAGCGGTTCGGCGTCGGGCGGCTTCGGCGGGGCTGCGTGGTCCACGAAGCTCCGGCGACGGCATGGGCGAACTCCGGCGACGGCGTGGGCGAGCAAGGAGAGTGAGAGAGAGTGGCGAACTTGGGTAGGAAGGAGGGAAATAGGAGCTCGGTCGGTATTTATAGAGAGAGGGAGGGGAGAGAGGGAGAGGCGGTCGGGGTTCTTCAAGACCATTAATGGCGGTGGCATCAATGGGGAGAGAGTGGGGGAGGAAGAAATGGTCGATTTGAAGCTCCATTACGACGAGGGGAAGAACGGACGGCGCGGGGTGGCGCGCGGTCGGCTCGGGTACAGGGCGTCGGGGTCACTCGGGCGGGGGGCAGGTGGCTGCGGCTCGGTGGCCTGGGCGCGGGGTTGGTGCGGCACGCCCTGGCGGCTGGAGTCGACGCGGCGCGGGCGTTGCTCCCCCCTGGCAGCGCGCCTGGGAGAGGGAAGGAGAGAGGGGCCGAGTGGGGCCCACGCGTAAGAGAGAGGAGGGGGAGAAGGAAGGGTGGCGGCGGCTGGTTAGGGCAGGGAGGGGGCGCGACGCGGTGTTGGCCCCTAATGGGCCGTTAGGGTTTACAATTTTCTTTTTTTTCTTTTCTTTTCTAATTATGAATGTAAATACATATATAAATAATCTAAAAATTCATAATAATTATACCAAAATATTTATAAATAGAATATTTATTTTTGGACTAACAATTATTATATTATTTATTTGGATTTTCATTTAAGAAGAAATGTCATTAAATATCCAAAATCAATTGTTGGGGACTTGTTCTCAAATGCTATAAATTAAGAACAAGGCAACACAAAACCAGGTTATTTGTTAATGCCCTTCGTCCTTCGGAACATTATTTCCCTAAGGATATAATGACCTTCGGACGAAGGTCATGAAGGACATACCTTCATCATCTCAACATATATATATACATATCAAGGGAGGATGAAGCATGTAAAACATATTATTTCCCTAAGGATATAATGACCTTCGGACGAAGGTCATGAAGGACATACCTTCATCATCTCAACATATATATATATATATACATATCAAGGGAGGATGAAGCATGTAAAACATAAGGGATAATGTGAACAAACATATAACATCATCATACACATTTCTTATTATATAATCATAAATGAACAAATGAATAATGACAATATTGAATTATATTTGTACCTTCGGCTTGACAGAAAATGAAAGTACAAGCGTGACGCAAAAATGAGTACAAGTCAGCGTTAACAGTACGGGGGTGTTGGTGACTTGTTCTCAAATGCTATAAATCAAGAACAAGGCAACATAAAATGTTAAATAATAATGACCTTCGCCCGCTGAAGCATTATCTCCCCAAGGATCTAATGAACTTCGGACGAAGGCCACGGGCAGTGTACCACGAAGGTCATACCTTCGTGATCAAACATAAAACAATCCGAAATAGAATATAAAATATCAAACATTAGAGAAAAGTCTATTGTAAACAAATGAAAATATTTACATATCTTATAATACGAACCTAAATATTAAAACATTATACGTTTATACCTTCGCCTTGGCAGAAAGTAATAATTCCAGCGTAATGCGTTGGTGATTACAGGATTGCGTGAACAGTGTCGGGGGTACTGTTCACCTATTTATAGGCACAAGGTGCAACCTGCATAAAATTACATTTATATCCTTTACAATCGACTACAATAATGACACAAAATATCATGGGTCTTTAAGTCAATCCATCTTGAAGTCGGTTCGACCCTTCGTCTTGAGATCTGTCATTGTGCCGAAGCTCTATAGGTAATAGCTTCGACGCTTGCTCCTGAGAAGATCTTCCGAAGGTGTTCTCTTTCTTTAGGATCTTCGGCTACGAAGCATACCCCCAACAGTAGCCCCTTCGCGGTGCTAGATCGTTTTTCGTAACGAGCTTGATCCGTGAAAAAGACTTCTAGGCTTCGGGACGCCGAAGATCCAAAAAACACCTTCCCTGAGCTCGTTGGCGAGAAACGATTAAAATAATCGTCGCGTGCGCGGTGGCCCCATCTTGCAGCAATTACGTGGCCCCCAGCGATTCACCTTCTCGGACCCTGTGGCCCACTGTTCAGCGAGTGCGGGTGACTGTTTGTTCGGTGCAGGAGACCTTGACGATTCACCTTCCCACCTGCGGCACTATATAAACAGACGGGTAGGTGTGAAGTTACCACAACATTCATTGCTATTGCATTGTTTTGCTGCCAAAATTTTAGTCGAAGCTGAAGCTTAATCATCGTGTTCAGACGAAACTTTGCTTTTGATTCTGCTTCGTCACAAGAGGAAGAGCTTCGGGAAAATTAGAAAAGTCAACAACAAAAATTTCAAGAAAGTCATAATCAAATGGCCAGAGTTCGCTCCACTGCTAGGGTTGATCGTGAGGGAGATGAGACCGAAGCTACTGAGACTGTTCCAATTTCTGAAGCAATGAAGCGGTCTAGGCTGGTAACATCGGAGGACGTCCCTACCGCTGAAGCAGAGCAACCTGATGTTGAGGAGACCGATTCTGAAGATGATTATAGCAGCACGGTGCCGAGCAAACCCAGCCATCTGGATTTTGGAAAATCCACGATCTCCGAAGGTGACCTACCTAAGATGTTGAAATTGGGCTATTTTAATGAAGAAAAGAAAGAGCTGGTTCGCTTTGGTGGAGAGGAAACTACTCCGAAGCCAGGAAAAGATGAAGTAGTAGTTTTTAAGAGTTTCTTCAAAGCTGGTTTGAGATTCCCTTTGAATAAGATGATTGCTGATGTGCTCAAAAAGTTTGGGATCTACTTTCATCAGCTAACTCCTAACGCTATCGTTAGGCTTAGCATTTACATTTGGGCTCTCCGAAGCCAAGGGGTGGAACCGTTTGCCGAAGGTTTCTGCCGAGTGCATGAGCTGCATTACCAAACCAAGGCCAAAAGAGATGGGTTACATGAAAACTTCGGCTGCTACAATTTTGCCTACCGCAAGACTACAAAATTTCCTGTGATCAGCTACCGAAGCAAGTGGCCGGCTGGTTGGAAATCGGAATGGTTCTACGTCAAAGTTGACGATGATAAGGAGAAGCTGGTCTAGAGTCCGTTAGAGCTGATCTTCGGAGAGACCAGACCCCCGTGTAATATTACACCAGAGGGCCCAACCCAAATTGCACTGGCTGAATTTAGGGTTATCGCGGAGCACATCGGCACTAGGGACTTAGTGCAGGAATTTTTGGCTTTCAAAGTGTTTCCAACTATGAAAGAGTGGGCCATGCCGAAGCTTGAAGGAAAAAAGAAGGAGGGAGAACTTGTCCGGCTGCCCTACCACTACAAATTCAAGAGGCATTTCAAAGTGCCTTGCCAAGAATGGCTGGTTACAATCAAAGTAATGTGCAACGAAATACTTGGAAATTATTCTAAAAAAGAAGATCAATTTATGACTGCGGCCTTCGGCACCCGTCCGAAACGAAGGCTAAACCGAGTGATGGATGCTATAGGTTTTGAATATCTTGACTACGAGCGGCTGGACAAGGGTGCCGAAGGCCAAAAAAGGAAAAGAGTAGCTAGTGCTCTGAATAAGGACGATGAAGATCAACCAAAGAAGAAAAACAAGAGTCTGAGGCGAAAACAGTTGCTCCAAAGAAAAGAAAGGCTTCGACTCCGAAGCAAAAATCAATTGATGAAAAAGAAAGGACTTCTGCGACATCCTCTGCTACTGAAATAGAGGAAATCTTAAAGGTAATGACGGAAACTTTGCCTGTCAAACTAAGTCCACTGGGGCTACATCTAATGAAGCTTTTTCAGAAGGAAAAGGAGCCCACAAAAACGAAGACACCTAGGCCAAAGAGGCAAAGAATCGTTACTGTGACAGAAGTCATTGAAGCAACACCACCAGGAGCTTCAGCTCTGAAGGTATCGGCTATTGAAAGCATGACAGCTACTGAAGCTGTACCTTCGGAGGCTGCCGCAGAAGAGGCCAGAGCCAAAGATGCCAAATCCGAAGATATTAATTTAGAAAGCATGACTGCTGATATAGACAAAATACTACTAAACATGGCCGCGGAAGAATCTGCCGCAGCCACCGAAGAGACTACGGCCGCAAAACCCGAGAAAGAAGAAATGACTGAAGATACTTCGGAAGATGAAGCTTTTGACTTCCAAAACTTAATTGGCCAAGAGCTGACAAAAGCTGAAAAAGAAGAACTAAAGGAATATGCTATATCTTATGGGTATCGGCCGAGAGCGCTTCTCTTCGGTGGCATTGATGACGAAAGGTTAGGCTGCATACGAGATCAGACCGGCGCGAAAGTTATCGGTACTCTATCAAAGAGTATCGGTTTCTCGAAGCTCGAAGCAGATATCAGCTGCTACCGACGACAACACATTGTCGGTAGTTTGTTTTATTCCAACTTTAAGGTAAACAACTTTTGTCTAGCCTTTATTATTTGTAATAACATAAATGTTTTCTAACGAAGGTTATTTATCCGCAGAGTATGCTGTTGAGCAAGGCTTTAAAAATGCAGCAGGACTTAGAGGATAAAAAGCATGAAGTTATAATTGAGAACTTAGAGAACAAGATAAAAGAGCAATCAATTGCCATTGAAAAGAAAGACTTCGAGCTTCAAACAACCGAAGGCTTATTAGCGTATGTTGAAGCCAAAATAACAGAATTAAATTCGAAGTTTCTTTCTCAATCAGAAAATTTTGAACAAGAAAAGCTGAAGCTTGATGCAAAACTTGAGGCCGAAGTCCAAAAAAGTTCGAAGTTGAAAGAATCTTTGACAAGCCTTCAGAATAAATGCTTGGAGTTCAGCAATCGATGCGTTCGACAGCTGAAACAGGTGTTCCATTTTGTTGGAGCCAGCAGCGAGAAGTTCACTCCTTCAGCTGAAGACCTGCCTGGTGCCTTCGAGCATATTGAAGGTGAAATTAATGATCTTGACGAAGTTATAGCTGGGCATGGTGACTTCTGTGCCCTGGTAGCTTCTCGGGGCACAGCTGTTGCCTTTCTGAAGTCTGGCTATGAACACGGAAAAGTTGTCAATAGACCCAACTTCAGCTTGTCACCAGCAGACTTAGATAACATTCCCAACCTGGCCCGAAGTATTGCGAATAGATTTATAAAATTAGTATGGACAAAGGGTGGACGGAGCAAAGCTGGTGACAAAGCTCGAAGCCAACTTAAGCTAGTAACAAAATCATACCTTATGCTTACCTTTTCCTTTGAATTTTGATTTTATCTTATAATACTTACATACAGGATGACCAAGCCGAAGCTGAAGCTACGGAATAATAAGACGAAGCTCCATGAATGCTGACGAAGCTTGAGTAGTCTGTAGAAATAGCTCAAAAAACTCATGTGATAACTTGTATAAAGTATGATGTAATTAAATTTCACTTTGTGGACTTTATCCGTACCTTGTAATATAATCTTACCTTTCTGTCAATGTATAAAGTGCTTTGGTGTGGACGAAATTAATATTTTTGAGCCAAAGGCGAAAAACACCTTCCCTTCTTTGCGTACACAGCAAAGCATAAAATTGCCTCTTTTCCCTTTTTTCCGAAGCCTTCTCTTTTAAAGCCGAAGAAAGTGTGTATGTTATGATGATGATGATCCTATGTATGTCTAAGTGAATGTTTATGAATGCAAATGTATGATGTAATGTATCATGCAAATGAATGTTCAAAGACACATACGAAACCATAATCACAACTCTTATTCCCTTAGGAATAACAAATCTTTGCCGTTTATTTTTTGGCTTCACCGCTTATTTTTCGGTGTATCAGTGCTGACTTTTCGCTGTAAGCCTCCCTTAGGAGCTTCTTCGCCTTTTACTTCGGCGGTATTCGCGTTGACTTTTCACGCTTCGCCTTATATTTCGGCGTAATCAGCGTTGACTTTTCGCTGTAAGCTCTGCATTCCCTTGGGAACGACTTTTGAGCAGAAAACTTACGCTGCGCTCCCTTAGGAACGACTTTTTGTAGCTTCGTCGTGCTCTGCATCCCCTTAGGGACGTCTTTCGAGCTTTTCCCTGTTTTTCCTTTTTCTCTTTGCACTCGATGGTGCATGCTCAGTTTTTACATTTACATCTTCGGGGGATATTGCTCTTGTAGAGCTGATATAAGAAAAAGACAAATTACATGCTATGGCCCCATTAAAAACCTTTCTCCCCCTTTGGAAAGGAAAAGGGTGCCATATGAAAGAATAAAAAAGATTACATCAGGCTACACATAATACCGCCGAAGCTCACCCGCATTCCAAGATCTAGGAATGTTGTTGTCGTCCATATCATTCAACCTGTAGGAACCAGGTCTTGACGAGGATACTACCAGAAAAGGTCCTTCCCACTTCATCTGTAGCTTGCCTACTGTATCTGGGTTGGCAACTCTCCGAAGTACCAAGTGTCCTGGCTTAATATTTTTTAACCGAACCTTTCTGTCACGCCATTTTATTGTTTCGGCTTGATAATTATTAATATTCTCCACAGCCTGAAGCCTGATCCCTTCTATAGCATCTTTTGCCACAGAATAATCAGCTTCGTCCTCTGCCGAAGCCACTGTTCTTATTGATCCTGCTTTAGCTTCTTCTGGGGTTATTGCTTCGTCACCAAACAACAATTTGAATGGTGTAAAACCTATTGACCTTGACATTTTTGTGTTGTGGCTCCACACCACTTTGATTAATTCGTCTGGCCACTTCCCCCTGGGCTGGTTGAAGATTAACTTCATTATTCCTGTCATTATAATGCCACTAGCTCTTTCGACAAGTCCATTTGACTCCGGATGCCGAACCGATGCAAAATGGATCTTCGTGCCAATTTGTTCACAAAACTCTCTGAATGCTTCGACATCAAACTGTGTTCCATTGTCCACGGTGATAGCCTTCGGCACTCCGAAGCGACACACAATATTTTGCCTGAAAAACTTTTGAACAGTGACCGAAGTTATTGTGGCTAAAGGCTTCGCCTCAATCCACTTAGAAAAATATTCTACTGCCACCACAACATATCTTAAATTCCCGTGTGCTGGTGGAAGTGGGCCTAGCAAATCAAGGCCACACCTTTGCAATGGCCAGGTAGGCTGTATTAATTGAGTTAGAGACGAAGGTTGTTTTTGGTCTCTTGCACATTTTTGACAACCTTCGCATTTTTGGACTAATTCTGCTGCATCCGAAGTGTCGGCATTTCGAGACCGGGGGGTCCCTGGGCCGACGAGTGAAATGTCGCCGCGTGCCCCAGCCCAGATGGGTCGGCGCGAGACGGAGCGCGAAGGGGGAAAAAAGGCGGCCGGAGCAAGAGAGAGGTGGAAATCCCGCGGCCTTCGTGTTTGTCCCGCGCCCAGGTCGGGTGCGCTTGCAGTAGGGGGTTACAAGCGTCCACGCGGGAGGGGAGCGAGCGGCCTCACGCGAGCGCCTGTCCCATCCTCTTCCCTGCGCGGCCAACCCTCTGTAAGAGGGCCCTGGTCCTTCCTTTTATAGGCGTAAGGAGAGGATCCAGGTGTACAATGGGGGGTGTAGCAGAGTGCTAACGTGTCTAGCAGAGGAGAGCTAGCGCCCTAAGTACATGCCATCGTGGCAGCCGGAGAGGTTTTGGCACCCGGTTCGTGTGGTGTCGTGGCCGTCGGAGGAGCGCTGGAGCCTGGCGGAAGGACAACTGTCTGGGCTGTCGAGTCCTTGCTGACGTCCTCTTGCTTCTGTAAGGGGGCTGAGAGCCGCCGTCGTCATAGAGCGTGCGGGGCGCCATCATTACTTGTCTGGCGGAGCGAGCCAGATGGGACGCCGGTCTTGTTCCCCGTAGCCTGAGTCAGCTTAGGGTAGGGTAATGATGGCGCCTCCTGTTGACGTGGTCGGTCCGTGCCCTAGGTTGGGCGATGTGGAGGCTCCTCCGAGGTCGAGGTCGAGTTTGTCTTCCGAGGCCGAGGTCAAGTCCGAGCCCCTGGGTCGGGCGAGGCGGAGACCGTCGGTGGAGGCCAGGGCTGAGTCCGAGCCCTGGGGTTGGGCGAAGCGGAGTTCGCCGTCTTCAGGGGCTGAGCCCGAGTCCGAGCCCTGGGGTCGGGCGGAGCGGAGTTCGTCGTCTTCCGGGGCTGAGCCCGAGTCCGAGCCCTGGGTCGGGCGAAGCGGAGTTCGCCGTCTTCCGGGGCTAAGCCCGAGTCCGAGCCCTGGGTCGGGCGGAGCGGAGTTCGCCATCTTCCGGGGCTAAGCCCGAGTCCGAGCCCTGGGTCGGGCGGAGCGGAGTTTCCTATGGTGCCCGAGGCCGGGCCTGGCTGCCTGTCAGCCTCACTCTGTCGAGTGGCACAGTAGTCGGAGTGGCGCAGGCGGCGCTGTCCTTCTGTCAGGCCGGTCAATGGAGCGGCAAAGTGACTGCGGTCACTTCGGCTCTGTCGACTGGAGGACGTGCGTCAGGATAAAGGTGTCAGGCCACCTTTGCATTAAATGCCCCTGCGATTTGGTCGGTTGGCGTGGCGATTTGGCCAAGGTTGCTTCTTGGCGAAGACTGGGCCTCGGGCGAGCCGGAAGTATGTTCGTCGCTGGAGGGGGGCCTCGGGCGAGACGTAGATCCTCCGGGGTCGGCTGCCCTTGCCCGAGGCTGGGCTCGGGCGAGGCGTGATCGAGTCCCTCGAACGGATCGATCCCTAACTTAGTCGCACCCATCAGGCCTTTACAGCTTTGTGCTGATGGGGGTTACCAGCTGAGAATTAGGAGTCTTGAGGGTACCCCTAATTATGGTCCCCGACAGTAGCCGCCGAGCCTCGAAGGGAGTGTTAATACTCGCTTGGAGGCTTTTGTCGCACTTTTTTGCAAGGGGACCAGCCTTTCTCGGTTGCGTTTTGTTCTGGTGGGTGCGCGCGAGCGCACCCGACGGGTGTAGCCCCCGAGGCCTCGGAGGAGTGGTTTGACTCCTCCGAGGTCTTAATGCCTCGTGCAATGCTTCGGCTGGTCTAGTCGTTCCCTCATGCGAGCTGGCCGTATCCCGGGTGCACAGTCGAGTCCCAAGTCCTCGGGCTGGTATGTTGACGCTGTCAACGGTTTGGCCGGAGCCGGGTTTGCGAGAGCAGCCCCCGAGCCTCTGCACAGGGCGAGAGGACGGTCAAGGGCAGACTCGACTTTTTTACATACGCCCCTGCGTCGCCTTTCCGCAAGGAGGAGGGGGGGAAAGCGGCATGTTGCCCTCGGAGGGCGCCGAACATGGTGTCTCCGGTGAGCTGCTGGCGGGTAATCCGAGTGGACGCCCGTGCCCCATTTGTTAGGGGTCGGCTAGAGGCCCGGAGGCGCGCTCAAAAGTACCTGCGGGTGATCTGCCGGACCCGGTCCCCTGTCGACGGGGTCCGAGGGCTCGATGCCTCCCTCTGATGGGATTCCGTTACAAGATCGTTCCTGCTGGTCTCGGAAATGTCCTAGGGTACCTCGAGAGCGTAGCCCGAGCCTCGGTTATGTATCGAACGTACCCAGGGTCATCCCTCGCTCTATGTCTGAGGCGGCTGTGAACCCTTCGAGGGCCAGCCTAGGAACCCCTGATCAGTAGTGGGCGCGGAGCCCGAGTGGCCTGAGGCGGGCGTTGAACCCTTTCGAGGGGCCAGCCTTCGAACCTCTGACCAGTAGTGGGTGCAGAACCCACGCGCTCTGAGGCGGCTGTTGAACCCCCCCCCCCCCCCCCCCCGAGGGGCCAGCCTTCAAACCTCTGATCAGTAGGGAGGCTCGGAGCCTGTTTCCTTCACGGAGAAGGATCCTTTTCGGGGTATCCCCCTTTCCCGGCCCCTGTTGTAAGAGAGAGAAAGAGGAAAAAGGAAAAGGATACGAAATCGAATGACGTGGCATACCTTTTTTGACGCGGTCATTATGGCGAAGGCGAAGCGTCGCTCGCTTCCCCTGCCGGAGGCGCCGCCTGTCCCGCCGCGGAGTTAATGCGACGGGGCGAGTGGTTCGCGGGGCGGCCGTTGCGCGTGCGCGAGCCGTTCGAGGAACGGAACACGGGCGCGCCGTCTTCACACCGTGAGAGAGGGTTCTCTCACTGCCCCAGGATGGGACAGTTGGCCGAGGCCTCGGGGTGACCAGCCGAGCCGCCTGCTCGAGCCGGATTCTTGGAGGAGACCCTGGCGGCGATGGCCCGGGCGTGATGATGACGTCGTCCTTCAGAGTGGAGATCCTCGGACCGCGTCGCCGTCCGAGGCTAGGTCGGACCTCGCCGAAGGTGTAGTCGACGCCGAGGGTGCTGCTGCTCCCTTCAACTATCGAGATCCGAGCCTGCAGGATCGGATTATCTTGTAGCGTGTGTTTTCTGCGACCGCCGAGGCCCAAACACGCCATCGCCGTGTTGTAAGGCTGCGTTTCTTTTCCTCTTGTTTCGAGTATCTGGACTTTTTCGTCGGTAACAGATTCGTCTGTGCAAGCGAGAGTTGCTTTTCACGGAAGGTGATGAGTGAGGTATCCGTATCCCGGAGGCGTAGGAATCCCTCGGCTCGGTCGGCCTTGCCGCTTACGTGCACTCTAGCCCGTCCATAGAGTTCTGTCACCGACGCAGTCGAGAAGGCCCGAAGAATCGCTTCGGCAGAGGAGCTTTCGAGCGCGAAGACTTGTTCGGTCCGCGGAATCACTTATCCGAACGCGAGTTACTTATCGCAGAAGGTGATGAGTGAGGTATCCGTATCCCGGAGGCGTAGGAGTCCCTCGGCTCGGTCAGCCTTGGCTGCTTACGTGTACTCCGTCGTTTTTAGGATCCACTTTCGAAGTAGTCGAAAAGCACGAAAGACATTCTGGCAGGAAGGATCTTTTTTCGAGGAAAATTTTGACGCGGAGGGGTTCTCCCCTTTTAGCCCCCGAGGGAGGGTCGGGCTTTACCGAGGCAAGGCTGACCCTTCCTTGATGACTAAACTTTGCGTGGGAGTGAGGTATATGAACAACTTGAAAGCATCTTAAGGGTAGAAGCGACGTAGCTGTTGGATGTTCCAAGCGTTGCTGTAGACCTTGCCTTGACTGTTGGCCACCTTGTACGTTTCGGGCTTCAGAACTTTGGCGATGACGAACGGCCCTTCCCAGGGAGGCGTGAGCTTGTGCCGCCCTCGGGCGTCCTGTCGCAGCCGAAGCACCAGGTCGCCCACCTGGAGGTCTCGGGACCGGACCCCTCGGGCGTGGTAGCGTCGCAGGGACTGCTGGTACCGCGCCGAGTGTAGTAAAGCCATGTCCCGAGCCTCTTCCAGCTGGTCCAGCGAGTCTTCTCGACTAGCTTGGTTGCTTTGGTCGGCGTAGGCCCTCGTCCTCGGGGAGCCGTATTCTAAGTCTGTGAGCAAGATGGCCTCGGCCCCATAGACTAGAAAGAACGGCGTGAAGCCCGTGGCTCGGCTCGGCGTTGTCCTCAGGCTCCAGACCACCGAGGGGAGTTCCTTCATCCATCGCTTGCTGAACTTGTTGAGGTCGTTGTAGATCCGAGGCTTGAGTCCTTGTAGAATCATGCCGTTGGCACGCTCTACTTGCCCATTCGTCATGGGGTGAGCCACGGCGGCCCAGTCCACCCGGATGTGGTGATCTTCGCAGAAGTCCAGGAACTTTCTGCCGGTGAACTGGGTGCCGTTGTCGGTGATGATGGAGTTCGGGACCCCAAAACGATGGATGATGTTGGTGAAGAACGCCACCGCCTGTTCGGACCTGATGCTGTTTAGGGGTCGGACCTCAATCCACTTGGAGAATTTGTCGATGGCGACCAACAGGTGCGTGTAGCCCCCGGGTGCCTTCTGCAAGGGGCCGACGAGGTCCAGACCCCACACAGCAAAAGGCCAGGTGATGGGTATCGTCTGCAGAGCCTGAGCGGGCAGGTGGGTCTGCCTCGCGTAGAACTGACACCCTTCGCAGGTGCGGACAATTCTAGTGGCGTCGGCCACCGCCGTCGGCCAGTAGAAACCTTGTCGGAAAGCGTTTCCAACAAGGGCTCGAGGTGCTGCGTGATGGCTGCAAGCCCCCGAGTGTATCTCTCGTAGGAGCTCCTGACCTTCGGCGATGGGGATGCATCGCTGGAGGATGCCTGAGGGGCTGCGGTGGTAGAGCTCCTTCCCATCCCCCAGCAAGACGAACGACTTGGCGCGTCGCGCCAACCACCGAGCTTCGGCTCGGTCGAGGGGTAGCTCTCCTCGGTGGAGATATCGTAGGTACGGGGTCTGCTAGTTTCGATTAGGCGTGACCCCGCTTCGCTCCTCCTCGACGCGCAGTGCCTCACCCTCGGGGGACGAGGATACCTCGGGCTGAACCGAGGGTGCCTCGGGCCGAGCCGAGGGTGCCTCGGACTGAGCCGAGGGTACCTCGGGCTGGGCCGAGGGTGCCTTGGGCTCGGGCGTGTCGTCGATCTTGACGGAGGGTTGATGCAGGTCTCGGGAGAAGACGTCCGGGGGAACCGTTGTTCGCCCCGAGGCTATTTTAGCCAGCTCGTCCGCAGTCTCGTTGTAGCGCCGGGCGATGTGGTTAAGCTCGAGCCCGTAGAACTTGTCTTCCAGACGCCGAACCTCATCGCAGTAGGCCTCCATCCTCGGGTCGCGGCAGTGGGAGTTCTTCATGACTTGGTCGATGACGAGTTGTGAGTCACCGCGAGCGTCGAGGCGTCGGACCCCTAGCTCGATGGCGATGCGCAACCCGTTGACCAGAGCCTCGTACTCAGCCGCATTGTTGGACGCCGGGAAGTGGAGGTGTAGCACGTAGCGTAGATGCTTTCCGAGGGGCGAGATGAAGAGCAGGCCTGCGCCTGCTCCTGTCTTCATCAGCGACCCGTCGAAGAACATGGTCCAGAGTTCCGGTTGGATCAGAACTGCTGGGAGCTGGGTGTCGACCCATTCAGCCACGAAATCCGCCAAGACCTAGGACTTGATGGCCTTCCGAGGGGCGAACGAGATCGCTTCACCCATAATTTCCACCGCCCACTTTGCGATTCTACCCGAGGCCTCTCGGCACTGGATGATCTCCCCCAGGGGGAAGGATGATACCACAGTTACCGGATGAGACTCGAAGTAGTGTCGCAATTTCCGCCGCGTCAGGATCACCGCGTACAGCAGCTTCTGAATTTGTGGGTAGCGGATCTTGGTCTCGGACAGTACCTCGCTGATGAAGTAGGCTGGCCTCTAGACGGGCAATGCATGCCCCTCTTCTCGTCTCTCAACCACAATCGCGGCGCTAACCACCTGAGTGGTCGTGGCGACGTAGATCAAGAGGGCTTCTCCGGCAGAGGGAGGCACCAAGATGGGCGCGTTGGTGAGGAGCGCCTTCAGGTTCCTGAGGGCTTCCTCGGCCTCAGAGGTCCAAGTGAAGCACTCGGCCTTCCTTAAGAGGCGGTACAGAGGCAGGCCTCTTTCGCCGAGGCGTGAGATGAAGCGGCTCAGAGCCGCAAGACATCCCATGACTCTCTGTACGCCTTTCAAGTCCTTGATGGGCCCGATGCTGGTGATGGCTGCGATCTTCTCCAGGTTGGCCTCGATGCCCCGCTCGGAGATAATGAACCCCAAGAGCATGCCTCGGGGAACCCCAAAGACACACTTCTCGGGATTAAGCTTCACGCCTTTCGCCTTGAGACATCGGAATGTCACTTCAAGGTCGGAAAGGAGGTCGGAGGCTTTCCTCGTCTTGACTACGATGTCATCGACGTAGGCCTCGACCGTCTGGCCAATGTGTTCACCGAACACATGGTTCATGCACCGCTGGTACGTCGCACCCGCATTCCTCAAGCCGAACGGCATGGTGACATAGCAGTACATGCCGAAGGGTGTGATGAAAGAAGTCGCGAGCTGGTCGGACTCTTTCATCCTGATTTGGTGATACCCTGAGTAGGCATCGAGGAAAGACAGGGTTTCGCACCCAGCAGTGGAATCCACGATTTGATCGATGCAAGGCAGAGGGTAGGGAACCTTCGGACATGCTTTGTTTAGACCAGTGTAGTCTACACACATCCGCCATTTTCCTCCTTTCTTTCTCACAAGCACAGGGTTGGCAAGCCATTCGGGATGGAATACCTCTTTGATGAACCCTGCCGCCATTAGCTTGTGGATCTCCTTGCCTATGGCTCTGCGCTTTTCTTCGTCGAATCGGCGCAGAGGCTGCTTGACGGGTCGGGCTCCAGCTTGGATATCCAGCGAGTGCTCGGCGACATCCCTCGGTATGTCAGGCATGTCCGAGGGACTCCACGCGAAAATGTCGGTGTTTGCGCGGAGAAAGTCGACGAGCACTGCTTCCTATTTGGGATCGAGCTCGGAGCTGATCCGGATCTGCTTGGAAGCGTTGCTGCTGGGGTCGAGGGGGACGGACTTAACCGTCTCCGCTGGCTCGAAGTTGCCGGTGTGGCGCTTCACGTCTGGCACCTACTTAGAGAGGCTCTCCAGGTCGGCGATGAGGGCCTCAGACTCGGCGAGGGCCTCGGCGTACTCCACGCACTCGACGTCTCATTCGAACGCGTGTCGGTACGTGGGGCCGACGGTGATGACCCCGTTGGGGCCCGGCATCTTGAGCTTGAGGTAGGTGTAGTTGGGGACGGCCATGAACTTCGCGTACCATGGCCTCCCCAATACTGCGTGGTAGGTTCCTTGGAACCCGACCACCTAGAACGTGAGGGTCTCCCTTGGGAAGTTGGAGGGTGTTCCGAAGTAGACGGGAAGGTCGAGTTGTCCGAGGGGCTGGACGCGCTTCCTGGGGATGATCCCATGGAAAGGCGCAGCGCCTGCCCGGACCGAGGACAGATCAACACGCAGGAGCCCGAGGGTCTCGGCATAGATGATGTTGAGGCTGCTGCCTCCATCCATGAGGACCTTGGTGAGCCTGAAGTCGCCGATGATGGGGTCGACAACGAGCGGGTATTTCCCCAGGCTCGGCACGTGGTCGGGGTGGTCGGCTTGGTCAAAGGTGATGGGCTTGTCGGACCAGTCTAGGTAGACTGGCGCCGCCACCTTTACCGAACAGACCTCCCAACGCTCTTGCTTGCGGTGCCGAGTCGAGGCGTTCGCCGCTTGCCCACCGTAGATCATGAAGCAGTCGCGGACCTCGGGGAACTCTCCTGCCTGGTGATCTTCCTTCTTGTCGTCGTTGCGAGCCCTGCCACCCTCCGCGAGTGGCCCAGCCCTGTGGAAGTGGCGCCGAAGCATAGCGCACTCCTCAAGGGTGTGCTTGATGTGCCCCTGATGATAGGGGCACGGCTCCTTGAGCATCTTGTCGAAGAGGTTGGCACCTCCGGGGGTTTCCGAGGGTTCTTGTGCACGGCGGCGGCGACAAGGTCCGCGTCGGCGGCGTCGCGTTTCGCTTGCGACTTCTTCTTGCCTTTCTTCTTGGCGCCGCGCTGAGTTGACGCCTCGAGGGCATCTTCCGGTGGGCGGCCCTGGGGCTGCTTGTCGTTCCGGAAGATAGCCTCAACCGCCTCCTGGCCAGAGGCGAACTTGGTGGCGATGTCCATCAGCTCGCTCGCCCTGGTGGGGGTCTTTCGACCCAGCTTGCTGACCAGGTCACGGCAAGTGGTGCCAGCGAGGAACGCGCCGATGACATCTGAATCGGTGATGTTGGGCAGCTCGGTGCGCTGCTTCAAGAATCGCCGGATGTAGTCCCGGAGAGACTCTCCCGGCTGCTGTCGGCAGCTTCGGAGGTCCCAGTAGTTCCCAGGGCGCACGTACGTGCCCTGGAAATTGCCAGCGAAGGCTTGGACCAGGTTGTCCCAGTTGGAGATCTGCCCCAGAAGCAGGTGCTCCAACCAGGCACGAGCGGTGTCGGAGAGGAACAGGGGGAGGTTGCGGATGATGAGTTTGTCATCGTCCGTTCCACCCAGTTGGCAGGCCAGCCGGTAGTCTGCGAGCCACAGTTCCGGTCTCGTCTCCCCCGAGTACTTTGTGATAGTAGTCGGGGTTTGGAACCGAGTCGGGAACGACGCCCATCGTATGTCGCGGCTGAAAGCCTGGGGGCTGGGTGGTTCGGGCGAGGGACTCCGATCCTCCCCGCTGTCGTAGCGTCCCCCACGCCTGGGGTGGTAGCCTCGGCGCACCCTTTCGTCGAGGTGGGCCCGACGGTTGCGGTGATGGTGCTCGTTGCCGAGGCGACCCGGGGCCGCAGGCGCTGTGTCGCGCGTGCGCCCGGTGTGGACCGAGGCTTCCCGCATGAATCGGGAAGTCGCGGCGCGATGTTCCGAGGGGTACCCCTGCCTTCGGAAGGCGGAGCTCTCGGCCCGTCGGACCGCGGCGCCCTCCAGGAGATTCTTGAGCTCTCCCTGGATTCGCCGCCCCTCGGTGGTTGATGGCTCTGGCATAGCGCGGAGAAGCATTGCTGCTGCAGCCAGGTTCTGGCCGACTCCACTGGAAGCGGGTGGCGGCCTCACCCTGACATCGTCGGTGATGCGGTGCTGGATACCCTGGGGTAGATGGTTCACTTCTCCGGCCGGAGGTTGGCCCGCCCATTCCTACCCGATGTCCCGGCGGATCGGCTCAAGTGTTCCTGCTCCCTCGTCGAGCCTGGCCTGCACCCCGCGGATTTGCTCGAGCTGTGGGTCATGACCCCCCGCCTGAACGGGGACCATAGCTAGCTCCCGTAGGATGTCAACGCGAGGCACAGGCCTAGGGAGATCACCGTTCTCCGGCATACCAAGATGGTTGCCTTCGGAGGGACCCCCTAGATCGACGTGGAAACATTCACGACTTGGGCCGCAGTCCTCGTCGCCGAGGCTGCGGCTATCGTCGGAACAGTCGGAAAGGCAGTAGTCGCATGCGGTCATGAAGTCCCGCATGGCACTGGGGTTACCAAGTCCGGAGAAATCCCAACAGAAGTCAGACACGTCATCTTCCTCGGACCCCGAGGGCCCGTAGGTCGAGACGTCTGCCAGCCGGTTCCAGGGTGACTGCATACGAAACCCCAGAGGGTTTGGACTCGCCTCTACGAGAGCGTCCGCCAAAGCGAAGTCGCTTGGCGGGTCGAGGCTGAACCCAAAGGGCGTGAGATGGGAATTGGTGGGTACCTCTTGGTCGACGGGCGGTGACGAAGTCACGTCAGGGACTGACTGCACCGTCGTCTCAGGTACGAGGGTGACGCCCAGCAAGCCTTTCGTGAGCGTGCTGGCGTTGTCCGTTTGCTTGGAATTGGCGTGTTGTGGGGAGACGGCGCTCGTCTTCATCTCAAACACGAGGTCGATGCCCGACGTGCCCCCCGTTGGGGCGCCGGCGCCGTCGACTCGCTCGACAGCCGACGAAGTGCCGCCTCCTGCTTGGCCTTGGTTGCCCCGCCTCCTCCTCCGTCGGCGAGGGAGAGAGCGGGGTGAGCTCGAATGTTGTTCTTCCACCACGTGGGGAAGACGTCGTCGATTCCGCCGCCGACGGGCGGGCTGTTGGCCGCCATTGTCGCTGTCGCACGGCGGGGGAAGGGGTATCATGTCATAGCTGCCATCGAGGGACATGAACTCAAGACTCCCGAAACGGAGCACCGTCCCGGGCTGGAAAGGTTGCTGGAGACTGCCCATCTGGAGCTTGAAGGGAAGCTGTTCATCAACACGCAGCAGGCCCCTACCTGGCGCGCCAACTGTCGGCGTTTCGAGACCGGGGGGTCCCTGGGCCGACGAGTGAAATGTCGCCGCGTGCCCCAGCCCAGATGGGTCGACGCGAGACGGAGCGCGAAGGGGGGAAAAAGGCGGCCGGAGCGAGAGAGAGGTGGAAATCCCGCGGCCTTCGTATTTGTCTCGCGCCCAGGTCGGGTGCGCTTGCAGTAGGGGGTTACAAGCGTCCACGCGGGAGGGGAGCGAGTGGCCTCACGCGAGCGCCTGTCCCGTCCTCTTCCTTGCGCGGCCAACCCTCTGTAAGAGGGCTCTGGTCCTTCCTTTTATAGGCATAAGGAGAGGATCCAGGTGTACAATGGGGGTGTAGTAGAGTGCTAATGTGTCTAGCAGAGGAGAGCTAGCGCCCTAAGTACATGCCATCGTGGCAGCCGGAGAGGTTTTGGCACCCGGTTCGTGTGGTGTCGTGGCCGTCGGAGGAGCGCTGGAGCCTGGCGGAAGGACAGCTGTCGGGGCTGTCGAGTCCTTGCTGACGTCCTCTTGCTTCCGTAAGGGGGCTGAGAGCCGCCGTCGTCATAGAGCGTGCGGGGCACCATCATTACTTGTCTGGCGGAGCGAGCCAGATGGGACGCCGGTCTTGTTCCCCGTAGCCTGAGTCAGCTTGGGGTAGGGTAATGATGGCGCCTCCTGTTGACGTGGTCGGTCCGTGCCCTAGGTTGGGCGATGTGGAGGCTTCTCCGGGTCGAGGTCGAGTTTGTCTTCCGAGGCCGAGGTCAAGTCCGAGCCCCTGGGTCGGGCGAGGCGGAGACCGTCAGCGGAGGCCAGGGCTGAGTCCGAGCCCTGGGGTCGGGTGAAGCGAAGTTCGCCGTCTTCAGGGGCTGAGCCCGAGTCCGAGCTCTGGGGTCGGGCGGAGCGGAGTTCGTCGTCTTCTGGGGCTGAGCCCGAGTCCGAGCCCTGGGTCGGGCGGAGCGGAGTTCGCCGTCTTCCGGGGCTGAGCCCGAGTCTGAGCCCTGGGTCGGGCGGAGCGGAGTTCGCCGTCTTCCGGGGCTGAGCCCGAGTCCGAGCCCTGGGTCGGGCGGAGCGGAGTTTCCTATGGTGCCCGAGGCCGGGCCTGGCTGCCTGTCAGCCTCACTCTGTCGAGTGGCACAGCAGTCGGAGCGGCGCAGGCGGCGCTGTCCTTCTGTCAGGCCGGTCAGTGGAGCGGCGAAGTGACTGCGGTCACTTCGGCTCTGTCGACTAGAGGACGTGCGTCAGGACAAAGGTGCCAGGCCACCTTTGCATTAAATGCCCCTACACTTTGGTCGGTTGGCGTGGCGATTTGGCTAGGGTTGCTTCTTGGCGAAGACTGGGCCTCGGGCGAGCCGGAAGTATGTTCATCGCTGGAGGGGGGCCTCGGGCGAGACATAGATCCTCCGGGGTCGGCTGCCCTTGCCCGAGGCTGGGCTCGGGCGAGGCGTGATTGAGTCCCTCGAATGGACCGATCCCTGACTTAGTCGCACCCATCAGGCCTTTGCAGCTTTGTGCTGATGGGGGTTACCAGCTGAGAATTAGGAGTCTTGAGGGTACCCCTAATTATGGTCCCCGACACGAAGCTGCCTTCGGCCAATAAAATCCTTGACGAAAAACTTTACCCAACATAGGCCTAGATCTGATGTGAGATCCACACAGGCCTGCATGTATTTCTTTCATCAGCTCTATACCTTTAGCTCTGGATAAACATTTAAGTAATGGAGAACAGACTCCATGCTTGTATAACTCCCCTTCTATTATTACATATGGACGGGCTCTTGCCGCTATTCTCTTATGATAAGCATCGTCATCTGAAAGGAAATTGCCTTGAAGAAAAGACATGATCTCAGTTCTCCAATCTTCACTATAAACAGGAGATATATTGAGCACCGCTCTTTCAAGAAGGTCAACCGAAGGTGCTTTTATTATTTCAAAGAATATTTCCGAAGGTAAGGGCAGCCCCTGTGCCGCTGACTTGGCTAGTAGATTAGCGTGCTCATTTTCTCCTCGTGGAATATTCTTGACAGAAAACCCTTCGAAGGAAGCTTCAAGCCTTCGAACTGTATCCAAATATTTCTCAAGCTTCGGATCTCTTGCTTTGCAACTTTTGTCAACATGGCCAGAAATAACTTGGGAATCAGTTTTGAGAACCGCCCTTCTTATCCCCATTGCCTTCAACTTCCGAAGCCCCAAAAGCAAAGCTTCGTATTCAGCAATATTATTTGTGCAACTGAAATCAAGTTTCACTGTGTAGCATGTTCTGACTTTGGAAGGTGCAATTAAAACGGCAGCTGCATCTGCCCTGAAGGTTCCCCAGGAACCATCACAGAACATTGTCCAAGCTTCAGCATCTTTACTTGCTTCTTCCTCCTGAGCCCCTAGCGTCCAGTCGGAGATGAAGTCTGCTAGCGCCTGGGACTGAATCGAAGATCTATGCACATAATCAATGCTGAACTCATTGAGTTCCGCAGCCCACTTTCCAATCCTTCCAGTAGCTTCTCTGTTTCTCATGATATCCTTCAAAGGCTGTGATGACGGAACAATTATATGGTATGCTTGAAAATAATGTCGAAGCATACTGGAGGCCATTAAAACAGCATACAGCACCTTCTCCAATTCTGTATAGTTTTACTTTGATAAACTGAGAACTTCGGAGATGAAGTATACTGGAGCCTACTTTTTCAATTGCCCTTCAAGCTTCTCCTGAACAAGTGCCGCACTTACTGCAGAGTGTGAAGCTGCTACATACAGCAGCAGAGGAGCCCCTGGCGCTGGTGGAGTTAGAGTTGTTAAATCTATCAAATACTGCTTCAGCTCTTCGAAGGCTTTTTGCTAAGCTGATCCCCATTGAACAACTTTGGCTGACTTCAGTACTTCAAAGAATGGTAAATTTCTCTCTGCTGATCTGGATATAAATCGATTCAAAGATGCCAGTCTTCCTGTCAGCCGTTGAGCCCCTTTCTTCGTGCTTGGCGGCTCCATCCGAAGGATAGCTTCGATATTATTTGGATTAACTTTGATTCCTTTTGTTGAAACCAAATAACCAAGGAATTTCCCCTTATTTACTTCAAAGACACATTTTTATGGATTCAGCTTCAGACCAGCTTGCCTAAAATTAGCGAATGTCTCCTGGAGATCAGAAATGTGATTTTCTTGCTTCGTGCTTTTTACTAATATCATCAACATATGTTAGCACGTTTCTGCCTATCTGAGAATGAAGGACCTTTGCTGTCATTCTGCTGAAGCTTCCTCCAGCATTCTTGAGCCCTTCAGGCATCCGAAGGTAACAATATGTACCACTGGGGGTGATGAAGCTGGTTTTTGGCTCATCTTCCTTCTTCATCCAGATTTGATGGTAGCCTGAATAACAATCTAGTAGACTCATGAGCTCTGACGAAGCTACTGCATCTACCAGAGAATCTGTCCTTGGTAATGGAAATTCATCCTTCGGACAAGCCTTGTTGAGATCAGTAAAATCAATGCACATTCTCCATTTACCATTGGCCTTCTTTACCATAACAGTGTTAGCTAGCCATTCTGGGTATTTTACTTCTCTGATGACTCCGGCGCTGAGGAGTCTTTTCACTTCATTTCGAGCACCTTCGGCTTTGTCATCAGACATCTTTCGAAGCCTCTGCTTTCTGGGTCTGAAGGATGGATCAACATTGAGCGAGTGTTCAATAACATCCCTGTTGACACCACAGAGATTATTAGCTGACCATGCGAAGACATCTTTGTTGTTGAACAGAAACCTTATTAGGGTTTTCTCCTGCTCCTCAGACAATTGAGATCCCAATAGCACCTTCTGCTCTGCTATATTGTCACATAAGAGCATGGGCTTTGGCTGATCAGCCGAAGCAGCCTTCTCCCTTCTGTACTTGTATTGCTCACAAGCTTCGGCTCCATCTATGTTATGGATTGCTTTTGAATCTGTCCAGTTTCTTTCGGCCTTTCTGGCAACTTCCTGACTTCCATGAATAGCAATAGGCCCTTGATCTGAAGGTATCTTCATGCAAAGATATGCTGGGTGAAGAATTGCTTCAAAAGCATTGAGTGTCCCACGACCAATGATTGCGTTGTAAGGGTATTCCATGTCAACAATATCAAACACAACTTGTACAGTCCTTGTATTGTTGATAAATCTGAAAGTCACTGGCATCGTGATCTTGCCGAGTGCTACAATCTGCCTCCCTCCGAAGCCATAAAGGGGATGTGTAGCATCATAGATCTTATCTTCGGGCTCTTGCATCTGTCTGAAGGCCTTAGCAAATATAATATCCGTTGCACTGCCTGTGTCAACCAAAACATTATGGACCAAAAATCCTTTGATAACACAAGAAATAACCATAGCATCGTTGTGAGGGTAATCCTTGAGCTGAAGGTCCTCTTAGGAGAAGGTAATCGGGATGTGGGACCATCTTGACTTAATGAAGGGTCCTTGCACCCCGACATGCTGCACCATTCGTTGTGCCTCCTTCTTTTGCTTCTTGTTAGCTGGCTCTGAGCATGAATCGCCTGTTATCGGGAGTACCAGCTTTGGAGCCGAAGCAGCTCCAGCTTGGTTGTTGAACGAAGCCATCAGCTCAAAAAATGGAAGTGAGTTCACCGGAGGTGGACGCCAATGTTGGTGACTTGTTCTCAAATGCTATAAATCAAGAACAAGGCAACATAAAATGTTAAATAATAATGACCTTTGCTCGCTGAAGCATTATCTCCCTAAGGATCTAATGAACTTCGGACGAAGGCCACGGGCAGGGTACCACAAAGGTCAAACCTTCGTGATCAAACATAAAACAATCCGAAATAGAATATAAAATATCAAACATTAGAGAAAAGTCTATTGTAAACAAATGAAATTATTTACATATCTTATAATACAAACCTAAATATTAAAACATAATATTCAGGTACGTTTATACCTTCGCCTTGGCAGAAATTAATAATTCCAGCGTAATGCATTGGCGATTACAGGATTGCGTGAACAGTGCCGGGGTACTGTTCACCTATTTATAGGCACAAGGTGCAACCCGCGTAAAATTACATTTATGTCCTTTACAATCGACTATAATAATGACACAAAATATCATGGGTCTTTAAGTCAATCCATCTTTAAGTCGGTTCGGCCCTTCGTCTTGAGATCTGTCATTGTGCCGAAGCTCTATAGGTAATAGCTTCGGCGCTTGCTCTTGAGAAGATCTTCCGAAGGTGTTCTCTTTCTTTAGGATCTTCGGCTACGAAGCATACCCCCAACAGGGGGTACTGTTCATCTATTTATAGGCACGGGACACAGCCCGTGTAATTACATCCATGCCCTTCACATTTGCTAATGACTTTAAGGTAGTCCACCGAGGTCTAAATGGCATTTTCCCTTTTAAGTCGGTTCCCTTTTTTGTCGTTATGCCGAAGCTCCCTTGCGCATAGCTTCGGCGCTACGTCAACCTTCATATTGTTCGTGCTTTTCACACTATGAGGTTCTGATCCGAGTCCGAAGGCACCTGTTCATATATTACACTCGGGAAACATTGTTAAATCATGTTTTGAGGACCTTCGGAAGACGAAGGCCCCCAACAGTAGCCCCTCGCAATATTAATTTGTTAGAATGACGAATTCAGATTACGACATGGACAAAGGCCCTAAGCCGAAGGTCCAAAAAAACACCTTCCCTTTGCTAGAATAGCAACAATCAATAACAGACGGGGACCTCCAACTTGGAGCGCACTAGGCGTATAAATAGGAACTCACACCGACTGCACTTGATACACTGCATGTGCCATTTGTCTTATTTTCTCAATTTTATAACTTGTGCTTACTAGCGCTTGATAGCTCTCAAGCTTTTGAGCTTCGGTTTGAAGGACACGTTTTCGTCATTTCCGAAGAGAAGATGTCTCAAGACAAGAAGGCAGTTGCTGAGACGAAGCTAACCGAAGAGGAGAAGCTCCTTGAGGAGAAAACTGTTGGATTTGTTGAGTCAATAGTAAAAACAAATACAGAGAAGATTAGTAAAGAGATACTGGAAGGCTTGTCTGAAGATACTGATGATAGCGACAGCTATGATGTGGAGAGTGGAGGCGAAGACTCTGAAGATCGGCCCTGGCGACCAAGTCATACAGTCTTCGGGAAATCAACTATCAAACAGAGTCATCTTGATAATATGAGAGGAAGGTATTTTCGAGATATGTCTATTGTGAGGGCTGACGTAGACAGGGCCATTCCTGCTCCTGAAGAAAACGAAGTTGTGATCTTCCGAAGCTTCTTCAAAGCTGGACTTCGGTTCCCGTTGAGCAGATTTGTGGTTGAAGTTTTAAAGACATACCAGATTTTCCTTCACCAGATCACTCCCGAAGCAGTTATTAGAATGGGGATCTTTGTCTGGGCTGTGAGAAGTCAAGGTCTAGAGCCAAGTGCAAGATGTTTTTGCAATATGCATGAACTTTTGTATGAGACAAAGGCCTAGGGTAAAGAACAATATCATAACAATTTCGGTTGCTATAGCTTCGTTGCTCGCTCTAGCGCAAGCTACCCAGTGCCAACGTTTTGGAAGAGATGGCTCGGGGCCTGGATGAAAGAGTGGTTTTATGTGAAAAATGATTTGAAGGTGAGAGAAGACATTAAAGAGATCATCATGCGCCCCATCTGGTCTCACTTCGGCCTCCGAAAGCCGAAGGTAGAAATTGATGAGGCAGCCAAAGCATGCCGAAGGGCCTTCAACACAGTTTGCTCTTTTATTGGGACAAGAGACTTACTTCAAGAACATATAGCCTACAGGATATGGCCACTTATAGACAGCTGGGAAATGCCGAAAGAAACCATCACTAACCCTGGCGAAGGTGGCCTGGTTCGATTTAAATACACCTTCAGGTTTGGGGACAAGTTTGTCGAACCAGATGATGACTGGCTGAAGTGTATTGAAAATACTAGCGATGAGGTACTTGGAGTATATTCCAAGTCTGAAGATAATGCACTATCTGCGGCCTTCGGGAGCCGAAAAAAGATTGAATAGGGTTTTTGATGCTATTGGATTTGTGTACCCTGACTATCGCTACCCGCCACGGGGGCAGAAAAGAAAGGGCGCAACTTCTGGAAAGGTTGCTGCTTCGGCTGCTCCAAACGAGCCTGCACCAAAGAGTAAAAGGTTGAAGGTCCTTACCCACCGGCCGCGTTATATTGAACCGGCTGTGGTACCTGAGCTTGGCGAGAAGATTTCTTCAGCTGCTGAATCAAAGGAGCCCATTCCTCCTACGCAGAAAACTGATGAACCGGCTACCATGCCGAAGGCACCCTCAGTCGAGCAAGCTAAGGCAAAGACTGGTAAAGATAAGGCCGAAGAGCCAAAAATTGAAAAAATGTTAGGAATTTTAAGCCCTTTGGCGGAAGTAACAGTGCCGAAGATACAAAAAGGCCTTGCGGCAACTCCCAAAAGAAGAAGAATGGCAAATGTACTAGATGTGCTAGAATCAATAAAGGCTTCAAGCTCTACTCCTTCAGGGAAAATTGTCGAGGCTTCGAAAATTCAAATCGAATCTGAAACAAAACCGGCTGAAGTTGAAACTGCTGTGAGCCAGGCTAGTGTCGAAGCTGGGCCTTCAGAGCCTACTGAGAAAAAACCCTCGGAAATTGAAGAGAAGGCAGCAGAGGAAGAGGCTATAGAACAGACTTTGCCTGAAAAAGTTGCTGCTCCTGCTTCTGAAGCCTTAAAAGAAAGTATTGAATATATCATCTGTCATGCTTCGGGAAAAAAAAACTCTCTAAAGAAGAAGAACGAGAAGCTCAACACTATGCCCAGAAGCTGAAATATCAGAAGGGGGCATTAGTGTTTAACGGCAGTGGAGAAGAAGATTTTTTGTACTGTCTCCCGGATAGCAAAGATATATCTGTTTGCCGGGAGATGGGTAGAAGCTTCGGGTTCCCAACGTTAGAAGATGGCCTCTCAGTACGGTCGAAGGATGAATTGGCCGATAGTTTGGCATATAATAGTATAAAGGTGCGAAAATCAATTTTTGTATTTAAAAAGGCATATAATAGTATAAAGGTGCGAAAATCAGTTTTTGTATTTAAAAACGAATTATTTCACTTGTTTATACTTAATAGTATACTCCTTTTGCAGGGCTTGATCCTTAGCAATGCCCTCAGGGCACAGAAAAATATCGAAGATGAAGGGTGCACAATGGCTCTGAACAACCTTCGTTCAGAGGTGATTGAACTAAGGAACGAAGGCCTTGAAAAGGATAAAATATTAATTTCATTGGTAAACAAGATAAAAGAAGATGAAGCTAGTTCCAAAGTTCAAGCTGAGGCCCAAAAAAGTGAAATTGAAGACCTACGAAAACAGTTAACCGAGGTCAAATTAAAATGCGCTATCGCCGAAGCTGATCGAGATGCCAGCGAATACTGGAAAAAATATTTTGAAAAAACAGTTGCAGAGCTTCGCGCATCCAAAGAAAGATGCTTTGAAAAATCTGTGGAGAGAGTGAAAAAGATAAAGGCTAGCTTCGCCAACGTGGGCGTGTACTCAAACGAAGACAACTTCATACGGGGCGACCCTGAGGGCGTCATCGAGTGGATCAGTAGTGAAGCCGAAGCTTTTGAGAAGATTTTGAGTGACCGCGGGGACGTCTGTGCATTCTCTGGTGCTAGGGGAGTTGCAGCCATTTTGGAGAAGGCAGGTTGCGAACATGTTAAAACATTGGCCCAGGCCAAAGCTGCCTTCTCTGTTGACGATACGAAGGACCCCTCGGCCGAAGCGAGTTTAATAGGCGGAAATTTTTTTACTGATATCTGGGAAAATGGCGGCCGAGGGATGGCTCATGAAATAATGAAGAAGAGCGAAAAAGATATTCATGACGCTCAAGAAGCAACAAAAAAAGCTGAAAAAGCTGCGAAACTCGAAAGACAGATAGGTATTACTTAATGGCTTTAGCTTTGTTGTTTATTTTTGTGACTTCGAACTAATTTATGCCTTCTACCGCAGCTGAACTATCTCCTCCCCCAGATCCATTTGACCCACTGGCCGACCCAGAGACAAAGAAAGCAATATAAATTATTAATATGGCCGAAGCTATTGTAGACGAAGTTGTTACCAAACTGCTAACCGAAGCTGCAGAAAAAGTTCTGAAGGAAGAAGAGTAGCTATTGTAAAAACATTTCTAGAATATTAATGTAACAATTGCTGAACTATGTTTGTAATATTTGGTGCTTATAGATTTGAATGTAATATATGAATTGTTCGTAATTCAGTTCTTTGCGATGCATGAAACTTTATGTACATACCATTTTTAAGCCTTCGGCGAAAAAACATCTTCCCTTCTTCTGCTGTGAGTTCATCTTCTCTTTCCCAATTGGTCTCATCTTTGGAATGATGACTCCACTGAACTTTGCACATGTTAATAACTTTACTCCATGTAATTCTGCGAGATGTTTCCAGAATTTTGACAGGGTACTCCGAATAAGTCAAATCCTCATTAACATTTAGTTCTTCCATGTGTAATTGTTCCTCCGGTACTCTCAAGCACTTCTTGAGTTGTGACACATGAAATACATCATGCACATCCGACAAACTATCGGGTAGCTCTAACTGGTAGGCTACTTCACCTTTTCTCTCCAAAATCTTGAATGGGCCAATATAGCGAGTAGATAATTTTCCCTTAAACTTAAATCTTTTCATTCCTCTCATCGGCGAAACTTTAAGGTATACGAAGTCTCCTACTTCGAATCTCAACTCTCTTCTCCTATTGTCAGCATAGCTTCTCTGTCTTGACTGTGCTGTCTTCAAATTCTCTCTGATAATCTGCACTTGCTTTTCTGCTTCTTGGAGAATTTCTGGACCAAATACTTGACTTTCTCCTGTCTGATTCCAACAAAGCGGTGTTCTACACTTTCATCCGTAAAGTGCTTCAAATGGTGCCATTTTTAGACTTGCTTGATAACTATTGTTATACAAGAATTCTGCATAAGGCAAACTTTTATTCCAGCTTCTACCATGCTTTAGAGCAAGCTCTTAGCATATCTTCCAACACTTGGTTTGTTCTTTCTGTTTGCCCATCCGTTTGCGGATGATAAGCTGAACTAAAGTTTAGCTTGGTATCCATGGACTCATGTAATATTTTCCAAAAGCGTGAGGTAAACTGGGTTCCACGATCTGATATGATCTTCTTCGGTACTCCATGCAGACAAACAATCCTCGACATGTATAACTCTGCTAACTAGGCTCCTGAGTAAGTTGTCTTCACAGGTATAAAGTGTGCCACTTTAGTCAACCTATCTACTATGACCCATATTGAATCATAGCCATCCCGAGTACGGGGTAGTCCAACTATGAAATCCATATCGATTTCTTCCCATTTCCATTCCGGTACCTTGAGAGGCTATAGTAATCCTGCTGGTCTTTGGTGTTCGACTTTAACTCGCTGACACACGTCACACAATGCAACATGAATAGCAACATCTCTTTTCAAACCGTACCACTAATACTTTTCCTTTAGATCCTGGTACATCTTTGTACTTCCAGGGTGAATAGAGTAAGTCGAGTCATGAGCTTCTCTCAAAATAAATTGGCGTAAGTGTTCGATTTCCGGTACACAGATTCTCTTCTTAAACCATACTGTGCCTTGATCATCTTCTATGAAATCTAGGGCTTTTCCCAAACTAATTTGTGTCTTAATTTCTTTGATTTTCTCATCAGACTCTTGTCCTTTACGAATCTCTTCTTCCAAAGTAGATTCAACTTACATAAATGTTGCTTCTATATTATTGAGCATACCAAGGTTGAGTTGTTCCATTTCCTAGCACAATTCCTGTGACATCAAATGAGTAGTGATGTTGTTCACTTGACCCTTATGGCTCAAAGCATCAGCCACTACATTTGCTTTTCCTAGGTGATATTTGTAGCATCCCAAAAATTCAAATCATGAAATTTTCTCAGACTTGCTCTAAATTCAAAATGAATTTCAAATTCCATTTTTGTTTGTGAGTTGATATCAACAAATAAATTATAGTGGTCTATATTCTCTCCAAAATCCTCCTCAAAATATCCTACAAATATTTCCCCAGTGACCCCCCTCAAATTCTTTCGAGAAATATTGTCCAGATATTCCACTGATATATCTCCATGTATTTCCTCCTGAGAAATACCTTCAAAATCATTTTTAAAGTCCCCACAAATATTTTCTTCATAACTGTCCTCATGCTCATACGTATATGTATGCCTCCGGTGTCATACGTTGAGCTCTACAAGCTAATTACACTCATATAAGACAAATCCATGCTAATCTCCCACTAATCCTCTCATCCTCCCACCAATCCTCTCATCCCTGCCCCTAATCCCCCCACCATGGCTATAAATAGGGGGGCAAGGGCCTCCTCTCATCCCACCCCAAGCCATTTCATGGCAACTCTCTCCCCCCCACACACACGCCCACTCCACTTCCCACACAAGCACAAACTAGCAAAAGGATCGTTCGGTCGTTCTTCGATCGTTCGTCCCCCTGTTTTTAGTTTGTTCGTTCGTCCGTCCGATCGTTCGATCGTTTGTCCGATCGTTCATGGGGTTCATTCGTCCGTTCGTTCGTCCAAAAAATCTTTTTCCTGCCGTTATGCTGCCGAAATTCCGATCGTTCGTTCGTTCGATCATTCGATCGTTCATCGTCCGTTCATAGTTCCTATTCATCGTTCGTTCATAGTCCCTATTCATCGTTCTTCCAGATAATCTTTGTCCTACCGTTATGCTGCCAAAATTCCGATCGTTCGTTCGTTCGACCATTCGATCGTTCATCGTTTGTTCATAGTTCATACTCATCGTTCATCGTTCGTTCATAGTCCCTATTCATCGTTCTTCCAGATAATCTTTGTCCTGCCGTTATGATGCCGAAATTCCGATCGTTCGTTCGTCCGATCATTCGATCATTCGTCCGTTCGTTCATAGTTCCTATTCATCGTTCATCGTTCGTTCATAGTTCCTATTCATCGTTCATCGTTCGTTCATACGACTATTCACCATAACTATTCACCATTACTATTCATCGTTACTATTCACCGTTGCCATTTGGCGTTACTATTCATCGACTCTATTCACCATTGTTACTATTCACCAACTCTATTCAACATCGTTACTATTCATCATCGTTACTATTCTTCGATGATATCTATGGTAGCTTTTTCGTTGTTACTATTTATCGTTACTATTCATCGATCATCCGATCAGCCCAAATTTCAACTACTCATCCATAATGCTGTCCAGTCCACCTAAGACCAGCCAGACCCATATTCCAGTCATACGAACTCCGGTGACTGTGATTTTCCTTCCAGTAGGGAACTTCCCATCTGGTCACCCATCCCAGGTTTCTCCAAGTTGAGCACGCTTAACTTTGAGATTCCTTCGAACCAGGCTTCCAAACTCTAATTCCAATAATTCTTGTTTCTAACTTCTTATCGAATTATTCCCTATCCAACCATGTCATCCCTTAATTAAGCATGGTTCATGTTCCAGAAAACTCCCAAAATACTCTCGTCCCATATTCTGCCTATAACTCTCATGTTCATACTAAGTCAGACGATTCATTCGTCACTATTCTCACCAACAGTGAACTTCACTGTGCTACACCACATACACTCAGCTATAAATACACCCAGCTACCCTCTCCCTCTCCACACATACTCAACACCCTCAGCCAAGGCAAACACCCCATCCACTCAGTTACTCCGCTCTACCGGCTACACGCATAGTGTCGCTTCGCCTCCAGTCCACACTCTTGGTAAGCACCTCCGCTCCACCACTAATAGTATCTCAACACCACATGACACAGATTCTACTCAAGACTCTACCCATCCATATATCGCTATTCTAACCACTATACTAAATATCTATTGATATACTTGTTGGTTTGTATGTTTGCTTATTCATGTTGCATAGTTATCGGAGCGTTCATGCCGTCTCGTGGAGGCCAGATCTGCAAGTCTACGCCAGGCAGTGGAGCTAGAAGCCAGTTCCACGAGCTCCCCTTCCCGCTTTGCCGGATAAGCACGGCAAGCTCACTGGATCCCTTTGATGCATAAATTACCTATGATTTTTTAACCACAACCCTCAGCCTGTTATTTTATGCATAATATGATTTTGAGACAAGTTATTATGGCCACCCAGCTGCTTGCCGCAATCAATCCTTGTTATATTTGTCACAAATGATTTGAGAAAAGGTGTGAGTTTTCAAAAGAAAATGTTTTTCAAAATGTGTATGATGAAGGGTTTTCACCCTTATCACCTTTGAGTAGGGATGATCAGGGACTCCCTGGTTTACGGGAGGGCCTAAGGTGATGGCTCAGCTGGTTTAGGTGTGAGCAGAAAGATTGTCCCCTCACATAAGGACTGGTTTGTCATCCTTCACTACTTGTACTCATGATAAGTACAACCACTCGAGAATGTGTGGGCAGTCACTCAATCTGAACTCGTACGGTCCAAACCCTAGGGTTATGAAGGCTGGGGAGCACCGGGAGGATAAGGAGGGGGAATGTTTTGTCCGGTTTGGACATGGCGGTGGCCTGACTCCTTTCGGTATAATCGTTAAGGTAAGGACGTGCGAGGAAAGAAAGAGATTCGACATTTGGGTCCCACGATGGTGAGATTGCAGAAACCGGACTAGTGGGTAAAGTGTACCCCTCTGCGCAGAGTTCAAACCTATTCGAATAGTCTATGTCCACAGGAATGGACGAGTCTGGTGTGGTATGACAATTAGTGTTTTGTTTTCAAAAAAAGGTGTGTTTGAGAAAAGTGGTTTTTAAAAGGTCCGGCGGTTGAGCCGTGAGCAAAGGTGGATGGGAAGTCCAGTAGCTGTTTTTGAAAATGAAAACCAGTGGGAAACTACTGAGATACTTGAATGGTTTAGTCGAGGGGATTTTATTCTATATTGAAAAACTTCCTGCTCCTTTGGGAGAGGATGCGCTTTGAAAAATACAAAATGTTTTACAAAACAACCCTGCATAAAATATTGTTGTTTCTACAAAATATCCTGAGTTCCACATATTCCATGCATTATATCTGATTTCCCCATTCCGCGGGTGAAGGTGGGATGCTGAGTACGTTTGTACTCACTCTTGCTTATTTGTTGTTTTTTAGAAAAGGAGATCGGGTAAGAGTTACGACTGTTCCCAACCTTGCCTGTGGCTGTTGGACTGCTGATTTGCTTCGCTGCGTATATCGGGCTGCTTCAACCCCACTCTGATGATATGTCCCGAGTTGTGGACCAACTCTTAAAGTTGATCGCCACCTTTATAGGTTTGTCTCGTTTAAGCAGATCTGTAATCATCTGATGTATAAATGTGTTTAATAGCCTCCTGGGACTAGTAATTGTATCACATTTGCGTCCCAGAGGATCTGGGGGGCTTCAGGTGGTTTCAGAGCTGTTAGGTTGGCCGCAGGACGTAACCCTTAGCCTGATCCAAAAGTTTTTGAGTCAAAACTATTTTCTTAAAAAAATCTTGCTCTCATCCCTTCATTTCAAAAATGCTTTCCCCCTTTCCTTCTCTCAGAAGTCAGATGGAGGTTCGCTGCCAAAACAGCTTTTGCCAGAATGAAGATGGTTTCCCCAAGTTGTTGAGAGCATGCACAGTCCGCCTCGGAATCAGGAGCCAGCCAGAGTATGATGGTCGTGAATTCGTCGAGCATGGCACAAAGAAGTGTGTCGTGACTATATACATTGGATCCAGTCCGCACCATGTGGAATGGAGTGTCACTGGTACTGGGCACAGATTCAAAGACACCTGCCAAGTCGACGCCCGCAAGGCATTGAGGGCCCTGTGTCAGATCTATGAAGAAGAAGTGGCTGACACCCCGCTCAGATTTTTTCCGCCCTTTTAGAGAGATCGTCACGTTTGGATGGCCAGGATGCGTGCATTGGAAGGGCAGCAACTGCTTAAGGACGACCCCACAGTCGTGTACCTCACTGCATACTTGCTCACCCTGGATGCCCAATATGATTTCTTGGCTCGGCACCACCGTCAGATGATTGCCCGAGCAGAAGATGCAGAGAAGCGCAACTGTTAGCTCCATGTGGATCTCACCACAGCTCAAGCTCGCGTAGCTTCCTTAGAAAGTTGTGAAGTCATTGCTGTTGAAGCCATGAAGCAAGCCAAGGATGAGCATGTCCAGAAGTTGATGGAGGCCTACTTGGTAACCCATAACCAACGTAGAGCCCTGCGGATCCAAGAGCTCGCTTCATCCAACCCAGTTCATCCCATCAGAGCTGAAGATCCCCAAATTCTTGAAGGTCACCCGGTCTCTATTAGAGGAGATAAGAAGGCTTGGGAACTACCGGAAGGAGCCATAGTCTTGGAAGGAATTCCAGTCTCCCCTCAGGCTATGGATAAGCAAGAGCACCCCGAATCCTCCCAAGATCCCCTGCCAGAGTTGTTTGAGCCCCTCACCATGAAGAAGATTGCAGCACCATCCCGTGAGATCAAAGAAGAAGGTGCAGGCACCCCACCAGCACCGCCGCCCTTTGAGGAGCTACAAGAGCCAGTCCCGCTGGAAGAAGAGTTCAACCCCGTGTTGTCATCTCAGTCACCGCCAGAAGAAGTCATCAACATCAGCTCCCTCTTGACTCATCCAGGAGATGTCTCAGATTGAAGTTGTGTGCCAGGCTCGCTAGAAGAGAAGCTGCCTGGTCTGAAGTTAGTTATGCCCAGTCCTCTGCATGCATTGGGTAGTGAAGTTTTCTTCACTTTGGCTAGAGCCCTGCATGTATGAGAGGTAACCGTGTAGCCTCGTGTTTTGAAAAACTCTATTTGTGTGGCCCCCTAGGGCATTTCAAAATGAATTTCGCTTGATGTTTTCTCCCCTTTTGAGTGCATATGTGATGCTTTAACGTTAGTGCTCATAAGTCGCATTTAATCATAGTTCTCAGTTCAGGAGCCGAGCAATAGTAGTTATGCTTAGCCCCCGAATCTGAGTAGTCCGTGCTTTTGAAAAACTCTATTTTTCCTTTATTCAAAACATTTGATTTGTTTGTGCTTATCATTGTTGAGCTTGTGTGTTTTCTTTCTTTTAAGAAAGGTTTTCTCTTAAAACATAGATCACAAATTAGATCCAATCCTCACCTTATTCTTCCATTCTCATCTTAACCCATCTCAAAAGAAAACCACCTTACCCAAGAAGATACCAGGAAGCTTACCCTTGAAGCCTGGAATAAGCTACAGAAGGAACCTATCCAGCCGCTCAGTCATAAGGATCGACCGTGAGAATCAAAGCACTGCCCCTGAGTCAAAGTAAACAGAAAAAGAGGACAAAAGGAGTTATTACCATATAGAGAGGCAAAGATTCTTGGAACCAGAGACCACAAACATTAGGGTTATTGACTCCACCACTCACCTGTGCTCCCCGCACGCGTGTCGTGCCTCCATGCGCACCACCATCGCCCCACCTCCCCTTTGCCGCGCACTACCGCCACCCACGCCCCCTTTGTAGCGCACCCGCCGCCATCATCGCGTGCCAGGCCCCCTCCCCTTGTCGCACCCGCTGCCGCGTAGCACCTACTCCATCACCACTACTCCACAACCGAACACCCCCACTCGACTATAAAACTCCCCCACCAGCTCCCTCAACTCCCATCCCAAGCAAAGCACACACCAGATAAAATCCCCTCTGCCAAATTGCAAGCAACTCCATTTTCCACTTCCTCGCCCCTAAGATCACAATGCTTGGTGATTATTGGGTTGAAGACTGTTGTACATGGTTCATAGTCTTTGGTTTCCTCCTCTGTATGATGGTAATACTCTTTGATAGAATCCTCCAGTGGGAAGATCAAAGAGAAAGAAAGAGACAGTGAAAAGTGAAAAGAAGATAGTGAAGAGAAGATAAGAAGAAGGTCCTCCCAGAATCAACCTTGTGTCAGTCATTTCTCCGTAGCCTGCTCAAGCAGCAACAGCAGAAGAAGGCCTCGTAACACCCTTGTTATGAGGTACTTCAAGGAGTTCAAATCCCCAAGATGCAAGAGTTCTACCCTCATTCTTTTTAAGTGGGGTAGTGTTCCAGTAAGGTTCTTGCTATGGAGAAAAAGAATAAGGCATGTAGCAAGCTTGTGGAGGACCAGATCATCGAAATATGAGTTTCTGGATGAGAAGTGGTCACCCAAGTTTTGTTGATGAAGAACCAGAAGACTAATCAAGGAAGGAATCCATGTGGGAGTTCGCAAGAGAAAGGTTTGTGTGTTGGCATCGATGCTTCCTCAATAAGCTAGCTGCCAAGCGAAAGCCAGAGGCCTGAAGATGATCTTTGAGTAGCCAGAATCAGCGTTTGCAATCAGCAACCGGATGCACCTGAAAGGCTAGATTTTGTTGAAGCTCCATCTCCTCGAAGAGTCTACAAAGTGAAGATATGTAGCTGAAGTAAAGCTATACCCATAACCCTTCTAAGCCGAATCTCGAGGACGAGATTCCTTTTAAGTGGGGTAGATTTGTAGCATCCCAAAAATTCAAATCTTGAAATTTTCTCAAACTTGCTCTAAATTCAAAATGAATTTCAAATTTCATTTTTGTTTGCGAGTTGATATCAACAAATAAATTATAGTGGTCTATATTCTCTCCAAAATCCTC
This sequence comes from Zea mays, assembly GCF_902167145.1. NCBI lineage: Eukaryota > Viridiplantae > Streptophyta > Magnoliopsida > Poales > Poaceae > Zea > Zea mays. The sequence continues at coordinate 64,225,487 of NC_050098.1, forward strand.
CTCAAAATATCCTACAAATATTTCCTCAATGAACCCCCTCAAATTCTTTTGAGAAATACTGTCCAGATATTCCATCGATATATCTCCAAGTATTTTTCTCCTGAGAAATACCTTCAGAATCATTTTTAAAGTCCCCACAAATATTTTCTTCATAACTTTCCTCATGATCATACGTATACGTATGCCTTCGGTGTCATACGTTGAGCTCTACAAGCTAATTACACTCATATAAGACAAATCCATGCTAATCTCCCACTAATCCTCTCATCCTCCCACTAATCCTCTCATCCCTCCCCTAATCCCCCCACCATGGCTATAAATAGAGGGGCAAGGGCCTCCTCTCATCCCACCCCAAGCCATTTCATGGCAACTCTCTCCCCCCCCACACACACGCCCACTCCACTTCCCACACAAGCACAAACTAGCACAAGGATCGTTCGGTCGTTCTTCGATCGTTTGTCCCCGTGTTCTTAGTTTGTTTGTTCGTTCGCCCGATCATTCATCCGATCGTTCATGGTTCGTTTGTCCGTTCGTCCGATCGTTCAATCGTTCGTCCGTTCGTTCGTCCAAATAATCATTTTCCTGCCGTTATGCTGTCGAAATTCCGATCGTTCGTTCGTTCGATCATTCGATCGTTCATCGTTCGTTCATAGTTCCTATTCATCGTTCATCGTTCGTTTATAGTCCCTATTCATCGTTCTTCCAGATAATCTTTGTCCTGTCGTTATGCTGCCGAAATTCCGATCGTTCGTTCGTTCGATCGTTCATCGTTCGTTCATAGTGTGACACCCCAGTGTCACCTAGGGTTTATCTCAAATGCCAAACCAAGAACCATTATTTTATGTGAGCCAAAGTAAGCATGAGCATCAAAATAACTTAAGTAATAAAGAACTCACCAAGTATATACTTAAAAGTATCATGATCAAAACAATTAAGTCTTTTAAAAAGGTAAGAATGTGCAACCCTAATAAAAACCCTAAGTGAGTCCCATGAGCAAAATTCAAGAAAATAAGAAAAAGGGGATGAAAAGTTTAAAATTATGACTTGAACCAAATATAAAAATTGAAGTATATTTAATAAGCAACAAGAAAGGTTCAGAAAGCTTAGCCAAAATAACTCAAATAAAACCCCAAATCAAGCTTCTCATGTGGGGACTTAATGGGAATTCTGAATTTCAGAATTCTGAAATTCAGACCTTGAGCCAAAGATCAGGGATGTTCACCTTGATCCCTAACTCGAATCCTGATGGCCCCATTGACAAAATTGTGTCCAACTAACCCCTCTATCGTGTGCCAGAAGATGGCATTGGGGCGCGAGCCCTAGACACGACAAAACCTTGGATTTGCCTCGGGTTTCGGCAGGGAGACAGACCGGATTTCCTGGCTCCATATCTCTGCAACCAGTAGGCAAAATCCTATGACCCCCACACAAGATTGGTAGCTTGTAGGGAGGAGAAGAGGTTTTGTGCACTGACCAAGGCGAGAGCAGGCTCGGATGAGCGACCACACGCGCCAGAACCTGGGCAGAACGCACGGGCACACGTGTTCGACCCTGGTCGGCACGCCAGAGCTCGCCCAACCCGCGCGCGCGCTCACCCCGGCGTCCGGTCAAGTCCGTCGTGCGCCCACGCCCTCGGCCGTGCCCGCCCGCGCCTATAAAGTCTCACCGGGCGCACCTCACTTTGCCCCGCACTCACCCTCACCGGCCAGCCACTTTCCCTTAGCTCCAGCGAGCTCAATTCCGCCCGCCATTGCCGCCAAAGCTTCGGCCACCATGGCCAGCCCACTCCAGCCACCCTCAAGTCGAGCTAGTGCTTCAGCTAGCTCCGCCAGTAGCCCGTGAAGCTTGCCAAGCCCTCGGACCCGGCCAGACTTCACCGGAGGCCCGAGATCGACCTCACCGGACTTCGGTCTTCCGCCGCCGCGCATGGACCGAGCTATCCAGTGAGTCTCCGTCCGATTCCTTGCGCTCATATCTTCTCTGGCATCCCGTGAACCTCCCTGACCCATCTAATTGAACTATCTCGCCGTGACCAGGCCGGTCTCCTCGCCGCCGACGAGCATCCCCGCCTGCGCGCGTGAACTGACCGACTCCGGCCATCTCCGATGGCGTTCCGCACACCGTTGTGATCCCCGAGACCTCCCCTACGTCCTCGACCACTTCACCGGAGCAATCTCGCCGCCGGTAAGCCCCTCCGCCCTTTCTTCCACCGCGGTTACTGTTTGAAGTAGAAGAAGGACCTCGGGTTAGGATTTGTAGAACCCGAGGGGTTTTCTGTAACGTCAGTGACTCGTGTGAATAGTAGCTTAAGGACTGGTTCGCGACGAAAAACTTAAAAACCCGCCAGGGACCCAAGTGCAAAGTGGATTTCCATTAAACCAATTCTGTTATTCTTTTAAAATGACCAGAGAACTTAGAAAACCCATAACTTGATGAATTTTTCATAAAAAGTTGTCAAACCAATTTTGCTAGCTCCTGAATATTATGAACTATCATTTAAAAATAGTAAACCTTATGCTTTCTGTTCTAAATTTTATAGTTTAAAATTAAAAACAGAAACCCACCAAACTTTGTTTAATTAAGAAAAATTAGTTTTTCTTCTGTGCTGAACTTAAGAAAATTTGTAGATGTTTAAACCTCATTTAGGCACTGTTTAAAAATAGTAGGAACCCCAGCATTAGAAATTATGATGTGCTTATTCATTTAAAGCTATTTTGCCCAAAACTTAGGAAAAATCAGAAAGGCATTAGAAATTAATGAACAGTGAATAAGATTATTTTTCCTAGTTTACTTATGTAACAGAGAACCTAGGAAAAATACAGAGACTATTAATTTGGACCAGTTTTAAATTAAAATGATTTATTTAGCCCTATTTAGACTGAAATCAATTATTAGAGTGGCAAAACTATAACCAAAATGATTAATAAAAATCCAGTGGACTTACAACCACCAGAGCCCCACTGCAAAAATACAGAGCACCTCAGCCTAACTTTTTAAGTAAGGAAAATAAATACAAAGTGATAATAAGGCATTTTCCAGATAAATCATGAACAACCCCTATTAATGTGATAATGGGCAACCAAAAATTTGCTAAGTCCATGATGGGATAAACTACCAGAGAAAAATGCCAACCCATGAAAAAGAAGCAAACTCATACCAATTGCTAATGATTTAAGAGAAAGGCCACTTAATTCTAATAATGCATACCACCCCTTCCCTTAAGCAAAAAGACGCCAAACTTCAGAATGATTGCTCTTGCACAAAATAATAACCAAGAAAAATAAGAACTTTGTTGTTTAATGTGTTTCAAATATAGTGATAGTAGAAAGCATCTATTTGGCTAGAAACTTGAGAAAACCATAGAAAAATAGTTAAAAGGTATCAATGATTAGAAATTTGTATCAAGTCATGTTATAACACCTAAAAGCCAGCAAAAATAAGTTTTGGAGAATTGCCCACTGTTAAATAGTAGTTGTAGTTCAAAGCACCCCTTCTGCCCTAGAATTTAATAATTTTGTCCAGAGAAAACTATTAACTTTCTGATCCCCAAATTTTGATACAAAGAAACACACACCAGTACCAAGCCACTGTAATTTTTGCAGAATTTTTAGAATTTTATAAAAGCAACTTGTAGTTCAAACCTACTCCAAAACATTAAAGAGAATAAAGGAAAAAGGAAAGAAGAAATAAACCCCACCTCAATAAGTCTAACTTGAGTACTTAATCAACTCTCACTAAGACTTAAAAGGAATTCAGTGGAACCCCAAAGATAAACCTACTACTTACCTTAGCCAAGTTTAAACCAATTTACCAAGTATACCACCCAAGGGTCTTACATAAGTAAAGTTAACATTGTTTAACTCAAGAAGATAATACACCTTTAAAGTTGTAATTTCTAAAAGAACATATCATATCATGCATATATCTTACGCATTGCATTCATTAGATTGTAATCTTGCCGACGGAGAGTACGTGCTCATCCCCGAGCAAGGACCTGTCCAAGAGGAGGACCAGGAGCAGGCTTCAGAGGCTGCTATCGAGGATCTCCCCGCAGCCCCAGCAATTGAAGGCAAGCCCCGGTTTTATGCATAACCTGTTAATTATGCTATTTTACTACACTTAATGCTTGTAGGATTGCAATGTGCACTTAAGTGTAGGAGTTGCTTGAAACCTCTAGTTGCATGAACTTAGGATTCCTTTTTGAGATGAATAACTAGTATGCTAGGTCGAGTAGCTGCTTGCTAATCAGGATCTCGATAAAAGTCGAGTGATTTTTCTAGCACTCACGCGAGGTCAGGAATTGATTGTATTCATCTTGATAACGGGATAAATGTTAGTCTATGGATTTGGATCCAGGGAGGATGCCTTGTCCATGAGACGGGAAAAATGAATTAAGGATTAATGTGTGGATACCTGAGTCAAGCTTTTGAACGTACTAAGCACATGCCGGGAAAAATGGTAACCGGTAAACCTAGTACCTGATTGAAGCCGGGCGCGGACTTTATCCCTCATGCGACCTGAGACTGGGTCTCCCATGCTAGCTATGGTGGGTACAAGTGCGGTCACCGCACGGCGGCAGCCGGGGTCAGTGGAGCATTGTATGCCAAGGCGGTGAGGCCTGGACGCGAACGGGGAATCGATGGGGACGGTTGTCATGTGTGGGGTTGGAGTACCCTGACATGTCGTGTGTTTAGGTTTACCTTGCAAGGTTAAAACTCGATTCGAATCGTCTGCTTCTCGCAGCTAATGAGACTGCTTGATTCCTTGTACTGCATCGAGTAAGAAGTGAAATGTGGTTACATGAGATAATTTGTTGATTGAACTAATTGGTTGTTACCATGTATGCTTAGAAGGAGCAAACCTAGCTGAGTTAATGATGATAGAACTTGAAAAGCTAAAAATTGATTTTAGAAACAGCTAGTGCTTTTGGCAAACCAAACCCCTCAGCCAAACAGCTGCATAGTCTAGAGGTAGAGGAGTAGACTCCTCACACCGGTTAAGTCTAGCTGAGTATTAGTATACTCAGCCTTGCTTGTGGCATCATTTTTGCAGGTACCATTCAGGAAATGGTTGATGGTGTGACTTGGCCTACCACCCTGCCACCGGGTTGGACGGTCGAGTGGGATGTTGCTCCGGCAGGAGAGGAGCATGAGGAGTAGTGGGCTAGGCCTTGCCCATTTCCTCATTACCGACGACATCGATTATCCGCTGCACTTCATTTTGTGAACTTTATTTGCTACTCAAAAACTCCGATTTATGTAATAACTCCGCACTTAATTTGAGGTCTCTTGTTTTATTGTATTTCTTCTGTGACTCACCTTCGAGTGAGATTGTGGAATTTGATCCTGGTAAAGTGGCTCTATCAGACTAGATCTGAAGGACTGACGGGTTATTCCGATTTAAGTGTGTTGCGGCCCCTGAGGCGTGACTTAGGCACTTAAGCTGGAATGATTCGGGTGGTTCTGCCACAGCTGGTATCAGAGCAAATTCCACCACAGAGAAGGACAATAAACCATGAATACCAATTTTCAAAATCTAAAACTTGCCTAGAAACTACTACAGATCGTCAGGACTAGACCGCTAGACCTAGGACGAAAGGCCTTAGGCATAGAGGGAGAAATAGGTGGCTAATTAATTAGGCCCCGTAGGCCAATACTTATATTTTAAGGATGCCCTAAAAAGGCACCCTATTTTCTCTTTGAGAGGCAACGTTTCTTCCAGCATGCATGCATTATAAAACATGGAGAGGAATTAAAATTTTGAGCTAACCCCCTTTCTTAAAGACCATCCGGGCTCTCTTTTTCTTTTTCCTTCCACCATAATCTTTACCTTTGATTCCCTTCCGCAGATGAATTCACCCACCCCCGCCAGTGGAGGAGACTCTCGTTTCAGTTCTGACTTCCTTTCTCGTGATGGCTTTCCTTCCATCTTGTGGGAAGTGCTTAACTCCGCCGGTTACCCTACGCCCCCTTTGTACACGGTGCAGTTGTATGAGGAGCATCGGGTACCTCGTTGTCGGGTCTGGCTGACTTTGGAGGCTCATCCCCTTCAGCCGGGTTGGCGTTCTCTTGACTCTGAGACGATTGGACTCAGGACGGACGACGCCGTTGAGGCAGCAGCCATGAAGACTCTGACGACTTTCTGTGGCTACCATCCCCTGGAGATGGTGATGCACCCCTTGGGACTCTTCCCTGCTGAGAAGAAGGATGATCCCATGTGGTGTAACCGCGTGAGCCATGTGAAGGATGTGTGGGCAATGTATCCTGACTTGGTTGGGAGGGTCACTGTTCAGTGCATGAGTGCGCTGTACCGCCTTCAGGCCCTTCAGAGCGATGCTATGGCGCTTCTTGCTAACACCGCTCAGACTGCCAAGCTCACTCTCGACAGTCGGGAAGATTTTGTGGTCGACCTATCCACAGAGTTGGTGGAGAAGGATCTGCAGGTGGAAAGGCTGAACCAGCGCATCACCACCTTGGAGCAGCAGGTGGAGATCCGAGACAACACTATCGATGTCTTGGAGAACCAGCTTCACGATGTGCAGAGGGAACTCGAAGAAGCGAATGACCACTTGGACTTGCACCACCTGGAGATGGAGGCCAACGAAGCAGGAAGCGAGGGAGAAGAGGCTCCCGAGGAGCTAGGACCAGCCCCTGGTGCCAATGGGACTACCTCCGTGATGCCTCCTTCACCCGTATCTAGTGTCACTTCCACCGCTCAGGGTTAAGCAGTCACTTCGACACTTTTAGGCGGATAGAAACCTATGCGAGCTTAGTAATATCAGATTTTGGACTAGGCTTATGGGTACTTTCCCATGATTGATGTAACCCTGTAAACTTTTGAAATCTGTGGGATCTTCCGTCACCATGTTATCTTCATTTCGATCCTAATATTATGATTATGGCATTTTTCCTTCCATATGAGATGATATCTTGTCGTTCGAAACTGTGAGTTGGGATAACAATGGCGACAATCTCTGTTTTCAGATGGCAGCTAGGCAGCGTCGTGGGCAGAACGAGCAGGTTCCCCCACCACCTCCTCCAGCTCCCACAGTGCAGGAGCTGATGGCCCAGCAGAATGAGATTCTGCGACAGCTCTTGCAGCGTCAGCCCCACCCTCAGCAGCATGGTGGAGGCTAGCATCAGCGACCTCCGGCTATGGCAACTTACCAGGAGTTTCTGAGCACGCAGCCGCCCTTGTTCACCAAGGCAGAGGATCCGTTGGACGCCGACGTATGGCTTCGCGTCGTCGAGTCCAAGTTTCCCCTCCTCACGGGAGACTGCCCTGATGAGGCCAAGGCTCGCTTCGCCGCACAGCAGCTTCGCGGCCCTGCTCGGACTTGGTGGGACCACTTTCGTGCTATGCTCCCCGCTGATCGTGAAGTATCTTGGGAGGAATTCAAGACTGCCTTCAGAGGACACCACATCCCAGCTGGCATTCTTGATCGGAAGTTGAATGAATTTCTGGCCCTTAATCAAGGAACCCGCACGGTACTGCAGTATGCACAAGCCTTCAACGACTTATGCCAGTATGCAGGGTATCATGCTGATTCTGATGAGAAGAAGAGGGATCGCTTCCGCAGGGGTCTCAATACCAAGCTGCGGGAACGACTCAACACTGTCCGGGCCGATAGCTTCAATGAGTTGGTCAACATGGCCATCTCCTAGGAGGATTGCATTGTTGCTCACCGTGCAGAGAAGAAGAGAAAGGCACCAATGGCAGCACCATCCGCTCAGGCTCAGAGGTTCCGGATTGTTTCTCACAATCAGAGCAGGGGTTTTCAGCAGCAGGCAGGCAGATGGGTGATCAGGCCACCTCAGCAGCAGCAGCAGCCGGCACCCAACCGCTACCCAGCTCCCGCCCCAAGGAACAATCAGCCTCCGCAGCAGCAGCAGTTCCGCCAGGGCAATGGGAACAAGTGTTTCACTTGTGGCAATGTGGGCCACTATGCCAAGAATTGTCCCCGGAACTAGCAGAGGCAGATGCCAGCACCAAATCAAGACAAGGGAAGAAAGCAGAAGGTGCAAGTCAGGCAAGGGAAGCTCAACTTCACTACTCTGGAGGAAGTACCAGAAGGAGCTCCTATCATGACCGGTACCTTTTCAGTTTATAATCAACCTGCTTTAATTCTGTTTGATTCTGGTGCATCTCATAGTTTCATTAGCCAAAAGTTCAGTGCTAAATGCAAACTGCCATTCTCTCACTCAAAAGGGTCATTCATGATAGTCACACCTGGGGGTAAAATTGCAACTAATCATTTAAACCAAAGTGTGCCTATTCAACTGGGAAGCCACATTGTCAAAACCACTCTTCTTGTGTTGGGATTGGAAAATGTGGACATTATTCTAGGGGCAAATTGGATGACCTTGCACCAAGTTGTGCTGGATGTAGCCAGTCGTACCGTGGAAGTTAGTTCTCCGTTCTGAGGGAATTTTACTTTGATTCTGCCTAGTCAGGGATCTACTCAGTCATGTGCTTTCTCTATGACGGAGTTACGCCTGAAGAAGATCCCAGTGGTCTGTGAGTATGCAGATGTCTTTCCTGATGAATTGCCAGGAATGCCACCAGACCGGGATATTGAATTCGCCATCAAGTTGCAACCGGGAACGGCCCCAATTTCCAAGAGGCCCTACCGAATGCCACCCGCTGAGTTGGCAGAGTTGAAGAAGCAGTTGCAAGAGTTGCTGGATAAGGGATTTATTCGCCCAAGCACTTCGCCTTGGGGATGTCCAGCACTGTTCGTGAAGAAGAAGGATGAAAGCTTGAGGCTGTGTATAGATTACCGCCCTCTTAATGTGGTAACTATCAAGAACAAGTATCCTTTGCCTCGTATTGATGTTCTCTTTGACCAGTTGGTCGGGGCCAAGGTGTTTTCCAAGATAGACCTTCGCTCTGGCTACCATCAAATCAAAATACGAGCAAGTGATATTCCGAAGACGGCATTCTCAACCAGATATGGGCTATATGAATTCTTGGTGATGTCATTCGGGCTGACAAATGCACCAGCATATTTCATGTATCTGATGAATTCTGTTTTCATGCCGGAATTGGACAAGTTCGTGGTGGTTTTCATCGATGATATTCTGGTGTACTCAAAGAACGAAGAAGAACATGTCGGGCATTTGCATGTAGTGCTTCAACGTCTGCGAGAGCACCACCTTTATGCCAAGTTATCCAAGTGTGATTTTTGGCTAAAGGAAATCAAATTCTTGGGTCACACTATCTCTCAGGCTGGAATAGCTGTTGATCCTGATAAAGTGCAAGAGGTGATGAACTGGAGGCCACCAACAACTGTTCGCCAGATTCGGAGTTTTCTGGGATTAGCTGGTTATTACCGAAGATTTATTCCGGACTTCTCTCAAATTGCGAAGCCTATCACTGAGTTGCTGAAGAAAGAAGTCAAGTTTGTGTGGAGTCAGAAGTGCGAAGATGCCTTCCATGCATTAAGGCAGCATCTGACCACCGCACCAGTATTGGCGCAACCCGACAGCAGCAAGCCTTTTGATGTATATTGTGATGCCTCGGGCACCGGGCTAGGTTGTGTCTTGATGCAAGACAACCGAGTCATTGCTTATGCCTCAAGAGCACTCAGGCCTCATGAGCAAAACTATCCCACTCATGACCTCGAGTTAGCAGCAGTGGTTCATGCATTGAAGATGTGGAGGCACTATCTGATGGGAACCCACTGCAACATCTTCACTGATCATAAGAGCCTTAAGTACATTTTTACTCAGGCTGATCTCAACATGAGGCAGAGAAGATGGCTAGAGCTGATCAAGGATTATGACCTGGAGGTACATTATCACCCAGGAAAAGCTAATGTGGTAGCAGATGCCTTGAGTCGGAAGTTGCAATGCAACTGTATTCTGATGGATTCTCGCATTAACACCTTGTGTGATGAGTTGAGCAAGATGCAAATTGAAGTGATTCCTTCTGGTTCTTTGTCTCACATTTCTGTTGAGCCAGCTTTGCAAGACCAGATTATCATGGCCCAGCTCAGTGACAAGGGAGTGCAAATTATCAAAAAGAATCTCCATCAGAAGGTTGAGAAGTATAATTGTTTCCGCCAGGATGAAAAAGGTGTGCTATGGTTCAAAAGCAGATTGGTAATTCCTAAAGACCAGGATCTCAAGAGGAAAATTTTGGATGAAGCTCATCTCTCCAAATTTTCTATGCATCCGGGAAGCACCAAGATGTACCATGATTTGAAGCCTTTGTACTGGTGGACCAGAATGAAGAGGGAGATAGCCCAGTATGTATCAGAGTGTGACACCTGTCAGAGGATAAAGGCAAGCCACTTGAAGTCAGCTGGAGCTTTGCAACCACTGTCCATACCTTCGTGGAAGTGGGACGACATCAGCATGGATTTCATTGTGGGTCTGCCCAACACCTCTCGTCATCATGATTCAATTTGGGTTATTGTGGACCGATTGACGAAAGTGGCACATTTTCTTCCTGTGCACACCACTGATAAGGCTCAGAAATATGCAGAATTGTATATTGATCGGATCGTGTGTTTGCACGGATTACCTCGGACCATTGTTTCTGACCGAGGAGCCCAATTTGTTGCCAGATTTTGGGAACAATTGCAGGAGTCTTTGGGAACCAAGCTGATCAGAAGTTCAGCTTACCACCCACAGACTGATGGTCAGACGGAAAGGGTAAACCAAATCCTGGAGGATATGCTGAGAGCTTGTGCGATCGATTGTGGCAAGAACTGGGATAAGCACCTCTCCTTGGCAGAGTTTGCTTATAACAATAGTTATCAATCCAGCCTAAAGATGGCACCTTTTGAAGCTCTCTATGGAAGAAGGTGCAGGACACCACTCAATTGGTCTCAACCTGGTGAGAGAGAAGTTTTTGGACCTGATTTAGTGACTGAAGCCGAAAGGAAAGTCAAGCTAATCAGGAAGAATCTAGAAGCTGCTCAGGCCAGGCAGAAGAGTTATCATGATAAAAGAAGGAAACCTCTCCAGTTCGAGGTGGGAAGTTTTGTATACCTCAAGGTATCACCCACCAAGGGAGTGCAGAGGTTTGGAATCAAAGGCAAGCTAGCCCCTCGTTACATTGGACCTTATGAGATCATAGAAGCATATGGACCCATGGCATACAAGCTGAAGTTACCTTCAAAAATGTCTGCCATTCACAGTGTATTCCATGTGTCTCAGCTGAAGAAGTGTGTTCGATTGCCGACCGAGATCATAGCAGAGCCAGAATTGGAGATAGAGCCAGATCTATCGTACCAAGAGTACCCCTCCAAGATTCTGGATTGCAAGGAAAGATCAACTCGGGCTAAATCGATCAAGATGTACAAGGTTCAGTGGAGTAATCACTCAGAGGAGGAAGCTACTTGGGAAACCGAAGAATTCTTAAGATCCAACTTCCCCGATTGCCTACCTAAGGAAGCTGGTACGTAATCACCCCCAACCCCTCCTCCTACCCTTCGAATCTAATTTCCAAAAATATGATCTTAATTCAGAATGAAGTAACTGTGAAGTAAAACTTAAAAGGACTTCCTTCTGAAGTTGCAAAGAGAATGACATTCGAAGAGCAGTTTTACCCTAATAATAACAATAATCACCCATTTCCTATAAGTCTCACCCTTCGCTTCACCCTGGGAGGACTCTAGCCCGAATCTCGGGACGAGATTCCTTTAAGGGGGGAAGGCTGTGACACCCCAGTGTCACCTAGGGTTTATCTCAAATGCCAAACCAAGAACCATTATTTTATGTGAGCCAAAGTAAGCATGAGCATCAAAATAACTTAAGTAATAAAGAACTCACCAAGTATATACTTAAAAGTATCATGATCAAAACAATTAAGTCTTTTAAAAAGGTAAGAATGTGCAACCCTAATAAAAACCCTAAGTGAGTCCCATGAGCAAAATTCAAGAAAATAAGAAAAAGGGGATGAAAAGTTTAAAATTATGACTTGAACCAAATATAAAAATTGAAGTGTATTTAATAAGCAACAAGAAAGGTTGAGAAAGCTTAGCCAAAATAACTCAAATAAAACCCCAAATCAAACTTCTCATGTGGGGACTTAATGGGAATTCTGAATTTCAGAATTCTGAAATTCAGACCTTGAGCCAAAGATCAGGGATGTTCACCTTGATCCCTAACTCGAATCCTGGTGGCCCCATTGACAAAATTGTGTCTAACTAACCCCTCTGTCGTGTGCCAGAAGATGGCATTGGGACGCGAGCCCTAGACACGACAAAACCTTGGATTTGCCTCGGGTTTGGGCAGGGAGACAGACCGGATTTCCTGGCTCCATATCTCTGCAACCAGTAGACAAAATCCTATGACCCCCACACAAGATTGGTAGCTTGTAGGGAGGAGAAGAGGTTTTGTGCACTGACCAAGGCGAGAGCAGGCTCGGATGAGCGACCACACGCGCCAGAACTTGGGCAGAACGCACGGGCACACGTGTTCGACCCTGGTCGGCACGCCAGAGCTTGCTCAACCCGCGCGCGCTCACCCCGGCGTCCGGTCAAGTCCGCCGCGCGCCCACGCCCTCGGCCGTCCCCGCCCGCGCCTATAAAGTCTCCCCGGGCGCACCTCACTTCGCCCCGCACTCACCCTCACCGGCCAGCCACTTTCCCTTAGCTCCGGCGAGCTCAATTCCGCCCGCCATTGCCGCCAGAGCTTCGGCCACCGTGGCCAGCCCACTCCAGCCACCCTCAAGTCGAGCCAGTGCTTCGGCTAGCTCCGCCAGTAGCCCGTGAAGCTTGCCAAGCCCTCGGACCCGGCCAGACTTCACCGGAGGCCCGAGATCGACCTCACCGGACTTCGGTCTTCCGCTGCCGCGCGTGGACCGAGCTATCCAGTGAGTCTCCGTCCAATTCCTTGCGCTCATATCTTCTCTGGCATCCCGTGAACCTCCCTGACCCATCTAATTGAACTATCTCGTCGTGATCAGGCTGGTCTCCTCGCCGCCGACGAGCATCCCCGCCTGCGCGCGTGAACCGACCGACTCCGGCCATCTCCGACGGCGTTCTGCACACCGTTGTGATCCCCGAGACCTCCCCTACGTCCTCGACCACTTCACCGGAGCAATCTCGCCGCCGGTAAGCCCCTCCGCCCTTTCTTCCGCCACGATTACTGTTTGAAGTAGAAGAAGGACCTCGGGTTAGGATTTGTAGAACCCGAGGGGTTTTCTGTAACGTCAGTGACTCATGTGAATAGTAGCTTAAGGACTGGTTCGCGACGAAAAACTTAAAAACCCGCCAGGGACCCAAGTGCAAAGTGGATTTCCATTAAACCAATTCTGTTATTCTTTTAAAATGACCAGAGAACTTAGAAAACCCATAACTTGATGAATTTTTCATAAAAAGTTGTCAAACCAATTTTGCTAGCTCATGAATATTATGAACTATCATTTAAAAATAGTAAACCCTATGCTTTCTGTTCTAAATTTTAGAGTTTAAAATTAAAAACAGAAACCCACCAAACCTTGTTTAATTAAGGAAAATTAGTTTTTCTTCTGTGCTGAACTTAAGAAAATTTGTAGATGTTTAAACCTTATTTAGGCACTGTTTAAAAATAGTAGGAACCCCAGCATTAGAAATTATGATGTGCTTATTCATTTAAAGCTATTTTGCCCAAAACTTAGGAAAAATCAGAAAGGCATTAGAAATTAATGAACAGTGATTAAGACTATTTTTCCTAGTTTACTTATGTAACAGAGAACCTAGGAAAAATACAGAGACCATTAATTTGGACCAGTTTTAATTAAAATGATTTATTTAGCCCTATTTAGACTGAAAATCAATTATTAGAGTGGCAAAACTATAACCAAAATGATTAATAAAAATCCAGTGGACTTACAACCACGAGAGCCCCACTGCAAAAATATAGAGCACCTCAGCCCAACTTTTTAAGTAAGGAAAATAAATACAAAGTGATAATAAGGCATTTTCCAGATAAATCATGAACAACCCCTATTAATGTGATAATGGGCAACCAAAAATTTGCTAAGTCCATGATGGGATAAACTACCAGAGAAAAATGCCAACCCATGAAAAAGAAGCAAACTCATACCAATTGCTAATGATTTAAGAGAAAGGCCACTTAATTCAAATAATGCATACCACCCCTTCCCTTAAGCAAAAAGAGCCCAAACTTCAGAACGATTGCTCTTGCACAAAATAATAACCAAGAAAAATAAGAACTCTGTTGTTTAATGTGTTTCATATATAGTGATAGTAGAAAGCATCTATTTGGCTAGAAACTTGAGAAAACCATAGAAAAATAATTAAAAGGTATCAATGATTAGAAATTTGTATCAAGTCATATTATAACACCTAAAAGCCAGCAAAAATAAGTTTTGGAGAATTGCCCACTGTTAAATAGTAGTTGTAGTTCAAAGCACCCCTTCTGCCCTAGAATTTAATAATTTTGTCGAGAGAAAACTATTCACTTTCTGATCCCCAAATTTTGAGACAGAGAAACACACACCAGTACCAAGCCACTGTAATTTTTGCAGAAGTTTTAGAATTTTATAAAAGCAACTTGTAGTTCAAACCTACTCCAAAACATTAAAGAGAATAAAGGAAAAAGGAAAGAAGAAATAAACCCCACCTCAATAAGTCTAACTTGAGTACTTAATCAACTCTCACTAAGACTTAAAAGGAATTTAGTGGAACCCCAAAGATAAACCTAATACTTACCTTAGCTAAGTTTAAACCAATTTACCAAGTATACCACCCAAGGGTCTTACATAAGTAAAGTTAACATTGTTTAACTCAAGAAGATAATACACCTTTAAAGTTGTAATTTCTAAAAGCACATATCATATCATGCATATATCTTACGCATTGCATTCATTAGATTGTAATCTTGCCGACGGAGAGTACGTGCTCATCCCCAAGCAAGGACCTGTCCAAGAGGAGGACCAAGAGCATGCTTCAGAGGCTGCTATCGAGGATCTCCCCGCAGCCCCAGCAATTGAAGGCAAGCCCCGGTTTTATGCATAACCTGTTAATTATGCTATTTTACTACACTTAATGCTTGTAGGATTGCAATGTGCACTTAAGTGTAGGAGTTGCTTGAAACCTCTAGTTGCATGAACTTAGGATTCCTTTTTGAGATGAATAACTAGTATGCTAGGTCGAGTAGCTGCTTGCTAATCAGGATCTCGGTAGAAGTCGAGTGATTTTTCTAGCACTCGCGCGAGGTCAGGAATTGATTGTATTCATCTTGATAACGGGATAAATGTTAGTCTATGGATTTGGATCCAGGGAGGATGCCTTGTCCATGAGACGAGAAAAATGAATTAAGGATTAATGTGTGGATACCTGAGTCAAGCTTTTGAACGTACTAAGCACATGCCGGGAAAAATGGTAACCGGTAAACCTAGTACCTGATTGAAGCCGGGCGCGGACTTTATCCCTCATGCGACCTGAGACTGGGTCTCCCATGCTAGCTATGGTGGGTACAAGTGCGGTCACTGCACGGCGGCAGCCGGGGTCAGTGGAGCATTGTATGCCAAGGCGGTGAGGCCTAGATGCGAACGGGGAATCGATGGGGACGGTTGTCATGTGTGGGGTTGGAGTACCCTGACATGTCGTGTGTTTAGGTTTACCTTGCAAGGTTAAAACTCGATTCGAATCGTCTGCTTCTTGCAGCTAATGAGACTGCTTGATTCCTTGTACTGCATCGAGTAAGAAGTGAAATGTGGTTACATGAGATAATTTGTTGATTGAACTAATTGGTTGTTACCATGTATGCTTAGAAGGAGCAAACCTAGCTGAGTTAATGATGATAGAACTTGAAAAGCTAAAAATTGATTTTAGAAACAGCTAGTGCTTTTGGCAAACCAAACCCCTCAGCCAAACAGTTGCATAGTCCAGAGGTAGAGGAGTAGACTCCTCACACCGGTTAAGTCTAGCTGAGTATTAGTATACTCAGCCTTGCTTGTGGCATCATTTTTGCAGGTACCATTCAGGAAATGGTTGATGGTGTGACTTGGCCTACCACCCTGCCACCGGGTTGGACGGTCGAGTGAGATGTTGCTCCGGCAGGAGAGGAGCATGAGGAGTAGTGGGCTAGGCCTTGCCCATTTCCTCATTACCGACGACATCGATTATCCGCTGCACTTCATTTTGTGAAGTTTATTTGCTACTCAAAAACTCCGATTTATGTAATAACTCCGCACTTAATTTGAGGTCTCCTGTTTTATTGTATTTCTTCTGTGACTCACCTTCGAGTGAGATTGTGGAATTTGATCCTGGTAAAGTGGCTCTATCAGACTAGATCTGAAGGACTGACGGGTTATTCCGATTTAAGTGTGTTGCGGCCCCTGAGGCGTGACTTAGGCACTTAAGCTGGAATGATTCGGGTGGTTCTGCCACACATAGTTCACACTCATCGTTCATCGTTCGTTCATAGTCCCTATTCATCGTTCTTCTAGATAATCTTTGTCCTGCCGCTATGATGCCGAAATTCCGATCGTTCGTTCATCCGATTATTCGATCGTTCGTCCGTTCGTTAATAGTTCCTATTCATCGTTCATCGTTCGTTCATACGACTATTCACCATCACTATTCACCATCAATATTCATCGTTACTATTCATTGTTGCTATTCATCAACACTATTCACCATCGCTACTATTCACCGACACTATTCATCATCGTTACTATTCATCGATGGTGTCTATGATACCTTTTTCGTTGTTACTATTTATCGTTACTATTCGTCGATCATCCGATCACCCCAAATTTCAACTACTCATCCATCATGTTGTCCAGTCCACCTAAGACCAGCCAGACCCATATTCCAGTCATACGAACTCCGGTGACTGTGATTTTCCTTCCAGTAGGGAACTTCCCATCTGGTCACCCATCCTAGGTTTCTCCAAGTTGAGCACACTTAACTTTGAGATTCCTTCGAACCAGGCTTCCAAACTCCGATTCCAATAATTCTTGTTTCTAAATTCTTATCGAATTATTCCTATCCATCCATGTCATCCCTTAAGCATGGTTCATGTTCTAGAAAACTCCCAAAATACTCTCGTCCCATATTCTGCCTATAACTCTCCTGTTCATACTAAGTCAGACGATTCATTCGTCATTATTCTCACCAACAGTGAACTTCACTGTGCTACACCACATACACCCAGCTATAAATACACCTGGCTACCCTCTCCCTCTCCACACACACTCAACACCCTCAGCCAAGGCAAACACCCCACCCACTCAGTTACTCCGCTCTGCCGGCTACACGCATAATGTCGCTTCACCTCCAGTCCAAACTCCTAGTAAGCACCTCCGCTCCACCACTAGTAGTATCTCAACACCACATGACACATATTGTACTCAAGACTCTACCCATCCATATATCGCTATTTTGACCACTATGCTAAATATCTATTGATATACTTGTTGGTTTGTATGTTTGCTTATTCATGTTGCATAGTTATCGGAGCGTTCGTGCCGTCTCGTGGAGGCCAGATCTGCAAGTCTACGCCAGGCAGTGGAGCTAGAAGCCAGTTCCGCGAGCTCCCCTTCCCCCTTCGTCGGATAAGCACGACAAACTCACTGGATCCCTTTGATGCATAAATTACCTATGATTTTTCAACCACAACCCTCAGCCTGTTATTTTATGCATGATATGATTTTGAGACAAATTATTATGGCCACCTAGCCGCTTGCCGCAATCAATCCTTGTTATATTTTTCACAAATGATTTGAGAAAAGGTGTGAGTTTTCAAAAGAAAATGTTTTTCAAAATGTGTATGATGAAGGGTTTTCACCCTTATCACATTTGAGTAGGGATGATCCGGGACTCCCTGGTTTACGGGAGGGCCTAAGGTGATGGCTTAGCTGGTTTAGGTGTGAGCAGAAGGATTGTCCCCTCACATAAGGACCGGTTTGTCATCCTTCACTACCTGTACTCATGATAAGTACAACCACTCGAGACTGTATGGGCAGTCACTCAATCTGAACTCGTACGGTCCAAACCCAGGGTTATGAAGGCTGGGGAGCACCGGGAGGATAATGAGGGGGAATGTTTTGTCCGGTTTGGACATGGCGGTGGCCTAACTCCTTCCGGTATAACCATTAAGGTAAGGACATGCGAGGAAAGAAAGAGATTCGGCATTCGGGTCTCACGACGGTAAGATCGCTGAAACCGGACTAGTGGGTAAAGTGTACCCCTCTGCGCAGAGTTCAAACCTATTCGAATAGTCTGTGTCCACAGGAATGGACGAGTCTGGTGTGGTATGAAAATTAGTGTTTTGTTTTCAAAAAAAAGGGTGCGTTTGAGAAAAATGGTTTTTAAAAGGTCCGGCGGTTGAACCGTGAGCTATGGTGGACGGGAAGTCCAGTACCTATTTTTGAAAATGAAAACCAGTGGGAAACTACTGAGATACTTGGATGGTTTAGTCCAGGGGATTTTATTCTATATTGAAAAACTTCCTGCTCCTTTGGGAGAGGATGCGCTTTGAAAAATACAAAATGTTTTACAAAACAACCCTGCATAAAATATTGTTGTTTCTGCAAAATATCCTGAGCTCCACATATTCCATGCATTATATCTGATTTCCCCATTCCGCGGGTGAAGGTGGGCTGCTGAGTACGTTTGTACTCACCCTTGCTTATTTGTTGTTTTTCAGAAAAGGAGATCAGGTAAGAGTTACGACTGTTCCCAACCTTGCCTGTGACTGTTGGACCACTGATTTGCTTCGCTGCGTATATCGGGCTGCTTCAGCCCCACTCTGATGATATGTCCCGAGTTGTGGACCAACTCTTAAAGTTGATCGCCACCTTTATAGGTTTGTCTCGTTTAAGCAGATCTGTAATCATTTGATGTATAAATGTGTTTACTAGCCTCCTAGGACTAGTAATTGTATCACATTTGAGTCCCAGAGGATCTGGGGCGCTTCAATATTGTATTTCCAAATCATAATCTTTGATCAACTCAAGCCATCTTCTCTGTGTTAGGTTGAGTTCATTCTGAGTTAATATATATTTCAAGCTTTTGTGATCTGTGAAGATTTTGCACTTCTTTCCAATCATATAGTGTCTCCAAATCTTCAAAGCATGCACTACGGCAGCTAGTTCCAAATCATGCGTAGGATAATTCTTCTCATGCTTCCTCAACTGCCTTGAAGCATAGGCTATTACTTTTCCTTCTTGCATTAGCACACATCCAAGTCCAAGGTGTGATGCATCGCAATACACATCAAATCCCTTGTGAAAGTCTGGCATTACCAATATTGGTGTAGTGGTTAACCTTTTATTGAGTTCCTCAAAACAATTTTGGCATGCTTCATCCCACTTAAACTCTTTACCATTCTCTAGGAGAGAGGTAAGAGGTTTCACTAACTTGGAAAAACCTTCAATAAATCTTCTGTAGTATCCTGCCAATCCAAGAAAACTTCTGATCTTGGACGCATCCTTTGGTTGCTTCCAATTTAGTATTTCACTTATCTTTCCAGGATCTACTTTAATTCCACCATCAGTAACAATATGTCCTTGAAAAGGAAATAGGGTTAACCTTTTCCTATAATTAATTTTGGTGGTTGATCGTCAACACAAACATATGGACTAACTAGTTTGCTCTAGAACTCATGTATTACAGGTGTATAAGGTTCAACACAAACCAATAAAAGATTCAAGTTAGGGAGTAAATTGAACCGGAGCAAAGAACTGAGTGTGTTGTGGTCTGGCGCACCGGACAGTGTCCGGTGCACCAGGCTCGTACAGGGTTAAACCAGCCACTCTCGGGTTTCCACCAGCGCGCTCCGCTATAATTCACCGGACTGTCTGGTGAGCCAGCGGGAAACGGTAATCTGCGCGCAATGGTCGACTGCAAAAGCACCTGACGCGTGAACAGTGCAGCAGCAGAAGTCAGAGTCGCGAAGTCAGAGGGCACCGGACTGTCCGGTGTGGCACAGGACTGTCCAGTGCCGCAAGGAGACAAAGCTCCAACAGTCGACTTCGCTCTAAACCCTAACGGTTGGGTGACGTGGCAGCGCACTAGACAGCCTACAGTGCCTGTCCGGTGGCGCACCGGACTGTTCGGTGCACCCATCGACAGCAGCCTCCCCAACGTCTACTTTGGTGGTTGAGGGCTATAAATACCCCCCAACCACCACAACTCCAAGCATCCAAGATTTCTGAACATCACATTCAATACAAGAGCTCTAGCATTCACTCCTAGACACAATTCAAAAGATCAAAGCCTCTCCAAGTCCCAAATTCATCTCAAATACTTAGTGACTTGTGATAGTGTGATTTCGTGTTCTTTTGAGCTCTTGTCTCTTGAATTGCCTTTCTTCTTTCTCATTCTTGTTCTCAAGTGACTTGTAATCAAAGGAAGAGACACCTAAGAGTGTGGTGGTCCTTGTGGGGTCTTAGTGACTCGTTTGATTAAGGGAAAGGCTCACTCGGTCTAAGTGATCGTTTGAGAGAGGGAAAGAGTTGAAATAGACCCAGTCTTTGTGACCTCCTCAACGGGGACTAGGTTCTTTAGAACCGAACCTCGGTAAAACAAATCACCGTGTTCATTCGCTTGATTTCCATTTGATTTGTTTTCCCCTCTCTCCCAGACTTATTTTAGTTCTAACGCTAACCCCCGGCTTGCAGTATGTGTTTAAAGTTGTAAGTTTCAGATTACGCCTATTCACCCCCCTCTAGGCGACTTTCAATTGGTATCAGAGCCCAGTGCTTCATTAGAGTCTAACAACTCGAAGTGATGTCGGGAGAACACATGAAGAGGGAGATCGTGACCGGCGACAAGCCCACAAGCTCTGGGAGAACCCTTTCAAGGGAGTCCGTCAACAAGCACAAGGAGGAATCCTCTTCCTCCACCAAATCGCATTGGAGAGGTGACAAGAAGAAGAAGATGAATAAAGTGGTCTACTATGAGACCGACTCTTCATCACCCTCCACATCTTCAAGCTCCGACTCGTCCATCGCTTCTAAGCGCCATGGGCGCAAGAAGTATAGTAAGATGTCCCTACGCTATCCTCGCATTTCTAAGCGCGCTCCATTACTTTCCATTCCTTTAGGCAAACCACCATATTTTGATGGTGAAGATTATTGTATGTGGAGTGATAAAATGAGGCATCACCTAACCTCACTCCACGAAAGCATATGGGACATAGTTGGATTTGGAGCGCAGGTACTACAGGTGGGGGACAAAGATTATGACTCGGATCAAGTTGCCCAAATCCGGCACTTTAACTCCCAAGCAACTTCTATACTCCTCGCCTCCTTATGTCGAGAGGAGTATAATAAGGTGCAAGGGTTAAAGAGCGCCAAGGAAATTTGGGACGTCCTCAAAACGGCGCACGAAGGGGACGAGGTGACCAAGATCACCAAGCGTGAGATGATCGAGGGAGAGCTCAATCGATTCGTCCTCAACAAAGGAGAAGAGCCACAAGCAATGTATAACCGGCTAAAGACAATGGTGAACCAAGTGCGCAACCTCGGGAGCACCAAATGGGACGACCATGAAATGGTCAAGGTTATTCTTAGATCCCTCGTATTTCGCAATCCTACTCAAGTTCAATTAATACGTGGGGATCCTAGATATAAACTGATGCCTCCCAAGGAGGTTATTGACAAGTTTGTCAGCTTTGAACTTATGATCAAAGACTCCAAACATATTGTCAACTTGGAGCAAGGCGCCACCTCTACACCCGAGGTACAACCCGTCGCATTCAAAGTGACAGAAGAAAAGAAGGAGGAGTCTACATCAAGTAGGCTACCAATCGACGCCTCCAAGCTCGACAACAAGGAAATGGCGCTCATCATCAAGAGCTTCCGCCAAATCCTCAAACAAAGGAGGGGGAAAGACTACAAATCCCGCTCCAAAAGGGTGTGCTACAAATGTGGTAAGCCTAGTCATTTTATTGCAAAATGTCCAATGTCAAGTGAAAGTGACAAGGATAACGATAAGCAGGGGAAGAAGGAGAAGAAGAGGTACTACAAGAAGAAGTGCGGTTATGCCCACGTGTGTCAGGAATGGGACTCCGACGAGAGCTCCACTGACTCCTCCTCCGACGAGGACACCGCCAATATTGCCGTCAACAAGGGCCTCCTCTTCCCTAACGTCGGCCACAAATGTTTCATGGCTAAGGACGTCAATAAAAAGAAGGTACACTCTAGAGCCACCACTAAATATACAACATCTAGTGATGAAGGTAGCTCTAGTGAAAATGAAGATGATTTACTTACCCTTTTTGCCAACCTCAGCATGGAACAAAAGGAAAAATTAAATGAATTAATAGAAGTTATTCATGAGAAGGATGAACTTTTGGATAGCCAAGTGGACTTCCTTATTAAAGAAAACAAAAAACATGTTAAATTGAAAAATGCTTATGCTCAGGAAGTAGAGAAAATGAAAATTTATCTAAGGAGCTTAGCATTTGTCATGATTCAATTTCTAGTCTTAGAAATGAAAATGCTAGTTTAGTTTCTAAGATTGAAAAATTGAATGCTTGCAATGATTCTATTTCCTGTCTTAGAGATGAGAATGCTAAATTAAATGCTAAGATACAAGAACTAAATGCCTGCAAACCATCTACATCTACGGTTGACCATGTTTCTATTTGCACTAGATGTAGAGATATTAATGTTGAGGCTATAGATGATCATCTTGCCATGATTAAGAAACAAAATGATCATATAGCCAAATTAGATGCTAAAATTACCGAGCATGAGCTCGAAAATGAAAATTTTAAATTTGCTCGTAGCATGCTTTATAATGGGAGACGCCCTGGCATTAAGGATGGCATTGGTTTCCAAAAGGGGAGCAATGTCAAGCTTAATGCCCCTAAGAGATTGTCCAACTTTGTTAAGGGCAAAGCTCCCATGGTTCAGGATAGTGAAGGCTACATTTTATATCCTGCTAACTATCCTGAGCACAAAATTAGGAGAATTCATGCTAGAAAACCTCACACTGTTACTCACCATTCTTTTATGTATAAAAATGAGGCTTCTAGCTCTAGGCAATCAACTCATGTAAAATTGCCTAAAAAGAAAACTCCTACTGCATCAAATGAGCACAACATTTCATTTAAGACTTTTGATGCTTCCTATGTGCTTACTAACAAATCAGGCAAAATAGTTGACAAATATGTTGGGGGCAAACTCAAGAGTCCAAAGACTTGTGTTTGGGTACCCAAGATGCTTGTTTCTAATGTGAAAGGACCCGAGACCGTTTGGGTACCTAAGAACAAGGCCTAAAATTGTTTTGTAGGTTTATGCATCCGGTGGTTCAAGTTGGCTAATCGATAGCGGGTGCACAAACCACATGACAGGGGAGAAAAGAATGTTCTCCTCCTATGAGAAAAACGAAGATCCCCAACGAGCTATCATATTCGGGGATGGAAATCAAGGTTTGGTCAAAGGATTGGGTACAATTGTTATATCACCTGACCATTCTATTTCCAATGTCCTTCTTGTAGATTCTTTAGATTACAACTTGCTTTCAGTTTCTCAATTATGTAAAATGGGCTACAATTGTCTATTTACATATATAGGTGTTACTCTCTTTAGAAGAAGTGATGATTCAATAGCATTTAAGGGAGTGTTAGAGGGTCAGCTATATTTAGTTGATTTTAATGATAACAAAGCTGAACCCGACACTTGCTTAATTGCTAAGACTAATATGGGTTGGCTCTGGCATCGCCGACTAGCTCATGTTGGGATGAAGAATCTTCACAAGCTTCTAAAGGGAGAGAACATTTTAGGACTAACAAATGTTCATTTTGAGAAAGACAGGGTTTGTAGCGCATGCCAAGCAGGAAAGCAAGTTGGCGCTCAGCATCACACATAATGATGGTGGACAGGCCGCTCGAGTTACTCCACATGGACCTATTTGGCCCGATCGCTTACATAAGCATCGGCGGGAGTAAGTACTGTCTAGTTATTGTGGATGATTATTCTCGCTTCACTTGGGTGTTCTTTTTGCAGGAAAAATCACAAACCCAAGAGACCTTAAAAGGATTCTTAAGACGAGCTCAAAACGAGTTCGGATTAAGGATAAAAAAGATAAGAAGCGATAATGGACAGAGTTCAAGAATTCTCAAATTGAAGGTTTTCTTGAGGAAGAGGGCATCAAGCATGAGTTCTCTTCTCCCTAAACACCTCAACAAAATGGTGTACTGGAGAGGAAGAATAGAACTCTACTAGACATGGCATGGACCATGCTTGATGAGTACAAGACACCGGACCGGTTTTGGGACGAGGCGATTAACATCGCCTGCTGCTCCATCAACCGGCTCTACATTCACCGAAAGCTCAAGAAGACATCATATGAACTCCTCACTGGTAAAAACCCAATGTTTCATATTTTAGAGTCTTTGGGAGTAAACGCTTTATTCTTGTTAAAAGATGTAGAAAATCTAAATTTGCTCCTAAGGCTGTAGAAGGCTTTTTACTAGGATAAGACTCAAACACAAGGGCATATAGAGTCTTCAACAAATCCACTGGATTAGTTGAGGTTTCTTGTGACATTGTGTTTGATGAGACTAATGGCTCCCAAGTGGAGCAAGTTGATCTTGATGAATTAGATGATGAAGAGGCTCCG
This sequence comes from Zea mays, assembly GCF_902167145.1. Taxonomy (NCBI): domain Eukaryota; kingdom Viridiplantae; phylum Streptophyta; class Magnoliopsida; order Poales; family Poaceae; genus Zea; species Zea mays. The sequence goes on from NC_050098.1 coordinate 64,250,028, forward strand.
TGCGCTGCGCACTAAGGAACATGTCCTTTGGGATGTGTGTCCTAAGGAATCCGAAGAGCCTCCACAAGCACAAGATCAACCGTCATCTTCCAATCAAGCATCTCCACCTACCCAAGATGATGATCAGGCTCAAAATAATGAATATGAAGAACAAGAGGATGAGCCACCTCAAGAGGAGGACAATGATCAAGGGGGAGATGAAGATAATCAAGACAAGGAAGATGATCAAGAAATACAGGGTCAAAGACCGCCACACCCAAGAGTCCACCAAGCAATTCAACGAGATCACCCCATCAACTCCATCCTTGGTGATATTCAAAAGGGGGTAACCACTAGATCTCGAATTGCACATTTCTATGAGCATTACTCTTTTGTGTCCTCTATTGAGCCTTACAGGGTGGAGGATGCACTAAGAGATCCGGATTAGGTGCTGGCAATGCAAGAGGAACTCAACAACTTCACGAGGAATGAGGTATGGCATTTAGTTCCACGTCCTAATCAAAATGTTGTAGGTACCAAATGGGTATTCCGCAACAAGCAAGACGAGCATGGTGTGGTGATAAGAAACAAAGCCCGACTTGTGGCCAATGGTTATTCACAAGTCGAAGGTTTGGATTTTGATGAAACTTCTACACCCGTAGCTAGTCTTGAGTCAATTCGTATATTACTTGCCTATGCTACTTACCATGGCTTCAAGCTTTGTCAAATGGACGTGAAAAGTGCCTTCCTCAATGGACCTATCAAGGAAGAGGTCTATGTTGAGCAACCTCCTGGCTATGAAGATAGTGAGTACCCTAACCACGTGTATAAACTCTCAAAGGCGCTTTATGGGCTCAAGCAAGCCCCAAGAGCATGGTATGAATGCCTAAGAGATTTTCTCATCACTAATTGCTTCAAAGTCAGAAAAGCCGATCCTAGTCTCTTTACTAAAACTGTTGCAAAAGATTTGTTTGTATGTCAAATTTATGTTGATGATATCATATTTGGGTCTACTAACAAATCAACTTGTGAAGAGTTTAGTAGGATCATGATACAAAAATTCGAGATGTCTATGATGGGGAGTTGAAGTATTTCCTAGGATTTCAAATCAAGCAACTCCAAGAGGGCACCTTCATCTGTCAAACGAAGTACATTCAAGACATACATAAGAAGTTTGGGATGAAGGATGGCAAACCCATCAAGACACACATGGGAACCAATGGGAATCTCGACCTCAACATGGGAGGTAAATCCATAGATCAAAAGGTATACCGGTCAATGATAGGATCTTTACTCCACTTATGTGCATCTTGACCGGATATTATGCTTTACATATGCATGTGTGCAAGATTTCAGGCTGATCCTAAGGAAGTTCACCTTAGAGCCATGAAGAGAATCATGAGGTATTTAGTCTACACCACTCCTAAGTTTGGGCTTTGGTACCCCAAGGGATCCACGTTTTATTTAATAGGATATTCCGATGCCGATTGGGCATGGTGTAAAATTGATAGAAAGAGCACATCAGGGACTTGTCAGTTTCTGGGCAGATCTCTGGTGTCTCGGGCTTCAAAGAAACAAAACCCAGTAGCTCTTTCCACCGCCGAAGCCGAGTACATTGCTGCAGGCCATTGTTGTGCACAATTACTTTGGATGAGGCAAACCCTTAGGGACTATGGCTACAAATTGAGCAAAGTCTCTCTCCTATGTGATAATGAGAGTGCAATCTGCATGGCGGATAATCCCGTTGAACATAGCCGCACTAAGCACATAGACATTCAGTATCACTTTCTGAGAGATCACCAACAAAGGGGGATATCGAAATAGCTTATGTAAACACCAAGAATCAATTAGACTATATCTTTACCAAGCCACTAGATGAGAAAACTTTTAGCAAACTTAGGAATCAGCTAAATATACTTGATTCTCGGAATTTTGATTGAAACATTGCACACATAGCTTATTTATATACCTTTGTTCATGTCTCTTTCATTTAGTACAAATGCATATTTCTTAATTATTCTTGTACCAAGGCTACGACTAATATGTTTTCAAGTGTATTTCTAATAAGTTGTAGATTGAAAGGGAAATGGAGTATTTGACAAAAACAAGGATTCCACTCCACTCTAACGGTATCATTTACCCTTCGTCGTTACTCCGCATACTCTCAAATGGTATAATCCTTCACTCTTATTTACTTGTACCAAAGGAGAGAAAGTAAAAAGGGCTCTCAACGTCTCTGTTTTTGGCGATTAATGCCAAAGGGGGAGAAAATATTCAGCCCAAAGCAAAAGGACCGCACCACCACAATTTCAAAAATTTTGAAATAAAGCTTCAATTGATATTTAGCAATTTCTCAATTGGCATCCATGCTTCACTTGTCTTGAGAAAGCAAAATTTCAATTGGTATCTAGATAATAGGAATCTCTTCAATTGGTACCTTTAAAGTCAATCTTTGAATTAGTATTTCATTTGGTATCTCAAAACCCTCTTGAAAGCTAAGAGGAGAATTTCATTCAGGGGGAGTTTTGTTTAGTCAAAGGAATAGCATTTGAAACAGGGGGAAATTAAAATCTTGAAAATGCATCTTGGCATTTTATTCATATACCTTTGACTATTTGCAAAAAGACTTTGAAAAGATTTTCCAAAACAATTTGCAAAAACAAAACAAGTGGTGCAAAGGTGGTCCAAAATGTTAAATAAAAGAAAAGCAATCCATTCATATCTAGTGAGATTATCAATTGGTTTAATTCCAAGTAACCTATGCACTTACTATATGCAAACTAGTTCCATTCTGCACTTTATATATTTGCTTTGGTTTGTGTTGGCATCAATCACCAAAAAGGGGGAGATTGAAAGGGAAATAGGGTTAACCTTTTCCTATAATTAATTTTGGTGGTTGATCGTCAACACAAACATATGGACTAACTAGTTTGCTCTAGAGCTCATGTATTACAGGTGCATAAGGTTCAACACAAACCAATAAAAGATTCAAGTTAGGGAGTAAATTGAACTCGAGCAAAGAACTGAGTGTGTTGTGGTCTGGGGCATCGGACAATGTCTGGTGCACCAGGCCCGTACAGGGTTATACCATCCACTCTCGGGTTTCCGCCAGCGCGCTCCGCTATAATTTCACCGGACTATCTAGTGTGCCAGCTGGCAACGGTTATCTACATGCAACGGTCGACTAGAAAAGCACCTGACGCGTGAACAGTGCGGCGGGAGAAGTCAGAGCCGCAAAGTTAGAGGGCACCGGACTATCCGGTGTGGCACCGAACTGTCCGGTGCCACAAGGAAACAAAGCTCCAACGGTCGACTTCGCTCCGAACCCTAACGGTTGGGTGACATGGCAGCGCACCGGACAGCCTACAGTGCCTGTCCGGTGGCGCACCGGACTGTCCGGTGCACCCATCGACAGCAGCCTCCCAACGGCTACTTTGGTGGTTGAGGCCTATAAATACCCCCCCCCCCAACCACCACAACTCCAAGCATCCAAGATTTATGAACATCACATTCAATACAAGAGCTCTAGCATTCACTCCTAGACACAATTCAAAAGATCAAAGCCTCTCCAAGTCCCAAATTCATCTCAAATACTTAGTGACTTGTGAGAGAGTGATTTCGTGTTCTTTTGAACTCTTGTCTCTTGGATTTCTTTTCTTCTTTCTCATTCTTGTTCTCAAGTGACTTGTAATCAAATCAAGAGATACCTAAGAGTGTGGTGGTCCTTGCAGGGTCTTAGTGACTCATTTGATTAAGGGAAAGGCTCACTCGGTCTAAGTGACCGTTTGAGAGAGGGAAAGGGTTGAAATAGACCCGGTCTTTGTGACCTCTTCAACGGGGACTAGGTTCTTTGGAACCGAACCTCGATAAAACAAATCATCGTGTTCGTTCGCTTGATTTCCATTTGATTTGTTTTCCCCTCTCTCTCCCGGACTTATTTTTAGTTCTAACGCTAACCCCCGGCTTCTAGTGTGTGTTTAAAGTTGTAAATTTCAGATTACGCCTATTTACCCCCCCCCCCCCCCTAGGCGACTTTCAGTCCTAAGAAAGCAACTTCCTTCAGCCAAAAATCACACTTCGAGAACTTTGCATATAATTGGTTGTCATGAAGCTTTTGTAGAACTAGTCTTAGATGATCTTCATGTGTTTCTTCATTCGGAGAGTATACCAGTATGTCGTCAATGAATACGACGACAAACTGATCCAGATATTTCATGAATACTTTATTCATCAAGTTCATAAAGTATGACAGTGCATTAGTCAGTACAAACGACATGACCAAAAACTCATATAATCCATATCTCGTGGTGAATGTTGTCTTGGGTACATCTTCTGCTCAAATATTTAACTGATGATATCCCGACCTTAGATCTATCTTCGAGAATATCTTAGCTCCCTTCATCTGATCAAATAAATCTTCAATCCGAGGTAATGGGTATTTATTCTTGATGGTTACTTCATTCAAACTTCTATAATCAACACACATTCTTCTCGAACCATCTTTCTTGCTCACAAATAGAACTGGGGCTCCCCAAGCGAATGAACTTGGGCGAATGAAACCTTTTTCTAGTAATTCTTCTATTTGTTTCTTCAGTTCAACTAAATCTTTGACATCCATTCTATAAGGTCTTTTCGAAATAGGTGCAGTTCCAGGTAATAATTCAATAGAAAACTCTATATCACGGTCAGGTGGCATACCTGATAATTCCTCCGGAAATACGTCTGGGTATTCACACACTACCTTGATATTTTCGAGGGGCTTTTCTTCCAAGTGATTTACCATTGTCTCTCCTTTTGCATTTGTTGGATTGTCTATGCTAACTTGGATTCTTTCACCTTGTGGACTTGTCAACATAATTGTTCCTTTGGCACATTGTATCACTCCATCACAACTTTTCAACCAGTCACATCCAAGAATCACATCAATACAGTTGGATCCTAAGACCACTAGGTTGACTGGAAAATCTATTCCTTGAATCTTGAGATTAACATGGAGGCATGAATGTGTGGCCTTCATGTCACCTCCTGGTGAACTAATGTGTAACATCTTCTTAAGAGGGTGCTTTGGTATTTTATGTTTTCCACAAATGACTCAGTTATAAATGAATGTGATGCTCCACAGTCAAATAAAACTGAAGTATGTATGGAGTTGATAAGAAACATACCATACACTACGTCGGCATCCTTGCATCCTCAGGCACTGATTCAGCTGTCACATGGTTGACACTTCCTCTACTCTGGTTCTGTGGAGTCTTGTTCTGTGCAGATCCACGAGCATGGGTGTTCTGGTCATTCCTCTGGTTGTTTCTCTTATGAGGTGTCTGTTGGTTGTGCCTTGGGCAGTTGTTAGCATAATGGCCAAGCTCACCGCACTGGAAACAGCCATTGGGTTGGACTGGTGCGTTATTGCTTTTGGCCTGCATGTTCACGGCGCCACCTTGACGAGTCTGCGAACTACCACCAGACCTTTGGTTGGTCTGAGAGTTGTTCCTCTGCTGGTTCTGACTTTGATTGCTTCACTGGCCTTGTTGTCCAGAGCGTTGCATCTAATAATTGTTTCCACCCTGATTTCCAGAGCGGAACTGAGAACCTTGCGAGTTGTTCGGGCGGGTGTTCCTGCTAGACTGACCTTGGAACTTCCTTTTGTGGCCAGCCAGCTCCCTTCTTTTGCTCTCAAGGCCAATTGCCTTGTTCAACAGAGTCTGGAAGTTGGGGAAGGTATTACTCTGCAGCTGATAGTTCAGTGGTCCAATCAAAGCTTCCAAGAAATGCTCTTGGTGCTTCTCGTCAGTATCCACTTCTTCCGGTGCATAGCGTGAAAGCTAGGTTAAGCGATCACGGTACTCACTGACGGTCATATTCCCTCGAGTGAGGGAAAGGAACTCCTTCTTCTTGAGTTTCATAATCCCCGAGGGAATATGATGAGCGCGGAAGTTCACATGGAACTCCTGCCAGATTATAGTATCCGCATTGGTGTGTGCCGCTGTGAAGGCATCCCACCAATCAGACGCGGCTCCCTTGAGTCCTCCCGAGGCGTACAAGACCTTCTCCCAGTCATTGCACTGGGTGATATCCAACTTCTTCCCGATTACCTTGAGCCAGTCATCAGCATCCAAAGGATCAACCGCATGAGAGAAAGTAGGCGGGTGATGACTCATGAAATCTCGTTGCTTGTCTCTAGCTGGGGGTGCATTCTGATATTGCTGCTGGTGTTGTTGATTCTACTGGTTTTGCTGGATCTATTGTACAGACACAGTGAGTCCCTGCAGAAGCTGTATCTGAGCGGCGATAAACTGCTCCATGTTAGGGTTCGGTGGTGGTGGTATCTGTTGACCACGCTGGTTCCTGTTGTTGTTGGGTCCTGAACGAGCGTTCACCATCTGATTGATTAGAAAGTGAACTTCTTAGAGGAGTGAGGAGTAATAAAGATTCTTGAGGGGATTAGCTTAAATTTATTTTTTATATGCTCTTATGGCCATCATTCCATAAGACCATTGCACTCAAACAAAAATCCAAATCAAACATTGCAACCAACACCATCACATGGTTGTTATTATTATAAAGATAACTTTAAAAAGAGTATTCATCGTCTGACGCGAAGACTATCTTATTACAACATAACTTAAAATTTCAAAGTAGCCTGGTGATGGATCCGGGCTCCCCATAGTGAAGCCTCTTGCGGGGAGGGGACAACGCCATGGCGGGGACCTGGGCTTCAGGGGATCCTATCCTTGAAGTAGGGCTTCCAGGGCTACAATCCTGGCATGGGCATCTTCTAGCTCCAAGTGCACCCTAGAGAGATCCAGGGTGGCACTGTGCAGGTCGGTGTTAATACCAGCCACTACACCAGGTAGGGTGTTGAGGCGATCCTCACCAGCTCCACCTGCAAAGATGCTGGTATGGCTTCCTCCACTCAGACGCAGAGGAAGATGCCTGAACCTCGTGTCATGCAGCTGCTGCCGGTAAGTGTGGCTGAGAGACCACAGAGTCTGTCTGGCAGCATCGCTGACCGAAGCAGCGTAGGTGGATAGCGGTGTCAGGAACTCATGAGCTAATAGAGTCCTGAACCCCCTATCCCCTGCATCCATCACCCTAACGTGGATGCGAGTGATGTAGTAGCAAGCCTGGGGAGGCTCGCACACTCGCCTTGTCTCGTACAAGGGGCATACGTAGGTTCCCAACGTGTGCACCACGTCTTACAGCAGGTTGGGGAAGTGCCCTGTCTCGAACATTGATGTGTAATGTTCAGTGACAGGCCCAAACCCCATTAAGTAGTCCTGTTAGGCATCGTTGGCCTCCTCGTTGACATGTTCCTCGTCATCCTCGTCGTCGTCGTCATCCTCATCATCATCCCTAGAGTCATCTAGGTCGTCGCCTCCGGGTGCAAGAGCTTGAATGGCTGGTGCAGGCGGTGCTGAGGTCGATGACCTAGCTGCGAAGGCAAGTGACTCTGCCAACGGGGTGGGCGTCGATAGAAGTTCCTCCGAGCTGTCCTCCAAGATGACTCCATGCTCCACTCGAATGCAAGGGAGATCCACCGAAACTTCCTCCACTACCACTAGGTAGACAGGAGCTTGTCGTGGCGGAGGGGCGTAGTTGGTGTTGACTCGGGTGGTTTGGAGGGTATGAACCATCTACAAGAGAAATGTCATCTCAGTTGAACTTTAAAGTGGTAAGGCTGATAAAATAATTTTATAAGGATGAAATTAGCAAGTTTTGAACAAACTAGGCTTTCCATTTCTAACTAGTCTAACGACCTAGGGTCAGCATAGCTTTGATACCACTTCTGTCACACCCGGTTCTGGGGGCAAAACCGAATGCATAGCATATGTGTGCCAAGATCCATTTTCCACACATATGTTGACGTCACAAGTGTAATATATCAAAAGACAATGCAATAAAGGCGTAAAGAGAGTAGAATACTCTTTATTACAACATCCAGATAATAGTATCTTTAAAATGTATCATCAAAGTAAAGCGGAAATAACATGGGTAATCTCCCACAGGAAGATGACCGGCGCATCGTTAGATTCAGTATTCATCAAAATCTCCGTCAATGTCTTCTTCATCACCCTCTGATCAAAATATTAGCAAGGGTGAGCTCACTTATGGTCGGGGCTCAGCAAGTGGGGGAAAATTAATGCAAGTTTAACAAGGTGAGGCTAAGGTTGAGAATTAAGCATTTTAGTTGGTCAATATTTATTAACAACACCTGTCTTACTAATAATTGTGTATCCCAAGTATCCCATTTAAACAAAGGTATAAGAGTATAACAAAACACTTAAGTGAAACCATTTAAGAAAACCATTGGCAGATCATCAGATCTCGATTTATTGTCCATCTTTAAGTTCAATTATCATGTGAGGGTCCAGGTTGCTCTTAACCGTGAGCACGGCTGACATATCAGTTTTACACTCTGCAGAGGTGGTACAACTTTACCCACAAGCCATGTATCCCATCTAGCCTAGGTTGATCGGGCATGTAAACACTACCAAGGTGAATGGCTAGGGATCCATTATGAGGCTTTCACAAAATACACTTAATACAAAGCAACCCGCTAAGGTTTCCAAGTCGGTGTGGAGGCCCTCTGGGCGAGGTACCTTAGACAAGAATACGTCCCCATGTTAACGTGAGCTGCCACCACTGCTGCTCCCCCTCTTGCCCATATTTCAGGTAAGGTTGCTTGGTACTAAGCATATAAAGCTAATTACCAAAGCCAGAGCCATGATAGCACTCGTGGTTGCACTGTTATCCTGGGTGGTCACTCCATGTTCCAATTAATATGAAATAATCTTGTTTAACCATCGGGTTAACACCATAATGCCAATTTCATTTTCGGAACATTAATATCAAATAATGAGTGACATAAAAATTAACAAGTTGAGCGGTAGCATCAATTTGCAAAGCATAGTATTTTCTTAGGGTAATCAAGGAATACAGTTGGTAAATCTAGAAAATCCTTAATTAGGTGAATCCCATCAGATTATGCAATTTATCCAAAAATAAACATTATTATATGCATTAATTGGGTACAAATAGAATATGTAGAGGGAGAATCCACTTGCCTTGCTCGAAAGTTTTCTGCGGGTCATCCTCGAATGCGTTTGGCTCGTCTACCTCACAGTCCACTTCTAGCATCGATTTGTGTATCGCACATACAAAAAAATATGTATGCCAAATAAATAAACATACACCAGTACAAGGGTCATCATTCACCATTACATTCACATTCATACATCACACTCCTAAATACGTCCTAAAGCGTAAATACTTATTAACTCATTTATGACTATTACTGCGAGTCATTATTGATGAAACTATGAGTAGGTGCTATAATACTAGTTTTATCTAGTATAACATGTATTAACATTCTTTATGAAAATAAATGCTAATTATTACTAATAATAGACTGATAGATTTTATTCCTTTTATTTCTAAACAGAACTTATGCGTATAGCTAAAAATGGTTCATTCATGACTCTACTAACATTAATATTCTAAGAATCAATATAAAATCACTACTTGAGCTTTTTATAACATAATCATGGTTATTTTGACATAAACAAGTATTTTACTAATTCTAAGAAGTTAAGTGCTATACTCATGGACACCTTTATTTTGGCTAATAAAAACCTCTTTTTGATACTACTAATGATATTCTTTTAGTTTTCTCTTTCTTTCTAAAAGAAAGTATTATTAATAATAATCAGAGATAAATCATCTAATAACCCATAATATTTATATTGCCATGAATTCTATACCATTTACTAATTCCATGTTAAAAAAAGCTTCTATTATCTATTAAAACGAACTTATGATTATAACCTTCTAAATAATTTCCAAAATTCATTGTGAACAAAATTAACTATAAAATTACCTATCTAGTGTTTTTATCACCAACATTTGTCTATCCGTTTTTGTCATACTTCTCTCTAATCCAACTTTCAAAAAGTCATTGTAAACAAATAACATGAATAATCACGGTGCACTAATTTATCGCATACATCTACCAAAAATCCATAGCGCACATACGTATGAATTCCGAATCACAACATGCTCATATTACAACACAATAATTATAAAATTCACAAACTAAATCAAAAAGTGATTTCGAAAATACACAAAATTATTTTGGGTCGTCTTCCACCTTGAGCTTGTTCGTGTGAAGGGGAGAGCTCGACGGGGGTGTTCGGCCGAGTGGAGAAGAGCAGGGGTTAGGCGTCGGGCGGCTCCTGCGGGGCTGCATGGTCCACGAAGCTCCGACGACGGTGTAGGCGAGCAAGGAGAGTGAGAGAGAGAGTGGCGAGCTCGGGTAGGGAGGAGGGAGAGAGGAGCTTGGCCGGTATTTATAGAGAGAGGGAGGGGAGAGGAGAGGTCGCCAAGGAGAGAGGGAGAGGCGACCGGGGTTCTTCAAGGCCATTAATGGCGGCGGCATCAATGGGGAGAGAGTGGGGGAGGAAGAAACGGTCGATTTAAAGCTCCATTACGACGAGGGGAAGAACGGACGGGGCGGGGTGGCGCGCGGTCGGCTCGGGTGCAGGGCGTCGGGGTCGCTCGGGCGCAGGGCGGGTGGCTGTGGCTCAGTGGCCTGGGCGCGGGGTTGGTGCGGCGCGCCCTGGCGGCTGGAGTCGACGCGGCGTGGGCGTTGCTCCCCCCTGGCGGCACAACTGGGAGAGGGAAGGAGAGAGGGGTCGGGTGGGGCCCACGCGTAAGAGAGAGAAGGGGGAGAAGGAAGGGTGGCGGCGGATGGTTAGGGCAGGAAGGGGGCGCGACGCGGTGTTAGGCCCCTAGTGGGCCGTTAGGGTTAGGGTTTAGAATTTTCTTTTTTTCTTTTCTTTTCTAATTATGAATGTAAATACATATATAAATAATCTAAAAATTCATAATAATTATACCAAAATTATTTATAAATAGAATATTTATTTTTGGACTAATAATTATTATATTATTTATTTGGATTTTCATTTAACAAGAAATGCTATTAAATATCCAAAATCAATCATGAGCAACCAAAAATTATTCCAAATGCAAATAAATAACAAACACTTGAATGAAAAATTTATTGCCATAATTACCATTAATAACTAAATGCATTATTTTTAGTTGATGGTTCTCGAGGTTTCACGGGCGTGTGTGGGCTAGGGGGTTCGGGTATATGGCGCATGGCGCATGTGGGCCCGGAGTGCTCACATGTCATGGCATATGACGACACTAGACACACAGACGTGGCTAAGAGGGGAGGTTCCTGGATTGGGGTTGATCGATGAGGACGTCGGTCTTCTAAGGGGTTGGATTGTGATATCCTGGCCCTGGGATGGTGATTTCCTTGCCCAAGGCTTAATAGAATTAATAGATTATCCATACCAACAAGGTGCATCTTCTTTTTCGGAAGCCTATCTCGAAAGAACCTCCAAGTTAAGCGTGCTTGGCTTGGAGCAATTTAGGATGGGTGACCGACCAGGAAGTTTTCTCGGGTGCGCATGAGTGGGGACAAAGTGCAAACAAAAGACTCGTGTTGGTCTGTGGGGACAATATATGATCCTAGAGAGCTACCAGGAGTAAGTACCACCGGTCCAGGGATTGGACGGGGTGTTACACTAGGCTTGAGTCAATTCGTATATTACTTGCCTATGCAACTTACCATGGCTTCAAGCTTTATCAAATGGACATGAAGAGTGCCTTCCTCAATGAACCAATCAAGGAAGAGGTCTATGTTGAGCAACCTCCCGGCTTTGAAGATAGTGAGTATCCTAATTATGTTTATAAGCTCTCAAAGGCGCTTTATGGGCTCAAGCAAGCCCTAAGAGCATGGTATGAATGCCTACGAGATTTTCTTATCACTAATGGCTTCAAAGGCGGAAAGGTTGATCCTACTCTCTTCACTAAAACTGTTGCAAAAGACTTGTTTATATGCCAAATTTATGTTGATGATATTATATTTGGGTCTACTAACAAGTCAACTTGTGAAGAGTTTAGCAGGATCATGATATAGAAATTCGAGATGTATATGATGGGGAGTTAAAGTATTTCCTTGGATTTCAAATCAAGCAACTCCAAGAGGGCACCTTCATCAGCCAAACTAAGTACATTCAAGACATACTTAAGAAGTTTGGGATGAAGAATGGCAAACCCATCAAGACACCCATGGGAACAAATGAGCATCTCGACCTCGACACGGGAGGCAAGTCCGTGGATCAAAAGGTATACCTATCGATGATAGGATCTTTACTCTACTTATGTGCATCTCGACCGGATATTATGCTTTCCGTATGCATGTGTGCAAGGTTCCAGGCAAATCCTAAGGAAGTTCACCTTAGGGCCGTGAAAAGAATCATGAGGTATTCAGTTTACACTCCTAAGTTTGGGCTTTGGTACCCCAAGGGATCTACCTTTGATCTAATTGGGTATTTCGATGCCGATTATGCCGGATGTAAAATTGATAGAAAGAGCACATCTGGGACTTGTCAGTTTCTAGGAAGATCCCAAGTGTCATGGGGTCCAAAGAAACAAAACTCTATAGCTCTTTCCACCGCCGAAGCCGAGTACATTGTTGTAGGCCATTGTTGTTCGCAATTACTTTGGATGAGACAAACCCTTAGGGACTATGGCTACAAATTGAGCAAAGTCCCTCTCCTATGTGATAATGAGAGTGCAATCCGCATGGCGGATAATCCCGTTGAGCACAGCCGCACTAAGCACATAGACAGCCGGTATCGCTTTCTGAGAGATCACCAACAAAAAGGGGATATCGAAATTGCTTATGTTAGCACCCACAACCAATTAGCCAATATCTTCACCAAGCCACTAGATGAGAAAACTTTTAGCAAACTTAGGAATGAGCTAAATATACTTGATTCTCGGAACTTTGATTGAAACATTGCACACATAGCTCAAGTATATACCTTTGATCATATCTCTTTCATTTGGTGCAAATGCATATTTCTTATTCTTCTTGTGCCAAGTCTAAGACTAATATGCTTTCAAGTATATCTCTATGATTAGTCTTAGATTGAAAGGGAAATGAAGTATTCGGCAAAGACAAGGCTTCCACTCCCACTCTGACGGTATCACTTACCATTTGTCGTTACTCATGTCACTCTCAATGGTATGACCCTTCACTCTCAATGGCCTTGACAAACCTAAGGTAACAGATGTCGGGCGCATAGGATCTGCATGACCCACATAGGGCAGGGTGGAGAGGCGACATTGCGAAAGAAGGCACGCCACCCCTGGGTGGTGCTCCCGCCAGACCATGGGTAACATTGAAATGGGGGAAACACCTTCGTCAGTAGGCACAGTTGGAGAAGACTGTCATCGGGCACCCGGCAACAAGCACCGACACGAAGGTCACGAGGTGTACGCGACACAACCCGCCACCCCTCGATATCTCTAGTGGTCGGAGCTACCGATCACCTTCGACCGGTGCGACCACCTTGGCAGGGTCCCACACACTAGAACCTAGCCCCTCGTAGTCGAGTCGATCGTGGGCACGAGATGATTCTCCAAGGTCCTCATGGATGGAGGAAGTAGTCTCAATATCTTGTACATTGAGACCCTCGACCGCATGAGGATCTCGCGCTCCGCGCTACACCCAAGCATGGAGCCAATCCATGGCGTCACGCTCGGCCGAGGGATTCACCCGCTTAGGCGAATCACACTAAGGGTTACATTGGGTGCCTCCTCAAATTTTCGCATCAAGTCGATGCACTTCGAGGTGATGGACATCCGTGGAGCTTACAACACCATATTCGAGAGACCATGCTATGTCCAGTTTCATGGCGATTCCCAATTACACCTACCTCAAGTTGAAGATACCCGTACCCTATGGGGTCATTACGGTTGCCACCTCATTCGAGGAAGCCTACACGTGTAAGTAGGTCAGCTGCAAAATGGCGCCACCCAGCAAGGCGCCCTCGACACCCTAAATGCTAGATCTGGCACCTTCAAGTCCACTGAGGAGATGAAGAACGTGCCGATCGACATAGCCGACACGTCCAGATGCATTCGAATCGGGGCAGTGCTCTCCGACAAGCAAGAAAGTGCACTCATCATCTTCATCAGGGACAACTGTGACGTCTTCGCCTGGAAGCCTGCGGATATGTTTGGAATCCCAAGGTAAATCACCGAGCACGATCTGAACATCCAGCCGATGGCCAGGCCAGTCACCCATTGGCTCTGATGTTTTGACGAAGAAAAGTGCAAGACCATCGGCAAAGAGGTCGGGAAGCTTTTGGCGGCCAGATGCATATGGTAGATACACCACCCGACGTGGGTTGCCAACCCCGTCCTTGTCAAGAAGAAGAACAGAAGCTGGAGGATGTGTGTTGACTACACAAGTCTTAACAAGGCTTGCCTAAAGGATCCTTTTGCTCTCCCGCGAATTGATTAGGTCATAGACTCCACCGTGGGGTGCGAGTTTCTTTCCTTCCTAGATGCCTACTTGGGGTACCACAAGATCGCTATGAAGGAAGCCGACCAACATGCAACCACCTTCGTCACCCCCTTCGAGATGTTCTGCTACGTCTCCATGCCTTTTGGTCTGAAGAACGTTGGGGCGACGTACCAATAGTGTATGCTCCAGTGCTTCACCGATCAAATCGGGTGCAACATAGAAGCCTATGTCGATGACATCATTGACAAAAAGATCTAACGACTTCATCGCCGACCTAGAAGAGACGTTCGTAACCTCCAAAGATTCTGGATCAAGTTGAACCCCTAGAAATGTGTCTTTGGGGTTCCAAAGGGAAAGCTCCTAGGCTTCTTAGTCTCAGACCATGAAATCGAGGCCAACCAAGAAAATATAGAGGCCATCCAGCGCATGGGCCCCATCCAGAATCTGAAAGGAGTACATCGGTTGGTCGGATGTGTGGCTGCACTCAGCCGTTTCGTTTCTAGGCTCGGAGAGAAGGGGATGCCTCTCTACATGCTATTGTGAAAGAGTGACCATTTCACCTAGACAGTAGAAGCCCAGGAAACCATCGATTGGATCAAGGCGTTCCTGACCTCGCTGCTGGTCTTGTTCGTGTCCGAATCGGGCGAGACCATCCTCCTCTATGTGGTGGCCACCACACTTTAACGAATTCTCCTTCGAAGTAATTAAAGGGAGATGGCTAAAGGCATAAAATGATAATGTCCATAACAAATCATAAAGTATAAGAGATGAAATAGATTACTCATCTTAATATGCTATTATATTACCTCATTCTTTACAATATAACAAATGCTTACAAATATACCTTTGACTTTTGCAATCAATAATACGAAGGTAACAAAGAAGCACAACTTTGTAGGTAGAGTGAGCCAATTTACTCCGGTTAAAAAAGGGTGCCTAATGCATGGTTTTGTGCTCCTATTTATAGTCACGTGGTACAACTTCGTCAAAATTACAATTGTGCCCTCAATTCTATACATACAAGCTACTAAGTAAGCTAGGGCCACTATTGTCTTTTTCTATCGTAGTCTTGCTGAACAAGTCTTGAAGGCCTTGTATCGCCCATGATGGCACCTTTGTCGCGTACACATGCTGCTAATCCGAAGCTTGATCTTCGTCTTCATAACCGAGGCCACAACACTTCATATACGAATGAAGGTGTCCTTTGGCATCTTCCTAGATCCACATTGAAACATATTCAAGGATAACTGATAAGCTAATATCGTCCTAAGGACCTTTGGCTAAAGAGGGTCCCCAATAGTATCTGACCTGAATCTGAAGGTGCTTTATCTAAGTCACTATCGGACTCGCCTTCTTTGCCGAGTGTCCCAAACACTCGACAAAGGTCATTTTGCATTCGGCAAAGCCTTTGTCGAGTGTTACACTCGGCAAACATTTTATCGGCAAAGCGTTCTTTGCCGAGTATTTTTTTCCCGGGCAATCTACAAAGATTTTGCCGAATGTCGAAAAACATTCAACAAAAAAAGCACTAAACAAATTAAGAATCACAAAAAACTCAAAAAACAGCAAAACATTTTTTAAATTAGGGACCACCACCATTGTCCTACCCATCGTCGTATCATTTTTCACCATTTTTTAAATCAAATTTACATGTTTTGTGAATGATGAGATTCGAACTCACAACCTCTCTCTCACATATAACCTCCTCTACCACTACACTACTACATGTATTATAATAAACTAAGAGTAATTTGATTAGTTGTGGCACTAAATGAATTCAATTGAAAATGTTGTCAACTATAAAGTTGCATAACTTTTCAAGATCTACAACTTCTATTTTGATAGTTTCTACATCTGAGGCCGTTTACAAAACTTGAATTTCAAATTTGAAAACTTCAAACAAATGTTTCTATGATAAGATGATTTCAAATCAAAAAATTGTCAATTACAAAGTTTCATTACATTTCAAGACCTGCAACTTTTATTTGGTGTTTTTCCCTCCGAGGTAGTTTGAAAAATTCAAATTTCAAAAATTCAAAGATAGGTTTGCATGACAAGATGATTTCAAACTGTCACACCCGGATTTAAGGGGCCAAACCCGGGCGTGTGTCAAATGTGTGGTGGGATCAAGTCTCACCCATATGATGACTCACGGTACAGAAACGAATGTCACATCTGTACTATATAATGGAGTTCTATACAAAATAGTTAAATAATTACATCATACGAAGACAACGATCCAGGAACCATAGTTGACTGGGAGACGACGGCCTAGACCTCTCACGAATCTCATCGCGACATCCTTCATGCTCCTTATCCTGCGGTACCTGTTGTTGACCTGGGGGATGTGAGTACAACAAGGGTGAGCTCACATACGTTCATCGCTCAACAAGTTGTGGGGAATAATGTGCATGAGCTCACTTACAGTGAGGCTCATGTGAAGTGTAAGGCTTACCAAACGAGATGGTTAAAGCCGAGCATTGCTTTTAAAGTTGGTCAAAGTTTTATTAGCAGTTACTAGGTGTAAGTAGATACCAACCCAATTAAATAAGAGATCACAATTAATAATAACACCCACAATGCAATGCATATGAAAAATTAAGTTTAGTTCCATAAGTTAATCATGCGAGAGTCCTGAGTCGCTCTTGACCGTGAGCACAGCTGATATACCAGTTTTACACTCTACAGAGGTTGTGCCCTTTACCCACAAGTCGTGTTACCCATTTGCCAAGGGATCGCGACTTCCCATTCATCTCTGCCGAGGAGATGAGGCAGGGTAGCACAACGAGGCCTTTACAAAGTTCCACTAGCTTTAGAAAACCCGCTATGGTTTCTGAGAAGGGCAATATAGGAATCCTCGTCTGAAATGCATCGCAGTATGATCGACCCGAGAACCTCCTTATACACAGCTCCTCTATCATCCTTGCCCCTTTCGGGTAAGGTAGTCCTCCACTAGCTTTCCTAATTAATCGGCCAAGGGCGTCCCATTCCACCCTTGTGGTAGCACGGTTATCTCAAGTTAAGCTCCATGTTCCAATTAACACAATGATCTTGTCATGAACAATAATTAAAAAATAGCATAATTAAAACATGATCATATTTCAAATGTAACATTAATCCCAAAACCAGGTAGAGCAATAGCAAGTCTACCCAATAGTTCATTTGTCTGCATGGGGTGGGGTAAACAAAACTAGGGAAACCTATTAGGTCTCATCAAATTAACCTGAGCATGTCACAATGATTAACAACGATCATTATTAGGTAAAGAAGAGTGATCAAAGGCACAACTTCTCGTAGACTTGAGATTTCCAAGTACTTCAACAAATTGGTCTTCGGGTGACTCGTAACCTCGCGGCTACTTGTAGCAATACACACAAATAGACAAGAAGTACATAAAAATAATAGTATACCAAACATGAGAACAAACAGCGTAAAAATATTCTACGCGCCGCTACGAGACCGTAGGTTCGATAATCACTAAAATCGAAGTTAAAACGAAGAATTTATTGATAAAACGATATTTTAGGCGCAATAAATCTAATAGATGGGATCTAACAGATATTGCATTTAAACTAAGCTGATATTAAATTAAAATATTTGAGTTAGTATTAATAATCAATTATTTATAAAATGCTTAGATTAGAACTATAAATTAGATTAACTAGATTCACTACACCAAAATCATACACTTCCTACGGTTTTTTAACTTCCTACAGCTTTTATAACAAACCGTAAGAAATAAATAACTTACGAGAGGCAACTGGTAGCTCTAGGAAATAAACACAACTTCCTACGTTATTTTATAAAAGCTGTCGGAAGTTAAAAACCCGAACTTCCTACGGCCTTCTCTAGTAAGTTAGGTTTCAGCTGTTGACCAATCAAACGAAAAGCTAACTTTCTACGGCTGGCTCTAGGAAGTTAGCTGCTTCCTACGGCCTTCTATAGGAAGTTAGGTTTCAGCTGTTGATCGGTCCAACAAAAAGCTAACTTCCTACGGCTGGCTCTAGGAAGTTAGCTGCCCAGCTAACTTCCTACGGCCTCCTCTAGGAAGTTAGGTTTCAGCTGTTGACCAGTCAAACGAAAAGCTAACTTCCACGGCCAGCTTTAGGAAGTTACTTAACTTCCTAGAGTAATTGTACAAACTTTAGGAAGTTACGTAACTTCCTACGACTTTACTCTAGTAAGTTAGTTTTTTTTATTTTAAACCTCTCCTCAACCTTATCTCTTCTCTCACCTTTCTCAACCCTATCTCTCTCGCGTCTGTCTGTTCCTTGGAGCTGCCCGACGCCAGCCGCCCCCGCCACCGGCCGCCTCCGCCTCCGGCCGTCCACGCTGCGCCCGCCCCCGGCCCCTTCCGCCGTGGCCGCCCTCGCCTCCGGCCCCGTCCGCCGCCCCCGGACTGAACATTGCTTGATAATTAATTCTGATGCCTTTACCACTGAACTTTTATTCATACACTGTTTCCAGTGGGCTGTGCTAATTATAAAGCATGATGAGGTTGTGGTTGATGATGAAGTGGTGTTACGAGAATTCCAGAAGCATTGCAGGGTATATATCTCAATATTTGTATGCCGATAAGTTTGAGAACAATAGTAAGGTTACATTGTTTACTAATACATTTTAATTTGCAATCAAGAGAGCAGATATTTTTCTTTAGATCAGCTTGCTGTTGGTCTTGTTTCAGGCTATTCTTCCTGTTTTATCTAGTTTTTCAGGTTGGTATGCAATCAAGAAAGCATATATTTTTCTTTAGAGTTTTTCTTTAGAGCATCAGTTGTCAAATTTTGAATCCTCGTCTTATTTACATTAACCTCTTTTATCTATTGAATTTCTAATATTGACCAATTGTATATTTTTGTATACTATAGAGGAGACCCTTGCTGGCGGGATTGGGATCGTCCTATTGTAATTGTAAGTAAAAACATTTCTGTATATTACTGAACAATCCCCTTTCTTATTCATGGCATGATTTATGGATTGCCATTTTAGGAGTTTTTACTTATAAAAATGTATATCTCAAATCCCATAATCAACAGCAGAACCTGACAGCCTGTTAGTCCCAAACTTGGACTGGCTATGTTGAAACAACCTAGTCCAAAATAATTGCATTATTTTTTAGTTTTTTTAATATGGTTAATTTTCTGGACTACAGTATATTCAAACTTCCTAAGAATTATATAATTTAGTTTTTGATGTTCCAAAATTAAAAAGTGACAGTATTATGCTTGTACATCAAAATACTTTCCAAACTCTATATTTGCATTTATTTGTGTCTACATTATAGTATTTTACAAGGGAAAATCAGTTGATAATTATTTTTATTTAAATGTCATTTATCTTCTCTTTTTTGCAGCCTACGGAGGCATGGAAAGCCCATAACTGCATACCAGATGAGCACTATGTTCAGACGTTGCTTGCATTAAGTCAATGATCTTGATCATAACAATATTCTTTGCATAGTTCCCTGATCATTCAGCTCTTCTGCAATGCAGCAAAGTGGTCTAGAAGAAGAACTTACGCGGCAATCACATCACTTGCTATAATGAATAAAGCAACAAGCACCTTTTATAGGAAAAGGAGGTGGAGTGTCTTAAACCCGTAACACCTGTGGTGGTAAATACTTCATCAATCGAAGAACCAATGTCTTAAACAAATGTCTTTTTCGAAGGCTGATGTTTTTGTAACGGGGTTATCAACATCGATTCTTGTTGTTTGCTGAGGATATATTCTTCTCACTTTTAGGATATTGATAATATATATTACGAGACCGAAAATAGAAGGGAGTGGTGTACAAGTAATGGAAAGCCAGCCCCCTGCCACTACAAGAAACTGATAAATGTCCGTGGGTAAAAGTAAGAACGTGGGTACCGACGTTCTTACTTGAGTTAAGTTCATGGGTTATGTTAAGAACGTGGGTACCGACGTTCTTAAGTTAAGTTCGTCAGCCCTAACTAAA
Source organism: Zea mays (assembly GCF_902167145.1). Classification (NCBI taxonomy): domain Eukaryota; kingdom Viridiplantae; phylum Streptophyta; class Magnoliopsida; order Poales; family Poaceae; genus Zea; species Zea mays. Next base: position 64,270,355 of record NC_050098.1, read on the forward strand.
ACCGTCGAACTTAACGAGTTAGGAACGTGGGTACCCACGTTCTTAAGTTAAGTTCATCGGGCATGTGGACACCGTCGAACTTAATCATGAAAACCTAAATCCAATGCCACGCGCGGCTCTCTCTCACCTGTCTCATTCTCACCCACGCGCTTCTCTCTCTCACCAGCAGGTCGCGCCGCCGCCGCACCACCGCTCTCCGGATCATCGGCCGTCCACCTCCTCCTCTTCCTCGCCCGCTCACCGGCCATCCCTGCTGCGGTGTCGCGCGTTCAAGTAGGAGGCCGGCGACGGCGACGGCGACCCGGCTGAGGCCGACGCGCGGAAGCGCAGGAAGGGCCCGCTGTACAAGCTCAAGGCAACGATCCAGGGCCTCGCGGGATCTCGCTCCGCCGCCGCGGAGGTGTACAGGGGAGAGTACCATTCCAGCGCGCCGTCGAGAATTTGTGCGAGCCAAGATTCCCCAATCCACTCACGCGCGCGCATCGCTGTGGTTTCCCAAGGTTAAGAACGTGGGTACCGTCGAACTTATTGTGCAGTCCTCGCAGACGCATGCAGGGTTAAGGTTAAGAACGTGGGTACCGTCGAACTTATTGTGCAGTCCTCGTAGCTCCACGCAGGACACATAAGTTCGACGGCCACGTGTTCCCGTCGAACTTAACCTTAAGAACGCGGGTGCCGTCGAACTTATGTGAATAAATTCGACGGCCCCCGTCGAACTTAAAAACGCACGTTCTTAATGTTAAGTTCGACGGTACCCACGTTCTTAATGTTAAGTTCGACGGTACCCACGTTCTTAATGTTAAGTTCGACGGGGCCATCGAACTTACTTCTCTAAGATCGTCCAAAAATCGTCGTCGGCTATATTCGTCGGTAAACCCACGTTCTTACGGTAAGTTCGACGGCTTATTACATTAAGTTCGACGGTTTTTCACCCACGTTCTTTAACCAGTTTCCTGTAGTGTGCTTCCTTTTTGCCAGGAAGTTTACACGTGGAGCTGGTCTGAAGCTTCTTGATTCAGTAAGTCCATGTCATTTCTTTTTCACTTCTTGTGTGCGTTGGCCTAGTAAAAAGCAAAGTCCTTTGCTTACAGTAATTTTAATTTTGTTTTGTGCACTCACTGATAGCTTCAAAGTGATGAATATAGTGACAGATGCAAGTGCCTTTTGATTGTTTCACCTTTTGAGAATATTTCAGTTCACACAAATGTAAAGGTAGGGGACCACGGAAAAGACACAAAATAACAGGACTTTGTTTTTGTTCAGTGTGTGATTATCATATATTATTTTGTACATGTATATTAGACTCCTCCAACTACCTTGCCGACGCATGAACAAGAAGACGTGCTAGACTTTGTCGAAACCCTCTTCACTAGTGGAGATATCGACCATCACTCATCACTGTAACCCGATGGTGATCGGCGACCGTGAGCTTCCATGTTATTGCGTTCTGATACTTAAGACTTTTATTATGACTATGTATGAAATATTGTCTCTTATTAGTACTGGATGATGAGATGTGTCTTATTATGACTATGGATGAGAATTTTGTGATGTAATTGATTAGACTATGGATGAGACTTTTGTGATGTAATTTATGAGACTATGGATTTACATATTGTTATGTGATTGTGTGTGAGATGTTTTATATGAAAATATGTTGTGCTATATAGTTGTTGATATATTTGTTATGTTGTGGAATGTGGTGTAAAATAAAAATAAACAACATTTGTAATGCTGGTCAAATTAACTTCCTAGAGGCTTATTAAGCCGTAGTAAGTTAGTCAGCTAACTTCCTAGGGGCTACAGTCAGTCGTAGAAAGTTAGTCGTAGGAAGTTAGTCAGCTGACGACGCCGACGGCGTGAAGCTACTAACTTCTGAGAATCTACTAACTTCCGAGAGGCTTTTTTGGCTTAGAAAGTTAGCTAACTTTCTAGAGGGCTCTAGGAAGTTAAGCTAACTTCCGATAAAAAATTTCTGAGAGCCAAACTTCCGACGGGATGGCTTAACTTTCAAGAGTTTAGCTAACTTCCTAGAGTTTATGCCTAACTTCCTAGGGTTTAGGCTCTAGGAAGTTTACTATTTTGGTGTAGTGATTATCTAGCTAATTAACATTAATTAAATAAGTAATTAATTAATACACGTGGCATAATTAAAACAATGTTATTACTACGTACGAAAAATTAATATGAACCTAACACAACTTAAATAAATTAAAACAAATTATTTGACCTAGAAGATATCACATTTTTAATAAATTAGTAGGGTTGCATAGAAATAGGTGACATGACGGTGGGAAAGATTTGTTTACAAATGCATGACCTAGCTGTTACCAATTTATCATGATTTTAAATTTGTGATGTATAGCCGTCTTGCATGTAAAAAGATGTGTGGTGGTGGTTATTTATTAGATGGGAAGCATTAAGCCTATCATACGAGAAAGACCTCTAACCTACCACTAATTTACTTTACATTCAAGCCCTTCAACCTCGTGTTCTGTTGGTCATCTCGGTTTTTTACGATGAACTAGAGATCCGATCGATGAACCAGAAGCACGGTAACGAAGCTCTCGCCGAGCTGGTCACGGCGATGTTCTGGGTTTCCCCGGAAGATGAATGGGCGGAGAGAAATTCCTCACCGAAATTGTCGCTAGAGTTTGGACGGGAGTCAAACTTCGACGAGTTGGTCATGGAGGCTTATGGTTGCGAGCTTAGCTGGCGGTGGCCTGCTGTGGTTTGGATGGGCAGCGGCGCTGCTGGCACTGCGAGGTTATAGAGCAGGTGAATCTATAGTTGATGGCTAAAAGAGGTGCGACGTCATTGAATTTATATCTAGAGTCGGAAGGAATACTCTTGACAGTTTGTTATTGCAGGCACCTATCGAATCCAAACCAGATACGGTGGTTGTGATCCGTTTGTGTTTGTTGCTGAGATAGGAGGCTCTGGCGTCCCTGTCCCCACCAATCAGCGCCCAACAAAGTCACACACGAACGATCTGATGAAGGTACCCCACCCGACTGCGAGAGCAGTAACAACGAGGTGAAAATGTGAGCTGATGTCAGTGCTAAGGTCATGGTGACATCATATGCGGCAAGGGGAATAAATAGAAGAGAAAAAAAATAAAACCATGCGTTGTGCACTTGGGCCATGCGTGTGGGAGCTTTTTTTTTGTTTCCTGGGCCAACGGTGTGGGCTTCAGCAGGTAAGTTTGTTTCCTTTTCTTTTTTCTGTTTCTTTTAATTTTCAAATTCAACTTTCAACTTTCAATTTAAATCTTGTTTTTAAAAATTCATACTAAATTTAAATGCACAAACAAAAATCCAGTAGGTATGCAAAGTATTATTTTATTAATTATTGTATTGTTCGATTGATTTGCGTATATGCTTGCATGCACATAAAGGAAAAATAAATCACATTATTAATCAAGTTTGAAAGCCTTTCTTTTTGTTTCTTTTTTTGAGTTTCAAATTTAAATTTCATTGTCAAAATTTCAAACCTAAAGTTGGTCAAATTGTTTCTTTTAAGGTAAAAAAAACTTTAACCAAATCTAATGTTTTATTATTTATTTACGTAAAAGCACATTGATATAATCTTTATTTTAGGTTAAATCTTTTAGAGCAATCAAAGATATCTCTTATATGAGAATTTGGCTTCTAATCTATTATTAGAAAACATGGTTATCAAAAACTTGGGAGAATTCTTACTAATCTTCGAAATCAAGATTTTATGGTGTTACACAAACCAAAACATTGTCAACTACAAAGTTTCATAACTTTTCAAGGCCTAAAACTTTCATGATGATGGTTTTCCATTTGAGGTCATTTTTAAAATTCAAATTTTAAATTTTTAAAATTCAGACGTAGTTTTTATTGACAAGATGACTTCAAATGAAAAGGTTGTCAACTACAAATTTCTATAACTTCTCAAGATCCACAAAGTTCATTTTTTGTTGTTTGGTCATTTGTTCATCCCATATAATGGTTCTAATATTATTCACAAATCTTATACATTTTTTGTAGTTTCATCAACTACGAGTGGTATAGGTTTATAAAAAAATTTACTTTTATTTTGTCATATGAAGAAATAATTAAAATATAAATTGTACGTCTTGATGAGTTATACAAATCTGTAGTTGAAAAGCTTTTCATTTGAATTAATTTACTGCATCAAAATGTGGTTTTTAAATTGTCTTTTGCGTAGTGTAAAAAAAACACTCGCCAAAAAAACTTTTTGGCTAGTGTCAAAAAAACACTCGGTAAAGAAGCTATTTGTCGAGTGTCAAAAAAATAAAACACTCGACAAAAAGTTTTTTTGACGAGTGTTTTTTTTACCGAGGGGTTTTTGCTTTGCACTCGGCAAAGAACTTATTTGCCGAATGGCCGAAAAAAAACACTCAGCAAATCATTTGACACTTGACAAAAAAGCGAAATCCCGGTAGTGAGTACTACTCGTATCTGTCTCAGATATAAAAATACTCGAATCCATATGAAAAAACGAGTATTATTTTTACTATTCATATCTACTACGTGACATGTATACTCGAGTTGGTTTAACCCCTACGTATCAAGTATCAACCTTTGTTCGCATTATGTAACAAAGCCACGAAAAAAACATCTTCCTTGTGCCACGTCAAATATTTTTGTCGTGCCTTTCTTGGTAATATACAAACATACGTATTGGCCATGCAAGTGGAAGTTACGCGGAATCTGTGCCTTGAGGTCTCAACCATTTAGTTAAAGCTCAGAGACGACTATTTAGATAGAGACCTTCTCGTCATGCGTTTTCCTAACACCGCATAAAACCAACGCCGCTCTGAATATTTTGATGGAGCTAGGGCAGTTTCTATGATCAGATCGCCCTGGGCAGTGTGACGTTTTACATCGGTATTTTAGGCAGGCGACGCATCGCAAATTCCGCCTCGATCGTCAGCTAGCGCTCAGCGTCGACTTCAACAATAATGGAACAATGGAAGCCAAATCGATCTTGCGCATCCACTGATATTATATGCACGGATCGCAGGTAGCTAGCTAGCCCTGTTTGGAACAGCTTATTAATTGGCTTCTCAGTCAAAAAGTCTCACTAAATTAGCAAGAGAGTTTTGATCGGCAGCCGGAGCCGGCAGGATTCCGGGAGGTTGGCATCATGCCAAGGGAGCCGTGGCAACGTGCCCACGCGCACAGTGGCCTTGGTCCGCGCCACCGTTCCACACCGGGCAGTCGTTGCGCGCTGTTCCGGCCGCGCGATGAGGACGGCGGGGAGAATCACCGAGATGATCGCGTTCGGGGAGGGTGGCTTGGCCACACCGCCGCGAGCTCCCAGTTCCCCAGCGACATGGAGGGCTGTGTCCATGAGGGCCGCCCTTCTCGCCGGTACTACCTCCCCATCGCTGGTGACTCTTGTGTTCGTGGAAGCTATCCAGCTTCTTCCCGGTACCTCACCGGCGGTAACTCGTCCCGGGGATCGATGGCATCGTGTGCAAGGTAATTCACATTCTTGATATATATATATATATATATATATATATATATATATATATATATATATATATATATATATATATATATATATATATATATATATATATATATATATATATATATATATATATAACACTAATAGCGCACTCAAGTTTGGATTGCCAACTAACATATCGTCGTGTACGTGCAGGGAGGAAGCCGATAGCTTAGAGCGTGAGCTTCACAGCATCGAGAGATCCATCGTCATCCCGATATGCCTGAACCGCGAGGCCAGGGAGTTCTTCCCGGACAGGGGCAGGGGCACCCCGGAGCTCCTCGACAGATACCTCGCTGCTGCGAAGCGGCTGCAGCGGCTGGACACGTCAGGAGACATCGATCAGCGCAAGAAGAGCCTCCTCAAGACGGTCATGTCTTGCCTCGCCGACGAGTTCTGCCACCTCAAGGTGTGGAAGCTGGACGACGCCGCGATGAGGGACCACTCGCCGGCCTCCATCTGGGATGCCGCCGCGTCCGCCAGGCGCAGCCGCGGTGGTCGTTCCCTGGACGACTCACGGATGAGCTACTCGTCCTCTGGGTCCTTCACGGCCAGCGGCGGCACAAGCGATGCCAGCTATGGCTCCTACTGCAGGGGTCTAGGTGAAGAGCCGTCGGTCCATAGTCACAACACGTTCGCAGCTGGAATGATCTATGTCGACCCTAGGTCGTTGTCGATCCTCCGTGATATTGCGAGCGCCATGTTTGGGAGCCGACATGAAGATGTTCTACGAGCAGCTTTTGATCGACACTGCGCTCAACTCGCGAGGTAATCTTCTCCAGTTTAATGCTCTATAGATTTCTTGCGCCCTCAACTAATTAATATTTTTACGTACTCGATCGGCAAGCTGAAGTAAGGGAAAATGAACCTTAAGGGTTAGTTTGAACTTAGGGTGTTTGGTTTGTAACTTACACTATTTTTTAATCTCTTTATTTTATTTTCTTGTAGTTTATAAATTATCAAACACATGAACTAAAAGAGGAATTATTTGCTTTAGGACCTGTTTGGATCTTATGACAAACAATTTACCAGCTAATTTTAGCATATTAATCTCCAATGTCTAATTGTTAGTCGGAGGGCTGACAAACTGTTCGCCTATTAGCCATTTAACTTTGCTAATAAATGCTAATAGATTAAAATAGAGATTAAAATAGAGGACTTAAAAATTAGCCCCCGAAACACCCCTTGTCTAAAGAAAATAAAATTGCGAGTAAGACAAAGCCTATGACATTTACATGTGCGTCAGTTGCACTTTTAAGAAGACCGATTGGTCGTGTGCATGGAATAGAAGCAAACATGGCAGAGTTGTTTGCAGGGTGCAGTGAATGTTTGGTTTGGAGGAAGAAAACAATTTACTACCGTCCGAAAGGCAGCTTGTTTGTCTCGTAATTAATCAGGTCCCCTTGAGACTAGACTAGACCATATATATACCAGATTATCAAACCATGTGTTACTAAGTCTGATACTGACAATGAACCTTGTTTTTGCCTATATCCAATGCAACAGGTACATCGAAATACTTGACATCGACAACATTTTCGGATATCAAATGGAAGAATCAAGAGAAGTTCTACTGGAAGCCTGGACATCCACAATGCACATCATCATTAGTTTCCTCAGCGAGATGCAGAGGCAACTGAACCGACATGACTTTGGCTCCTTCGACAGAATCAAGGAGGAATATTTCCTGGCAATCGCGAGGGTAACTGCCATGAAGCTGCTCAGCTCAGCTAGTTCTATCGGCTTTCAGGTGAGCCCACCAACCGACAAGCCATGCGAGAACAGTTACGGCGGCGCTGCTAGACGTGGTCTATCCAAAATGGTAGATGTGGTGATGGTGTACCAGGCACTGGATCACGGTTTGCCAGCAATCTTATCACTGCTGTCGGGGGAAACTAAGGAGCTCGTCGTTGCAGAGGCTGAAGGGCTTATCAAGAGACTGTCGGAAGCGTTCGCCAAATCATCAGATGAGCTGAACAAAACTGTCAGGTCGCAGCTCTTGTTCATCGCCGACACCGGTGTCCATCGTTTCACGAAGCGCATCGTGGATCATGTACGGTTCCTGGTTCAGCACAGGAGGGCGGTCTATCCGATGCTACTAGCGGACGGCCGTCGTCGTCTAGAACCGTTTGGTGAACTGGTGACGCGGCTGGTCTTGTCTCTGGAGTTCACGTTGAGCGTGAATTCTAAGAGCCTGCAGCTTCGGCAGGGGCAGGAGCAAATATTTCTTCTGAACAACGTGCACTTCATCCTCGTGGAGGCCGAGAAGGACGCGGAGTTGGTACTGATCCTGGGAGAAAGCTGGTTCTTGCGGTGCCAGGACCAATTCGACCAGTTCATAGCGGGCTACCTGGACGTGTCTTGGACGCCGGTTTTGTCGTCGCTGGAGAGGAAAACCCGGTTCTCGGTGATGCTGTGGCCTCACCAGCTGTTGTGCAAGCTCACTTCAGCTTTCGAGGTGACTTGCAGCGCGCACAAGAACTGGAAAGTCGCCGATCCTCTGTTGCGGGACAGGTTGCGCGAAGCGGTGTCTCACAAGGTTCTCCCGTTGTTGTACCGAATGCAGGTGGAGTGTGGCTCCGAGAAGCTGCACAAGTCCGCAACGTACAGCGTAGATCAAATAAAGTCTCAGCTGCTGAAATTGTTCGAGGGTTGAAGCAATTATTGTCAGTGGTTAGGTTAAGGGAATTTGGATGCAGATGCATGTTCGTACGTAATATTTTGTCTTTCGGGTTTTAGTTTAATTCAAAAGATAGGCTTTTACGTACATGAATAGTTAAACTCGATTAGGTTGCAAAATCACATAAAACGGGCATGGACTGGACGTGCATATCACATCGCTAGCTATACATACACATGAATAAATCTACTGTACTCGCCTGGTAAAAAAAACCGAAGGATCGGTGAGGCTAGGATAGAGGGTGAATATAAGCCACTATAAATTTTTGAACTACAATAACACTGTGACTTGATTCCCTGACCTAATCCAACCTCTAGGACACCAAAAACACTCCGCAAAGGAACAACACGGATTGATTGACTACTCCTACCAAGTTCCGGAGAAAAGGTGAACCGTGAAGTATGAGTGGAAAAGGATTAAAACTCCTTGCCCAGCAGTACCGGACTTGAGAGCGGTAGTGCCACACAGACAAATCTTCACAGAACGTCTTCAAATTTTACAGACAATTTGCGCAGAGGGAAATATATCTACTGGTGAAAGATCAACTCCAGTAACACAGGAAACAAAGCGTGGATCGAAAATCCCATTTTGGTTGGGGTTTTGATGGAGTTTTCTATTTTGAATTCAAACAGAGCTCTTCTCAAACCACGACCAAAAATTACAACAACTAGGTGTATACAATGATTTAAGAAGCATAACTCACCACCAATCAACCCCCAAACCAAATCCTAAGACAAAACTCGATGGTTCTTCATAAGATCACAAAACGGGAAGAGAGAAGATCACAAGAGCAAAGCGACTCAAAATATCATCAAGAATGAAAACTAAGATTGATAGCCAACTAAAAGTTGTGGGCCATACCGACCACCCTTTCTCAAATTAATCGTTGCAGATTACAAGACAAAGTCGATAGAACAAAATCGCTACGAATCTCTCGGCTAAACTAGTGACTACCTAGAGAGGAAAATTAGGAGTTCTAAACAAGTGATCTAAACAAAATGGCAGCCAAAGAGATGTTGAACTAACCAGTCCTCCCCTCTATTTATAGAGGGTTATTTTCATTTCCTAAACTACCCCTATTTACATAGAGCATATCCACTTCACCGGGGGCAAAATGGACCAACTCCTAAAGTTTTCATCTGACGGTCACGCCCTTCACACGAAATTGCTTCACCTTGATGCAGCCTCCGTGATCACGCCACGTGTCGTCTTTAGTTTCCATCGAAACTGCTTGGTTTTGAGGCCAAACCCAGCCGAACTCGTCGTCAGTAGCGTTGGGTGGTTTTGAGGCTCAATCACCGAAACCGCCGTGAGTATCGCACCGCGTGAGCATCCCCCCACATCCTAGACACGTGTCCTGCCAGTTCTCGACCGCGCGGGCAACACGGTTCGCTCTGCCACATCCTTGCATGAGTGTGTGTCCTAGGTGTCAGCCACTACGGCTAGTCACCCGGCTGCTCCGGACCGTCAGCTAAGTCCTAGCACTCGTCCTTCACCGCTCCCGGTCTATCAGCGTGAGCTCGCATGACCTTCACCTCAGTCTGTCTGTTACAACAAGGAAACAAGATGGAGATAAGATGAATCATAGAGGTGCATAGATCAATGGTGTTCCTTCTTATACGCACACTTTTCCTCTTTTCCCCTTTTTTCTTTGTTTTGTGCGGCTTTTTGTGCACTTGCCTTTTATATTCTCTTTTTTCACAAAAGTGCCACAAAAACAAGGTACAACTCAAGAGTATCAAAAACAATTCTCGTCTGTCTGTTACAGATTTTCTGCTCTAACTTCAACAGACTGTTTGACAAATATAGCGACCTCAAACGCAAAAACTCGCAACACGAAAGTTGTAGGTTTCTTTTTCTCTTTTATTTTAGATACGTGCATCGCCTGTTTTGGATAACAGAAGTGGGAGATAATGATCTCGAAAACAGATTGGTCTGAAATTTCAGGATCCTAAACAGATTTAATTCCAATACAAGTAACTCCTTGATAATGACATTTTCTAGTAAACTCGTAAATAATAAAGTTATAGATAATTTTCTAAGCTTTCCAAAAAGTACAAGAACACTAAATTTCGAGTTCGTATGTAAGATTTATGTTTAAAATACCAAACTGGACAAAAACTAATCTGATAAGGACATGATGATGAGATAAAATATGATCGGTTATGATCGGTTTTGTAGATGGGATCTGTTCTGGAGATCGATTTTTAGGATAGAAGCGGACGGAAAGGATCAAATTGAACCAAAACAAATTTAAACCAACAACCAAACTCAACCTAGGACACAAACTTAGAACTGTGGACTCCAAAACTGAATTATGCAAAGGCTAAGACGATAGTTTTAGGTCGGGATGAACTAATCATAATTTTTTTGGCTTTTATGGACTATAGGACAAAAAATGAATCTAAAGGTAGTATTATACCTCACGGCAACCTGAATCTTGATACCACTTGATAGAAGGCAAGGTCCGATCTTCCGTGAGGTACGATAACTTGATTTGGGAGATCTCGACGTTGATAATTCAAGACTCAGAACGAATGGATCCTCGCAATCACTACACCATTGCTCTGCTGGTTATCACCCGTGAGACACAAGTGACGTCGCCACGATGGCTTATCCCTGCAAGCGCAATCAAGAACACAAGTAAGAACAGGAAGAACACAATCAAAAATGCATTGATAACGAGCTGGGGTCTCACAAACCGATGAACAGCGATACCGTTCGATGACAGATATAATTTAAGCAAACCCCAAACCCTAATGTGGCGGCGGTTGTTATTGAAATAGAGGTTAGGGGCGTGCACAACCCCTGGAAGTACCCAGAATGGGCTCCAACACGATACATGGTCCAACATCCCAACAAATTGTGTCGCAACACCAAAATAGAATGTGAGTGCTGGCTTATTTTGATGATTTCCGTTGACTCCGGATGAATTTTAAGGTGGGACCAGATGGGTTAGTTAGATAATCTTATTATCTTTCTAACCATATCAAGTCTGTTGCAATCGGAGTCCAGATACATCATGGGCGTCCATTTTAGTGCAGTTTGGTCCTGGAACCTGAAATGGAATCGCAGCCGAGTCAGACTTGATCTTCTTATTGTTGTGGACACCCTTGTTGTGCTCGACATCTTAACCTTTTCCCAAGCCCTTGATGGTACTCTCTAAAGTTCTTAATCATTAAAATATCTGTGACATCAAATGTAAGCTCTAAAACAGAATTGATTAAGTTAGAACAAATCTATAGATTTAATTTTCGTGCACGTGCTCGTGTTGGCGGTCCATATATTATTTATATGAGAGTGACATCCTCATCATATATCTATCTATATATATATATATATATATATATATATATATATATATATATATATATATATTATCACTAGTTAGTTGCATGTGCGTTGCGATGGTACACGAACACTATTGATAAAAGCATTAATAGTAATTAATTTTGGATCATTTCATGAGATGTGCTCTCCCGACATGAGAAAAATGAGGAAAGACCCATTCATTTTTTATTCATCAATTAGAACAAAGTAGAAGAAGCAACTAAACACCATACATGTTCATATATCAAACCCATATATTGTCTAATAGCTACACCTGTGGTCAACAAGATGTTATTAATCAATTACGAGACTTCCTATGGATACGCGATGTGTCAATACTAATACGCCATTTTTTCCTCAAAAACAATGATAACCAACGTCGCCGGTATGGGGGAGGTGAGGCTGGGGTTAGACCTGAGCACGATCTGCACGAGCGAGGACGACGACGTGAACAGCGAGGGCGGCAGCTCGACGGGGGCTGGGCGGCGCCAAAACAGCCAAAGATGGAGAGCGTCCGGAGGTGCGGTAGGCCGCGCAGCGAGGCGGGGTCGAGCCTAGCCTTAGGCCTACAGGGCGGGGTGGCGACGTTGGGGCCCAGGTGGAGGCGGGTAGCGCGGAGCACACACGCGTCGTCGGGCGCGAGCTCGCACTTCAGGCCCAGCCTTGGCGTGTCGGTGCAGGGCTGCGCGTGGAGCTGCGGCCACGCCGGGTCGCCGAGGAGGTCCGCCATCACCCGGAAGATGGCCGTCAGCTTCGCCCACGGTAGCTCCGGCACCGGCGCGTCCCTAAAAGTCGCCTAGAGGGGGGTGAATAGGCGAAACCTGAAATTTATAACTTTAAACACACAGTACAAGCCGGGGGTTAGCGTTAGAATTAAATTCAAGTCGGAAAGAGAGGGGAAAACAAATCAAACAAGAATCAAGGCGAATGACACGGTGATTTGTTTTACCGAGGTTCGGTTCGAAAGAACCTAGTCCCCATTGAGGAGGTCAAAAAGACCGGGTCTATTTCAACCCTTTCCCTCTCTCAAACGGTCACTTAGACCGAGTGAGCCTTCTTCCTTAATATCATGGGTCACTAAGACCCCGCAAGGACCACCACACACTTGGTATCTCTTGCCTCGCTTACAAAGCACTTGAGAATAAGAATAGGAAAAGAAGAAAGGCAATCCAAGCGACATAGCGCAAATGAACACAAAAATCTCTTTCTCACAAGCCACTAAGTGTTTGGAATGAATTTTGGACTCGGAGAGGATTTGATCTTTTGTATTCTGTCTTGGAAAGAATGCTAGAGCTCTTATATTGAACGTGATCTTCAGAAAACTTGGATCCCCAAGGTTGTGGTGGTTGGGGTATTTATAACCCCCAACCACTTTGGTAGCCGTTGGGGAGGCTGCTGGTGATGGGCGCACTGGACAGTCCGGTGCGCCACCGGACAAGTAATGTGCTCTGTCTGGTGCGCTGCCACATCACCCAACCGTTAGGGTTCGGACAGTCCGGTGCCCTCTGACTTCCTGCTCTAACTTCTGCGCTACACTGTTGATCTGTCAGAGTCGACCGTTGCGCGCAGATAGTCGTTGCTCAGCTGGCTCACCGGACAGTCCGGTGGCACACCGGACAGTCCGGTGAATTATAGCGGAGCGCGCCTTCGTTTTCCCGAGAGTGGATGGTTGACACCTGTATGGCCCTGGTGCACCGGACACTTTCTGGTGGCACAACGGACAGTCCGGTGCGCCAATCTTCAGCACACTCAAGTCCTTTGCTCCATTTCAAATTGAGTCCCTAACTTGATTCTTTTATTGGTTTATGTTGAACCTTATGCACCTGTAATACATGAGTTCTAGACAAACTAGTTAGTCCATGTGTTTGTGTTGACTATCAACCACCAGAATTAATTGTAGGAAATGGATAACCCTATTTCCCTTTCAATCTCCCCCTTTTTGGTGATTCATGCCAACACAAACCAAAGCAAATAAAAAGTGCAGAAATGAAACTAGTTTGCATTTAGAATGTGCATGGGTTGCTTGGAGTTAAACCAATTGAATATCTTACTAAGTATGAATGGATTACTCTTTCTTTTGTTTAACATTTTGGACCACTTTTGCACCACTTGTTTTGTTTTTGCAAATCCTTTTGGAAAATCTTTTCAAAGTCTTTTGCAAATAGTCAAAGGTATATGAATAGGATTGCAAGAAGCATTTTCAAGATTTGAAATTTCTCCCCCTGTTTCAAATGCTTTTTCTTTGACTAAATAAAACTCCCCTGAATGAAATTCTCCTCTTAGCTTTCAAGAGGGTTTTGAAATAGATACCAATTTAAAGATTGACTTCTAAAGATACCAATTGAAGGATCAATTGTAAATTAGATACCAATTGAAAAAATACCAATTAAAACTTCATTTCGAAATTTTTTGAAATGGTGGTGGTGCGGTCCTTTTGCTTTGGGCTAAATAATTTCTCCCCCTTTGGCATTAATCGCCAAAAAACGGAGACTTTGAGAGCCCTTGTCATCTTTCTCCCCCTTTAGGGCCTAATAATTTCTCCCAAATTGTAATTTAAATATGAGTAAAGGGTCATACCATTGAGAGTTTGTGGAGTAATGACAAAGGGTAAATGATATCGTTAGAGTTGAGTGGAAGCCTTGTCTTTGCGGAATACTCCATTTCCCTTTCAATCTAAGACTAATCATAAAGATATACTTGAAAACACATTAGTCTTAGCCTTAGTACAAGAATAATAAAAATATGCATTTGCACCAAATGATAAAGACATGATCAAGGGTATATAAATGAGCTATGTGTGCAATGTTTTAATCAAAATTCCAAGAATCAAGTATATTTAGCTCATTCCTAAGTTTGCTAAAGGTTTTATCATCTAGTGGCTTGGTAAAGATATCGGCTAATTGGTTTTGGGTATTAACATAAGCTATTTCGATATCCCCCTTTTGTTGGCGATCCCTCAGAAAGTGATACCGAATGTCTATGTGCTGAGTGCGGCTGTGTTCAACGCGATTATCCGCCATGCGGATTGCACTCTCATTATCACATAGGAGAGGGACTTTGCTCAATTTATAGCCATAGTCCCTGAGGGTTTGCCTCATCCAAAGTAATTGCGCACAACAATGGCATGCGGCAATGTACTCGGCTTCGGCGGTTAAAAGAGCTACTGAGTTTTGTTCTTTTGAAGCCCATGACACCAGGGATCTCCCTAAAAACTGATAAGTCCCTGATGTGCTCTTCCTATCAATTTTACACCCTGCCCAATCGACATCGGAATATCCTATTAAATCAAAAGTGGATCCCTTGGGGTACCAAAGCCCAAAGTTAGGAGTGTAAACTAGATATCTCATGATTCTTTTCACGGCCCTAAGGTGAACTTCCTTAGGATTTGTCTGGAACCTTGCACACATGCATACAGAAAGCATAATATCCAGTCGAGATGCACATAAGTAGAGTAAAGATCCTATCATTGACCGGTATACCTTTTGATCTACGGATTTACCTCCCGTGTCGATGTCGAGATGCCCATTGGTTCCCATGGGTGTTTTGATGGGTTTGCCATCCTTCATTCCAAACTTCTTAAGTATGT
Source organism: Zea mays (assembly GCF_902167145.1). Taxonomy (NCBI): domain Eukaryota; kingdom Viridiplantae; phylum Streptophyta; class Magnoliopsida; order Poales; family Poaceae; genus Zea; species Zea mays. Next base: position 64,285,459 of record NC_050098.1, read on the forward strand.
CTTGAATGTACTTTGTTTGGCTGATGAAGGTGTCATCTTGGAGTTGCTTGATCAACTCCCCCATCATAGACATCTCGAATTTTTGAATCATAATACTACTAAACTCTTCACAAGTTGATTTGTTAGTAGACCCAAATATAATATCATTAACATAATTTTGGCATACAAACAAATCTTTTGCAATAGTCTTAGTAAAGAGAATAGGATCGGCTTTTCCGACATTGAAGCCATTAGTGATAAGAAAATCTCGCAGGCATTCATACCATGCTCTTGGGGCTTGCTTGAGCCCATAGAGCGCCTTTGAGAGCTTATACACATGGTTAGGGTACTCACTATCTTCAAAGCCGGGAGGTTGCTCAACATAGACCTCTTCCTTGATAGGTCCATTGAGGAAGGCACTTTTCACGTCCATTTGATAGAGCTTAAAGCCATGGTAAGTAGCATAGGCAAGTAATATACAAATTGACTCAAGCCTAGCTACGGTGCATAAGTTTCATCAAAGTCCAAACCTTCGACTTGTGAATAACCTTTGGCCACAAGTCGGGCTTTGTTTCTTGTCACCACACCATGCTCATCTTGCTTGTTGTGGAATACCCACATGGTACCTACAACATTTTGATTAGGACGTGGAACTAAATGCCATACCTCATTCCTCGTGAAGTTGTTGAGCTCCTCTTGCATTGCCAGCACCCAATCCGGATCTCTTAGTGCATCCTCTACCCTGTATGGCTCAATAGAGGACACAAAAGAGTAATGTTCACAGAAACGAGCAACTCGAGATCTAGTAGTTACCCCTTATGAATGTCACCAAGGATGGAGTTGACGAGGTGATCTCGTTGAATTGCTTGGTGGACTCTTGGATGTGGCAGTCTTTGATCCTATATTTCTTGATCATCTTCCTTGTCTTGATCATCTTTATCTCCCCTTGATCCATGTCCTCCTCTTGAGGTGGCTCATCCTCTTGATTTTCATCCTCATCATCTTGAGCATGTTCCTCATCTTGGGTAGGTGGAGATGCTTGATTGGAAGATGACGGTTGATCTTGTGCTTGTGTGGGCTCTTCGGATTCCTTAGGACACACATCTCCAATAGACATGTTCCTTAGCGTGACGCACGGAGCCTCTTCATCATCTAGTTCATCAAGATCAACTTGCTCCACTTGGGATCCATTAGTCTCATCAAACACAATGTCACAAGAAACCTCAACTAATCCAATGGATTTGTTGAAGACTCTATATGCCCTTGTGTTTGAGTCATAACCAAGTAAAAAGCCTTCTACAACTTTAGGAGCAAATTTAGATTTTCTACCTCTTTTAATAAGGATAAAGCATTTACTCCCAAAGACTCTAAAATATGAAACATTGGGCTTTTGACCAGTGAGGAGTTTATATGATGTCTTCTTGAGGATTCGGTGAAGATATAACCGGTTGATGGAGTAGCAGGCGGTGTTAATCGCCTCAGCCCAAAACCGGTTCGGTGTCTTGTACTCATCAAGCATGGTTCTTGCCATATCCAGTAGAGTTCTATTCTTCCTCTCCACTACACCATTTTGTTGAGGTGTGTAGGGAGAAGAGAACTCATGCTTGATGCCCTCTTCCTCAAGAAAACCTTCAATTTGTGAATTCTTGAACTCCATCCCATTATCGCTTCTTATCTTTTTGATCCTTAATCCGAACTCGTTTTGAGCCCGTCTTAAGAATCCTTTTAAGGTCTCTTGGGTTTGTGATTTTTCTTGCAAAAAGAACACCCAAGTGAAGCGAGAATAATCATCCACAATAACAAGATAATACTTACTCCCGCCGATGCTTATGTAAGCTATCGGGCCGAATAAATCCATGTGGAGTAGCTCAAGCGACCTGTTAGTCATCATGATATTTTTGTGTGGATGGTGAGCTCCAACCTGCTTTCCTGCTTGACATGCGCTACAAACCCTATCTTTCTCAAAATGAACATTCGTTAGTCCTAAAATGTGCTCTCCCTTTAGAAGCTTGTGAAGATTCTTCATTCCAACATGGCTAGTCGGCGATGCCAGAGCCAACCCATGTTAGTCTTAGCAATTAAGCAAGTATTAAGTTCAGCTTTGTTCTCATTAAAATCAACTAAATATATCCGACCCTCTAACACTCCCTTAAATGCTATTGAATCATCACTTCTTCTAAAGACAGTGACACATATATCTGTAAGTAGACAGTTGTAGCACATTTTGCATAATTGAGAAACAAAAGGCAAATTGTAGTCTAAGGAATCTACAAGAAAAACATTGGAAATTGAATGGTCAGGAGATATAGCGATTTTACCCAAACCTTTGACCAAACCTTGATTTCCAACCCCAAATGTGATAGCTCTTTGGGGATCATCATTTTTCTCATAGGAGGAGAACATTCTTTTCTCCCCTGTCATGTGGTTTGTGCACCCGCTATCGATTATCCAACTTGAACCACCGGATGCATAAACCTACAAAACAATTTTAGGCCTTGTTCTTAGGTACCCAAACAGTCTTGGGTCTTTGACGTTACAAACAAGCACCTTGGGTACCCAAACACAAGTTTTGGAGCCCTTGTGTTTGCCCCCAACATATTTGACAACTATTTTGCCTGATTTGTTAGTTAAAACATATGAAGCATCAAAAGTTTTAAAAGAAACATTATGTTTATTTGATGCAGCAGGGATTTTCTTTTTAGACATTTTGACATGTGTGGTATGCCTAGAGCTAGAAGCCTCATTTTTATACATAAATGCATGATGAGAAATAGTATGAGGTTTCTTAGCATGAATCTTCTTAATTTTGTGCTCAGGATAGTTAGCAGGATATAAAATGTAGCCTTCATTATCCTGAACCATGAGAGCCTTGCCCTTAACAAAATTAGACAATCTTTTAGGGGCGTTAAGCTTGACATTGCTCTCCTGTTGGAAACCAATGCCATTCTTAATGCCAGGGCGTCTCCCATTATAAAGCATACTGTAACACCCCTAGTGTTTATATTCCGCTCGACAACGAGTATGGATTTAAGCACGTAAAATCAGTAAATACAACGAATGCTAAATTTTAATCATCTTTGTCTATCGCGATTTCAATATCGCATTTTTTCTGTCTATTTAGACTCCTCCTAAGTTTTTGCGAATTTCGGAATGAAATTGTTCTGAAAGTTTGTGAGTCCTATGCCTAATTAAAATCTATCGAGTAAACGGATACGAATTCGAAAGATCAACCCACTCTGTGATTTTTGTCCGAAACGAGATTTATTAGAACTCGACGACAACAATATTGATGCAAAATTAAATCAGACCGAGATAGTTAGAGCCGATATTGAGTAGTCGTAATTAATCTGTTTCCCGTTCAGACTACGGATGAATTATTAGGTTTCAAATTAAATCAAACCAAATGTTGTATAACTAGTTTGTTTATCTATTCCGTAATTCGGATATTAAAAATGTTTGGCTGAAATATGTTTTGGATCAACCCTTGTGAACCTTTACAAGCCCTAGAAGCTAGATATTTGCACATGATTTTTGTTTAAAGAAAATAAAAAAGGGGGAAAATATCCCATCTCCCTGATCCCCCCGCCGACCCCTACCCCTGATCCTTCTCTACAGTCGCCGCCCTTGCTCCTTTATCTACGTGCGCAGCTTTCCTCTGCTCAAGCTCCATCGTGGCTCTCTCTCCTGCTCCCTCCCATGGCCGGCGCTTGGCGCCCAGCTCGCTGCACCCTGGACTCCCTGGCCACCGCACCTCTTCTCCTCCCTGCTCGACCTCCAACGGCGGCCTCCCTGCCGACACGCCCCCGACACCGTGCTGAGCTCTCTACGCCGCGGTTCTCCCTCAATAAGCCTCAGCCGAGCTCGCCGGCTTCTCCTCCGCGTGCCCTGCTCGCCCTCTGTCACGCGCTCCTCCCTTGCCGCATCTCTCTGGTGCCCTGCGCTGGCCGCAGCTCGGAGCTTCGTGCGTGTCTTCCTCCCTGAGTCCCTTTCCTGTGCTCACCATGGCCGTCGCGCCTGCTTCCCCTTCTTGGATTTGGTCCGTGCCCCGGGCTCCCATGGCGCGCCCGACTCCAGCTCCAGCGCACAGCCGAACTCCCCTGCGCAGTGTGTTCCTCCCTATTCTCTCCCTCCTTCAGCCATGGATGCTTAGGAGCAGTAGTAGCCCCATCTCGGCAACACCAATAGGCTCCCTGGAACTAGTGCCCTGCTCCCTATTGCCGCAAGCTCTAGCTCGGATTCCTCCCAGCTCGCCCCTGCCCATGTCGCGCAGGTTTCTCTGGTCCCGGCGTTGTCGTTTCAGTTCACCACATCGGCTACGCAGCGGAAGCATGGTGGGCGCGAGGGTCGGGGACTGGCCGATTGTAGATCTCCTATTTGCCTTGGACAGTGCCTCGACGCCCCATCACAGCAGCCCGTCGGGGAACTCTAGTGTTTGACGTTAATTCTCGGTCGTCTCCAACTTTGTCTTGTCGTCGTCGTTCAATCGCCCCGTCTCGATGCCGGTCCCTACGTGATGCCTCCGAATTGTGATCGTGCGGACAAAAGAATCCCCAAGAGAAGATGTCCAAAGATTGGATGGTGGTGTGCGTGAAGTTCGTGTAGCACCTGCTATGCGCTCGACAAATTGTTTGAATCAGAAAATCATTACTAATCTCATGGATTTGAGTTAGCTATTGGAACGGTAAGCTGATTTGCTATTCTTATTGACTGGTCTGATGAATGGATTGGTTGAATTAGTTGTTCGTGAAGATTGTTTTATTCTTAGCACATGTGTGTTGTCGAGGTATTAGATGTATGTCGTGATGCCTCGCTTCATGCATCAATGGAGTGTGTAGATAAGTATGAAGTGGTTGTGTCACACGAAACTCAAGTTTAAAATGATTATTGTGTGAAGAGTGGTTAAGTGAATAATAAGTTTAGTGTCTCGCTCATATAGCTGATAAATGCAGTCGTGGTTGATTATGTACGTGTATTGTTTGAGAATGTCGATGCCTTGCTCAAGTAATTATTATATTATAGATTTAGTGATCGGTTACATGTCATGGAAAAGGTTGCATACTACCCTAAGCGGTTAAAAGTAAATAGCAATCGACAAGTCTATTCCAGTTAGAATCTAGAAATTTCATGACTAAAAGAAACACACATCAATACGTTAAGTATTTGGTTGATAAAAATACTTTAATGGGGTTTTATGTTGTTTGATAATAGTCACCCCACTAGATTAAATTTATTCGATGTATGCGCTATGAGTGTCTTCATGATTAAAGCATGTGCCTTGCATTAGTGTAGTGAGGTTTGGGCTAATAACCATGTTCTCGCTGCTAGCATGGCACCACTAGTTCTCTTGTTAATACTCACTTATTTAATGAATGTAGATAAATGAGTTTAGAATTTGTCAACACTTAACTGATAAGTATTGTTAGTCTTGTTTGTCATGAATTTGGTTTGTTTGGTCAAAGTGGTGACGTGGAGGATAGGTCTAAGGTATAAATGATGTGAAGAATATGTAATAAATTTGTAGGCATCGTGTGATTCGATTAAAAATACTCTACCTGCTAAGTCATAAAATAATATGATATCGATATCTAGTATTTTCGTACTAGATTTGTGATGTCTTGCTACAGGTGTTTAATCCGCTATCACGTAGCACTATTTAGGTTTGTAATATTTCTGTCTATATGCATTCATGTGCATAATGCATTTCATTCAGGTGCGTGAATTAACCACGTGATGCGGAGAACCAGAGCTGAGTCGACCACAAGATAATGTTAAGTGCGGGCTACTCCGCATGATGATGTTGATGGACGAACCTAAAAATAGATGATCTGATCAAGCGCCAGGATGTGAGATGCTCGCCAAGTGGTCACCACCTAACAAACACTAACCTAATGTTTATTCCAGGCAAGCCCTAGTGCATTTGCCACCTCCTTGCTGTTTTAAAATCTTTACCATCTTGTTTGATGCATTAGGTGATAGGAGTTGTGTGCTAAACCGTTGATGCATTTCCTTCCTTGGAAAGTTGTTTACCCTTCCTTGACACCCTTTTATAAAAAGGATTTTTGATGCTTAGCCTTGCTTTAGAAAAACAAAATGTTTTGTTTTAAAACAAAAGATGATGCTTCATAGTGGAAGGGAATTTTTACAAAGCAAAAACTTGTGATGGTGGATCCATCAGGGCCATGATGGGTTCAACAGCAGAAAAGATGTACCTCTGTCAGGTACCAGACTTTGGGTTTTTAAATGATAAAGCTGAGACCGGGTGGGTGACTTGCACGAGAAGAGAGTCTCGGTGTAGTGTCTCCGTCTGAGTCGATTAAGGACCGTCTCGATGTGGGCATGATGATCGAGGACCTTTTAACTGGTCACATGCCTCATCATGGGTAAGCTTTGCCTCGGGCAGACTAATACCAGAAAGGCCAACACACAATGGGAGTGGAGAGATGGTGAGAGTAGCGTGTACCCTCCATGGCAAGAGGCTGGACGATGGCGTATCTATGCTCTCGGTTGGCGTGAACCCGGTATGGTCTTAAGAAACCCGGTGGCGAGTTGACATATGCAAGGGTTAAGTGCTACATATGTCGTGTGATTGGAGATCCCCAGCTGGGTATTAATCGATTCGGATCACCGTTACTTCTCGGATATGAAGACTTGGTCACTGACTTACACGTAGCAATCCAGTGAACTGAAGGGATGATAAAAAGACAGCTAGTGTAGGCCAAGTGCTTGAACTAGGATAGAAAGAACTTTAGATGCAGGTAACTTTTCTTAACCTGATAATAAAACTGGATTTTTAAGGATCCACTCATAGTAAGCTTTTCTGCAAAACAGAGTCCTTGATTCTTGATAAGCCTTACCTTGATTCCTTTTAAAACCAGCATACCCTTGAGAGTCTTTTCTTTAGTCGGGTAAGTCTTGCTGAGTACTTGCGTACTTAGGGTTTTATTCCCATTGTTGCTGTAGGTAGAGTCACTTGATTGTGATTGGTGTTAAGCGCTGGTGGGCACGACCTTCTTATAAGTTTAAGTAACTCTTCTATACTTCTTATTGAGGATGGTCACTTAAGCTAGCATATATTTTAAACATATAAATGTTTATACATTCAAAACATAGTGTAATACCGTAATTCCTCCGATCATGTACAATGTAAACTTAGTGTAACTTGTAAAATTTGGTAATAAGATTTCCGCTGCAAATTGTTGGTGTGTGATTTGTGTTTACTTAATCCTGCGGTCCTGGTTGTAAGTGGTTTATCCGAGGTCCTTGGGACACTCGGACATATTCTATTAAGTTATCTGGTGCACATGCATAGCCGTCTGAGGTCTTTGAGACAAGGGCATGTGCATGTGGGCCCAATAACTTGGGAGGTTCTATCATAGCTGGTATCGGAGCAGTATTAAGTATATACGGTCACATACGTATTTTCAAAACAAAAGTTTTGGTTTCGAAAAACCTAATTTCAACTAAACACATTGTTTGGCTTTGAAAAAAAACAGTTTTGAAAAACTATAATGCTAGCGACATCCTCTATAAGCCCTAAGTTAAGGATTATCAGGTGGCTTAGTTCAAAACTATAACCCACAACCGGGTGGATATTGCATACATGTGTAATGTTGTTTTTGAGGCCATTCAGTTTTGAATGGATCAATGCTCAGGTAAGGTGAGTTGTGAGAGCATGACCGAACAAACGTCGATCTAGGGGAGTGCTTAATTGTGGCACCTGATTATATACATGTTCCATATATGTATATATGAAGGATGCAATGTGGAGTAATTATTTTTCTAGGAATTCAGTACCCCATGGATGTGTATGGGTATACAGACATGGGAATACTAAGAAGTGTAATGTACTTGCAACGACGCACCTACGCTCAGGTAAGAAGGTGAGTTACCATAATGAGTTGCCCTATGGTTAAAGTGTGGCAACGGCGCCTATGCATGGCTCGGCGCTTAATGAAGAGCTGGCCTCCATATAAAAATATATGGAGTATAAACTGTGATAAACTGTCATGTGTGAACTGCCTCATGGGAAAATTGGGTTGTGATGGAATTTTCTGCAGGTACACTAACCTCAAAAACGTATGTGTAGTTGACGACTAGCAAAATACCGTGAGAGTTGTAAGTATGCCACCGAGATAGAACGCTATCGCCACATTATGTTGGCAAAACTTGTGAGGACGAATAGGACGAGCATGCATCCTGATTGTTGCATCTTGTTTGTCACCTATGCACCAAAATGCTTCTCTCGCCTTTATTCCAGTAACCAGTGATTGTAGATAATGTGGTGTAATGCTGTATTATGAACTCCAATGAAATAGTTGTCCTCTGTTCTTTAGGTAATCTATTTAGGTGTTATATGTGCTGGCTCTTGTACTTGATGTGCCGATAGAATGTTTGTGACTTGTTTACTTAAACCCAAAACTAGACCATGCCCTTGTTCGATTGGCACAAGCTGATGTACCTTATCCAGTTTGTCTGTTCTTAAGGATCGCCATGTTGCTTTATCATCCTAACCCAGGAAAGACATGTCCGATCATTTTCTCGAGTTTGATGCCTTTGGTTTCCTCATATCTATCGAAGGCATACCAACTTAATTTTATGATTGTTTTCCTCTGTACTTAATAAGATACTAATCCTTGACCTTGTAATCTCTATGATGGGCATAGAAATATTCTTGGGCTGAAGTAACAGTCTCCCATCATACTCCCTTCATCAAGTTTAGGTTATGGCCATGCCTTGTTCGTTTCATCGGACCATGATCTATTTGGCTCTCTACTTGTAACCGTTTTGACAGGTAGAGTCTCTTTGTATATTGTCACCCTTGCCCAATCCATTGGTGTTGCGCAAGATTTCTTATTGGTTATGTCTGGTAATGGTGCTATGACTAAAACCGATGGTGCCATGCCGAAATCGAGGGCCTCCTGTGGACGATCGACATATGGTTGTGCTGCTCGGCACGTGCTAGTATCACAGTTAATAGTTGTAATCCATTATGGGACTATATCAATGTGTTATCTTGGCACAATCTATTTTTTCTACGTGATATTCTTTATTGGTTCCAGTTTTGTAATGGTGTCATGGTTAATGACTTATGGTGCCATAGCGAAACTGAGAGCCCCCTGTGAATGCGCACACAGGACTGTGCTACTCGTCGGATGCTGGTATCAAGGTCTCTAATCATGATCCATTATGGAACTACCCTAATATGTTATCTTCCGTAGATCTCTTCCTTGAAACGATTTCTATGTTGTTTGTGAAGTAATCAAGCAACATTTATCATATCTGTTGGATCAAAAGTGCATAGCACTTTTATGTGTGGTCTCTTTTCTTTTGATCTTGGCAGTGACTACTTATACAAGTTCCCTTTACATCATTTGTGTAAAGGTGAAGCCTTGAAGCTTTTTAGTGTTGGAAGACAACTGATTAGCTCGCAAAATGGAGATTGATTTTCCCTGCTACGGAAATGCAGGAGTTTGTTAATTCGCTCTTTTATTTAATCCAGGTATTCCCTCACTAAGTCAGTTCATCTTGCATGAAGAAACGGATGAACAACCTGACCAAATGGATTTCTACCCAAATGTGTGACCTTTTGCTAGCATATGTGAACTCTCAACCCTTGGCTTACTGATGGTACTGAGAGGACCTACTCAATGTCAAAAGTAGTTCAACAAGTTAGTTTTTACTAACTTGTAGCTACATTGTGAACAAAGGTTGAGTTTAGAGATCGTTTTGTCGAGTTGTCTAAACTCACTTTGGTTCAACCCATCCTAAGGAAGTACTTTCAAGAATCAAGTTAAGTCGACTGATAACCACCTAATCATCGCTCTAGTCATGCCTCGATCGTCTCACGTGTGCTTTTCCAGCATGTGTGATCAAGTAGATCCATGATTAGTACTCGATAAAATGGATTGGTTGCGAAGGCAGCATTTACAGATCCCTCCGCTCGTGATTTTTCAAGTCTTTATCATTTTTCTTGGACTTGGATTCTCTAGCTAACACGAGTTAACTGTGATGTTGTTCGACATCCACACTCGTCTTGCATGTTATAAAATTCCAATGACCATTTGTTGGTAAACCTCTTTCTGTGTGTTTTACCCAAGAGGTTGCATCTGGTTCTGTTTGGGTAAAGTCGCATATCTACCGCTCGCCCAACAGACTCAGATAGTACAGTGTCATTAGAAAAAGCAAACTGCATACATAGAACCTTATGTGTTCTTCTAGCAGACATCGTCTCTATTGGTGGACATTTCTAAATTAGCCTAAGGCGATACATGTTATATCCACTAGAGAAACAACATCCTGAGACACTCATCTTTGATTGGAGTTGTCTTATGATTATCGCTGGTATGGACATGGGTTACATGCTTCTTTGCTCTTAGAAGTCTTTCGCTCCGAATCTCGGGACGAGATTCTTTTAAGGGGGGAGGGCTGTAACACCCCAGGTGTTTATATTCCGCCCGACAACGAGTATGGATTTAAGCACGTAAAATCAGTAAATACAACGAATGCTAAATTTTAATCATCTTCGTCTATCACGATTTTAATATCGCATCTATTTTTGTCTATTTAGACTCCTCCTAAGTTTTTGCGAATTTCGGAACGAAATTGTTCTGAAAGTTTACGAGTCTTGTGCCTAATTAAAATCTATCGAGTAAATGGATACGAATTCGGAAGATCGACCCACTCTGTGATTTTTGTCCGAAACAAGATTTATTAGAAATCGACGACAACAATATTGATGCAAAATTAAATCGGACCAAGATAGTTAGAACCGATATTGAGTAGTCGTAATTAATATGTTTCCCATTTAGACTACGGATGAGTTATTAGGTTTCAAATTAAATCAAACCAAATGTTGCATAACTAGTTTGGTTATCTATTCCGTAATTCGGATAGTAAAAATGTTTGGCTGAAATATGTTTTGGATCAACCCTTGTGAACCTTTACAAGCCTTAGAAGCTAGATATTTGCAAATGATTTTTGTTTAAACAAAATAAAAAGGGGAAAAATATCCCATCTCCCTGATCCCCCCCCCCCGCCCCCTACCCCTGATCTTTCTCTATAGCCGCCGCCCCTGCTCCTTTATCTACACGCACAGCTTTCCTCTGCTCAAGCTCCATCGTGGCTCTCTCTCCTGCTCCCTCCCATGGTCGGCGCTTGGCGCCCAGCACGCCGCGCCATGGACTCCCTGGCCATCGCGTCTCTGCTCCTCCCTGCTCTGCCTCCAACGGCGGCCTCCCTGCCGACGCGCCCCCGACGCCGCGCTGAGCTCTCTGCGCCACGATTCTCCCTCAACAAGCCCCAGCCGAGCTCGTCGGCTTCTCCTCCGCGCGCCCTGCTCGCCCTCTACCGCGCGCTTATCCCTTGCCGTGTCTCTTTGGTGCTCTGCGCTGGCCGCAGCTCGGAGCTTCGCGTGCGTCTTCCTCCCTGAGTCCCTTTCCTATGCTCACCATGGCCGTCGCGCCTGCTTCCCCTACTCAGATTTGGTCCGTGCCCCGAGTTCCCATGGCGCGCCCGACTCTAGCTCCAGCGCACAGCCGAACTCCCCTCCGCAGCGCGTTCCTCCCTGTTCTCTCCCTCCTTCGGCCATGGATGCTTAGGAGCAGTAGTAGCCCTAGCTCGGCAACACCAATAGGCTCCCTGGAGCCAGCATCCTGCTCCCTGTTGTCGCGAGCTCCGGCTCGGATTCCGCCCAGCTCGCCCCTGCCCATGTCGCGTGAGTTTCTCTGTCCCCGATGTTGTCATTTTAGTTGACCACACCGGCTGCGCAGCGGAAGCGTGGTGGGCGCGAGAGTCGGGGACTGGCCGATTCTTGATCTCCTATTTGCCTTGGACAATGCCTCGACGCCCAATCACAGCAGCCCGTTAGGGAACTCTAGTGTTTGACGTTAATTCTCGGTTGTCTCCAACTTTGTCTTGTCGTCGTCGTTCAGTCGCCCCGTCTCGATGCCGGTCGAAACGTGATGCCTCCGAATTGTGATCACGCGGACAAAAGAATCCCCAAGATAAGATGTCCAAAGATTGGATGGTGGTGTGCGTGAAGTTCGTGTAGCACCTTCTATGCGCTCGACAAATTGTTTGAATCAGAAAATCATTACCGATCTCGCGGATTCGAGTCAGCTATTGGAACGGTAAGCTGATTTGCTATTCTTATTGACTGGTCTGATGAATGGATTGGTTGAATTAGTTGTTCGTGAAGATTATTTTATTCTTAGCACAGGTGCGTTGTCGAGGTATTAGATGTATGTCGTGATGCCTCGCTTCATGCATCAATGGAGTGTGTAGATAAGTATGAAGTGGTCGTGTCACGCGAAACTCAAGTTTAAAATGATTATTGTGTGAGGAGTGGTTAAGTGAATAATAAGTTTAGTGTCTCGCTCATATAGCTGATAAATGCGGTCGTGGTTGATTATGTACGTGTATTGTTTGAGAGCGTTGATGCCTTGCTCAAGTAATTATTATATTATAGATTTAGTGATTAGTTGCATGTCATGGAAAAAGGTTGCATACTACCCTAAGCGGTTAAAAGTAAATAGCAATCGACAAGTCTATTCCAGTTAGAATCTAGAAATTTCATGACTAAAAGAAACGCACATCAATACGTTAAGTATTTGGTTGATAAAAATACTTTTATGGGGTTTTATGTTGTTTGATAATAGTCACCCTAGTAGATTAAATTTATTTGATGTATGCTCTATGAGTGTCTTCATGATTAAAGCATGTGCCCTGCATTGGTGTAGTGAGGTTTGGGCTAATAATCATGTTCTCGCTGCTAGAGGGGCACCACTAGTTCTCTTGTTAATACTCACTTATTTAATGAATGTAGATAAATGAGTTTAGAATTTGTCAACACTTGACTGATAAGTATTGTTAGTCTTGTTTGTCATGAATTTGGTTTGTTTGGTCAAAGTGGTGACGTGGAGGATAGGTCTAAGGTATAAATGATGTGAAGAATATGTAATAAATTTGTAGGCATCGTGTGATTCGATTAAAAATATTCTACCTGCTAAGTCATAAAATAATATGATATCGATATCTAGTATTTTCGTACTAGATTTGTGATGTCTTGCTACAGGTGTTTAATCCGCTATCACATAGCACTATTTAGGTTTGTAATATTCCTGTCTATATGCATTCATGTGCATAATGCATTTCATTTAGGTGCGTGAATTAACCACGTGATGCGGAGAACCAGAGCTGAGTCGACCACAAGATAATGTTAAGCGCAGGCTACTCCGCATGATGATGCTGATGGATGAACCTAAAAATGGATGATCTGATCAAGCGCCAGGATGTGAGATGCTGATGGTCACCCCCTAACAAACACTAACCTAATGTTTATTCCAGGCAAGCCCCGATGCATTTGCCACCTCCTTGCTGTTTTAAAATCTTTATCACCTTGTTTGATGCATTAGGTGATAAGAGTTGTGTGCTAAACCGTTGATGTATTTCCTTCCTTGGAAAGTTGATTACCCTTCGTTGACACCCTTTTATAAAAAGGATTTTTGATGCTTAGCTTTGCTTTAGAAAAACAAAATGTTTTGTTTTAGAACAAAAGATGATGCTTCACAGTGGAAAGGAATTTTTACAAAGAAAAACTTGTGATGGTAGATCCATCAGGGCATTGATGGGTTCAACATCAGAAAAGATGTACCTCTGCCAGGTACTAGACTTTGGGTTTTTAAATGATAAAGCTGAGACGGGGCGGGTGACTTGCACGAGAAGAGAGTCTCGGTGTAGTGTCTCTGTGTGAGTCGATTAAGGATCGTCTCGATGTGGGCCTGATGATCGGGGACCTTTTAACTGGTCACATGCCTCATCATGGGTAAGCTTTGCCTCGGGCAGACTAATACTAGAAAGGCCAACAAGCAATGGGAGTGGAGAGATGGCGAGAGTAGCGTGTACCCTCCGTGGCAAGAGGCTGGACAGTGGTGTATCTGTGCTCTCGGTTGGCGTGAACCCGGTCTGGTCTTAAGAAACCCGGTGGCGAGTTGACATATGCAAGTGTTAAGTGCTACATATGTCATGTGATTGGAGATCCCCAGTTGGGTATTAATCGATTCGGATCGCCGTTACTTCTTATTGAGAATGGTCACTTAAGCTAGCATATATTTTAAACATATAAATGTTTATACATTGAAAACATAGTGTAATTCCTCCAATCATGTACAATGTAAACTTGGTGTAACTTGTAAAATTTGGTAATAAGATTTCCGCTGCAAATTGTTGGTGTGTGATTTGTGTTTACTTAATCTTGCGGTCCTGGTTGTAAGTGGTTTATCTGAGGTCCTTGGGACACTCGGACAGATCCTGTTAAGTTATCTGGTGCACATGCATAGCCGTCTGAGGTCTTTGAGACAAGGGCAGGTGCATGTGGGCCCAATAACTTGGGAGGTTCTGCCACACATACTATGAGCAAATTTAAATTTTTCATTTTCGAGCTCATGCTCGACAATTTTAGCCGTTAATTTAGCTATGTGATTATTTTGTTGTTTAATCATAGCACGGTGATCATCCATAGCTTCTACATTAACATCTTTACATCTAGTACAAATAGAAACATGCTCAACAGTAGATGTAGAAGGTTTGCATGCATTTAATTCTTCTATCTTAGCATTTAATCTAACATTCTCATCTCTAAGACAGGAAATTGAATCATTGCAAACATTCAATTCTTTAACCTTAGAAACTAAACTAGCATTTTCATTTCTAAGACTAGAAATTGAATCATGACAAATGCTAAGCTCCTTAGTTAAGTTTTGACATTTTTCTACTTTCTGAGCATAAGCATTTTTCAATGTAACAATTTTTTGTTTTCTTTAATAAGGAAGTCCTCTTGGCTATCCAAGAGTTCATCCTTCTCATTAATGGCTTCAATTAATTCATTTAATTTTTTCTTTTGGTCCATGCTAAGGTTGGTAAAAAGAGACATTAAATTATCTTCACTATCGCTAGAGCTACCCTCATCACTAGATGTTGTATATTTGGGGGTGGCTCTAGTGTGTACCTTATTTTTCTTGCCATCCTTAGCCATGAGACACTTGTGGCCGACGTTGGGAAAGAGGAGGCCCTTGTTGATGGCGATGTTGGCGGCGTCCTCGTCGGAGGAGGAGTCAGTGGAGCTCTCATCGGAGTCCCATTCCCGACATATGTGGGCATCGCCACCCTTCTTCTTGTAGTACCTCTTCTTCTCCTTCTTCTTCCCCTTCTTGTCTTCGTCCCTGTCACTTTCACTATAGATTGGACATTTAGCAATAAAGTGACCGGACTTACCACACCGGTAGCACACTTTCTTGGAGTAGGACTTGTAGTTCTTCCCCCTCCTTTGCTTGAGGATTTGGCGGAAGCTCTTGATGATGAGCGTCATTTCCTCGTTGTCGAGCTTGGAGGCGTCAATTGAAAGCCTACTTGGTGTAGACTCATCCTTCTTTTCTTCCGTCGCTTTGAATGCGACGGGTTGCACCTCGGGTGTGGAGGTGGCACCTTGCTCCAAGTTAACAATGTGTTTGGAGTCTTTAATCATAAGTTCAAAGCTCACAAACTTGCCAACCACCTCCTCGGGAGACATTAGCTTGTATCTAGGATCCCCACGTGTTAATTGTACTTTAGTAGGATTACGAAAAACAAGGGATCTTAGAATAACATTGATCATTTCATGGTCATCCCACTTGGTGGTCCCGAGGTTGCGCACTTGGTTGACCATCGCCTTGAGCCGGTTGTACATGGTTTGCGGCTCTTTCCCTTTGTTGAGGACGAATCGACCGAGCTCTCCCTCAATCGTTTCGCGCTTGGTGATTTTGGTCACCTCGTCCCCTTCGTGCGCGGTTTTGAGGACGTCCCAAATTTCTTTGGTTCTCTTTGACCCTTGCACCTTGTGTCGGAGAGCAAATCCCCTGCCGGGTGGCGGAGTGCACCCGCCCTAAATCCTAAGATGAGGAGGGGCCTAAGCGTTTTACTTGTTAGTTCGAAGAGTGGGAAGAACACAAGAACACACAAGGATTTAGAGTGGTTCGGGCCGCCGGAGTGTAACACCCTACTCCACTGTGTGATGTATTGCTTGAGAGCTTGTATGAACTTGTGAGTGTCTAAGTGAGCCTAAGATTGGATGTCCGCATGCCTCCCCCTTTTATAGCTGAAGGGGGGATGTACAAAAGGACTCTGAACCCCGACACGTAGGCTCAGGGACATAACGGATGAGATAACCGGAGCAACTAATGTTGGTCACCTTGCACCATCCTTCTTGTTGGGACCATGCTTCGTCGCCGAAGGTCCTGCAGGAAGAAACAGCTTCGGCTAGCTTCGGCTGAAGCTGTCTGTACATGATGCCGAAGGGTGCTGTTCATGAAGCTTCGGAATTACAAACCGGCTTAAAAATAGAATGACCTTTTAGTCCATGAAAGTTTGAGTCGCCGTTGTAAACTTTTATGAGGGGTATGATTGTAATTGCTCACAGGCTGCGTCCTGTGCCTATAAATAGTGAACAGTATTCCTTTACTGTTCACGCATTCTTGTAATTGCAACCACATCACTCGGAAATTATTCCTTGTCAAGGCAGAGGTATAAATGTATCTAAACATTATATTTGAATTCATCAAGTTTATTTAATATGTAAATGATGTTATCTACTTCTAATTTACTTGTCTTTAATGCTTTATATCTCGTGTTATTTTTATATTATCTCTGAGAGTTCAATTACGAAGATACAACCTTTGTAATTGTGTCATTATAACCTTCGTCCAAAGTTCATTAAATCCTTGGGGAAATAATGCTTCAGCGGACGAAGGGCATTAATATTTAACATTTTATGTTGCCTTGTTCTTAATTCATAGCATTTGAGAACAAGTCCCCAACATTGGCGCCCACCTCCGGTGAACTCACTTCCACTTTTCTGAGCTGATGGCTTCGTTCAACATTCAAGCTGGAGCTGCTTCGGCTCCGAAGCTGGTACTCCCGATAACAGGCGGTTCATGTTCAGAGCCAGCCAACAAGAAGCAGAAGAAGGAGGCGCAGAGAAGGGTACAACACGTCGGAGTGCAAGGACCCTTCATCAAGTCAAGATGGTCTCACATTCCTATTACCTTCTCCCAAGAGGATCTTCAACTCAAGGATTACCCACACAACGATGCTATGGTTATCTCTTGTGTTATCAAAGGATTTCTGGTCCACAATGTTTTGGTTGATACAAGCAGTGCAGCTGATATCATATTTGCTAGCCTTCAGACAGATGCAAGAGCCCGAAGATAAAATTCTTGATGCCACACATCCCCTTTGCGGCTTCGGAGGAAGGCAGATTGTAGCACTCGGCAAAATCTCAATGCCAGTAACCTTCGGATTTATCAACAACACAAGGACTGAACAAGTTGTGTTTGATATTGTTGACATGGAATACCCTTACAATGCAATCATTGGTCGTGGTACTCTCAATGCCTTCGAAGCAATTCTTCATCCAGCTTATCTTTGCATGAAGATACCTTCGGACCAAGGGCCCATTGCTATTCATGGAAGTCAGGAAGCTGCCAGAAGGGCCGAAGGAAATTGGACAGACTCAAAAGCAATCCATAATATAGATGGAACTGAAGCTTGTGAGCAATACAAGTTCAGAAGGGAAAAGGCTGCTTCGGCTGATCAGCCGAAGCCCATGCTCTTATGTGAGGATATAGCAGAGCAGAAGGTGCTATTGGGATCTCAATTGTCCGAAGAGCAGGAGAAAACCTTGATAAGGTTTTTGTTCAACAATAAAGATGTTTTTGCTTGGTCAGCTAATGATCTTTGTGGAGTTAACAGGGATGTTATTGAGCACTCACTCAATGTTGATCCATCCTTCAGACCCAGAAAGCAGAGGCTTCGGAAGATGTCTGATGACAAGGCCGAAGGTGCTCGGAATGAAGTGAAAAGACTCCTCAGTGTCGGAGTTATTAGAGAGGTAAAATACCCAGAATGGTTGGCTAATACTGTTATGGTGAAGAAGGCCAATGGTAAATGGAGAATGTGTATCGATTTTACTGATCTCAATAAGGCCTGTCCGAAGGACGAGTTTCCATTGCCAAGGATAGATTCCTTAGTCGATGCAGCAGCTTCATCAGAGCTTATAAGTCTGCTGGATTGCTATTCAGGCTATCATCAAATCTGGATGAAGAAGGAGGATGAACCGAAAACTAGCTTCATAACCCCTAGTGGGACATATTGTTACCTTCGGATGCCTGAGGGGCTTAAGAATGCCGGAGGAAGTTTCAGCAGAATGACAGCGAAGGTCCTCCATTCTCAGATAGGCAGGAATGTGCTAACTTATGTTGATGATATCATTGTAAAAAGCACGAAGCAAGATAACCACATTGCTGATTTACAGGAGACCTTCGCTAATTTTAGACAGGCTGGTCTAAAGTTGAATCCAGAAAAATGTGTCTTTGGAGTAAAGAAGGGGAAATTTCTTGGTTGCCTAGTTTCAACAAAGGGAATTGAGGCTAATCCAAGCAAAATCGAAGCTATACTTCGAATGGAACCACCAAGTACAAAAAAGGGGGCTCAAAGATTGACAGGAAGGCTGGCATCTCTCAACAGATTCATATCCAGATCAGCAGAGAGAAATTTACCATTCTTCGAAGTACTGAAGTCAGCCGAAGTCTTTCAATGGGGACCAATCCAGCAGAAAGCCTTCGAAGAGCTGAAGCAATATTTGATAGATCTAACAACATTAACTCCACCAACGCCAGGGGCTCCTTTGTTATTATATGTGGCAGCTTCGCACTCAGCGGTAAGTGCAGCACTTGTCCAGGAGAAGCTTGAAGGCCAAGTTAAGAGGCAGGCCCCAATATATTTCGTATCCGAGGTTCTTAGTTTATCAAAGAAAAATTATACAGAATTGGAGAAGGTACTGTATGCTGTTTTGATGGCCTCCAGGAAGCTTCGGCATTATTTTCAAGCTTATAACATAATTGTTCCTTCTTCGCAACCTCTGAAGGATATTATGAGAAACCGAGAAGCTACTGGAAGGATTGGAAAATGGGCTGCAGAGCTCAATGAATTTTGTATTGATTATGTTCATAGATCTTCGATTCAGTCCCAAGCGTTGGCAGACTTCATTGCTGACTGGACGCCAGGGGCTCAGGAGGAAGAAACGAATAAAGATGCCGAAGCATGGACAGTGTTTTGTGATGGGTCTTGGGGAACCTTCGGAGCAGGAGCGGCTGCTGTGTTGGTTTCACCATCCAAAGTTAAAACTTGTTATGCGGCAAGACTTGATTTTAGTTGCACAAATAATATCGCCGAGTATGAAGCTCTGCTTTTGGGTCTTCGGAAGCTAAAGGCAATGGGAATCAGAAGGGCAATTCTTAAAACTGATTCTCAAGTTATTTCTGGTCATGTTGACAAGAGCTATAAAGCAAGAGACCCGAAGCTTGAAAAATATCTAGATACAGTCCGAAGGATTGAGGCTTCCTTCGAGGGTTTCTCTGTCAAAAATATTCCTCGTGGAGACAATGAATATGCTGATTTATTGGCCAAGTCAGCAGCCCAGGGGCTGCCTATACCTTCGGAAGTATTTTTCGAAACAATAAAAGCACCTTCGGTCGAGCTTCTTGAAAGAGCAATCCTTAACATATCCCCTGTTTATAGCGAAGATTGGAGAACTGAGATCATCTCTTTCCTTCAGGGTAATTTTCTTTCAGACGACGAAGCTTATAACAGGAGAATAGAAGCAAGAGCTCGACCATATGTCATAATAGAAGGGGAGTTATACAAGCGTGGGGTCTGTTCCCCATTGCTCAAGTGTTTATCCAGATCCGAAGGTATAGAATTAATGAAGGAAATACATGCAGGCCTGTGTGGATCTCACATTGGATCTAGGCCCTTGCTTGGGAAAGTTTTTCACCAAGGATTTTATTGGCCAAAGGCAGCTTCGGATGCAGCGGATCTGGTCCAAAAATGCGAAGGTTGTCAGAAATGTGCAAAAGATAAAAAACAACCTTCGTCTTTAACCCAATTAATACAACCCACTTGGCAGTTGCAACGGTGGGGCCTCGATTTACTAGGCCCATTACCACCAGCACAGGGGAACCTAAGATATGTAGTAGTGGCAGTGGAATATTTTTCCAAATGGATTGAGGCAAAGCCCTTAGCCACAATAACTTCATTTACTATTCAAAAGTTTTTCTGGCAAAACATTGTTTGTCGCTTCGGAGTGCCGAAGGCTATTACTGTGGATAATGGGACACAGTTTGATTCTGAAGCCTTCAGAGAATTTTGTGATCAAATTGGCACGAAGATCCATTTTGCATCAGTCCGACACCCAAAGTCAAATGGACTTGTCGAAAGAGCTAATGGGATTATAATGACAGGAATAATGAAGTCAATCTTCAATCAGCCCAGGGGAAAGTGGCCAGACGAGTTAATCAAAGTGGTGTGGAGCCATAACACCACCATGTCAAGGTCAACAGGCTTTACGTCCTTTAAACTATTGTTCGGTGACGAAGCAATAACCCCAGAAGAGGCCAAAGCAGGATCAATAAGGACAGTAGCTTCGGCAGAAGGCGAAGACGAAGCTGATTGCTCTGTAGAAAAAGATGCTATTGAAGGGATCAGACTTCAAGCTGTGGAAAACATCAATAAGTATAAAGCTGAAACAATAAAATGGCGTGACAGAAAGGTCAAGCTGAAGAACATTGAACCAGGACACTTGGTACTTCGAAGAGTAGCCAACCCTGAAACAGTAGGCAAATTACAGCTGAAGTGGGAAGGCCCCTTTTTGGTTGTATCTTCGTCAAGACCCGGTTCCTACAGATTGAAGGATATGGACGGCAACGACATTCCTAGATCATGGAATGCGGATGAGCTTCGGCGATATTATGTTTAGTTTGATGTAATTTTTTATATTCTTTTTTGTGGCACCCTTTTCCTTTCCAAAGGGGAGAAAGGTTTTTAATGGGGCCACAACATGTAATTTTCTTTATTTCAATTCTATGAGTGTGATATCCCCCAAAAAATGTAAATGTAAATGCAAAGGAAAAAAGAAAAGGAAACAGGGAGAAGCTCAAAAGTCGTTCCTAAGGGAATGCAGAGCTTACAGCGAAAAATAAACGCTGATTCCGCCGAAAGTAAAAGGCGAAGAAGCTCCTAAGGGAGGCTTACAGCGAAAAATAAACGCTGATTCCGCTGAAAGTAAAAGGCGAAGAAGCTCCCAAGGGAGGCTTACAGCGAAAAGTCAACGCTGATACACCGAAAAGTAAACGGTGAAGCCGAAAAGTAAACGGCAAAAAGATTTGAATCATTCCTAAGGGGATGAAGGGCTGTGCTTATGGTTTTTGAACATGTGTCCCAATATTCATTTGCACAGTACATTTCATCATGTCATTTGCATTCATAAACATTCATTTAGACATATATAAAATCATCATACTACACAAAAAGACAGGTGCTTCAGCAATGAGGAAAAACTTTGAAGGAAAATTTTTTATGCTTCGTTGTGTACGAAAAGAAGGGAAGGTGTTTTTCGCCTTCGGCTCAAAAGAGAAGTTTCGTCCACAGCAAAGCAGACTGTATGCGGATAAAGGAGACAAAATATATTACAAGGTATGTACAAATTTACATAAGTTGTTCCATAACTATATTACAAGAGTTTCTCCAGAATTTTTGCAGGAAAGTATATTGTAAGCAACTATTAAGCTTCAGGCTAGGCTTCGTCAAACTTCAGCTTCGTCATTCTTCAGCTTCGTCATCCTGCGAATATCAAATAGTAGAATAAGAAAGGTGCAAATTTCAAGGAGAAGGTAAAAGTAACAAACATAGGTTTCTTACCGGCTTAAGATGGCTTCGAGCTTCGTCACCTGCCATTTTTCGCCCGCCACTTACCCATATCTGGGTCATGAATCTATTTCCAATGCTTCGGGCTAGGCTTGGGATATCTATCAGATCTGATGCTAACAAGCTGAAGTTTGGTCTGTTCACAATATTTCCATGCGTGCAGCCAGCCTTCAGAAAAGCAGTAGCTGTGCCCCGAGAAGCTACCAGGGCGCAGAAGTCGGCGTGCCCACCAATAACTTCGTCAAGGGCATCAACCTCGCCTTCAATATATTCTAATGTGCTAGGCAGATTTTCAGCTGAAGGTGTAAATTTCGCAGAGCTGGCTCCAACAGAATGAAACACATCCTTCAGCCGCTGCACGCATCAACTGCCGAAGCTTAAGCATTTCTCTTGAAGTTCTTTAAAGGATTTCTGCAAATTTGAATTTTTATCCACCTCAGTTTTCAGGCTTGCTTCAAAATATTTCTTTTCTTGCTCAAATTTTTCTAACTGTTGGAGCAATTCATTCTTTAAGTTGTTATTCTCAGTTTGGACTTCAGCCAAAGAACCCTCCATAGTCTGAATAACAAAATCTTTCTTTTCTAATGCACCTTCGTGCTCTTTAACAATGATTTCAAGGTCCTGGATGGTGAAGTCTTTCTTTTTCAGATTAGCTTCGTAATTTTCAACTTTTTCAGCCAAATCTTGGATGACGGCTTTGTTCTTCTCTTCTTCGAGATCTTGTTGCATTTTTAGAACCTTACTTAATAATATGCTCTGTCGAAACGATCTTCGTTAGAAAACGACCTAAAAGATAATAATAATAGTAATAAAATAACAAAAATATTTGTTACCTTGAAGTTAGCATAAAGCAAGCTTCCGGCGATATGGTGTCGTTGGTAACGGCAGAGGTCCGCTTCTAGCTTCGGCAAGCCAATGTTTTTGCACAGAGTTCTAACAATTTTAGTTTCGCTGCGATTTCGAAGGCACCTCAGCTTTCCTTCGTTAACCCCACCGAACAGTGTAGCCCCTGGCTTATATCCACAGGCTATGGCACATTTTTTAAGCTCTGCTTTTTCAGCGTCTGTCAGTCTTTGCCCAAGTAAATCTTGAAATTCAAAATCTTCTTCTTCCAAAATGTCTTCAGCTTGTTCTTTCCCCTTTCCAGTAGCTGCGCTCGCCGCGGCCACAACAGATTCTTCCTCAGTCATTTTTAGGAGTATGTTATCAATAACTTCAAGTGTCTCTTCCAGGTTCAGATCTTCTGTGGCCCCGGTTTCAGCCCCGGCAGCTTCGGCTGCGCTAGTTTCAGCTTCGAAGGTTTCCGCTCTGGTGGCTTCGGCTGCGGCGCCTTTAGCTTCGGCGGTTTCGGCAGTCTGGTCAACAGCAATTCTTGATGCCGGTGTCGGTGACGGTGTCCCATGAATTACATCTGCTATTTGAATAATCCTTCGTCTTTTCGGCAGTGCAGGACCTTCGTCTGCCGAAGCTGCCTTGTCCTTCTGAAAAAACTTCGTCAGTGCCAGCGCCAGCGGACTTAGCTTGAAAGGCAAGGGTTCAGTCATTACCTTCATAATCTCTTCTACTTCGACAGAAGAAGGCGTTGCAGGAGTACCTTCCTCTCGAACCAACGTTTTTGGTTCTGGAGATGCAGTTTTCCTCTTTCTTGTAGTGGCCACCTTCGGCTCAGGGTTCAACTCCTCAGGACTAAATTTTTCAGAATCTTCCCTTTTCTTTTTGGCTACCTTGGCGACCTCTTCGTCAGCAGCGCTGGCAATTCTTTTTCGCTTCGGGCCCCCAGCATTTCCGCCCGTCGACCATAATCAGCATATTCAAATCCTATAGCATCAAGCACTCTGTTCAGCCTTCGCTTCGGCCGAGTGCCGAAGGCTGCTGTCATCAGCTGGTCCTCTTTTTTGGAGTAATTTCCAAGAATTTTATTACTCATTACTTCGATTGTATCGAGCCATTCTTGGCAGGGTGCTTTAAAATATTTCTTAAACTTATAATAATAGGGTAGTCGGACAAGCTCCCCTTCTTTCTTTTCTCCTTTAAGCTTCAGCATAGTCCACTCTTTCATAGTTGGAAATACTCTGAAGGCCAGAAATTCCTGCACTAAATCTCTAGTGCCAATGTGTTCTGCAATAATTTTGAATTCAGCCAGTGCGGTCCAAGTTGGACCTTCTGCTGTCATTTTGCATCGGGGTCTTGTTTCTCCGAAGATCAGTTCAAGAGGGCTCTGTACCAGCTTCTCTTGGTCATCGTCAACTTTGACATAAAACCATTCTGACTTCCAGTCTGCCGGCCATTTGCTTCGGTAGCTAATCACAGGAAATTTTGTGGCTTTTCGATAGGCAAAATATAACAACCAAAATTTTCATTCAACCCATCCTTTCTGGCCTTAGTCTGGTAATGCAACTCATGTACTCGACAGAAGCTGTCGGCAAACGGCTCCACTGCCTGGCTTCGGAGAGCCTGACAATGGCGTTAGGAGTCAGTTGGTGAAAATAGATACCAAACTTTTGCAGCACATCAGAAATCATTCTATTCAAAGGAAATCTCAACCCAGCTTTTAGAAAACTCTTGAAAATAACTATTTCATCCTTTTCTGGCTTCGAGGTAGTTTCCTCTCCCCCGAAGCGAAGCAGCTTCTTCTCATTTTCACTGAAATAGCCTGACTTCACCATTTTGGAAAAATCAGCCTTGGAGATAGTCGACTTTCCGAAGTCCAAATGGCTAGGCTTGCTCGGCACTGCGATATGGTAATCATCATCAGAATCAGCTTCCTCAATATCTCCTTGTTCCGCTTCGGCAGCAGCTTGTTCTGTTTCGGCAGCAGCTTGTTCTGTTTCGGCAGTGGGGATTCTTTCCGAGGTCACCAGTCCGGATCGCTGCATTGCTTCGGAGATAGAAACAGTCTCCACACCTTCGGCTTCGTCTCCCTCACGCTCAACTCTAGCAGTAGAGCGCACTCTGGCCATTTAGATTTGAATTTCTTGAAAGATTTCTTGGGAATTAAATAACCTTTTCTCCCGAAGCTTTTCTCCAGACGAAGTAGGCACCAAACTGGAGCTTCGTCTGAATGCGAGAGTCAAGCTTCGACTATGGTTAAAATTTTCGGCAGCAAAACAGTGCAATGGCAATGAATGCTGTGGTAACTTCACACCTACCTGTCTGTTTATATAGTGCTGCAGGTAAGAAGGTGAATCGTCAGGATTTTTACACCAGGCAAATAGCTGCTCGCACCCGCTGCGCGGTGGGCCGCAAAGACCAAAATAGTGAACCTGCATGGTGGGACCGCTACGCGCTCGGAAACTGTATCGTTTCTCGACAACGAGCTCAGGGAAGGTGTTTTCGGACCTTCGGCTTACCGAAGCCTAAGAGACTTTTTTCACGGATCAAGCTCGTTACGAAAAACGATCTAGCACCGCGAAGGGGCTACTGTTGGGACCATGCTTCGTCGCCGAAGGTCCTGCAGGAAGAAACAGCTTCGGCTGAAGCTGTCTGTACATGATGCCGAAGGGTGCTGTTCATGAAGCTTCGGAATTACAAACCGACTTAAAAATAGAATGACCTTTTAGTCCATGAAAGTTTGAGTCACCGTTGTAAACTTTTATGAGGGGTATGATTGTAATTGCTCACAGGCTACGTCCTGTGCCTATAAATAGTGAACAGTATTCCTTTACTGTTCACGCATTCTTGTAATTGCAACCACATCACTCGGAAATTATTCCTTGTCAAGGCAGAGGTATAAATGTATCTAAACATTATATTTGAATTCATCAAGTTTATTTAATATGTAAATGATGTTATCTACTTCTAATTTACTTGTCTTTAATGCTTTATATCTCGTGTTATTTTTATATTATCTCTGAGAGTTCAATTATGAAGATACAACCTTCGTAATTGTGTCATTATAACCTTCGTCCGAAGTTCATTAAATCCTTGGGGAAATAATGCTTCAGCGGACGAAGGGCATTAATATTTAACATTTTATGTTGCCTTGTTCTTAATTCATAGCATTTGAGAACAAGTCCCCAACACTTCTGTCCCCCGACATCCACCGCTCGAGTATAGTTGGCGTGTTGCCGAAGGTTTCTTGGTATCGTCTAAGCCATGATGACCACTGCGCGTGTGCTATGGCACGGGTGTACTGTCCGTTGCCTGATTGGACAAGTACGCCGCCTGATCTGGTCACCGCATGCCATCAAATTGGATGGGGCGCAATAAATGCCGAGTCAGCACATCGCCTGCCCGCAGGGCGGTCAGGTGGCGCGCGATCTCTATAATAAATGCAGAGATCGCGTGGCTCCGAGGCCTTACGTCAGGCTCTGCCCTCTGTCCCACATCACAAGCCGCAGGCCGCGTGGCAGCACCGGTTCCCTGCCTGAGTGGGGAGCACAGGCGTGCCCGACAAGACCCGGACAAGTGTCTGTGTCGGACCCCTGTATGCCTTTGACTCAGGCCAGGGTATTCTTTGCCCCGAGGTCTTGTCGTGGGCAGTCCGGACCTCACTTAGGGGGGTCTGGGTCCACCGAAGCCCTGGTTAGGTATGCCGGGGTCTGGCATTCTCTCACGGGGGTCCGGATCCACTTGATACCACGGTATATGTTACTACTCCGAGGTCACCTGGTGGTCTCGGGGTTATCCACGTGGTGGAGTTGGCGCGGTTTCTTACTATAGTAAGGGGTACCCCTGTTCCAAGGTGCTGACAGTGGCCCCCGGGCCCGCCTCAGGGGAGGTTACAAGCCTGTAGGTGGGGCCAAAGCCTGGTTGGCACACTATTTTCGGGCACTTGTCGTCGTAGTCGTCGCCAATCCATCTTCAGTCATGCCGCCTGCCACATCCATCCGCGCAGCTGGCAAGTACGTGGCCCCCGCTCCCGCCGGTTTCATCGGGGGTGCGCGTGGGGCATCTTATTGCCGCCGCCAAAAAAATATCTTCCATCGGCCCCTAGGCGTCGTGCGGTCGTGCGTGACGGTTCACTTCCGGGAGGACGGCCCGTCTTCCATACACTCGGAGGCTGGTTCTCCGGGTGTGTGTCCTGTGGACCTAGGCCCCCATGTCGGGGACCGGGTCACTGTGAGTACTGAGTGCGTGCTGGATGGGGTTGGGACGCACATGCGGAAGAGCCCTCTTTGAGAAAAGGGGACTCACTCCGTGGCCAGCAGTTTCGTATCCGCACTTTTCTTCAACTGTTGTGTCCTTTCTCCTCTGAGTCCTCTATGCTTCTGTTGCACTTGCATTCCTCTGCTTTTTGCCGCCGTAGCATCCATGGCTTCACTGGTTCATCCCGAGCGTTACTAGACCGAGAGAAGGCTCAACACGGTGCACTGCCTGCTCGGGTGGAGTGTGCCGTCGCACGCCCGGAGGATCCGGGCCGGCGCTTCCCCCTTGGTGATCTTGCCGCTGGGGAATTTGTGCTCTTTGTATCCTACATCTCGTGCAGGCTGGCATTGCCAATTTCCCCCTTCTTCATGTTACTGCTGGAGGAATTCGGTCTCCAGTTGCAGCACCTCACACCCCACTCCATCCTCCAGGCGGCCATCTTTGCTCACCTATGCGAGATGTTCGTGGGGGTGGCATCATGCACCTCTCTCTTTTGCCACTTTTTCGTGCTGGTGAAGTCCAGGAAGGCCAAGGACCATCTTGGTGCGTATTACTTTCAGTCAAGGGCGGATTCGGCCAGCGCCTATATCTCCTCCTGCAGCGGCGCGAGGTGGGAAAACGGGTGGGCCGAATGGGTGATCGCTAGTACCGAGGCTAGCGACCGCCTCGCACTTTCGAGTGACGGGCCAAGGCTTGAGAAGAAGCTATGGAGAGCCAAGCCATCGTTGGCTCCGGAGTTCGAGCCCGTGTTGGGCAGGATCAAGTCTCTGGCGACCGGCGGTCTGACGTCAATGCATGTGGTCGGTGACTTTTTGTAGCGTCGGATCGCGCCACTGCAGGCGAGGGCACGCTTGAGCTGCTGGTTCACTGGCTCAAACGACCTCGGCCGGATCCAACGCGGGTTAGGCACCGACCTATCTTGGGAGGAGCTAGAGCTCCTGGTGAAGGGGGTCACTGGTGAGCCCTTCGTTGCTGAGTCCTTGATTCCTCTCGAGGGTATTCCCCCACTTTGCGACGACCAAGGGTTGAGAGCAGCGATCTTGGGCTGGCTGCCGACCCTTGACGAGAGCGGCGTAGCAGTCCGCCAGACCGGCGGTCAGGACCCCCATCGCGGAATTCAGATCTTCGGTGTACGGACGGAGGTTCTCAGCCTGCCGATGCCGGCTCCGGAGCTCCCCTAGCAACTCTTAGCCCTTCTGACAAGGGCAAGGGTGCCACGTGCAGTCCTTCCGCCCTAGGTGTTTCCGGGAGGTCAGAGGGAGAGAGGCGGCACCGACTGCGTCGTGCCGACGGATCTTTCGTTGGGGATCCGCCCCTTGATTCGGGCCTCCCTCAGAAGCGCTAGAAGACAGCTGGTGATGCCGGGGAGGCCGGCTCCCCGGCTCAGGGCTCGTAGAGGCAGGCCAGTCCTCCACCAGCACCACCATCAGTCCCACCACCACTGCCACCACCATCATCTGGCCTACCACCGCCACAGGAGCAGCAGCGTCAACAACAACAACAGCAAGGGCAGCGGATGCCCCGCTTCCAAGGTCATTGGAAGGTCCAGGGCCCTAAGTAAGTGTCCCCTTCTCCTTTCCCATATTGATTTAGCTTCCATGTTGACGGGTATTAACCCATCCCTTACTTATCAGGACCTCTTCTTCCTCCGCCTCCAAAGTCGCTCCCATTGGCGAGTCCGGCTCCCAGCAGCAAGTATCTGCTGGCTCTGATGCCAGCGACCTTCCTCCGACTGCCACTGTTGAGGCGGCGTCATCGGGCCCCCATGCTCCAGCTGCTGTCATGGCAACGGCGTCGGACCCCCAGGTTCCGGCTGGCACTACCGAGGTAGTGCCGTCGGGCCCCCAGTCTCTCGCTGGGGGTCCAGTAGCTGCGTCGCGGGCCCCTAGGTTCCGACCGGCACCGCCGAGGCAGTGCCGTCGGGCCCCTAGGCTCCTGCCGGGGGTCCAGTAGCTGCGTCGCCGGGCCCCTAGGTTCCGGCTGGCATTGCCGAGGCAGTGCCATCGGGACCCCAGGCTCCAGCCGGGAGTCCAGAAGCTGCAGCACTGCCAACGGCTATGGCAGACCCAACGGCGGCGGCGACGGATATACCTTCGATAATGGCGGAACCCATGGGGGCGTGCCCGATCCCGTCTCGCCGGCCGTTCTTGAGGAGCCAGAGGTCGTTCTTGGGCGGCGGCTCCAGACCTGCGCCGGGCCAGAAGCAGCGCCGCCTCCCCTCCCTCAGGTGCTGTCCCGCGCCCGTCAGGCTCTTCGGGAGACTGAAGCGGCGATCCTCCGGGAGTGGGAGGCGCTCGAGACTGAGCACCAGTGCCTTGGTGATTGGGGCACCCAGTTGGAGGAACGTACCAAAGCCGTGTCCTGTCAATTTGCTTCGAAGCGGTCCGAGCTTGAGCAGGGGCGTAAGGACCTCAAGGAGGACCTGGAGGAGGTGATCGAACGGGAACGGAAAGCGACCTGGGAGGAGGGGAAGCTGGCCAAGAAGAAAGAGCGCTTGGACCAACGGGAGGTGGTCATCACTGAGTTCCATGAGAAGTTGAAAGCCTATAATGCAGTGCTGGAGAAGCAGTGGGATAAGCAGACCGTGACCGAGGCGGCACTGCAGAAGCTACAACAGGTGCTCGATGACAAGGCTGGCAAAATCTCTTTTGCCAAAGAAAACCTTAGGGCGAAGAATGCCTCCCTGGAGAAGCGGGCAACGGATCTCATCCGACAGGAGAAGGACCTTGCCTGGAGGGAGGAGATGTGGGAAAGGCGGGACAAGTTGCTGGCCGAGCACGAGCTCGAGGCGAAGAAGAAGGAGAAGAACCTGGAGGAGCGGGTCCACTGGTTCCAGGCGGCGCAAGCGGCGCAGGTAGCCCAGATGGCGCAGGCGGCTCCGGTTTCTCAGGCGGCAGAGATGATGAAGAAGACGCTAGAGGATCTTCGGGCGGAGCATCGCATTGGGGTCCAGCGTATCGCCGCATGGGCCGATGAGGCGAGTTCGGCTCTGGTGCCGCTGGGGGTGAGCCCCATCCCTGTGTCGAAGCAGTCGGTGTCCATTTCTGACACGCTCCCGGTGCTGGATTCCGCTGCTGACCGCCTCCGACGCCTGGATCAGATCCTTGGCGCCCGCCTGGAGGTTGAGGGCAGCAGACTCTGCCGGGTGGTGATAGAATACATCCTGACGTGCTTCTGGAGTCACGACCCGGCCATTTCCTTGGGACCGGTGATTGCCGGTCCGGTGGCCGATGCCGAAGACGCCGCCTGGGGGAGTGTGCAGGACGCTGTAGATGTGGTGGCCAAGCGTTTCCAGCGAGATCCTTCTGATGAGTAGTCGGATCTGTGGAAAGAAAGCAAGGACTCCGCTGGGAGCGACTTATCATATTCTGGTTTTGTAAGATACATTTAAGTATTTCTTGTCATGCAACATTATAACTTATCTATATGATACTTTCCCTTTTCTATGTATTTTGTTGTCAACTTCTTCCCTAGTACTTGGCCCCTCTGGGATGCGGTCTCGACTTGTCGAGGCTGAATGCCAGTAATCTTAAGAAGGAGTTGGGGACCTGCACACAGTCTTAGCTAGGGAGTTTCAGTAGTGCACCCATCGGACCCATTAGCTGGTATCCTTCATCCTTTGAGTTATGTAACATGACCTGTAGGGCCTGGACTGGGGGGCCGACCCGTGTGTCTGGACCCTCGGCGTACCCATCGCATGGCGGTGGAGTACGGGACCGGGCTAAGCAGTCATGCAGCTCCGATCCACCCTATGAGACGCGTGCCCTTTCTTTGAAGCCGAACCTCGGGCTTTCAGACCTATAGGACTTATAGCTCCGGGTACTAGGACACCCGTCATGGGGTGGTGGGGCGAGTGGGCTTAGGGTATTGGACCAGCTAAACGGCCACCCGGCCCCGGAACTCCCCGTGGACGATTATTCGTTCTCTTGGGCTGGCCCCCATGCTTATTCAATCCGGATGCGATATACCAGTAATAGAGGTAATCTGAGTGGGTGGGTTAGATAAAAATAATGGTTGCAAGATTGGACAGGATAAGACCACCACAAAGTAAATCTAGGGGTAGGATGGATTTTCTTTTCATAGCTTCATGAGTGCAAACCGACAGACCGAGCTTGTAAGGGCGGGCCTTATCGGGCTGGCGTACATATGTGTGCTACCTAGCTACAAAGGAAGAAAACTATATCCCCCAGATTTTCTTTTATGGGAATAACTTACAGAGGTGTTCTATGTTCCAGGGGTTGGGCAGAGACTCTCCTTCGGTTGTGGCGAGGCGGACGCACCCGGGTCGGCTCACTTCCGTCACTTTGAAGGGTCCTTCCCAGCTGGGGGAGATTTTATGGAGCCCTTCTCGGTTCAGTACTCACCTTAGGACTAGGTCCCCGACCCTGAGCTCCCTACTATGCATGAACCTTTGGTGGTAGCGTCTGAGCGCTTGGTTGTACCGTGCATTTCGGATGGCTGCTCGCCACCTCTGCTCGTCGACGAAGTCCATGTCTTCACGCCGTAGCAGTCCCTGCATAGACTCCTCAAAGGCTTGGACCCGAGGGGAGCCCATGATGATTTCCGGGAGAAGGCAGGCTTCGGCCCCATATACCAGGAAGGGGTCTCCCCGGTGGCTCGGCTGGGTGTTGTCCGGTTTCCCCATAGGACGGAGGAGAGTTCACTGACCCAATTCGCACCATGCTTCTTCAAGCAGTCGTAGGTGCGCGTTTTGAGTCCCCTGAGGATCTTTGCATTTACCCTTTCTGCTTGGCCATTGCTTCTGGGGTGGGCAACGGATGCAAAGCAGAGCTGGGTGCCAATGCCCTCGCAATATTCCTGGAAGATCCGACTTGTAAACTGGGTTCCGTTGTCCGTAATGATACAGTTTGGGACCCCAAATCTACAGACAATGGACTTTAGGAAGGCGACAGCGGCACCTTGGGTGATGTTGACCACAGGGGTGGCCTCTGGCCATTTGGTGAACTTGTCGATGGCGACGAAGAGGTACCGGTACCCGCCAACAGCCCTGGGGAAAGGTCCTAGGATATCTACCCCCCATACGGCGAATGGCCAAGAGGGTGGAATCATCTGCAGCGCCTGAGCTGGTGTGTGTATTTGCTTTGCGTGGAACTGACACGCCTTGCAAGACTTTACCATCTCAGCTGCATCCTGGAGAGCGATTGGCCAGTAGAAGCCATGCCAGAAGGCCTTGCCGACCAATGTGCGGGATGATGAATGACTTCCGCACTCTCCTCCATGGATCTCCGTGAGCAACCCACGGCTCCTCTAGGGTAATGCATCGCATGTGAATGCCGTTGGCGTCGCGGCGGTAGAGATCCCCTTCCACCACCGCGTAGCGCTTAGCCAACTGCACTATGCGTTCTGCGGACGCATGGTCTTCAGGAAGGATATTTTCCTTCAGGTAGTCCCGGATCTCGGAGATCCATGCATCGGGACTACTCTAAGATATTGATTGCGGCGCTAAAGGGCTGGCAAGCCCCCTGTAGTGCACACAGTCTTTGGTGGGTACTGGGACGCGACCAGGACCGCTAGCTTCGAGGTGCTAGTCTCGCCCCCTTCGCCCAGTTCGGTCGGCTGGGCGGTGGGTCTCAGCAGCCGCCTTTCGAAGACGCCTTCGGGCATGGGTGCCCAAGTTGATGCCTTCACGGAGAGGTCATCTTCCGCTGAGTTGTCGGCCCGAGGAACATGCTGTAGCTCCAGGGCTGTGAAGTCTTTCTCCAGTCTCCTTACGTGAAGAAGGTAGGCTGCGAGCCTGGGCTCATTGCAGCTACATTCTCTGTGCACTTGCTTGATAATTAGCTAGGAGTCTCCCTTTACTAGGAGCTGGCGGATCCCCAAGGATAGGGCCGCCGATAAGCCGAAGATCAGTGCCTCGTACTCTGCCATGTTGTTGGTGGCCTTGAACTCAAGGTGCACCATGTACTTCACTTGATCTCCGCTTGGGTCGGTGAGGATCACTCCAGCCCCGCCAACTTGCTGGCGGGCAGATCCGTCGAAGTAGAGCGTACAGTGGGGCTCTGTGAAGACTAGTCCACTGGGTTCCACAGGCGTGGGGTCCGAATCAGGGCCCTGACCCTTGGGGACGCTTGCGGGGGGCGTCCATTCTACGATGAAGTCAGCCAGGACCTGACTCTTGATGGTGTGGCATGGTCGGAAATCCAGCTGGAACTCAGCGAGTTCTGCAGCCCACTTAGCGATGTTGCCTGTGGCGTTGGAGTTGTGAAGGATGGTCCTTAATGGGAAGGAGGTCACCACCACAATCCAGTGCGCTTGGAAATAATGGTGCAGCTTCCTGGACACGACATGCACAACATAGAGGAGTTTGTGTGTCTCAAGGTACCTCGTTTTCGCCTCATGAAGGACTTCACTGACGTAGTAGACTGGTCTTTGAATGGTTCGGACCCCCACAGTCGGTCCCGAGCCCCCAGGTTCCTGGCTTTCTGGTGCCGGTCTCTCGACGACCAGCACCATGCTCACCGCTTCTGCGACCGTCGCGATGTATAAATATAGCGGTTCCTCTGGCTCCGGAGCTACCAATATTGGTAAGGACACCAAATGCTGCTTCAGCTCCTGGAAGGCTTGTTCCGCTTCTTCGGTCCAAGAGAAAGATCCGGACTTCTGTAGCAGCTTAAAGAAAGGCAGCGCTCTCTCAGCCAACCTTGAAATGATGCGGCTAAGGGCGACTAGTGATCCCGTAAGCTTCTGGACGTCCTTGACTCGGGCTGGGGGCCTCATTGCTTCGATTGCTCTAATCTTTTCCGGGTTCGCTTCAATGCCTCGGTACGAAACCAGGAATCCAAGCAACTTCCCGGCGGAAATGCCAAAAACGCATTTGTCCGGGTTCAGCTTCGTGTGGGTTGCCCGTAGCTTGTCGAAGACCAGGGCTAAGTCTTCCACTAGGGTCGACCCTCTCTTAGTATTGACCATGATGTCATCGACATAGACCTCTACTTTGTCCCTAATCAGGTCCCCGAAAGTCTTACTCATCGCCCGCACAAAGGTTGGCAGGGCATTTTTCAGACCGTACGGCATTACAACATAGTAGTACAGCCCATCCACTGTCACGAAAGCAGTATGCTTTCTATCTTCCCTAGACATCTGGATTTGGTGGAAACTAGAGTAAGCGTCCAGGAATGATAACAGATCGCACCCGGAGGTAGAATCTACGATTTGGTCTATACGTGGCAGTGGATACGGGTCCTTGGGACAGGCCTTATTCAGGCTGGTGTAGTCGATACACATCTGAAGTTTTCCATTCGCTTTGGGGACGATGACTGGGTTGGCCAGCCATATCGGATGATGAACTTCTTCGATGAAGCCAGCGTCCAGCAGTTTCCGGACCTCCTTTCAGATGAAGTCCTGTCGCTCAACAGACTGTCTGTGAGGCTTCTGGCTTACTGGCTTGGCGTCGGGGTTAATCTTCAGGCAGTGCTCGATCACCTCCCTGGGGATCCCAGGCATCTGCGACGGATCCCATGCGAATACGTCAGCGTTTGCCTGGAGGAAAGCGATGAGCGCGAGTTCCTATTTCTTGTCCAGATCACCAGCAATGCGAGTGGTCTGGGTGGAGTCCGCAGCGAGCCGGATGGCTTTGACGGGGACACCATCCATTCTGGATGGTTGTACCTTTGGCACCTTGAGGGCCGCCTTGGTGCCGGAGGTCGAGGGGTCCCTTCTTCCGTCGTCTGGGCGAGCAGTCTCTGCCGCCATGGCGTGCAACTTTTCTATGGCTGCCAGTGCGGCGGCACAGTCACCTTGCACAGCGAGGACCCCGGTTGGGGATGGCATCTTGAGGACCAAATACTCGTAATGGGCAATGGCCATGAACCAGTACAGGGCCGGCCTGCCAATGATGGCGTTGAAGGGGAGGTTGACTTCCGCCACATCAAAGACGACGTTCTCCGTGCGGAAGTTCTCCTCAGTTTCGAATGTAACCGGGAGTGCAATGCTCCTCAAGGGATACACCGGCTGCGGGCCCACCTCGGAGAACGGGCGTGAGGGTCCCAGACGGGATCCCGAGATTTGCAGCTGCTTAAACGCAGCATGGCTGATGACGTTGAGGCCCGCTCCGCCGTCAATCATCACATGGTGCAGTCGCATGTTGGCGATGACAGGAGCGGTGATGAGCGGCAGTACGCCGGCCCCCGCCATGTTGTCAGGGCAGTTGGGTGCCCCGAAGGAGATGGTGGTGCTCCTCCATCGCTGGTGGGGAGCAGCCTTCGGGACCCCTGGAGTTACCGATAGGACCTCATGGCGTAAGGACTTGACGTTCCCGCGGGAGGTCAGCTCCCAGCTCCCGCCGTACATGACGTACAATTTCTTGCGGCGGTCGCTGTCATCCCCGGAGTCGGAACCTTCGGTAAGGACATCCTTGAGGTCCCCCTTGGGTGATTGATACCCGAGCTCTTGTTCTCCCGCGGCTACTTCACCGTCGTCGAGCCTCTCCTTACCAGGCCGACGACGGGGCGGGGTGTCATCCTTGGACGGCTGCACGCGTCGCTCACTGACGCGTTTCGCGAGCTTGATAATGTCGCGACATTCCGAGGCGCTGTGGTGAGCGTTGGGATGCACGGGGCACGAGCCGCTATTGCCTCCCTGTGGCCGGGGGCGCTTACTGCGCTCGCCCCGTCCTCTAGCCGCGGCTGCGACAGTCGGGGCGGCAAACGGCGGCCTCTTATGGCCACGGTTCTTCTTCTTCTTTTTGCCGTCCTAGGAGACGGCACCTGAGCCACCCGACTGGCCAGCCCCGGTTTGTGGGACCGAGTGCCAGGCACGGCCTTCGGCGGCTCTAGCGCATTTGTCGGCCAGAGCGAAGAGTGTGGGGACAGTTTCCACGTCGTGCGTGGCCAACTTCTCCAACATCTTCTCATCACATACCCCCTGACGGAAGGCCGTGATGATGGAAGCATCGGAAATGCGAGGTATAGTACCTCACACTTTGGTGAAGCGGGAGATGAACGTCCGGAGAGTCTCCCCGGGCTCCTGCCTCACCGCATGGAGGTGGGCCTCCACTCCATGCTGCTGGTAAGTACTGGCGAAGTTTGTTACAAACCGC
Organism: Zea mays; assembly: GCF_902167145.1. Taxonomy (NCBI): domain Eukaryota; kingdom Viridiplantae; phylum Streptophyta; class Magnoliopsida; order Poales; family Poaceae; genus Zea; species Zea mays. The sequence continues at coordinate 64,321,376 of NC_050098.1, forward strand.
GCGCAGAGTTCTTCCCAGGAGTGGATTGACCTTGGGGCGAGGTTCATAAGCCAAGTCCGGGCTGGTCCAGACAAGGCGACGTGAAAATATGTTGCCATCACAGCGGTGTTTCCACCTGCTGCCGTGATGGCAGTGACGTACACCTGTAGGAATTCCGACGGATTTAACGTTCCGTCGTACTTTTCCGGCAGATGTGGCCTGAACTTGGGTGGCCAAGACGCTGCGCGGAGATGGTCCATGAGAGCGGTGCAGCCCACGCCGGTCAGGGGGACACCCACTTGGGTCCGGGTGCCCATTGGCGTCTGCGGTGCTGCCGCAGCGAAGTCTTGATCAAGGTTGCGGCCTTCGATGTTTTGGCGGCGCTCGCGCGCCCTTTCCAAAGAGATCCGAGCGTCCTCTTGAAAGGGAAATGTGCCTTTGGGCCATTTCTAAGTATTTTGGTGATTGAGTGCAAACACAAGTGCTTAAATGTGAAAATATGCCCAAGGATGAACAAAGTGCAAATCACAAGTTAAGGTATGTTTCTAAGCCTTAGTACATTGGTTTTGTGTACTAATATATTTGTCTAAGTGTTAGAAACAGATAGAAGAAGAGAAGAGAAGACTTGGCTGTGTACAGCCAAGGGGCTGCTTCGGTCTGGGGCACCGGACTGTCCGGTGGTGCACCGGACAGTGTCCGGTGGTGCACCGGACAGTGTCCGGTGCGCCAGGCTGCCTCGGCCGAAGAGGCTGCTCTCGGGTTTTTCTCCGGCGACTTCGGCTAAAATTCACCGGACTGTCCGGTGTGCACCGGACTGTCCGGTGAGCCAACGGTCGGCCGGGCCAACGATCGGCCGCGCGATCGGCGCGCGACACGTGGCCGAGCCAACGGTCGGAAGGAAGCACCGGACTGTCCGGTGTGCACCGGACTGTCCGGTGCGCCAACGGTGCGCAGATCTGCATCAGACAGCAACGGTCGGATGCACTGTTTATGGAAAGAAATCGGGCACCGGACAGTGTCCGGTGTGCACCGGACTGTCCGGTGTGCACCGGACTGTCCGGTGCGCCCGACGACAGAAGGCAAGGATGGCCTTCCAGATTTGTTCTCAACGGCTCCTAGCTGCCTTGGGGCTATAAAAGGGACCCCTAGGCGCATGGAGGAGAAAACAAAGCAACCTTTGAGCAATCTTGATCATCCACACTCAGTCTTTGCGCATTCGTTTGTCATTCTAAGTGATTCGAGCTCCGTTCTAGTGAGAATTTTGAGATAGTCTTTTGAGCTCGATTCTTGGCCGTGTGTGTGCGCATTTTGCTGTGGATTTGTGTGTGTTGCTTCCCTCCCTTACTCCGTGCTTCTTTGTGAAACTCAATTGTAAGGGCGAGAGACTCCAAGTTGTGGAGATTCCTCGCAAACGGGAAAAGAGAAAAGAAAAGAAGAACATCGTGGTATTCAAGTTGATCATTGGATCACTTGAGAGGAGTTGAGTGCAACTCTCGTCCGTTGGGACGCCACAACGTGGAGTAGGCAAGTTTTGTACTTGGCCGAACCACGGGATAACCACCGTGTCATCTCTGTGATTGCTTTATTGTGGTTATTGTGTTTTGGCTCCTCTCTAGCCACTTGGCATTAACTGTGCTAACACTTAACAAGTTTTTGTGGCTATAAGTTTGAAGTTTTACAGGATCACCTATTCACCCCCCCCCTCTAGGTGCTCTCAATTGGTATCGGAGCCGTTCTCTTCAAGAAAGGGACTAACCGCCCGAAGAGATGGATCCTAAGGGGAAGGGAATTGTGATCAATGACAAGGAGAAGGAGTCCTTCGTCAACGAGCCAAGGGATGACAAGTCCAACGACTCAGGCTCGGGCCACAGGCGCAAAGATGGGAAGAAGAAGAAGACAAGGCGCATCAAGGAGATCGTCTACTACGACAGCGACGAATCCTCTTCTTCCCAAAAGGATGACGACCACGACAAACAAAAGACGGTTAACTCAAACTTTTCTTTTGATTATTCGCGCATTCCACATAGCTCAAATACTCATTTGCTCCCCATTCCACTTGGCAAGCCTCCTCACTTTGATGGAGAGGACTACGGATTTTGGAGTCACAAAATGCGTACTCACCTATTTTCTCTCCATCCAAGCATTTGGGAGATTGTGGAAAGTGGAATGAAGTTTGATAGCTCGGATAGTCCTTCGTTTATTAATGAACAGATTCATAAAAATGCACAAGCTACTACTGTGCTGCTAGCCTCTTTGTGCAGGGACGAGTATCACAAGGTGAGCGGCTTGGACAATGCCAAGCAAATTTGGGACACCCTCAAGATCTCTCACGAGGGGAATGATGTCACCTTACTCACCAAGATGGAGTTGGTGGAGGGCGAGCTCGGACGATTTGCGATGATAAGGGGCGAGGAGCCGACACAAACATACAACAGGCTCAAGATCCTTATCAACAAAATAAGGAGCTACGGAAGCACGCGATGGACGGATCACGACGTCGTCCGCCTAATGCTAAGGTCATTTACTGTTCTTGATCCTCACTTGGTGAACAATATTCGTGAAAATCCTAGGTACATCAAGATGTCGCCCGAAGAAATTCTTGGAAAATTTGTGAGTGGGCGAATGATGATCAAGGAGGCAAGGTACGTGGACGACGCGTTGAATGGTCCAATCCATGAGCCTCAACCCATTGCTCTCAAGGCAACAAGGAGCAAGGAAGCGCTACCCAGCAAGGTGGCGCAAATTGAGGCGGCCGGTCTTAATGATGAAGAGATGGCTCTCATCATCAAAAGATTCAAGACGGTGCTAAAGAGTCGCAATGGACAGCCGAGCAAGACTAAGACCAAGGGAAAGCGATCATGCTTCAAATGCGGTAAGCTTGGTCATTTTATTGCTAACTGTCCGGATAATGAAAGTGACCAGGAAAAGGGGAACAAAAGAGAGAAGAAGAAGCACTACAAGAAGGCCAAGGGCGAAGCACATATCGGAAAGGAGTGGGATTCGGACTGCTCCTCCTCCGACTCCGACAATGAAGGACTCGCCGCCACCGCCTTCAACAAGTCATCTCTCTTCCCCAACGAGCGTCATACTTGCCTTATGGCAAGGGAGAAGAAGGTAAGTACTCAAAATACCACTTATGCTTCTTCTAGTGATGATGAATCTAGTGATGAAGATGAAGTAGATTATTCATGTTTATTCAAGGGCTTAGATAGATCTAAGATAGACAAAATTAATGAATTAATTGATGCCTTGAATGAAAAGAATATACTTTTAGAAAAGCAAGAGGATTTGTTGTATGAAGAACATGATAAGTTTGTAGAGACTCAAAAATCCCTTGCACTAGAAACTAAAAGAAATGAAATGCTTTCTTTTGAACTATCTACTTGTCATGAAACCATTTCTACTTTGAAAGGTGTCAACAATGATTTAAATGCTAAATTAGAAGTAGCAAATAAATCCAATTCGTGTGTAGAACATGTTGAGATTTGCACTAGGTGTAAAGATTTCGATGTTGATACTTGTAGTGATCATTTAGTTTCAATTTCAAAATTAAATGTTGAATTAGCTAGTCTTAATGCACAACTTAAGACTAGCAAGAGTGATTTTGATAAACTGAAATTTGCTAGGGATGCCTACACTGTTGGTAGACACCCCTCCATTAAGGATGGACTTGGCTTCAAAAGGGAAGCCAAGAACTTAACAAGCCATAAGGCTCCCATTCCCGCAAAGGAGAAAGGGAAGGCCCCTATGGCTACTAGCACTAAAAAGAACCATGCTTTTTTATATCATGATAGAAGACAATCTAGAAGTGCTTATAGGGGTTATAATGCTTATGATAATTTTGATTCTCATCACATGATTGCTTCTAGCTCTTCTTATATGCATGGTAGAAATATGTCTAGGAGAAAGGCTATTCATCATGTGCCTAGAAAGAATGTTAGTCATGCTTCTAGGAAAGTAGTGAATGAAACTTCTACAATTTATTGTGCTTTAAATGCTTCCTTTGCTATTTGTAGAAAGGATAAGAAAATTGTTGCTAGGAAGTTAGGGGCAAAATGCAAGGGAGACAAAACTTGCATTTGGGTCCCTAAGAATATTTGTGCTAACCTTGTAGGACCCAACATGAGTTGGGTACCTAAGTCCCAAGCCTAAATTTGCCTTGCAGGTTTATGCATCCGGGGGTTCAAGCTGGATTATTGACAGCGGATGCACAAACCATATGACGGGGGAGAAGAAGATGTTCACCTCCTACGTCAAGAATAAGGATTCCCAAGATTCAATTGTATTCGGTGATGGGAATCAAGGCAAGGTAAAAGGGTTAGGTAAAATTGCAATTTCTAATGAGCACTCTATCTCTAATGTGTTTTTAGTAGAGTCTCTTGGTTATAATTTGCTATCGGTTAGTCAATTATGTAATATGGGGTATAACTGTCTATTCACAAATGTAGATGTGTCTGTCTTTAGAAGAAGTGATGGTTCACTAGCTTTTAAAGGTGTATTAGACGGCAAACTTGATTTAGTTGATTTTGCAAAAGAAGAGGCCGGTCTAGATGCATGCTTAATAGCTAAGACTAGCATGGGCTGGCTGTGGCATCGCCGCTTAGCACATGTGGGGATGAAGAACCTCCATAAGCTTCTAAAGGGAGAACACGTGATAGGTCTAACTAATGTTCAATTCGAAAAAGATAGACCTTGTGCAGCTTGTCAAGCAGGGAAACAGGTGGGAGGCTCTCATCACACCAAAAATGTGATGACAACATCAAGACCCTTGGAGATGCTGCATATGGACCTCTTCGGACCCGTCGCCTATCTGAGCATAGGAGGAAGTAAGTATGGTTTAGTTATTGTTGATGACTTTTCCCGCTTCACTTGGGTGTTCTTTTTACAGGATAAGTCTGAAACCCAAGGGACCCTCAAGCGCTTCCTCAGGAGAGCTCAAAATGAGTTTGAGCTCAAAGTGAAGAAGATAAGGAGCGACAACGGGTCCGAGTTCAAGAACCTTCAAGTGGAGGAGTTCCTTGAAGAGGAAGGGATCAAGCACGAGTTCTCCGCTCCCTACACACCACAGCAAAATGGTGTGGTAGAGAGGAAGAACAGGACACTCATCGACATGGCGAGGACGATGCTAGGAGAATTCAAGACTCCCGAGTGCTTTTGGACGGAAGCCGTGAACACGGCTTGCCACGCCATCAACAGGGTCTACCTTCATCGCCTCCTCAAGAAGACGTCGTATGAGCTACTAACCGGTAACAAACCCAATGTATCTTACTTTCGTGTATTTGGGAGCAAGTGCTACATTCTAGTGAAGAAGGGTAGAAATTCTAAGTTTGCTCCCAAAGCTGTAGAAGGGTTTTTATTAGGTTATGACTCAAATACAAAGGCGTATAGAGTCTTCAACAAATCATCGGGTTTGGTTGAAGTCTCTAGCGACGTTGTATTTGATGAGACTAATGGCTCTCCAAGAGAGCAAGTTGTTGATTGTGATGATGTAGATGAAGAAGATGTTCCGACGGCCGCTATACGAACTATGGCGATTGGAGAAGTTCGGCCACAGGAACATGATGAACAAGAACAACCTTCTTCCTCAATTATGGTGCATCCCCCAACTCAAGACGATGAACAGGTTCACCACCAGGAGGCGTGTGATCAAGGGGGAGCACAAGATGATCATGTGATGGAGGAAGAAGCGGAACCGGCACCTCCAACCCAAGTTCGAGCGATGATTCAAAGGGATCATCCCGTCGACCAAATTCTTGGTGACATTAGCAAGGGAGTAACTACTCGATCTCGATTAGTTAACTTTTGTGAGCATTACTCCTTTGTCTCTTCTATTGAGCCTTTCAGGGTAGAAGAGGCCTTGCTAGATCCGGACTGGGTGTTGGCCATGCAAGAGGAGTTAAACAACTTCAAGCGCAATGAAGTTTGGACACTGGTTCCTCGTCCCAAGCAAAATGTTGTGGGAACCAAGTGGGTGTTCCGCAACAAACAGGACGAGCACGGGGTGGTGACAAGGAACAAGGCTCGACTTGTGGCAAAAGGTTATGCCCAAGTCGCAGGTTTGGACTTTGAGGAGACGTTTGCTCCTGTGGCTAGGCTAGAATCAATTCGTATCTTGCTAGCATATGCCGCTCACCATTCTTTCAGGTTGTTCCAAATGGATGTGAAGAGCGCCTTCCTCAACGGGCCAATCAAGGAGGAGGTGTACGTAGAGCAACCCCCTGGCTTCGAGGATGAACGGTACCCCGACCATGTGTGTAAGCTCTCTAAGGCGCTCTATGGACTTAAGCAAGCCCCAAGAGCATGGTATGAATGCCTTAGAGACTTTCTAATTGTTAATGCTTTCAAGGTTGGGAAAGCTGATCCAACTCTTTTTACAAAGACATGTGATGGTGATTTGTTTGTGTGCCAAATTTATGTCGATGACATAATATTTGGTTCTACTAATCAAAAGTCTTGTGAAGAGTTTAGCAGGGTGATGACGCAGAAATTCGAGATGTCGATGATGGGCGAGTTGAACTACTTCCTTGGGTTCCAAGTGAAGCAACTCAAGGACGGCACTTTCATCTCCCAAACGAAGTATACGCAAGATCTGCTAAAGCGGTTTGGGATGAAGGACGCCAAGCCCGCAAAGACTCCGATGGGAACTGACGGACACACCGACCTCAACAAAGGAGGTAAGTCCGTTGATCAAAAAGCATACCGGTCAATGATAGGTTCATTACTTTATTTATGTGCTAGTAGACCGGATATTATGCTTAGCGTATGCATGTGTGCTAGATTTCAATCCGATCCTAAGGAGTGTCACTTAGTGGCGGTGAAGCGAATTCTGAGATATTTAGTTGCTACGCCTTGCTTCGGGCTCTAGTATCCAAAGGGGTCTACCTTTGACTTAGTTGGATACTCAGATTCCGACTATGCTGGATGCAAGGTCGATAGGAAGAGTACATCGGGGACGTGCCAATTCTTAGGAAGGTCCCTGGTGTCATGGAATTCTAAGAAACAAACCTCCGTTGCCCTATCCACCGCTGAGGCCGAGTACGTTGCCGCAGGACAGTGTTGCGCGCAACTACTTTGGATGAGGCAAACCCTCAGGGACTTTGGCTACAATCTGAGCAAAGTCCCACTCCTATGTGATAATGAGAGTGCTATCCGCATGGCGGAAAATCCTGTTGAACACAGCCGCACAAAGCACATAGACATCCGGCATCACTTTTTGAGAGACCACCAGCAAAAGGGGGATATCGAAGTGTTTCATGTTAGCACCGAGAACCAGCTAGCCGATATCTTTACCAAGCCTCTAGATGAGAAGACCTTTTGCAGGCTGCGTAGTGAGCTAAATGTCTTAGATTCGCGGAACTTGGATTGAATTGTAGCATACATGTGTTTATGCCTTTGATCATGTTCATTCTGCAATTTTGTTGCTTATTGTGGTGCTCAAGTTGTACAAACACTCCCTGGACCTCACAAGTCCGTTGCAAAGTGATGCACATGTTTAGGGGGAGATGTGTTACAACTTGACCCTTTGAGACTAACCATATGCTTGAGTTTGCTTGATTTAGCCTCGAAGGAGAATTGAAAGGGAAAAGGTGGACTTGGACCACGAAAGACTTCCACTGCACTCCGATGAGAGGGTAACTTATTCCAAGTCCATCTCATGAACTCTTATTGCTATTTGATCTTAATTGAAGATTTTGGTGAGGCAATGGGGTTAAAAGGGCCAAGATTGATCCCGTTTTGGTGCTTGATGCCAAAGGGGGAGAAAATAAAGGCCAAAGCAATAAATGGATCAGCTACCACTTGAGAAATTTTGAAAATAGTGAAATAAAGATTTTGTTTTGTCAAAACAATCTTATTGTCTCTTTTGTCAAAAGGTGGCTTCTTGTGGGGAGAAGTAATGATTATGGGAAATAGGGGGAGTTTTTGAAATCCTTGATCAATCTCTTCTGGAATGACTCTCTTTATGCTTCAACATGTGTGTTTGACTTAGAGATAGAGATTTGAGTTTGATTTGCAAACCAAGTGGTGGCAAAGGATGATCCATATATGCCAAAATTGAATAGAACTCATATTTATTCTATTTGAAGTGATTTTGCACTTGTTCTAGTTGCTTTATGTTGTGTTGGCATAAATCACCAAAAAGGGGGAGATTGAAAGGGAAATGTGCCTTTGGGCCATTTCTAAGTATTTTGGTGATTGAGTGCAAACACAAGTGCTTAAATGTGAAAATATGCCCAAGGATGAACAAAGTGCAAATCACAAGTTAAGGTATGTTTCTAAGCCTTAGTACATTGGTTTTGTGTACTAATATATTTGTCTAAGTGTTAGAAACAGATAGAAGAAGAGAAGAGAAGACTTGGCTGTGTACAGCCAAGGGGCTGCTTCGGTCTGGGGCACCGGACTGTCCGGTGGTGCACCGGACAGTGTCCGGTGGTGCACCGGACAGTGTCCGGTGCGCCAGGCTGCCTCGGCCGAAGAGGCTGCTCTCGGGTTTTTCTCCGGCGACTTCGGCTAAAATTCACCGGACTGTCCGGTGTGCACCGGACTGTCCGGTGAGCCAACGGTCGGCCGGGCCAACGATCGGCCGCGCGATCGGCGCGCGACACGTGGCCGAGCCAACGGTCGGAAGGAAGCACCGGACTGTCCGGTGTGCACCGGACTGTCCGGTGCGCCAACGGTGCGCAGATCTGCATCAGACAGCAACGGTCGGATGCACTGTTTATGGAAAGAAATCGGGCACCGGACAGTGTCCGGTGTGCACCGGACTGTCCGGTGCGCCCGACGACAGAAGGCAAGGATGGCCTTCCAGATTTGTTCTCAACGGCTCCTAGCTGCCTTGGGGCTATAAAAGGGACCCCTAGGCGCATGGAGGAGAAAACAAAGCAACCTTTGAGCAATCTTGATCATCCACACTCAGTCTTTGCGCATTCGTTTGTCATTCTAAGTGATTCGAGCTCCGTTCTAGTGAGAATTTTGAGATAGTCTTTTGAGCTCGATTCTTGGCCGTGTGTGTGCGCATTTTGCTGTGGATTTGTGTGTGTTGCTTCCCTCCCTTACTCCGTGCTTCTTTGTGAAACTCAATTGTAAGGGCGAGAGACTCCAAGTTGTGGAGATTCCTCGCAAACGGGAAAAGAGAAAAGAAAAGAAGAACATCGTGGTATTCAAGTTGATCATTGGATCACTTGAGAGGAGTTGAGTGCAACTCTCGTCCGTTGGGACGCCACAACGTGGAGTAGGCAAGTTTTGTACTTGGCCGAACCACGGGATAACCACCGTGTCATCTCTGTGATTGCTTTATTGTGGTTATTGTGTTTTGGCTCCTCTCTAGCCACTTGGCATTAACTGTGCTAACACTTAACAAGTTTTTGTGGCTATAAGTTTGAAGTTTTACAGGATCACCTATTCACCCCCCCCTCTAGGTGCTCTCACCTCTCCCGCGCGTCTGTGGTTGAGCTCAGCTCGGAGATCATTAGTCCGTGTGCCCCTTACTGAGGGCGAACGCACAGATGCCGACACCTCATGTTGGCGCCGAGATGACCGTGGCCTTGACCTGATCGAGGTAGAATGCGCCATGCTGAGTAGTCGGTCGACGTCGTCCCGCCACTGCTTCATGGCCCCTGGTGAGGCCGTGGAGCTCGGAGGGTGGCACAACAACTCCCTGGCCGCTGACAATGCTCCCGGGGCCGCGCTTGACGGAGTCCGTGAGATCTGCGCAGGCATATGCTGTCGTGCAGCATGCACAGCAGCGGCACCTAGCATTGGGCGATTGGAAACCTGTGGCGTGGAAGAAACAGCTTCTTCTTCCACCAGGAAATCCGTGGAAGTCTCGGTGTGGTGTTCAACGATTTGCATCATCATCCTTGGGCAAGGTAACAAGCAAAAACCTAATGCCTAGCCCCCTACCTGGCGTGCCAAATGTCGGAGAGCAAATCCTCGGCCGGGTGGCGGAGTGCACCCGCCCTAAATCCTAAGATGAGGAGGGGCCTAAGCGTTTTGCTTGTTAGTTGGAAGAGTGGGAAGAACACAAGAACACACAAGGATTTAGAGTGGTTCGAGCCGCTAGAGCGTAACACCCTACTCCACTGTGTGATGTATTGCTTGAGAGCTTGTATGAACTTGTGAGTGTCTGAGTGAGCCTAAGATTGGATGTCTACATGCCTCCCCCTTTTATAGCTGAAGGGGGGATGCACAAAGGACTCTGAACCCCGACACGTGGGCTCAGAGACATAACAGATGAGATAACCGGAGCAACTAATGTCGGTCACCTTGCACCATCCTCATGTCCCCCGACATCCGCCGCTCGAGTACAGTTGGTGTGTTGCCGAAGGTTCCTTGGTATCGTCTAAGCCATGATGACCATTGCACGTGTGCTGTGGCACGGGCGTACTGTCCGTTGCCTGATTGGACAGGTACGCCGCCTGGTCTGGTCGCCGCCTGCCATCAGATTGAACGGGGCACAATAAATGCCAAGTAGGCACATCGCCTGCCCGCAGGGCGGTCAGGCGGCGCGCGATCTCTGTAATAAATGCGGAGATCGCGTGGCTCCGAGGCCTTACGTCAGGCTCTGCCCTCTGTCCCACGTCACAGGCCGCAGGCCGCATGGCAGCACCGGTTCCCCGCCTGAGTGGGGAGCACAGGCGTGCCCGACAAGACCCGGACAAGTGTCTGTGCCGGACCCCTGTATGCCTTTGACTCAGGCCAGGGTATTCTTTGCCCCGAGGTCTTGTCGTGGGCGGTCCGGACCTCACTTAGGGGGGTCCGGGTCCGCCGAAGCCCCGGTTAGGTATGCCGGGGTCCGACATTCTCTCACGGGGGTCCGGATCCACTTGATGATACCATGGTATATGTTACTACTCCGAGGTCACCTTGTGGTCTCGGGGTTATCCACGTGGTGGAGTAAGGCGCGGTTTCTTACTATAGTAAGGGGTACCCCTGTTCAAGGGTGCTGACACCTTGTTATACTCCTCTCGACACAAGGAGGCGAGGAGTATAGATGTGGCTTGGGAGTTAAAGTGCCTAATTTGGGCAGCCTTGTCTGAGTCATAGTCTTTGTCCCCCACCTTAGGTACCTGCGCTCCATACTCAACAATATCCTAAATACTTTCGTGGAGTGAGGTTAGATGGTGCCTCATTTTATCACTCCACATACAATAATCTTCACCATTAAAATACGGTGGCTTGCCTAGGGGTACGGAAAGTAATGGAGCGCGCTTTGAAATACGAGGATAGCGTAGAGGCATCTTACTATACTTCTTGCGCTCATGGCGCTTAGAAGCGACGGATGACTCAGAGCTTGATGTGGAGGGTGACGAACAGTCTGTCTCATAGTAGACCACCTTTTTCATCATCTTCTTCTTGTCACCTTTCCGATGCGACTTGGTGGAGGAAGAGGATTCCTCCTTGTGTTTGTTGCCGGACTACCTTGAGAGAGTCCTCCCCGTGCTTGCGGACTTGTCGTCGGTCATGATCTCCCTCTTGGCGTGATCTCTAGACATCACTTCGAGTTGTTAGACTCTTAATGAAGCACTGGCTCTGATACCAATTGGAAGTCGCCTAGAGGGGGGTAAATAGGCGAAACCTAAAATTTATAACTTTAAACACACACTACAAGTCGGGGGTTAGCGCTAGAATTAAATTCAAGTCGGAAAGAGAGGGGAAAACAAATCAAACAAGAATCAAGGCGAATGACACGATGATTTGTGTTACCGAGGTTCGGTTCCAAAGAACCTAGTCCCCGTTGAGGAGGTCACAAAGACCGGGTCTATTTTAACCCTTTCCCTCTCTCAAACGGTCACTTAGACCGAGTGAACCTTCTTTCTTAATCTCACGGGTCACTAAGACCTTGCAAGGACCACCACACACTTGGTGTCTCTTGCCTCGCTTACAAAGCACTTGAGAATAAGAATAGGAAAAGAAGAAAGGCAATCGAAGCGACAAGAGCGCAAATGAACACAAAAATCTCTTTCTCACAAGCCACTAAGTGTTTGGAATGAATTTAGGACTCGGAGAGGATTTGACCTTTTGTATTGTGTCTTAGAATGAATGCTAGAGCTCTTGTATTGAATATGATCTTCAGAAAACTTGGATCCCCAAGGTTGTGGTGGTTGGGGGTATTTATAGCCCCCAACCACTTTGGTAGCCGTTGGGGAGGCCGCTGGTGATGGCTGCACCGGACAGTCCGGTGCGCCACCGGACATGTACTGTGCGCTGTCTGGTGCGCCGCCACATCACCCGACCGTTAGGGTTCGGAGCGAAGTCCGTTGGAGCTTTGTCCTCTTGCGGCACCGGACAGTCCGGTGCCCTCTGACTTCCTGCTCTGACTTCTGCGCTGCATTGTTGATCTGTCAGAGTCAACCGTTGCGCGCAGATAGTCGTTGCTCCGCTGGCTCACCGGACATTCCGTTGGCACACCGGACAGTCTGGTGAGTTATAGCAGAGCGCGCTTTCGTTTTCCCGAGAGTGGCTGGTTGACACCTATACGGCCCTGGTGCACCGGACACTGTCCGGTGCGCCAATCTTCAGCACATTCAAGTCCTTTGCTCCGTTTCAAATTGAGTCCCTAACTTGATTTTTTATTGATTTGTGTTGAACCTTATGCACCTGTAATATATGAGTTCTAGACAAACTAGTTAGTCCATTTGTTTGTGTTGACTATCAACCACTAGAATTAATTGTAGGAAATGGATAACCATATTTCCCTTTCAGTTCCCTCCGGGAATTGCGGGTGACGGGGATCGCAGATGGAAGGGTGAGGAGCGCGCGAAGGGGAGGATGTCGGGGTGTGGAGAGGGGCATAACCGTGCATTATAAACATCTACATTGTAGTATTAAGTAGTAGTAAAGATTTATCTAAATATGAACAGGAAAAAAAGGGACACAAAATATTTTGGGATATGGAGTAGCGGCTACGCTAGCCAGCCGCTTGCGGGTTCTGTGCTACTAATTGGGAGCCGACTGATATGATGTTTAATTTCTAAAAACTAATTTTAGTCTCTTAATTTTAATTTTTTTAATTTCTGAATGAATAAACATATGAATTAAAATATAGATAATCTCTCTATTAATCCGGATATTTAGCTATTAGTAAATGAGACTAAAATTCCAGAACTATGAATTACAGAATTAAGGGCAGTTTGGTTCGTGGCTAACTATGCCACACTTTGTCTAAGGTTAGTCGTTCGAATTGAATAACTAATCTTAGACAGAAAAGTCAGGCAAAGTGTGGCAAGTGAGGCTGCGATCCAAGCCCTTAGTCTATAGAAACTGACGCGCTTCGTGCGATTCCGCTCTTGTTCGCGGAAATCGGCATCCTCCCGGCTACCCCGGGCCGGGAATCGAAAAGGCTGCCGTGTTCTCCACTTCTCCGCCTTACCCTGCTCTCCTGGACCTCCGACGCACCCCAAACACCGCAGAGATGCAGAACCCTAGCGGCCACCACCCCGCGACGGCCGCCCCGACGTCGGCGCCGTCCAAGGGCAAGTCGTCGGCGCCGAACCCTAGCGGCAACCACGCTGCGACGCCGGCGCCATCGGGGACGCCTTCCAAGGGCAAGTCGGCGGCAGCGCAGGCCGCGGCTTTGGGCCACGGTTCCTCCTCCCACCACCACTCTGCCGGCGGTGGCGGTGGTGGCGCTGACGCGTCCGCCACCACCCTCAAGCGCAAGCGCGGCGTCTTCCAGAAAGACCGTAAGGGACGCTTACTCATTACTGGGCAAATTTTTAGCCTTTGTTGTTCTGTCACTTAGGCATTCAATTCAGTTGCTGCTCATCCTCAATTTTATGTGTTATAGTATAATTTTTGTTGACGTTCTTGCAGTGCAACACATGATGTATGGCTTTGGGGATGATCCAAATGTGAGTTTACTGAACAACTTCCTGTTAAATTCCTTAATTTATTCTTTTAAATATATGCTGCGAGCAATAAGCCATTCTATGTAGTTCAGAGCAGTAATTTACATTGCAAGTGATGTTTAAAAGGTGTCTTGTGGTAGTGATGATAATATGCATTGAACCTTTATTTTGCAATGCTTATGTATGATTATTTAAATATCTTCCACGTAAGAGGCAGATGGTTTTTTTCCTTAGAAACAGAAATTGGATTCTTTGCTCATATGTGGTGTTTTTTATTTTGCAGCCACTTCCAGAAACCGTTGCACTTGTGGAAGACATTGTTGTGGAATATGTCACTGACCTGGTAAGCTTATTTTGTGTTTCTATGATTTTGTCTTTTGTGCTATATCTGCTGAGTTGCTATGCGTACTGATTGTAAGGCCATGTGAATGGAAACAAAAAGGCTTTGACCTTGTTTTTAATGGTTCTGAATGTGAAATGTTATTCCTGTTTCAACAATCAATATTTGTTACCTGCTTGAACTGCGTGTTCTGATGTTCTTGAAAGACAAGTTTTGAACCACTGTGTTTGCCATTATTGATAGCTTCGTGATGTTTTAAGATTCTTTTTTGTGGTGTACATATGCAATGTGCCCATTTTTGCACAGTATCTAAAGCTTGTGCTAGTTTGCTAACGTAACTTAACTTGTAGTTTCTCACTGGGTAACTGGGTAACAAGTTTCCACTAATCTATGCTGTGCCCAATGTCCACATTTATCCCGCAAATTTTATCTTTCATCATAAAACTTTGGTAGTTGTTGTTGCTTCTGCATTGTGCTTAAGATTGGAACTTATACTACACATGGATTTGTTCGCCTCAAGCAGTTGAATCAGGGCTTTGTTGAATGATTCAGAACCCTGTTTGACCAACTGCTACAATGAGTTCCTACTGATTACAGAGTTACTCCCTCAGTTCCAAAATAGATGACTTTGTAAAAAAAGGGCGTACCTAGTGCCATAGGCTTCCCGCACTGTGCGGGATCTAGGGAAGGGTATCTTTAATTGCCAAGCCTTACCCGCATAATATGCAGAGGCTGGGGCTCGAACCCAGGACCTTCGGTTACAGACGGTAGCCTCTACCGCTGCACCAGGCCCACCCTTCTAAAATAGATGACTTTGTATGATTCAAATTTTATCCCTAAATACCTGACATTCTCGGTGCATCTTTCTCTTCTCCCAATACACCTTTTTCTTTCCCAACATACATCTCTATCTCTCCTTGTTTTGTGCCACACCTTTTCATTATTCATTAATTCCCGTGTCCAAACCTAAAACGTCAAATATTTTGGGATGGAGGGAGTAAAATATTATTTGTTTCACCTGGGGCCCTCGTTTGGCCATTTTATTACTTGCATTATGTCACATGGAGCCCTGATTTGTCTATTTGATTTTTTTGTAACACACATTATATTTATTCATGCATTACGGAAATTATAGGCGGTTAAGTTAACCCATGAGCCCTTCCCCCATTTCCCATCCATATACATTCCCCACTTTTTACTTTTGAGCAAATTCATGTTCTTCAAAATATACACTGGTGTGCAGTTTCAGGTGAATGTGTGTGTGTGTGGGGGGGGGGGGGGGGGGGGATAACAATTATGTAGTAGATGACCACTGTACAAGTGTTCCTCTGAGTTAGTACATGGATAAAATCACAGGACAGTTTATATATACTGTTATTTGCAGCTTTATCATTCAGTGGATAAATGATGTCCCTTTTCTCAGGTGCACAAGGCGCAGAACGTTGCCTCAAAGAGGGGGAAGCTCCTGACAGAGGATTTTCTTTATCTTATACGCAAGGTGCATTGTCAGATCCCCCACCCAACACACACACATTTGATTCCCTTGCTTATTTGCAGTGCAGCTCACACTTTCGTCTGGTGTTTTAAGGATTTACGGAAACTGCACCGTGCTACTGAACTACTGTCCATGAATGAAGAGCTCAAGCAAGCAAGGAAAGCTTTTGACGTGGATGAAGAGACGCTGGCTACGACTAACATATGATGTCTTCCTAGTCGGAGAATCTGCGTGTTACTGTAACCAGTTGTACAATGCACTGCATGTGTCTGACAATTGTTGGCGTCGACTTGTAACTGTTCCGCTACAGACTTTAGCTATTTTCTTGACAGTTACTGCGTTAATGTCTGTATGCCCTGCTCAGTGAAGAAGTCCGCTGGTTCCACACATTCGCAATGTAAAAATGCACAGGTTTTTTTTTTGCTTGTTTTGAATAGGACAATTCATGAAAATTACTGGTGGAGGAGATATTTGGAAGTAAAATTGCCAGACAATTTACAGATTTACTGATGCATTCATTTTCTAGGTTTGAATCTGAGCAACAGCACTTCGAAAACAAAACATTCATGCTGCTATTGGCATGTTTACCTATGTTCTAGGCAACTATCCCAAGATCTCAACTTGATGGTGGTCAAGTAAAAATGCTCATTAGCTTGGCCTTTTGATCATCAGTTAGGTCTTTGGGGAAAAGACTACCTCGAAAGTACATACAGGCCTCCCTTGTCGTTGCTATGGTACAGTGGCATGCCCTCTCGAACTTTCTAACTTGTGGTTTCGTGACCACCTGAAATTTTATGTCAATGAGCGAAGTTTATGTATTGCACATTTGCATTTTAACACAAGATAATTTCTTGCAGGGTATAAAACTGAAAATTACTTCCAATTTACCTCGGTTTCGATTTCCACGGCATGGTGTCAAGGTTCTTATGTTCTTTTCAAATCCAACAAGAACTTCTGGCTGCAAGAGAAATGAAAGCTGGGTTTACAACAGATCTAATGTAAGAGTAAGAGCACGAAAAAACTGATTTGGTCCTCTGAGTCCAATCAAACCTTCGACCAAAGTCCGATCTGTATAATTAGTAATTTCTGCCTAGGTAGCACAGTTAACGAGGAAACAAGATTGAGTGAACAGTACCACTGAGATTTCACTGTTCTAAGTAGGCTGTTGCTTTTTATTCTGAAGCGGTCATGCCGTGCTGTCCAAATTTAAACTGCCCAAACAAATGAATTTGTCATTTAGCAAGTTCATCATTCCTTACCGTAGTATGTATAAAAAAGTACGAACATAAAGTTGATAATAGTCGGTTGCCCGCGCGTTGCGACGGCTTACAACAATACCCACATAAACTATTCATAAAAAAATTGAAGATTTTTTATTGATTGTCTCCACTCTTTGTATAATATTTTTTTGATTTGGCTAACTGATGTTATTATTTACTCCATACAATATGTCTTTGTTGGCGTTTCGACCCGGGGGGTCTCTGGTGTTAGGATTTATGGGCTTGGCCCAGTTAAGAAATTCTAATACATCCCAGGAAAATCTCAAAAGCCCATACAAGTGGATGGCTAGGGAATTGGTGGAACCAATAGCACCATATTGCTAGTTCTAGTGGAGTAGAGCTAGCTTAAATATGGAAGCCACACTCACTCACCAAGTCATGGATGAGAGGAGAGAGTGTGGAGAGCCACACGCGCGCGTGCTCGCTCGCCTCGCCTGGCTGGAGCGAAGGGCGCGGGCGCGGGCGCACGACATGCGCGTGAGTGGTCCGCCGAAATCCGGCCCCTCGCCTTGCGGGGGCGCGGCTTCCTTTTGCCGTTTGATTTTTTGGTACTTACTCACCTGTTGCTAGAATGACCACTATTCGAGTACTACTTTCTTTGGCTGCCTCGTATGGTCTCCTTGTTCATCAGATGGATGTAAAGACAGCTTTTCTTAATGGAGAGCTGGACGAGGAAATCTATATGGAACAACCTAATGGATTTGTAGTAAAGGGTCAAGAAAGCAAGGTGTGCAAGTTACTGAAATCTTTGTATGGTCTGAAGCAAGCACCAAAGCAGTGACATGAGAAGTTTGACACGACTCTAACGTCTGCAGGCTTTGCCATTAATGAGGCAGATAGGTGTGTATATTATCGCTGTGGTGGGGGCGAAGGAGTTATATTGTGCTTATATGTTGATGATATATTGATATTTGGCACAAACATTGATGTGATCAATGAAGTCAAGTCTTTTCTATCAAAGAGTTTTGATATGAAAGATTTGGGAGAAGCTGATGTGATTCTAAACATCAAGCTGATTAAGGCAGATGGTGGGATTACTCTCTCGCAATCTCACTATGTTGAAAAGGTTTTGAAGTGATTTGGCTTCTCTGAGTGCAAACCTTCTCCAACACCTTATGATCCCAGTGTGACACTACGAAAGAACAAGAGAATTGGTTTAGACCAATTGAGATACTCTCAGATTGTCGGTTCACTCATGTATCTTGCTGGTGCAACAAGGCCCAATATCTCGTTTGCTGTGAGCAAATTGAGTAGGTTCATGTCAAACCCCGGGACTGATCATTGGCATGCACTTGAGCGGGTTATGCGCTACCTGCAAGGTACAATGAGTTATGGAATTCACTATTCTGGTCAGCATGCAATACTTGAAGGATATAGTGATTCGAACTGGATATCTGATGCAGACGAGCTTTATGCCACCAGTGGTTATGTCTTTACTATTGGTGGAGGTGCGGTATCATGGAGGTCTTGCAAGCAGACCATTTTGACGAGGTCAACCATGGAAGCCGAGCTAGCTGCACTTGACACAGCAACCGTTGAGGCAGAATGGTTGCATGAACTCTTGATGGACTTGCCGGTGGTTGAGAAACCAATACCAGCTATCCTTATGAACTGTGACAATCAGACAGTGATTGCTAAAGTGACGAGTTCTAAGGATAATGGAAAGTCATCAAGACATGTCAAAAGACGTTTGAAGTCTGTCAGAAAGTTGAGAAACTCCGGAGTTATAAGTGTGACTTATATTTCAACAGATAAAAATCTGGCAGATCCTTTTACCAAGGGACTACCACGTAATGTGATAGAAATCGCATCGAGAGAGATGGGTATGAGACCCGAATAAAGTTGCCATGGTGGAAACCCAGTCTATGTGATCGGAGATCCCGTGAATTAGGTCCTGGGAAGAACAAGCCATTGGTGAACTGAGGAGAGTAACCTTTGACCCTCTCTAAGTAAAGATGCAATACTCTCAAATGCTGTAAGGCAGGTTGGCTTTGTGCCTTAATGTGTTCTGTTGGCTTGTATTAGCGAAGATGTTGTCCTGCAGAACATTCTTTGAAAGAACACACCTATATGAGTTAGACTGTCTAACGTCGCAGTCTATGAGATTTGGGTGATCTCTAGTAAACTCATGAAGAGATCTTGGAGTACGACGTATATGCTCCACCCGAGAAGGGGACTACTGGTAGCCAAGTACTGGTCATGACTTCAAGTGAAACCCATTCACGCAAAACTTGCAATTCAAGGCATAGTCCGTTGTCCAAGTTGTGGGTTGGTGTAGCTTGGAGTTCTAGGCGGAAGTTCAACTTAACAGTCTCTGCTGAAAAACTAGTATATTAAACAGTAGTGAACAGTGGCGAAAATTGCAGATGGACATTTGAGATCTGGTGGGGGATTGTTAGGATTTATGGGCTTGACCCAGTTAAGAAATTCTAATAAATCCCAGGAAAATCTCAAAAGCCCATACAAGTGGATGGCTAGGGAATTGGTGGAACCAATAGCACCATATTGCTAGTTCTAGTGGAGTAGAGCTAGCTTAAATATGGAAGCCACACTCACTCACCAAGTCATGGATGAGAGGAGAGAGTGTGGAGAGCCACACGCGCGCGCGCTCGCTCGCCTCGCCGGGCCGGGCCGGGGCGGGGCGGGGCGAAGGGCGCGGGCGCACGACATGCGCGTGAATGGTCCGCCGAAATCCGGCCCCTCGCCTTGCGGGGGCGTGGCTTCCTTTTGCCGTTTGATTTTTTGGTTACTTGGCTGTTACGCTTATCCTAAACGATCGCTATAAAATCTCAACTTATTGCGAGATTTTCGTGGGCGGATAAGCTCGGGGGTCGCAGACTCGGCCCTATAAAAGGAGCCTGGCAGCCAGCCTCCAGATCATCCCTGTTTAGCTTTCGCCTCTCTTCATAGTTGAGCCGCCTTTTAGTTTCCTTCGTCCCGACCGCAGAGGTGCATCTGCGATCAGGAGAGCAGGTCTCCGAAACCCTTCGTCTTCTAGATCCTGCACCGGGAGAGGGCGAATAAGGTTTTTGGGAAGCGTCTTCACGCGACCGCTCGTGATCTTCTGACCTCGTCGACCCTGCTGATTCGGTACTTCGACATCGTCGACCCTGCTGATTCCGGCGCGCGCCATCTATCAGTAAGTCTAATCAGTACGCATCATCTGATTTGGCTTTTATTTCAATTCTTCTGATTTGGTCATGATTTATATTCGGAATTTAATTTGGAATTTGTCTAATTATTCAACATCTGGACCAACGAGTAAATTTGTCGTTGCGTGTCCCAGCCCAGATGGGTTGGCGCGAGATAGAACACAAGGGGGGAAAACGCGGCTCGTGTTATCCTGCGCCAGGGGGATGCACTCGTAGTAGGGTTACAAGCGCTCGCGAGGGAGAGAGCGTGAGTCTGTTCGTCAGTCCGTTCTCCCGCGCGACCCTCCCGCATGGAGGCCCTCGACCTTCCTTTTATAGATGCAAGGAGAGGGTCCAGGTGTACAATGGGGGGTGTAGCTAGGCGCTAACGTGTCCGGCAGAGAGGTGCTGGAGCCCTGTGTACATGCCAACGTGGCTGTCGGAGAAGTGCTTGAGCCCCGCGTAGGCGATAACGTGGCCGTCGGAGAAGTGCTTTAGCCCTGCGTAGGCGACAACGTGGCCATCGGAGAAGTGCTTGAGCCCTGTAGAAGTACAGCTGTTGGTGCTGCTGGGATCTTGCTGACGTTTCCTTGCTTCCGTAGGGGGCTGAGAACCGCCGTCGTCATGGACGCACGCGGGGAGCCATCATTACTCGTTACCGGGGCGAGCCAGATGGGACGCCGGTCTTGTTCCCCGTAGCCTGAGCTAGCTAGGGGTAGGGTAATGATGTATCCCCCATGGCGCGGTCGGTCCGAGCCCAAGGTTGGGCGAGGCGGAGACTTCTCCCGAGGCCGAGCCCTGCGGTCGGGCGAGGCGGAGACCACCTTCCGAGGCCGAGGTTGAGGCCGAGCCCTGGGGTCGGGCGAGGCGGAGACCACCTTCCGAGGCCGAGGTTGAGGCCGAGCCCTAGGGTCGGGCGAGGCGGAGCTTCCTGTTGCGCCTGAGGCTGAACTTGGCTGTTGTCAGCCTCATCCTGGTGGGTGGCACAGCAGTCAGAGCGGAGCGAGCGGCGCTGTTTTCCTGTCAGGTCGGTCAGTGAAAGGGTGAAGTGACTGCGGTCACTTCGACCTTGCCGACTGAGGCACGCGTGTCAGGATAAGGTGTCAGGCGATCCTTGCACTAAATGCGCCTGCGATACGGTCGGTTGGAGAGGTGATTTGGCCAAGGTTGCTTCTCGACGAAGCCTGCTCGAGTTGGGCCTCGGGTGTGCCGAGGGTGCGCCCACTGCCTGAGGAGGCCCTCGGGCGAGACGTAACTTCGTCCGGGGCTACAGTTCCCGCCCGAGGCTGGGCTCGGGTGAGGCGAGATCGCGCCCCTTGGGTAGACGAAGCCTTGACCTGAACTGCGCCCATCAG
Source organism: Zea mays (assembly GCF_902167145.1). Classification (NCBI taxonomy): domain Eukaryota; kingdom Viridiplantae; phylum Streptophyta; class Magnoliopsida; order Poales; family Poaceae; genus Zea; species Zea mays. Next base: position 64,342,803 of record NC_050098.1, read on the forward strand.
TCTCTGCAGCTTGTACTGATGGTGGTTACCAGCCGTGTTTAGGAGTGTTGGGGGTACCCCTAATTACGGTACCCGACAGTCTTGGTACAACACGGCTAATAAGGTGAGTGATTTGAAAAGGGTTCACAACGACTGACTGAATGAACAGAAATTATAAAATGACATAATTCCATCATATAGAGACCAAATAAGACAAAGTTTGTGAGCTCAGGTTTCTAAAATAAGTCCCATGAAGTCAAATTTATAAAAAAATAGATCAAAATTTGGAGTGATTGCTAAAGTCAAGCGTCAATTAAAACTGGATGCGCTCCATATAAATTATGCTACTTCGTAGTAATTACTAATGTTTAAAACCAACAAATAACCTTTCATTTTGCTGTTAGTGTGACAAATCATTGTTGCTCCATCCAATTCAGCAACCTCAAACACTATGTAGTCCATTGCGCCAATGTGGTCTCAGAAACGACCTAATATTTGCAAGAGCCAAGAACGTAGTGCCGTGCTTGGGCTATAGCCTCGGCCCATAGTGCTGGCCCGGCCCGACACGATTATTTTTTTATTTTACAAAAAACGTATATACCTATATACAATTTATATTCAATATTAAAAACATATTAGCATGATGTTTTACTTGTTAGACAACTTCACCCAGTGTCTCCCGTCCTTCTTCCATCAGGACATGGGTTTGCGACGGCTTACAACAATACCCACGTAAACTATCCACAAAAAAATCTCGATATTTTTTTATTGATTGTCTCTGCTCTTCGTATAATATTTTTTGATTTGGCTAACTGATGTTATTGTTTACTCCATCCAATATGTCTTGGTACAACACGACCAATGAAGTGAGCGATTAGAAGAGAGCTCACAACGTCTGAATAAACGAATATAGATTATAGAATGACATAATTCCACCATATAGAGACCAAATAAGAGAAAGTTTGCGAGCTCAAGTTTCTAAAATAAGTCACATGAACTCAAACTTATAAAAAAGATAGATGAAAATATGGAGTGGTTGCTAAAGTCAGTCATCAATAAAAACTGGATGCGCTCCATATAAATATGCTACTTCGTGGCAATTACTAACGTTTAAAACCAACAAATAACCTTTTATTTTACTGTTAGTGTGGCAAATCATTGTTGCTCCATCCAATTCAGCAACCTCAAACACCATGGAGTTTATTGCGCCAATGTGGTCTCAGAAACGACATAATGCTTGCAGAACCAAGAACGTTGTGTCGTGCTTGGGTTGTAGCCTCGGCCCGTAGTGTTGGTCCGTCCCAACACGATTATATATTTTTTATTTTACAAAAAAACATATATACATATATATAATTTATATTCAATATTAAAAATATTTGAGCATGATGTTATACTGGTTAGACAACTTTACCTAGTGTTTCCCGCTCTTCTTCCATCAGGGCATGGGTTCGAATCCCACCTCCTGCACCGTTTTTTAACATTTTACGCTGATTTAATCAAATGGGCCGATGGGCTAACGGGCTGGCCCGGCACAGTCAGCAGGCTGACATGACGTGCCTAGGCCAGAGTTGTGGCCCGCGCGCGTCTAGCCTCCCAACAGTCTAACGGGCTGGCCCGACACAGTCAGCAGGCCGACATGACGTGCCTGGGCTAGAGTTGTGGCCCGCGCGCGTCTGGCCCATGCCAGGTCGCCGTTTGGCCATGTATAGGCGTGCAACGGATTAATTTGAAATATCTGTGAGGGGTTATTTATAAAAATATGACGCGGGACGACCGTTGAAACTAGTGCTTTAAGTATAGTATAGATATGTCCTTGTGATTTGAGTTTGTGAATTGTTAATGAAGTAACATTTCAGTTGAGTCGGGTTGACTAATTGTGGCGTGGGTATATGCAATATGTCTTTTGGCTTGTGATGTGTAAATGTGAAGTCTGGAAGTGGTGGTCAACGACGAAGAAGATTATACGGATCTTGCTAATGGACCAGGAGCGATTAAGGACAAACGCTAGAACTTGACTAGGGGACTGGAGAAACATGTGACTAGTTGTAGCGGCTGACTGTAACACCCGAAATCCTGTGCTGAGAATTATAAATGTTTCTCTAAGAGATTTGAGATAAAATGATTTCTAATAAAGATTTCCATCTCTATAAAATATAATAATAGGCAAGAATGTGGTATTCAAAGCATAGATCTAAAACTTAAAGCTAGAAGTTGGAGCAGCAAATAAGGGAGAGACTTTCAAACTAATTATTATTTCTTTTAATCAAAACCATCCTTAAAAATAATTGAACTAAAATAATTCATGAGAAAGATTATATATTAACATAGCGTAAGTAAATATAACTAAAGAGGATTATTTATCTTAAGTGTGCATTCAAAGATAATATTTCCTTAAAAGAAGTAATATGTATATAATCCATCATTAAAGCATTTATCTAAATGGATACAAATAAATAAAAGAAATAAGTAAAATTATGCATCATGCTTGACCTTTGGGTGTGAATTCTTGTATTCAAAACTGAATCTAAAATTGAATTATGAAAATTGAAAACTAAAATCAGAAAAGATCAAAAGAAAGGAGAAAATAATAGGGGAATAACTTGTTCATGGACCTGGAATGCTCTCCTCGGCCCATTTATACTTGCCAGCCGGCCCATCTGGTCCTTTTTCTTTCTCCGAATGGGCCAAAACCCTTCTCTGACCGCGCGGCCCATGGCGCCTACAATCACTGTTCGTGTGGCTTACCAGTGGGGCCCACCGAACAGAACCGTCTTCCTGCTCGGTTTGTTGCACCTGAATCCGATGGATCCGCCTAGGATTTCGGCCACGCCCCACCTCATCTCCATCAGACCCCCTTCCGTGGCTAGGCATAAAATCATGGCCCAAGCGCCCCTTGTCCATACCACAGAAACCTAGGCAAGCAAACTTTTAGCACGAGGGGTCATCGAGACTACTCCAATTCCTCGCCGGCGTTCAGAGCACTAGGACGATACGCAGTTACTCCGTGGGCAGAGCGCATCAGGGAGCACCACCAGGGTAGGGCGGAAACCTGCGCTGTGTCCAATCGGTGGTGGGGCGGTCGGTGGTGGCGCAATCGCTTGCCGGGGCCAGAATGTGGCTGCTAACCCACGTGGCGGCGTGGGTGGCCCTGCTCCTGCCTTCATCATTAGTGAGAGATTGCTTTACAAATTCAGTTTCGCTTTCTATACGCATAGAGCCTGGCTAGCACTGATTTGGAACACCGGCGTCTCGGGTCGCTAGTTCATCGGAGAGCACCGCTGTGTGCGCTCTAGCCACCGTCGTTGCTTGGGCAGGGATGGAAGATGTAGGTCCAGCGTTGGATCTGTGGCCAAGGGTTGAGATTACATGGCCGGATAACCGTTCACTACCTGCAATCTGGACCGTGGATCCATGATCGGTTGGTTGTGCGAAGACCTCTGCTGTTTAGAATCCGATCCGTTGATGGTAGATCCAAGAGCCTAGATGTCGTACTGGTTCGGATGCTGTCACACCCGAGTTTCGGGGGCACCAAGACCCGGGCGTGAAAAAAACACCAGGTGTGCTAGGACCAAGTCTCACACATATGATGAATAATGGTATAGAAACGAATGTCACATCTTTACTATATAATAGGAGTTCTGTACTAAATAAATAATTACATCATAAGGAGACAACGATCCAGCAACCCAAAGTTGACTCGGAGACGACGACCTAGACCACTCACGAACTCATCATAGCATCCTCCATGTGCCTCATCCTGCGGTACATGTTCTTGACCTGTGGGAGGGTGTGGAACAGCAAGAGTGAGCTCACATACGTTCATCGCTCAACAAATTGTGGGGAATAATGTGCATGAACTCGGCAAAGGTGGGAGCTCATGTGAAGTGTAAGGCTTACCAAAGAAGATGGTTAAAGCTGAACATTGCTTTTAAAGTTGGTCAAAATTTTATTAGCAATTACTAAGTATAAGTAGATACCAACCCAATTAAGTAGTAGAACAAAATAATAAGTAATCCCAATGTGATGCAAATGACAAATTGAATTTAATTCCATAAATTAATCATGTGAGTGTCCAAGCTGCTCATAACCGTGAGCACGACTAGTATACTAGTTTTACACTCTGTAGAGGTTGCACATCTTTACCCACAAGTCATGTTACCCATCTGCCAAGGGATCGTGACTTCCCATACACCTCTACCGAGGAGGCGAGGTAGGGTAACACTACGAGGCCTTTACAAAGTTCCACTAGCTTCAGAAAACCCACTACAGTTTCTAGAAAGCTCCAATGCAGGGACCCCTCGCCTGACCGCCATCGGAGCAAAATCAACCTAAGAGCCTCCCTACACTGACCACTCCCCTACAGCCCTTGCCCCTTTCGGGGTAGGGTAGTCCTCCACTAGCTTTCCTAATTAGTCAACCAAGGGCGTCCCATACCACCCTTGTGGTAGCACTGTTTTCCCGGGTGGTTCTCCATGTTCCAATTAACATAATGATCTTATCATGAACAATGAATAACAAACTGATAATAAAAGTATGATCATGAATAATATATATCTCTATACCCAAAACCACATAAAAGCAATATAAGGTACTACCCAAAAATTCAGTGGTAAACAAGGTATAAAGATAGCCAAACTAGGGTAACCTATTGGGTCCCATCAAAATTAACCTATGCAGATCATTATGATTAATAAGAACATGATTGGCTAAAAAGAAGTGATCAAGGGACTTGAGATTCCAGGTACCAATTTCCTCTTAAAGTGACTCGTAACCTCGCTCTAGTCGTATCAATACAAACAAACATGGTATAGGCAAAATTAACATCACACCAAACATAAGAATAAACTGCATAATAATAAACTACATGTTGCTTCGAGATCGTGGGAACAAGAATCACTAAATTCAGAGTTACAGTTAAGGAGTTATGATTTATGGAAGATAAATGTGATTTAAATGTTAAACTATATTATAAATTGGTTAATGTACATCATATGAGGAAATATACTCCAAATAGTTAAGTAAACTTTAATCCAGATTATAACATGTTTAGAAATCATATTATAGTCAAATCACTATCATGGTCTAGTTTAACTTTGGTTAAAAGGTATAATATACTAAACATAGGCTAACAAATATCTAATTATAAAATATGTTCTATGGTACAATTAATGTTGCCACTATGTAGACAATATTTTTATGAAGCTAACGCAATTTGAATGGATCAAATCGGAGTTAGAACAAAGAAATTATAAATTTCTGAAGTTATTTAGTACTTATAATAGAGTAATTCAAGTGAATAATTTTAAATTAAGTTTCATGGCTAAACAAAGGTACTAGGTGATAAACAATATTAATGCAACAGGAACGAATCAATTTGGAGTTAAAACGGATGAGATATCGACTAAACAATATTCTAGGTTATTTAGAATTAATTTTATACCTAAAAATGACTTCTAGGGGTTTATATGCAAAGTCTCCATTTAAATCTATTTTCTTTTCATTGAAAATGGATGGCGGGTTCTATTCTAAAGGAAGGTGGGGTTTTTTTTGCAAAACCGACGCACCGAAAGGGTATCCACGAATTCTGGCCGCACGATCAAAATCTGATGGCCTGCAATAGATCACGAACTAGTACGTGGCAGTCGCTACCAGATCAGGATCCGACGGCCCAAATTTTATAAGGTCTGCATGCCATCCTACACGATGATACAACGATCGACGGCCATGATTACCAGTGACGAAGGGTTACGCAGTCGTCTAATCCACACCGTAGGTGACTGATCCCACGACCGAACACCATCTTCCTCACGCGCACACAACGCGATAGAGCACTCTCCCCCATGGCGGCGCATATGACCGGTGACCAGTGCGACGCCCAGAGCCCCAACTGGTACCCTGAATGGTTCTACGCACATCTAGAGACAAAGGTGAAACTGTGGAAGCAATTCTTAGGTGCTTAACGCTCAATTAATCCTTGCGCGAGACTTCAACTGCCCCCGGCGAACCTCTTCACTACCCATCACAAGCAATACGCCGGTGAACTAGGGAGACCATCACGGCGGCCCCCAATTCCCCCGCCCCCCGCCTACGGGTACTGCTCCTAGATGTTTGATGGTCGGTACAGAGCGGCTACGGGGGTCCCCATAAATACCCCGCAACGATGAGATGAGCATGCACAGATCGGATCAAGTAGGAGAACCCGCCCGATTCGCGCGTTCGGTTCAACAAACTTCAATCTGTTGGTAGGAGATCGAGCTGATAGGCGTGACCCACCCGGTCGGATCGGTCTTCAATTGAAGACACAACTGACTAGAGCGGCCCACATGTCGGCCACCCACAACAACCGGCGCAGCCAGCGAGGAGGTTGACACAGCGGGCCCCACATGTTGGTGACCCAGACATGGATCGCGGGCCATGCAGGTGCGGGGTGAGGTGGGCCGGCTGGCCAAAGGGAAAGAAGGGAGTTGGACCGCGATGAGGAAAAATCGGCCCATGCGCATGTGATTCATTTTCTCCTTTTTCTTTATTTTCTTTTATGTTTTCTAGATTCTCTTCATATTATTTATAAATTCAAATCTAGTTTCAAAATTTCAAACTTAAAGTGATTATACAAACCAAAAGAGTTCAGCATGAATGTAAGGTATGCATTATTTTTATTTAGGCAATCATGTTAAATATGCAATGCGCACCAAAGAAAATAAATCAAAATTTGAAAACCTTTCTTTTTGTTATTTCCAGTTTATTTCTAAATTCAAAGATTTGAACAAAGTTTTATTTTCTGGTTTGAACTTTCAAATTCCTAAATATCAAACACAACTTTATTGAGGATATATTTTCTGCTATTTGCATTAATACTATTTTTCTTGCTATAGTGTGTATCATTTCCCTTCTCTTTTCTTTTCTATTTTCCATTCATACTTTCCAAACTTAAACTTGTTTTCACAATTTTGAGTACAAATACAGAAATACAAGAACCTCAGCATTAGATGCCTATTTCCGTATTTATTTATTTGTTATTTGACTACCTTAATTCCTATTAATTGAATTATGCACAAAGAAAGAAAACTAGATAGTCTCTAAGGGTTCCATAATCCTAAAACCCTAAATCATAATATTTATTTATTTATATCTTTATTTTTTTCTGATACAAATTTTGGGCTTTACAAATGCTACCCCCTTAATAGAAATATCGTCCTCGAGATTCGAAAGAAAAGGGATACAGAAGGATTGGTTTGTAGTTCAACTTTTAGTCTATAATTGGTTCTAAAAATCTAGAGTCTCATTTTTTAGTCTATAGTGGGTGATTAAGAGCATAGGTACATTATAATCATGTGTCTTGCTATTAGCAAAGAAAGTTGAGGTAGGAAAGATCAAGGCAAGTACAAGAAAGATTTTGGCAAGGGAAGACTCCATCATGAGTAGTGGGTCTTGATTCATCTGATGATCTAGCTTGGTCTTTGAGGACTTGAGTTGGTGCTTATCCTTCCTTGGTGAGGTTGACCTCTCTTCTCCGGTCTAGGTCTCATTGATTCGAGGTTAGTGTATATCATCGGGGTTGGGGAATATGGGTGAGATGGACTACATGATGTAGGTCAAAAGTTTGTTTGATGTTAGGTGGGGGTTGATAGATTATGCAATCCATTATGACTCTACTAGTTGAGTTAGATCTTCTGCTCATGGTGGAGTTGGTCTAATGTACCAAGTTAAGTTAACACCTGGCTAGTAGGGTCTAATCTCTTCTACCAGTATCACTAATCTGTTTAAGTAGAACACATTAGATTAGTTTAGTAGATGGCTATGAGTTAAATGAGATTAGTCAGAATCTGGTTTGGTTGTTTTGCTTCTGAATGGTTTGGATAGGTTATGTAACCTATTATGTAGGTCAAGTTGTTGGGTATGGCCGAGTTGATCTAAGTCACCAATTTAGGCGTAAGTGGATTAGGAGTATGGCCTTATCTTTTGTACCCGCATTAAGTAACTCACTCTAGATTAGATCATAATAGATTAAATAGAATCTAGATTAGGTTGGTATGACTAGATTAAGTTAGATAGATCTACCAGGGTAGAATATATATTATTAGGATATGTTAGAATCTTTTGAGATGGGATGGATTATACGGTGAAGGTAAGTCAGATTCTCTGTTAGGTTAAAACAAATGGTTATGCAACTATCAGATGGTTAAGGTAGTTGCATAAGGTCAGGTAGTTGTATATGGTAAAGTTGGTCTAGGGCACCAATTTTAGGTTAGATTGGTATAACTAGATTAGACTACATAGAATCTCATTAATTTTAATTAGATCATGGTTGTTACACTAGGATGAGATAAGTATAGGGTGTAGGATAAGATGAGGTAAGGTAGAATCTTTTCAAGATAGGATGGTCTACAATATAGATCAATTTATTTACTTTATTTGCTTTTTTACATATTTTTTTGTATACCCTTATGCATATGTAGATGTAATTGTGGATATTACTCCACAACTCATCACACTCAATCAAAAATCCAAATCAGACAAGTATCATAAGAACAAACATTGAAGCACATAGATACCTAAAAAATAGTTTTGTTTTTGTTCCTGTGAGTAGGTCTCCTATTCCTAAAGGTCATTTTAGGTACATGATTTCAAAGTGTGAAATCCACATTTGTCTTTAGAAGGAAAAGGTAAGAGTATTCAGAGTAGAGCGGGAATAGATGAGAAAAGATTAAGAAAAGTTTAGAAAGAATTAGAGTAGTAAAGGTAAGTATGTAAGGGTTGTCCAGTTCTATCTAGGTTTCATCCTGCAGTCAACATTCCCTCTGATACCACTTCTGTCACACCCGGGTTTCGGGGGCATCAAGACCCGGGCGCGAAATAAACACCAGGTGTGCTAGGACCAAGTCTAACACATATGATGAATAATGGTACAGAAATGAATGTCACATCTTTACTATATAATAGGAGTTCTATACTAAATAAATAAATAATTACATCATAAGGAGACAACGATCCAACAACCCAAAGTTGACTGAGAGACGATGGCCTAGACCACTCACGAACTCATCACAACATTCTCCACGCGCCTCATCCTGGGTACCTGTTCTTGACCTGTGGTGGGTGTGGGACAGCAAGAGTCAGCTCACATACGTTCATCGGTCAACAAGTTGTGGGGAATAATGTGCATGAACTCGGCAAAGGTGGGAGCTCATGTGAAGTGTAAGGCTTACCAAAGAGGATGGTTAAAGCTGAGCATTGCTTTTAAAGTTGGTCAAAATTTTATTAGCGATTACTAAGTATAAGTACATACCAACCCAATTAAGTGGTAGAACAAAATAATAAGTAATCCCAATGCGATGCAAATGACAAATTGAATTTAGTTCCATAAATTAATCATGAGTGTCTGAGCTGCTCATGACCGTGAGCACGGCTAGTATACCAGTTTTACACTCTGCAGAGGTTGCACATCTTTACCCACAAGTCATGTTACCCATCTGCCAAGGGATCACGACTTCCCATACACCTCTACCGAGGAGGCGAGGCAGGGTAACACTACGAGGCCTTTACAAAGTTCCACTAGCTTCAGAAAACCTGCTACAGTTTCTAGGAAGCTGCAATGCAAGGACCCCTCACCTGACCGCCATCGTAGCAAAATCAACCCAAGGGCCTCCCTACACTGACCACTCCCCTATCGCACTTGCCCCTTTCGGGTAAGGTAGTCCTCCACTAGCTTTTCTAATTAGTCAGCCAAGGGCGTCCCATACCACCCTTGTGGTAGCACTGTTTTCCCGGGTGGTTCTCCATGTTCCAATTAACATAATGATCTTATCATGAACAGTAAATAATAAACTTATAATAAAAGTATGATCATGAATAATGTATATCTCTATACCCAAAACCACATAAAGCAATAGTAAGTACTACCCAAAAATTCAGTGGTAAACAAGGTATAAAGATAGGCAAACTAGGGTAACCTATTGGGTCCCATCAAAATTAACCTATGCAGATCATTATGATTAATAAGAACATGATTGGGTAAAAAGAAGTGATCAAGGACACAACTTGCCTGGGACTTGAGATTCCAGGTACTAACATGATCTTCAAGTGACTCGTAACCTCACGCTAGTCATATCAATACAAACAAACATGGTATAGGCAAAATTAACATCACACCAAACATAACAATAAACTGCATAATAATTGTCGAGTACCGTAATTAGGGGTACCCCCAATACTCCTAAACACGGCCAGAAAACATCTTCAGAACAAACCATACACGGCTGATAAAGCGTGGTTCAAGTCAGGGCCTCGTCTGCCGAGGGACGCGACCTCATCCGAGCCCAGCCTCGGGCGGGAACAGTAGTCCCGGCCGGATTCACGTCTCGCCCGAGGGTCCCCTCAGTCAGCAGACGCACCCTCGGCTCGCCCAAAGCCTAGCTTGGGCAGACTTTGTCGTGCAGCGACCTTGGCCAAATCGCTTTACCAGCCGACCGTATCGCATGTGCATTTAATGCGAGGATCGCCTGACACCTTATCCTCACACGTGTGCCTCGGAAGAAGATCTCCGCCTCGCCTGACCCTAGGCCTCGGCCTCGGCCTCGGGAAGAGTCACAACCTCGCCCAAGCCCAGCCTCGGCCTCAGGAGAAGTCTCCATCTCGCCTGACCTGGGCCTCGGATCGACTACACTACAGGGGATACATCATTACCCTACTCCTAGCTAGCTGCCTCAGGCTATAAAGGAACAAGACCGGTGTCCCATCTAAGGTTACTCCGGTAACAGGTAATGATGGTTCCCCACGTGCGCCCATGACGTCGGATTGCTCTCAACCTCCTACAGAAGCAAGACAACGTCAGCAGGATCCATGCCACGCCAACAACTGTGCTTCTACAGGGCTCAAGGCGCTTCTCCGATGGCCATGTTAGCTCGCAGCTACACCCCATTGTACAGCTGGGCATCTCCTTGTATCTATGAAAGGGGATGTCCAGGGCCTTCCTAAGGCACGTGGTGGATCACACAACACACCACGCGAGACGCTTGTAACCCCTACTACGAGCACCCCGGTGCGAGATAACATAAGCCACATTTCCCTCTTGTGTTCCATCTTGCATCAACCCATCTGGGCAGGGACACGCAGCAACAAATTCACTGGTTGGCGGATGGATCTCGCGGGTCCGAAACGCTGACAGTTGGCGCGCTAGGTAGGGGATCGCTGCGTGTTAACGAACACTTTCCCGTTGAGTTCCAGATGGGTAGCCTCCAGCAGCCTCTTCAGCCGGGGACACTGCTCCGCTTCGGGAGTCTCGAGTTCATGTCCCTTGACGGCAGCTACGACATGGTACTCCTCCCCCCGCAGCGCGACAGCAACAACGGTCGTCGACTCGCCCGGCAGCGGCGAACTCGACGATGGCTTCCCACCGTGGCAGAAGAGGAACACCCGGGTTTGTCCTGCCACCCTCCTTGCCGGAGGAGGAGGAGGAGACGGGGCAACCGTGGCCATGCAGGAGGCGGCACCTCATCAGCTGTCGGGCCAGAGCGAGTCGACGACACCGGCACCCCTGCGGGGGCCATGTCGGGCGTTGTCCTCGCACCTGAGACAACGATGGGTGCCGCTTCCCCGCAACGTGCCAACCTCGAGCGGACTGATGACGCCAGCACCCTCGCAAAGGACTTGCTGGGCATTAGCCTCGTACCTGAGATAACGGTGCAGTCCGTCCCCGACGTGACTTCGCCACCGTCCATCGACCAAGAGGTACCGTCCGTTTTCCACCTTATCCCTTTTAGATTCAGCTTCGATCCACCAAGCGACCCCGCTTCGGTGAGCGCCTTCGTAAAGGAATATCCTAACCTTCTGGGGTACCATATGTGGTCATCTTGGGTCCGACTGACGGCCGTCTCAACCTCCGGACTCGCGGGTTCCGAGGAAGATGACGACTCCAACTTCGGTTGGGATTTCTATGGACTCAGTGATCCTAGTGCCATGCGAGGCTTCATGTCCGCATGTGACTACTGCCTCTCCGGCTGCTCTGACGATGGCCATAGCCTCGGCGACGAGGGTTGCGACCCAAGCCGCGAGTGTTTCCACATCGATCAGGGGGATCACGGCGAGGACAACCACCTTGGCATGCTGCAAGATGACAACGCCCCCGTGCCTGCGTCTCGCGTTGACATCCCGCGGGAGCTAGCTGTGGTCCCAGTCCCTACAGGGGGTCAGGACACACAACTTGAGCAATTCCGCGAGATGCAGGCCAAGCTCGACGAAGAAGCAGGTCGGCTTGTGCAGCTCCGACAAAACATCGAGCAGGAGTGGGCAGGCCGAGCACTTGCCGAAGAAGCGCGTCATCGGGCCCGAGACGTCCAGCGCCATATCGTTGACAATGCCAGGGCAGGGCTGCCCCCGGCTTTCAGCGGTGTCGGCCAGAATCTAGCTGCAGCAGCGATGCTACTCCGAGCGATGCCGGAGCCATCCACCACCGAGGGGCGGCGTATCCAGGGCGAACTCAAGGGTCTCCTGGAAAACGCAGCGGTCCGGTGAGCCGAGAGCTCTGCCTCCCGAAGGCAAGGGTGCCCCTCGGAGCATCGTGCAACGTCCTCCCGACTCATGCGGGAGGCCTCAGTCCGCACCGGACGCACGCGGGATGGGACAGCTGCTGCCCCGGATCGCCTCGGCGACGAGCACCACCGCCGCGACCATCGAGCCCGCCTCGACGAGAAGGTGCGCCAAGGCTACCACCCCAGGCGCAGAGGACGCTACGACAGTGAGGAGGACTGGAGCCCCTCGCCCGAACCACCGGGTCCGAGGGTCTTCAGCCGGGCCATACGACGGGCACCGTTCCCAGCCCGGTTCCGAGCCCCGACTACCATCACTAAGTACTCACGGGAGACAAGGCCGGAGTTGTGGCTTGCGGATTACCGGCTGGCCTGCCAGCTGGGAGGAACGGACGATGACAACCTCATCATCCGCAACCTCCCCCTTTTCCTCTCCGACGCTGCCCGAGCATGGCTGGAGCATCTGCCTCCTGCGCAGATCTCCGACTGGGACGACCTGGTCAAGGCCTTCGCGGGAAACTTCCAAAGTACGTACATGCACCCTGGGAACTCATGGGACCTCCGAAGCTGCCGCCAGCAGCCAGGGGAATCCCTGCGAGAGTACATCCGGTGGTTTTCGAAGCAGCGCACCGAGCTGCCCAACATCACCGACTCGGACGTCATCGGGGCATTCCTCGCCGGCACCACGTGCCAGGACCTGGTGAACAAACTGGGGCACAAGACTCCCACCAAGGCGAGCGAATTGATGGACATCGCCACCAAGTTCGCCTCTGGTCAGGAGGCGGTCGAAGCCATCTTCCGGAAGGACAAGCAGCCTCAAGGAAGACAGAAGGAAGACGCCTCCGAGGTGTCCGTCCAGCGTGGCTCGAAGAAGAAGGCGCAAGCAAAGCGCGACGCCGTTGACACGGATCTCGTCGCCACTGCTGAGCACAGGAATCCTCGGAAGCCTCCCGGAGGAGTCAACACGTTTGACAAGATGCTCAAGGAGTCGTGCCCCTATCACAGGGGTCCCGTCAAGCACACCCTTGAGGAGTGCGACATGCTCCGGCGCTACTTCATCAAGGCGGGACCCTCGGCAGAAGGTGACAAGGACCAAGGCAACAACAAGAAGGGGGGCGACAAGGATGAGGAGTTCCCGGAGGTCTGCGACTGCTTCATGATCTACGGAGGACAGGTGGCGAACGCCTCGGCTCAGCACCGCAAGCAGGAGCGCCGGGAGGTCTGCTCGGTGAAGGTAGCAGCACCGGTCTACCTAGACTGGTCCGACAAGCCCATCACCTTCGACCAAAGCGACCACCCTGACTATATGCCGAGCCTAGGAAGGTACCCGCTCGTCGTCGACCCTGTCATCGGCAACGCTAGGCTCACCAAGGTCCTCATGGACGGAGGCAGCAGCCTCAACATCATCTACGCCGAGACCCTCAGGCTCTTGGGGATAGATCTATCCATGATCCGGGCCGGTGTGGCACCCTTTCACGGGATCGTCCTTGGTAAGCGCGTCCTGCCCCTGGGGCAACTTGATTTGCCCGTCTGCTTCGGAACTCCCTCCAACTTCCGCAGGGAAACCCTCACGTTCGAGGTGGTCGGGTTCCGAAGAACCTATCACACGATGCTGGGGAGACCGTGCTACGCCAGGTTCATGGCCGTCCCAAACTACACGAACCTCAAGCTCGAGATGTCGGGCCCCAAGGGAATCATCACCGTCGGATCCACGTATCGCCACGCTTACGAGTGCGACGTGGAATGCATGGAGTATGCTGAGGCCATCGCCGAATCCGAGGCCCTCATCGCCGACCTGGATTGCCTCTCCAGAGAGGCGCCTGATGCAAAGCGCCACGCCGGCAACTTCGAACCAGCTGAGGCGGTTAAGACCGTCGCCCTCGACCCTAGCAACGATGCCTGCAAGCAAGTCAGGATCGGCTCTGAGCTCGACCCCAAATAGGAAGCAGTGCTCGTCGACTTTCTCCGCACAAATGCCAAAATTTTTGCGTGGAGTCCCTCGGACATGCCAGGCATACCGAGGGATGTCGCCGAGCACTCGCTGCATATCCGAGCTGGAGCCCGACCCGTGAAGCAGCACATGCACTGCTTTGATGAAGAGAAGCGCAGGGCCATAGGCGAGGAGGTCCACAAGCTAATGGCTGCAGGGTTCATCAAAGAGGTATTCCATCCCGAATGGTTAGCTAACCCTGTGCTTGTGAAGAAAAAAGGTGGGAAATGGAGGATGTGCGTAGACTACACTGGTCTAAACAAAGCATGTCCGAAGGTTCCCTACCCTCTGCCTTGCATCGATCAAATTGTGGACTCCACTGCTGGGTGCGAAACCCTGTCATTCCTCGACACCTATTCAGGTTATCACCAAATTAAGATGAAAGAATCTGACCAGCTCGCGACTTCTTTCATCACACCTTTTGGCATATATTGTTATACTACTATGCCATTTGGCTTGAGGAATGCAGGTGCCACCTACCAAAGGTGCATGAACGATGTGTTCGGAGAACACATCGGCAGAACGGTCGAGGCTTACGTCGATGACATCGTTGTCAAGACCAGGAAAGCCTCCGACCTCCTCTCCGACCTCGAAGTAACTTTCAAGTGTCTACGCGCAAAAGGCGTAAAACTCAATCCTGAGAAGTGTGTCTTCGGAGTCCCCCGAGGCATGCTCCTAGGGTTCATCGTCTCCGAAATAGGCATTGAGGCCAACCCGGAGAAAATCGCAGCCATCACCAACATGGGACCCATCAAGGATTTGAAAGGAGTACAAAGGGTCATGGGATACCTTGCGGCCCTGAGCCGCTTCATCTCGCGCCTCGGCGAGAAAGGATTACCCTTGTATCGCCTCTTAAGGAAAGCCGAGCACTTCACTTGGACCCCCGAGGCCGAGGAAGCCCTCGGAAACTTAAAGGCACTCCTTACAAACACGACCATCTTGGTGCCCCCCGCTGTGGGAGAAGCCCTCTTGATCTACGTAGCCACAACCACTCAGGTGGTCAGCGCCGCGATCGTAGTCGAGAGACGAGAAGAGGGGCATGCACTGCTCGTCCAGAGGTCGGTCTACTTCATCAGTGAGGTGCTATCCGAGACCAAGATCCGCTACCTGCAAATCCAGAAGCTACTGTACGCAGTAATTCTGACGCGGCGAAAGTTGCGACACTACTTCGAGTCTCATCAGGTGACTGTGGTGTCATCCTTCCCCCTGGGAGAGATCATCCAGTGCCGAGAGGCCTCAGGTAGGATAGCCAAATGGGCAGTGGAACTCATGGGCGAAACAATTTCATTTGCCCCTCGAAAGGCCATAAAATCCCAAGTCTTGGCGAACTTCGTGGCTGAATGGGTCAACACCCAATTACCGACAGCTCCAATCCAGGCCGAACTTTGGACCATGTACTTCGTTGGGTCGCTGATGAAAACAGAAGCGGGCGCTGGCTTGCTCTTCATCTCACCCCTCGGGAAACATGTGTGCTACGTGCTGCGCCTCCATTTTCCGGCATCAAACAACGTGGCCGAGTACGAGGCTTTGGTTAACGGGTTGCGCATCGCCGTCGAGCTAGGGGTTCGGCACCTCGACGCTCAGGGCGACTCGCAGCTTGTCATTGACCAAGTCATGAAGAACTCCCACTACCGCGATCAAAAAATGGAGGCCTACTGCGACGAAGTTTGGCGCTTGGAGGATAAGTTCCACGGGCTGGAACTCAACCATATTGCTCGACGGTACAACGAGACCGAGGACGAGCTGACTAAAATAGCCTTGGGGCGAACGACAGTTCCCCCGGACGTCTTCTCTAGGGACATATATCAACCATCCGTGAAACTCGACGACGCGCCCGAACCCGACGAGACCTCGGCCCAGCCCGAGGTACCCTCAGCCGCCGAGGGTGAGGCCTTGCGCATTGAGGGAGAGCAGAATGGGGTTGCGCCAAACCAAAACTGGCAGACCCCGTACCTGCAATATCTCCTACGAGGAGAGCTACCCCTCGACAAGGTCGAAGCTCGGCGACTGGCTCGGCGTGCCAAGTCGTTCGTTTTACTGGGTGATAAAAAAGAGCTGTACCACCGCAGCCCCTCATGCATTCTCCAATGGTGCATATCCGTCGCCCAAGGACAAGAGTTGTTACAAGAAATACACTCAGGGGCTTGCGGTCACCATGCAGCACCTCGGACCCTCGTCGGAAACGCTTTCCGACAAGGTTTCTACTGGCCGACCGCGGTGGCCGACGCCACTAGGATTGTACGCTCCTGCTGAGGGTGTCAATTCTACGCGAGACAGATGCACCTGCCCGCTCAGACCCTGCAAACATTACCCATCACTTGGTCGTTTGCCGTATGGGGTCTGGACCTCGTCGAACCCTTGCAGAAGGCACCCGGGGGCTTCAAGCACCTGCTGATCGCCATCGACAAATTCTCCAAGTGGATCGAGGTCCGACCCCTAACCAGCATCGGGTCCAAGCAGGCAGTGGCGTTCTTCACAAACATTATCCATCGCTTCGGGGTCCCTAACTCCATCATCACCGACAATGGCACGCAGTTCACTAGGAAGAAGTTCCTGGACTTCTGTGAAGACCACCACATCCGTGTGGACTGGGCCGCCGTAGCTCACCCCATGACAAATGGGCAGGTGGAGCGCGCCAACGGTATGATTTTGCAGGGACTAAAGGCGAGGATATACAACGACCTCAATAAGTTCGGCAAGCGATGGATAAAAGAGCTACCCTAGGTGGTTTGGAGCCTGAGGACGACGCCGAGCCAGGCCACGGGTTTCTCGCCGTTCTTTCTAGTCTATGGGCCGAGGCCATCCTACCCACGGACTTAGAATACGGTTCCCCGAGGACAAAGGCTTACAACGACCAAAGCAACCAGACCAACCAAGAAGACTCGTTGGACCAGCTGGAAGAGGCTCGGGACGTGGCCTTACTACACTCGGCGCGGTATCAGCAGTCCCTGCGACGCTACCACGCCCAAAGGGTTCGGCCCCGAGGCTTCCAAGTGGGAGACTTGGTACTTCGGCTGCGACAAGATGCCCGAGGGCGCCACAAGCTTACTCCTCCCTGGGAAGGGCCCTTCATCATCGCCAAGATTTTGAAGCCCGGAACATACAAGCTGACCAACGATCAAGGCGAGGTCTACAACAACGCTTGGAACATCCAACAACTACGTCGCTTTTACCCTTAAAATGTTTCAAGTTGTTTATGTACCTCGCTTTCTTTACATAAATAAAGTCTAACCATCAAGGAAGGATCAACCTTGCCTCGGCAAAGCCCGACCCTCCCTCGGGGGCTAGAAGGGGGGAACCCCCTTTGCGTCAAAATTTTCCTCGGAAAAGTCTTTTGCTAGAACGTCTTTCGCGCTTTTCGACTGCGTCGATAACAGAATCCTAAAAACGAGCGAGAGAGACCTTGAACGGCAAGGTCGATCGAGCCGAGGGACTCCTACGCCTCCGGGATACGGATACCTCACTCATCACCTTCCGCGAAAAGTAACTTACGCTCGGATAAGCGATTCTGCTACCGAACAAGTCCTAACGCTCGAAAACTTTTCTGCCAGAACGACTTTCGTGCTGTTTCGACTATGTCGATAACAGAATCCTAAAAACGATGAGGGACCACGTAAGCGGCAAGGCCGACCGAGCCGAGGGACTCCTACGCCTCCGGGATACGGATACCTCACTCATCACCTTCCGCAAAAAGTGACTCACGCTCGGACGAGGGATTCTACTACCGAACAAGTCCTAACACACGAAACGAGAGGAAAGAAAACGCGGCTTTATAATCGGGTGTTAAAATGTTTAGGCCTCAGCGGCCGCAAAAAACATACACATACTTTAAAGCAAACTATTCTTGCAGGCTCAGACAGCGGTAGGGGGAGGAGCGGCACCCTCGGTGTCGTTTCCACCCTCGACAGAATCTGGCTCGGCCCCAGGCGGCGACACGGGCGGAAGAACCTCCACCTTGAAGGAGGAAGCCAGCGTCGCACTTGAACCCTCGACAGCCGCGTCAAGCCTCTGGACCTCGGCTAAGGCAGCCTCCTCATCATCGGGTAAGTAGTACCCCTCGCTAACCCGCTCCAGATCCACATCGTAGTGGGAAGCGAGCATGGTGAAGGCCCGCCTGATGCCATGGTGCAGCACCCCGCGGAGTCTATTGCGCACATGGCCGCCCAAGGCCCGCAGATGACTCTAGGGGGAGCTACCCGAGGGGACGCCATCGAGGCCAAAGACCTGGCAGAAAGCCGAGATAGCCTCGGACATGGCCACACGCTCGGCCTCCTTCTGCTCAGCCGCCTCGGCAAGCGCCTTGCAGTTCTTGACGGACTCGTCAAGAGCCGTCTCAAACCCTGCAGACAGCAGGACAACATTCTTCAGATGCAAGAAGAAGAATGGAGACAAAAACAAAGTCACAAGCGGGCAAAACATACCTTCGGCCCGAACGAACGCCTCGGCTAGCCGCTCCGTAGCCTCAGCCCGGCTCACGGCCTCGGCAGCTTGGCTCCGAGATTGGTCCCACTCACCGATAGCCTGGCCAAGCTCCAGCTGCCGCAGCCGCATCTCCTCGGCCTGGAAAGCCACCTGCTCCCGGGCCGACAAAGCCTCCGCTCGTGCCGACACCGCCTCCGACTTCAGCTCATCACAGAGCAGCCGAAGGTCCGCCACCTCGGCGCTCAGTTGGGCGAGGCGCTCATTGGCCTCGGTAAGCACGGCTCGCTGGGACTGCAGCGAATCCCAAACATCGCTCTCACGGTGGAGGAACAACGACTTGGCGGTGCTCATGTCCGCAAGTTCCTAAGGAGGAAAAACAGGATATTACGAAGAATGCCTTGGTCACGCAAGGTGTACGTCTAAGTCCTTACCTGGAAGACCTTGGGAACGTCCCTGGAAAGGATCTCCATGGTCGACCGAAGTGACCTCATCGCCGCCTCGATATACTCACGGAAATTATCCCGGGATCTCTCCTCCAGCTCATCGTTGAGGGAGAGGAGGGGTTCCGAGTCCGAGGTGCTGCGGCTCCAGAACAGGAGCAGCCGCCCACCCCACTCACTGAGGTCGAGCTACGCGGGGATAAGGCCGCTGCTCCCCAAGACGGGCCACCACTCTGCACGCCCCTCGGCCAAGGCGTCGGGTCCCCTTGCAGCCGATGCATCGGGCACCACCGCCGTCGACGTACTAGGCCCCTCCTCGGCAACGATGGCCGCCCCCTCCTCCTGGTCAAGAACGGAGAGGTCGAAGATGACCACGGGCGGCGACGCCTTAACCGTCCCGACGTCCGCGGCGACGGGCGGCTCCACGGGCGAATTAGCGACGACCCCGGCAGGAGTCGACGCCGACACCAGCAACAAGTCAGCCGGGCCTGGGGCCGCGGCCGCGTCAGCAACCTCCCCCGGCGTGATGGCCGCTCCAACATGGGGGTCAGCCTGAGAGGCTTTCCCCATGGCAACTCGCGCCGCCTGGGCCCCCCGCTGGAGAGCACCTTGTGTGGAGGCCAACCAACCGGCGTGGCGCGCCGCAGCACCGGCCGCCGAAGCCGGCTTCGTCTTGAGGGCCTTCGTTGGGGGTCAGACCAGCCAAGCCCTGCTTCCGCTTGCTAAAAGGGAGGGATGGCAAGTTCAAGACACACAGTGAAAAAAGCGAAATAGGGGTATCCTCGGATACTTACCCGCTCTGGACCAAGGCCAATCGTGCCTGTGGTGAGGCCCCTCAGGCCCCTATCCCCGCAGGCGCTGCCGAGGGTTGCCCCGCCGCCGGCTTCGGCACCGTTTCTGCCTCGAACGCTCGAGGTGCCGAGGGAGCGGCCTGCCCAGGCATCATCACGGCGGCCGAGGGACCTGCCTCCTGTGCAGCCAGCGTGGGCACCTGCTCTTAGGGGCAGGCGGATCGGCCTGACCCCCCGGAGTCACAACAATTGCCTCGGCCAAGGGGTCAAGTACCCCCTCGGCCTGCCTCCGCTCCTCGGATTGGGACCTTGGTGTCCCGGCGCCAGGCGCTGAGGGTGCCAGCCCACTTGGAGGCTGGCTCGGTGACCCCTGGCCCAGTCTCGGGTCCGGGCTGAGGCCAAGTCGGGTCATCATGTCGTCGTCTTCGTCGTCATCATCATCATTGTCGTCATCAGGCGTCTCCGGAGATGGCTCTCTCGGGAGCCCATCCCTCGCCTGCCTCCGACAACGCTTCTCCAAAGCTTCCCGAGCTAGCATCCTCTCGTGAGCTCGAACCTTTTTCGCGTCCTTCTTCTCCTTCTCCTTCTCCGCGGCAAGCCTCCGCGCGGCTCGGTCCACCGCGTCCTCCGGGACCGGTGGCCGGACGGGTTTATAAATCCTCAACCCCTGGGGATGAACAAAAATCCCAACAGTAAGAACCAAAGGCGTAGAGAACTCGGCGCAAAATAGAAGGAGGATCAGACCCTTACCAGGGACACATACCCACGGTCGGGACGCATTGCGGGCTGGTTGAGGGCGCCGGCATCCGGCCTCCCTACCGTATTTGTTACCCGCTTGAGGAGGTCGTTGGCGGAGAGGGGGTCGAGGACATCCGCTATTCCTCCGAATCGACCCCCGACCTCATCTCTGCGAGCCGCAACCGCCGCTCGGCCAAAGGGAGCACCCTTCGATGATGGATAGCGGCAACGACCCCCGCAACGGTAAGGCCCGCATCTCGTAACTTCTGCAAGGCCTATAGGATAGGCTGGAGCTTCTCCTGTTTCTCGCGCGTGGCCCCCCAGCGCCAGTTAGTGCCGGCGGCGGTCACCACTCATTGAGAAAACGATGGAAGCATCCCGCCGTCGTTCCGAAGATAAAACCACCGGTTCTGCCACCCCTTGTTCGAAGATGCAAGGGTGGCAGGGATGTACTGCTGCGCGCGCCCCGGCCTCAGCTGGAGGGTGCAACCACCGGCCTGCACTGCCATACAGACCTTCTTCGCCTCCGTCGTTGCGGCGAAGAACACCGCAGAAAAGAGATGGGTCCACAGGTCCCAGTGAGGGTCAATCCCCAAAAAACCCTCGCAAACCACCGTGAAGATGGCCGCTTGCGCGATAGAGTTGGGGTTGAGGTTATGCAGCTCCACTCCTTTGTGGTGCAGGAGCGCCCGCATGAAACGGCTCGTTGGCACTCCAAACCCCCGCTCGTGGAAGGGGATGAAACTTAGCACATACCTCGGTAGCGAAGTTGGGTCAGCCTCGCTCGAGGGGGCCATCCACTCCGGCTACAGCCCATCGGAGAGGGGACAGAGCAGACCATCGGCAACGAGGGTCTCCAGATCCTCCATATTGACGGTGGAGAAAGGCCATGGGTCGCGCAGTGGAATGACAGTCACCTTGTCTGCCATCGCCGAATGGAGGTGGTGGAGGCAGAAGGGATGAGGTGGGTGGTTTCCTTTTTTCTGTCTGCTCTCTTAGGTTGCAGAAACCAAGGAAGAGGGCAAGCGCAAATGGCAGGATAAAGAACCAGCACCGGCCCCTCTTCCGGGTATATAAAGGCCCGGGCGAGATCCACCCAAGGCTTCGCCCGAACCCGCCGCGAAATTCAAACTCGAAGGGCAAGCGACACCTCCGGCAGGAGAAGCGGGCGCCGTTTCACCTCCGTCATGATGACCGCGTCAAAAAAGGTGTGCCACCTTATTTAAATTCATGTCCTTTTCCTTTCCCTCCCTCTCTTTCTTGCCACAGGGACCGAGAAAGGGGGTATTTCGAAAAAGGACCCTTCCCAGCGAAGGAAATGGGCCCCGAGCCCTCCTACTGATCAATGGTTCGAAGGTTGCGCCCTCCAGGGTTCGGCGACCACCCCAGAGCACTTGGGCTCCGTGCCCTTTACTGATCAGGGGTTGGAAGGCTGGCCCCTCGGAAGGGTTCGATAGCCGCCCCAGAGCACGCAGAGTCAGGGATGACCTTGGGTACATCCGTTACATGGCTGAGGCTCGGGCTACGCTCCCGAGGTACCCTAGGACATTTCCGAGACCAGCAGGAGTGATTTTGTAACGGAATCCCACCGGAGGGAGGCATCGAGCCCTCGAACCCTATCGAATGGGTCCGGGTCCAGCAAATCACCTGCATGTACTTTTGGAGCGCGCCTCTGGGCTACTAGGCGACCCTTATCGAACGGGGCTCAGGCGTCCACTCGGATCACCCGCTAGCAACTCACCGGAAACACCATGTTCGGTGCCCTCCGAGGGTAACATGGTGCTTTCCCCCCCTTCCTCCTTGCGGAAAGGCGACGAAGGGGCGTACAATAAAAGTCGAGACGGTCCTTGATCGTCCTCTCGCTCCGTGCAGAGGCTCGGGGCTGCTCTCGCACCAGGCTACGACCGAACTGTTAACCACTTCAACAAACCAGCGTGAAAACTCTAAGCCTGACCGTGCACCCGGGCTACGGCTAGGCCGCATGAGGGAACAACAAGGCCGACTAAAGCATCGCAAAAAATTAAGACCTCAGAGGAGTCAAACCACTCCTCCGAGCCCTCGGGGGCTACACCCGGCGGGTGCGCTCGCGCGCACCCACCAGAACAAAATGTAACCGAGAAGGGCCGGTCCCCTTGCAAAAATCCGGCAGAACCTCCAAGCGAGTGCCCACACTCCCTTTGAGGCTTGGGGGCTACTGTCGGGTACCGTAATTAGGGGTACCCCCAATACTCCTAAACACGGCCAAAAAACATCTTCAGAACAAACCATACACGACTAATAAAGCGTGGTTCAAGTCAGGGCCTCGTCTGCCGAGGGACGCGACCTCATCCGAGCCCAGCCTCGGGCGGGAACAGTAGTCCCGGCCAGATTCACGTCTCGCCCGAGGGTCCCCTCAGTCAGCAGACGCACCCTCGGCTCGCCCAAAGCCCAGCTTGGGTAGACTTTGTCGTGCATCGAACTTGGCCAAATTGCCTTACCAGCCGACCGTATCGCATGCGCATTTAATGCGAGGATCGCCTGACACCTTATCCTGACATGCGTGCCTCAGTCGGCAAGGTCGAAGTGACCGCAGTCACTTCGCCCTCCCCCCTTTACTGACCGATCTGATAGGAAAACAGCGCCGTTCACCCCGCTCCGGCTACTGTGCCAACCACCAGGGTAAAACTGAGTCGCGATCTCCCACGAGTCCGGCCTCGGGCGCAACAGGGACCTCTGCCTCGCCCGACCTCAGGCCTCGGCCTCGAAATGAGTCACAACCTCGCCCAAGCCCAGCCTCGGCCTCGGAAGAAGATCTCCGCCTCGCTCGACCCCAGGCCTCAGCCTCGGCCTCGGGAAGAGTCACAACCTCGCCCGAGCCCAGCCTCGGCCTCAGGAGAAGTCCTTGTCTCGCCCGACCTGGGCCTCGGACCGACTACACTACAGGGGATACATCATTACCCTACTCCTAGCTAGCTGCCTCAGGCTATAAAGGAACAAGACCGGTGTCCCATCTAAGGTTACTCTGGTAACAGGTAATGATGGTTCCCCGTGTGCGCCCATGACGTCGGATTGCTCTCAACCTCCTACGAAAGCAAGACAACGTCAGCAGGATCCATGCCACGCCGACAGCTGTGCTTCTACAGGGCTCAAGGCGCTTCTCTGACGGCCACGTTAGCTCACAGCTACACCCCATTGTACAGCTGGGCATCTCCTTGTATCTATAAAAGGGGATGTCCAGGGCCTTCCTAAGGCACGTGGTGGAACACACAACACACCACGCGAGACGCTTGTAACCCCTACTACGAGCACCCCGGTGCGAGATAACACAAGCCACATTTCCCTCTTGTGTTCCATCTTGCATCAACCCATCTGGGCAGGGCCACGCAGCAACAAATTCACTGGTTGACTGATGGATCTCGCGGGTCCGAAACACCGACAATAATAAACTACGCGTTGCTACGAGATCGTGGGAACGAGAATCACTAAATTTGGAGTTACGGTTAAGGAGTTATGATTTATGGAAGATAAATGTGATTTAAATATTAAACTATATTATAAATTGGTTAGTATACATCATATGAGGAAATATACTCCAAATAGTTAAGTAAACTTTAATCCAGATTATAACTTGTTTAGAAATCATATTATAGTCAAATCACTATCATGATCTAGTTTAACTTTGGCTAAAAGGTATAATCTACTAAACATAGGCTAAACAAATATCTAATTATAAAAATATGTTCTATGGTACAATTAATGTTGCCAATGCGTAGACAATATTTTTATGAAGCTAACGCAATTTGAATGGATCAAATCGGAGTTAGAACAAAGAAATTATGAATTTCTCGAGTTATTTAGTACTTATAATAGAGTAATTCAAGTGAATAATTTTAAATTAAGTTTCATGGCTAAACAAAGGTACTAGGTGATAAACAATATTAATGCAACTGGAACGGATCAATTTGGAGTTAAAACGAATGAGATATGGACTAAACAATATTCTAGGTTATTTAGAATTAATTTTATACCTAAAATGACTTCGAGGGGTTTATGTGCAAAGTCTCCATTTAATTCTATTTTATTTTCACTGAAAATGGACGGCGTGTTCTATTCTAAAGGAAGGTGGCGTTTCTTTTGCAAAATCAGCGCATCGAAAGGGTATCCACGAATTCTGGCTGCACGATCAAAATCCGATGGCCTACAATAGATCACGAACCGGTACGTGGCAGTCCCTACCGGATCAAGATCCGACGGCCCAAATTTTATAAGGTCTGCATGCCATCCCACCTGCAGATACAACGATCGACGGCCATGATTACCAGTGACGAAGGGTTACACAGTCGTCTAATCTACACCGTAGGTGACTGATCCCACGGCCGAACACCATCTTCCTCCTCACGTGCACACAGCGCGGCGAAGCGCTCTCCCCCATGGCGGCGCATATGACCGGTGACCTGTGCGACGCCCCAGAGCCCCAACTGCTACCCCGAATGGTGCTACGCGCATCTAGAGACAAAGGTGAAACTGTGGAAGCAATTCTTACCAAGCCTGGCGCCGCGGAATCCCTTGGCCACGGCGAAGGCGGCCCGACGGTGGTGTACCTGCCCCGACGAGGAATTGGTTGACACACGGGTGCTTAACGCTCAATTAATCCTTGTGCGAGACTTCAACTGCCCCCGGGGAACCTCTTCACTACCCATCACAAGCAATACGCCGGTGAAGCAGGGAGACCATCATTGCGGCCCCCAATTCCCCCCACCTATGGGTATTGCTCCTAGCTGTTTGATGGTCGGTACAGAGCGGCTACGGGGGTCCCCATAAATACCCCACAACGATGAGATGAGCATGCGCAGATCGGATCAAGTAGGAGAACCCGCCCGATTCGCGCGTTCGGTTCAACGGACTTCAATCTGTTGGTAGTAGATCGAGCTGACAGGCAGGACCCACCCGGTCGGATCGGTCTTCAGTTGAAGACATAGCTGACCAGAGCGGCCCACATGTCGGCCACCCACAACAACCCACGCAGCCAGCGAGGAAGCTGACACACCGAGCCCCACATGTTGGTGACCCAGGCATGGATCGCGGGCCATGCAGGTGCAGGGTGAGGTGGGCCGGCTGGCCAAAGGGAAAGAAGTGAGTTGGGCCGCGATGAGGAAAAATCGGCCCATGCGCATGTGATTCATTTTTCCCTTTTTCTTTATTTTCTTTTATGTTTTCTAGTTTCTCTTCATATTATTTATAAATTTAAATCTAGTTTCAAAATTTCAAACTTAAAGTGATTATACAAACCAAAAGAGTTCAATATGAATGTAAGGTATGCATTATTTTTATTTAGGCAATCATGTTAAATATGCAATGCGCACCAAAAAAATAAATCAAAATTTGAAAACCTTCTTTTTCTTATTTCTAGTTTATTTCCAAATTCAAAGATCTGAACTAAGTTTAAATTTCTGGTTTGAACTTTCAAATTCCTAAATATCAAACACAACTTTATTGAGGATATATTTTCTGCTATTTGCATTAATACTAATTTTCTTGCTATAGTGTATATCATTTCCCTTCTCTTTTCTTTTCTATTTTCCATTCCTACTTTCCAAACTTAAACTTGTTTTCACCATTTTGAGTACAAATACAGAAATACAAGAACCTCAGCATTAGATGCCTATTTCCGTATTTATTTATTTGTTATTTGGCTACCTTAACTCCTATTAATTCAATTATGCACAAAGAAAGAAAATTAAATAGTCTCTAAGGGTTCCATAATCCTAAAACCCTACATAATAATATTTATTTATTTACATCTTTATTTTTTTCTGATACAAGTTTTGGGCTTTACAGATGTGGGGGCTTCTAATCCAAACCCTTGATTCTCGATCTAGCGGCTCACAATAGATCTTACCCCTTCGCCGAGCCAAACTTACAAAAAGACCCTGGAAAAATATGGAATCAACCCGCCGTCCTCGGCTGTGGTAAAATAATAACAACCAGGCCCAAACTTTTATATACTTGCCCCTGGGTTCTTCGGTATTTGTGGCTGCAGTCCAGGGATTAAATAAACCAAATAAATTATTAGAGAAAAGGGATTTTTAGTATAAAATAATTCTAGGATCTTGTTTAATTCATAGAAAATTTATTTTAACTCCTTTTTGATCCGTTCCAATTGCATTAGGCTCATGATAATATTGTCTATCATTTAGTAACCTTATTTTACTATGTAACTTAGTTATAAAAATAACACTCATTTTTGTTAGCACCTAAAGCATTCAGAAAATCATAAATTCTACACCTTAACTCTGATTTGAACCATTCAAATTGTGCTAGCTTCATAAAAATCTTCTCTATGCAGTAAAAATATTAATTATACCATAACACATACTTTTATAATAAGATATTTATTTATCCTTTGTCTACCAGATTAACTCTACTAATCTATGTTAATCTCTCTGTAAATAAAATCAGGGTAAAAGGTATTCCCTGATCGAGTTAAAATCTAGATTAAAGTTAGATTAGTTATTCAGAATATATTTCCTCATATACTGCATAATAATCAATTTATAATATAATTTAATATTCAACCACATAGATCTTCCGTAAATCGTAACTCGGTAACTGTAACTCCGATTTTGGTGATTCTCGAGCCTACGACCTCGTAGCAACGTGTAGATTATTATTATGCAGTTTATTCTTATGTTTGGTGTGATGTTAATTTTGTATATACCATGTTTGTTTGTATTGCTACGACTAGCAACGAGGTTACGAGTCACCTAAAGAGCAAGTTGGTACCTGGAATCTCAAGTCTCAGGCATGTTGTGCCCTTGACCACTTTTATTACCCAATAATGTTCTTTATTATCACTATTCATGCTTAGGTTTAATTTTGATGGGACCCAATAGGTCACCCTAGACTGGTTATCCTTTTTACCTTGTTCATCCCTGAATCATTTAGGTAGTTTTGCTATTGCTCTATGTGGTTTTGGGATTAATATCACATTATGTCCATGTTCCAATTATTCTGTTATTTTATTTATTGTTCATGTCAAGATCATTATTTTTAATTGGAACATGGAGTTTAACTTGAGAAATACGTGCCACCACAAGGGTGGAATGGGACGCCCTTGGATGACTAACTAGGAAAGATAGTGGAGGACTACCTTACCCGATAGGGGCAAGGGCAGTAGGGGAGTAGACGTGTAGGGAGGTTCCCGAGTTGATTTTGCTGCGATGGCGGTCAGACGGGGGATTCCTGCATTGCTCTTCCTAGAAACTATAGCGGGTTTTCTGAAGCTAGTGGAACTTTGTAAAGGCCTTATAGTGGATCCCTAGCCATTCATCTTGGTAGTGTCTAAGGGTCTAGCTAACATTGGTAACATGTGATACACGACTTGTTAGTACAGGGTACAACCTCTACAGAGTGTAAAACCGGTATACTAGCCGTGCTCGCGATCATGAGCAGCTCAGGACTCTCGCATGATTAAATTATGGAACTAAATTCAATTTGTCATTTGCATTGCATGGGATTTATTATTAATTTTGTTCTATTATTATTATGGTTTGGTATTTACTTACATTTAGTAACTGCTAATAAAATTTGACCAACTTATTAAAAGCAATGCTCAGCTTTAACCCCTATTATTGATCAGCCTTACACATTATATGAACTCTCACCTTTGGTGAGTTCATGCACATTATTCCCCACAACTTATTGAGCGATGAACATATGTGAGCTCACCCTTGCTGTCACACACCCCCACAGGTCAAGAACAGGTACCATAGGATGAGGTGCATGGAGGATGTTGCGATGTGTTCGTGAGAGGTTTAGGTCGTCGTCTCCCAGTCAACTTTGGGGTTTCTGGATCATTGTCTCCTTTCGATGTAATTATTTATTTATTTTGTACAAAACTCCTATTATATAGTAAAGTTGTGACATTCGTTTCTGTACCATGATTCATCATATGTGTGAGACTTGGTCCCAGCACCCCTGGTGTTTGCGTTCGCGCACGGGTCCTTAAAACCCGGGTGTGACAGAAGTGGTATCAGAGCAATGTTGACTGTAGGACGAAACCTAGATAGAACTGGACAACCAATACTTACTTACCTTTGCTACTCTGATCATTTCTATACTTTTCTTAATCTTTTCTCATCTATTTCTGCTCTACTCTGATTATTCTTACCTTTTCCTTCTAAAGACACTAAAGACAAATGTGGATTTCACACTTTGAAATCCTGTGCCTAAAGTGACCTTTAGGAATAGGAGACCTACTCTTAGGAACAAAAAAAATATATCAAAACTATTTTTTTTAAAATATTTGTATGCTTGAATGTTTGTTCTTGTGATACATGTCTGATTTGGATCTTTGATTGAGTGTGATGAGTTGTGGAGTAATGTCCACAATTACATCTAAATATACGTATAAGCATAAATATAAATAAATAAAATTCATAAGATAACTAACAACCTAGATTATCCTCTATTAAAGTGTATTTTTTTACATAGATCCCTCTTAACTTAAAGGATTCTATCTTATCCTAACAGGTTCATCTTCTATTAAAAAGAAAAAAATTATCTTATTCTCATAAATTGTTTATAAGATAAACTAGACCAACTAAGAATACCCCACTAGAATATATTAAGCTTAATAGATCATCTTGTCTTAAAAGATACTCTCTTACCATAATAGATTCATCTTATCTTGAAAAGATTTTATCTTATCCTAATAGATCTAACTAATCTCAAAAGATTCTATTTTATTCTTAGAGATTCATCTTGTCCTAATAAGCATACATGTCCCAACCACTTTGCTCATCTCATTATAGTGTAACAACCATGATCTATTCCAAAATAATGAGATCTTATCTAGTCTAATCTAGTCACACAAATATAACTTAGATCTGATCTAATAGATTAATCTAACCTAACGAAGGCTAAAGTTGAGCTAATCTAATGTAAGTTGCTTAACAAGAAGGATAATACTGATAAAATAAATGAGATTCTACTCCTATAAAAAATGTTTTAACTTAATTCACTCTGTAGTAAATTAAGAACGACAGACTAACTCGACCTTATGTAACTACCTTAACCATTCAATGGTTACATAACCCCTCTGTTTTAACCTAACAGAGATTCTCACTTACCTACACCATATAATCCATTCTATCTCAAAAGATTCTAACATATCCTAATAGTATCTGTTCTACCCTAGTAGATCTATCTAACCTAAACCAATCCAGTCTAGATCCTAAGTAATCTACTATGCTCTAATTTAGTGTGAGATACTTAATTCTGATACAAAGGATAAGGCCAAACTCCTAACTCACGTAAACCTAAATTGGTGTCTTAGACCAACTCGTCCGTGAAACCACGACCTAGCCTATGTTATAGGTTGCCCAACCCATTTATCCCAAAAGCAATGCAAAATTATGTTTAACCTACCTACCCCATGTACCCGTAATTGTTATCTCAAGTCAGATAATGGCATCTAACACTACAACTGATGGTCCCTAAATCAGACCCAAGAAGAAGGTTAACCTCGACAATGAAGGATATGAGTAGAAACATATCTTCAGATGAATCAAGATCCACCACCTGGAATAAAAGTCTCCCTTACCTAACTTTCTTTTACCCCAAATCTTCTCTACACTCACCTAATAGCTAAAACCTGATGTACCCTTGTTTTCTATGCCACACCTCCTAATGGCATGAAAATTTCAGGTGTATAAAAATATAATAATTGGAAGTTCCACTTAGATAAAAAAAGATACTAGAATTTCATAAAGATAAAGTCAGCTTGATATGCTCAACTAAATGGTATTCTTAAATAAGATTATATTATCTAATGTGATCTAATCTAATGTGATCTACTTAAACAAATTAGAGATACTGGTAGAAGAGATTAGACCCTACTAGCCGGGTGTTAACTTAACTTAGCACATTAGACCATATAAGGCCCAAAATTTGTATAAGAAAAAATAGAATAATAAAATAAATATATGAAGAAATAAAATAGCAAATTCTGATATCTCAAATTATGCTCGAGTGTTGAAGTTTGAGGACTTAATTTTGGAAAACCAAGAACTATTTTAGAAAAGAAGAAATAGAAAAGTTTTCTATTCAACTAAATAATTATGCATTTCACTAAATGATGCACCATAAGCATTTAGTTACATGAATATTTAATTTTGAAGTAACTTTAAACTCATGTCCCGTAATCAAAATACCATTTTCCTAAAAAGAAAGGAACCATATGAGTGTGTCTCATATTTCAAACATTTATCAAATAAATAAATCAATTAAAATAAATATATATCTATTGCTCCATAATTGATTGTGAGTATGTATTAAGTTGAATTCTTCAAGTATATCCTAGATTGGAATTGGAATTTTGTAATGTAAAAAGAAATTTATTAAAGACCAAAGTAGAATTTTAAGGTCTAAAAGAAATCCTGGAATTTAGAAAAGAGAAGAAAGAAGTTATTATGTGAGTAAAAATAAGTATAAAAAAATAAAATATATAATAAAATATATTATTTTTACACTAGGATTTGAATTTGGATACTTAGCTCAAATGTGATACTCATGACAAAAAATTAAATTCAAAATTTTGAAATCAAGTGGAAAGGGAAAATCAGAAAAAAAATAAAAGGAGAGGATGGCCGCATGGGCCGAATTCCCCTCAGTCGGCCCACCAGACCTGTCCTTCTGCGCAGCCCAAGATGGCCATGATGCTGGCATCCGGGTCCCGCCGATCAGCCGTAACCCCGTGCTTCACTGTCTGGTGGGGCCGCCAACTCGACTGGCTCGCCTGGGCCGATGAGGTCTAGGGCCCGCACGTCAGGGTGGGTCGTCGTCAACAACTCGCCCGAGCTTTGCGCGGGTGATGGCGAGCCGACCGGCGCAAAATCCGCGTGTGCCATGACGATTCTTCCCCTGAGCCTATAAGAAATTGGGTTGCGGTTCTTCCCTCTCCCCTTTTCCCCTAATATGCTAGCCTTTAGACCTTTGAATAGCACTGCAGGCGCCTCGCCGCGAACAAGAAAAAGAGCAGAGCGCCGCCGTGCGAGGATTCCGTTCAACCGACGATTTGGTCCTTTGATCGAGACTGGGGTGGCTCCGCGACGTTGTGGGGGTGGTTGTGCGCCTCGTGTCGGTTAAGATCGGCAAACCGGGAGCCCAGAATCTCTCATCGGTGCCGGCGTAAGCCTTCCACCGTGACTCGCCGCTGTACCGCCGCCTCACGCCTCTCGGTCGGTGAGTACCCATCCCATTATATCGCCCTGACCTTATAGAATAGTAGCGTAAGTTATTTGCGGAATTGCGGCAGAAATCGGGCGGACGCCCTACTCCGGCGATGGCGCCGCCGCGTCCAGGTCCTGGCGCTGCCGTGGGCATCGTCTGGTTGGGGAGACGACCCTGTCCACCGATCTGTTAACGGACGATGCTGATTAGTTTGGGACCTACCGAACCCAGAATGGGATCCGAGCCGTTAGATTTCGATCCCATGAACACGATTAGATCTAAGCTGATTAAATCTGGGCCATTGCGCTCGGATCCAACGGCCGAGATACCCTACCGCTTCATTTGTTCGCGACCTAGTTTGATCCATAGGATTCGAATCCGACGGCCAGCGGTGAAACTCTCTCCACAATCTAATCTAAACCGCAAGATGTAGATCCAACGACCCACTATCGTCGATACCCTTTCAGCCGAGTCCTTATTCAAAACAGGCCCTGTCATTTTAGATAATAAACCTGCAGTCCATCCTCGGGGTTTTATGAGTCCGGGGAACTCTTTTGAGAAATCCCCTGGTCTTCTTGGTATTGGTGTGCACAGTCCAGGAAATAAAGAAAAGAGGGAAAAAGAATTTCGAAATTGATTTTGGGTTTAAAAATAATTGCAGAAACTCATTTAATTCATAGGAAATTCATATTAAGTCCAAATTATCCCATTCCAGTTTCTATAATTTTGTAATATTATTGTGTATCACCTAGTGTCTCTGTTTTGACATGAAAGCCACTTTAAAATGTATTTCCTAATTAATCTTATATCAACTACATAAAACCTTAGGAAATTCATAACTCCTCCGTTTTAACTCCGATTTGATCCGTTCAAGTTGCGTTAGTCTCGTATGAATATTTACTATGCAATAACAACATTTATTATGTCATGTCTTGTTCTTTTATAATTAGATATTTATTTAACTTATGTTGGTTAGTCTCGTTAAACCACTTATCATTATAATCTACTAGAATATAATCTATGGTCAATTTATAACTTAGATTAAAGTTGTGATAATTATTTATAGGATATTATCTCATATGACTTATACTAACCAATTTATAATATAGTTTAATATTTTAATCACATAGATCTTCTATAAAATCATAACTCCTTAATCGTAACTCTGACTTTAGTGGTTCTCGATCCCGCGATCTCGTAGCAACGCGTAGATTATTATTATTCAGTTTGTACTTATGTTTGGTGTGATGTTAATTTTGTCTATACCATGTTTGTTTGTATTGCTACTACTAGCAGTGAGGTCACGAGGATCTGAAGAATCACCCTGGTACCTGGAATCTCAAGTGCCAGGCAAGTTGTGCCCTTGATCACTTTTATTTACCCAATAATATTCTTTATAATCATTTACCATGCATAGGCTTAATTTTGATAGGACCTGATAGGTCACCCTAGACCGTTTATCTCTTTACCTTGTTTACCCCTGAATTAGTTGGATATTTTTGCTATTGCTTTATATGGTTTTGGGTTAATATTTCATTATATTCATGTTCCAATTATTTTGTTATGTTATTCATGTTCATGTCAAGATTATTAATTTTAATTGGAACATTGAGCTTAACTTGAGAAACACGTGCCACCACAAGGGTGGAATGGGACGCCCTTGGCTGACTAATTAGGAAAGCTAGTGGAAGACTACCTTACCCGAAAGGGGCAAGGGTAGTAGGGGAGTTGCATGGAGGGAGGTTCTCGGGTTGATTTTGCTGCGATGGCGGTCAGACGAGGGATTCTTGCAAGTCCTCTTCCCATAAACTGTAGCGGGTTTTCGGAAGCTAGTGGAACTTTATAAAGGCCTCGTAGTGTTACCCTGCCTCGCTTCCTTGGTAGAGTGTATGGGGCCCGTACAACCCCATGGCAGATGGATAACATGACTTGTGGGTACATGGTACAACCTCTGTAGAGTGTAAAACTGGTATACTAGCCGAGCTCACGGTCATGAGCAGCTCAGGACTCTCGCATGATTAATTTATGGAACTTAAATTTAATTTGACATATGCATTGCATGGGATTATTTATTAATTTTGTTCTATTATTATTTATTATGGTTTGGTATTTACTTACATTTAGTAATTGCTAATAAAATTTTGACCAACTAATTTAAAGCAATGGTCAGCTTTAACCCCTATTGTTGATTATCCTTACACATCACATGAACTCCCACTTTTGGTGAGTTCATGCACACTGGTTCCCCACAACTTGTTGAGCTATGATCATGTGTGAGCTCACCCTTGCTGTCTCACACCCCCCCCTCACAGGAGAAGTACAGGTGGTTCAAGAGGAGCCACATATCGAGGAGTTCGATTCGATCTAGGTGGCGTCTCCCAGTTGACTTTCTGGCGCCAAGGATGGATTTTAGTTCGATCTATATTTATCTTTTATTTTATAAGACTTCTGCTATGTTATAAGTACTCTGATTATATTGTGACATTTATCTCTATACACTCTGTTATTATATATGTTGTCTTCTTTGGCGCATGTATGAGATGCACCCAGCTTTGTCCTTTAAATCCGGGTGTGACAGATCAACTCAACCATGAGCAGAAGAGCTAACCCAACCAATGTAGTCATGATGGATTGCATAATTTGTCTATCTCCACCTAACATCAAACAATTTTTTGACCTACATCATGTAGTCAATCTCATCCATATCTATCTTAACCATATTCCCCAACTCCGATAAAATACACTAATCTCGAATCAATGAGATCAAGACCAGAGAAGAAAAGATCAACATCAACAAGGATATAACAGTCAAAGCAAATCTCGAGATGAATCAAAACTTAAAATTTTTGGAGGAAGTCTTTTCCTTGCCATAATCTTTCTTACCTCAACCTGTCCAGCTTATATCCTACATAATAAGTAGTTGGATACCTATGCTCTCCTAATCAACCACTATTGACTATAAAAAATTGAGACTATGGATTTTTGAACCAATTATAGACTAAAAGCCGAATTACAAACCAATCCTTATGTATCCCTTTTCTTACAAATCTTGAGGACAAGATTTCTGTTAAGGGGGTAGGATTTGTAACACCCGAAATCCTGTGCTGAGAATTATAAATGTTTCTCTAAGAGATTTGAGATAAAATGACTTCTAATAAAGATTTCCATCCTCTATAAAATATAATAATAGGCAAGAATGTGGTATTCGAAGCATAAATCTAAAACTTAAAGCTAGAAGTTGGAGCAACAAATAAGGGAGAGACTTTCAAACTAATTATTATTTCTTTTAATCAAAACCATCCTTAAAAATAATTGAACTAAAATAATTCACGAGAAAGATTATATATTAACATAGCTTAAGTAAATATAACTAAAGAGGATTATTTATCTTAAGTGTGCATTCAAAGATAATATTTCCTTTAAAGAAGTAATATGTGTATAATCCATAATTAAAGCATTTATCTAAATGGATACAAATAAATAAAAGAAATAAGTAAAATTATGCATCATGCTTGACCTTTGGATGTGAATTCTTGTATTCAAAACTGAATCTAAAATTGAATTATGAAAATTGAAAACTAAAATCAGAAAAGATCAAAAGAAAGGAGAAAATAATAGGGGAATAACCTGTTCATGGACCTGGAATGCTCTCCTCGGCCCATTTATACTTCTTGACAGCCGGCCCATCTGATCCCTTTTCTTTCTCTGAATGGGCCAAAACCCTTCTCTGACCGCACGACCCATTGCGCCCACAATCACTGTTCGTGTGGCTTACCAGTGGGGCCCACCGAACATAACTGTCTTCCTGCTCGGTTTGTTGCACCTGAATCCGATGGATCCACCTGGGATTTCGGCCACGCCCCACCTCATCTCCACCGGACCCCCCTTCCGTGGCTAGGCATAAAATCATGGCCCAAGCGCCCCTTGTCCATACCACAGAAACCCAGGCAAGCAAACTGTGAGCACGAGGGGTCACCAAGACTACTCCAATTCCTCGTCGGCGTTCAGAGCACTAGGCCGATATAGTAAAGCATGACCATGATGACAAACATGTACCATTCGTTTATGTACCATTATTTATTTATTTTATACAGAACTCCTATTATATAGTAAAGTTGTGACATTTTCTGTATCATGATTCATCATACGTGTGAGACTTGGTCCCAGCATACCTGGTGTTTGCGTTCGCGCCCGGGTCCCTAAAACCCGGGTGTGACACTGACACATGGAGACACCGATATATTGGAAAAATTAGAACATTTGGTTCTACTTTAATCCAAAAATAAAGCATGACCATGATGACAAACATGTACAGAAAGCGAAAAGGTCTAAATATGTGCATCACGCCAATTAAAATTAAAACTTGAACTGATAGCACGTTGCATCTATAATTAAATTTTGCTAGCATGAACTTGGACATATTTTTTGGGAATCGGCTATGGCCATATGTCATATACGGTTATGTACCGAATATGCACCATGGGATATTTGATCAAGTGTAACACATCAATATGAAAATATACACGTTGAGTCAGAACCCTATTATATGACAATGTGCAAGTGTTGTGGGGCGGGGGGGGGGGGGGGGGGGGGGGGTAACATTATGTACTAGATGACCACTGTACAAGTGAGTTAGTACATGGATAAAATCACAGGACACATCTCGTATATAGTTTATATATAGTGTTATTTGCAGCTTTATCATTCAGTGGATAAATGTTGTCCCTTTTCTCAGGTGCACAAGGCCCAGAACGTTGCCTCAAAGAGGGGGAAGCTCCTGACAGAGGATTTTCTTTATCTTATACGCAAGGTGCATTGTCAGATCCCCCACCCAACACACACACATTTGATTCCCTTGCTTATTTGCAGTGCAGCTCACACTTTCGTCTGGTGTTTTAAGGATTTACGGAAATTGCACCATGCTACTGAACTACTGTCCATGAATGAAGAGCTCAAGCAAGCAAGGAAAGCTTTTGACGTGGATGAAGAGACGCTGGCTACGACTAACATATGATGTCTTCCTAGTCGTAGAATCTGCGTGTTACTGTAACCAGTTGTACAATGCACTGCATGTGTCGGACAATTGTTTGGTGTCGACTTGTAAGTTGTAACTGTTCCGCTACAGACTTTATCTATTTTCTTGACAGTTAGACTGTCTTCAACGCATGCCCTCACGCGCCCCCTCCCCTATTACTGTTGCTGGGATAGGGGCTACAGTACCCCTCTATCCCCTTCATCGCGTTCCTCCTCCTCCTCCTCTTCCCTCCCGATTTCTTCTCTCTCCCGCTAAATGGATGGCGACGCTACGGCGGAGAAGTTTCTCGCAGCCGCTTCCTTCCCAGACAAGAGCGCGCGCTCGGAATACTCCGAGGAAGACGCCCGAGGCGATCCGCGGGCGACCGAACCGCCGCCGGAGAAGGTACGCGTCGATCCGCCGTCGCCCTTGAAGAGTTTGTCTTCCTCCGGCCGACGACCAGCAGTGGGGCTCGTCGAAGCGACTCCGCCCATAACCTTCGCGGACCGGCGACCCGGCCGATCCGTGCGAAGACGCCGCCGCCGTTCGTCGCTGTCCGCCGGAACGTTTGGGTTGGGGTCGAGGTCGAAAGGAGGTCATCCATTCGTGGACAGATCTACGCTCAGCCGATCTGCGTCTTTCGAGGTACAAGGTCCAAGGTACGCTTCGTCGCATCGCCTTCGTCTACACCTCGGCTTGATCCGGGTTCCTTCGAAACCGTACCTAGGGTTACCGCTAGGGTTTACTTGTACTTTACCTTGATTCTGCGCTACGATTTATGTGTTCATCGCCTACTCTGACTAGTTAGGGTTGCGGTAATGTCCGACATCCGATGCGACGATTGTTTAAGTACAAGAACCAAGTTTCATATTGTGCTACACATAGATCTGAACCTGTCCTCAATCACGTATTGGTAACTGATCCGTGGTTTTGAATTCACAAAATTGATGCTTCCTTACTATGGTCCAACCGACTTGAGTGTGATTTGCATAGTCCTCTTCCTCGTTTACTCATGTTTGTGCCTCCACCATTTTGTCTATTGCGAAATGATTTGCATTCATGTGGATTGAATGTTATTTGTTGAATGTTCCTGGTACAGATATCCATGTTAATGTTCGTAGTATAAGAACTAAGTAGCAGTGCCGTTCAATTCCCCAACACAAGCCCTTGTTCCTTCCATATTGATTACTTCAAATTGGTGCTACTTCAAGTGTCTAAGAATTGGACATCTCACCCTTAAATTTTGAGTAGTCTTTCCTTACATGACCAACTGTTGCATGCAACTAACGAAACCTTTACTTATTATGCAGCTTGATAAAATAATTTGATTGTTTGACGTCCTCTTCAACTAATTGAGGTTCTAACTCCTTTTTCGCTATAGTACATTGTTTTTTATGAATTGCATAAGTTTGTCTCCATGTTTTCTGTCTGTGCTTTCATGTGTTATGTGCAGCTGTACCTTATTATATGGAACCATCTCACGTAGCAAAGCCAGGATACATGTGTACAAATACTTTACCAGTCCATACAAAAACAACCAACACTACTTTGCTAACTGCCATCAGCACATTAGTTTCTTAAATTCAAATATTACTTTTCTATATTGCAACCCACAGAAGTTTCCTAAGTGCCATGAACACTTTAATTTCACCAATTAGGAACAAGACTTGCCCTAATTTTTTCATGTATGCACCTTGTCTAGCCAAGTAGGTACTGGTTGAGTATACGATTCAAGATGACCAGCCGTGATGCCAAAGTGCTGCAACACTTGGTCCTCAATCTTGCATCGTCAGTGGAAACTGGTGCTTTCAATATTAGAAGCTTTCTAGAAGAGGCTTTCAGGCATATGGGTGACGAGCATTACCTTCTCAATGCTCTACTTGCAATTCGAAAGGAGGTAGACCAGATGGAGCAGGACGCACTTGAGACCAAAGCAAGGTCTGACCCTGAGAAGGAGAGGATGGAGGAACAAATTAGCCTTGCGGAGCCTGTGAATCCAGGGCCTAGACAAATTACTTTCAGCCCCCCTTCCTCCCCTGAACTGTATGAGGCCAGTGACAATGACTCCTACGACTCCGACAGGTCCACTAGGTATAGCATTTGGAACCTGTAATTGTGCTACGTAGACTACGGTGTTACTGGTAGTAAGGCATCGACATGAAATAAGAACTTGTGTCTTATGTATGTCATGCATGGGTGACCGATGTACGAATGCTACTACCTTATGTTTCCTTTGTATGAACCTTATGTGCAATGGTTCATCCTTATGTGTTCCTTCTCTATGAGTATTATGTGCAATGCTTAACCGTTACGTTGGTTTCGTATGAACCTTTTTGTCCAATGCGTCGTCATTGTGTTCCTTTGCTATGAACCTTTATGTGCAATGCATTACA
This sequence comes from Zea mays, assembly GCF_902167145.1. NCBI lineage: Eukaryota > Viridiplantae > Streptophyta > Magnoliopsida > Poales > Poaceae > Zea > Zea mays. The sequence continues at coordinate 64,382,308 of NC_050098.1, forward strand.
ATTCATACTTTACAGTTCAAGTCTGTTCTGTGTTGTCCAAATTAATGTATTCCTGTATTTCATTCCAGAATGGCTGACAACAACTCAAACACACCTTTTCGACCTAATGGTGCCAGCACCAATTCAGGTAACCAGTCTTTCCCCCCACCCATGTGGGATCCTCAGATGTGGCAGGGCCAAGGTTTCGACCCAACCCATCCTTCTACATTTACTACTCCTACAAACCATATGAGTAATCCTACCTGGTCCCAGGCAGCTAATGACCCATCTACATATACCTTTCGTAGTCCATGGAACCCATTTTTTGGTATGATCAATCCTGGGGGTCCTCCACTGCAACCATCATTCAGTCAACCCAAGTTTGCACCTCCCATTCCAAGTCCACAGGTTTCCACCCAAGTTCCCAACCAGACTGACCCAATTACTTTTGAATCCGAAGCAGAACATAGTGTCCACGAAGTTAACAGCCCAACCAAACCTTCAGACACACCTACCACATTTAGAAGGACAAAGGAACAGAACTTCAAACCTGCTGAAGACCTGTTGCTTTGCAAAACATGGCTAGAGATAAGTAGTGACCCAGTAATTAGCACAGGCCAGAGAAAGGAGGGGTTATGGGCTAGAATTGAGAAAAGGTATAATGAACTTAGAGGTGAGTTTCCAATGAGACTTAATAGGGCCCTGAGCAGCAGGTGGGACAAAATCAGAGCTGAAACAGGCAAATTTGCTGGATTCTACGCTAGAGTCTTAAGGGAAAACCAGAGTGGCCTCACAGATAACGACAAGGTACACTTATATGAATTTGTAAAACTGTATGTTTGGTCATGGTTTATGTGAACTTACTATTATTCATGCACTTACAAGTGCTTCTACATAATGTGTAGATTTCAAAAGCAGCAACTTTGTATGCAACATCACAGAAAAAGTCATTTCATTTCATGCACTGCTGGACTCGCCTAAAAGACGAACCCAAATGGGATGCCATGGTTCATGGCAGCCCATGGAGAGCAAATGCGGGGACCAAGCCTGTTCGTAGTTTAACACCTACAGGTTCTGTGAATGAAGTGGAATCTGATGAAGGTGGTTCCAAAGGAAAGAGACCATTAGGACGTGACTCGACGAAAGCATCCAGGAAGAAGTCAATGTCCAGTTCATCCCAGTCTACTGACTACCTCTCCAGAATCCATGACATTCAAATAGCAAGATTCAAGCAGAGTGAAGAAAAATCAGACCTCAAACAACAGAACATTGAGTTCATGAAGGAAGTTGAACTGAAGAAGTTGGAGGTTCAGTCCAAGGAAATAGAAGTGCAGGAAAAAAAATTGATGATGGAAGACAGGAAGCAAAAGGATGAAGAGCTCAACAAACTTTATGCCATGGATATGGATGCTTTACCAGAAGAGTTGAGAGCTGTATACATGGCGAGGAGAAAAGGTTTAATTGATTTTTTCATCAACAATCCTATCTGAAGAGTACTTATTTATTTCATAAGGTGTTGCTCACCTGTGTATCGGCGTAACCTTGTCATGTGTGTTTGCACTTTATACAATTTGGAGTAGTCTGAACATTTCCTTACTATTTTGAGAACTTGAGCTTGGTTTTTGAACATTGTTTATTGTAATAATATTGATATTCATAATAACGTTGGTGTCATACATGAGTCAACGTATGACGACATATGCAAATAATTTGTAGCATGACTTCCATTACTACAACTACTTGGACTTAGTTCACTGACGCCGTCGATACATGAGTTCCATTGCAAATCATACATGACTTCTTCACTGACGCCTACGATACATGACTTCCATTGCTACAACTACTTGTACTTAGTTCAAAAATGAAATATAACAACATTGCTGACCCACATAATAGGGATGAAGACCTTCAACCCATCGACCCTCGACGTGCCCACAGGTGTTCTATCAGGTTGTGCTGCAAAGATAAGTATGTGGTCTGAGATGTCATGTCCTGGTCGGGGTCGTTCGGTAATTCAGAACGGATATGGTTGTTTAGCCACTCGTTGCGGACCTCAGGAATATTGTTACAAACTTCGGGGGGACCTGAGGGGCCAACAAAATCCAGATTTGCCGCACCATCACCTTCGTCCTCGACAATCATGTTGTGCATAATAATACAAGCAGTCATCATCTCTGCGAGGTGAGTACGATCCCAACCATAAGCAGGCCCACGTAGAACAGCCCACCTCGCCTGCAAAACCCCAAATGCTCGCTCTATGTCCTTTCGACAACTCTCCTGCTTGGTTGTGAAGTGAACCTTTTTTTCCTCAAAAGCGTGACGAATTGCTTTTACAAAGGTAGGCCAATTGGGATATATACCATCGGCTAAGTAGTATCCGAAATTGTACGTGGTACCATTAATAGTGAACTGCACAGGTGGCATCGTCCCATTACGTAACGGATCAAACACTGGTGATCGATGAAGGACGTTGAGATCATTGTTAGTACCAGGCATTCCAAAGAAGGCATGCCAAATCCACAGGTCATAACCTGCGACTGCCTCTAGTATCATTGTTGGCCTCGAATTGCGCCCACAAAACTGTCCGCGCCATGCAGTAGGACAGTTGCGCCATTCCCAATGCATACAGTCGATGGAGCCTAGCATTCCGGGGAACCCCCTATCCGCGTTAACACTAAGTATGCGAGCAATGTCGTCGTGGTTAGGGATACGGAGGTATCGTTCGCTAAAGGAAGATATGATTGCGCGACAGAAACGGATAAGGCAGTCCCTAGCCGTAGTCTGTCCAATCTGTATGTACTCATCGACCGCATCGCTTGGTAACCCGTACGCAAGGATACGCAAAGCAGCACAAACTTTTTGCAATGGACCAAGACCTGCTAAACCAGTTGCATCACACCTAACTGTGAAGTAATCGTCTTCTCGTTGAACGGCACGAAGGATACGTAGAAACAAAGGACGTTGCATCCGAAACCTAAAATCGAGAACAACGCAAACAAATAAGAATATGAAGCTCCAAATCCAAGTCAAAACATTACTTAGGAAACGTACCTTCGACGAAATACATGGGATGGATACACTGGATTTGGTCCGAAGTAGTGGTGCTTGATGAGATTCTCTCCAGCAGCGTGGTCCCTATGGATAACACGGCGAGGCAATGAGGAGCGCCTACGACGCGTGCTCGTGTCTCCGAGTACAAGGTGGTCGACATGATGCCAAAGCAACAAGTCATCGATCTCATCGTCCGAATCATCGGATGACGAAGATAACACTAGGCTTCGCAAAGAGTCCATGACGACCTCAACTAAGACTACGTACTACGTACTTCGGATGGAATGGCGGATGATACAGAAGAGACGACTGTGGAGTCGAGTGGAGCATGGCCGCAGGGGTAGCATATTTATTCATGGCTTCGGTGTGCGAAGGAAGCCAGAGGATCGTGGCTTGCCGTAGAAGCCAGTCGTGTGGTGGAAGCCACTCGTGTCGTGTACGAGAAGAATGCGAATTTTTTTTTACAAAAAAATTTCGACCGTATTTATACTAACGTATTAATACGAATTATGAAGTTTGTTAATTAATTTTGGTCCATGTTGCGCACGTGAACTGTTGAAATAAGAAATTAAAATAAAATTTTTATTGGATGGTAGTTGAGTTAGTTGATGATGAAAGTATATAATATTGTTGTTGTGGGGTATAGAGGATTGATATAGAGGGAACCGCTGTAGAGCGTGGAGATATAGGGGGAGAGAGAATGCTGACGTGGCACGTGAGTGGGATATAGGGGGAGAAATTTAGGGGGAACCGCTGAAGACAGTCTTACTGCGTTAATGGCTGTATGCCCTGCTGAGTGAAGAAGTCAGCTGGTTCCACACATTCGCAATGTAAAAATGCACAGTTTTTTTTTTGCTTGCTTTGGCGGAGGAGATATTTGGAAGTAAAATTGCCAGACAATTTACAGATTTACTGAAGCATTCATTTTCTAGGTTTGAATATGAGCAATAGCACTTCGAAAACAAAACATTCGTAGTTAGTAATTTGTGTATTGTCTATCTTTTGTAGTGTTAGCATAAATTGCTCATCATATTTTCTTGACCTATCAAGGCTAGGAAATTTATATCGCTTGTTGTTTTATTAAATTTCTCTAGTGTTTTTTATTTTAGTCAAAATCATCTATTCACCCCCCTCTAGCCAGTGTCCTAGATTCTACAAGTGGTATCAGAGGAAGGACTCCATTGTTTGTTAATTTAGTCATCCCGGAATTGGACAAAATGTCTAGTAACAACAATGTACACATTGGGAAGACACCATATTTTGATGGGAACAATTATGACTATTGAAAAATAAGAATGTCAATGCATCTTAAAGCTATGATCAGTGGTAAACAAGGTATAAAGATAGTCAAACTAGGGTAGCCTATTGGGTCCCATCAAAATTGACCTATGCAGATCATTATGATTAATAAAAACATGATTGGGTAAAAAGAAGTGATCAAGGGCACAACTTGCCTGGGACTTGAGATTTCAGGTACCAACTTGTTCTTCGGGTGACTCGTAACCTTGCGCTAGTCGTAGCAATACAAACAAACAGTGTATAGGAAAAATTAACATCACACCAAACATAAGAACAAATTGCGTAATAATAATCTATGCGTCGCTACGAGATCGTGGTTTCGAGAATCGCTAAATTCAGAGTTACGGTTAATGAGTTGTGATTTATAGAAGCTCTATGTGATCCAAATATTAATCTATATTATAAATTGATTAGTATACACCATATGAGAGAATATTCTATGAGTAATTAACTCAACCTTAATCTTAATTATAACTTGACTAGAGATCGTATTTTAATCAAATTATAATTATGGATAGGTTAGCTTTGGTTTAGAAAAGTTAACCTACTAGACATAGGATAAATAAATATCTAACTATAAAAGTATGCGACATGGTATAATTTACGTTGTTACTGCGTAGTAAATATTTATACGAAGCTAACGCAATTGGAACAAGTCGATTCAGAGTTAAAATAGGGAAGTTATGAATTTCCAAAGTTTTAAGTGTTGGATAAAAGAAACTAAAGGTATAATTTTAATCATAGGTTTCATGATAAAATAGGGTTACTAGATGAAGAACAATATTAATATGAAATTAATGCAATTGGAATGAATCAATTTGGGTCTAAAACAAAGAAGTTATGGATTTATGAAGTGTTAGGGTTAAATTTCTATATTAAACTCCATTTTCTTGATTTATTTAATTACTCTGGTGTTTTGTTTGGACGGCGGCATAAAAACCCGAGTGCGCAGGGACTGACTCATAACATTCTAGGGCATCGTTGAAATCATTTTGCACCGCCAGTGGACGGCAGGTTAATTCTAAAAAAGTCGAAGGGCTCTTTTAGAAAATTAGCCTAGCCGAAGGGGTAAGATGGATTCTGAGCCATCCGATCCAGACCTAAGGGCCCAGATTAGAAATCCAGCCACCACGAACTGGTACAAAACTTGATCCGTCTGATACAAGATCGACGACCCGGATCCTATGACTGAAGGGTTACATCCCTGGTCTAATCTCGGTCTAATCTCGTCCCTCTATCTCACGATCCACGGTCCCAAACGATCCAGCCGAATCGCTTCGCAGCGTTTGATCACAACCGTTCATTTTAGACCAACGGCCACCGTGCTGTCATCTTCCTCCCGACGCCGACCCGGTGAAACACCGCCCTCGGGTACGGCGGCGCCATGGCAAGCGCGTGCCGAGAGACGATTCCAATGTCCAAACTTAGATTAGATGAACGCTACACAAAGCGGAGATTATGGCGAACTCAACCGAGGGGTACATACCGGTGGTGAAAATGGAGGGAGAGCCAACCACGGTGAGTGGCGACGGTGATGCTCTGATGAGCAATTAGTGGCTGTCCCACAATCGATCTCGGCTGGAACTGCTGCGGGTGATCTCCCAGCAACCCAATGCAGGTTGTGGGCCTAATCCCGGGCGCAGAGTGACACCAGGATAGGGGATTCGCGACGGCGCAACACCACTTCCCGCACCGATGCTTTCTCTCCCACGTGCTCTTGGTGGCTAGGTCAGGAGGATATGAAGGGGAAGAACGGAACCCCGACTTCGTTTATATAGCGCCAGAAGGTCGATTTTTGAATCACAGGGAGATTTCCCGAGTTCCCCGGGGTTCAGTTCCGCGGCCGGCGGTGAAGCTGTTAGCTGCCCTCTGCACAATCCGGACCGGCTGGCAAGGCGGACCCATTTGTCCGTGCAACAGAACCGAGAGCGCGAGGCAAGAAAGAGATTGGCCAGCGGGCCCAGGCTGTCGGCGCCGGGACCTGAGAGCTACGCGTGCGTAAGGCTATCTGCAGACGTCCCCCTAAATTTCCCCCCTAAATGTTACTATGCAGCCACGTCAGCAAGATTCCCTCCCCTATATTCACTCGTCCCGCAACTGTTCCCCCTAAATTTTACCCTACATATCCCTCTACTCATTAAATATACATTTCCATATAACTAATATAACCAACTTCATTTTATATTTATATATTTTCCTTTTAACACGTTAGGCTTAAACTGCTCGTATTAAATAAGGAAAAAATTATATTTAATTATTTCTTTTAAATTACGCATAATATAGAAAAAATCATTTCATTTAACATTTAATTGCAAAATGCATACATCAATTCATTTAACATTTAATTGCAAAATGCAAACATTACTTCACATTTGTGGTATGGCATAATTTATCATATATATTGGGACGTAATATATTGAACCACACTTACGTTGCAAGCAAACCCGCCCAGTCGTATGGACGAAGCCACGAGTGCCTTACAACGAAAGCCACCGTTGGCTTTCAAAGAAAGCCACGGTTGGCTTTCAATGAAAGCCCCCAGCTTCCCCCTGAAGCCGCTTTGGTCTCCCCTATATATATGCAATCATTCTCTACCCAAATGTACGCACATTGTTGTTTACTTCATCAAGTTAGGCATAGCTCGGTATGTCTCACAGGCATATGGAAGATGATTCTGATTCGAGTGATAGTGAGGACGAAACTCTTTTGCTTGTCAATCTACTAACCCTCAACATTGAGGCTCAACGCCATCACCGACAACGGTCAGGTTTACCTCGCCGCGTCATTCACAGGGATCATTTTGCTGGAGAAAACCTCATCCAACATCACTACTTCGGCGCGAACCCAGTGTATCCACCCCATGTGTTTCGTAGAAGGTACACACTTGATTTTATTGTACTAGGTTATCATATTTTCATACTATTCACAACGAACCAATGTAAATTTCTTAGGTTCCACATGAGTAGGCCTTTGTTTCTCCGCATTATGCAAGGTCTTCAACAGCAGGATACTTACTTTACACAAAGGATAGACGCAACAAGGATGCCAGGACTCGGTCCACTACAAAAAGTATGTGCGGCAATGTGGATACATGCTTATGGGTTACCTTCAGATGCGGTAGACGAGTATATTCAAATTGGGGAATCAACCGCAAGGGAATGCCTTCATCATTTTTGTCATGCAATCATTGCATATTTTAGTGCCTAGTATTTACGAACTCCTACTCAAGATAACATAACACGCATCATGCACAATAGCGAGGCAAGGGGTTTTCCTGGCATGTTGGGTTCCATAGATTGCATGCACTGGGAGTGGAGGAACTGTCCTACGGCCTGGCGTGGTCAGTTTTGTGGCCGAAATGGTAGAGCATCGATGATACTCGAAGCTGTAGCATCGTATGATCTTTGGATTTGACATGCCTGGGACAAACAATGATGTAAACGTGTTGCACCGATCCCCAGTATTTGACCCAATGACAACCGATCGAATGCCACCTGTCAATTACACAGTAAATGGTCATGCGTACAACTTCGGATACTACCTTGCTGATGGTATTTACCCCAACTGGCCTACTTTTGTAAAAGCAATCCGACACCCATATGAGGAAAAGAAAGTATATTTCACACAGATGCAGGAAAGTTGCCGAAAGGATATTGAGCGTGCTTTTGGAGTTCTTCAATCCCGGTGGGCGGTGCTGCGTGGACCAGCTTATGGTTGGGATCGTAATCGTTTAACTGAGATAATCACAGCTTGCATCATCATGCACAACATGATTGTCGAAGACGAAGGCCCTTTTGCTGCTAACATAGATTTCGGAGATAACACATCAGGGATTGAACCATCTCAAATAATTGGAGAAGGACGGGCGGAATGGGTTATTAACCACTTTGATCTTTGTCGCCAAGAAAGATCGTGCTCACTACAAAATGATCTTGTCGAGCATTTGTGGGCTCGTCGTGGAAGCATGTAATAATGGCGTGTCGTAGCAACTTAGTTCGAACTTCAATTCAGTACTTGTAATGTCATGTCGTATTTTTTAGTATTCCAATAAATTACCTCACTTGTATGAAATATGTTCGGACAGCCGTCTTCATATGTGTTTACATACATCAATTTTGTGAACCAGGTACACCATAACATGAATTGCAGAACATGCATTTTATTTTGTAGCAAGTGCAAACATACCATTGCAATTCAGTACACGAATCATATTTTGTTGTACAAAGTATAGCAAAGCATACAATTGCCACAAATAGTCTTCAAACATTTATGACAACCGAGTTCATTATTTTGTAATACAACAGCATAGAACTTAACTTACAATGGTTCGACCAAATTAATAATGTTCTGCAAAAAACATATTACATAAGCAACTTAAATAAAATGTCTCAACATGTTTCAACACCAGGTCGACGACATGTAACAGAATCACTCAAGATTACTCAAAACTAAATATGAACTGCTGCAACTTTTTTTTCTGTTCCTTCATCATAATCCAAACTTCTGGATCAACTTCTTCTTCATTTGTTGACAACAGCATCTGCAATCGTTTGTTTGCCGATTCGAGTTCTTCAAGTTTGAGTTCCCTTTGTCGAATACTTAACTTTTGTGCTTCCAATTCCAATCTCTTCTTCTGTATTTCCCTGTCTTCTTCACTGCCCTTTTCTTTTTTTTTACCCTTTTCTATGGACCGCTGTATTTGTTTTTCAGTAATTTCTTGCAATCGGCTTAAGTATTCTGGAGACGAAGAAGATGCACCTTTCTTTCTCTCTGCTTTACTGTAATCACGACCACGGGGCCGTTTTCCTGTCAACCCGGCAGATCCACTATCAATTTCTGGTGCATCAACTGATGGACACCCCGAAGATCCAATAGACTTAGCATTTAATCCTCTAAACGAATGTCCTTGACAGATGCTCTCCCATTTGGGTTCCCCCTTCAATTGATGCCAGCAATGCATATAATGGAATGGTTTGTTCTCCTCATGAGCAAACAATGTAGCTGCCTTGGATGTCTGCAAAATTCGATGTTCAATTACAATTAGTACAATGACAACAAGTTGAACTTCAAATAAATTAGTTACAAAATGTCTAACCTTATCCTCGTCACTTAAGCCACTTTGTTTCTCTCTTAGGACTCTTGTGTAGTATCCGGAGAACTTACTGACATCAGCTCTAATCTTGTCCCATCTGCTACTAAGTGCTCTGTTAAGTCTACAAGGGAAGTCCCCCTTTGTTCGTTGTACCTTTTTTCAATTCGAGCCCAAAGCCCCTCCCTCCTTTGTCCAGTATGCACAATAGGGTCACTACTAATTTGCAACCATGTAGTGCAAAGGAGTATGTCTTCTGGAGCAGTAAAGTTTTGTTCCTTTGATTTCTTTTATTTCTGAACTGGAGGTGCATTTTTTCTGGACTATTGATGTCCTGAACACTATGTTCAGCATCTGACTCCAAGTTTACAAGTAATGAAGGTATAGTATTGGAACCCTGCAATGGTGTACTAGTATGTGATGGAGGATAGGATTCTGTAAAAGGATTCACTCCAACTGAACCAAGAGGGTTTCTCACAAAGTTCATGTAATGATTCCAATATACTGCAGATTGCGAAGCCAGAATCATGGTAGATTGGGAACTAGTATTCCCTGTCTGAATGGGAGCCCACATTGTTGTTGGACCTTGACCAGGACTAGGAAAATTAATGTTTCCCATCATGTTGCAATCCACAGGAGTCTGGTGCATGAAGCCCGTAGGCCATAAAGGGGGTGGAGGGGGAAATTGCTGGGCACTGGAGGTATTTGACATCGGCTGCAAAGATGTAGCATTGTTTGCTGGGTCCATGCTAGTATATGTGGACATGGCAGAAATTTAGTGATATGGTATAAACTGAAGTGAATCGACAAAACAAGGTACACATAAGAAGAGACTAAGCATTTAAACGAAGACAGTAATAATAAAATGTTCTCATGAACTGATTCACTAGGAACAGCAACATTAGAACAATTAAGAGTAAACATAGTAGACATACTACATAATTCATGACATCATTCTAACTTAAGGTCATGAGGTAGCATTGAGACTTAAACATACATGACATGACTACTTGGACAACAACAACTGGAATACATGGAGCTAATAAATATTCCAGTAGCTATTATGAGTTGACCTATCTGAATCGCTGAAGTACCACTCATCACTGACATCGGGGCAGTAGAACTCCTCTTCATCGATAGATGGTTCAGTAACTTTTGGAGGGGTCGATGGAGATGTAGGTTCAACACTTATGTCATCCCCGTCGTACTTAGCAATTTCTGGAAAAGCTTGCACTTTTGCCTCTAAGGCATCTTGTTGTAGCAATTCAAGTTTTTCTTTCATGGCAAACAAGGTTCTAGCTACGATATCTTCATCATGCTTGTGGTCTAAAGCATGATCTACTAAACCACCAAGGGATTTTGTGGCATCCTCGGCACAGTCTACAAGGACTTTAAGCAAAGCCTTCATTTTTTCTTCTGTCGAGGATGCCATTATCAAGTGTGCTGCAAAGAAGTAATATATGAAGTAACACGTGCATACCCTTATAAACCATATAGGCTATTGGAATGAAACAGTCCCCAATAAAATGAACAAAAATATAGGTAGGGACATGTAATGATTACAAAAGCATGAGTCTTATTGTAGGCAGGAACATAAAGAACTTAGTGAAACTTTGACTGATAATGTTCTCAATGTTAACCCGAATGTATGACAATGAACTTGAAATAAAGTGTAGTACATGGACATAGAGATGTATCTCACATACTGATGATGATTTTGAACATGCCAATGTATGTTACTGAACTTTAAAAACTTGTACTACTCATGAGATAATATGTCGGTTGTTTGAATACGATACATGAATTCAACCATTAACTTCATTGTCAAATAATGTGAAAACAGGTCAGTGTTGCAGAAAACTTCAACAATACAAATCAACAAACAATGTAGTCCATGTAAGCACAAAACAAATCTGACAGACTGAAGATCTGTGTGTACAGGCATATATTGGTCAACAGAACCAAGACATCTAGTTGTTGTAAGCAATTAGAAACCAACTATATGAAGGTCCAAACAATTGTTGTATCATGCATTGGTAACAAAGGGTGACAAAAATTTAGATAAAAGAGACCAATACAATATGGTCATTACATTAGACCTGCTGATTTTACTGAACATCACTCACAGTAAATAATGAAGTCAGGACCATCTGAAATGTAATTCACACATTGAACTATTGAAGTAAACAATGACCATTACTTAGGCGCGGGTAAGGTAAGACGTTTTGGGTTAACCTAGGATGAATCATGCACAAACATTAGTAAATGGTGAATTGTACTGGAAAGTAGGGAGCAAAATAATGTGGCACGACACTTGACAGTTTAACGCACCTTCGAAGTTTAGGCATAATCTAGGGTTTCAAGTAAATGTGAATCGGCAGACCAATAGGGCGTATTCGTTTGGACTTCCCTTCGTTTGGTAAATAACAAGGTTATTTCGCCGGATGTTCACTCCCATAAAAAACCCTAAAAGCCACACCAGATCTGTGTACATGTTTGCTGCGGGGAATAGTCGATTGGTGTCGCATGTAATGACTTCGGTTAACTGGAATATTCGATTGGTGTTGAATTTCATTCATCAAAGGGAGGCGCATGAAGTAGACAAAGTATACAAGATGAAGGGCGTACCTCAAGAACCGAAGATTACGACCACAACAAGACGAATCGAAGCGTTGATGTCCGGATCCGAGGTAGTCGTCGATGCTCGGAGCCGGAAAGGAAGGAAGCGGTCGCGACGAACCTCGGCGGAAGCAGATTTGAGTCCTCTCTGTCTTCGCTCGCGAACGGAACTGCCTGGTGACCACCTCCACTTCGTCTTCTACACAGCCGACGGGGACCGACGCGGACGCGACCTTCCCGCGGCAGATTCGCCGCCGCGTCGCCGGAAATCACCCTTCCACAGACGCGTCGAAAGGGAGAGACGTCGAGCGTGAAGTGTCCGGTGTCTGGCGCGGGCGACTTCTTACGTGAGAAGCAGGCGAGGGGGAGTGCACAGTGACCCCCTGCATCTGGCGTGAGAGAGAGGAGGGTCGCGGCGGAGGGGAGCGGATAGCGCGCGCCGCTGCGGGGTGTAGGGGGGAACTGTATCCCCTAAACTGTGAACAGTGTTAGCGGTGGGGAGGGGAAGGGGGAGCGTTGCAGTCAGTCTAAGGAGCGGAGGGCTGACACTATGGGCCCCAGCATCAGTGAATGCTGAGGGGCGCGGGTCGGATGGGATAAGGGAAAGTGGGCCGCGCGGACCAAGAAGAAGTTGGCCCAGGTAAGTTCAGGTGAGTTTCTTTTTTTTCTTCTTATTTTCATTTATGTTTTCTTTTCTATTCTATTTTCAAATCCAATTTTGATTCAAGACTTAAACTTCAAATTCCGAATATACCTCAGACTAGGGTTTCAACATGTTTTTGGCACAAGTTTATATATATTTTTTATTTATTTATTTGTACTATTTTTAATATTATTTACTTTCCCCCATTTTCTCATTTTAGAAGTAACAATTTACTATTACAATTTTGGTTCATACATTCTATTTTTTCATTTATAAATTGAGGTCAAATTCATGTTTTCAATAAAATGCATCATAACCACATCATCAACAATGTCATTCTCTATTTGTTTATTGGTTACTTAACTAATTTAATATTCTGAATTGATTATGAAGAGGAAATGTCCTACAAAATTCCAAAGGTTTCAAAAATTCTAAAACCGCTGTGGCGGAACTGCCCGAATTATTCCAACTTAAGTGCCTATGTCCCGCATCAGAGGCTAGACCATACTTAAATGGGAATAACCCGTCAATCCCTCGGATCTAGTCCGACGGGGCCACTGACAGGATCAAGTACCACAGTCTCACTCGATGGTGAGTCACAGAGCAAATACAACAAAGCATAAAACCATACATTAAGGAGTATTAAATTATTACATCATCATCGGAGTTTTTGCAAAAGTAGTCATCATTGTTCGAAGTGCAGCGGAATAAAACTAACGGTGAGTAAATAGAGAGATGGGGAAGCCTGTCCCATCACTCCTCATGCTCCTCCCCAGCCGAGGCAGGATCCCACTTGACTGTCCAACCCGATGGCAAGATGGACGGCCAAGTCACTCCAGCAACCATGTCCTCCAAAGAACCTGTAAAATTATGCCACAAGCAAGGCTGAGTATACTAATACTCAGCTAGACTTACCCGGTGTGAGGAGTCTACTCCTCTACCTCTAGACATGCAGCTATTTGGCTGTGGGGTTGGGTTGCCAAAAGCACTAGCTGAGTTTGTAAATCAAATTTTAGCTTTGTCAAGTTTAAGTGTGACTCTCTTAAGGCTAAATGTGTACTATCTACTCATACATGGTATCAAACATATTTAGCAATCAACATATTGTATCAACTCATCACATTTCCACTTGTTACTCAATGTAGCAGCATGGATCAAGCAGTCTCATTAGCTGCGAGAAGCAGCCGATTCGAATCGAGTTTTTATCCTTGCAAGGTAAACCTAAACACACGACGTGTAGGGGCACTCCGTCCCCACACACATCAACCGTCCCCATCGATTCCCCGTCAGCAGATCAGGGCTCACCGCCTTGGCGTACAATGCCTCACTGACCCCGACTGCCGTCGTGCAGTGACCGCACTTGTACCCACCATAACCGGAATGTGAGACCACGTCTCAGGTCGCGTGAGGGAATATGTCCACTGCCAGGTTCACTCAGGTACTAGACTTACCGATTTACCATATTTCTCGGCATGTGCTTAGTACGTTCAAACGCTTGACACACGGTACCACACCTCAATCCTTATTCCAATTTTTATCCCGTGGACAACCAATCCCCATGGATTGTTGTCCACAAACCAGCATCATTATGATGATAAAGTGGATACAACCAATTTCCTGACCTCACGCGAGTGCTAGAAAAATCACTCGACTTCTACCGAATTCCCTAATTAATAAAGCAGCTACTCGGCTTAGCATACTAGTATTCATCTCAATAGGATTCCAGAGATCATGCAACTAGAGTTTCAAACAACTCCTACACTTAAGTGCACATTCAATCCTACAATCATTAAGTGTAGTAAAATAGCATAAATAACAGGTTATGCATAAAACCGGGGCAAACGGTCTGCCACGAAATATTACCATCACACTATCTGTCCGTAGTTATTGTATTGGAGTCAACAAATCTGTCGGCAATAATGTCGAGCTATTGTGGCAGTCCATCTGTCGGTAAAACTGATTATGCGTGGCGCAAAGTGTGTCGGGAAACAGTAGCATCAGATCGTTTGTCAGTAAATGGATGTCATGATCCTATAGCGAAAAAATAATTAACGAGCGTGAGTAGGAATCGAACTCGTGACCCTTTGCAAAAAGAGAAGACACATATCTAATAACTAGTGAGGATTATTCACTCTATTCTCGGTATTATTCATTATAAAACTGTACACGTTACTTATTGAAGGGCTACAACTCACATGCAATGTAACGACGTGAGCTGGCTGGCTGTGGATTGAAAAAATGTGAACTCGTTTAATTTGTCGCTGGATTGAAAAAATGTGCAATCCGATCAGATGAAAATGCTATATCATCAGTGATAGACCATGCTGAATTTTAATTACACCTGGAGAGATTTGCATGAACTTGTTTAATTTGTCGCTAGCTTACCGTTGCAACTAGTATATATATATATATATATATATATATATATATATATATATATATATATATATATATATATATATATATATATATATATATATATATATATATATATATATATATATATATATATATATATGCGCATGCGATGACAATATCGATGCTCTACATACCCATGCGCCGCCTGGAGCCCGTACAAACTCGGTCATCCTCGACCTTGATCTCTTCAATAATCCAGGCATCCGGCGACATATATGCACGCCGTTAATCATCTCCAGGCATCATCATGTAGCTTGAAACTATGATGGCGTATGTGCTAGCTAGCTTGAATTGACAACTTCAATGGCACGTGCCAACAGAGCATGGTGAAATAAAAATGGATGTGTATTCATCAATTAATCAATCGTCATGTTCGTCTATTATATTTTAGGAACGATCAGGCAGGCTGGATTGAAATTTCGGCCTAGTGGCCCACTTCACTTGCTCAGCGGCCCAGCCCAGCTTCCCTTTTCCCAATTCCCACCACGCACTACAACACTTTTGGCCTTCTATGACGAATAGTTGATGACAATACAATAATTTGTCATTAGATCACCTTGTTTATGACGATTTTCAGAATATGACTTGGTATAGTGACGAAAATTTAACCTCTGTCATTAAAACCGTCATAACATACTCTAGCATTATTTTTGTGACAATTTTCTATGATAATATAGGAGTCGTCGTAAGAATAAATTGTTATAATCTTCTTAACATAATAATTATGACGATAATGCATGACAATACCCTTATGTCACAAACATATAATGTATTTTAAAGAAAATATATATTATTGTTCGTATTAGGCAACTCCAACAATGCATCAAATTGGTCCCTCAAATTAAAATATAGGCTCCACATAGCAAAAATTACTCCACCTTTGTCTTTGACCATGGGCTGAGGCATGGTCAAAAATAATTCTAACCCCTTCTCATTTCTATGTGTGGCCCATTAGCCAATAAAAATCTGTCTATAGAAGTAAAACTTCCAGCACATGCTCATGTTGCGCCGCCCGCCGTCGCCCTCACAAAATCGTCCGCCCGCGTCCCCATACCTCGACAGCAAGGCTCCTCCCCGTCGGCCTCTGCGCATCCCCTGTCTCCTCCATGGGCGATCTGGCTCCCCACGAGTCCTGCACAGATTCAGGCCGCTAGCTCCTGCATCAGGCGCCGCCTGCCTCCTGCCGGCACCCCTGGTTTCCTGTGGAATTCAAGCAGGGTAACCGAAGCGAAATATTGCTGCTAAACAAACGAGGTAGTGATAAAGATTAGTCTTGTGGTCTGCATTACATTTTAATTCTCTAGTCATTGTTGGCAAGAAAAAACGGTGTTGCTATTGGCCACTACTAGTACCACGTGCACAACTAGGGATGGGGCATATATACATGGCACAAGATCGATTTGAGATTTTTAGTGAAGCAGCCTTGCGCCTGCCCATTGCCCAGCCCCCGAACTACAACCAGCTACAAGAGATCCTCCTCTATTAGTAAGTGATCTGGGTAAGAAATTGGAATGCTCCTATCATTAGTCTATTTAATTCTATGATTAATTGTTGATAACAAGTTCAATTTAATCAGGTTAGAGGTAGAGAATGTCCTACCAAATTGATATCCTTTGTATATGGACGTGGTTATGCCTAGTTACAGTTTTCTTTATCTCTAGCACATGAAGTAGCATAAATAGATCATTCATATGTTTGTTTTTATTAGTATAGTTACTTATTTTGAGTCTATATTATTTTACATGCTTACTTGATACACAAGATAGTTGTTTGAAGAACAAATTTACTCGTGAAAAAGTACATTATCAACAATGCACAGGCTCTCAGTCCTACATTACAAAGGCTTATATATTGGTAAGAAAATAATCATTGTTTACTTATCTCCATAGTTGAATGATCTGTGAATGTGTTGCCTAGACAGTGAGGTGGTGGTTGCTAGGGATGTGGGAGACGACCCATGAAATAGACAATTTGGGAGGGTGGGACTAGATTGTTTCATTGTTTATCACGTCACTGTAACCTGTAAGCATATGACATATCTTCTAATTTTAATGATTGCAACTAATTTATTTAGAGTTAAGTTTGATTGTTTTAGGAATTTGGGTGTGTTGCTATAATATGACACACCAATGTTTATTGGTCAATCTCTCTATACCACATGTTTAGGAGTAGGAGGTAACTTAGTTACATTTACACAATTACAAGTTTTTTGTCTCGGTTCTGCATTCACTAGTGATTTTGGGAGTTTATATAACATACCGTTATTTTCTTACAGGTTCTAACAGCAGCAGTAGGTAAATATTTTCTTCATATATAGTTGTGTATAAGTGTAGGATGGATTAAAAACAGAGAGAATGGTACTATTGCATAACTGTGCATCTGAATCACTCTCTGATTTTGTAGACAATTCTTGTCTCTAATATGTAATTGTGTCTGCAATGGATCATAATTGTTTGTTTGGATGTTTGGCTCTTCTGCTGGTGCTTTAGGAAACCTCCTAGGTGGCATTGCTCTCAGCTATTTTTCTCCCAAAGTCTTGTTTCTGTTTTTCGCAATCCTTCTCCTGCTCCAGTTCTTCAGTACATCACTTCAACTCAGTTCTGTTCAGTACATCATTTCTACTCAGTTCTGTTCATCAGTACATCATTTCTGCTCAGTTCTGTTCATCAGTACATCATTTCTGCTCAGTTCTGTTCGATCAGTTCTGTTCAGCCACTCGGTTGATACATTTTCTGGTTACAAGCCATTCACTGATGCAGCACTTCAGCAATCAGGTAGTAGACAGGAATCTGAAATCTAAAATCTGTAATAGCTTCAGGAACTCGGTTGATACCAAACCTCCTAGGTGGCATTGCTCTCAGCTATTTTTCTCCCAAAGTCATGTTTCTGTTTTTCGCAATCCTTCTCCTGCTGCAGTTCTTCAGTACATCACTTTAGCTCAGTTCTGTTCTGTTCAGTACATCATTTCTGCTCAGATCTGTTCATCAGTACATCATTTCCGCTCAGTTCTGTTCGATCATTTCAGTTATGCTCAGTTCTGTTCAGCCACTCGGTTGATACATTTTCTGGTTACAAGCCATTCACTGATGCATCACTTCAGCAATCAGGTAGTAGATAGGAATCTGAAATCTGCAATCTGAAATTTGTAATAGCTTCATGAACTCGGTTGATACCAGGAATCTGAAATCTGTACACATAAATCATTCACTCACACATGTTGAAATAGCTTAAGGAACTACTCTATACAATCTGTACAATCACTTCCATGTTGAAATAGCTTCAGGAACTACTCTATACAATCTCTGAAAAAAAACACTATGAAATGAGTTCTTGAAGGCCACCAGCTTGAAGGCGCCCGACTTGAACCATCACATCTTCTACGACGATGCAAGTGCGATCAGTTGTTGGATCAGAGATCAATGTCTGAGATTGTATATGTGCACTATATATGTGCACCTCACCATCATTCGCGTTGGATATTTTTCCCTTCTTTGTAATCATGTGCATTCATTACATAAATATATGTATTAATAGACCTTTATTGCACTTTCAGTTTGTATTTTCTGTTGGGAGTTTATAGACCTGCTGATACAATAATTGACATATTATCAAATTATGTTGTAGGAAGAGGAGCTGGAAGCAAGGATCAGATTGCTTGAAGTGTGAAAAAATGATTACTCGCATGCATGCTAGCTGTTGGCGTAACACCCAGTCGATGGAGAGATTTTAGTTTGCTAGATGTATATTTATACTTTTGCATGTAATAGAACTGAAAGATCACTTCAAAAATTTAGGAAATTCGTGTATGCTATTATTTTTTATATGTTCATCACATGAATCGTGTTCTAAACAAATATATGTTGGAATTCAAAGTCAAATTTTGATCTCTTTCTTTTACTAATCAAATTTTATATATTCTGAGCTACATATTATTCAAGTTGTCCTGCAATGTGCATCATAATCGGTTTATTATTTGTTTCATTAGCATATATTTGTATGCATGGATTCTGTTTTTTTAAACTGCACATAGGGAATAACATCAGATAATCTCTCGGCATATAGACTTTTAGCGACACACAAGCCGTCAACACAAGAATATGTCGGCAAAAGTCTGTCTGACGGCAAAGATATGTCTGTCGGCAAAAACATAAACATTGCCGACAGATAGTATGTCGGTACATCTATGTCTGCCGGTAAAGCGTATTGCTGACAGGACTTTCGCCGACACACATTATCTGTCGTTAAAACTCTTTACCGACGGACTGTGAGACGTTATTCAGGTGTTTTACCATCAGTCAGTCCATGGACAATAATGTGTCATGGTGTAGTGGCTTGCCTTCCAAAGCTGTGGCAGGCAGATCCTCTGGTGCAGGCTCTGGTGCTGGATCCGGGGCTACCTCCTGAGCAGCTCCTTGCTCCGGCACGAGGACGTACTCTCCGTCAGCGAGGTTGCAATCTATCGAATGCAATGAATGAGAATATGAATGCCATGATTATGCAGGATTTGGTAAATATTATGCTAAGTAAAAGAAAACTAAGTTAGTTTAGTAACTTAGGGTTTCTTGGTCTTACTTGGCTCTTGGTGGCGTATGCTTATCAACTTAGGTTTGGAGTTTTGTTAGGGATAAGCATAGTGGATTTGTGTTTCCCTTATATATATTTCAGTGAGCAATTTACAAAGGGTTTTAGGGTGACACTAATTTTCACCATTCATTTTCCCCTCCTTTATTTTCTATTTATGAATTCTAGTGTGGGTTTGAACTACAACAGTGGTTTAACTTTTTCCAAAAATTTTGCAAAAATTACAGTGGGTTACCCTTGGTCACTATAGTTTGTTCTATGAATTTGAGGTCCAGAATAACAAGAGTATGCCTTGGACAAAAATAACAAAAGTTGGGCAATGGGGGTCACTTTGCACTACAACTTTAAACTAGGGGTGGGTTCTGTCCTAAGGGTTATTTTTGTTGGTATCTAACAGTAATCACATGCTTCTGTGCCAAAAATCACAGAAGGTCAATTGGTGGTTATTTAGTTGTGATTTTCTAAAGTTTAATGTCAAAAAGGCACTTTCTGCTATCTTATTATTTGAAAAATGTCAAACAGCAGATTTTATATTTTTCCTATGTTCTTAATAACAAATCATTAGTTATCTCAAGGTTTGGGGTGTTTTAACCTTAGGGTTATTTCTCTAGGGTTTTTCTAAGTTTTCCTTGTTTTCTTAAAATAAAAGGTATCCCAATTATTTTATACTAAACCAAGGTATAATAATTTTTTTAGTGAACTATATGGAATAAGTAGACTAACAAAAATATGGGTGCTCCCTGGTTCTTTATTTAAAACTTCATTAGTATTTTCTCTAACTTTAGGCTAAAAAGGGTTTAAATGGTAAACTCTACCTTAAATGGGGGTACAGAGGGGTTTATTATTTTTAAACAGGTTAGGAAGTGATTAGGTACTTCTCTAAATTTTCTTAACCTCAGTCTAATAGTGCAACTATTTTTCCTTCTATTATTTAGCTTTTGGCCAAATCAATATTTAAATCAAAACCTTTAAGTTTTCTGTAACACTTAGGGGTTTTATATTTTTCTTAAATAGTTTACATTATTTAAGATCTGGCAAAATTGGTTTGACTCGATTTTGGGTGAACAAAACAGAAGATATGAATTACTCAAGTTATGTTTGAATTTAAATCAGATTAATAAAAAGGGTTTCCTAGAAAAACCACTTTGCACCGAAGACCTCGGGTTCTTTCCAAACTAATCCTCTCAGTTATACCCCTGCGCTACTATTCCCCTGAGTCACTGACAATGCGCAAAACCCCCTAGCCTTTTCTTCTTCTCCGCCGCGGTCCCTCCCTAGGTTTAAACAGTACCCGCGGAAAAGAAAAGGGCGGCACGACTTACCGGCGGCGAGAGAGGTCCGGCGAGGGGCGGGGTTGGCTCTAGGAGGTCCTGGCGGTCACAACGGTGTACGGCTCGACGGCGGGGGTGGCCGGAATCGTCCGGTCCACGCGCGCAGGCGGGTGGTCTCATCGACGGCGGTTGTTCCGGCTAAATCACGACGATCTAGTTCAATCAAATGGCACGATGAGCTTCTCGGGGTGACGTAGAGGCTATGTGCACAAGGAATCGAAGAATGTAGCAGAGGATTACCCGGTCTACGCTCACCGGCGATCGGGCGAAGTTCGGCGACCGTGGACTGGCTTCTCCGGCGAAGCAAAGTCCGATTCCTCGCTCGAGGAGCTTCACCGAGGCGTGCACAGTCTTCTCTGAGGGTTGGACGGGGTTGGGAGAGGCTCTACTGGCCGGTCTACGGTGGCGGGGGATCGGGCGGCCGCGGGCACGCCGTGCACGGGGCAAACGCCAGGGGTTTCGGGCTCCGGTGAGGTCGAGCGCGTGCGGAGGAGTACGATCGAAGTCCCTGGGGGCTTTATAGGCGCGGGCAACGGCACCGGCTCGGCCTTGGCGCGACGCGGGGCACGCGGGGTGTAACGCCCTGAATTTGGGGGTAGATTTTTTCTTCTTTTCTCTCACCAAATTCGGGCGTTACTCTCTTTTCTTTTTCCCCGTTTTGCTCCTTCTTCCCAATTTCAAACCAGTATAGCGACAGGTGTTCGTGTCATGTATAAACCAAAAACCTAAGTGTCATGGGTGTTGCATCATGCCGAAGCACATTTCTTTGTCTGATGTTGAGTGTTCGTCTCGTTCCGTTCCGGATTTCGATTCGCGATTTAATTCCGTTTAGTGGTCCGTGCACGTCGTGGGTTTTCGATCCGCGAAGTGGCCCGACCCAACCCAGCCCGGCCCGGTCCGGCCCGGCCCTGCGCGCCCCTGGCGCCCACACCCCCCCATGCGCCCCCTCTCTCTCTCTCTCATTTGGATCTCCCGCTCAACAACCTCCCTCTCCCTCTTCCACCTCTCTCTCCCCGTGGTGCCCTAGGGATTGGAGACGGCGATCACCGGATTTTGAACCCCGAGGTGAGCTCCCCTCCCCTCCCCTTCTCCTCTCTCTCTCCCTCTCCCTCCTCTTCTTCCTCCCCCGCGCGCGCCCCCCTTTTTCCCTGCTCGTGCGCGCCCCTGCCCTTCCCCGCTCGCCGGCGGCGAGGCCGGCCCCGCCCCTGCCCGGTCCGCGCGGCGGCGCCCGCCTCCCCGGCCCGAGCGGCGGCGCCCACCCCCTCCCCTGCGCGCGGCGGCGCTCGCCCGCCCCTGCCCGGTCCGCGCGGCGGCGCCCGCCTCCCCGGCCCGCGCGGCGGCGCTCGCCCGCCCCCCTGCCCGGCCCGCGTGGCGGCGCCCGCCCCCTTCCCGGCCCGCGGCAGCGCTCGCCCGCCCCTCCCCCGGCCCGCGGCGGCGCGGCCTCGCCCGCCCCCTGCCCGCGGCGGCGACCCGGCCCCCGCCCCCTGCTTGCCGGCGCGGCCCCCGCCCCTTGCTCGCCCGGCGCGGCCCTCGGCGCGGCCTCCGGCCCCCTGCGCGGCCCCCGGCGGCTCGGCCCCGGCGCGGCCCCTGCCCCGGCGCGGCCTCGACCCCCTGCGCGCGTCGTGCTGGCCCTCGGCGTGGCCTCGCGTTCCCCGTTTGGTTGGTAGTTAATGTCAAACTCCGTTAGTTAGCGTGCTGCGTCGCGCGCTTCGCCGCGCGACGGATTTGTCTAATTTCAGATTCTATCTATGTGTTGCGTCGTGCGCTTCGTCGCGCGATGATCCATTTTAATTTCAGGTTGTTTAAGGTGTAACGCCGTGCGCGTATTCACGCGACGTTCCACTTTGGACTCAGTTTAGTCGACGTATGCCGTCGTGCGTTTCGTCGCGCGACGCTTAACGTCTCCTCATAACTAAGGCGAAGTGTCTCGTTGCGTGCTCGGTCGCGCGACGAGTCGTTAACTTCTTAATTTGTTTTAGAGTGCTATGTCGCGCGTCTCGCCGCGCGACAATCCTTTTTATTTATCTTCACCTGCTTATAATGATTAGACATGAAACATGACTTTACTTTACGCTAAACATAGTGTCTACATTAAATTTCCTTCCATTAAGCGAGTGGGTAATTTATAATCATGTAACGTGACCGTTTCTCGACTGTCTTGTTCTCTTTCTCTCTTAACTGTAACTGCGAGCCCGCGTGGAACGTCTGTTTACTTACTGCATTCTATTGTATGGTGTACTGTTCTTTTGTATTAAATGTGTGGATGTATGTGTGTTTGCGCTCGCATAGAGAACGATCCGGTCGAAGATCCCGAGGAACTCGCAGGAGAAGCCCCTGAACAGCAGTCGGTTGGTGGAGGCAAGTGTCCCTTGACCTATCTCTGTCCTATTCATTCTTTAATTCACCTCCCGCATTACACATTTATGCCTAAGGATTGACTAGCTTTTGTTATCCATGTCCTTGTTTACCTATTTGGGTTGGATTATTATTGTTTAGCTTTATGCTATTGCTCAAACTCTAATCAATGAACATGATGAGATTATCTATGATACGTTGTTTTCCCCTTTCTTATGATGATGTTATACTTGTGGTCTTCATGGGGGCTCGAGCGGTTTCTCGAGTGCCTCTCCGTAAGGACCTGTTCTATGGATGACCGCCCGGGAAAACAGTACAACCATGAGGGTGGAATGGGATGCCCTTAGCTGAATAATTAGAGGATCCGGGGTGTAGTTCACTTAGCCGTCGTGCCGTCAATGGGGCTCGGTGTATGCGGCTCGCTCTGCCAAGTTTGGGTTCGCCCCTTGGGGAGGAGTGCGGTGCATTTAGGAAACCTAACGGGTGGCTACAGCCCCGGGGAATCTTTGTAAAGGCTACGTAGTGATGCCCTGCTAGGCCACCTAGGTAGTGGTCAATGGGGAGTAGCTCTCTCCGGGCAGAAAGGGAATCACGGCTTGTGGGTAAAGTGCACAACCTCTGCAGAGTGTTTGAAAACTGATATATCAGCCGTGCTCGCGGTTATGAGCGGCCAAGGGAGCTCCAGTGATTAGTGGTACTTGATCAGAGACATTATGGTACAGGTGGCTATGAGATCGACGGTTCTGGTTATGACTATGGTGCTGGTAAGTGGTATTCTTTCCGTTTGGAAAGGGTACATCGGGCTAATAACTTGGGTTAATGCTAAAACCTGGCTTTCTATTAGTAAATAATAATCTGACCAACTAAAAGCAACTGCTTGACTTATCCCCACATAAAGCTAGTCCACTACAGCCAAACAGGATACTTGCTGAGTATGTTGATGTGTACTCACCCTTGCTCTACACACCAACCCCCCCCCCATCCCCAGGTTGTCAGCATTGCAACCACTGCTCAGGAGAAGATGAAGCTGTGGAAGGAGACCTTCAGGAGTTCCAAGACTACGACGAGTTCTAGGCGTGGGTTAGCGGCAACCCCCAGTCGGCTGCCTGTGAAGGCCGCGGTTATCTACGTTTCTTTTCCGCACTTTGATTTATTGTAAGGACTATATGGACGTCTCAGACGTATGATGTAATCGACTATTATTTCCCTTTTAATACTATTTTGAGCACTGTGTGATGATGTCCATGTTATGTAACCGCTGTGTACGTGAATAACTGATCCTGACACGTACATGGTTCGCATTCAGTTTGCCTTCTAAAACCGGGTGTGACATAAGTGGTATCAAAGTCGTGCTGACTGTAGGACCGCTAACCTAGAATAGAATGGTCGTTCTAAGGACTATAGACCTCTGTCCCTGCCTTGACTTTGATATCCCTTCAAAAGTTGGTCATACCGACCAAACCTATGTTCTACTATATATTATACCTTGCTGAAAATTGTGTTTTATTCTAATCCTTCATTTATTTATGATTCATTATTTGCTGGTCATATTAATTCTGTCCTCACCCTTTTGCTTGTGATGTCTTTTGTAGATGGCTCGACTTAGACACACTGCACGAAAGTCTGTCATCCCCTTCTTACCCTCCCGCCTTGCTGAGCGTCCGCTTCGCCGTCCCGTGGCCGGACAGTCCAGCCACTTGGAGAGACTGCACCACCGCCTGCATGAGGAGCAGGAACGTCGACGACAGGAGCAGCAGGGCTCTTCCTTCTCGCTCCAGCAGGAGATAGAGTCCGTGAGGAGCTGCTCCCCCGTGCTTCCCCTGGAGGCGCCCCCTGCACCATCACTGGGCGCCCCAGCTTCTGGAGTAGCTGCTGGAGGAGACCCAGACGACGGAGGCGGCGACAACAGCTCGAGCCACGACACCGACTTCTCTACTAACCATGAGCCGGAAGGATGGGTCGCCCGACCCATCGCTCGCGACGCTGCTCGCGGGTGTCACTTCCACGATGCGCTCGACACCCTGCTACGTCGGGCACTTAACCGGCGTACTTGGTCCATCGAGTATCGCTGTGTGGTCTACCAGCACAGTCGCGGGGTCTACCCGGACCGCTGGGAGGCAACCTGCTTGGTGCGCCGTCCGGAGAACAGTCTCTAGGGTGCAGAGGCCTGCTCAGAGCACTATTCTATCTCTGAGCGGGACTCAGCTGAGGCAGCCATGCAAGATGCTGCACGGCGTGCGCTTTCGCACTACTGCTCGGTTCTCGGTGGGGTAGCTGACGGTCTCGACCTGAAGTATTACCCCCGCCGTCCATCTGGTAGCACAGGAGGCGTGATTGTCTCACCTGTCGGTGAGGACAATCCTAGGTTGAGCAGCACAGTCAACCTAGCCGCCGTGCTAAACACAGAGCTGGACCATGCATTAGACGAGCTGAGTAGGGCTCGTGCTGAGATCGCCCTGCTGCGGGCTGAGCGCGCGGAACGTCGTCACCTGGACGATGGTTCCCCCGCTCCCGTCGGGACTCAGCACCCGTACCGCTCACCTCGGCGTGGACACCAGTCTTATGGCAATCCCGACTGCAAGACCAAGATAACTCTAGAACCATAGATCGTTAGAGTTGGATCTTGTAATTAATACAAAATATATATACGTAGAAGCTACAGTCTTAGCATTAGTCTCGCTCTTAGTTAGTCTTAGTTAGACAGGGTAGTTTGCTATATCCTGTGCATTTATGGTTGTCATGATGAACTATGTTTGGTTTGGATCTTTGTAATGACTGTCACCAGAGTGTGGGTATCCCCTGCATTTTGGTTTACCTATTATGTTAATGGAGTTAGTTATATAGTTGGGAAACCTTTTATTCCACTTTCCTCTTTATCTGAGAAGCTGTGTGGTCTGTGTTGGAGATCAGTGAAGATGTTCATCTGTTCAGTGCTGTTGACGGATTCTATACTCTTTTCTTATGCTGCAAGATTTGCCAGATCAGTTCTGATGTGTGGTTGCATTCTGCAGATGTCAGAGAACAGGCATAGAGGAGGAAGGCGTGCTCAGCAGGAGCGAGCCGCTCAGTAGAAAGAGGTGCCCCAGCAACAGCACCTGCCGCCCCCGCCCCCGATGTCGATCGAGCAGATGTTTCTGATGCAGACTCAGGCAGTTCAAGCCATCGGTCAGACTTTGGCCGCCATTCAGTAGCAGCAACAACAACAGCAGCAGGCCCCACCTCAGCCTCATATGCCTCAGATGCCCAGAGACAAGCGTGCTGAATTCATGAGAGGTCATCCACCAACGTTTGCTCACTCTTCTGACCCCATGGATGCTGAAGACTGGCTGCGCACTGTGGAGCGGGAGTTGCATACCGCTCAGTGCGATGACAGGGAGAAAGTCCTGTATGGTCCCCGTCTGTTGAGAGGAGCAGCCCAGTCATGGTGGGAGTCTTACCTCGCCACCCATGCCCACCCTGACGCCATCACCTGGGAAGAGTTCAGGGGTAGCTTCCGTCAGTACCATGTTCCTGCAGGTCTGATGACAGTGAAGAAGGATTGGCTGTGGATCCGAAGAAAGTGGCAGACATTCTGAACTGGAAAGCGCCAACAGATGCCCGAGGAATCAAGAGTTTCATTGGAATGGCCGGATATTATCGGCGATTCATTGAAGGGTTTTCAAAGATTGCGAAACCAATGACAGCGTTGCAAGGCAACAAAGTTGAGTTCAAGTGGACCCAGAAATGTTAAGAGGCCTTTGAAGCGCTGAAAGAGAAGTTGACTACAGCGCCTGTCCTAGTCTTGCCTGATGTGCACAAGCCCTTCTCGGTGTATTGTGATGCTTGTTACACAGGTTTGGGATGTGTGTTGATGCAAGAGGGAAGAGTTGTGGCCTACTCGTCCCGACAGTTGAAGGTTCATGAGAAGAACTACCCAATCCATGATCTAGAGTTGGCAGCAGTGGTTCACGCACTGAAGACATGGAGGCACTATCTGTACGGACAGAAATGCGATGTTTACACAGACCACAAGAGTCTGAAGTACATATTCACTCAGTCAGAGTTGAACATGAGGCAACGAAGATGGTTAGAGTTGATCAAAGATTATGAGTTGGAGATTCATTACCATCCAGGCAAAGCAAACGTAGTGGCAGATGCTTTGAGCAGGAAGAGTCAAGTCAATCTGATGGTCGCTCGTCCGATGCCTTATGAGTTGGCCAAAGAGTTCGACAGGTTGAGTCTCGGATTTTTGAACAATTCACGAGGAGTCACAGTCGAGTTGGAACCTAACTTGGAGCGCGAAATCAAAGAAGCGCAGAAGAATGATGAGAAGATCAGTGAGATCCGGCGACTGATTCTAGAAGGCAAAGGCAAAGAATTTCGAGAAGATGCAGAAGGTGTGATATGGTTCAAAGACCGCTTGTGTGTTCCCAATGTCCAATCCATTCGGGAGTTGATCCTTAAGGAAGCTCATGAGACAGCCTATTCGATTCACCCTGGCAGTGAGAAGATGTATCAGGATCTGAAGAAGAAATTCTGGTGGTACAGAATGAAGAGGGAAATCGCAGAGCATGTGGCTACGTGCGATAGTTGTCGAAGAATTAAGGCAGAGCACCAGAGACCAGCTGGGTTGTTGCAACCGTTGCAGATCCCTCAGTGGAAATGGGATGAAATCGGTATGGATTTCATAGTCGGATTGCCTCGCACTCGAGCCGGCTACGATTCCATTTGGGTAGTAGTGGACCGCTTGACCAAGTCAGCCCACTTCATACCTGTCAAGACCAACTACAGCAGTGCAGTATTGGCAGAATTGTATATGTCTCGGATCGTTTGTCTTCATGGTGTGCCAAAGAAGATAGTGTCAGACAGAGGAACGCAGTTCACCTCTCATTTCTGGCAGCAGTTGCATGAAGCCTTGGGCACGCATCTGAATTTCAGTTCAGCTTATCATTCGCAGACAGATGGTCAGACTGAAAGGACCAATCAAATTCTTGAAGACATGTTGAGAGCCTGTGCGTTGCAAGATCAGTCCGGATGGGACAAGCGATTGCCTTATGCAGAGTTTTCCTATAACAACAGTTACCAGACCAGTTTGAAGATGTCACCATTTCAGGCGCTTTATGGAAGGAGTTGTAGAACTCCGTTGCAATGGGATCAGCCTGGAGAAAAGGAGGTGTTTGGGCCAGACATTTTGCTTGAAGCCAAAGAGAACATCAAGATGGTCCGAGAGAATCTGAAGATAGCGCAGTCAAGACAGCGAAGCTATGCAGACACAAGAAGAAGAGAGCTGAGTTTCAAAGTCGGAGACTTTGTCTATCTGAAAGTGTCACCGATCAGAGGAGTCAAGAGGTTCGGAGTCAAAGGCAAGCTAGCACCCCGCTACATTGGTCCGTACCAAATTCTCTCAAGGCGTGGAGAAGTGGCCTATCAGCTCAGTCTGCCAGAGAATTTGTCTGCTGTGCATGATGTCTTTCATGTGTCTCAGTTGAAGAAGTGCTTGCGTGTGCCAGAAGAGCAGTTGCCAGTGGAAGGTCTTGAAGTCTAGGAGGACTTGACCTACGTTGAGAAGCCAGTGCAAATCCTTGAGGTTGCAGACAGAGTCACCCGAAGGAAGACCATCAGAATGTGCAAGGTCAGATGGAATCACCATTCAGAGGAAGAAGCAACCTGGGAGCGTGAAGATGATCTGATGGCTAAATACCCTGAGCTCTTTGCTAGCCAACCCTGAATCTCGAGGGTGAGATTCTTTTAAGGGGGATAGGTTTGTAACGCCCTGAATTTGGGGGTAGAATTTTTCTTCTTTTCTCTCACCAAATTCGGGCGTTACTCTCTTTTCTTTTTCCCCGTTTTGCTCCTTCTTCCCAATTTCAAACCAGTATAGCGACAGGTGTCCGTGTCATGTATAAACCAAAAACCTAAGTGTCATGGGTGTTGCATCATGCCGAAGCACATTTCTTTGTCTGATGTTGAGTGTTCGTCTCGTTCCGTTCCGGATTTCGATTCGCGATTTAATTCCGTTTAGTGGTCCGTGCACGTCGTGGGTTTTCGATCCGCGAAGTGGCCCGACCCAACCCAGCCCGGCCCGGTCCGGCCCGGCCCTGCGCGCCCCTGGCGCCCACACCCCCCCATGCGCCCCCTCTCTCTCTCATTTGGATATCCCGCGCAACAACCTCCCTCTCCCTCTTCCACCTCTCTCTCCCCGTGGTGCCCTAGGGATTGGAGACGGCGATCACCTGATTTTGGACCCCGAGGTGAGCTCCCCTCCCCTTCTCCTCTCTCTCTCCCTCTCCCTCCTCTTCTTACTCCCCCGCGCGCGCCCCCCTTTTTCCCTGCTCGCGCGCGCCCCTGCGCTTCCCCGCTCGCCGGCGGCGCGGCCGGCCCCGCCCCTGCCCGGTCCGCGCGGCGGCGCCCGCCCCCTCCCCCGGCCCGCGGCGGCGCGGCCCCGCCCCTCCCCTGCGCGCGGCGGCGCCCGCCTCCCCGGCCCGCGCGGCGGCGCTCGCCCGCCCCCCTGCCCGGCCCCGCATGGCGGCGCCCGCCCCCTTCCCGGCCCGCGGCAACGCTCGCCCGCCCCCTGCCCGGCCCCGCGCGGCGGCGCTCGCCCGCCCCTTGCCCGCGGCGGCGACCCGGCCCCCGCCCCCTGCTCGCCGGCGCGGCCCCCGCCCCCTGCTCGCCCGGCGCGGCCCCCGGCGCGGCCTCCGGCCCCCGGCACGGCCTCGACCCCCTGCGCGCGTCGTGCTTGCCCTCGGCGTGGCCTCGCGCTCCCCGTTTGCCGCTAGCGCATTCCCGCGTGCGCAACCTGCGCTCGCGGTGATTTATTTTTGGTTGGTAGTTAATGTCAAACTCCGTTAGTTAGCGTGCTGCGTCGCGCGCTTCGCCGCGCGACGATCCATTATAATTTCAGGTTGTTTAAGGTGTAACGCCGCGCGCGTATTCACGCGACGTTCCACTTTGGACTCAGTTTAGTCGACGTATGCCGTCGTGCGTTTCGTCGCGCGACGCTTAACGTCTCCTCATAACTAAGGCGAAGTGTCTCGTTGCGTGCTCGGTCGCGCGACGAGTCGTTAACTTCTTAATTTGTTTTAGAGTGCTATGTCGCGCGTCTCGCCGCGCGACAATCCTTTTTATTTATCTTCACCTGCTTATAATGATTAGACATGAAACATGACTTTACTTTACGCTAAACATAGTGTCTACATTAAATTTCCTTCCATTAAGCGAGTGGGTAATTTATAATCATGTAACGTGACCGTTTCTCGACTGTCTTGTTCTCTTTCTCTCTTAACTGTAACTGCGAGCCCGCGTGGAACGTCTGTTTACTTACTGCATTCTATTGTATGGTGTACTGTTCTTTTGTATTGAATGTGTGGATGTATGTGTGTTTGCGCTCGCATAGAGAACGATCCGGTCAAAGAGCCCGAGGAACTCGCAGGAGAAGCCCCTGAACAGCAGTCGGTTGGTGGAGGCAAGTGTCCCTTGACCTATCTCTGTCCTATTCATTCTTTAATTCACCTCCCGCATTACACATTTATTCCTAAGGATTGACTAGCTTTTGTTATCCATGTCCTTGTTTACCTATTTGGGTTGGATTATTATTGTTTAGCTTTATGCTATTGCTCAAACTCTAACCAATGAACATGATGAGATTATCTATGATACGCTGTTTTCCCCTTTCTTATGATGATGTTATACTTGTGGTCTTCAAGGGGGCTCGAGCAGTTTCTCGAGTGCCTCTCCGTAAGGACCTGTTCTATGGATGACCGCCCGGGAAAACAGTGCAACCATGAGGGTGGAATGGGATGCCCTTAGCTGAATAATTAGAGGATCCGGGGTGTAGTTCACTTAGCCGTCGTGCCGTCAATGGGGCTCGGTGTATGCGGCTCGCTCTGCCAAGTTTGGGTTCGCCCCTTGGGGAGGAGTGCGGTGCATTTAGGAAACCTAACGGGTGGCTACAGCCCCGGGGAATCTTTGTAAAGGCTACGTAGTGATGCCCTGCTAGGCCACCTAGGTAGTGGTCAATGGGGAGTAGCTCTCTCCGGGCAGAAAGGGAATCACGGCTTGTGGGTAAAGTGCACAACCTCTGCACAATGTTTGAAAACTGATATATCAGCCGTGCTCGCGGTTATGAGCGGCCAAGGGAGCTCCAGTGATTAGTGGTACTTGATCAGAGACATTATGGTACAGATGGCTATGAGATCGACGGTTCTGGTTATGACTATGGTGCTGGTAAGTGGTATTCTTTCCGTTTGGAAAGGGTACATCGGGCTAATAACTTGGGTTAATGCTAAAACCTGGCTTTCTATTAGTAAATAATAATATGACCAACTAAAAGCAACTGCTTGACTTATCCCCACATAAAGCTAGTCCACTACAGCCAAACAGGATACTTGCTGAGTATGTTGATGTGTACTCACCCTTGCTCTACACACCAAACCCCCCCCATCCCCAGGTTGTCAGCATTGCAACCACTGCTCAGGAGAAGATGAAGCTGTGGAAGGAGACCTTCAGGAGTTCCAAGACTACGACGAGTTCTAGGCGTGGGTTAGCGGCAACCCCCAGTCGGCTGCCTGTGAAGGCCGCGGTTATCTACGTTTCTTTTCCGCACTTTGATTTATTGTAAGGACTATATGGACGTCTCAGACGTATGATGTAATCGACTATTATTTCCCTTTTAATACTATTTTGAGCACTGTGTGATGATGTCCATGTTATGTAACCGCTGTGTACGTGAATAACTGATCCTGGCACGTACATGGTTCGCATTTGGTTTGCCTTCTAAAACCGGGTGTGACACGGGGGCGCGTGTCGGGCGTGCTCTGGTGAGCTCAGAGCGCGTCGAACACGTGGCTCTTTGCTTCTGCCCCTGTTCTTCCCTCTGCTGAGCAGTCAAAACGTACGAATCTTGCCCTAGGACCTGTGAGAGATCTCTTCCCTGCACCTAGAGCTACCTAGTTCATGTGAGTTCCAAGGGTAGATGTGGTCGGGTTAGAGAGATATGGGGGTGGGAAGTCGGCTATGTCAGAGATGTCCAAACCGAGACAAAACTGGTGCCAAGTCGTGTCAAACGGCTTAGGGTTGGGTTCAAACCTTTCCAGGGTATTCTAGAGGTATTTTGGCACCACTTTGTCAATTGGGTCAAATGATTTTGAAGTTTGAAAGAGGGTGAACATGTTTGATCTTTGGCCAAAGGTTGGTTTTGGACTTAGACAAATTCTGATTTTTCTTTCATGCTCAACCCTTTGGTGAACCTTTTGGGGTTTTTCTGTAATCTTTTTGGGGTTACTTTCTTACTATTATTTGTAGGTTATTAAGTGTACTACAACTTTTATAATTGGCCCAAGTCATGATCATGTGGTTTTCATGACCCTTTGGTCATACTTACCTCTAGGGTTTCCATTGTCCAAAGGGGTTTGAATTAGGGTTTGTGCAATTCTCCCCTTTATACTTGCATAACAAGCCAAGGTATGACATCTAAGTTGGGTTACACTTACTTAGAATTTTTGATTTCCAAGTTTGGTGTACTTTGCTCAAACT
The DNA here is from genome assembly GCF_902167145.1 of Zea mays. Classification (NCBI taxonomy): domain Eukaryota; kingdom Viridiplantae; phylum Streptophyta; class Magnoliopsida; order Poales; family Poaceae; genus Zea; species Zea mays. The sequence goes on from NC_050098.1 coordinate 64,415,183, forward strand.
AAACCACATGTGATAGTAGGTTCAATGGTATAGCCTTGAGTGAACACCCAAAGTAACACCTGGGGTGTTACAGCCCTCCCCCTTAAAGGAATCTCGTCCCGAGATTTCAGGTAGAGTCCCTTGGAGGAGTGCCGAGAAGGTGTGCTGGTGTGTTGTTCCTTCTTTGATTCAAGTTTCACTAGTTAACTGCTCTTAGAATGTCATTCTCTTTGCGACTTCAGAAGGAAGTCCTTTTTAAGTCAAATCCACATCTTAGACTACCCTTAACATCTAAGCTTTTCTTATATTTGTATTCAAATGGCAGGTGGGGTCTTGGGTTATGTACCGATTCCTTTGGGCAGAAAGTCGGGGAAGCGAGAGCGTAGAAAATCCTCAGTCTCCCATGTAGCTTCTTCTACTGAATGGTGACTCCACTGAACCTTATACATTCTGATCGACCTTGCCCGCGTTGACCTCTCTTTCTGATCCAATACCTTGACGGGGTACTCTTGATAGGACAGGTTTGGTTCTATCTCAATTTCTGGTTTAGGTAGCACTTCAGTGGGTAGGCGGACACATTTCCGCAGCTGAGATACATGGAACACATCATGAACAGCTGACATGTGTGGTGGCAACTTCAATTGATATGCTACTGGTCCACAAGTCTCCTTGATCTTGTAAGGTCCAATGTAGCGAGGAGCTAACTTGCCCTTGATTCCAAATCTCTGGACACCTTTGGTGGGTGACACCTTAAGATAAACATGCTCTCCCACTTCAAACTGCAGAGGTTTCCGCCTCTTATCATGATAGTTCTTTTGCCTGGCCTGAGCAGCTTCTAAGTTCTTCTTAATGACTCTGACCTTATCCTCTGCTTCAAGTACCAAATCTGGTCCAAATATTTCTCTCTCTCCAGCTTGAGACCAATTCAGTGGGGTCCTACACCTTCTCCCATACAAGGCTTCAAAAGGTGCCATCTTCAAACTGGACTGGTAACTGTTATTATAGGAGAATTCTGCCAAAGAAAGACACTTGTCCCAATCCTTTCCGTAATGTAGCACACATGCCCTCAACATGTCTTCCAAAATCTGATTTACCCTTTTGGTTTGGCCATCTGTTTGAGGATGGTATGCTGAGCTTCGTATTATATGGGTCCCAAGTGATTCCTGCAATTGCTCCCAAAATCGTGCCACGAAGGGTGCTCCTCTGTCTAATACTATAGTCCTTGGTATTCCATGCAAATGAACTATCTGGTCGATGTAGATTTCTGCATACTTCTCCGTCCTGTAAGTGGTGTGTACCGGCAAGAAATGAGCTGACTTGGTCAATCTGTCCACAATGACCCAAATGGAATCATGGTGCCAGGAGGTATTGGGCAATCCCTTGATAAAGTCCATGCAAATGTCCTCCCATTTCCAAGATGGTATGGGAAGGGGTTGCAAAGGGCCTGCTGCTTTCAAATGACTAGCTTTGATTCTCTGGCAGGTGTCACACTCGGATATGTACTTGGCAATTTCCCTCTTCATTCTGGTCCACTAGTATAGGGATCTGAGATCGTGATACATCTTGTTGCTGCCGGGGTGCATGGAGAATTTTTAAAGGTGAGCTTCATCCAATATCTTCTTTCTGAGCTCAGGGTCCTTGGGAACAACCAATCAATCTCCAAACCATAGAATTCCTTTGCTGTCCTGACGGAAGCATTTGTATTTTTCTGCTTTCTGCTTGATCATTTCCTTGATAACCTGAACACCCTTGTCTTCAATCTGCGCCCTGACTATTTGCTCTTGTAATGTGGGCTCCACCGAGATATAATTTAAGGTACCTGAAGAAACAACTTCCAAGTTCAGCTTGCACAACTCATCACACAGGGTGGTGACTTTTGCATCCATGCTCATACAATTGCATTGGTCCTTTCTGCTCAAGGCATCTGCCACAACATTGGCTTTACCAAGGTGGTAATGCACCTCCAAATCATAGTCCTTAATTAGCTCTAACCATCTCCTCTGCCTCATGTTAAGATCTGCCTGAGTGAAAATGTATTTGAGACTCTTATGATCAGTGTAAATGTTACAGTGAGCTCCCATCAAGTAATGTCTCCATATCTTGAGAGCATGAACCACGACTGCCAACTCCAGATCATGTGTAGGGTAGTTCTGCTCATGGGGTCTGAGTGCTCGGGAGGCATAAGCAATTACTCTGTTGTCTTGCATTAAGACACATCCCAATCCAGCACCGGAAGCATCGCAATATACTTCAAAGGGCTTGGTGTTATCAGGTTGAGCTAGCACTGGGGCTGTTGTCAAATGCTGCCTTACCGCATGAAAGGCATCTTCACACTTCTGGCTCCAATTATACTTGACTCCCTTCTTTAACAGTTCAGTCATTGTCTTGGCAATTCTGGAGAAATCCGGAATGAATCGTCGATAATACCCTGCCAATCCCAGGAAACTCCGAATCTGCCTCACTGTAGTCGGGGGTTTCCAATCCATCACCTCTTGTACCTTCTCAGGATCAACTGATATCCCATCCTGAGAAATTGTGTGACCCAAGAATTTAATTTCCCTTAGCCAGAATTCACATTTAGACAACTGTTGGGGGCCTTCGGCTTCCGAAGGTCCTCAAAAACATGATCTGACAATGTTTTCCAAGTGAAATGTGTGAACAGGTATCTTCGGAATTGGATTACGAGTATATAAGAGTATGGTCAAGACGAAGCTTGAGTGGGACGGAAGGCGATTGTGACGAAGGAAAAGATCATCACGAAGCTATGCGCAGATAAGCTTCGGCATGACAGTAGAAAAGGGGAACCGACTTAAAGATGAAAAGCCAAATTAGACCCTGAAGAATTACTGTAGAGTTATTGATAAATGTAAAGGGCATTAATGTAATTTTACACGGGCTGCGTCCCGTGCCTATAAATAGTACTCCCGTACTGTTCACGCTGACTTGGCAATCGCATCACGCTTGTACCCTTGCTTTCCTTCAGATCGAAGGTACATTTGTAATTTGCCATCGTTTATACAAGTAAAATGAAATAGAAATAAATCAATAATAATGTTTAAAATAATTATGTTATTCTCTCTATTTCATGTATAAATCTTTTCTTGTCTCTTATTATGATTATGAAGGTATGACCTTCATAACCTTCGTCCGAAATTCATTATACCCAAGGGGAAATAATGTTTCGAAGGACGAAGGGCTTTGATATTTAATATTCTATGTTTCCTTGTTCTTAATTCGAAGCATTTGAGAACAAGTCCCCAACATTGGCGCCCACCTCCGGTGAACTCACTTCCATTTCTTGAGCTTTGAACACCTTCGGCAAGCATCACCTTCGTCATGCCGCCGAAAAAAGCTTCAGCGACAGGGGCTGCTACTCTGCAGCCGTTGGATCCCAATCAGGACGTCCTTTCTCTTAGAGAGGCCCGAAGCCAGAAGAGGAAGGCTGTTAGTCCAACGCCTTCGGAAGATGACTTGGATCAGGAGATCCAAAACCTGGAGATCCTTCAGCAACAGGTGCAACGCAAGAAGGAGAAGATGGCTCGTTTAGCTGACCTTCAGAGACAGATAGATGAAGCTTCCGAAGAGGTTCGCCATCTTGTTCAAGATGACCAGGGCCGAAGGCCTCCGCGCAGAGAGCTCCATCAGGAAGGCTTTTACAATGAGGACGACTGGTATGAAGATTTCCATCATGGAAATTTTGCTTTCGATGATGCTTCTCCTCTATCAACAGAATTGCAGGCTACACCATGGCCCCAGTCTTACAAGCCACCCCAGCTCCCCATGTACGACGGTCATACAGACCCGAAGCAATTTTTGATGAGCTATGAAGCAACCATATCTTCGTATGGTGGCAATACTGCAGTCATGGCAAAGTCTTTTGTCATGGCCATCAAGAGTGTCGCTCAGACCTGGTACTCCTCTCTCCGGCCAGGGACAATCACCTCTTGGCAGAAGCTGAAGGATATGTTGATAACCAGCTTCCAAGGGTTTCAGACGAAGCCAGTTACTGCTCAAGCTTTATTCCAGTGTACCCAGGACCACGAAGAATACCTCCAGGCGTATGTCCGAAGGTTTCTGCGTCTGAGGGCACAAGCGCCAACAGTGCCCAATGAAATTGTCATTGAGGCCATGATTAAGGGGCTTCGGCCGGGACCTTCAGCGCAATACTTTGCCAGGAAGCCACCACAAACTTTGGAGAAGCTGCTCCAGAAGATGGACGAGTATATCCAGGCCGACAATGACTTCCGCCAAAGAAGGGAGGAGGCATTTAGGTTCTCTGAAATGACCAGGGGCTTCGGAGGAAGGTTTCATATGAGGCATGTCAGGTCAATCCATAACTCCACTCAAAGTGATGATAGAGGGAGCCAACAGCAAAGGCCACAATACTCTTCGCAAGCCTCGAGCCAACAGCAAAGCTCTGCTCGGCCGCCAGCGCCAAGGGGCAGAGGCGCCAGGGGCTTCGGGGGAAGATTTGGGGATCAGCCAAGAAGAATTTACTGTCTATTCTGTGGTGAAGACAAGGGCCATACCACGAGGATGTGCCATGTCACCATCCAGAAGCAAAAGGAGATAGCAGAAGCTGCAGCACAACAGAGTCAGCCGAAGCAGGTCATGCATACTGCTTCGTACCATTCGCCTTACATTCCAGAATATGTAGGCAATCACCCTGCAGTTTCTATTGCTTCGGCAAGTCAACCCCAAGCACCTTGGCAACAGCCTCCACCGCCACCACCGACGCAGCGAGGACAGCAGCCAGAAGGGAGTCAGCACACCTTCAGAGGGACTTCAGAGAGGAGTCCGAAGCTCGCACAGTCAATAGCACTGTGCCAGAGTCGAAGCACATTTACTGATAAATATCCTACCTCAACAGCAGTTTTTTCGCATTTTTACATTCAGTACTACTTTTTTGTTAATAAGGAACAATTATGGGAAGTTTAAGTGTCTTTTATCGTTTTTCAATTTCTTGTAACACTTTCGTCTTTTACCATAATAAAAATATGTCTTTTCCATAGGCTTGAGTTGCCGAAGCATACGAATTTATGGTGGCATGAAGGACCCTTGTATCATCAAAAATTTGTTCTAACGGACACAGTGCAATTTATTCGAAACAGTAAAAAGTCGTTCCTAAGGGAGCGCAGTGTAAGTTTTCTGAGCCTACAGCGAAAAGTCAGCGCTGATTCCGCCGAAAGTAAAAGGCGAAGAAGCTCCTAAGGGAGGCTTACAGCGAAAAATAAACGCTGATTCCGCTGAAAGTAAAAGGCGAAGAAGCTCCTAAGGGAGGCTTACAGCGAAAAATAAACGCTGATTCCGCTGAAAGTAAAAGGCGAATAAGCTGCTAAGGGAGGCTTACAGCGAAAAGTCAGCGCTGATATAAAAAGTGTGTGTGCTCTATTACATGGATATGTATCTGCGACACAAATATCATTTTGCATAACATAACATCATCACATCATTCTGCATAACATAAGCATCATACAACATATTGCATGTGGAACAAGAAGGGGATACAGTATTGATTTTCGGAGAATATTTTGGAAAAGAGAAAATCGTGCTAAGGCACAAGATAAATGGAGAAGAAGTGTAGCTTCATTAGAGGGGCAACATAAAACTGTTTTATAGCTTCGGAGAATATTTCACGAAGCTTGGATATTCTCCATCAGAGAAGTATGCAAATTCTTGTGATATATAAAAGATTTTCTTCACGAAGCATGAAAAGAAGGAAAGGTGTTTTTTCGCCAAAGGCTCAAGAAAATGGTATGTATGCAAAATTTCATGCATCGTAAAGAATTAAACTATAAATAGATTATATATTACATTCAAAGTTACAATGTATTACACATGTTACGTTCCAAATGTTTCTACAATAGCATTTAATCCTCCTTAAGAACTATTTCTGCAGCTTCGTTCAGTAGCTGGTCGACAACCTTGTCCATAATGGCTTCGGCCATTTTTCTAATTTCATCGTCGCCCTTCGGGTGGGGGCCCGGAGATGCCTCAGCAGGTTCTGAGAGAGGAGAAGATACGGCTATATTACTATTACAAACCGCGAACAAAGTCTGGAATCAAAAATTACAACATAATAAAAACCACTAATTAATACCTATTTTCCCTTCGGGCTCTGTACTTTTCTCGGCAGCTTCCGCTACTTTTCTAGCATCATGGATGCCTTTTTCGCTCTTTTGAATAATTTCTTGGGCCATTTTTCAGCCGCCGTTGTCCCAGATATCGGTGAAAAATTTTCCGCCGATCATGCTTGCTTCGGCTGAGGGGTTTTTAATGTCTTCGGAGGACAAAGTAGCTTCGGATTGCGCTAAAGATTTTACATGCTCACAACCTTTCCTCTCCAAAACAGTAGCAATTCCTCTAGCACCCGAAAAAGCACATATGTCTCCGCGGCTATTCAGGATTTCTTCGAAGGCCTCAGCTTCGTGACTGATCCATTCCATCGGACCTTCGGGATTGCCCCTTGAGAAATTCTCTTCGCTAGAGAATGCGCCAACGTTGGCGAAGCTGGGTTTTATCTTCTTGACACACACTATGGATTTATCATAGCATCTTCTCTGGGATGCACGAAGCTCTTTAACATTTATTTCTAAATGATTGGCCCATTGATCGCTAAGCTCTCGTTTTGTCTCTTCAAGTATACGCTCTTCCTTAGCTCTGGCTAGCTGTTTCTGAAGATCTTTAATTTCGCGTTTTTGGGCTTCAGCTTGAGCCTTAGAGGTAGCTTCGTCTTCCTTTATCTTGTCCACCAATGTAAGCAGGATTTTATCTTTTTCCAGAGCTTCGTTCCTCAGCTTAATAACCTCTGATCGTAGATTGTTGAAAGCAATATCATAGCTCTCGTCTTCGGCATTCTTTTGCGCTCTCAGCGCGTTGCTCAATATTAAACCCTATATATACAAGAATTAGTATAAGAATAAAAGAATGATTCAAAAATTGTAAATTTCTAAATATACAATTCTCGCACCTTCAGGCTATTGTATGCAAGGCTATCCGCAAGATCCTCCTTCGTCATAGCGCATAATCCAGCTTCAAGCTTCGGAAACCCCATACTCCTAGCCATCTCCCGGCAGACAGATAATTCTTTGTTGTCAGGGAGGCAGTAGAGGAAGTCATCTTCGTCTGTTCCATTGAACACTAATGCTCCCTTCGGATATTTTAATTCTCTAGCATAGTGATTAGCTTCATAAATCTCTTCTTCAGATAGTTTTTTCCCCGAAGCATGTCGAACAATGTAATAGCTTATGTTGGAAGGTGCTTCGGGGGCAGCAGTGTCAATTTCTTCAACCGAAATTGGCTCTGGCATTTTTATTTTTTCGGCTTCCAATGCTGCCTTTGTAACCTTTGTTTCTTCGGTTTCCAAAGGTTGTTCCTTGGAGGGCTCTGAAGGCCCAGCTTCAGCTTTAAGTTGTTGCTTCGAAGTTTCAGCAACAAAGGCTTCAGTAGACACTTCAGAAGTTCCAATGGTTTTCTTTGGAGTTATGCTCGAAGATTTAATTGTCTCCAAAACATCTAACACATTAACCATCCTTTTTCTTTTCGGGGTCACTGTTGGACCCTTCTGGCTTTTTTCTGACTCAATTTTTGCTGAAGGACTTAAAACTTCTAATGTTTCCGCTTCTTCAGTCTTTGCTTCTTCTATCTTTTCTGTTGCTGGCTCTTCGACCAGCTCTTTGATTCCTGGCAGCAGAGTTGATTCTTTAGCTTCGGTGGCCGAAGAGGTCTCACCGGCGAACTCAGGCACTGTGGCCAGTTCAATGTAACGTGGCCGGTGTGTGAGAACCTTTACCCTTTTTCTCTTCGGCGCTGGCTCACTAGGAGCGGCTGAAGTAGCTTCCTTCGCAGAGGAAGTGTTCTTTCTTTTTTGACCCCGCACTGGATAGTGGTAGTCGGGGTACACGAACCCAATTGCGTCAAATACTCGGTTCAGTCTCTTCTTTTTTCGGCCTCCGAAGGCTGCTGACAATGCAGTATCTTCGGTCTTTGAATATACCCCAAGTAGTTCATCACTTACAATTTCAATGCTTTTTAGCCAGTCATCATCTGGCTCAACGAATTTATCTCCGAACTTAAATGTGTACTTCAGCCTGACTAGTCCACCTTCGTCAGTCTCTTTAATGGTCTCCTACGGCATTTCCCATTTTTCCACAAGCGGCCATACTCTGAAGGCAATGTGTTCTTGGACCAAATCCCTCTTCCCAATAAAAGAGCAAAGAACTCTGAAGGCTCTCTGGCATTCTTCGGCTGCTTCATTCATTTCCACCTTCGGCCTCCGCAGGCCGAAGCGTTGCCAGATGGGACGCATAATGATCTTCTTTATATCTTCTCGTGATTTCAAGTCATTCTTCATGTAAAACTATTCCGTCATCCAGTCGCCAGGCCACCTCTTTCGAAAGGTCGGCACTGGGCAGCTTGACCCAGACCGGGAGCCGAAGCCGTAGCAGCCAAAATTGTTGTGATACTGTTCCTTACCCCAGGGTTTTGTCTCGTATAACAATTCGTGTATGTTGCAGAAACTTTTCGCATCAGGTTCCAAGCCTTGGCTTCTCACGGCCCACACGAAGATATTCATCCTTATGATTGCTTCGGGGGTAAGTTGGTGAAGGTAGATTTCAAAAATCTTCAGCACCTCTACAACAAAGCTGCTTAGGGGAAATCGTAGTCCAGCTTTCAAGAAGCTTCGGAATACCACGACTTCATTTTCCTCAGGAGTTGGACAAGTCTTCTCTCCTTCGTCGGCCCTCACAACGGACAAGTCCCGGAAATATCTTCCCCTCATGTTGACAAGATGATTTTCTTTAATACTTGATTTGCCAAAAACCGCATGGCTTGGTCGCCAAGGTCGATCTTCGGAGTCTTCACCACCACTATCCACATCATAGCTGTCGCTGTCACCAGTATCTTCAGATAAACCTTCCAAAATTTCTTTAGTAATCTTCTCTGTATTAGTCCTCGACATAGATTGAAGAAAACCCAGATGCATTTCCTCAGAAAGACTCAGCTTCGAATCACCAACAACTTTGTTATCTTCAGACATCCTTGCAAACGCTGAGAAAGTGCTCTCAAAGCCGAAGCCTTAAAATTTAAAAGGCCGAGCAAAGGTTGTTGCGCGTAGGCTAAAGGTTGGGTGAGTAAAAACAGTTGGCAAGAGAGCGTGTCAAATAACTCGGGATGAGCTCTTATTTATACGCCCAGAGCGTTGAAAACTGGAGGGTCCCGCTTGTCAAAGACTGATTGCTATTCTAGCAAGGAGAAGGTGTTTTTTCGGACCTTCGGCTTAAGGCCTTCGTCCATATCGCAATATGAATTTATCAGTACAGCAAATTAATATTGCGAGGGGCTACTGTTGGGGGCCTTCGGCTTCCGAAGGTCCTCAAAAACATGATCTGACAATGTTTTCCAAGTGAAATGTGTGAACAGGTATCTTCGGAATTGGATTACGAGTATATAAGAGTATGGTCAAGACGAAGCTTGAGTGGGACGAAAGGCGATTGTGACGAAGGAAAAGATCATCACGAAGCTATGCGCAGATAAGCTTCGGCATGACAGTAGAAAAGGGGAACCGACTTAAAGATGAAAAGCCAAATTAGATCCTGAAGAATTACTGTAGAGTTATTGATAAATGTAAAGGGCATTAATGTAATTTTACACGGGCTGCGTCCCGTGCCTATAAATAGATGAACAGTACTCCCGTACTGTTCACGCTGACTTGGCAATCGCATCACGCTTGTACCCTTGCTTTCCTTCAGATCGAAGGTACATTTGTAATTTGCCATCGTTTATACAAGTGAAATGAAATAGAAATAAATCAATAATAATGTTTAAAATAATTATGTTATTCTCTCTATTTCATGTATAAATCTTTTCTTCTCTCTTATTATGATTATGAAGGTATGACCTTCATAACCTTCGTCCGAAATTCATTATACCCAAGGGGAAATAATGTTTCGAAGGACAAAGGGCTTTGATATTTAATATTCTATGTTGCCTTGTTCTTAATTCGAAGCATTTGAGAACAAGTCCCAACAACAACTTAGCATAAAGACGATGATCGCGCAGTCGTTGAAGCACGATGTGCAGATGCTCAGTATGCTCGGCTTCATTCTTGGAATAAACCAGAATATCATCAATGAAAACGACCACGAATTTGTCCAGCTCTGGCATGAATACTGAGTTCATCAGGTACATAAAATAAGCCGGGGCATTGGTCAGTCCAAAAGACATCACCAAAAACTCATAAAGCCCATATCTGGTCGAGAAAGCCGTCTTTGGAATATCACTGGCACGGATCTTGATTTGATGGTAGCCCGAGCGAAGGTCTATCTTGGAGAATACCTTGGCTCCCACCAACTAATCAAACAACACATCAATGCGGGGCAGTGGGTACTTGTTCTTGATGGTCACCGCATTGAGAGGGCGGTAATCAACACACATTCTCAAACTCTCATCCTTCTTCTTTACAAACAAGGCCGGACATCCCCACGGTGAAGTACTTGGGCGAATGAACCCCTTGTCCAATAACTCTTGCAGTTGCCTTTTTAGTTCTGCCAATTCCGCGGGAGGCATCCTATAGGGTCTCTTGGAGATAGGAGCAGTCCCGGGATGCAATTCGATTGTGAACTCGATGTCTCTGTCAGGTGGCATCCCTGGCAATTCATCCGGAAAAACATCTGGATAGTCATAGACCACCGGGATCCTCTCCACTGGGGACTCTATCATAACGAAGGCACAAGAACGGGTACAACCCTGGTCGGGCAAATATAATGTGGTTTCACCATAGGTCGGTGAGTGCACTTCAATGGCCCTAGCTGCAATATCCATCGTGGCCCGATGTTTGGTTAACCAGTCAGTTCCCAATATGATATCCACACTATCCAAACCCAAAATGAGGAGGTTGGTTTTGATTATCAAACTGCCAAACTTTATAGGCACATTCTTGTTGATTTGGTAGGTGGCAACCCTGCCTCCAGGTGTTGAAATTGTAATACCCCCATTGGTGTGGTGAAAAGGTAACTGACACTTGGCACTAAATTTGGCACTGACAAAACTATGCGATGCACCAGAATCAAAAAGAATAATAGCAGGATAATTCAAAACTGTAAAGATACCAGTCATGACGGGTGCTCCCTCTGGAATATCAGCCATGGTGGTGAAGTTCAGCCTGCCTTGCCTCACTTGCACCTTCTGCTTCTTGCCTTGGTTCTGATTAACATTCTGTCCCTGCCTCTGCTGGTTTCTGGGGCAATTCTTGGCATAATGTCCGGTGTTGCCACATGTGAAACACCTGTTGTCATTAGCCTGACGATGTTGCTGCTGCTATTGATTGTTCCTCTGAGCTGGAAACTGGGTGCGGTTGGGTGCCTGTTGCTGCTGCTGTGGTCGGATCACCCAACGTCCTTGCTGCTGCTGCGGTCCCCTGTTCTGAGTGTCAGACACAATCCTGAAACGCTGTGGCTGAGCTGAAGGTCCTGCCACATGGGTCTTCCTCTTCTTCTCTGCCTGACGAGCTGTGATACAGTCCTCCTGAGAAATGGCCAGGTTGACTAACTCATTATAGCTGTTGGCCCTGACGGTGTTGAGACGATCACGGAGCTTAGTGTTGAGCCCCTCCTGAACCTGTCCCTCTTCTTCTCGTCCGTGTTTGCATGATATCCGGCATACTGGCACAGGTCATTGAAGGCCTAAGCATACTGTAACACTGTCCGGTTCCCTTGAGTGAGTGCCAGAAACTCGTTGAGCTTTTGGTCCATAATGCCCGCTGGTACATGGTGCCCCCTGAAAGCTGCCTTAAACTCTCTCCACTCCACCTCTCGGTCCGCTGGCTGCATAGCAAGGAAATGGTCCCACCAGGTCCTTGCGGGTCCGCGAAGCTATTGGGTGGTGAACCTGACCTTAGTGACCTCGGAACAAATTCCATGGAGTAGCGGGAATTTGGATTCCACTACTCTCAACCATACATCCGCATCAAGTGGGTCCTCTGCCCTGGTGAACAATGGTGGCTGGGTACTGAGGAACTCCTGGTAGGTGGCTGCTGCGGGGTGATGCTGATGATCACCACCACCATAGTGCTGAGGTGGCGGCTGACGCTGAGCTAGCTGCCTCAAGATCTCATTCTGCTGAGCCATTAGCTCCTGCAGAGTAGGAGGCGGTGGCGGCGGTGGAGGAACGCGCTCATTTTGACCACGACGCGCTCTCCCGGCCATCTGAAAAAATCACATATATTTTCAATAACACATCTTTGAGGTTCAAGGTTCAATCGCGATGAAAGAGTCAAAAGGCGAAACTGATAGATTCTTGCATAATCATAAAAGACTTCACATGGCATAAACTTTCCTTCTTAAATTAAGACTGACATCATTCATCAACCATGCTTCCAAAAGAGTTTATCGCGATTACATCAATAGCCCAAAAGACTCAACTCTATCTAGCCTAGTACCCCAAGGGTGCAAAAGCTAAACTAGCTTCGAGGAGTCCAACCTTTACCGACTTCTAACTCTATCCCTGCGACCTAGTGAGCGAACGAGGCAACACTCGACTCGGGGGAAGGTGGTCTCCCTAAGCCAGCAGTGTCCAAGCTGCAGGCAGGCTCCTCTCCTCCCTCGATGTCGACATCCTCATTGGCCTCCATGTCCTAGATCTCGTGGTGATGCATATCCAGGTGCTCGTTAGCCTCGGCAAGCTGCTGCTGGGTGTTAATTAACTGATCCTCGAGAACCTCGATGGTGTTCTCCCTTGTCCCCACTAATTCCTCAAGCTCTTGGATCTCATTTGACAGTTGTTCCACCTGTAAGTCTTTTACACCATCTAAGTGGACAAGTCAACCACCAGCTCTTCTCTGTTATCCAAGGTGATCTTAGTTGCCTCCAACAATGCCATCAGATGGGACATTGCCTCACCACGCATCACTTGCAGACGGTACAGGGCATTCATGCACTGCACTGTCAAGTGAGCAGTCTGACCTGGGTAGATAGCCCAGATGTCCTTGGCATGCTCCACTCGGTCCTTCCACATTGGGTCGTCCTCCTTCTCAGCGGGGAACAAGCCAATGGGGTGAGTGGACAGCTCCAAGGGGTGGAATCCGCAGAAAGTGGTCAATCCGTGAAGAGCAATTGCCTCGATCGTATCCTCAGCCCGGTATCCAAAGGACTCAGAGTCCAGCGAACGCCAGCCTCACTGTAGGGGATGAGGCTCCAGGGTCATCCTCACTCTACAGCGGGGCACTCGGTGCTTCTCGAACTGCTGCACTGCGTACTGAGGAGGCGTCGTGTAACCGGCCCCCTGATGTATCTCCCACAAAATACGGGGAAAGCCCTCTCGTGCAAGCCCGTCAGCGTGGGACAGTGCATCCCCTTCATCCGAGGATCCGTGAGAAGTCATCTGTGTACGGTTAAGCGTAAGTAAAAGAAAAAGAATTATAAAAGAAAAGGAAACACAACTCAGCCTCTCTCTAACTACAACAATGGTACTGGGGTACTTAATTGGTCATCGTTTTGTATTAAAGTTCTTACCCAATTATCCATTAGTTTAATTAATGATGCATGCATGCTCGTCCTGAACGACCTCACATCAATCTTAGAGGGAAATAGGGAAGAACTCCCATCCCTTATAGTAGCATGTAGGGCTTACTCAATCAGCCACCTAGCTACCCCTCTATCATCTAAGGCTTCCGTCCTAGGTCTATCCTGATCGTCCTATGATCTATCCAACATGTGTTTCTATCAAGTTTTACTTTGGAAAAGGATGGTGTTTATAGTTTATTGATTCCTCTGTGGTGGTACAAGCTCTGATACCAGCTGTGGCGGAACTGCCCGAATTATTCCAACTTAAGTGCCTATGTCCCGCCTCAGAGGCTAGACCACACTTAAATGGGAATAACCTGTCAATCCCTCGGATCTAGTCCGACGGGGCCACTGACAGGATCAAGTACCACAGTCTCACTCGATGGTGAGTCACAGAGCAAATACAACAAAGCATAAAACCATACATTAAGGAGTATTAAATTATTACATCATCATCGGAGTTATTGCAAAAGTAGTTATCATTGTTCGAAGTGCAGCGGAATAAAACTAACGGTAAGTAAACAGAGAGATGGGGAAGCCTGTCCCATCACTCCTCATGCTCCTCCTCAGCCAAGGTAGGATCCCACTCGACTGTCCAACCCGGTGGCAAGATGGACGGCCAAGTCACTCCAGCAACCATGTCCTCCAAAGAACCTGTAAAATTATGCCACAAGCAAGGCTGAGTATACTAATACTCAGCTAGACTTACCCGGTGTGAGGAGTCTACTCTACCTCTAGACATGCAGCTGTTTGGCTGTGGGGTTGGGTTGCCAAAAGCACTAGCTGAGTTTGTAAATCAAATTTTAGCTTTGTCAAGTTTAAGTGTGACTTTCTTAAGGCTAAATGTGTACTATCTACTCATACATGGTATCGAACATATTTAGCAATCAACATATTGTATCAACTCATCACATTTCCACTTGTTACTCAATGTAGCAGCATGGATCAAGCAGTCTCATTAGCTGCGAGAAGCAGACGATTCAAATCGAGTTTTTATCCTTGCAAGGTAAACCTAAACACTCGACGTGTAGGGGCACTCCGTCCCCACACACATCAACCGTCCCCATCGATTCCCCGTCAGCAGATCAGGGCTCACCGCCTTGGCGTACAATGCCTCACTAACCCCGACTGCCGTCGTGCAGTGACCGCACTTGTACCCACCATAACCGGAATGGGAGACCACGTCTCAGGTCGCGTGAGGGGATATGTCCACTGCCAGGTTCACTCAGGTACTAGGTTTACTGATTTACCATATTTCTCGGCATGTGCTTAGTACGTTCAAACGCTTGACACACGGTACCACACCTCAATCCTTATTCCAATTTTTATCCCGTGGACAACCAATCCCCATGGATTGTAGTCCACAAACCAGCATCATTATGATGAGAAAGTGGACACAACCAATTTCCTGACCTCGCGCGAGTGCTAGAAAAATCACTCGACTTCTACCGAATTCCCTAATTAATAAAGCAGCTACTCGGCTTAGCATACTAGTATTCATCTCAATGGGATTCCTGAGATCATGCAACTAGAGTTTCAAACAACTCCTACACTTAAGTGCACATTCAATCCTACAATCATTAAGTGTAGTAAAATAGCATAAATAACAGGTTATGCATAAAACCGGGGCTTGCCTTCCAAAGCTGTGGCAGGCAGATCCTCAGGTGCAGGCTCTGGTGCTGGATCCGGGGCTACCTCTTGAGCAGCTCCTTGCTCCGGCACGAGGACGTACTCTCCGTCAGCGAGGTTGCAATCTATCGAATGCAATGAATGAGAATATGAATGCCATGATTATGCAGGATTTGGTAAACATTATGCTAAGTAAAAGAAAACTAAGTTAGTTTAGTAACTTAGGGTTTCTTGGTCTTACTTGGCTCTTGGTGGTGTATGCTTATCAACTTAGGTTTGGAGTTTTGTTAGGGATAAGCATAGTGGATTTGTGTTTCCCTTATATATATTTCAATGGGCAATTTACAAAGGGTTTTAGGGTGACACTAATTTTCACCATTCATTTTCCCCTCCTTTATTTTCTATTTATGAATTCTAGTGTGGGTTTGAACTACAACAGTGGTTTAACTTTTTCCAAAAATTTTGCAAAAATTACAGTGGGTTACCCTTGGTCACTATAGTCTGTTCTATGAATTTGAGGTCCAGAATAACAAGAGTATGCCTTGGACGAAAATAACAAAAGTTGGGCAATGGGGGTCACTTTGCACTACAACTTTAAACTAGGGGTGGGTTATGTCCTAAGGGTTATTTTTGTTGGTATCTAACAGTAATCACATGCTTCTGTGCCAAAAATCACAGAAGGTCAATTGGTGGTTATTTAGTTGTGATTTTCTAAAGTTTAATGTCAAAAAGGCAGTTTCTGCTATCTTGTTATTTGAAAAATGTCAAACAACAGATTTCATATTTTTCCTATGTTCTTAATAACAAATCATTAGTTATCTCAAGGTTTGGGGTGTTTTCACCTTGGGGTTATTTCTCTAGGGTTTTTCTAAGTTTTCCTTGTTTTCTTAAAATAAAAGGTATCCCAATTATTTATACTAAACCAAGGTATAATAAATTTTTTTAGTGAACTATATGGAATAAGTAGACTAACAAAAATATGGGTGCTCACTGGTTCTTTATTTAAACATTCATTAGTATTTTTTCTAACTTTAGGCTAAAAAGGGTTTAAATGGTAAACTCTACCTTAAATGGGGGTACAGAGGGGTTTATTATTTTTAAACAGGTTAGAAAGTGATTAGGTACTTCTCCAAATTTTCTTAACCTCAGTCTAATAGTGCAACTATTTTTTCCTTCTATTATTTAGCTTTTGGCCAAATCAATATTTAAATCAAAACCTTTAAGTTTTCTGTAACACTTAGGGGTTTTATATTTTTTAAATAGTTTACATTATTTAAGATTTGGCAAAATTGGTTTGACTCGATGGGTGAACAAAACATAAGATATGAATTACTCAAGTTCTGTTTGAGTTTAAATCAGATTAATAAAAAGGGTTTCCTGGAAAAACCACTTTGCACCGAAGACCTCGGGTTCTTTCCAAACTAATCCTCTCAGTTATACCCCTGCGCTACTATTCCCCTGAGTCACTGACAATGCGCAAAACCCCCTAGCCTTTTCTTCTTCTCCCCCGCGGTCCCTCCCTAGGTTTAAACAATACCCGCGGAAAAGAAAAGGGTGGCGCGGCTTACCGGCGGCGAGAGATGTCCGGCGAGGGGCGGGGTTGGCTCCGGGAGGTCCTGGCGGTCACGACGGTGTACGACTCAATGGTGGGGGTGGCCGGAATCGTCCGGTCCACGCGCGCAGGCGGGTGGTCTCGTCGGCGGCGGTTGTTCCGGCTAAACCACGACGATCTAGTTCAATCAAATGGCACAATGAGCTTCTCGGGGTGACGTAGAGGCTATGTGCACAAGGAATCAAAGAATGGAGCAGAGGATTACCCAGTCTACGCTCACCGGCGGTCGGGCGAAGTTCGGCGACCGTGGACTGGCTTCTCCGGCGAAGCAAAGTCTGATTCCTCGCTCGGGGAGCTTCACTGAGGCGTGCACAGTCTTCTCCGAGGGTTGGACGGGGTTGGGAGAGGCTCTGCTGGCCGGTCTACGGTGGCGGGGGATCGGGCGGCCGCGGGCACGCCGTGCACGGGGCAAACGCCAGGGGTTTCGGGCTCCGATGAGGTCGAGCGCGTGCGGAGGAGTACGGTCGAAGTCCCTGGGCCTTTATAGGCGCGGGCAACGGCGCCGGCTCGGCCTTGGTGCGACGCGGGGCACGCGGGGGCGTGCTTTGGCGAGCTCAGAGCGCGTCGAACACGTGGCTCTTTGGTTCTGCCCCTGTTCTTCCCTCTGCTGAGCGGCCAAAACGTACGAATCTTGCCCTAGGACCTGTGAGAGATCTCTTCCCTGCACCTAGAGCTACGACCTAGTTCATGTGAGTTCCAAGGGTAGATGTGGTCGGGTTAGAGAGATATGGGGGTGGGAAGTCGGCTATGTCAGAGATGTCCTAACCGAGACAAAACTAGTGCCAAGTCGTGTCAAACGGCTTAGGGTTGGGTTCAAACCTTTCCAGGGTATTCTACAGGTATTTTGGCGCCACTTTGTGAATTGGGTCAAATGATTTTGAAGTTTGAAAGAGGGTGAACATGTTTGATCTTTGGCCAAAGGTTGGTTTTGGACTTAGACAAATTCTGATTTTTCTTTCATGCTCAACCCTTTGGTGAACCTTTTGGGTTTTTTCTGAAATCTTTTTGGGGTTACTTTCTTACTATTATTTGTAGGTTATTAAGTGCACTACAACTTTTATAATTGGCCCAAGTCATGATCATGTGGTTTTCATGACCCTTTGGTCATACTTACCTCTAGGGTTTCCATTGTCCAAAGGGGTTTGCATTAGGGTTTGGGCAATTCTCCCCTTTATACTTGCATAACAAGCCAAGGTATGACATCTAAGTTGGGTTACACTTACTTAGAATTTTTGATTTCCATGTTTGGTGTACTTTGCTCAAACTAAACCACATGTGATAGTAGGTTCAATGGTGTAGCCTTGAGTGAACACCCAAAGTAACACCTGGGGTGTTACAACCACTATCATAGATATTCTTATTTCTTTATTTTATTATTTTATGATTTTTTTCTACCAAATTTAAGGACTTACAACTATTCTTGGGCAGAGGTTTATGTAGGTGGTAACTGTTCTTATCTATTGTGTCACATGGGACAATAGTAAGGCGGGACCCAGATAGCTGGAATACTATGGTATTCTGGTCTAGGTGGGTTGTAGTGTTTTGGGACAGGTTTTATAGGATTGACAGCGTACCCATACAAACATGGTTCGCCTTTCTTTTTTGAAGCCTAGTTCGAAAGAATATCAAAGTTAAGCGTGCTCAACTTGGAGAAATCTGGGATGGGTGACGAGACGGGAAGTTCTTACTGGAAGGAAAATCACAGTCACCAGAGTCCGTATGACTGAAATATTGGTCTGACAGGTCTTTGGTGAGCTGGACAACATAATGGATGAGCAGTTGAATATTTGGGTAATCAGATGATCGATGGATAGTAACGATAAATAGTAGGATGAACGATCCGATGAATAGTGACTATGAACGATCCGATGAACGATGAATAGTTCATATGAACGAACGATGAATGATGAACAATGAATAGTTCGTATGAACGAACAGTGATCAAAGAATAACGAACGATCAGATGAATAGTCCGTATGAACGAACGATGAACGATGAATAGTTCGTATGAACGAACAATGAATGATGAATATGGATTATGAACGAACAGACGAACGATCGAATAATCGAACGATGGAACGATCGGAATTTTGGTAGCATAACGGCTGAACAAAGATTACTTGGACGAACGAACAGACGAACGATCGAATGATCGGATGAATGAACCATGAACGATCGGACGAATGAACGAACAAACTATGAACAGGTGGACGAACGATCGAATGAACGACCGAGCGATCCTTGTGCTTGTGTGGGAGTGGGAGTGGGGGTGAGGGGGGAAGTGAGTTGCCATGAAATGGCTTGGGGTGGCATGAGAGGAGGCCCTTGCCCCTCTATTTATAGCCAAGGTAGGGGGATTAGGGGGAGGAGGCGAGGATTAGTGGGAGCAGGCGAGGATTAGTGGGAGATAAGCAAGTATTAGTCATGTATAAGTGAAATTAGCTTGTAGAGTTTACTGTATGACACCGGAGGCGTATGTATACGTATGAACATGAGGAAAATTATTAGGAAAATATTTGTAGGGACTTTAAAAATGATTATGAAGGTATTTATCAGGAGGAAAATATTTGGAGAAATATCGATGGAATATTTGGGTAGTATTTCTGGAAAGAATTTGAGGGGGATCAGTGAGGAAATATTTGTAAGATATTTTGAGGAGGATTTTGGAGATAATATAGACCACTATATTTTATTTGTTGAGATCAACTCGCAAACAAACATTTTGAAACAAAATTTAAAATTCATTTTGAATTTAGAGCGAGTCTGAGAAATTTTCAAGATTTGAATTTTCGGGGTGCTACAGTAGCATGCTTAGAGTGGTTGGAACAGTAGTCAGAGTGGTCTCCTTCGCGGGAGAGTTGGTGGCACTTAATGCACCCCTACCACAACAGTTGGCCGAGGCCAAGCTCGGGTGAGGCAATGTTTCCTCCCGTGGTAGAGGTCGTGTCCAGTCGTTGCATGTCCTATCAGGAGTTGTTGAAACAGTGATCGGATCAGGGGAACAATGTCCCGTATTTGCGCCCGCGCATAGTTCATAGGCACTAAAAGTATATTAGACTGATGGCATATCATCCTGTGTTGACTTTAGCGCCCTCAGCGGGGCAAGCATTCATACAGGCTGTATTTAATGCGCATGTCCTGCGGTTCTGAGAACTTTGGTCGAGGCTAGGCTTGTCGCTGGACCTTCGCCCAAGATGACCTCGAGCGAGGCGGATATTTTTTTTCCATCCAAGGGTGCTCCTCGGGTGAGTCGCGGACCCCTGCAGACTCGGGCGAAGCGTATCTGTGTGGCCGGCATGCGGATCCTCGGGCGAATCGTGATTTGGTCTTGTATGACCTTAGAGGTCGAGGTGCGCATTTTGCCCTGTGGTTCCCTAGTACTCGGGTGTCTTGGCATGTTTAGGGACATAATCTGGGTATCCCTAATTATGGTACCCGACAGGAACATATTGTAGCATATAGTCCTATAACACCCGTCAGACTAGTCCAACGCATCTGGTTCCTCTATAGATTTCTCTGGCAAGCATTAGACTGAGGTATAATGGTCTAATGCTAATCCTATTCTTCACAAGGTCTGATGCCTCACAAAGCAGACCCTAACTGATATGAGTGTAGCGTTGGGGTCCGACGACACCCATTAGACCAAACCGACATGAGTAATTCTTCTCTAGAGGGTTTCTAAATTGTGTCAAACTGGGACGCTGTGGTCCTACGATCCAACCTGCTCAGACACTCCATGTGTTGGTGTTAGACCAAACTTGACGATCTGATGCCTTGTGTCTCATGTCTAACGCCTATAGAACTCCTCAAATCACTTCTAGTTCAAAGTCTATGTGAATGGGGTTTGTTCCAATGACCTTTGGTCCTCCCCTAAGATACCTAATGCAAATTTAATAAGTGTGCATCATACCTGACATGTTAGACTCACTTAGGTCAAGCTATTAGTTCGTACCTTTTTATAGTACAACCAAATAAAATAAGATTCTAAACTACTCTAAATGTTTCTTAGTTCCAACTGATACTTAGTGTTATTTTGCTCCTAACCTTTTCATCCATCATTTGAGAACCGAAACAAATTTTAACATTAGGATCATGAACACTATTGGTTATCTAAACGATCACCATTATTGTAACTTAACTAAAATGCCTTTATAAAACACAGATTAATCACAATAATTTTATGTCATAATTAATCATTGGAACCCACTAAAGACCTAGATACTTTGAAACTCAAATATGATTATAGAATCTTACTTTGTAAAAAACTCATTGTTGGCCACTTGTTCTCAAATGCTGTGAGTCAAGAACAAGGCAACACAATTGTTAATCATTAAGGACCTTCGTCCTTTGAAGCATTATTCCCTTGCGGGTTTAATGCCTCTCAGACGAAGGTCAAGAAGGACATACCTTCATCATATCAATACAAGGATAAGAATACGAAGGAATAAGTATGATAATTATATCTTAATAGTTCATTTATTCTTGCATCCCATAAAACATATATTAATACCAACAATGTTAATATTACATTGATACCTTCGGCCTGCTCGAAGGTGAGGATGCGAGAGAGTGAATACAATCCAGCGTGAACCGTACGGTGTTACTGTTCATCTATTTATAGGCACGGGACTTAGCCCGAGCAAAAGTACATTTATGTCCTCAATGTTTACACACCATCGTAATACAAGTTATAAAGGACTAAGTAGTCGTTTTCCCCTTCGATCATCATCATTATTCCTCCGCTTCGTTGTGAGCCGAAGCTCTTCCGTTTGATGATAGCTTCGGCTTTCTTTGGATCTATCTTCATCTTTTGTGTCTTCGTCATAAGGAAGATGCTTATATCCTGAAGACAAAGCTTCCTGTAATAGCTTATGCTGAAGACAAATGGTTAATTATGTTTTTGAGGACCTTCGGAAGGAGAAGGCCCCCAACAGTAGCCCTTGTAGTGTTGATTTGTTCCTTTGTAACAAATTTAGACTACAACATGAACGAAGGCCTTCAGCCGAAGGTCCAAAAAACACCTTCCCTTCGCTAGAATAGTGAATGACACTGACCTATGGGACCCACCTACTTATGGGGCTCTGGACATATAAATAGGAGCTTGCATTGTAAGCATTTTTGTGCCATTTCATCTGCTTGCATTGCACTTGTCTTTTTTAACTTACTTGTTTTGTTGAGTTTGATTGAATTTTAACCTTCGGTATTTCAACAACCATCGACTAATGGCTGATGAGAAGAAGGTTGTTGATCCGGCGATGTCCGATTTATGAAGCTATGGAGAAAACCAACGCAGAGAAGATTGCACATGAAATGCTAGCTGGGATATCTGAGGGTTCCAGTGATAGTGAAAGTTTTGATGTAGAAAGTGGGAATGAAGATGGCGAAGATCGGCCCAAGAGACCAAGCCATGTTGTCTTTGGGAAAACAACTATTAAGCAAGGGCAAATTGATGCAATGAAGGGGAGGTACTTTCGTGATATCTCAATTGTGAGGGCTGGAGGGGAAAATAATGTCCCTTTTCCTGAAGCTAACGAAGTAGTAGTTTATAGAAGCTTCATGAAGGCAGGGCTTCGGTTCCCTTTGGATAAATTACTAGTCGAAGTCCTAAAGACCTTCGAAATTTACCTTCATCAACTTACTCCCGAAGCTGTCACTAAGGTGGGGATGTTTATACGGGCCATGAGGAGCCAGGGACTAGAACCAAATGCAAAATGTTTCTGTAACATCCATGAGCTATCTTATGAGACGAAGACTACCGGAAAGAAGCAATATCACAACAACTTTGGTTGCTACAACTTCGTGCCTCGCTCTGAGGTGAGCTACCTAGTTCCGACATTTTTGAAGAGATGGCCGGGGGCCTGGATGCAGGAGTGGTTCTACGTGAAGAATGACCTGGCTAAAAGGGAGGATATTAAGGGGATTATTCAACGTCCTATATGGTCTCGCTTCGGCATTAGGAGGCCATCCACTGCCCTTGGGAATGATATAGAAGCATGCCAGATTGCCTTCAATGCAGTATGTACTTACATAGGCACAAGGGACTTAATCCAGGAGAACATTGCTTATAGGGTGTGGCCACTTGCAAATGGGTGGGAGATGCCGAAGGAGGCTACTGCCTGGTCCAGCCAAGGCGGTTTAGTTTACCTGAAGTATACCTTCAGGTACAGGAGCCAATTCGATGAGCCGAATGATGACTGGCTGGATGCCATTGAAGCAACTAGTGATGAATTGCTTGGAGCATATATGAAGGCTGAGGATGACGCCATGACGACTGCCTTCGGGACTCGTGTCAAGAAGAGGTTGAACAGGGTGTTTGATGTTATTGGATTTCTATATCCAGATTATTGTTATCCTTCATGAAAGCAAGGAAAGAAAAGAAAGACAGCTGCTTTAGTGACTTCCAGCGTGCCAAAGTCAAAAAAGGTTAAAGTTTTGACACACCAACCTAGGTGCATTGAGACGGTCGAAGTGCCGAAACTAATTGAAGGGTCTACTTCTATATCTGAGCCAAGTCGCTCTGTGCCTGCCAAAGCTAAGTTAAGCCCGGCTGAAGAGCCAAAACTGAAGAAGGCGGCAGAGCAGCCGAAGGCCTTGAGTCCAGCGCGCGAAACAGAATTATCGAAGGCATCAAGGATCCTTGCAGCAATCCCTGCAGCGACTATGAAGAAGAGGAGAATGGCTAGCGTGCTGGACGCTATCATGGAATCGGTAAAGGCATCAACTCCTGCTTTTGCTCGAGCGCCTAGTGCAGAAGGCGAAATTTTAAAGGGACCTGTCGAAGCTGGTATAACGCAAGCTGTTTCTGAAGCTGGACCTTCAATGTTTGCCGAGGCAAAACCTTCAGAAGCTGCACCACTAGTCTTGGAAAAAGAAGGTGCATCTGAGAAATCAAAGTCTCCTGCCCCCGGAGCATCTGTCGAAGAATTAGAGTTCATTGTGCGACATGCTTCGGGGAAGCAATTGTCGGAGGGACAGATTGCCGAAGCTAGACAATATGCCAAGGATCTAAAGTACCCTCAAGGGTCCTTGGTATACAATGGCAATGACGAGGATGGTTTCCTTTATTGTTTGCCAGACAATAAAGAGATTTCCGTCTGCCGAGAAATGATGAGAAATATGGGGTACCCAAAGCTTGAACTCGGCCTGTCTGCGATGTCGATGGATGACCTTGCAGACAACCTGGCTTACAATAGCTTGAAGGTATATATACTTTTGTTGTAAAATAAACTATGTTTGTAGGTTTTCTTGCTTTCGTTATGTTCTCACATATATTTTTTGTTATTAGGGCTTAATTCTAAGTAAGGATTTAAGGGTTCAAAAGGAAGCAGACGACGAGAGTTGTCAGATAGCTCTTGGGAATCTTCGGTTAGATGTCATCACACTAAGGAATGAAGCTCTCGAGAAATATAAAATATTGTTTTCCTTAGTGGAAAGACTGAAAGCTAGCGAAGTCAAGCTTAGTGCGCAAACCGAAGCCCATAAAGCTAAAGTCGAAGGTTTGAAGAAAAAGCTTGCAGAAATGAATGAAAATTTTGAAGTTGCAAAGGCGAAGCAGGAAATAAGTGAAATGGAAAGATCAAGGGTGCAAAAGAATGTTGAAGAGCTTCAGGATTCCAAGAAAAGATGTTACGAAACATCCTTGGAATGCGCCAGGAAGCTAAAAATAGTTTTGCAAAGGTGGGAGCATACTCTTCGGAGCAGAAGTTTATTCGCGGTGATCCCGAAGGGGTTATCCAGTGGATCGGCGAAGAGGCCAAAGCTTTTGATGAAATACTCAGCGATCATGGGGATTTCTGCGCTTTCGCCGGTGCACGAGGGGCCGCGACAATTTTAGAGAACGTCGGTTCTGAGCATGTTAAGGCCGCAGCCAAACCGGAATCTATTTTCTCAGCAGATGACACCAAGGACCCCTCGGCCGAAGCTTCTTTGCTAGGCGGGAGGTTTTACTCTGATGTTTGGATGAAGGGCGGTCGTGAGATGGCTGATGAAGCCATAAAAAAGAATGAGAAAGAATCTCAGGACGCCCGAGAAGAGGCTAAACGAGCTGAAGAAGCTGCTGAACGCGCCAAGATTATAGGTACTTTTATTAAGGTTTTGCTTCGTTGTTCGTTTCTAGCTTCGAAATTAACCAACATTTTCTTTATTGCAGCTGACCTTTCACCACCACCGGAGTCGTATAATCCCGAAGCCGACCTGACCCTGAAAGAAGCTTTGGATATAATGAAGATTGCTAACGAAGTCGTTGACGAAGTCGTCGACAGACTATTACACGAGGCTACTGAAAAAGTGCTAAAGGAAGATTAAATTTTTGTATGCTTAAAAATGTAATGCTTGTATATAGCTGTCGTCTTGTGTAAGAAACAAACATCAAGTATTTGTATGTACATTAATGTAATATATCTCTTTGCGATGCATGAAACCTTTGTACATACCATTTTTGAGCCTTTGGCGAAACACCTTCCCTTTTTTCATGTTTCGCAAAGAAAAGGAATTTTCTTATGCCACTATTGACGAAGGTTAGCTCATGTAGTTCAATACATCTGCCGAAGGCACGTCTTGTGGTGTAACATTCCTTTTCATAATCCCGGTCGATTTTTTAGAGAGAGCAGCTTTTCTTTGTTTCTCCAGATCTTTTTAGCGATGTGAGATGATGTATGATGTGATGCTATGTAATATTATATGATGGTATGATGCAAAATGATGTTAATACCGAAGGTAAGAACCCACGCGAATACACACCCAGACTCTGCATCCCCTTAGGAACGTCTTTGGAGTCTCTTCACCTTTTACATAGGTGGTATTTCAGCTCTGCATCCCCTTAGGAATGACTTTGGAGCTAAGCTCTGCATCTGATGCACCTAGCCCAGGTGGGGTTGGCCGAGGCCCAACAAATTAGGGTTGCCCGGAGCCCAACAGTTCATTAAGCACACCCAAATTAGGGAAAGGCTCAATCGCCCCAAAAGACTAGCCCAATGGGGGAAGGGTGGCTCTCCCTTTTAAAGTGGCTTCCTCCTCCCAAGTTAAGCGAGGTGGGATAATTTTGAGGCTCACACGGTCACCGTCCGACTACAATTGGGCCAACTGGGCCAATTGCGTATTTGCCAACGGGTAATAGTGGAGGATGTCCTCATCATTCCCACCTTCTTAAAATGGGCCCTAGCTCTGATACCAGATGATGCACCTAGCCCAGTTGGGGTTGGCCGAGGTCCAACAAATTAGGGTTGTCTAGAGCCCAACAGTTCATTAAGCACACCCAACTCAGGGAAAGGCCCAATCGCCCCAAAAGACTAGCCCAATGGGGGAAGGGTGGCTCTCCCTTTTAAAGTGGCTTCCTCCTCCCAAGATAAGTGAGGTGGGATAATTCTGAGGCTCACACGGTCACCGTCCGACTACAATTGGGCCAACTGGGCCAATTGCGTCTTTGCCAACAGGTAATAGTGGAGGATGTCCTCATCAGCATCCCCTTGGGAACAACTTTGGAGCTTCTTCACCTTTGACTTAGATGGCATTTAAGCTCTGCATCCCCTTAGGAACGACTTTGGAGCTTCTTCACCTTTGATTTAGGTGGCATCTTAGCTCTGCATTCCCTTAGGAACGACTTTTGAGCTTTAGAGCTTACTCTGCGCTCCCTTAGGAACGACTTTTGAGCTTCAAAACTTAGTTTTGTCACACCCGATGGTGTAACCATAGGTTTATTACATCGAGCTGAAGGTTAAACCTTCATGTATTGTCTTTTGTGATGGAAATATAAAAGGCAAAAAAGAGTAGAAATGGAACAAATCAGAGCTTTCTTTTGGTCAAAACATTGTGTCATCTTCAGTAGATATGCCTGGATTCGGGCACAGTGCAATTAACTATGAGAGCTTCAGACTGCTGAGGTCGAAGATGCCCTTTTGGCTGCTGATCATGACTTGTTGAAGCTGCAGAAGTCGTAGGCTATTGGTTGCCTACGTATTCCAGGATGTATGGAGAGTAGCACGAACCAGTATGGAGGACCTGCTTCGGCTGATTCTTACGTGCCTCGGCTTCAGCGATTTCCTTTTGCTTTTGGATCGTGACCTAGCATGTCCTCGTTGTGTGACCCTTGTCCTCGCCACAGAAAAGGCAGAAGAACTTCCTAGGCTGATTACCGAACCTTCCTCCACTGAAGCTTCTTCCTCCTGCCTCTCGGAGCTGGCGGTCTGTAAGAAGTTTGCTGCATGCCCGAAGACTGTGAGCTATGATGACTGCTCTGAGTATTGTTGGTCCTTTCATCGTTGGCATTGGAATTATGGATTGACCTAACATGCCTGGGATGAAGTCTTCCTCCGAAGCCCCTAGTCATTTCAGAAAACTTGTATGCTTCCTCCCTTCTTTGGCGGAAATCATTATCAGCCCGGATGTATTCATCCATCTTTTGAAGGAGTTTTTCCAAGGTCTGTGGTGGCTTCCTTGCAAAATATTGGGCTGTAGGTCCTGGCTGAAGCCCCTTGATCATGGCCTCAATAACAATTTCATTAGGCACTGTAGGCGCTTGAGCTCTCAAACGCAGGAACCTTCGGACGTACGCCTGCAGGTACTCCTCATGGTCTTGCGTGCATTGAAACAAGGCCTGAGCAGTGACTGGCTTCGTCTGAAAGCCCTGGAAGCTGGTGACTAGCATGTCCTTCAGCTTCTGCCATGATGTGATTGTCCCTGGCCAAAGAGAGGAATACCATGTCTAGGCCACGCTTCTGACTGCCGTGACGAAGGACTTTGCCATGACAGCAGCGTTACCCCCATACGAGGATATTGTTGCCTCGTAGCTCATCAGAAATTGCTTTGGATCCGAATGCCCATCATACATGGGTAACTGAGGTGGCTTGTAGGACTATGGCCATGGGGTAGCCTGCAATTCTACTGCCAGAGGAGAAGCATCATCGAAAGTAAGTTACCATGATGGAAGTTGTCGTACCATTCATCTTCGTTGAATGGGCTTTCCTGATGAAGCTCCCTGTGCTGAGGCCTTCGGTCCTGGTCTTCTTGAGTAAGATGACGCATCTCCTCAGCTGCTTCGTCAATCTTCTTCTGAAGGTTGGCCAGCCGGAGCATTTTCTCCTTTTTCCTTTGTACTTGCTGATGGATTGCTTCTAAATTCCTGATCTCCTGGTCAATCTTCTCCTCATGAAGAGTCGGGTTGGTGGCCTTTCTATTTTGGCTCCTAGCCTCTCACAGGGAGAGTGTGTCCTAATTTGTGTCCAGTGGCTGCAGGGCAGCCCCTGGCACCGTTGCCTTTTTCAGTGGCATGACGAAGGTGAATGCTTGCTGAAGGTTGTGGAAGTGAATTCACTGGAGGTGGGCGCTGTTGGGACGAAGGCGAACACGCCACCCTTCGCTCCACGACTTCCACCTCTCATTGCATAGATGAAGATCACGCTCGCAAGTCCCACCGGATAGGCCAAGGGTGCAGACCAGATGGAGGCCCGCTCGACCCCCTTCGCTCCGATGAGACAAGACGAAGGCCCCGCCGAACACCCCGGGACCTCCCACTGCCTCACCACGGAGAGAGGCCCATGTACGGTTCAGCCCACAAAGCTAGGCCTCGCGTGGACATGTGTGCATTAGGCCATGTCTGTAATAAAGTATACTGTAATGACTGTCTGTAACCACCCTCATGGGAATATTCTGGGCATATAAACTAGGTAATCAAGGGTCTAAATGTCTTTGACAGGGACAGGTAGCCCCTCGAGCACCTATAAATACCCCCGTACTTTGCCCAAGCACAGGGAGATTAACATGGCTTTTGACATCCCATGTTAGCGTCACAAAATTTCTTCCCAATTTCCTATTGGATCAACCTGTCTTGAAGGGTAGGTTCCAACATTTGGCACCCACCGTTCATGCGACGAAAAAACAACCCGCGATGGCCCCCAAGAGATCAACTTCGAAGGCTGCCACATCCATTAACGACGCAGCGAAGGCGGCACTACTGGCGGAGAAGAAAGGCAAGGCCCTCGCGGACACCACCCCCCAAGAGGCCTTCGAAGAGGACGCTGTCAACAGCAAGAGACAACGCCAGGACCACCCCACCCCGGACGGCACTGTGCGCACCTGCAGTTCTGAGGGCGCACCACAAGCACCACCACCAGGCTTCGCTCCACCAGAGGGCAAAGACACCATAGAGGACAGAGAAATCATCGGCATCTCAGCCGAATACCAGCTAAAGCTACGAGCTCTATGCATCAAAAACAACCACCTGTAGAAGCAGAAAGAAATCCTCGAAGCCAAGCGCCAACGAGTCACCATGCAAGCCAAGGTGCGTCAAATGATACAAGATGAGGAGCAGAGAGCTCGGGAGCTAGAGAAAGAGATCGCGCTCATGCAAGGCGAAGGACAATACAACCTGCAGCGCGAACCCCTCGCACCGCTAGTGCCTCTCCAGCAATACATTCAAGCCGGAGACCCAATCCAACCACAGCGCGACCCCTTCATTCCACCAGGTGCCGATTTCCAGGGGATCAACTATCTCGACGAGCGAAGTCCTCTGGCTCCATAGCTCCAAGCATCACCCTGGCCCGCCAACTTCAGGGCCGGTAGCTACCCCAAATACAACGGCAGCACTGACCTGGCTCAGTACATCAAGATCTACCAGGTCACTGTCGCATCATCTGGAGGGGACGACGCCACCATGGCCAAATCCTTCATCATCGCACTCGAAGGCCCGACCTTGACTTGGTACACCAGGTTACCGCCACTGTCCATCGAGTCCTAGAAAGGGCTTCGCGATAAGTTCATGTTCAAATTTTAAGGGTACCGACCCGACACAGACGCCCTGGCCGAGTTATCCCTCTGCAAGAATCAGGAAAAGGAAACCCTTCGCGAATATTACAGAAACTTCTTGACGCTCAAATCGCAACTACCATCAGTTGACGACCACATAGCGATCCACTACACCATTAGTGGTCTTCGGGCAGGCGTCCTGTATAGTCATTGCATCAGGGACCCACCCAAGAACCTACAGGAGCTATACCAACTATTTGAGAAGTATGCTAGGTCTGAGGAGCTCCATCAACGCAAGGCTGAATCTCAGAGGAAGCCCAAGGACCCTCCATAGTCTAGCAGAACCTGGACTAGGCCAGCGCAGTCAGACTCCGACAGGGACAATCACAATCATCAGCAGGTGCACACCTTAGCCAATCAGCACCTAGCCGGAGAGCCCACCCGTCGTTAGGAATACCCCCTCAAGGCTGCAGCAACGGCGCAATAGGAAGAGGCCGAGGACGGACACAACAGCCGTGAAGATTCTATTGCTTGTTTCACGGCGAAGACTACACGCATCCAACAAGGGACTGTCCGGAGACTAAGGCAACCAAGGACAGAATGTCCAGAGCTCAACCAGCCGACAACCAGCGGGTCGTCGCGCACACTTAACATCACCAACAACCTTACCACAACGAGCAAATCCAGCATCCACCCAACCATTTTTCTGCACGCCTTCGATCGTATGGGAATCAACCACAGCCTCCTCAAGCTTGCAGATAATCCCATCTACGGATTCGGCGACAAGGGCACTTTCCTGTCGGCAAGATAGAGCTCCCCCTATCATTTGGTGTAGCACCTAGCGCGCGGAGTGAGCAGGTCACATTCGACATTGTTGACATGGTCTACCCATACAATGCCATAATGGGGCGTGGCTCGATCAACAATTTTGAGGCGGCCATTCATCGGCTCTACCTCTGTATGAAAATCCCAGGCCCATAGGGCATGATCACTGTCTACGGCGACCAACAGACAGCGCGCAACATCGAAAGAGACTTCGTTCTAGGGCAACGAAACGTACACTGCCTCACGGCAGAGCGTGAAGGCTTCTAGAGCACTCGCCCAGTCGAAGACGAAAAAGTCAAGGCCCAGCTCCAAAGCAACAATGGGACGAAGGCAGTACCTCTCGACCCAGCAACGTCGAAGCAAACAGTAATAATCAGTGAAGACCTAACATTGCGAGACAAGGAAAAACTCCTTTCTTGTCTCTCTCGTAACAAGGATGTCTTCGCCTGGACCACCCTCGATCTGGTTGGGGTCAGCCGCTCCATCATCGAACACAGCCTGGGCATTGACCCCTCGGTGCGCCCAAAAAAACAGCGACTACAAAAAATGTTCGACGAGAAAACGGAGGCAGCCAAGGCCGAAGTGCATCGCCTGTTGGAAGCCAGATTCATCGAGCCAATCGCTTATGCTACATGGCTCACCAACGTGGTCATGGTGCAGAAGAAGAGCGGCAAATGGTGTATGTGCATCAACTTCACAAGCCTCAATAAGGCTTGCCCCAAGGACAATTTCCCTCTGTCACGAATTGACAAAATTGTCGACAACGCAGCAGGCTGCTAAGTCATGTCCCTCCTAGATTGCTTCTCGGGCTACCACCAGATTTACATGAAAGAGGAGGACAAGGCAAGTACAAGCTTCATCACACTCTTCGACACGTACTGTTTCGTACGAATGCCTGAGGGACTCAAGAACGCCGGCTCAACCTTTTCTTGCCTCACCAAGAAGGTCCTTGAAAACCAAGTAGGCCACAACATCTTCACTTATGTAGACGACATTGTCGTTGCAAGCAAAAGCAAAGAGGACCACCTGGCCGATCTCGCAGAGACATTCGCTAACATGCGCGATGCACGACTCCGGCTCAACCCTGAGATGTGTGTCTTCGAGGTACACCAGGGGAAAATACTTGGTTACCTAGTATCACACCGAGGATCGAGGTCAACCCAACAAAGATCCAAGCAATCATCAACATGGCACCTCCTTAGTCCACAAAAGACGTCCAGCGACTGATAGGAAGATTGGCGGCCCTGAACAGATTCATCTCTAAGTCCGCTGGGCGAAGTCTACCCTTCCTCAAAACGTTGTGTGGTGCGAAAGACTTCGTTTGGGGTCCATAGCAGGCAGCGGCCTTCGAGTCGCTCAAACAACACCTTCTGACTTAGCAACTCTAACAAGTCCTGACCCTTCGCTTCTACTACTTCTCTACATTGCGGCTTCACACTGCGCAATCAGTGCAGCATTAGTCCAAGAGCAGGACAGAGATGGCAAAAACCGGCAATGTCTGAGGTACTACGTCTCTGAAGTCCTCACAACCTTTAAGTGCAACATGACCGAGCTCGAGAAAATTTCATACGCAGTGGTCATGGCTTCGCGCAAGCTAAGACACTACTTCGAGGCATTCAAAGTACAAGTCACTTTGGACAGGGGTCTTGGAGAATTGTTCAAGAACCCAGAGGCGTCAGCCAGAATCGCAAAATGGGCAACCGAACTGTCCGGGTACCACATCATTTTTGAGCCCAGAACAGCAATCAAGTCGCAAGTCTTGGCGGACTTCATCGTCGACTGGACAGGACCCGTGGGGCCGGAGCAAGAACACTCGGAAAAAGTTTGGACTATCCACTACGATGGCGCATGGTGCCACGCGGGGCAGGCGCCGCGGCGATTATCACATCACCCGCCGGTGTATAGTATAGATACGCCGCGCGCCTCAGCTTTGCCCTAGAGTCCGACAGGTGCACTAACAACATAGCAGAATACGAAGTCGTCATCCTAGGTCTTCGCAAACTATGAGCCCTCGGCGTCACCACATCCATCATCTGAACAGATTCCAAGGTCGTCGCTGGTCAAATCGAAAAGGAGTACTTAGCAAAGGAACCTATGCTGATGCAATATCTCACCGCCGTCCATGGCCTCGAAAAACAATTCAAGGGTTTCACCCTGCAGCATGTCGAGCGCAACTAGAACGAAGAGGCTGATGCGTTGGCCAAGGCAGCAGCCAAGGGCAAGGCCCTGCCCTCTGACGTGTTCTACCATGTCATCGGCACACCAGTCATCCGTAACCCCGAAGGCTTGCAAATAACTCAAGACACCGATGGCCACCGAATCATCAACCTCATAATGGTCGAAGACTGGTGGGCCCCAATAACATTATACCTCCAGGGCCATTACCATCCAACCGATCACAACGAGGCCAAACGACTGAAACACAGGAGCAGGGATTTTGCAATAGTCGAGGGCCAGCTTTACAAAAAGGGTATCAGTCAGGCTATGCTAAAATGCATAACCGAAATCAAAGGCCTAGAGATCCTTCGCGAAGTCCACGGCGGAACCTGCGGGTCACACTCAGGGTCCAGTGCCCTCGCAGCCAAGGTGATTCGTCAGGGATTTTACTGGCCCGCGATAATATGCACGACCAACCGAGTCACCTGGTCATGCGAAGCATGCTAAAAATTCTCTCCTAGCTCAGGCGCCCCTTCACAATTCACCAAGCTCATCGCCCACACCTGGCCACTTCAACGATGGGGGTTGTGTGACACCCCAGTGTCACCTAGGGTTTCTCTTGTAAAAGCCCAACCAAGAACCATTATTTCATGTAAATCCAAGTAAGCATGAGCATCAAATTAACTTAAGTAATAAAGAATTCACCAAGTATATACTTAAAAGTGTCATGATCAAAACAAATGAGTCTTTGAAAAGATAAGAATATGCAACCCTAATTAAGAACTCTAAGTGAACCCCATGAGCAAAATTCAAAAGAATAAGCAAAAGGGAATGAAAAGTTTAAAATTTTGAGTTGAGCCAATTATATAAGTTAAAGTATATTTTATAAGCAACAAGAAAGATTGAGAAAGCTTAGCCAAAATAATTCAAGAAAACCCCCAAATCAAACTTCTTTTGTTGGGACACATTGGGAATTCTGAATTTCAGAATTCTGAAATTCAGACCTTGAGCCAAAGATCAGGGATGTTCACCTTGATCCCTAACTCGAATCCTAATGGCCCCATTGACAAAATTGTGTCTAACTAAACCCTCTGTCGTGTGCCAGAAGATGGCATTGGGACGCGAGCCCTAGACACGACAAAACCTTGGATTTGCCTCGGGTTTAGGCAGGGAGACAGACCAGATTTCCTGGCTCCATATCTCTGCAACCAGTAGGCAAAATCCTATGACCTCCACACAAGAATGGTAGCTTGTAGGGAGGAGAAGAGGTTTCGTGCACTGACCAAGGCGAGAGCAGGCTCGGATGAGCGACCACACGCGCCAGAGCTTGGGCAGAACGCACGGGCACACGTGTTCGACCCTGGTCGGCACGCCAGAGCTCGCCCAACCCGCGCGCGCGCTCGCCCCGGCGTCCGGTCAAGTCCGCCGCGCGCCCACGCCCTCGGCCGTGCCCGCCCGTGCCTATAAAGCCTCCCCGGGCGCACCTCTCTTCGCCCCGCACTCACCCTCACCGGCCAGCCACCGTTCCTTAGCTCCGGCGAGCGTATTTCCGCCCGCCATTGCCGCCAGAGCTACGGCCGCCGTGGCCAGCCCACTCCAGCCACCCTCAAGCCCAACCTGTGCTTCGGCTAGCTCCGCCAGTAGCCCGTGAAGCTCGCCAAGCCCTCGGACCCGACCGGACTTCACCGGAGGCCCGAGATCGACCTCACCGGACTTCGGTCTTCCGCCGCCGCGCGTGGACCGAGCTATCCAGTGAGTCTCCGCCCAATTCCTTTCGCTCATGTCTTCTCTGGCATCCCGTAGACCTCTCTGACCTATTCAATTGAACTATCTCGCCGTGACCAGGCCGGTCTCCTCGCCGCCGACGAGCATCCCCGCCTGCGCGCGTGGACCGACCAACTCCGGCCATCTCCGACGGCGTTCCGCACACCGTTGTGATCCCCGCGACCTCCCCTTCGTCCTCAACCACTTCACCGGAACAGTCTCGCCGCCGGTAAGCCCCTCCGCCCTTTTCTTCGCCGCGGCTACTGTTTAAGGTAGAAGAAGGACCTCGGGTTAGGTTTTGTAGAACCCGAGGGGTTTTCTATAATGTCAGCGACCCATGTGAATAGTAACCTAAGGACTGATTCGCGTAGAAAACTTAGAAAAACCGCCAGGGACCCCAGTGCAAAGTGGTTTTCCATTTAATCAATTCTGTTATTCTTTTAAAATAACCAGAGAACTTAGAAAATCCATAACTTGATGAAATCTTAATGAAAAGTTGTCAAACCAATTTTGCTAGCTCTGGAATATTATGATCTATCATTTAAAAATAGTGAACCATATGCTTTCTGTTCTAAATTTTAGAGTTTAAAATTAAAAACAGAAACCCCCTAAACCTTGTTTAATTAAGGAAAATTAGTTTTTCTTCTGTACTGAGCTTAAGAAAATTTGTAGATGCTTATACCCTAATTAGACATTGTTTAAAAATAGTAGGATCCCCAGCATTAGAGATTATGATGTAGTTATTCATTTAAAGCCATTTTGTCCACAACTTAGAGAAAATCAGAAAAGCATTAGGAATTATTGAACAGTGATTAAGATTATTTTTCCTAGTTTACTTATGTAACAGAGAACCTAGGAAAAATACAGAGACCATTAATTTGGACCAGTTTTAAATTAAAATGATTTGTTTAGCCTTATATGGACTGAAAACCAATTATTAGAGTTGCAAAACTATAACCAAAGTGGTTAACAAAAATCCAGTGAACTTATAACCACCAGAGCCCCACTACAAAAATACAAAACACCCCAGCCTAACTTTTTAAGTAGGGAAAATAAATACAGAAGGATAATAAGGCATTTTTCCAATAAATCATAAGCAACCCCTTTTTATGAGATAATGGGCAACCAAAAATTAGCTAAGTCCATGATGAGATAAACCACCAGAGAAAAATGCAAACCCATGAAAAAGAAGTGAACCCATACCTTTTGCTAGTAATTTGTGAGAAAGGCCATTTAGCTCAAATAATGCATACCACCCCTTCCCTTAAGCAAAAAGAAGCCAAACTCCAGAATGATTGCTCTTGCACAAAATACTAGCTAAGAAAAATAAGAACTCTGTTGTTTGATGTTTTTCAAGTATAGTAGTAGTAGAAAGCACCCCTTTGGCTAGAAACCTTAAGAAAACCATAGGAAAAGAATTAAAGGGTATTAATGACTAGAAATTTGTATCAAGTCATGTTATAACACCTAAAAGCCAGCAAAAATAAGTTTTAAAGAATTACCCACTGTTAAATAATAGTTGTAGTTCAAAGTACCCCTTCTGCCCTAAAATTTGGTAATTTTGTCCAGAGAAAACCATTTACTTTCTGAACCCCAAATTTTGAGACAGAGAATCATACACCAGTAACAAGCTACTGTAATTTTTGCAGAATTTTTGGAATTTTATAAAAGCAACTTGTAGTTCAAACCTACTCCAAAACATTAAAGAGAATAAAAGAAAAGAGAAGAAGGAATAAACCTCATCCCATTAAAACTAACCCAATTTACCAAGTATGCCACTAAAAGGTTTTACATAAGTAAGGTTAACCTGTTTAAATTCAAAAAGACCATACATCTTCAAAGTTGTAAATTCTAAAGCACATATCCTATCATGCATATATCTTACGCATTGCATTCATTAGATTGTAATCTTGCCGACGGAGAGTACGTGCTCATTCCCGAGCAAGGATCTGTCCAAGAGGAGGACCAGGAGCAGGCTTCAGAGGCTGCTATTGAGGATCTCCCCGCAGCCCCAGCAATTGAAGGCAAGCCCCGGTTTTATACATAACCATGTTATTATATGCTACTTTACTACACTTAATGCTTGTAGGACTGTAATGTGCACTTAAGTGTAGGAGTTGCTTGAAACCTCTAGTTGCATGAACTTAGGACTCCTTTTTGAGATGAATACTAGTATGCTAGGTCGAGTAGCTGCTTGCTAATCAGGATCTCGGTAGAAGTCGAGTGATTTTTCTAGCACTCGCGCGAGGTCAGGAATTGATTGTATTCATCTTGATAATGGGATATATGTTGGTCTATGGACTTGGATCCAGGGAGGATGCCTTGTCCAGGAGACGGGAAAATGAATTAAGGATTAATGTGTGGATACCTGAGTCAAGCTTTTGAACGTACTAAGCACATGCCGGGAAAAATGGTAACCGGTAAACCTAGTACCTGATTGAAGCCGGGCGCGGACTTTATCCCTCATGCGACCTGAGACAGGGTCTCCCATGCTAGCTATGGTGGGTACAAGTGCGGTCACTGCACGGCGGCAGCCGGGGTCAGTGGAGCATTGTATGGCAAGGCGGTGAGGCCTGGACGCGAACGGGGAATCGATGGGGACGGTTGTCTTGTGTGGGGTCGGAGTACCCTGACTTGACGTGTGTTTAGGTTTACCTTGCAAGGTTAAAACTCGATTCGAATCGTCTGCTTCTCGCAGCTAATGAGACTGCTTGATTCCTTGTACTGCATCGAGTAAGAAGTGAAATGTGGATTATGAGATAACTTGTTGGTTGAACTAATTGATTGTTACCATGTATGCTTAGAAGGAGCAAATCTAGCTAAGTCAATGATGGTAGAATTTGAAAAGCTAAAAGTTGATTTTAGAAACAGCTAGTGCTTTTGGCAAACCAAACCCCTCAGCCAAACAGCCGCATAGTCTAGAGGTAGAGGAGTAGACTCCTCACACCGGTTAAGTCTAGCTGAGTATTAGTATACTCAGCCTTGCTTGTGGCACCATTTTTGCAGGTACCATGCAGGATGTAGTTGATGGTGTGACTTGGCCTACCACCCTGCCACCGGGTTGGACGGTCGAGTGGGATGTTGCTCCGGCAGGAGAGGAGCATGAGGAGTAGTGGGCTAGGCCTTGCCCATTCCCTCGTTACCGACGACATCGATTATCCGCTGCACTTTAATTTGTGAACTTTATTTGCTACTCCAAAAACCCCGATTTATGTAATAACTCCGTACTAAATTTGAGGTTTCCTGTTTTATTGTATTTCTTCTGTGACTCACCTTCGAGTGAGATTGTGGAATTTGATCCTGGTTAAGTGGCTCTATCAGACTAGATCTGAGGGACTGACGGGTTATTCCGATTTAAGTATGTTACGGCCCCTGAGGCGTGACTTAGGCACTTAAGCTGGAATAATTCGGGTGGTTCTGCCACAGCTGGTATCGGAGCAAATTCCACCACAGAAAAGGACAATAAACCACGAATACCAATTTTTAAAACCTAAAACTTGCCTAGAAACTGTTACGGATCGTCAGGACTAGACCGCTAGACTTAGGACGAAAGGCCTTAGGCATAGAGGGGGAAATAGGTGGCTAATTAATTAGGCCCTGTGGGCCAATACTTATATTTAGGATGCCCAAAAAGGCACCCTATTTTCCTTTTGAGAGGCAACGTTTCTTTCCGCATGCATGCATTATAAAACACAAAGAGGAATTAAAAATTTGAGCTAACCCCTTTTCTTTAAAATCATCCGGGCTCTCTTTTTCTTTTTCCTTCCACCATAATCTTTATCTTGATTCCCTTCCGCAGATGAATTCACCCACCCCCGCCAGTGGAGGAGACTCTCGTTTCAGTTCTGACTTCCTTTCTCGCGATGGCTTTCCTTCCATCTTGTGGGAAGTGCTTAACTCCGCCGGTTACCCTACGCCCCCTTTGTACACGGTGCAGTTGTATGAGGAGCATCGGGTACCTCGTTGTCGGGTCTGGCTAACTTTGGAGGCTCATCCCCTTCAGCCGGGTTGGCGTTCTCTTGACTCTGAGACGATTGGACTCAGGACGGACGACACCGTTGAGGCAGCAGCCATGAAGACTCTGACGACTTTCTGTGGCTACCATCCCCTGGAGATGGTGATGCACCCCTTGGGACTCTTCCCTGCTGAGAAGAAGGATGATCCCATGTGGTGTAACCGCGTGAGCCATGTGAAGGATGTGTGGGCAATGTATCCTGACTTGGTTGGGAGGGTCACTGTTCAGTGCATGAGTGCGCTGTACCGCCTTCAGGCCCTTCAGAGCGATGCTATGACACTTCTTGCTAACACCGCTCAGACTGCCAAGCTCACTCTCGACAGTCGGGAAGATTTTGTGGTCGACTTATCCACAGAGTTGGTGGAGAAGGATCTGCAGGTGGAAAGGCTGAACCAGCGTATTACCACCCTGGAGCAGCAAGTGGAGATCCGAGATAACACTATTGATGTCTTGGAGAACCAGCTCCACGACGTGCAGAGGGAACTTGAGGAAGCCAATGACCACTTGGACATGCACCACCTGGAGATGGAGGCCAATGAAGCAGGAAGCGAGGGAGAAGAGGCTCCCGAGGAGCTAGGACCAGCCCCTGGTGCTAATGGGACTACCTCCGCGATACCTCCTTCACCCGTATCCAGTGTCGCTTCCACCGCCCAGGGTTAAGCAGTAGCTTTGACATTTCTTTAGGCGGATAGAAACCTATGCGAGCTTAGTAGTATCACATTTTGGACTAGGCTTATGGGTACTTTCCCCTGATTAATGTAACCCTGTAAACTTTTGATATCTGTGGGATCCTTGTCACCATGCTATCTTCACTTTCGAACCTAATATTATGATTATGGCATTTTCCTTCCATATGAGATGATATCTTGTCATTCGGAAATGTGAGTTGGGATAACAATGGCGACAATCTCTGTTTTCAGATGGCAGCGAGGCAGCGTCGCGGGCAGAATGAGCAAGCTCCCCCGCCACCTCCTCCAGCTCCCACAGTGCAGGAGCTGATGGCCCAGCAGAATGAGATTCTGCGACAGCTCTTGCAGCGCCAGCCCCACCAACATCATCATGGTGGAGGCCAGCATCAGCGACCTCCGGCTATGGCAACATACCAGGAGTTTCTGAGCACGCAGCCGCCCTTGTTCACCAAGGCAGAGGATCCGTTGGACGCCGACGTGTGGCTTCGCGTCGTCGAGTCCAAGTTTCCCCTCCTCACGGGAGACTGCCCTGATGAGGCCAAGGCTCGCTTCGCCGCACAGCAGCTTCGCGGCCCAGCTCGGACTTGGTGGGACCACTTCCGTGCTATGCTCCCCGCTGATCATGAAGTATCTTGGGAGGAATTCAAGACTGCCTTCAGAGGACACCACATTCCAGCTGGCATTCTTGATCGGAAGTTGAATGAATTCTTGGCCCTCAATCAAGGAACCCGCACGGTACTGCAGTATGCGCAAGCCTTCAACGACTTATGCCAGTATGCAGGGTATCATGCTGATTCTGATGAAAAGAAGAGGGATCGCTTCCGCAGGGGTCTCAATACCAAGCTGCGGGAACGACTCAACACTGTCCGGGCCGATAGCTTCAATGAGTTGGTCAATATGGCCATCTCCCAGGAGGATTGCATTGTTGCTCACCGGGCAGAGAAGAAGAGGAAGGCACCAATGGCAGCACCATCCGCTCAGGCTCAGAGGTTCTGGATTGTTTCTCACAATCAGAGCAGGGGTTTTCAGCAGCAGGCAGGCAGATGGGTGATCAGGCCACCTCAGCAGCAGCAGCAGCCGGCACCCAACCGCTATCCAGCTCCCGCCCCAAGGAACAATCAGCCTCAGCAGCAGCAGCAGTTCCGCCAGGGCAATGGGAACAAGTGTTTCACTTGTGGCAATGTGGGCCACTATGCCAAGAATTGTCCCAGGAACCAGCAGAGGCAGATGCCAGCACCAAATCAAGACAAAGGAAGAAAGCAGAAGGTGCAAGTCAGGCAAGGGAAGCTCAACTTCACTGCTCTAGAGGAAGTGCCAGAAGGAGCTCCTATCATGACCGGTACCTTTTCAGTTTATAATCAACCTGCTTTAATTCTGTTTGATTCTGGTGCATCTCATAGTTTCATTAGCCAAAAGTTCAGTGCTAATTGCAAACTGCCTTTCTCTCACTCAAAAGGGTCATTCATGATAGTCACACCTGGGGGTAAAATTGCAACTAATCAATTAAACCAAAGTGTGCCTATTCAACTGGGAAGCCACATTGTCAAAACCACTCTTCTTGTATTGGGATTGGAAAATGTGGACATTATTCTAGGAGCAAATTGGATGACCTTGCACCAAGTTGTGCTTGACGTAGCCAGTCGTACCGTGGAAGTTAATTCTCCTTTCTGCGGGAATTTCACTTTGATTCTGCCTAGTCAGGGTTCTTCTCAGTCATGTGCCTTCTCTATGACGGAGTTACCCCTGAAGAAGATCCCAGTGGTCTGTGAGTATGCAGATGTCTTTCCTGATGAATTGCCTGGAATGCCACCGGACCGGGATATTGAATTCGCCATCGAGTTGCAACCGGGAACGGCCCCAATTTCCAAGAGGCCCTACCGAATGCCACCCGCTGAGTTGGCAGAGTTGAAGAAGCAGTTGCAAGAGTTGCTGGACAAGGGATTTATTCGCCCAAGCACTTCGCCTTGGGGATGTCCAGCACTGTTTGTGAAGAAGAAGGATGAAAGCTTGAGGCTGTGTATAGATTACCGCCCTCTTAATGCGGTAACTATCAAGAACAAGTATCCTTTGCCTCGTATTGATGTTCTCTTTGACCAATTGGTCGGGGCTAAGGTGTTTTCCAAGATAGACCTTCGCTCTGGCTACCATCAGATCAAAATACGAGCAAGTGATATTCCGAAGACGGCATTCTCAACCAGATATGGGCTGTATGAATTCTTGGTGATGTCATTCGGGCTGACAAATGCACCAGCATACTTCATGTATCTAATGAATTCTGTTTTCATGCCGGAATTGGATAAGTTCGTGGTGGTTTTCATCGATGATATTCTGGTGTACTCAAAGAACGAAGAAGAACATGCCGAGCATTTGCATGTAGTGCTTCAACGTCTGCGAGAGCACCACCTTTATGCCAAGTTATCCAAGTGTGATTTTTGGCTAAAGGAAATCAAATTCTTGGGTCACACTATCTCTCAGGATGGAATAGCTGTTGATCCTGATAAAGTGCAAGAGGTGATGAACTGGAGGCCACCAACGACTGTTCGCCAGATTCGGAGTTTTCTGGGATTGGCCGGTTATTACCGAAGATTTATTCCGGACTTCTCTCGAATTGCGAAGCCTATTACTGAGTTGCTGAAGAAAGAAGTCAAGTTTGTGTGGAGTCAGAAGTGCGAAGATGCCTTCCATGCGTTGAGGCAGCATCTGACCACCGCACCAGTATTGGCGCAACCCGACAGCAGCAAGCCTTTTGATGTATATTGCGATGCCTCTGGCACCGGGCTAGGTTGTGTCTTGATGCAAGACAACCGAGTCATTGCTTATGCCTCAAGAGCACTCAGGCCTCATGAGCAAAATTATCCCACTCATGACCTTGAGTTAGCAGCAGTGGTTCATGCATTGAAGATGTGGAGGCACTATCTGATGGGAACCCACTGCAACATCTTCACTGATCATAAGAGCCTTAAGTACATTTTTACTCAGGCTGATCTCAACATGAGGCAGAGAAGATGGCTAGAGCTGATCAAGGATTATGACCTGGAGGTACATTATCACCCAGGGAAAGCTAATGTGGTAGCTGATGCCTTGAGTCGGAAGTTGCAATGCAACTGTATTCTGATGGATTCTCATGTTAACACCTTGTGTGATGAGTTGAGCAAGATGCAAATTGAAGTGATTCCTTCTGGTTCTTTGTCTCACATTTCTGTTGAGCCAGCTTTGCAAGACCAGATCATCATGGCCCAGCTCAGTGACAAGGGAGTGCAGATTATCAAGAAGAATCTCCATCAGAAGGTTGAGAAGTATAATTGTTTCCGCCAGGATGAGAAGGGTGTGTTATGGTTCAAAAGCAGATTGGTAATTCCTAGGGACCAGGATCTCAAGAAGAAAATTTTGGATGAGGCTCATCTCTCCAAATTCTCTATGCATCCGGGAAGCACCAAGATGTACCATGATTTGAAACTTTTATACTGGTGGACCAGAATGAAGAGGGAAATAGCCCAGTATGTATCAGAATGTGACACCTGTCAGAGGGTTAAGGCAAGCCACTTGAAGTCCGCTGGAGCCTTGCGACCACTGTCCGTACCTTCATGGAAGTGGGACGATATCAGCATGGATTTCATTATGGGTCTGCCCAACACCTCTCGTCATCATGATTCAATTTGGGTTATTGTGGACCGATTGACGAAAGTGGCACATTTTCTTCCTGTGCACACCACTGATAAGGCTCAGAAGTATGCAGAAATGTATATTGACCGGATCGTGTGTTTGCATGGATTACCTCGGACCATTGTTTCTGACCGAGGAGCCCAATTTGTTGCTAGATTTTGGGAACAATTGCAAGAGTCTTTGGGAACCAAGCTAATCAGGAGTTCAGCTTACCACCCACAGACTGATGGTCAGACGGAAAGGGTAAACCAGATTCTGGAGGATATGCTGAGAGCTTGTGCGATCGATTGTGGCAAGAACTGGGATAAGCACCTCTCCTTGGCAGAGTTTGCTTATAACAATAGTTATCAGTCCAGCCTAAAGATGGCACCTTTTGAAGCTCTCCACGGAAGAAGGTGCAGGACACCACTCAATTGGTCTCAGCCTGGTGAAAGAGAAGTTTTTGGACCTGATTTGGTGACTGAAGCCGAAAGGAAGGTCAAGCTGATCAGGAAGAATCTAGAAGCTGCTCAGGCCAGGCAGAAGAGCTATCATGACAGAAGAAGGAAACCTCTCCAGTTCGAGGTGGGAAGTTTTGTATACCTCAAGGTATCACCCACCAAGGGAGTGCAGAGGTTTGGAATCAAAGGCAAGCTAGCCCCTCGTTACATTGGACCTTATGAGATCATTGAAGCATGTGGACCCGTGGCATACAAGCTGAAGTTACCTTCAAAGATGTCTGCCATTCACAGCGTATTCCATGTATCTCAGCTAAAGAAGTGTGTTCGATTGCCGACTGAGATTCTAGCAGAGCCAGAATTGGAGATAGAGCCAGATCTCTCGTACCAAGAGTACCCCTCCAAGATTCTGGATTGCAAGGAAAGATCAACTCGGGCTAAATCGATCAAGATGTTCAAGGTCCAGTGGAGTAATCACTCAGAGGAGGAAGCTACTTGGGAAACCGAGGAATTCTTAAGATCCAACTTCCCCGATTGCCTACCCAAGGAAGCTGGTATGTAATCACCCCCAACCCCTCCTCCTGCCTTTCGAATCTAATTTCCAAAAATATGATCTTAATTCAGAATGAAGTGACTATAAAGTAAAACTTAAAAGGGACTTCCTTCTGAAGTTGCAAAGAGAATGACATTCGAAGAGCAGTTTTGCCCTAATAATAACAATCATCACCCTTTTTCCTATCAGTCTCACCCTTCGCTTCACCTCGGAAGGACTCTGGCCCGAATCTCGGGACGAGATTCCTTTAAGGGGGGAAGGCTGTGACACCCCAGTGTCACCTAGGGTTTCTCTTGTAAAAGCCCAACCAAGAACCATTATTTCATGTAAATCCAAGTAAGCATGAGCATCAAATTAACTTAAGTAATAAAGAATTCACCAAGTATATACTTAAAAGTGTCATGATCAAAACAAATGAGTCTTTGAAAAGATAAGAATATGCAACCCTAATTAAGAACTCTAAGTGAACCCCATGAGCAAAATTCAAAAGAATAAGCAAAAGGGAATGAAAAGTTTAAAATTTTGAGTTGAGCCAATTATATAAGTTAAAGTATATTTTATAAGCAACAAGAAAGATTGAGAAAGCTTAGCCAAAATAATTCAAGAAAACCCCCAAATCAAACTTCTTTTGTTGGGACTCATTGGGAATTCTGAATTTCAGAATTCTGAAATTCAGACCTTGAGCCAAAGATCAGGGATGTTCACCTTGATCCCTAACTCGAATCCTAATGGCCCCATTGACAAAATTGTGTCTAACTAAACCCTCTGTCGTGTGCCAGAAGATGGCATTGGGACGCGAGCCCTAAACACGACAAAACCTTGGATTTGCCTCGGGTTTAGGCAGGGAGACAGACCAGATTTCCTGGCTCCATATCTCTGCAACCAGTAGGCAAAATCCTATGA
This sequence comes from Zea mays, assembly GCF_902167145.1. NCBI lineage: Eukaryota > Viridiplantae > Streptophyta > Magnoliopsida > Poales > Poaceae > Zea > Zea mays. The sequence continues at coordinate 64,459,709 of NC_050098.1, forward strand.
CCTCCACACAAGAATGGTAGCTTGTAGGGAGGAGAAGAGGTTTCGTGCACTGACCAAGGCGAGAGCAGGCTCGGATGAGCGACCACACGCGCCAGAGCTTGGGCAGAACGCACGGGCACACGTGTTCGACCCTGGTCGGCACGCCAGAGCTCGCCCAACCCGCGCGCGCGCTCGCCCCGGCGTCCGGTCAAGTCCGCCGCGCGCCCACGCCCTCGGCCGTGCCCGCCCGCGCCTATAAAGCCTCCCCGGGCGCACCTCTCTTCGCCCCGCACTCACCCTCACCGGCCAGCCACCGTTCCTTAGCTCCGGCGAGCGTATTTCCGCCTGCCATTGCCGCCAGAGCTACGGCCGCCGTGGCCAGCCCACTCCAGCCACCCTCAAGCCCAACCTGTGCTTCGGCTAGCTCCGCCAGTAGCCCGTGAAGCTCGCCAAGCCCTCGGACCCGACCGGACTTCACCGGAGGCCCGAGATCGACCTCACCGGACTTCGGTCTTCCGCCGCCGCGCGTGGACCGAGCTATCCAGTGAGTCTCCGCCCAATTCCTTTCGCTCATGTCTTCTCTGGCATCCCGTGGACCTCTCTGACCTATTCAATTGAACTATCTCGCCGTGACCAGGCCGGTCTCCTCGCCGCCGACGAGCATCCCCGCCTGCGCACGTGGACCGACCAACTCCGGCCATCTCCGACGGCGTTCCGCACACCGTTGTGATCCCCGCGACCTCCCCTTCGTCCTCAACCACTTCACCGGAACAGTCTCGCCGCCGGTAAGCCCCTCCGCCCTTTTCTTCGCCGCGGCTACTGTTTAAGGTAGAAGAAGGACCTCGGGTTAGGTTTTGTAGAACCCGAGGGGTTTTCTATAATGTCAGCGACCCATGTGAATAGTAACCTAAGGACTGATTCGCGTAGAAAACTTAGAAAAACCGCCAGGGACCCCAGTGCAAAGTGGTTTTCCATTTAATCAATTCTGTTATTCTTTTAAAATAACCAGAGAACTTAGAAAATCCATAACTTGATGAAATCTTAATGAAAAGTTGTCAAACCAATTTTGCTAGCTCTGGAATATTATGATCTATCATTTAAAAATAGTGAACCATATGCTTTCTGTTCTAAATTTTAGAGTTTAAAATTAAAAACAGAAACCCCCTAAACCTTGTTTAATTAAGGAAAATTAGTTTTTCTTCTGTACTGAGCTTAAGAAAATTTGTAGATGCTTATACCCTAATTAGACATTGTTTAAAAATAGTAGGATCCCCAGCATTAGAGATTATGATGTAGTTATTCATTTAAAGCCATTTTGTCCACAACTTAGAGAAAATCAGAAAAGCATTAGGAATTATTGAACAGTGATTAAGATTATTTTTCCTAGTTTACTTATGTAACAGAGAACCTAGGAAAAATACAGAGACCATTAATTTGGACCAGTTTTAAATTAAAATGATTTGTTTAGCCTTATATGGACTGAAAACCAATTATTAGAGTTGCAAAACTATAACCAAAGTGGTTAACAAAAATCCAGTGAACTTATAACCACCAGAGCCCCACTACAAAAATACAAAACACCCCAGCCTAACTTTTTAAGTAGGGAAAATAAATACAGAAGGATAATAAGGCATTTTTCCAATAAATCATAAGCAACCCCTTTTTATGAGATAATGGGCAACCAAAAATTAGCTAAGTCCATGATGAGATAAACCACCAGAGAAAAATGCAAACCCATGAAAAAGAAGTGAACCCATACCTTTTGCTAGTAATTTGTGAGAAAGGCCATTTAGCTCAAATAATGCATACCACCCCTTCCCTTAAGCAAAAAGAAGCCAAACTCCAGAATGATTGCTCTTGCACAAAATACTAGCTAAGAAAAATAAGAACTCTGTTGTTTGATGTTTTTCAAGTATAGTAGTAGTAGAAAGCACCCCTTTGGCTAGAAACCTTAAGAAAACCATAGGAAAAGAATTAAAGGGTATTAATGACTAGAAATTTGTATCAAGTCATGTTATAACACCTAAAAGCCAGCAAAAATAAGTTTTAAAGAATTACCCACTGTTAAATAATAGTTGTAGTTCAAAGTACCCCTTCTGCCCTAAAATTTGGTAATTTTGTCCAGAGAAAACCATTTACTTTCTGAACCCCAAATTTTGAGACAGAGAATCATACACCAGTAACAAGCTACTGTAATTTTTGCAGAATTTTTGGAATTTTATAAAAGCAACTTGTAGTTCAAACCTACTCCAAAACATTAAAGAGAATAAAAGAAAAGAGAAGAAGGAATAAACCTCATCCCATTAAAACTAACCCAATTTACCAAGTATGCCACTAAAAGGTTTTACATAAGTAAGGTTAACCTGTTTAAATTCAAAAAGACCATACATCTTCAAAGTTGTAAATTCTAAAGCACATATCCTATCATGCATATATCTTACGCATTGCATTCATTAGATTGTAATCTTGCCGACGGAGAGTACGTGCTCATTCCCGAGCAAGGATCTGTCCAAGAGGAGGACCAGGAGCAGGCTTCAGAGGCTGCTATTGAGGATCTCCCTGCAGCCCCAGCAATTGAAGGCAAGCCCCGGTTTTATGCATAACCATGTTATTATATGCTACTTTACTACACTTAATGCTTGTAGGACTGTAATGTGCACTTAAGTGTAGGAGTTGCTTGAAACCTCTAGTTGCATGAACTTAGGACTCCTTTTTGAGATGAATACTAGTATGCTAGGTCGAGTAGCTGCTTGCTAATCAGGATCTCGGTAGAAGTCGAGTGATTTTTCTAGCACTCGCGCGAGGTCAGGAATTGATTGTATTCATCTTGATAATGGGATATATGTTGGTCTATGGACTTGGATCCAGGGAGGATGCCTTGTCCAGGAGACGGGAAAATGAATTAAGGATTAATGTGTGGATACCTGAGTCAAGCTTTTGAACGTACTAAGCACATGCCGGGAAAAATGGTAACCGGTAAACCTAGTACCTGATTGAAGCCGGGCGCAGACTTTATCCCTCATGCGACCTGAGACAGGGTCTCCCATGCTAGCTATGGTGGGTACAAGTGCGGTCACTGCACGGCGGCAGCCGGGGTCAGTGGAGCATTGTATGCCAAGGCGGTGAGGCCTGGACGCGAACGGGGAATCGATGGGGACGGTTGTCTTGTGTGGGGTCGGAGTACCCTGACTTGACGTGTGTTTAGGTTTACCTTGCAAGGTTAAAACTCGATTCGAATCGTCTGCTTCTCGCAGCTAATGAGACTGCTTGATTCCTTGTACTGCATCGAGTAAGAAGTGAAATGTGGATTATGAGATAACTTGTTGGTTGAACTAATTGATTGTTACCATGTATGCTTAGAAGGAGCAAATCTAGCTAAGTCAATGATGGTAGAATTTGAAAAGCTAAAAGTTGATTTTAGAAACAGCTAGTGCTTTTGGCAAACCAAACCCCTCAGCCAAACAGCCGCATAGTCTAGAGGTAGAGGAGTAGACTCCTCACACCGGTTAAGTCTAGCTGAGTATTAGTATACTCAGCCTTGCTTGTGGCACCATTTTTGCAGGTACCATGCAGGATGTAGTTGATGGTGTGACTTGGCCTACCACCCTGCCACTGGGTTGGACGGTCGAGTGGGATGTTGCTCCGGCAGGAGAGGAGCATGAGGAGTAGTGGGCTAGGCCTTGCCCATTCCCTCGTTACCGACGACATCGATTATCCGCTGCACTTTAATTTGTGAACTTTATTTGCTACTCCAAAAAACCCGATTTATGTAATAACTCCATACTAAATTTGAGGTTTCCTGTTTTATTGTATTTCTTCTGTGACTCACCTTCGAGTGAGATTGTGGAATTTGATCCTGGTTAAGTGGCTCTATCAGACTAGATCTGAGGGACTGACGGGTTATTCCGATTTAAGTGTGTTACGGCCCCTGAGGCGTGACTTAGGCACTTAAGCTGGAATAATTCGGGTGGTTCTGCCACAGGTTGGACATCATCGAGCCACTACTAACGGCTCAAGGGAACCTAAAGTTCACCTTCGTCGTCGTCGAATATTTTACCAAGTGGATCGAGGCCAGAGCAGTCTCCACGATAACAGCGAAGACCACCCAAAAATTCTTCTGGCAAAACATTGTCTGCCGGTTCGGAGTCCCGTCCGAGCTAACAGTCAACAACGACAAACAGTTCGACAACCGGGAATTCTGCAATTCCATCAGCACCAAGGCAGTCTTCGCCTCTGTCTACCACCCACAATCCAACGACGTCATCGAACGTGCCAACGACAAGATTTTTAGCGCCATCAAGAAAAGGCTCCTCGATGAAAAAAGGTCAAATGGGTATACCAATTACCCGAAGTCATATGGGCGATGAATACGACAGAATGCCGAGCAACCGGGTTCACACCTTTACGCCTGATGTATGGATCTGAAGCAATGACACCGCAAGAGTTAAAGCATGGATCCCCCTGAACAAACTAATCAGCTGTCCTCGACGTCGACGAACCAACCTCCAAAGATCTCATTGACGGAGACCGTGTCCTCGCCCTGCAGGCCCTAAACAAGTATCAGGTCCAGACTAAAGCATGGCGTGACAACAACATCGTCCCAAGCGAATTCAACGAAGGGGACTTAGTACTCGTGAGGACCACCAGGACAGAGAGCCAGGGCAAGCTAGAGCCGAAGTGGGAAGGGTCGTACATAGTCAAGACGAAGGCATCCCCAAGCGCTTACAGGCTAACAACTTCATCCGGCGAAGACTTAGAGCACTGAACATCGATAACCTCCGAATTTTTTTATTTAAGATCCAAGGCCCAAGCACCTTTGTAATTCCTCAAACAATGTTATTCAGGCCCGCACTCTTTTCCTCCTAGGGGTGAGGTTTTTAACGAGGCGGAGCCATGTAATATACCGCCAAAAATCCCCCGCAAAAAATCCAGCAAGCATCATGGTCATGAGTGTCAAAAAAGACCGCATCGACGGCCTTCGACATTCGACGTATAAAACAGTCACCACAAGAGGCAGCCTAGACTACCCTCGCGTGCGACAAATCCGAGCAAAAACCACCTAAGGGTGCAGCCTGATATGCACAGTAAGTGCACGACATCAACCTAAGGGTGCAAAGTCTTTGCTATAAGACAAATCCGAGCAAAAGCCGCCTAAGGGTGCAGCTAGATATGCACAATAAGTGTGTGACATCACCCTAAGGGTGCGAAGTCTTTACTATAAGACAAATCTGAGCAAAAGCCGCCTAAGGGTGTAGCCGGATATGCACAATAAGTGTGCGACATCACCCTAAGGGTGCGAAGTCTTTACTATAAGACAAATCCGAGCAAAAGCCGCCTAAGGGTGCAGCCGAACATGCACAATAAGTGCGCGACATCACCCTAAGGGTGCGAAGTCTTTACTATAAGACAAATTCGAGCAAAAGCCACCTAAGGGTGCAGCTGAATAAGCACAATAAGTGTGCGACATCACCCTGATGGTGCGAAGTCTTTACCATAAGACAAATCCGCGCAAAAGCCGCCTAAGGGTGCAGCCGGACATGAATAAATGCGCGTGTCGGTACCCTGAAACTAGGGTACCCCTTACTACAGTATGAAGACGCAGTACCCACGTGGCTATCTTTAGTCGTGTGGTAAAGGAGCTGTGCGTGGGGCCATGCCGTGACTCGCCCCAGCCTCAGGTGACTACTCTGGGCCAGCAACAGCATCCGACCCCACCACGTGGGTGGCTCCGGGGCCGCCACGTGGCCAGAGAAGGTGATGTACTCCAAGGCATCGACAGTGAGTCCGGACCCCCATAGGAGAGTGCCGGACCCCTGGATATACGGTCCGGACCTCCAGGTTGGTCCAGGACCCCCACGTGTACGGATCGGGCCCCTAGAATGGGATCCAGACCCCCCGTATGGGGTTCGGACCGCCCGCAGTGGGGTCCCAAGACCGTACTTAAGCCCAGGTGGGGGTCCGGAGCTGACACGTATCTAGACCTGCTCTGGTGCGCTCCGGACCTATCCGCATACACTCCTGCTCCCAGCTCAGGCGGAGCCCCAATGCTGCCACGTGGCATACTGTGCGCGGCATAAGCCAATGGGCAGAACCCAGCATGACACCTCTAGGCTACGTGCGCCTTCATGACGGATAAGACGTGCGCCTATCCATTCCACTGACAGACGTCGTGCTCAGTCCACGATACGTGGGCCGCGCAGTTACTCACCATTACTCCCGTATTACTCGTACGGTAACTACCCATCAATGCAGCATAGATTGCGGACATCAAGACTCCTGGTGATTGCTCAGGCGTTACTAGCATTAATTACTCACATAATGTATTCTTTCCGTTATGCTCCTAGCCCGTATGTCAGGGCTCAGTATTCTTGTATGTGCCTTCCCTTAGACTATAAAAGGGAAGGCACACAGCGTTACAAGGACAAGTTCACACGGACTCTCTGGCTCTCAAGCACATAGTCTCTCAATACAGCTTACACATAGTGGAGGTAGAGTATTACGCTCTGGCGGCCTGAACCACTCTAAACCCTCGTGTCCTCGTGTGTTCTCCCACCTTACAACAGACAGGCAAACCGCTTAGGCCCCTCCTCATCTTAGAATTTACGGCGGGTGCGTTCCGCCACCCGGCCGGAGGATTTTCTCTCCGACATTTGGCGCACCAGGTAGGGGTCTAGCTTTAGGTTTTCGCCTGTTTTCCAACTCGACACGATGGTCCAGATCATCGAGCACCACGCCATGACTCCTGAGGATTTCCTAATGGAGGAAGAGGCTGCATCTTCCATGCCGCGGGCCTCCAACCGCCCTGCGCTTGGTGCTGCTGCTGTGCGCACTGCGCAGCATCACACACCTGTGTAGACATCTCGGGCTCCGTCAAGGGCTGCTCCTGGGGCGTTGTGTGCAGCCAGGGAGTTGCTGCGTCACCCTCCGAGTTCCACGGCTTCGCCAGGAGCCATGAAGCAGTGGCGTGATGATGTCGATCGTCTCCTTGGCATGGCGCATTCTGGCTCGACCAGGTCTAGGCCTCGGTCATTCCGGCGTCAACGCGAGGCGACGGCGTCTGTGCGCTCACCCTCAGTGAGGGGTGCACAGACCGAGGACCTGCGAGCGGAGCTCAACCGCCGGCGTGCGGGTGAGGATGCCCCAATTTCTCTGGAGTGGCCTGATGACCTGCGGACAAAACTCAACCACAGGCGTGCGGGTGATGACGCACGAGTCTCTCTGGAGAGGGCACGTGAGCCCCGACTAAACTTCGAGGGTTGCAACCTCGAACAAGACTTCGCTCAGCTTGCGCCACAAACTCCAAGGAGCGCTCGAATCCACACAGGTGTCCCATTGGTCGGCGTCGGTTGTGCCGCCCTGGCGGATCATCTCCGCGCGGCAACTTGGCCATCCAAGTTCCGGTCGCACCTGTCGGAAAAATATGATGGTACGTCAAACCCATCAGAATTTTTGCAGGTATACATCACCGCTATTACGGCAGCAGGTGGAGACACTACTGTAATGGCAACATACTTCCATGTAGCCTTGTCTGGGCCGGCCCGGACCTGGCTCATGAACCTTACCCCGGGATCGATCTACTCCTGGGAAGAGCTTTGTGCGCGGTTCACAGCAAATTTCACCAGTGCTTATCAGCAGCATGGCGTGGAGGCTCACCTCCATGCAGTGAGGCAGGAATCTGGGGAAACTCTCTGGGCTTTCATCTCCCGCTTCACCAAGGTATGAGGGACAATACCTCGTATCTTCGATGCTTCCATCATCATCGCTTTCCGTTAGGGGGTACATGATGGAAACTATCACCATGCTCTTCGCTCTGGCCGACAAATGTGCTAGAGCTACCGAGGGTCGTGCATGGCACTCAGCACCACAGACTGGAGTTACCCAGACGGGTGGCTCGGGTCCCGCTACCTAGGGCGGTAGCAAGAAGACGAAAGAAGAACCGCGACCACGAGAGGTCGTAGTCTGCTACTTCGGTCGTTGCGGCCGCGACTGGGGGCCGGAACGAGCGCAACAAGCGCCCAATGCCTCAGGGAGGCAACAGTGGGTCATGCCCTGTGCACCCCAACAGTCGCCACGGCGCCTCAGAATGCCGCGAGATCATCAAGCTCGTGAAGCGCGTCAGCAAGCGGCGCGAGCAGACTTCCAAGGATGTCTCTTCACCTCGTCGCCGACCTGGCAAGGAGAAGGTCGACGAAGGTGACGCGGCTGCGAGAGAACGAGACCTCGGGTATCAGTCACCTGAGGGGGTCCTCAAGGACGTTTTCACTGGAGACTCCGACTCTGGTGATGACAACGACCGCCGTAAGACGATGTACGTGATGTACGGCGGGAGCAGGGAGCACACTTCCCATAGGAACGTCAAGTCCCTACGCCGAGAGGTCCTTTCGTCGGTCCTAGGGGTCCCGAAGGCTGCTCCACATCAGCGGTGGAGGAGCACCACTATCTCCTTTGGGGCATCCGACTGCCCCGAAAACATGGCAGGGGCCGGTACACTCCCGCTCATAACTGCCCGTCGTCACCAACATGCGGCTGCATCATGTCCTGTTCGACAGTGGGGTTGGGCTCAACGTCATCAGCCATGCTGCATTCAAGCAGCTGCAGATCCTAGAGTCCTGACTTGGACCCTCTTGTCCATTCTCCGGAGTGGGCCCACAACCGGTGTATCCCCTTGGGAGCATCACACTCCCGGTTACGTTCGGGACCGAGAAAAACTTCCGCACAGAGAATGTCCAGTTCGACGTTGCGGAGTTTACCTCCCATTCAATGCCATCATTGGCAGGCCGACCCTGTACCGGTTTATGTCCATTGCCCATTACGGGTATTTGGTCCTCAAGATGCCGTCTGAAAGGGAATTAGGCTTACACCTAGTTCCTAAATGATTTTGGTGGTTGAATTGCCCAACACAAATAATTGGACTAACTAGTTTGCTCTAGTGTATAAGTTATACAGGTGCCAAATGTTCACACTTAGCCAATAAAAAGACCAAGTATTGGGTTCAACAAAAGAGCAAAGGGATAACCGAAGGCACCTCTGGTCTGGCGCACCGGACTGTCCGGTGTGCCACCGGACAGTGTCCGGTGCACCACCGGACAGTGTCCGGTGCACCAGAGGACTCCAACTCGAACTCGTCACCTTCGGGGAAAATCCAGAGGCGCTTCGCTATAATTCACCGGACTGTCCGGTGTACACCGGACAGTTTCCGGTGCTCCAAGGAAGAGCGCCTCACGAACTCGCCAGCCTCAGGAAATTGCTCCGCTATAATTCACCGGACTATCCAGTGAACCAGCAGAACAACGGCTAGTTTGCGCCAATGGTCACCTACAGCGGCATTAAATGCGCGCCAGAGCGCGCAGAAGTCAGGCACGCGCGCTGGCACACCGGACACTCTACAGTACATGTCCGGTGTGCCACCGGACATCCAGGCGGGCCCAGAAGATAAAGCTCCAACGGTCGGAACCCAACGTCTTTGGTGACGTGGCTGGCGCACCGGACATGTCCGGTGTACACCGGACTGTCCGGTGCACCATACGACAGTCAGCCCCACCAAACGGCTAGTTTGGTGGTTGGGGCTATAAATACCCCCAACCACCCCACATTCAAGTCATCCAAGTTTTCCAGCTTCCAACCACTATACAAGAGCTAGCATTCATTGCAAAGCGCACCAAAGATATCAAATCCTCTCCCAACTCCACACAAAGCTTTAGTGACTAGAGAGAGTGATTTGTAGTGTTCATTTGAGCTCTTGCGCTTGGATCGCTTCTTTTCTTTTGCATTCTTTCTTGAGATCATACTCACTTGTAATTGAGGCAAGAGACACCAATTGTGTGGTGGTCCTTGCGGGAAGCTTGATTCCCAAGTGATTTGAGAAGAGAAGCTCACTCGGTCCGAGGGACCGTTTGAGAGAGGGAAAGGGTTGAAAGAGACCCGGTCTTTGTGACCACCTCAACGGGGAGTAGGTTTGCAAGAACCGAACCTCGGTAAAACAAATCCGTGTGTCACACTCTTTATTTGCTTGCGATTTGTTTTACACCCTCTCTCGTGGACTCAATTATATTTCTAACGCTAACCCGACTTGTAGTTGTGATTATTTTTGAGAATTTCAGTTTCGCCCTATTCACCCCCCCTCTAGGCGACTTTCAATTGGTATCAGAGCCGGTGCTTCATTAGAGCCTGACCGCTCGAAGTGATGTCGGGAGAACTCGCCAAGAAGGAGATGGAGACCGGCGACAAGCCCACTACAAGCCACGGGAAGGCTTCATCGGAAGAGTCCCGCAACAAGGAGAAGAGGAAGGAAAAGAAGAAGGGGAAGAAGACTTCTTCTCACAAGTCGCATCGGAGTGGCGACAAAATTAAGAAGATGAGGAAGGTGGTCTACTACGAGACCGACACTTCATCGCCATCTACCTCCGGCTCCGACGCGCCCTCCATAACTTCTAAGCGCCATGAGCGCAAGAAGTTTAGTAAGATTCCCTTACATTATCCTCGTACCTCTAGACATAGTCCATTACTTTCCGTTCCATTAGGCAAACCGCCAACCTTTGACGGTGAAGATTATGCTAGGTGGAGTGATTTAATGAAATTTCATCTAACCTCACTCCACAAAAGTATATGGAATGTTGTAGAGTTTGGAGCACAGGTACCATCCTTAGGGGATGAGGATTATGATGAGGACGAGGTGGCCCAAATCGAGCACTTCAACTCCCAAGCCACAACCATACTCCTCGCCTCTCTAAGTAGGGAGGAGTACAACAAGGTGCAAGGACTAAAAAGCGCCAAAGAAGTTTGGGACGTGCTCAAGACGGCGCACGAGGGTGATGAACTCACCAAGATCACCAAGCGGGAAACGATCGAGGGGGAGCTCGGTCGCTTCTGTCTACGCTAAGGGGAGGAGCCACAAGACATGTACAACCGGCTCAAAACCTTGGTGAACCAAGTGCGCAACCTCGGGAGCAAAAAGTGGGATGACCACGAGGTGGTTAAGGTTATTCTAAGATCTCTTATTTTCCTTAACCCCACTCAAGTTCAATTAATTCGTGGCAACCCAAGATATACACTAATGACTCCTGAGGAAGTAATCGGGAATTTTGTGAGCTTTGAGTTTATGATCAAGGGCTCACGGAAGATCAACGAGCTTGACGGTCCTTCTACGTCTGAGGCTCAACCGGTTGCATTCAAGGCGACGGAAGAGAAGAAGGAGGAGTCTACACCAAGTAGACAACCAATTGATGCCTCCAAGCTCGACAATGAGGAAATGGCGCTCGTCATCAAGAGCTTCCGCCAAATCCTTAAACAAAGGAGGGGGAAAGATTACAAGCCCCGCTCCAAGAAGGTTTGCTATAGATGTGGTAAGCCCGGTCACTTTATAGCTAAATGTCCTATTTCTAGTGACAGTGACAGGGGTGACGACAAGAAGGGGAGAAGAAAGGAGAAGAAGAGATACTACAAGAAGAAGGGCGGCGATGCCCATGTTTGTCGGGAGTGGGACTCCGACGAAAGCTCTAGCGACTCCTCCGACGACGAGGACGCCGCCAACATCGCCGTCACCAAGGGACTTCTCTTCCCCAACGTCAGCCACAAGTGCCTCATGGCAAAGGACGGCAAAAAGAAGAAGGTTAAATCTAAATCCTCCACTAGATATGAGTCCTCTAGTGATGAAAATGCTAGTGATGAGGAAGATAACTTACGCACTCTTTTTGCCAACTTAAACATGCAACAAAAGGAGAAATTGAATGAATTAATTAGTGCCATCCAAGAGAAGGATGATCTCTTGGACTCCCAAGAGGACTTCCTAATCAAGGAAAACAAAAAGCATGTTAAAGTTAAAAATGCTTATGCTCTAGAAGTTGAGAAGTGTGAAAAATTATCTAGTGAGCTAAGCACTTGCCATGAGACAATTGACAACCTTAGAAATGAAAATGCTAATTTGTTAGCTAAGGTTGATTCGCATGTTTGTGATGTTTTAATTTCCAATCCTAGAAATAATAATGATGATTTACTTGCTAGGATTGAAGAATTAAACATTTCTCTTGCTAGCCTTAGAAGTGAAAATGAGAAATTAATTGCTAAGGCTAAAGATTTTGATGTTTGCAATGTTACAATTTCCGATCTTAGAGATAAGAATGATATATTGCGTGCTAAGATTGTTGAACTTAATTCTTGCAAACCCTCTACATCTACCGTAGAACATACCACTATTTGTACTAGATGTAGAAATGTTAACATTGATGCTATACATGATCACATGGCTTTAATTAAACAACAAAATGATCATATAGCAAAATTAGACGCTAAAATTGCCGAGCATAACTTAGAAAATGAGAAATTTAAATTTGCTAGAAGTATGCTCTATAATGGGAGACACCCTGGCATCAAGGATGGCATTGGCTTCCAACAGGGAGGCAATGTCAAACTTAGTGCCCCTCCTAAGAAATTGTCCAACTTTGTTAAGGGCAAGGCTCCCATGCCTCAGGATAACGAGGGTTACATTTTATACCCTGTCGGTTATCCCAAGGACAAAATTAGGAGAATTCATTCTAGGAAGTCTCACTCTGGCCCTAATCATGCTTTCATGTATAAGGGTGAGACATCTAGCTCTAGGCAACCAATCCGTGCTAAGTTGCCTAAAAGGAAAACTCCTAGTGCATCAAATGAACATAGTGTTGGGACTTGCTCTCTGCTGCAAGGGGATCCAACGGTGGGAGTAGTGACTTAAACAGGGTTCTCGCACAAGATGGCAATAGCTCTGTTAATCTAGCCTCTCACGAGCACTGTGCGGGGGTATTTATAGGTATCTGAGCGCCCAGCGTCTTGTGTTAAGGACGCATGTGCCCTTAGACACCTAGGTTATCCCCAGAATATTCCCGTAAAGCAGGGTTACAGACTGTAATTACAGGGATGCCTTTACAAATTAGGCCCGTAACACGCAGCGGCCACGCAGGGCCCGTTACAATGGGCCAGATCACACGTGGGCCTCCGAGCTGGACGAGGCCGCACGGTGGGATGACCTCGTCGCAGGCCTTCGTCTGATGTCGTATGGGGCGAAGGGTGTCCCTGCCCATTTTATCTCCGTTGGACCAACGACTGCAGCGAAGGCCTCGAGCGAAGGGTGGCGTCTTTGCCTTCGCCCCAACATTTGCCCTCCGAGGGACCAGTTCGACAAAGTCATCTGGTGCCGAAGACGTCGCTAGATGGCGGAGACGCTGCCCTCGCTCGAAGTGGTTCCGCGGGGGTTTTTGACATGACCGTTGATTGACACCGTACTGTTGGACTGCGGGTTTCCCGAAGCGCCGCGCCCTGTGTATAAAAAGGGGCGGGGGTCGGCGCGTTTTGAACTTCACTTTTCGTGCTCCGTGAAAACCCTAGCCGCCTTTTCCACTGTCTTGCTGCTCGTCTGCCCTCCTTGCTCTTGTTCGCCGGAGATCTGGCTCGAGTGAAGCAGACCGCCCGCCGCCGCCGACGGTACGTAGCGATGCCGACCTCTTCTTCTTCTGTTGCCGCTACGCCGCCGGCCGACACCTCGTCTGAGGAGATACTGAGTACTTTGGTGGCGGAGGAGTTGCGCGCCGGCGATACGGTGGATTTTGGTGTGTCGCGGATGTCGTCGGTCCGCGTGCAAGATATGCAGCGGCTGGGTTACTTTGGCGGTGGAGTTGCTCGTGTCCCAGGGACGGAGGAAGTCCCCGAGCCGGAAGGCGAGTTGGTTGTGTTCGAGGCGTTCTTCGCCGTCGGTCTCCGCCTGCCTGCGCACCGATTTGTTGGAGAAGTCCTGCGCAGATTTAACGTTCAGATCCATCAGCTGACTCCGAATGCCGTGGTGGCTCTGTCGAAGTATGTCTGGGCAACGACTTCGTACGGCGGTCAGCCATCAGTCGAAGTCTTTGCGAAGTACTATTGCCTGCACTGGCAGAAGAGGATGATTGGAGATGAAGTTGCCCAGTTTGGGTCCTGTACGTTTACGCCGAAGACCGGCAAGACCACGATGGAGGTAGTCGAGTTGGTTCCTTGCGCCCGCAACAAGTGGGGCAATTGGAATGAGTTTTGGTTTTACGTCGCGGAGGGTACCGTCGAAGACCATGAGGGGCTCCCCGTGTCCGAGATGTGCTCGCATTTTTACTCAGCATACCCGCCCTTTGAGGTGGCGGAGGAGGATGCGGACGAAGGGGCCCTTCGGTGCGCCACCGGCCTGACCAGTGGGCGCGATTTGGTTGAAGAATTTGTGGCGTATGGGGTATGGCCCTTGGCGCATGGCTGGGCATTGGGCGAAGTGTGCCCTCGCCAGATGCCTTCCCATGGTGGGAAGCTGGTGCGAAGTCCTGCCTTCACGCTGGATCTGCAAAGCCGCGATCCGGCCGCCTTTGTGCGTGAGGCAGAGGATGGGGCGGTGCGGATCGTTGGTCGGTACGTGCCGAGGACAGAGGGCCAGCGTAGCTGGGATATCCGCGGGTCGAATGACCGTTTGAACAGGGTTTTTGAATTGAATCGACTGCCGTATAACGGCTATCCCGGCCAAGACGATGTGGACCGCCGCGGGAAGAAGCCGGTGGTAGAGTCCGGAGACGACCCTGCGCCGGCGGCCACCCCATCCTCTAAGAAGAGGAAACTAGGTACTGCTATGGGAGGGCTTGGGGTTTCCGATGGTTTTGCTAGAGAATTGATGAGGACATGCGCGGCCCCAGGGGGAAGGATGTCTTCGCCCGAGCTCCGGGAGTCTTCGGCGCGGATGCTGAGGGTTACCGGGGGTTGGTGGCCTAGGAATGTTCCTATCCCCCGCGCGGCCGGCGAAGACTTTTTTACATCTCGCATGGTTCGTGAATGGAAAGTGTTTCCTTACGGGCAGAATATTGCTGTTGTTGTGTCGGCAGTGATGGACAAGGATCGCCAGGGAGCTGCACAGAAGCGTCAGGCGGTTGTCAGGCTTCATGAAGCCAGGCCGAAGAGGCAGCGAGGGGCTGCGAAGGCTGCTGCCCCCGGCAGAGGCAAGCCGCCGCTGGCGGCGAAGTCGGCCGTCCCTGCATCTAGCAAGGCGCCGGAGGCTGCGGCTGGCGCCGGTGGTTCCAAGTCTGCGAAGGCTGTGCCGGCGTCCAACAGGGTGCCAGAGGTCGCGAAGGTGGCCCGAGGGTTGCCGTCGTCGGGCAAGCGCGTCGCCGACTTCGCCACCGATATTAGTGTGGACGACTATCTTGGTGGTAAGCCGTTGGCTTGATATATTTTTTTTTAAATTCGTTGATACGTCGCAGGGTCGGACGAAGGCCAACTTGTTATTGTTGCGCCTGCTGCAGCGACCACGGCGGCTGCCGTAGTGCCGAAGGCGAAGGGCGATGCTCTTAGTGCCGGAGGCGAGATGCCGGCACTCGCTGCAGTCAGGGACGAGGCGGGCGCTGTGTCCCGCCGGCTGAAGGAGATGAAGGAGGCACTAAGTCAGGTACGTTGAGCTAGACTTCGTTTTTTTTATTGGCTTTGTTGGGGCCGCGGTCTTACGTGTGTTTTGCAGGCGGCTGACTTCGCAGACCGCGCGGCATCGGGGGCCCTCACGACAGTTGTGTCTGCCGAAGTCGAGAGACTTCGGACGCAACATGCTGACGCCGTCAGGGAAAAATCTGCCGCCGACAGTAAGTGCCGCAAGCTGGCGGACAAGGTGGCCGCACTGGAGGGGGAGAAGACTGACCTCCGGCGCCAACTGGCGGGGGAGAGGAGGGAGGCCAATAAGTCCCTCGCCAAGGCGCAGGCTGCGCTGGCGGAGGCCAATTTGGCGCGGGCGGAGGGCAGTCTTGCCAGGGAGCGCGCCGAGCAGTTGGAGGAGCGGCTCAGCGCCCTGCAGAGCCGTGTGGAGAGGGCCGAGGCCGCGACGCGCACGGAGGCTGAGCGGACGCGCAAACAGCTTATGGATTCATACCATGAGCTGGGCGCGCGGACCGCTGACTTCGAAATGCCGGACCGAGAGCCCGGACTTCGCTGCTTGGAGTGGGTACAGGAGGAGTTGCAGGCACTCCCCACTATCGTGGAGGGGTTTATGTCTTATGCCTCCCTGGTCACCTGCGAGGGGGCGATGAACGCGCTCTCTCGCGAAGGGTGCCGGCACTATGAGGTCTTCGACCAAGCTGATGAGGATTTCGAGCGAGATATCTACAAGGTTGAGGACCCTATAGTGAAGGAATCCGCCGGAGCCATCTACGACCGGATGTGGGGTCCGCACGGTCGAGAGGTGGTCAGGGAGCGGGCCGAGACGGCGAGGGCTCAGGTAACGTTTGGCTTTTGTTTGATGTTTGTTGGATGTGGGCTATGTATGGGTTTGCTGAATTTGTGTGCTGTGTCTCAGGCGGCGCGTGGCGAGAGGGTGGATGATTTCGGGGCGTTGAACAGCGTGCTGCCTGACCCGGAGTCGAACCCAGCGGAGGCTGTGCCCGAGGCCGCCCTGGAGCCGCCCCTGAAAACTGCCGAAGGCGCTCCTGATGCCCCCGCAGCCGCTGCGGCCGGTGGAGGCCCGCCCCTAGAGACCGCGGAAGGCGCCCCTGATGCCCCCGCAGCCGCTGCGCTGAGGGCTGAGGATCCTGCGACGGTGGCGGCGGAGGCAACAGCGGAGGCGACAGCGGAGGCTCCCGCGATGGCTGGGTCTTCGTAGGTGGTGTAGTGGGTGTGGGTAGTTAGGAAATTTTGGATATGTTGTTGAATTTTGGTTGCTGCGCAGGTTCAAGATTTTGGGCCTGCGCACGCAACCGCCACTACTAATTTTTTGGTGGCTTCGACCGTGGATGATGGTAATAAATATGATGGGTCTGCATCTGAGTTTTTTGATTTTGCTGACTCTGGGAGCTCGGTTGAGTGGACTGAGGAGTCGTCGGAGGAGGACTTGGACTACTTTGCGGCCTTGGATGTGGCAGCGGCGGAGGCTTCACCGCACGCTGCGGACACAGAAGATGTGCCTGGTCCGAGTACCGGGCGCCGGCGGCGAAGGGCGGTTGCGAAGCGTAGAGTGAGTGGGGCGGAGGGCGGTCGGCTTCGTGTGAGTAGGGCTGGCCGGCAGGGACTGTTGTCCTTGCCAGCCGCCGTGAGTACAGGTGAAGGGGAATTGCGAAGTCTTTTTGCGGGTGAGGAGGTTAGGATAATGTTATTTAACTATAGGGAGATGGGAATTATTCCGAAGGTTGAGCCGATGTAGAGTGTGGTGCCCTCGCTTGTACATGTGTAAAGGCTTGTATGATGAAGTTGGGTGCCCCCGCACATTTGGCTATGCTTGCGAAGGCGTTACGTACTTGGTCAGGTGTATTTGTTATGCTGGACTGGTGCGTATATAGTCGGTCTTGGCGCGGACAGTTTGGTGTGGTCATTTTTGCTTTTGTTACGCTTCGTCCGGCTGTGCCCTCGGGCAACTTCTGCGCGGATGGTCTTTGTAGTAGACTTCGGTTTTTCGCACTTGCTGTGCTAGTTCGGCTGCACCCTTAGGCGACTTCTACGCGGCTAGTCTTCGTGGTAGACTTTGGTTTTTCGCACTTGTTGTGCTAGTCCGGCTGCACCCTTAGGCGACTTCTGCACGGATAGTCTTCGCGGTAGACTTTGATTTTTCGCACTTGTTGTGCTAATCCGGCTGCACCCTTAGGCGTCTTCTGCACGGATAGTCTTCGCGGTAGACTTTGATTTTTCGCACTTGTTGTGCTAATCCGGCTGCACCCTTAGGCGACTTCTGCACGGTAAGTCCTCGCGGTAGACTTCGATTTTTCGCACTTGTTGTGCTAATCCGGTTGCACCCTTAGGCGACTTCTGCACGGAGTTGTCGCACGCGAGGGTGGCTAGCGCTGAGCCTCGCGGTGACTTCGTATTGGTCGAATGTCGAAGACCGTCGTCGCGGTCTTTTTTCGACGCATGTTTTTGCGGGGGATTTTTCACTTGTATATTACATGGCTCCGCCTCGTTAAAAACCTCACCCCCCGGGAGGAAAAGAGTGCGAGCCAGAATAAAATTGTTTTTGCGAATTACAAGGGCGAATCAGCCCTGATGTGTCAAACAAAAAATTTGCGGAGGTTGTCGATGTTCCAGGAGTGCTCCAGGTCTTCGCTGCTTGGCGTTGTGAGCCTGTAAGCGCTGGGGGAAGCTTTCGTCTTGACTATGAAGGGGCCCTCCCACCTGGGCTCTAGCTTGCCCCTGGACTCTGTCCGAGCTATTCGGACGAGTACGAGGTCCCCTTCGTTGAATTCCATTGGGATGACTGCATGGTCGCGTCATGCTTTTGTCTGGGCTTGGTATTTGTTTAGAGCTTGTAGGGCGAAGACTCGGTCTCCATCGATGAGATCCTTTGAAGTGGGCTCGTCCACGTCGGGGACGGCTGAAGGAGCTGTTCGCGGGGACCCATATTTTATTTCTTGTGGGGTCATGGCCTTCGATCCGTATAGAAGGCGGAAAGGAGTGAACCCGGTCGCCCTGCACTCAGTAGTGTTTAGTGCCCAGACCGCCTCGGGTAACAAATCGGCCCACTTGCCCTTTTTCGTCGAGGAGCATCTTTTTGACAGCTGTGAAGATTTTTCCATTGGCGCGTTCCACAACTCCGTTGGACTACGGGTGATAGACTGAGGCGAAGGCAAGCTTGGTGCCAATGGAGAAGCAAAAATCCTTGAAGTCTTGGCTGTCAAACTGCTTGTCGTTGTCGACTGTTAGTTCAGACGGTACTCCGAAGCGGCAAACAATGTTTTGCCAAAAGAATTTTTGGGCAGTCTTTGATGTTATTGTGGAGACAGCCCTTGCCTCGATCCATTTGGTGAAGTATTCGACAGCGACGAAGGCGAACTTAAGGTTCCCCTGAGCCGTGGGTAGGGGCCCGACGATGTCTAGGCCCCAGCGCTGGAGAGGCCATGTGTGGGCGATCAGCTTTGTAAATTGCGAAGGGCTGCCTGATCGAGGGGAAAACTTCTGGCAGGCTTCGCAGGACCTTGTGACCTAATTTGCGGCGCAGATCATTGCGGGCCAGTAGAAACCTTGGCGGATCACCTTAGCAGCTAGGGCCCTTGGCCCTGCGTGAGAGCCGCAGGTACCACTATGGACTTCGCGTAGGATCTGGACACCTTCGGTTTTGGTGACTCATTTGAGCATTGGCTGACTGACCCCCTTCTTGTAGAGTTGGCCCTCAATCAGTGCGAAGTCCCGGCTTCGATGTTTGAGGCGCTTGGCCTCGTTGATGTCGGTTGGGTGATAATACCCCTGTAGGAACAGAGTTATTGGTGCCCGCCAGTCTTCGGTCATGATAAGGTTGACTATGCGGTGGCCCTCGCTATCATTGGTTATTTGGAGCCCTTCGGGGCTCCGGACGGCTGGTGTGTCGATGACATGGTAGAACACGTCAGAGGGCAGGGACTCGCCTCTGGCGGCAGCCTTGGCCAATGCGTCGGCCTCTTCATTCTTGGCCCGGTCCACATGCTGCAAAGTGAATCCCTTGAATTGTCACTCGAGACTTCGGATGGCCGCGAGGTATTGCATGAGTGCGGGGCCCTTTGCTGCATAGTCTTTCTCGACCTGGCCGGCAACTACCTTGGAGTCTGTTCTGATGATGCAGGTGGTGACCCCAAGGGCCCTCAGCTTGTGGAGACCGAGGATGACTGCTTCGTATTCTGCTATGTTATTTGTGCATCTGTTGGATTCCAGAGCGAAGCTGAGGCGAGCCGCATATCTGTGCTTGACTCCGGTTGGCGAGGTGATGACTGCCGCGGCGCCTGCCCCCGCATGGCACCATGCGCCGTCACAGTGGATCGTCCAAACCTTCTCTGCGGACGGTTCCGGCTGTGTTATTGGCCCAGTCCAGTCGACGACGAAGTCTGCCAGGACTTGTGACTTGATGGCTGTCTTGGGCTCGAAATTGATGTGGTAGCCGGAGAGTTCGGCCGCCCACTTGGCAATCCTCACCGATGCTTCCGGGTTTCTGAACAATTTGCTGAGTCCCCTGTCTGAGGTGACCCGGACCTTGAATGCTTCAAAATAATGGCGCAATTTGCGCGAAGACATAACGACTGCGTAGGCAATCTTCTCTAGCTCTGTCATGTTACATTTGGATGGTGTCAGCACTTCGGAGACATAATAAATTGGGCACTGCCTGATCACGCCCTCAACTGTCTGCTCCTGCACCAGTGCCGCGCTGACCGCATGCGGCAAAGCCGCAACATAGAGCAACAGAGGTAGTGAGGAGTCGGGGCTTGTAAGGACTGCCAACTCCGACAGATACTGTTTTAATGAGGCGAAGGCCGCTGCCTGCTCTGGTCCCCAAGCGAAGTCTTTTGCGCCACGGAGAGTTTTGAGGAAAGGGAGACTTCGCTCAGTGGATCTGGAGATGAATCTGTTGAGGGCGGCCAATCTCCCCGTCAAGCGCTGGACGTCTCTAGCGGACTGCGGAGGCGTCATGTTTATGATGGCTTGAATTTTGGTTGGGTTGGCCTCGATGCCGCGGTGTGATACCAGGTAGCCCAATATTTTGCCTTGGCGAACGCCGAAGACGCACTTTTCCGGGTTTAGGCGGAGTCGTGCGTCTCGCATGTTCGCGAATGTCTCGGCGAGGTCAGTGAGATGGTCCGCCTTGCTCTTGCTGGTGACGACGATGTCGTCCACATGTGTGAATATATTTCTGCCAACTTGCCCGTCGAGCACTGTCTTGGTAAGCCTGGAGAAGGTGGACCCGGCGTTCTTGAGTCCCTCCGGCATTCTGATGAAGCAATATGTGTCGAAGGGTGTTATAAAGCTGGTGCTAGCCTTGTCTTCCTCCTTCATGTATATCTGGTGGTAACCGGAGAAGCAGTCGAGGAGTGACATGACTTCGCATCCGGCCGCGCTATCGACTATTTTGTCGATCCGCGGCAGCGGGAAGTTGTCCTTTGGGCATGCCTTATTGAGACTGGTGAAGTCGATGCACATTCGCCACTTCCCGCTCTTTTTCTGCACCATCACAACGTTGGAGAGCCACGTGGGGTAAGCCACAGGCTCGATGAATTTGGCTTCCAGGAGGCGGTGCACTTCTGCCTTGGCGGCCTCTGTCTTCTCGTCGGACATCTTGCGAAGCCGCTGTTTTTTCGGCCTCACCGAAGGGTCGATTCCCAAGCTGTGCTCAATTATGGATCGGCTGAACCCGACCAGGTCGAGGGCTGACCAGGCGAAGACATCTTTGTTCTTGGACAGGCAGCAGAGGAGCTTCTCCTCTTCATGCAAAGTGAGGTCTTTGCTGATAGTGACTCTCTGCTTGGGCGTGGCCTGGTCGAGGGGGACAGTCTTGGTCCCGTCGTTGCTCTGCAGCTGTGCCTTGTCATGCTGTTTATCGGTTGGGCTGGCGGGCGCGGGGACCTCGTGCTGGGCCGTGAGGCAGTGCATGTTTCTCTGACCGGGCACGAAGTCCCGCTCTATGTTGCGCGCAGTCTGTTGATTGCCGTTGACCGTAATAACGCCTAACGGACCTGGTATCTTCATACATAGGTACAGTCCGTGAATGGCTGCTTCGAACTTATTGATGGAGCCCCGGCCCATGATGGCATTGTATGGATATACCATATCCACAATATCAAAGGTTACTTGCTCACTTCGGGCATTGGGTGCTACACCGAAGGAGAGAGGCAGCTCTATCTTGCCGACAGGAAAGGTGCTCTTGCCGCCGAAGCCATACAACGGGTTGTCCGAAGGCTTGAGCAGGCTGTGGCTTATGCCCATGCGATCGAAGGCGTGGAGGAAGATGATGTCCGCCTGACTGCCATTGTCGACTAGGACATTGTGCAGGTCCCAGCCTGCCACGCTGCAATTGATAACCATGGCGTCGCAAATTTTTTGTTTGACTCATCAGGGCTGATTCGCCCTTGTAATTCGCAAAAACAATTTTATTTTGGCCCGCACTCTTTTCCTCCCGGGGGTGAGGTTTTTAACGAGGCGGAGCCATGTATTATACAAGTGAAAAATCCCCCGCAAAAACATGCGTTGAAAAAAGACCGCGACGACGGTCTTCGACATTCGACCAATACGAAGTCACCGCGAGGCTCAGCGCTAGCCACCCTCGCGTGTGACAACTCCGTGCAGAAGTCGCCTAAGGGTGCAGCCGGATTAGCACAACAAGTGCGAAAAATCGAAGTCTACCGCGAGGACTTACCGTGCAGAAGTCGCCTAAGGGTGCAGCCGGATTAGCACAACTAGTGCGAAAAATCAAAGTCTACCGCAAAGACTATCCGTGCAGAAGACGCCTAAGGGTGCAGCCGGATTAGCACAACAAGTGCGAAAAATCAAAGTCTACCGCGAAGACTATCCGTGCAGAAGTCGCCTAAGGGTGCAGCCGGACTAGCACAACAAGTGCGAAAAACCGAAGTCTACCGCGAAGACTAGCCGCGCAGAAGTCGCCTAAGGGTGCAGCCGGACTAGCACAGCATGTGTGAAAAACCGAAGTCTACTGCAAAGACCATCCGCGCAGAAGTTGCCTGAGGGCACAGCCGGACGAAGCGTAACAAAAGCAAAAACGACCACACCAAACTGTCTGCGCCAAGACCGACTATATACGCACCAGTCCATCATAACAAATACACCTGACCAAGTACGTAACGCCTTCGCAAGCATAGCCAAATGTGCGGGGGCACCCAACTTCATCATACAAGCCTTTACACATGTACAAGCGAGGGCACCACACTCTACATCGGCTCAACCTTCGGAATAATTCCCATCTCCCTATAGTTAAATAACATTATCCTAAGCTCCTCACCCGCAAAAAGACTTCGCAATTCCCCTTCACCTGTACTCACGGCGGCTGGCAAGGACAACAGTCTCTGCCGTCCAGCCCTACTCACACGAAGCCGACCGCCCTCCGCCCCACTCACTCTATGCTTCGCAACCGCCCTTCGCCGCCGGCGCCCGGTACTCGGACCAGGCACATCTTCTGTGTCCGCAGCGTGCGGTGAAGCCTCCGCCACTGCCACATCCAAGGCCGCAAAGTAGTCCAAGTCCTCCTCCGACGACTCCTCAGTCCACTCAACCGAGCTCCCAGAGTCAGCAAAATCAAAAAACTCAGATGCAGACCCATCATATTTATTACCATCATCCACGGTCGAAGCCGCCAAAAAATTAGTAGTGGCGGTTGCGTGCGCAGGCCCAAAATCTTGAACCTGCGCAAAATTCAGCAACATATCCAAAATTCCCTAACTACCCACACCCACTATGCCACCTGCGAAGACCCAGCCGTCGCGGGAGCCTCCGCTGTCGCCTCCGCTGTTGCCTCCGCCGCCACCGTCGCAGGATCCTCAGCCCTCGGCGCAGCGGCTGAGGGGGCATCAGGGGCGCCTTCGGCGGTCTCTGGGGGCGGGCCTCCGCCGGCCGCAGCGGCTGCGGGGGCATCAGGAGCGCCTTTGGCAGTTTTTGGGGGCGGCTCCAGGGCGGCCTCGGGCACAGCCTCTGCTGGGTTCGACTCCGGGTCAGGCAGCGCGCTGTTCAACGCCCCGAAATCATCCACCCTCTCGCCACGCGCCGCCTGAGACACAGCACACAAATTCAGCAAACCCATACATAGCCCACATCCAACAAACATCAAACAAAAGCCAAACGTTACCTGAGCCCTCACCGTCTCGGCCCGCTCCCTGACCACCTCTCGACCGTGCGGACCCCACATCCGGTCGTAGATGGCTCCGGCGGATTCCTTCAATAAAGGGTCCTCAACCTTGTAGATATCTCGCTCGAAATCCTCATCAGCTTGGTCGAAGACCTCATAGTGCCGGCACCCTTCGCGAGAGAGCGCGTTCATCGCACCCTCGCAGGTGACCAGGGAGGCATAAGACATAAACCCCTCCACGATAGTGGGGAGTGCCTGCAACTCCTCCTGTACCCACTCCAGGCAGCGAAGTCCGGGCTCTCGGTCCGGCACTTCGAAGTCAGCGGTCCGCGCGCCCAGCTCATGGTATGAATCCATAAGCTATTTGTGCGTCCGCTCAGCCTCCGTGCGCGTCGCGGCCTCGGCCCTCTCCACACGGCTCTGCAGGGCGCTGAGCCGCTCCTCCAACTGCTCGGCGCGCTCCCTGGCAAGACTGCCCTCCGCCCGCGCCAAATTGGCCTCCGCCAGCGCAGCCTGCGCCTTGGCGAGGGCCTCATTAGCCTCCCTCCTCTCCCCCGCCAGTTGGCGCCGGAGGTCAGTCTTCTCCCCCTCCAGTGCGGCCACCTTGTCCGCCAGCTTGCGACACTTACTGTCGGCGGCCGATTTTTCCTGGACGGCGTCAGCATGTTGCGTCCGAAGTCTCTCGACTTCGGCAGACACAACTGCCGTGAGGGCCCCCAACGCCGCGCAGTCTGCGAAGTCAGCCGCCTGCAAAACACACGTAAGACCGCGGCCCCAACAAAGCCGATAAAAAAAACCAAAGTCTAGCTCAACGTACCTGACTTAGTGCCTCCTTCATCCTCGCGCTGGGCCATGAGGCAGTGCACGTTTCTCTGACCGGGCACGAAGTCCCGCTCTATGTTGCGCGCAGTCTGTTGATTGCCGTAGACCATAATAACGCCTAACGGACCTGGTATCTTCATACATAGGTACAGTCCGTGAATGGCTGCTTCGAACTTATTGATGGAGCCCCGGCCCATGATGGCATTGTATGGATATACTATATCCACAATATCAAAGGTTACTTGCTCACTTCGGGCATTGGGTGCTACACCGAAGGAGAGAGGCAGCTCTATCTTGCCGACAGGAAAGGTGCCCTTGCCGCCGAAGCCATACAACGGGTTGTCCGAAGGCTTGAGCAGGTTGTGGCTTATGCCCATGCGATCGAAGGCATGGAGGAAGATGATGTCCGCCTGACTGCCATTGTCGACTAGGACTTTGTGCAGGTCCCAGCCTGCCACGCTGCAATTGATAACCATGGCGTCGCTGTGGGGGGCGCTGCGTAGGTAGACGTCTCGTGCGTCGAAGGTTAGCGGTATGTGGGACCACTTTGTCTGCACGACTGGGCCAGTGACGGCGACGTGGTTGATGCTGCGGTAGTGGTCCCGCTTCTGCCGCTTTGTGTCGAAGTCAGTGCTGGACCCCCCAGTTATCATGTGAATGACTCCACGATACGGCTGATCGGCGAAGTCTTCCTGCTTTGGGGCGTGGGGGATGTTTTGATGTTGCTGGTGTGGTGGTGGGGGTGGGGGAGGTACAATTTGTACTTCCTGATGGTGTTGGTAAGCGTGGTGCGGTGGATGCGGGGCGGGGGCGTGGATATATGGTGGAGGGGGTTGCTGGTAAGTGTGTGCGACAACTCTGGGGTTGTCGGCTGGCTGCGCCCGTGCCATCCTGTCTTTGGTGGCCTTCGTTTCTGGGCAGTCTTTGGTTTGGTGGGCGCAGTCTTCGCCATGGAAGAGGCAGTAGAATCGGCGCGGCGGCTGCGCACGCCCCCGACCCCTACCGCGAGT
The DNA here is from genome assembly GCF_902167145.1 of Zea mays. Taxonomy (NCBI): domain Eukaryota; kingdom Viridiplantae; phylum Streptophyta; class Magnoliopsida; order Poales; family Poaceae; genus Zea; species Zea mays. Next base: position 64,485,053 of record NC_050098.1, read on the forward strand.
TCCATTTCCGCGGCCCTGGGGGGGGATATTCCTGGCGACGAGGGGCGTCAGCAGTGGGGTGCTGGTTGGCGATGTTGTGCACTTGCTGTTGATTGCGGCCGTCTCGACCGGAATCTTGCTGCGGAGTCCTCGTCCACGTGCGGCTGGACTGTGGAGCATCTTTGGGCTTCCTTTGGGACTCAACCTTGCGCTGGTGGAGCTCTTCGGATTTGGCATATTTTTCAAACAGCTGATATAATTCCTGGAGGTTCTTGGGCGGATCTCTGATGCAGTGGCTATAGAGGACGCCGGCGCGTAGGCCACTGATAGCATAGTGGATAGCGATCTGGTCATCGACTGAGGGCAGCTATGACTTAAGTGTTAAAAATTTGCGGTAATACTCCCGCAGAGTCTCCTTTTCCAGCTGCTTGCAGAGCGAGAGTTCGGCCAAGGCGTCGGTGTCTGGGCGGTACCCTTGGAAGTTGAGCAGGAACTTGTCCCGGAGGCTTCTCCAGGAATCAATGGACAGCGGAGGCAACCTGGTGAACCAGGTGAGAGCTGGGCCTTCGAGGGCGATGATGAAAGACTTGGCCATTGTGGCGTCGTCCCCTCCGGAAGATGCAATGGCGACCTGATAACTCATTATGTATTGTGCTGGGTCGGTGCTGCCGTTGTACTTGGGATAGGTCCCTGCCCGGAAGTTAGCGGGCCAAGGCATCACTTGCAGGTGTGGCGCTAGGGGACTTCGCTCGTCGAGGTAGTTGACCCCTTGGAATGGCGCGGCGTGCGGGAAGGTGTGGTCGCGCTGGGGGAAACGCGGGTCTTCCGGTTGTGCGCGCTGTTGCAGGGGTGGCCCATGCTGCAGGCCGAGGTGCCTTCGTGCGTGTCTTCCAGTTGTGCGCGCTGCTGCAGGGGTGGCCCGTGTTGCAGGCCAAGGTGGCCTTCGCGCTGCATGAGCGCGATCTCCCGCTCGAGGTCCTGGGCCTTCTGCTCTTCGTCGCGTATCATTTGCCGCACTTTGGCTAGTGCGGACACGCGCTGGCGCTTGGCCTCCAGTATCTCTTTCTGCCTCTAGAGATTGCGATTCTTGAGGCGCAGGGCGCGCAGCTGTAGCTGTTCTTCCGCTGAGACGCCGAGGACTTCACCGTCCTCGGTGAGGTCCGCGCCCTCCAGTGGGGCGAAGCCTGGGGGTGGCTGCGATTGTCCTTCAGGGCCGCAGGTGCGGAGAGTGTCGTCTTCGCAGGTGCGGAGAACGTCGTCTTCAGTGGCCTCTTGGTGGGTGGATTGGGTGAGGGCGAGGGCCTTGCCCTTTCTTGCGGCAAGTAGTGCTGCCTTCGCAGCCTCGTCAGCCTTCGAGTTAGCTTTCTTGGGTGCCATCGCGGGTGGTTTTCTCGTAGCACAAACGGTGGGCGCCAAATTCATCGAGCCGGTGGCTTACCCCACGTGGCTCTCCAACGTTGTGATGGTGCAGAAAAAGAGCGGGAAGTGGCGAATGTGCATCGACTTCACCAGTCTCAATAAGGCCTGCCCAAAGGACAACTTCCCGCTGCCGCGGATCGACAAAATAGTCGATATCGCGGCCGGATGCGAAGTCATGTCACTCCTCGACTGCTTCTCCGGTTACCACCAGATATACATGAAGGAGGAAGACAAGGCTAGCACCAGCTTTATAACACCCTTCGGCACATATTGCTTCATCAGAATGCCGGAGGGACTCAAGAACGCCGGGTCCACCTTCTCCAGGCTTACCAAGACAGTGCTCGACGGGCAAGTTGGCAGAAATATATTCACATATGTAGACGACATCGTCGTCGCCAGCAAGAGCAAGGCAGACCATCTCACTGACCTCGCCGAGACATTCGCGAACATGCGAGATGCACGACTCCGCCTAAACCCGGAAAAGTGCGTCTTCGGCGTTCGCCAAGGCAAAATATTGGGCTACCTGGTATCACACCGCGGCATCGAGGCCAACCCAACCAAAATTCAAGCCATCATAAACATGACGCCTCCGCAGTCCGCCAGAGACGTCCAGCGCTTGACGGGGAGATTGGCCGCCCTCAACAGATTCATCTCTAGATCCGCTGAGCGAAGCCTCCCTTTCCTCAAAACTCTCTGTGGCGCAAAAGACTTCGCTTGGGGACCAGAGCAGGCAGCGGCCTTCGCCTCATTAAAACAGTATCTGTCGGAGTTGGCAGTCCTTACAAGTCCCAACATTTGGCGCCCAATGTTGGGACTTGCTCTCTGCTGCAAGGGGATCCAACGGTGGGAGTAGTGACTTAAACAGGGTTCTCGCACAAGATGGCAATAGCTCTGTTAATCTAGCCTCTCACGGGCACTGTGCGGGGGTATTTATAGGTATCTGAGCGCCCAGCGTCTTGTGTTAAGGACGCATGTGCCCTTAGACACCTAGGTTATCCCCAGAATATTCCCATAAAGCAGGGTTACATACTGTAATTACAGGGATGCCTTTACAAATTAGGCCCGTAACACGCAGTGGCCACGCAGGGCCCGTTACAATGGGCCGGATCACACGTGGGCCTCCGAGCTGGACGAGGCCGCACGGTGGGATGACCTCGTCGCAGGCCTTCATCTGATGTCGTATGGGGCGAAGGGTGTCCCTGCCCGATTTATCTCTGTTGGACCAACGACTGCAGTGAAGGCCTCGAGCGAAGGGTGGCGTCTTTGCCTTCGCCCCAACACATAGCTTTTCATTCAAAACTTTTGATGCATCATATGTGTTGACTAACAAATCCGGCAAAGTAGTTGCCAAATATGTTGGGGGCAAGCACAAGGGGTCAAAGACTTGTGTTTGGGTCCCTAAAGTTCTTGTTTCTAATGCCAAAGGACCCAAAACCATTTGGGTACCTAAAATCAAGAACTAAACTTGTTTTGTAGGTTTATGCATCCGGGGGCTCAAGTTGGATTATTGACAGCTAGTGCACAAACCACGTGACAGGGGAGAAGAAGATGTTCTTCTCCTATGAGAAAAACCAAGATCCCCAACGAGCTATTACATTCGGGGATGGAAATCAAGGTTTGGTCAAAAGTCTTGGTAAAATAGCTATATCTCCTGACCATTCTATTTCCAATGTTTTTCTTGTAGATTCATTAGATTACAACTTGCTTTCTGTATCTCAATTATGCAAAATGGGCTACAACTGTTTATTCACTGATGTAGGTGTTACTGTCTTTAGAAGAAGTGATGATTCAATAGCATTTAAGGGAGTGTTAGAGGGTCAGCTATACTTAGTGGATTTTGATAGAGCTGAACTCGACACTTGCTTAATTGCTAAGACTAACATGGGCTGGCTCTGGCATCGCCGACTAGCACATGTTGGGATGAAGAATCTTCATAAGCTTCTAAAGGGAGAGCACATTTTAGGACTAACAAATGTTCATTTTGAGAAAGACATGATTTGTAGCGCATGCCAAGCAGGGAAGCAAGTTGGCACTAATCATCCACACAAGAACATCATGACGACCGACAGGCCACTGGAACTCCTACACATGGACCTATTCGGCCCGATCGCTTACATAAGCATCGGCGGAAGTAAGTACTGTCTTGTTATTGTGGATGATTATTCTCGCTTCACTTGGGTGTTCTTTTTGCAGGAAAAATCTCACACCCAAGAGACCTTAAAGGGATTCTTGAGACGGGCTCAAAATGAGTTCGGCTTAAGGATCAAGAAAATTAGAAGCGACAATGGGACGGAGTTCAAGAACTCACAAATTGAAGGCTTCCTTGAGGAGGAGGGCATCAAGCATGAGTTCTCTTCTCCCTACACCCCACAACAAAATGGTGTAGTGGAGAGGAAGAATAGAACTCTATTGGACATGGCAAGAACCATGCTTGATGAGTACAAGACTTCGGATCGGTTTTGGGCCGAGGCGGTCAACACCGCCTGCTACGCCATCAACCGGTTATATCTACACCGAATCCTCAAGAAGACATCTTATGAACTTCTAACCGGTAAAAAGCCCAATATTTCATATTTTAGAGTCTTTGGTAGCAAATGCTTTATTCTTGTTAAAAGAGGTAGAAAAACCAAATTTGCTCCTAAGACAGTAGAAGGCTTTTTGCTAGGATATGATTCAAACACAAGGGCATATAGAGTCTTTAACAAGTCCTCCAGACAAGTTGAAGTTTCTTGTGACGTTGTGTTTGATGAGACTAACGGCTCCCAAGTAGAGCAAGTTGATCTTGATGAGATAGGTGATGAAGAGGCTCCGTGCATCGCGCTAAGGAACATGTCCATTGGGGATGTGTGTCCTAAGGAATCCGAAGAGCCTCCAAATGCACAAGATCAACCATCCTCCTCCATGCAAGCATCTCCACCGACTCAAAATGAGGATGAAGCTCAAATTGATGAAGTAGAAGATCAAGCGAATGAGCCACCTCAAGATGATGGCATCAATCAAGGGGGAGATGCAAATGATCAAGACAAGGAGGATGAAGAACAAAGACCGACACACCCAAGAGTCCACCAAGCAATTCAACGAGATCACCCCGTCGACACCATCCTCGGTGACATTCATAAGGGGGTAACTACTAGATCTCGTGTTGCACATTTTTGTGAGCATTACTCTTTTGTTTCCTCTATTGAGCCACACAGGGTAGAGGAAGCACTACAAGATTCGGATTGGGTGGTGGCGATGCAAGAGGAGCTCAACAACTTCACTAGGAATAAGGTATGGCATTTAGTTCCACGTCCTAATCAAAATGTTGTAGGAACCAAATGGGTCTTCCGCAACAAGCAAGACGAGCATGGTGTGGTGACAAGGAACAAAGCCCGACTTGTGGCCAAGGGATACTCCCAAGTCGAAGGTTTGGATTTCGGTGAAACCTATGCACTCGTAGCTAGGCTTGAGTCAATTCGTATATTATAGGCCTATGCTACTTACCATGGCTTTAAGCTTTATCAAATGGACGTGAAAAGTGCCTTCCTCAATGGACCAATCAAGGAAGAGGTCTATGTTGAGCAACCTCCCGGCTTTGAAGATAGTGAGTACCCTAACCATGTGTATAAACTCTCTAAGGCGTTTTATGGGCTTAAGCAAGCCCCAAGAGCATGGTATGAATGCCTTAGAGATTTCCTTATAGATAATGGCTTCAAAGTCGGAAAGGCTGATCCTACACTCTTCACTAAAACTCTTGAAAATGACTTGTTCGTATGCCAAATTTATGTTGATGATATTAGATTTGGGTCTACTAATGAGTCTACATGTGAAGAATTTAGTAGGATCATGACACAAAAATTCGAGATGTCTATGATGGGGGAGTTGAAGTATTTCTTAGGATTTCAAGTGAAGCAACTCCAAGAGGGCACCTTCCTAAGCCAAACAAAGTATACTCAAGATATTCTAAGCAAGTTTGGAATGAAGGATGCCAAACCCATCAAGACACCCATGGGAACCAATGGGCATCTCAACCTCGACGAGGGAGGTAAATCCGTCGATCAAAAGGTATACCGGTCGATGATAGGTTCTTTACTCTACTTATGTGCATCTCGACCGGATATTATGCTTTCCGTATGCATGTGTGCAAGATTCCAAGCCGACCCTAAGGAAGCTCACCTTACGGCCGTAAAACGAATCTTGAGATATTTAGTTTATACTCCTAAGTTTGGGATTTGGTATCCTAGGGGATCCACATTTGATTTACTTGGTTATTCCGATGCCGACTGGGCGGGTTGTAAAATTAATAGAAAGAGCACATCGGGGTTTTGCCAGTTCTTGGGAAGATCCTTGGTGTCTTGGGCTTCAAAGAAGCAAAATTTGGTCGCTCTTTCTACCGCCGAAGCCGAGTACATTGCCGCAGGCCATTGTTGCGCGCAACTACTTTGGATGAGGCAAACCCTTAGGGACTACGGTTACAAATTAACCAAAGTCCCTCTTCTATGTGATAATGAGAGTGCAATCCGCAAGGCGGATAATCCCGTTGAGCATAGCCGCACTAAACACATAGCCATTCGGTATCACTTTTTAAGGGATCACCAACAAAAGGGAGATATCGAGATTTCTTACATTAATAATAAAGGTCAATTAGCCGATATCTTTACCAAGCCTCTTGATGAACAAACTTTTAACAAACTTAGGCATGAGCTAAATATTCTTGATTCTAGAAACTTCTTTTGTTGAATTGCACACATAGCTCATTTATATACCTTTGATCATGTCTCTTTCATATGCTATGACTAATGTGTTTTCAAGTCTATTTCAAACCAAGTCATAGGTGTATTGAAAGGGAATTGGAGTCTTCGGCGAAGACCAAGGCTTCCACTTCGTAACTCATCCTTCGTCGTCACTCCGAGCATCACTCTATCTTTGGTATAATCTTCACTCATTTATTTATGACCAAAGAGGGAGAGAGTAACTCTGAGGGCTCTAATGATTCCTTTTTTGGCGATTCATGCCAAAGGGGGAGAGAGTGAGCCCAAAGCAAAAGGACCGCACCACCACCAATTTTAAAATTTTAGTTTTTCAAAGAGTATTTTCAAATTGGTATCTTACTTGTGATATAATTTCAAATTGGTATACCCTCTTCAAAATTATTATCAAAACCCTCTTGATCACTAAGAGGAGGATTTCATTAAGGGGGAGTTTTGTTGAGTCAAAGGAAAAGCATTTGAAACAGGGGGAGAAAATTTCAAATCTTAAAGATGCTTTGCAAAATCTTATTCATTTACCTTTGACTATTTGCAAAAGAACTTTTGAAAAGGATTTACAAAAGAATTTGCAAAAACAAAACATGTGGTGCAAGCGTGGTCCAAAATGTTAAAAAATGAAGAAACAATCCATGCATATCTAATAAGTATTTATATTGGCTCAATACCAAGCAACCCTTGCACTTACATTATGCAAAGTAGCACTTCCATATTTGCTTTGGTTTGTGTTGGCATCAATCACCAAAAAGGGGGAGATTGAAAGGGAATTAGGCTTACACCTAGTTCCTAAATGATTTTGGTGGTTGAATTGCCCAACACAAATAATTGGACTAACTAGTTTGCTCTAGTGTATAAGTTATACAGGTGCCAAAGGTTCACACTTAGCCAATAAAAAGACCAAGTATTGGGTTCAACAAAAGAGCAAAGGGATAACCGAAGGCACCTCTGGTCTGGCGCACCGGATTGTCCGGTGTGCCACCGGACAGTGTTCGGTGCACCAGAGGACTCCAACTCGAACTCGTCACCTTCGGGAAAATCCAGAGGCGCTTCGCTATAATTCACCGGACTGTCCGGTGTACACCAGACAGTGACCGGTGCTCCAAGGAAGAGCGCCTCAGGAACTCGCCAGCCTCGGGAAATTGCTCCGCTATAATTCACCGGACTATCCGGTGTACACCGGACTGTCCGGTGAACCAGCAGAGCAACGGCTAGTTCGCGCCAACGGTCACCTGCAGCGGCATTAAATGCGCGCCAGAGCGCGCAGAAGTCAGGCACGCGCGCGCTGACACACCGGACAATCTACAGTACATGTCCGGTGTGCCACCGGACATCCAGGCGGGCCCAGAAGACAGAGCTCCAACGGTCGGAACCCAACGGCTTTGGTGACGTGGCTGGCGCACCGGACATGTCCGGTGTACACCGGACTGTCCGGTGCACCATACGACAGTCAGCCCCACCAAACGGCTAGTTTGGTGGTTGGGGCTATAAATACCCCCAACCACCCCACATTCATGTCATCCAAGTTTTCCAGCTTCCAACCACTATACAAGAGCTAGCATTCATTGCAAAGCACACCAAAGAGATCAAATCCTCTCCCAACTCCACACAAAGCTTTAGTGACTAGAGAGAGTGATTTGTAGTGTTCATTTGAGCTCTTGCGCTTGGATCGCTTCTTTTCTTTCGCATTCTTTCTTGAGATCATACTCACTTGTAATTGAGGCAAGAGACACCAATTGTGTGGTGGTCCTTGCGGGAAGCTTGATTCCCAAGTGATTTGAGAAGAGAAGCTCACTCGGTCCGAGGGACCGTTTGAGAGAGGGAAAGGGTTGAAAGAGACCCGGTCTTTGTGACCACCTCAACGGGGAGTAGGTTTGCAAGAACCGAACCTCGGTAAAACAAATCCGTGTGTCACACTCTTTATTTGCTTGCGATTTGTTTTACACCCTCTCTCGCGGACTTGATTATATTTCTAACGCTAACCCGGCTTGTAGTTGTGATTATTTTTGAGAATTTCAGTTTCACCCTATTCACCCCCCCCCCTCTAGGCGACTTTCACCGTCCCCAGCCAGGGTCCTCATCGTGCGGGGCAACCACGCCACTGCGCTTGCGGCTGTGGAGAAGTTGCACGCCCTGGCAGTAGAAACTGCTCACCCGAACGATGGAGGGAGGGACCCCTCAACCTCCGATACCAAGGCACCTACCAAGGTGCCAAAGGTGCAGCCATCCGGAGCAGATAGCGTCTCTGTCCAGGCCATCCGGCTCAGCGCGGATTCCTCCTAGACCACTCGCATTGTGGGAGCAAATGCCGACGTGTTCGCATGCGTCCCTGTCAAGGAACTCGCGCTCGTCGCCTTCCTCCAGGCAAATGCCGACGTGTTCGCATGGGAGCCGTCGCAGATGCCTGGGATCCCCAGTGAGGTAATCGAGCACCATCTGAAGATCCACCCTGATGCCAAGTCGGTGAGTCAGAAGCCTCGGAGACAGTCCGTTGAGCGGCAGGACTTCATCCGTAAGGAGGTCTGGAAGCTGCTGGACGCTGGCTTCATCGAAGAGGTTCATCACCCAGTGTGGCTGGCCAATCCAGTCATCGTTCCAAAGGCAAACGGGAAGCTTTGGATGTACATCGACTACACCAGCCTTAATAAAGCTTGTCCCAAGGACCCGTATCCACTTCCACGCATAGATCAAATCGTGGATTCTACCTCCGGGTGTGACCTCTTGTCCTTCTTAGATGCTTACTCTGGTTTCCATCAGATCCAGATGTCTAGGGAAGATAGGGAGCATACCGCTTTTGTAACAGTGGATGGGCTTTACTGCTATGTCGTAATGCCTTACGGTCTGAAAAACGCATTGTCAACATTTGTACGGGTGATGAGTAAGTCTTTTGGGGACCTGATTAGGGACAAAGTAGAGGTATACGTCGATGACATCATGGTCAAGACTAAGAGAGGGTCGACCTTAGTGGAAGACCTAACCCTGGTCTTCGACAAGCTGTGGGCAACACGCACGAAGCTGAACCCGGACAAGTGCGTCTTTGGTGTCTCCGCTGGGAAGTTGCTGGGATTCCTGGTTTCGCACCGGGGCATTGAAGCAAACCCGGAGAAGATCAAAGCGATTGAGGCGATGAGGCCTCTGGCCCGTATCAAAGACGTCCAGAAGCTTACGGGGTCATTAGCCACCCTTAGCCGCTTCATTTCAAGGCTGGCTAAGAGGGCGCTACCTTTCTTCAAGCTGTTGTGGAAGTCTGGCCCATTCTCTTGGACCGAAGAGGCGGAACAAGCCTTCCAAGAATTGAAGCAGCATCTTGTGTCCCTGCCGATTCTGGTGGCTCTGGAGCCAGGGGAGCCGTTGTACTTATACATTGCAGCGGCTTCCGAGGCGATGAGCATGGTGCTGGTCGCCGAAAGGGCGACACAACAACCCCAGGGGAGTCAACAAGTTCCCCTAGGAGAAGGTGGTGGTCCGACCACCACGATGTTGATGGAAGGCCAGGAGGTTGAGGACCCGGGACCAAACACAGGGGTCCGAACCATCCAGAAGCCGGTCTACTACGTCAGCGAGGTCCTCCATGAGGCAAAGGCCAGGTACCTTGAGACGCACAAACTTCTCTATGTTGTGCTTGTTGTGTCCAGGAAGTTGCGCCACTATTTTCAGGCACACAGGGTCATGGTGGTGACCTCCTTTCCGTTAAGGGCCATCCTCCACAACTCTAACGCCACAGGCAACATCGCCAAGTGGGCCGCGGAGCTCGCTGAGTTCCAGCTGGACTTCCAGCCTCGCCACGCCGTCAAGAGTCAGGTCCTGGCTGACTTCATCATGGAGTGGACACCTCCTCCGAGCGCTCCTAGGGGTCCGGATCCCGATTCAAACCCCACACCTACAGAGCCCAAGGGTCCGGTCTTCACCGAGCCCCACTGGACGCTCTTCTTCGATGGATTCGCCCGTCAGCAAGTTGGCGGAGCTGCAGTGGTCCTCATCGATCCAAGCGAAGATCAAGTGAAGTACATGGTGCACCTTGAGTTCAAGGGCACCAACAATATGGTAGAGTACGAAGCACTAATCTTCAGCTTGTCGGCCGCCCTATCCCTGGGGATCCGCCAGCTCCTCGTGAAGGGGGACTCCCAGCTGATCATCAAGCAGGTCTGCGAGGAATGTAGTTGCAACGAGCCTAGGCTCGCAGCTTACCTTCTCCACATAAGGAAGCTGGAAAAGGACTTCACCACCCTGGAACTGCAACATGTTCCTCGGACTGACAACTCGGTGGCAGATGACCTCTCCACGAGGGCATCAACTTGGGCACCCGTGCCCGAAGGCGTCTTCGAAAGACAGCTGCTGAGACCCACTGCCCAGCCTGCCGAGCTAAGCGAAGGGGGTGAGACTAGCACCTCGAAGCTAGTGGTCCCGGTAGCGTCCCATCTTCAGAACCCACCGAAGACTGTGTGTGTTATAGGGGGTCCTGCCAACCTCTTAGTGCCACAGCCAATAGCTCAGAGTGGTCCCGATGCATGGATCTCCGAGATCTGGGACTACCTGAAGGAAAATATCCTTCCTGAATATCATGTGTCCGCAGAGCGCATAGTGCGGTTGGCTACACATTACGCGGTGGTGGAAGGGGATCTCTACCGTCGTGGCGCCAACGGCATTCTCATGAGGTGCATCACCTAGGAGGAGGGCCGCGAGTTGCTCACGGAGATCCATGGAGGTGAGTGCGGAAGTCATTCGTCATCCCGCACGCTAGTCGGTAAGGCCTTCCGGCATGGCTTCTACTGGCCAACCGCTCTCCAGGATGCAGCTGAGATGGTAAAGTCCTGCAAGGCGTGCCAGTTCCATGCAAAGCAGATACACACACCAGCTCAGGCTCTGCAGATGATTCCACCCTCCTGGCCATTCGCCGTATGGGGGGTGGATATCCTGGGACCATTCCCCAGGGCCGTCGGCGGGTACCGTTTCCTCTTCGTCGCCATCGACAAGTTTACAAAGTGGCCAAGGGCCACCCCTATGGTCAGCATCACCCAGGGTGCTGCTGTTGCCTTCCTCAAGTCGATCGTCTGCAGATTCAGGGTCCCAAGTCGTATCATTACGGACAACAGGACCCAGTTTACAAGTCGGCTCTTCCAGGAGTATTGCGAGGGCATCGGCACCCAGCTCTGCTTTGCATCTGTGGCTCATCCCAAGAGCAACGACCAGGCTAAGAGGGCAAACGCAGAAATCCTCAGGGGACTCAAGACATGCACCTATAACTGCTTGAAAAAGCATGGTGCAAATTGGGTCAACAAGCTTCCATCCGTGCTGTGGGGGAACCGGACCACACCCAGCCGAGCTACCGGGGAGACCCCGTTCTTCCTGGTCTACGGGGCTGAAGCTTGTCTTCCCCCAGAAATCATTATGGGCTCCCCATGGGTCCAGTCGTTTGATGAGTCTATGCAGGAACAGCTACGGCGTGGGGACGTGGACTTCATCGACGAGCGCAGATGGCGAGCGGCGATCCGAAATGCACAGTACAACCAAGCGCTCAAGCGCTACCACCAAAGGTTCGTGCATAGTAGGGAGCTCAGGGTCGGGGACCTAGTCCTAAGGCGAGTACTGAACCAAGAAGGGCTCCACAAACTCTCCCCAGTTGGGAAGGACCCTTCAAGGTGACGGAAGTATGCCAACTCGGGTGTGTCCGCCTCGCCACAACTGAAGGAGTGCCTCTTCCCAATCCCTGGAATATAGGGGGTTGAGTTTTCTTCCTTTGTAACTGGGTTGTGCATATTTGTACATCAATCCGGTGAGGTCCACCCTCGTAAGCCCGGCCTGTTGGTCTGCACCCATGTATATCAAGTTATAAGGAAAGAATTTACCCCCCCTAGAGGAGCTTTTGTGATGGTTTTATTCTGCTTCAGTTTACAACCGTTATTTTTTATCTAACCCACCCATTCAGTTTCCCACCCTTGCTGGTATGATGACATCCGAATTGAGTAGCCAGGTTTGCAGTTTAGGACCCCTCTACAAAGGCAGGGGGTCCGGCAGCCTAGGGGGCAGTTCTAGAGAATGGGCGCTCGTCCCCTGGGGTGGTCCGGAGCTGTGTAGCCGCTTAGCTTGGTTCCGTACCCTAAGCCTGCACGCTCCACCGCTCTGGGATGGGCACCCTATTATTTGGAACTATAGTCCTGTGGGTCCGACAACCTAGGGTCCGGTTCTAGAGAATGGACACACGTCTGCTGGGGTGGTCCGGAGCTGTGTAGCCGCTTAGCATGGTCTCGTACCTTAAGCCTGCACGCTCCACCACTCTGCGACGGGTGTCCTAGTATTTGGAACTGTGATTCAGGTGGTCCGATCATACGGCTTGGCTTCCCAGACTAAATCCTGCAGGTCCTGTTGCATGAATCAAAGGATGGCAGATACCAGATGATGGGTCCTATGGGTGTGCTATTAACACTTCAAAGTCGAAGCTGTGTGTAGGTCCAGGTCCCAATCTAGACGCAGGTAGTCTCAAACCATAGAGACTACCTTCTAGGGACCGAGCAACTAATTTTCCTTTAGGTATACTGGTATCCAGCCTCGACACGTCGAGCCGACATCCTAGGGGGGCCAAGTACCAGGGAGGAGTTAGTAACGCTACACACAGCGAAGACAAATAGTATACAGATAAGTGTTGTTTCATTAATGGTTCTTAAAAGTATCTTACAAAACCAAAAACTATTACAAGCCGCTCCCTAGCGGGACCCTAGCCTTGTTTCTGCAGATTCAGCTACTCGTCATCAGTAGGATCCCGCTGGAAGCGCTCGGCCACCAGCTCCACGGCATCTTGTATGCCCTCCCGGGCGGCGTCTTCAGTGTCGGCCACTGGACCAGCGATCACCGGCTCCAAGGATATGGCCGGGTCATGGCTCCGGAAGCATGTCAAGACATACTCAATCACCGCTCGGTAGAGCTTGCCACCTTCTACCTCTAGGCGGGCGCCAAGAATCTGGTCCAGGCGCTGGAGGCAATCGGCGGCGGAGTCCAGCACCGGGAGCGCCTCGGAGATAGACGTCGGCAGCTCCGACACCGGGATAGGGCTCATCCCTAGCGGCACCAGTGTCGTGCTCGCCTCGCCGGCCCATGCAGCAATGCACTGGACCCCGACGTGGTGCTCCGCCTGAAGATCCTCGAGGGCCTTCCAGGTGGCCTCCGCCGCCTGGGGGCCCGGTGCCGCCTGCGCCGCCTGGAACTGCCGGACCCGCTCCTCCAGTTCCTTTTCTTTCTTCTCCGCCTCGAGCTTGTGTTCGGCCAGCATCTCACCTCGCCGGGTCAGCATTTCTTCCCAGAAGGTGAGATCTGTCTCCTGCCTGGCGAGATCCGTCTCCCGCCTGGCGAGGTCCACCTCCCGCCTGTCCAAGGACTGTTCTTTTGCTTTAAGTTTCTCCTCGGCGAGGGCAACGTCACTGGCCTTGCCCTCGAGCTCTTGCTGTAGCTTTTGCAGCATCTCCATAGCCCTGGTCTGTTGGACCCGCTGCTCTTCTAGGGTCTGGTTCAGGGCACTCAGCTTGGCCCGGAACTCTATTGCGAGGGCCTCCCGCTGAGACACTGCCTCCTCCCTCCTGGTCAACTTCTTCTCCCTCTGGGACACCTCCAGCTCCCGGGCATACACCTTCTGGAGGTCCCTTTTGTACTCCTTGCGGTTCCGCTCGAGCTCGGACCGCTCGGAGGTGAACTAGCGGGATGCTGCCTTAGTGCGCTCCTCCAGCTGGGTGCGCCAGTCGCTGAGGCGCTAGTGCTCAGCCTCAAGCGCCTCCCACTCCCGCAGGATCGCCGCCTCTTTCTCATGAAGAGCCTGATGGGCACGAGACAGCACCCGGGGGAGGGGAACTGGTGCTGCTTCTGGCTCGGCACCGGATCGGAGCCGCCGCCCAAAAACCACCTTCGTCTCCTCCGGAGTGGGCAGCGGGTTGGACCTAGACGCGCCTCCGGTGTCGCCCCCAGCGTCGAGAGTGGGCGCGATGTCGGAGGCAGGCGCGGATCCCCCAGCAGGGACCTCCTCTGTCGCTGCGACGCCGCCTGATGCTAACACCGCTGCCGCCGGACCCCCGGCTGGGGCTTGAGAAGCCGCTGGCGCTGTCTGGGTGAAAGTCGCCTAGAGGGGGGTGAATAGGCAAATCTAAAATTTATAAACTTTTAAGCACAACTACAAGTCGGGTTAGTGTTAGAAATATAACCGAGTCCGAAAGAGAGGGCGAAAATAAATCACAAGCAAATGAAGCGGATGACACAGTGATTTGTTTTACCGAGGTTCGGTTCTTGCAAACCTACTCCCCGTTGAGGTGGACACAAAGACCGGGTCTCTTTCAACCCTTTCCCTCTCTCAAACGGTCACCTAGACCGAGTGAGCTTTTCTCCTTAATCAACGGGTCACTTAGACCCCTCACAAGGACCACCACAACTTGGTGTCTCTTGCGTTGATTACAAGTTGCTTGAGAACAAGAATGGAGGAAGAAGAAAAGCGATCCAAGCGACAAGAACTCAAATGAACACGAAAATCTCTCTCTCACTAGTCACTAATTGTTTGGAGTGATTTTGGACTTGGGAGAGGATTTGATCTCTTGTTTGTGTCTTGGAGTGAAGTCTAGAGCTCTTGTATTGAATGCAAATGGTTGAAAACTTGGATACCTTGAAGTGGAAGTGGTTGGGGGTATTTATAGCCCCAACCACCAAACCAACCGTTGGGGTTGGGCTGCTGTCGATGGGCTCACCGGACAGTCCGGTGTGCCACCGGACACTGTCCGGTGCGCCAGCCACGTCACCCAACCGTTAAGGTTCTGATGGTTTCGACCGTTGGAGCTCTGACATCTTGGTGCACCGGACAGTCCGGTGCCGCACCGGACAGGCACTGTTCACTGTCCGGTGCGCCTCTGTCACCTGCTCTGACTTCTGCCGTGAACTGTAGCTCTATCAGGGCACTGTGCAGTCGACCGTTGCGCGAATAGTCGTTGCTCCGCTTCGTGCACCGGACAGACCGGTGAATTGTAGCGGAGGGCGCCTGGAGAAACCCGAAGGTGAAGAGTTGGAGGTCGATCCACCCTGGTGCACCGGACACTGTTCGGTGGTGCACCGGATAGTCCGGTGCGCCAGACCAGGGTTCTTTTCGATTTCTTTTGCTCTTTTCTTTTGAACCCTAATTCAGATCTTTTTATTGGTTTGTGTTGAACCTTTGGCACCTGTAGAACTTATATTCTAGAGCAAACTAGTTAGTCCAATTATTTGTGTTGGGCAATTCAACCACCAAAATCATTTAGGAAAAAGGTTTGACCTTATTTCCCTTTCAATCTCCCCCTTTTTGGTGATTGATGCCAACACAAACCAAAGCAAAGATATAAGTGCAGAATTGAACTAGTTTGCATAAGGTAAGTGCAAAGGTTGCTTGGAATTAAACTAATTTATACTTTCATAAGATATGCATGGATTGCTTTCTTTCTTTTAACATTTTGGACCACATTTGCACCACTTGATTTGTTTTTGCAAACTCTTTTGGAAATTCTTTTCAAAGTCTTTTTGCAAATAGTCAAAGGTATATGAATAAGATTTCAAGAGGCATTTTCAAGATTTAAAATTTTCTCCCCCTGTTTCAAATGATTTTCCTTTGACTAAACAAAATTCCCCCTTGATGAAATTCTCCTCTTAGTGTTCAAGAGGGTTTTTACCATTTGAAAGAAGATCAAATATTTTAGATACCAATTTTTGAAAAATTCCTCCTTAAAATTGAGATAGACTTTATTAGAGGAATACTAATTTGAAAGATACCAATTGAAAACATTAAAAACTTTGTTTCAAAAATTTTTGAAATTGGCATGGTGGTGCGGTCCTTTTCCTTTGGGCTAATACTCTCTCCCCCTTTGGCATTAATCGCCAAAAATGGAGTCTTTAGAGCCCCTTTACTTTCTCCCCAATGGTACGAGTAATGAATATGAGTGAAGATTATACCAAGGTGGAGAGCGGTGCGGAGTGACGGTGAAGGGTAAGTAATACCGGTAGAGTGGAGTGGAAGCCTTGTCTTCGCCGAGAACTCCATTTCCCTTTCAATCTATGACTTAGCATAAGAATTTTCTTGAAAACACATTAGTCATAGCACATGAAAGAGACATGATCAAAGATATATAAATGAGCTATGTGTGGAAAGTATCAATCAAAATTCTGAGAATCAAGAATGTTTAGCTCATTCCTAAGTTTGGTAAAGGTTTTCTCATCTAGTGGTTTGGTAAAGATATCGGCTAATTGTTCTTTGGTGCTAACATAAGCAATCTCGATATCCCCCCTTTGTTGGTGATCCCTCAAAAAGTGATACCGAATGGCTATGTGCTTAGTGCGGCTGTGTTCAACTGGATTATCCGCCATGCGGATTTCACTCTCATTATCACATAGGAGAGGGACTTTGCTTAATTTGTAGCCATAGTCCCTAAGGGTTTGCCTCATCCAAAGCAATTGCGCGCAACAATGTCCTACGGCAATATACTCGGCTTCGGCGGTAGAAAGAGCTACTTAATTTTGTTTCTTTGAAGCCCAAGACACCAGGGATCTTCCCAAGAACTAACAAGTCCTTGATGTGCTCTTTCTATCAATTTTACACCCTGTCCAATCAGCATCTGAATAACCTATTAAATCAAAAGTGGATCCCTTGGGGTAGCAAAGACCAAACTTAGGTGTATGAACTAGATATCTCAAGATTCTTTTCACGGCCCTAAGGTGGACTTTCTTAGGATTGGCTTGGAATCTTGCACACATGCATATGGAAAGCATAATATTCGATCGAGATGCACATAAGTAGAGTAAAGATCCTATCATCGACCGGTATACCTTTTGATCTACGGATTTACCTCCCGTGTCGAGGTCGAGATGCCCATTGGTTCCCATTGGTGTCTTGATGGGTTTGGCATCCTTCATTCCAAACTTAGTGAGTATGTCTTGAATGTACTTCGTTTGGCTGATGAAGGTGCCCTCTTGGAGTTGCTTCACTTGAAATCCTAGGAAATACTTCAACTCCCCCATCATAGATATCTCGAATTTTTGAATCATTATCCTACTAAACTCCTCACAAGTAGAGTTGTTAGTAGACCCAAATATGATATTGATAGTAGACGCGGCCCGATCTTCCGTGAGATACAATAATTTGATTGAGTGGAGATCTCGACGTTGATGATCCAAGGCTCCGAGCGAACAGTTCCTCGCAATCACTACACCACGGCTCCATTGGTTATCACCCGTGACACACGAATGACCTCGCCACGAAGGCTTATACCTGCAAGCACAATCAAGAACACAAGCAAGAACAGGAAAGAAACGCAACCAAAATTGTATTGATTACGGGATGGGGTCTCACAAGCCGATGACGGCGACACTATTCGATGACAGAATTGATCTAAGCAAAACCCAAACCTAACATGGCAGCAGCTGCTGAATAAATAGAGTATTAGGGCGTGCGTGACCCTTGGACTCGCCCCTAATGGGCTCCGACGCGATACACGGCCCAACGGCCCAACAGACGGTGTCACAGCACCAAAACAGAATCTGAACGCTGACTTGTTTCGACGATTCCCGTTGACAGACGAATTTTAGGGTGGAACCAGTTGGGTTGGTTAGATAATCTCCTTATCTTTCCAAATATATCAAGTCCGTCACAATCGGAGTCCGGATGCATCTTGGGCGTCCATTTTAGTGCAGACTGGTCCTGGAACCCGAGATGGAGCCGCAGTCGAGTCGGACTTGATCTCCTTCCTGTTGTGGGTGCCCTTGCTGCTCCTCCTCAACACCTAGGCCTTTCCCAAGTCCTTGCTGGTCCTCTCCAAGGTTCCTAATCATCAAAACATCCATGGCCCCAAGCGTGAGCTCTGAAACACAATTGACTAGGGTAGAACATACCTGGAGATTTAGCTGTCGTGCACGTGATCGTGTTATCGGTCCATTTATTGTATGTATAGAAGTGATGTCCTCATCATCCTCCTCCTCTTGAATCGGAGTCGTCCTCGACTCGGTCTCATCTTTGTCACCCATATATGGCTTCAAATCTGAAATGTTAAAGGTGGGGACTAACCCCAAAATCTGGTGGCAACTCAAGTGTATGTGCATTATCATTAATTTTTGCAAGAACTTTATAAGGACCTGCATCTCGTGGCATAAGTTTAGACTTTCTCAAATCAGGAAACCTATCCTTTCTCAAATGAACCCACACCAAGTCACCAGGTTCCAATTTCATTTCCTTCCTGCCTTTATTAGCAGCAATACGATACTTTTCATTCATCTTTTCAATTTGCAACTTAGTTCTTTCATGTAACTTAAGAATGAATTCAGAATGTCGTGTAGCATCCAAGTTCACTATTTTAGAAGGTGGTAAAGGTAGCAAATCAATTGGGGCATGAGGATTAAAACCATATACTACCATAAATGGACTAAGCTTGGTTGTGGAATGAATCGATCTGTTATAAGCAAACTCAATATGTGGCAAACATTCCTCCCACAACCTCAAATTATCCTTCAAAATAGCCCACAACATGGTAGATAAAGTGCGATTAACAACCTCTGTTTGCCCGTCAGTTTGGGGATGACAAGTAGTAGAAAACAACAACTTTGTTCCCAATTTAAACCACAAAGTTCTCTAAAAATGACTTAAAAACTTAGCATCCCTATCAGAAACAATAGTATTTGGCACACCATGCAAACACACAATCTTAGTGAAGAACAAATCAGCAATATGTGAAGCATTATCAGTTTTGTGACAGGGTATAAAATGTGCCATCTTTGAAAAGCGATCGACAATGACAAAAACACTATCACTCCCCCTCTTTGTTCTAGGAAATCCCAAAACAAAATCCATAGAAATATCCTCCCAAGGTGCACGAGGAACAGGAAGAGGCAAATAAAGACCATGGGGGTTAAGTCGGGACTTAGCTTTGTTGCACGTGGTGCAACGAGAGACGTAGCGCTCAACATCACGCCGCATCCGAGGCCAATAGAAATGAGTAAAGAACACATCCTCGGTCTTCTTAACACCAAAATATCCCATCAAGCCACCTCTATGTGCTTCATGCAAGAGTAGAAGACGAACGGAGCAAGCTGGAACACACAACTTGTTAGCACGGTAGAGAAGGCCTTCACGCAGCTTAAATTTTTGCCACGTTCTTGCCTCTCTGCAATTTTCAAAAGCATCTTTGAAGTCCAAATCAGCAGCATATAATTCTTTTATAGTCTCCAAACCAAATATTTTATGATTAAGTTGGGACAGCATAGTATAACGTCTAGATAAAGCATCAGCAATTACATTATCCTTTCCTTTTTTATGCTTAATAATGTAAGGAAATGATTCTATGAATTCAATCCATTTAGCATGTCGTTTGTTTAGATTAGATTGTCCCTTAAGATACTTCAAAGATTCATGATCCGAATGTATGACAAATTCTTTAGACCATAGATAATGTTGCTAAGTTTATAAAACTCGTACTAAAGCATATAATTCTTTGTCATATGTAGAATAATTCAGAGTTGGACCATGCAATTTTTCACTAAAGAAAGCAACAGGTTTACCTCCTTGAATGTGCACTCCTCCAATCCCAATGTCGCTCGCATCACACTCGAGCTCGAATGTCTTGTCAAAATCAGGAAGTTGCAGCAGTGGTGCTTGTGTGAGCATCGACTTGAGGGCATCAAAATCTTGTTGTTGTGATGGTCCCCAACGAAACGGCACTCCATTCTTTGTCAACTCGTGGAGAGGTGCAGCAATGGTGCTGAAATCCCGCACAAATCGCCTGTAGAATCTTGCAAGACCAAGAAAACTTCGAACCTGCGTGACCGTTGTTGGAAGTGGCCAGCTCGTGATGGCAACAATTTTTTCCTCATCCATCTCAATGCCCTACGATGTCACAACATATCCAAGAAAAGACACACGATCGGTGTTGAAGGTGCACTTCTCAAGGTTACCAAATAAATGTGCATCATGCAAAACATCAAAAACAGCATGTAAATGTTCAATATGATCATCATGAGACTTACTATAGATAAGAATATCATCAAAATATACCACCACAAATTTACCAATGAAAGCACGTAAAACCTCATTCATCAATCTCATGAAAGTGCTAGGCGCATTAGTTAACCCAAAAGGCATGACTAACCACTCATAAAGACCAAACTTAGTTTTAAATGCAGTTTTCCATTCATCACCTAAAGACATACGAATCTGGTGGTATCCACTACGCAAGTCAATTTTAGAGAAAACAATAGAACCACTTAATTCATCAAGCATGTCATCCAATCTAGGAATAGGATATCTGTACCGAATTGTGATGTTATTAATGGCTCTACAATCAACACACATGCGCCAAGTGCCATCTTTCTTAGGAACCAAAAGAATAGGAACAGAACAAGGACTAAGGCTCTCACGAATGTACTCGCGGTCCAGAAGGTCCTGGACTTGGCGCTGAATCTCCTTAGTCTCCTCGGGGTTGGTCCTGTAGGCAGCACGGTTGGGCAAGCTCGCCCCTGGAATTAAATCAATCTTGTGCTCCATGCCTCGCACAGGTGGCAATCCAGGGGTATCTCGGAGGGAAAGGTTAGCAATAGCAGGTGGCAAGACAATAGATGTATCATCAATGGAATAGAAAGCATTTTTGCACACTAAGGCATAGCAAAGTCCAAGAGAGGCATGTAACTCATCAAGATCAGATTTAGTGGCTAGCAAAGTAGGAGTTTTCAACTTAATAGGTTGCTGATTTTCAGAGTTCAAAACACCTTTTTGCTTAGCATTAGTCTTTTTCTCATGTTCAAAGTGGACAATCTCAGTGGGAGTCATAGGAAGCAACACAATTTTCTTTCCCTTATGCATGAAAGTATATTTATTAGATCTACCATGGTGAATAGCATCAGTATCAAACTCCCAAGGATGTCCCAGTAAAAGAGAGCAAGCATCCATAGTCACCACATCAAAATCAGCAAAGTCATGGTAAGAGCCAATAGAAAAATGCACCCTTGCTGTTTTTGTTACTTTGAACTTACCGTTGTTGTTAAACCATTGAATGTGATAAGGGTGGGGATGCTCTCGTGTGGTCAAGCCAAGCTTCTTAACCACCTCAACGTTCACCAAGTTATTGCAGCTACCACCGTCAATGATGGTATGTACACGGCAGTCCTTGACGATGAGGAACATGTTGAAAAAGTTGTGGCGCTGTCTGTTGTCGTCGTCACTAACCGTGGTACTCAAAGCTCGTTGCACAATCAAGGCCTTATAGGTCTCGGTCGCTGTTGTACCAAGAACCTCTTCATCACCATCATAAGTCTCTGCAATGTTAGCTCCAACGGTATCTTCATCTTCAACATCAGAAGCACTAACATACCCACCATCACCAGTAGCAATGTATGCCCGTTTGCTGGGGCAATCTCGCTGAATATGACCAAGTCCCTAGCAGCGGTGGCACTTGATGTCGGAGGAGCGGCCTGTGGAAGAGGTGGTCGTAGCAGGTTTTGCTGCAACACTCGAAGGCACAGCGGAAGATGTGGACGTCCGTACGCCCGAAGAATGATGACGCCTTGGCTGGCGCCGGTGGCTGGCGTGGAGCAAAAGTGCTGCTCCTCCGTTGTTGACGACCCTGCAATTCTTTTTCTGCCAACATAGAAAGATGGAACAAGCGTTGTATAGAATGATATTCTTTATAATCAACAATATCCTGAATCTCCCGCCTCAATCCCCCATAAAACCTAACCATTTGATCCTCCGAATCCTCAACTACCCCACATCATAGCATACCTTTCTGAAGCTCTTGGTAGTATTCCTGTACCGACATGTCTCCCTGATCTAAGCGTTGCAATTTCGAAGATCACGTCTATAAAAAGGGGGAACAAAGCAAGCTCGCATCTCCACTTTTAACGCATTCCATGTTTGAGGTGCAGCACGTGTGTTAACAAGTTCATTCCACCAAATGATAGCAAAACCTCTAAATTCACTAGTGGCTTGTCTAACCCTAAGCTGCTCAGGAACAAGATGGGAATTAAATTTTTGTTCTACCGTCATCTCCCAGTCTAAGTAAACTTCAGCATCATAAGAACCCATGAACGGTGGAATAGAAAACTTAATCTTAGCAAATGGATCATGGTCTGGTTCAGGATTATGATGACGATGTCTACCATTACCTCCCATACCTTGTCGATTACGTGCGAGGCGTTGTCACAGCGGTGCATAAACATCGTCATCATCGTCGTCGTCGTCCACAGGAGAGTGAGCTGGGGCTGGAGTTGGTGGTGGGGGACGAGCCTCCAGTACGTCCATGTGTGTAACAAGTTCAGCAACTCGTCGATCAAGCTGCTCATAGGATGTCGAGGCAGAGTCCTGGTATTTTTTAAAAGCTTCAGTCATCGCGCGCATCATCTCCTTCAATTCCATTTGAGAGAGACACTCATCGTCGTTAAGTTTAGGCCCCTTGTCCTTGTCCATTTAATTCTTTGGTCCTGTCATTGTTAGCACAAAACAGAGACAAAAAGGCAACAAACAATATGAACCCTACAACTATCTCTCAGGGTGGTGGTGGAGGTGGTGGAATACAAATTATGAAGCGTCTTACCCCGCTCTTACAACGTTCTTATCAGCACTACAGGTGGCAAACGGTGACCGATGTGACTATCCAACGAGCGTGGGTGTGATTTCAAAAGAGTACCTATTCTGCTCGAGAGAAAATTGGAGCTATGGGAAGACTGACTAAATATATATATGTGGCACACAAGTCAGTAACAGATAGCAATGCTGAATAAGTGTTCCAAGTACTCGTCCTAGTTGCTAGCCTAGAAAATATAATAGAACAGTTGGACCAAAGCACAAGAAAGGAGGTACAAGTATCTAGTGGGAATGGCAGTTCTGTAAATAGGATAGATTTTTCAGCACTAGTAGAAATCAAATGCGCGTTTCAAAAGGAGTACCATCAAAAGAGCTCGAAATATTCTGAATTTTTTACCACTGATCCAAAAACACAAAGGATGGAAGCACACAAAATTTCACTTGAAACAGAGTTGTATTGTGGCCTAGAGAAATTCACAAAGGATCTCTGAAATTCCTGAAAACACTTAAACAATTTTTTTCATTATCTTACCGATTTTTTTGATTTTTTGACCGAACCAAACAGGCCATAGGCCAGTTTTGGTCACCCCAGAATGGAGTCAGAAATCCGCTGTAAAAATTTGAGCTCAAATGGAGCACCGAGCGAAAAGTTATGCCCGTTTTATGGAAGGTAACTCAAGTTATGGTTTTCAAAGGCACAAATCGGCAGGAACCGAAGCGACGGCTATGGAGCACAGGGTTAGTTTTAGAGATAGGATTTGTTTTCTGGATATGGTCGGTTTAGATACAGGATCTATTTTGTGGATATGGTCGGTTTTAGAGATAGGATCTGTTTTGTGGATAGGGTCGGTTGTAGAGATAGAATCTGTTTTGTAGATAGGGTCGGTTTTGTAGGATGGAAGCGGATGGACACGAACTGAACCAAAACAAATCTAATCCAGCAACCAAACTCAACTAGAACACGAACTCAGAAATGGGGACTCTAAAACTGAATTGTGCAAAGGCTAAGGCGATAGTTTTAGGTCGGAATAAACTGATCGTAATTTTTTTTGGCTTTTTATGGACTATGGGACGAAACAAAACTAATCTAAAGGTAGGATTATACCTCACGGGCAACCTGGAAATCTGATACCAATTGATAGTAGACGCGGCCCGATCTTCCGTGAGATACGATAATTTGATTGAGTGGAGATCTCGACGTTGATGATCCAAGGCTTCGAGCGAACGGTTCCTCGCAATCACTACACCACGGATCCATTGGTTATCACCCGTGACACACGAATGACCTCGCCACGAAGGCTTATCCCTGCAAGCACAATCAAGAACACAAGCAAGAACAGGAAAGAAACGCAACCAAAATTGTATTGATTACGGGATGGGGTCTCACAAGCCGATGACGGCGACACCGTTCGATGACAGAATTGATCTAAGCAAAACCCAAACCTAACATGGCGGCGACTGCTGAATAAATAGAGTATTAGGGCGTGCGTGACCCCTGGACTCGCCCCTAATGGGCTCCGACGCGATACACGGCCCAACGGCCCAACAGATGGTGTCGCAGCACCAAAACAGAATCTGAACGCTGAATTGTTTCGACGATTCCCGTTGACTCCGGACGAATTTTAGGGTGGAACCAGTTGAGTTGGTTAGATAATCTCCTTATCTTTCCAACCATATCAAGTATGTCGCAATCGGAGTCCGGATGCATCTTGGGCGTCCATTTTAGTGCAGACTGGTCCTAGAACCCGAGATGTAGCCGCAGCCGAGTCGGACTTGATCTCCTTCCTGTTGTGGGCGCCCTTGCTGCTCCTCCTCAACACCTAGGCCTTTTCCAAGTCCTTGCTGGTCCTCTCCAAGGTTCCTAATCATCAAAACATCCATGGCCCCAAGCGTGAGCTCTGAAACACAATTGACTAGGGTAGAACGTACCTGGAGATTTAGCTGTCGTGCACGTGATCGTGTTATCGGTCCATTTATTGTATGTATAGAAGTGATGTCCTCATCAGATATCATCAACGTAAATTTGGCATACAAACAAATCATTTGCAATAGTTTTAGTAAAGAGAGTAGGATCGGCTTTGCCGACTTTGAAGCCATTAGTGATAAGAAAATCTCTTAGGCATTCATACCATGCTCTTGGGGCTTGCTTGAGCCCATAAAGCGCCTTAGAGAGTTTGTAAACATGATTAGGGTACTCACTATCTTCAAAGCCGGGAGGTTGCTCAACATAGACCTCCTCCTTGATTGGTCCATTGAGGAAGGCACTTTTCACGTCCATTTGATAAAGCTTGAAGCCATGGTAAGTAGCATGGGAAAGTAATATACGAATTGACTCAAGCCTAGCTACGGGTGCATAGGTTTCACCGAAATCCAAACCTTCAACTTGTGAATATCCCTTGGCTACAAGTCGGGCTTAGTTCCTTGTCACCACACCATGCTCATCTTGCTTGTTGCGGAAGACCCACTTGGTTCCTACAACATTTTGATTAGGACGTGGAACAAGATGCCATACCTCATTCCTCGTGAAGTTGTTGAGTTCCTCTTGTATTGCCAACACCCAATCTAAATCTCTTAAGGCATCTTCTACCTTGTATGGCTCAATAGAAGACACAAAAGAGTAATGTTCACAAAAATGAGCGACACGAGATCGAGTGGTTACCCCCTTATGAATGTCGTCGAGGATGGAGTTCACGGGGTGATCTCATTGTATCGCTTGATGGACTCTTGGGTGAGGCGGTCTTGGACCCTGATCGTCTTCCTTATCTTGATCATTGGCATCTCCCCCTTGATCATTGTCCTCCTCTTGAGGTGGCTCATCTTGATCTTCATTTTCATCATCTTGAGCTTGATCCTCATCTTGAGTTGGTGGAGATGCTTGCATGGAAGATGATGGTTGATCTTGTGCTTGCGGAGGCTCTTCGGATTCCTTAGTACACACATCCCCAATGGACATGTTCCTTAGCACGACGCATGGAGCCTCTTCATCATCTAGCTCATCAAGATCAACTTGCTCTACTTGAGAGCCATTAGTCTCATCAAACACAATGTCACAAGAAACTTCAACTAGTCCAGTGGACTTGTTAAAGACTCTATATGCCCTTGTGTTTGAGTCATAACCAAGTAAAAATCCTTCTACAGCCTTAGGAGCAAATTTAGATTTTCTACCTCTTTTAACAAGAATAAAACATTTGCTTCCAAAGACTCTAAAATATGAAACATTGGGCTTTTTACCGGTGAGGAGATCATAGGATGTCTTCTTGAGGATTCGGTGAAGGTAGAGCCGGTTGATGGAGTAGCAGGTGGTGTTAATCGCCTCGGCCCAAAACCGGTTCGATGTCTTGTATTCATCAAGCATGGTCCTCGCCATGTCAATTAGAGTTCTATTCTTCCTCTCCACTGCACCATTTTGTTGTGGTGTGTAGGGAGAAGAGAACTCATGCTTGATACCCTCGTCCTCAAGAAAGCTTTCTATTTGAGAGTTCTTGAAATCCGTCCCATTACCGCTTCTAATCTTTTTGATCCTTAAGCCGAACTCATTTTGAGCTCGTCTCAAGAATCCCTTTAAGGTCTCTTGGGTTTGAGATTTATCCTGCAGAAAGAACACCCAAGTTAAGCGAGAATAATCATCCACAATAACTAGACAGTACTTACTCCCGCCGATGCTTATGTACGCTATCGGACCGAATAGATCCATGTGGAGTAGCTCAAGTGGCCTTTCGGTCGTCATGATGTTCTTGTGTGGATGGTGGGCACCAACTTGCTTGCCTGCTTGACATGCGCTACGAACCCTGTCTTTCTCAAAATGAACATTTGTTAGTCCCAAAATGTGTTCTCCCTTTAGAAGCTTGTGAAGATTCTTCATCCCAACATGGGCTAGTCAGCGATGCCAGAGCCAATCCATATTAGTCTTAGAAATTAAACAAGTATCGAGTTCAGCTCTATTAAAATCAACTAAGTATAGCTGACCCTCGAGTATTCCCTTAAATGCTATTGAATCATCACTTCTTCTAAAGACAGTAACATCTATATCCGTAAAAAGACAGTTGTAACCCATTTTGCATAATTGAGAAACTGAAAGCAAGTTGTAATCTAAAGAATCTACAAGAAAAACATTGGAAATAGAATGGTCAGGTGATATAGCAATTTTACCAAGTCCTTTGACCAAACCTTGATTTCCATCCCCGAATGTAATAGCTCTTTGGGGATCATCATTTTTCTTGTAGGAGGAGAACATTCTTTTCCCCCCTGTCATGTGGTTTGTGCACCCGCTATCAATTATCCAACTTGAGCCCCCGGATGCATAAACCTACAAAACAATTTAGGCCTTGTTCTTAGGTACCCAAACCGTCTTGGGTCCTTTCACATTAGAAACAAGCACCTTGGTACCCAAACACAAGTCTTGGAGCCCTTGTGTTTTCCCCCAACATATTTGGCAACTACTTTGCCTGATTTGTTAGTTAACACATAAGAAGCATCAAAAGTCTTAAATGAAACATTGGGTTCATTTGATGCAATAGGAGATTTCTTTTTAGGCATTTTAACATGGGTAGAATGCCTAGAACTAGATGTCTCATTTTTATACATAAAAGCATGATGAGAACCAGAATGAGACTTCCTAAAATGAATTCTCCTAATTTTGTGCTCGGGATAACCAGCGGGATATAAAATATAGCCCTCGTTATCCTGAGCCATGGGAGCCTTGCCCTTAACAAAGTTGGACAAACTCTTAGGGCATTAAGGTTGACATTGTCTCCCTGTTGGAATCCAATGCCATCCTTAATGCCAGGGTGTCTCCCATTATAGAGCATACTTCTAGCAAATTTAAATTTTTCATTTTCTAATTCATGCTCGGCAATTTTAGCATCTAATTTAGCTATATGATCATTTTGTTGTTCAATCATAGCAATGTGATCATCATCAACATTAATGTCTCTACATCTCATGCAAATAGAAACATGATCAACGTTGGATGTAGAGGGTTTGCAAACATTTAATTCATCAATCTTAGCATGTAACATGGCATTCTCATTTCTAAGATTGGAAATAGAAACATTGCAAACATTTAAATCTTTAGCCTTAGACATTAATTTATCATTCTCAATCTTAAGGCTAGAAAGTGATTCATTCAACTTGCCAATCTTAGCAATCAAACTATCATTATCATTTTTAAGGTTGACAAGAGAATCATCACAAACATTTAATTTCTCAACCTTAGCAATTAATTTGGCATTTTCAATTCTAAGGTTAGAGATAGTGTCATGGAAAATGCTAAGCTCACTAGTTAGTTTTTTACATTTTTCTACTTCCTGAGCATAAGCATTTTTTACCTTAACATGCTTTTTATTTTCCTTAATACGGAAGTCCTCTTGGCTATCCAAGAGTTCTTCCTTCTCATGAATAGCACTTATTAATTCATTTATTTTTTCTTTTTGTTGCATGTTAAGATTGGCAAAAAGACTAAGCAAATCATCCTCATCTTCACTAGAGCTACCCTCATCACTAGATGTTGTATATTTAGTGGAAGCTCTAGATTTACCTTCTTCTTTTTGTCGTCCTTTGCCATGAGGCACTTGTGGCCGACGTTGGGGAAGAGGAGGCCTTTGGTGACAGCGATGTTGGTGGCGTCCTCGTTGGAGGAGGAGTTGGTAGAGCTCTCATCGGAGTCCCATTCTCGACATACGTGGGCATCGCCGCCCTTCTTCTTGTAGTATCTCTTCTTTTCCTTCCTCTTTCCCTTCTTGTCGTCGCCCCTGTCACTATCACTTGATAATGGACATTTTGCAATGAAATGACCGGGCTTACCACACTTGTAGCAAACTTTCTTGGAGCAGGGCTTGTAATCCTTCCCCCTCCTTTGCTTGAGGATTTGGCGGAAGCTCTTAATGATGAGCGTCATTTCCTCGTTATCGAGCTTGGAGGCGTCGATGGGGAGCCTACTTGACGTAGACTCTTCTTTCTTTTCCTCCGTTGCTTTGAATGCGACGGGTTGCACCTCGGGTGTGGAGGTGGCGCCTTGCTCGATGATTTGTTTGGAGCCTTTGATCATCAATTCAAAGCTCACAAATTTTCATATAACCTCCTCGGGAGACATTAGCTTGTATCTAGGATCACCATGAATTAATTGAACTTGTGTAGGGTTAAGAAAAACGAGTGATCTTAGAATAACCTTGACCATTTCATGGTCATCCCACTTGGTGATCCCAAGGTTGCGCACTTGGTTTACCAAGGTCTTGAGCCGTTTGTACATGGCTTGTGGCTCCTCCCCTTGGTTTAGCATGAATCGACCGAGCTCCCCCTCGATCGTCTCCCGCTTGGTGATCTTGGTCACCTCATCTCCTTCGTGTGCGGTCTTTAGTACGTCCCAAATCTCTTTGGCACTTTTCAACCCTTGCACTTTATTATACTCCTCTCGACTTAGAGAGGCGAGGAGTATAGTAGTGGCTTGGGAGTTGAAGTGCCGGATTTGGTCGACCTCCTCCGAATCATAGTCCTTGTCCCCTTCCTTCGGTACCTGTGCTCCATACTCAACAATATTCCATATGCTTTTGTGGAGTGAGGTTAGGTGATGCCTCATTTTATCACTCCACATAGAATAATATTCACCATCAAAAACTGGTGGTTTGCCTAATGGGACGGAAAGTAATGGAGTACGTTTGGAAATGCGAGGATAGCGGAGGGGCATCTTACTATACTTCTTGCGCTCATGGCACTTAGAAGTGGCGGATGTTGATTCGGAGCCGGAGGTGGAGGGTGACGAAGAGTCGGTCTCGTAGTAGACCACTTTCTTCATCTTCTTTTTCTTGTCACCTCTCCATTGTGACTTGATGGAGGAGGAGGATTCCTCCTTGTGCTTGTGGCCGGACTCCCTCGAGTGGGTTCTTCCCGAGCTTGCGGACTTGTCGCCGCCCGTCCCAATCTCCCTCTTGGCGGATGCTCCCGACATCACTTCGAGTGGTTAGACTCTAATGAAGTACCGGCTCTGATAATAATTGAAAGTCGCCAAGAGGGGGGTGAATAGGAAAATCTGAAATTTATAAACTTTTAAGCACAACTACAAGCCGGGTTAGTCTTAGAAATATAACCGAGTCCGAAAGAGAGGGTGAAAATAAATCACAAGCAAATAAAGCGGATGACACGGTGATTTGTTTTACCGAGGTTCGGTTCTTGCAAACCTACTCCCCGTTGAGGTGGTCACAAAGACCGAGTCTCTTTCAACCATTTCCCTCTCTCAAACGGTCACCTAGATCGAGTGACCTTTTCTCCTTAATCAACGGGTCACTTAGACCCCTCACAAGGACCACCACAACTTGGTATCTCTTGCGTTGATTACAAGTTGCTTGAGAACAAGAATGGAAGAAGAAGAAAAGCGATCCAAGCGACAAGAACTCAAATGAACACGAAAATCTCTCTCTCACTAGTCACTAATTGTTTGGAGTGATTTTGGACTTGGGAGAGGATTTGATCTCTTGTTTGTGTCTTGGAGTGAAGTCTAGAGCTCTTGTATTGAATGCAAATGGCTGAAAACTTGGATATGTTGAAGTGGTGGTGGTTGGGGGTATTTATAGCCCCAACCACCAAACCAACCGTTGGGGTTGGGCTGCTGTCGATGGGCTCACCGGACAGTCCGGTGCGCCAGCCACGTCACCCAACCGTTAGGGTTCTGGCGGTTTCGACCATTAGAGCTCTGACATCTTGGTGTACCGGACAGTCCGGTGCCACACCGGACAGGCACTATTCACTATCCGGTGCGCCTCTGTCGCCTGCTCTGACTTCTGCCACGAACTGTAGCTCTATCAGGGCACTGTGCAGTCGACCGTTGCGTGAATAGTCATTGCTCCGCTTGGTGCACCGGACAGTCCGGTGCCACACCGGACAGTCCGGTGAATTATAGCGGAGTGCGCCTGGAGAAACCCGAAGGTGAAGAGTTGGAGGTTGATCCACCCTGGTGCCCCGGACACTGTCCGGTGCGCCAGACCAGGGTTCTCTTCGGTTTCTTTTGCTCCTTTCTTTTGAACCCTAATTCAGATCTTTTTATTGGTTTGTGTCGAACCTTTGGCTCCTGTAGAACTTATATTCTAGAGCAAACTAGTTAGTCCATTTATTTGTGTTGGGCAATTCAACCACCAAAATCATTTAGGAAAAAGGTTTGACCCTATTTCCCTTTCACTGGGCAGCGGCTGGAGGCAGACCGCCGGCACCGCTCCCAGCAGATTCCTGCTGCTGAGAGCCGAACCCATCGGTGGGCCTAGTGTCTGGCGAAGGAGGTGTGGACTTAGGAGCGGTGGAGGAGGAAGCCCTGGCGAACAGACGATGGGTGAAGACCTGTCGACATGATAATTAGACTCATGGAGAAAGGGGCCACACTTACTTGGGGCCCTGGACTTTCCAGCGACCCTGGAAGCGGGGCGACCACAGCTGTTGCTGCTATTGTTGTTGCTGCTGCTGGTGCCCCTGGGGGAGATCACCCCCAGGTGGTGGTGGTGGCGGTGGGACCGATGGTGGTGGTGGTTGTGGTGGCGGCGGACCCGATGGTGGTGGTGGCGGCATACTGACGCGCCTCTGCGCGTCCTAGGCCTGGGAGCCGGCCTCCTCAGCCCCACCAGCAGTTCTCTGACGCTTCTGGGGGGTCTGAAACAAACGACCCGTCGACGCGACACAGCCGGCGTCGCCTCTCTTCCTTCAACCCCCCGGAACCACCTGGGCGGAGGTGCTGCTTGCAACCCCTTTGCCCTTGTCCAAGGGGCTGGGGGTCATGGCAGGACCAACACGAGAGGCCGCACCAGAGGGCTGGGGACCACTAGCCGGTACACCAGGGATCTGGATCCCGCGGAGGGGGTCCCGACCACCGGTCTGACAAACCGCCACGCCGCTGTCGTCGAGGGTCGGCAGCGTGGCTAGGACCGCCGTTCGCAGCGTGTAATACTCAACTTTGAAATATAAGAGAAAGAAATAAATCTTCATGTGTAGTACCTTTTGATTCATGAAAATTATTAAAGGGCAAAGATAAAGTGGATAATTCCTTAATAAAATGTGCATCATGCTGAAGTTATTTTGTGTGAGTGCATTCACTGAAAATAGTGATTACATCAATGGGAATTAAGACTTGGTTTACAATTTAGAATTTGAAATAATAAAGAAAGAGAGGAAAGATGACATGAAGGAAATACATACATAAACAATTATACCGTGTTCATCACTAGATTTTAATTTGTACAATTGAAATATGAACGAGTCAAAACCAAAATTTAAAAGTCAGAATTTGAAATTCAAAATGAGAAAAAGGAAATCAGAAAAGAAAAGAGAAAAATACAAAAGAAAAAGAAAAACTCGCGCTGGGCCTAAACCTGCTACTCGGCCCACCTAAAGGGTTATCTGTGCGGCCCGGCTCCCCCCCCCCCCACACACACAGGAGAAGAACAGGTGGTCGAAGAGGAGCCGCCTAACACTGAGGCTTTCGACTTGATCCAGGTGGCGTCTCCCAGTCAGCTTTGTGGCGCCAGGGAATAATAATTAGTTCGCTTTATTTTATCATTTATTTTTGTAAGACTTCCGCTATGTAATCAATATATTATGATATTTATGACATTTATCTCTATGCACTCTGTTATTATGTGTGTTGTTCTTCCTTGGCGCACATATGAGATGCACCCGGATTTGCTCCTTAAATCCGGGTGTGACAGAAGTGGTATCAGAGGAAATGTTGACTGTAGGACGAAACCTAGATAGAAATGGACAAACCCTTACGCATTTATCTTACTCTGATTCATTCCATACTTACCTTATTCTCATTCATTCTATACTTACCTTACTCTGATTCTTCTATACTTACCTTGATCCTGTCTCACCTTCTACTATTCTACTCTGATCATTCTTATCTTTTCTACTCTAAGACAAGATGGATTTCACACCTTGGGATCCTACAATTATGAACTTTTTAAGAGATAGAGAACCTAAGACAAAGTTTAAAACTATTTTCTCTATTTAAAATGTTGTTTGATTGTTCTGACGATAAATGTCTGATTTGCTTCTTTGATTGATTGAAATAGTATAGACGGGCATCTTAGCATGTACCACCATAAGTAATGTATTAGCTTTAGTAGGTGACACACTTAGCTAATAAATTCCCCAAAGTAGCATGCCTCGTAATTACACGCCTTGTCTGCAATCCTTCCTTTCTTACCATATGTTTCTAACCTAGATGTGTGACCCCTATAGTGTTAGAAGAGAACAGTATAGACGTGATCCTTGGTATGTCATGGTTAAGAAAGGCAAAGGCAGTCTATACACTATGCTCAAAGGAACCATAGAACTCACCAGTTCCAAAGGAGAAAGATTTGAAGTTGGAATTGCAGTAACTACTGCCACCAGACTAGCGTCATTCTTAGTAGATGGGAAGTTTGTTGGTGTCAACATCCGTGTGGTTAGAGATTTTTCGAATGTCTTCCCAGAAGAGTTACCAGGGATGCCACCATATAGGGAAGTTGAGTTTGTCATTGATCTCTTACCTGAGACTACTCCTACTCCCAAACGGTCATACATGATGTCTGTAGAAGAGTTAAAGGAACTTAAGCAGCAATTAATGGAATTACAAGAGGCTGGGTACATTTGTCTGAATTCTTCACCTTGTGGAGCGCCGGTTCTATTTGTACAGAAGAAAGAAGGATCGCAAGGGATGTGCATGAATTATAGGTCCCTTAACGATGTCACTGTGAAGAACAAGTGTCCATTACCCCGCATTGAGGATTTATTTAATCAAATGAGAGGTGCAAGGGTATTCTTGAAGATTGATCTCCGATCGGGTTACCATCAAATGAAGATTAGGCCATCAGATATTCCCAAGATAGATTTCTCGACCCGATATGGTTTATATGAGTTCATTGTTACGTCATTTGGACTAACTAATGCACCAGCCTATTTTATGGATCTGAAGAATAAGGTGTTCATGATCTGGACAGATTTGTTGTGGTTTTCATCGACGATATTTTTAGTTATTCCAAGAGTGATAGTGATCATGAGGAACATCTGAGATTAGTGCTACAGAAGCTACGGGATAATCAACTCTACGCCAAGTACAGTAAATGCGAGTTCTGGATTGATGAGGTGTCATTCCTTGTACATATCATTTCTAATGGAGGGATATCAGTGGATCCTGTTAAAGTCAAGGAGATAGTGGTGTGGAGCATACCCACTACAGTTACAGAGATTCGGAGTTTCTTGGGACTTGCAGGATATTATCGGAGATTTATTGAAGGATTTTCTAAGATTGCTAAGCCCATGACCTCACTTCTGGAGAAAGGAAGAGAGTTTAAGTGGGACGAGAAGTGCTGAAAGTCGCCTAGAGGGGGGGTGAATAGGGCGAAACTGAAATTTGCAAATATAAACACAACTACAAGCCGGGTTAGCGTTAGAAATATAAACGAGTCCGCGAGAGAGGGCGCAAAACAAATCCCAAGCGAATAAGCAAGTGAGACACGGAGATTTGTTTTACCGAGGTTCGGTTCTTGCAAGCCTACTCCCCGTTGAGGAGGCCACAAAGGCCGGGTCTCTTTCAACCCTTCCCTCTCTCAAACGATCCACGGATCGAGTGAGCTTCTCTTCTCAAATCAAAGCCGGGAACAAAACTTCCCCGCAAGGGCCACCACACAATTGGTGCCTCTTGCCTTGATTACAATGGAGTTATGATCTCAAGAACAAGTGAGAAAGAAAAGAAGCAATCCAAGCGCAAGAGCTCAAAAGAACACGGCAAATCTCTCTCGCTAATCACTATGGTGTTGTGTGGAATTTGGAGAGGATTTGATCTCTTTGGTGTGTCTAGAATTGAATGCTAGAGCTCTTGTAGTAGTTGGGAAGTGGAAAACTTGGATACAATGAATGGTGGGGTGGTTGGGGTATTTATAGCCCCAACCACCAAATGTGACCGTTGGGAGGCTGTCTGCTCGATGGCGCACCGGACAGTCCGGTGCCCCCTACCACGTCATCACTGCCGTTGGATTCTGACCGTTGGAGCTTCTGACTTGTGGGCCCGCCTGGATGTCCGGTGCACACCGGACAGGTACTGTTTGCTGTCCGGTGTGCCAGTATGGGCGCGCCTGATTTCTGCGCGCGCTGCGCGCGCATTTAATGCGCCGCAGGTAGCCGTTGGCGCCGACTAGCCGTTGCTCCGGAGTTGCACCGGACAGTCCGGTGCACACCGGACAGTCCGGTGAATTATAGCGGACTAGCCGTTGGCGTTTCCCGAAGCTGGCGAGTTCCCGAGGCCGCTCCTCCTTGGCGCACCGGACACTGTCCGGTGTACACCGGACAGTCCGGTGAATTATAGCGCGAGTGCCTCTGAAAATTCCTGAAGGTGGCGAGTTTGAGTTGGAGTCCTCTGGTGCACCGGACACTGTCCGGTGGCGCACCGGACACTGTCCGGTGTACACCGGACAGTCCGGTGATCCCAGACCAGAGGGCCTTCGGTTCCCACTTTTGCTCCTTTGTTGAATCCAAAACTTGGTCTTTTTATTGGCTGAGTGTGAACCTTTTACACCTGTATAATCTATACACTTGGGCAAACTAGTTAGTCCAATTATTTGTGTTGGGCAAATCAACCACCAAAATCAATTGGGGACTAGGTGTAAGCCTAATTCCCTTTCAATCTCCCCCTTTTTGGTGATTGATGCCAACACAAGCCAAAGCAAATATAGAAGTGCATAATTGAACTAGTTTGCATAATGTAAGTAAAAAGGTTGCTTGGAATTGAGCCAATATAAATACTTACAAGATATGCATGGATTGTTTCTTTCTTATATAACATTTTGGACCACGTTTGCACCACATGTTTTGTTTTTGCAAACTCTTTTGTAAATCTTTTGCAAATAGTCAAAGGTAAATGAATAAGATTTTGCAAAGCATTTTCAAGATTTGAAATATTCTCCCCCTGTTTCAAATGCTTTTCCTTTGACTTAAACAAAACTCCCCCTAAATAGGATCCTCCTCTTAGTGTTCAAGAGGGTTTTGATATGTCATTTTTGAAATACTATTTTCTCCCCTTTTTGAACACAAAAGGATACCAATTGAAAATATTCAACACTTAAGTTTTTGAAATTGGTGGTGGTGCGGTCCTTTTGCTTTGGGCTCATTTCTCCCCCTTTTTGGCATGAATCGCCAAAAACGGAATCATTAGAGCCCTCGAAGTGCTATCTTCCCCTTTGGTCATAAATAAATGAGTTAAGATTATACCAAGGAAGAAGTCCGATCCTTTTGCTTTGGGCTCTTACTTTCTCCCCCAAAGACAAGGTCCTTTTCTTTGATGCTCAGCTTTTCTCCCCCTAGAACGGAGAGTTGCTTGGAGTGACGGCGAAGGATGAGTTACGTAGTGGAAGCCTTTGTCTTCGCCGAAGACTCCAATTCCCTTTCAATACACCTATGACTTGGTTTGAAAATAGACTTGAAAACACATTAGTCATAGCATATGAGAGAGACATGATCAAAGGTATATAGAAGAACAATGTGTGCAATTTTAACAAAAGAAATTCCTAGAATCAAGAATATTGAGCTCATGCCTAAGTTTGTTAAAAGATTGTTCATCAAGAGGCTTGGTAAAGATATCGGCTAATTGATCTTTAGTATTAATGTAAGAAATCTCGATATCTCCCTTTTGTTGGTGATCCCTTAAAAAGTGATACCGAATGGCTATGTGTTTAGTGCGGCTATGCTCGACGGGATTGTCGGCCATTTTGATTGCACTCTCATTATCACATAGCAAAGGGACTTTGGTTAATTTGTAACCGTAGTCCCGCAGGGTTTGCCTCATCCAAAGTAATTGCGCGCAACAATGGCCTGCGGCAATATACTCGGCTTCGGCGGTGGAAAGAGCGACCGAATTTTGCTTCTTTGAAGCCCAAGACACCAAGGATCTTCCCAAGAACTGGCAAGTCCCCGATGTGCTCTTCCTATTGATTTTGCACCCCGCCCAATCGGCATCCGAATATCCAATCAAATCAAATGTGGATCCCCTAGGATACCAAAGCCCGAACTTAGGAGTATAAGCTAAATATCTCAAGATTCGTTTCACGGCCGTAAGGTGAGCTTCCTTAGGGTCGGCTTGGAATCTTGCACACATGCATACGGAAAGCATAATATCCGGTCGAGATGCACAAAGATAAAGTAATGAACCTATCATCGACCGGTATACCTTTTGATCCACGGACTTACCTCCCGTGTCGAGGTCGAGATGCCCATTAGTTCCCATGGGTGTCTTGATGGGTTTGGCATCCTTCATTCCAAACTTGGTTAGAATGTCTTGAGTGTACTTTGTTTGGCAGATGAAGGTGCCCTCTTGGAGTTGCTTTACTTGGAATCCTAAGAAATACTTCAACTCCCCCATCATAGACATCTCAAATTTCTGTGTCATGATCCTACTAAATTCCTCACAAGTAGATTCGTTAGTAGACCCAAATATGATATCATCAACATAAATTTGGCATACAAACAAATCATTTTCAAGAGTTTTAGTGAATAGAGTGGGATCGGCTTTACCGACTTTGAAGCCATTAGCAATAAGGAAATCTCTAAGGCATTCATACCATGCTCTTGGGGCTTGCTTGAGCCCATAAAGCGCCTTAGAGAGCTTATAGACATGGTTAGGATACTCACTGTCTTCAAAGCCGGGAGGTTGCTCAACATAGACCTCTTCCTTGATTGGTCCATTGAGGAAAGCACTTTTCACGTCCATTTGATAAAGCTTAAAGCCATGGTAAGTAGCATAGGCCAATAATATGCGAATTGACTCAAGCCTAGCTACGGGTGCATAGGTTTCACTGAAATCCAAACCTTCGACTTGGGAGTATCCTTTGGCCACAAGTCGAGCTTTGTTCCTAGTCACCACACCATGCTCATCTTGCTTGTTGCGGAAGACCCATTTGGTTCCTACAACATTTTGGTTAGGACGTGGAACTAAATGCCATACCTCATTTCTAGTGAAGTTGTTGAGCTCCTCTTGCATCGCCACCACCCAATCCGAATCTAGGAGTGCTTCCTCTACCCTGTGTGGCTCAATAGAGGAAACAAACGAGTAATGTTCACAAAAATGGGCAACACGAGATCGAGTAGTTACCCCCTTATGAATGTCGCCGAGGATGGTGTCGACGGGGTGATCTCGTTGAATTGCTTGGTGGACTCTTGGGTGTGGCGGCCTTTGTTCTTGCTCATCCTCCTTTTCTTGATCATTTGCATCTCCCCCTTGATCATTGCCATCATGTTGAGGTGGCTCATCTTCTTGAATTTGTCCTTCATCAATTTGAGCCTCATCCTCATTTTGAGTTGGTGGAGATGCTTGCGTGGAGGAGGATGGTTGATCTTGTGCATTTGGAGGCTCTTTGGATTCTTTAGGACACACATCCCCAATGGACATGTTCCTTAGCGCGATACACGGAGCCTCTTCATCACCTATCTCATCAAGATCAACTTGCTCTACTTGAGAGCCGTTAGTCTCATCAAACACAACGTCACAAGAAACTTCAACTAGTCCTGAGGACTTGTTAAAGACTCTATATGCCCTTGTGTTTGAATCATATCCTAGTAAAAAGCCTTCTACAGTCTTAGGAGCAAATTTAGATTTTCTACCTCTTTTAACAAGTATAAAGCATTTGCTACCAAAGACTCTAAAATATGAAATGTTGGGCTTTTACCGGTTAGGAGTTCATATGATGTCTTCTTGAGGATTCGGTGTAGATATAACCGGTTGATGGCGTAGCAAGCGGTGTTGACCGCCTCGGCCCAAAACCGATCCGAAGTCTTGTACTCATTAAGCATGGTCCTTGCCATGTCCAATAGAGTTCTATTCTTCCTCTCCACTACACCATTTTGTTGTGGCGTGTAGGGAGAAGAGAACTCATGCTTGATGCCCTCCTCCTCAAGAAAGCCTTCGATTTGAGAGTTCTTGAACTCCGTCCCATTGTCGCTTCTTATTTTCTTGATCCTTAAGCCGAACTCATTTTGAGCCCGTCTCAAGAATCCCTTTAAGGTCTCTTGGGTTTGAGATTTTTCCTGTAAAAAGAATACCCAAGTGAAGCGAGAATAATCATCCACAATAACAAGACAGTACTTACTCCCGCCGATGCTTATGTAAGCGATCGGGCCGAATAGATCCATGTGCAGGAGCTCTAGTGGCTTGTCAGTCGTCATTATGTTCTTATGCGGATGATGAGAGCCAACTTGCTTCCCTGCTTGGCATGCGCTACAAATCCTGTCTTTCTCAAAATGAACATTTGTTAATCCTAAAATGTGTTCTCCCTTTAGAAGTTTGTGAAGATTCTTCATCCCAACATGGGCTAGTCGGCGGTGCCAGAGCCAACCCATGTTAGTCTTAGCAATTAAGCAAGTGTCGAGTTCAGCTCTATCAAAATCTACCAAGTATAGCTGACCCTCTAACACTCCCTTAAATGCTATTGAATCATCACTTCGTCTAAAGACAGTGACACCTATATCAGTGAATAGACAGTTGTATCCCATTTGACATAATTGAGAAACAGAAAGCAAGTTGTAATCTAAAGAATCAATAAGAAAAACATTGGAAATGGAATGGTCAGGAGATATAGCAATTTTACCCAAACCCTTGACCAAACCTTGATTTCCATCCCCGAATGTGATAGCTCGTTGGAGATCTTGGTTTTTCTCATATGAGGAGAACATCTTTTTCTCCCCAGTCATGTGGTTCGTGCACCCGCTGTCGAGTATCCAACTTGAGCCCCCGGATGCATAAACCTACAAAACAAGTTTAGTTCTTGACTTTAGGTACCCAAATGGTTTTGGGTCCTTTGGCATTAGACACAAGAACTTTGGGTACCCAAACACAAGTCTTTGACCCCTTGTGCTTGCCCCCAACATATTTGGCAACTACTTTGCCGGTTTTGTTAGTTAAAACATAAGATGCATCAAAAGTTTTAAATAAAATGTTATGATCATTTGATGCACTAGGAGTTTTCTTTCTAGGCAACTTAGCATGGGTTGGTTGCCTAGAGCTAGATGTCTCACCCTTATACATAAATGCATGATTAGGGCCAGAGTGAGATTTCCTAGAATGAATTCTCCTAATTTTGCTCTCAGGATAACCGGCAGGGTATAAAATGTAACCCTCGTTATCCTGAGGCATGGGAGCCTTGCCCTTAACAAAGTTGGACAATCTTTTAGGAGGGGCACTAATTTTGACATTGTCTCCCCTTTGGAAGCCAATGCCATCCTTGATGCCCGGGCGTCTCCCATTATAAAGCATGCTACGAGCAAATTTAAATTTCTCATTTTCTAAGTTGTGCTCGGCAATTTTAGCATCTAGTTTTGCTATATGATCATTTTGTTGTTTAATTAAAACCATATGATCATGAATAGCATTGATATCAACATCTCTACATCTAGTACAAATAGATACATGCTCAACAATAGATGTAGAGGGTTTGCAAGAATTAAGTTCAACAATCTTAGCATGAAGAATATCATTTTTGTCTCTAAGATTGGAAATGGTAGCATTGCAAACATCTAGTTCTTTAGCCTTAGCAATTAAATCTTCATTTTCTACTTTAAGGCTAGCAAGAGAAATGTTTAATTCTTCAATCCTAGCAAGCAAATCATCATTATTATCTCTAGGATTGGGAATTGAAACATTACAAACATGTGAATCAACCTTAGCATTTAAACTAGCATTTTCATTCCTAAGGTTGTCAATCATCTCACGGCAAGTGCTTAGCTCACTAGATAATTTTTCACATTTCTCAATTTCTAGAGCATAAGCATTTTTAACCTTAACATGTTTCTTATTTTCTTTAATTAGACAATCCTCTTGGGAATCCAAAAGGTCATCCTTCTCATGAATGGCACTAATCAATTCATTAAGTTTTTCCTTTTGTTGCATGTTGAGGTTGGCAAAAAGAGTACGTAAATTATCCTCCTCATCACTAGCATTTTCATCACTAGAGGTTTCATATTTAGTGGAGGATCTTGATTTTACCTTCTTCCTTTTGCCGTCCTTTGCCATGAGGCACTTGTGGCCGACGTTGGAGAAGAGAAGCCCTTTGGTGACGGCGATGTTGGCGGCGTCCTCGTCGTCGGAGGAGTCGCTTGAGCTTTCGTCGGAATCCCATTCCCGACAAACATGGGCATCGCCGCCCTTCTTCTTGTAGTACCTCTTCTTCTCCTTTCTTCTCCCCTTCTTGTCGTCGCCTCGGTCACTGTCACTTGATATAGGACATTTAGCAATAAAATGACCGGGCTTACCACATTTGTAGCAAACCTTCTTGGAGCGGGACTTGTAGTCTTTCCCTCTCCTTTGTTTGAGGATTTGGCGGAAGCTCTTGATGACGAGCGCCATCTCCTCATTGTCAAGCTTGGAGGCGTCTATTGGTTGTCGACTTGGGGTAGACTCCTCCTTCTTGTCCTCCGTCGCTTTGAATGCGATGGGTTGAGCTTCGGATGTGGAGGGATCATCAAGCTCGTTGATCTTTCTCGAGCCTTCGATCATGCACTCAAAACTTACAAAATGCCCGATTACTTCCTCGGGGGTCATTTTAGTATATCTTGGATTACCACGAATTAATTGAACTTGAGTAGGGTTAAGGAAAATAAGAGATCTTAGAATAACCTTAACCATTTCGTGGTCATCCCACTTTACGCTCCCGAGGTTGCGCACTTGGTTCACCAAGGTCTTGAGCCGGTTGTACATGTGTTGTGGCTCCTCTCCTTTGCGAAGCCGGAACCGACCGAGCTCCCCCTCGATCGTTTCCCGCTTGGTGATCTTGGTGAGCTCATCTCCCTCGTGCGCGGTTTTGAGCACATCCCAAACCTCCTTGGCACTCTTCAACCCTTGTACTTTGTTGTACTCCTCTCTACTTAGAGAGGCGAGGAGTATTGTTGTCGCTTGAGAGTTGAAGTGCTCGATTTGGGCCACCTCATCCTCATCATAGTCTTCATCCCCTACGGATGGTGCCTGTGCACCAAACTCAACAACATCCCATATGCTTTTGTGGAGCGAGGTTAGATGAAATCGCATTAAATCGCTCCACCTAGCGTAATCTTCACCATCAAAAGTTGGTGGTTTGCCTAATGGGACGGAAAGTAAAGGTGTATGTTTGGAAATGCGAGGGTAGCGTAGGGGGATCTTACTATACTTCTTGCGCTCTTGGCGCTTAGAAGTGACGGATGCCGCGTCGGAGCCGGAGGTGGATGCCGATGAAGAATCGGTCTCGTAGTAGACCACCTTCCTCATCCTTTTCTTCTTGCCCCCACTCCGATGCGGCTTGTGGGAAGAAGATTTTTCCTTCTTCTCTTTGTGGTGAGAAGAGGATTTCTTCTCCTTCCCTTTGTTGGAGGAGATCTTCTTCTTCTCCTTCCTCTTGGTGCGGGACTCTTCCGATGAAGTGCTCCCGTGGCTTGTAGTGGGCTTTTCGCCGGTCTCCATCTCCTTCTTGGCGTGATCTCCCGACATCACTTCGAGCGGTTAGGCTCTAATGAAGCACCGGGCTCTGATACCAATTGAAAGTCGCCTAGAGGGGGGGTGAATAGGGCGAAACTGAAATTTGCAAATATAAACACAACTACAAGCCGGGTTAGCGTTAGAAATATAAACGAGTCCGCGAGAGAGGGCGCAAAACAAATCCCAAGCGAATAAGCAAGTGAGACACGGAGATTTGTTTTACCGAGGTTCGGTTCTTGCAAACCTACTCCCCGTTGAGGAGGCCACAAAGGCCGGGTCTCTTTCAACCCTTCCCTCTCTCAAACGATCCACGGATCGAGTGAGCTTCTCTTCTCAAATCAAAGCCGGGAACAAAACTTCCCCGCAAGGGCCACCACACAATTGGTGCCTCTTGCCTTGATTACAATGGAGTTATGATCTCAAGAACAAGTGAGAAAGAAAAGAAGCAATCCAAGCGCAAGAGCTCAAAAGAACACGGCAAATCTCTCTCGCTAATCACTATGGTGTTGTGTGGAATTTGGAGAGGATTTGATCTCTTTGGTGTGTCTAGAATTGAATGCTAGAGCTCTTGTAGTAGTTGGGAAGTGGAAAACTTGGATACAATGAATGGTGGGGTGGTTGGGGTATTTATAGCCCCAACCACCAAATGTGGTCGTTGGGAGGCTGTCTGCTCGATGGCGCACCGGACAGTCCGGTGCACACCGGACAGTCCGGTGCCCCCTGCCACGTCATCACTGCCGTTGGATTCTGACCGTTGGAGCTTCTGACTTGTGGGCCCGCCTGGATGTCCGGTGCACACCGGACAGGTACTATTTGCTGTCCGGTGTGCCAGTATGGGCGCGCCTGATTTCTGCGCGCGCTGCGCGCGCATTTAATGCGCCGCAGGTAGCCGTTGGCGCCGACTAGCCGTTGCTCCGGAGTTGCACCGGACAGTCCGGTGCACACCGGACAGTCCGGTGCACACCGGACAGTCCGGTGAATTATAGCGGACTAGCCGTTGGCGTTTCCCGAAGCTGGCGAGTTCCCGAGGCCGCTCCTCCTTGGCGCACCGGACACTGTCCGGTGTACACCGGACAGTCCGGTGAATTATAGCGCGAGTGCCTCTGAAAATTCCTGAAGGTGGCGAGTTTGAGTTGAAGTCCTCTGGTGCACCGGACACTGTCCGGTGGCGCACCGGACACTGTCCGGTGTACACCGGACAGTCCGGTGATCCCAGACCAGAGGGCCTTCGGTTCCCACTTTTGCTCCTTTGTTGAATCCAAAACTTGGTCTTTTTATTGGCTGAGTGTGAACCTTTTACACCTGTATAATCTATACACTTGGGCAAACTAGTTAGTCCAATTATTTGTGTTGGGCAATTCAACCACCAAAATCAATTGGGGACTAGGTGTAAGACTAATTCCCTTTCAAGTGACAAGACAGCTTTGATCAGTTGAAGAAGAGATTGATGTCGCCACTAGTGTTGGTTATGCCAGATCTACGGAAGGGATTTGACATTTATTGTGATGCATGTGGCCAAGGCTTAGGATGTGTGCTCATGCAAGAAGGACATGTGATCGCCTACGCGTCTTGTCAATTACGGAAATATGAGTTGAACTACCCCACTCATGACTTAGAACTGGCAGTCGTTGTGCATGCGCTTAAGATTTGGAGACATTATATTATGGGAACCAAGTGTCAAGTATACACGGATCATAAGAGTTTGAAGTATATATTCACTCAGAAGGATCTCAACCTTAAGCAACACCGTTGTTGGAGCTTATTAAGGATTATGATTTGGAGATTCACTATCACCCGGGCAAGGCAAATTTGGTTGTAGATGCCTTGAGTCGGAAGGAGCATGTTCATTCATCTGTTCTTGCCTAGCTACCCGATGAAATTGTTGAGGATTTCAGGAGACTTATGCTGGGGATAGTTGCTCAGACTGAAGGAGTTATTATTAATGTGGAACCTACCTTGGAACAAGAAATCTGCAAAGGACAAATTGGTGATGCTAAGATACAAGAGATTAAGGATCTGATTACTGAAGGTCAAGGTCCAGAATTCACGGAAGATGAGCAAGGCACCGTATGGTTCAAGGACATGATATGTGTTCCCAATATTGAAAGCCTTCGTGAGACTATTTTAAAGGAGGCCCATAACTCAGATTATTCTATTCATCCTGGGAGTAACAAGATGTATCAGGATTTGAAGCAGAAGTATTGGTGGTATGGATTTAAGAGAGATGTGGCTGCACATGTGGCTATGTGCGATGTGTGTCAAAGAGTTAAGGCTGAACACCAAAGGCCAACTGAACTACTGCATCCAATAAAGATACCCGAGTGGGAGTGGGAAGAGATTGATATGGACTTCATTACTGGATTGCCTCGCATCTCGAAAGGATATGATTCTATATGGGTTGTTGTGGATAGACTGACCAAAGTGGCTCATTT
Organism: Zea mays; assembly: GCF_902167145.1. Classification (NCBI taxonomy): domain Eukaryota; kingdom Viridiplantae; phylum Streptophyta; class Magnoliopsida; order Poales; family Poaceae; genus Zea; species Zea mays. The sequence goes on from NC_050098.1 coordinate 64,529,621, forward strand.
CATTCCGGTCAAGACTACTTATAAGGGATCTTAATTGGCAGAGTTATATATGGCTCGGATTGTGTCTCTACACAGTGTACCGAAGAGGATCATCTCGGATAGAGGATCACAATTTACCCCCAGATTTTGGAAAAGTTTTCATGAGAATATGAACACAAAGTTGAACTTCAGTACGACTTATCACCCTCAGACTGATGGACAGACTAAAAGGACTAATCAAGTATTGGAGAACATGTGGAGAGCTTGTGCCCTTTAGCATGGTAGTAGTCGGGACAAGAGTCTACCTTATACTGAGTTCTCATATAATAATAGTTACGAGGCCAGTCTGAAGATGTTATCGTTCGAGACTCTGTATGACAGGAAATGCAAGACTCCTCTATATTAGATCAGACTAGAGGAAGATAGTTCTTTGGATCTGAACTTATTCAAGAAGCGGAAGAACAAGTCCGTATAATCCAGGAGAATTTGAGGGTAGCTCAAACCAGGTAAAAGAACTACGCTGATAACAGAAGAAGACCAGTGGAGTTTGAGGAAGGTGATCATGTGTACCTCAAGATGTCACCACTCCGCGGTATGAGAAGATTTAAAGTCAAAGGAAAGTTGTACCCTCGCTTTATTGGACCCTTCTTGATCTTAAAGCGAGTGGGAGAGGTGGCATATCAATTGGAGTTACCGGATCATCTCGCGAATGTTCATGATGTCTTTCATGTATCTCAGCTGAAGAAATGTCTCACGGTACCTGAAGAGCAGCTACCAATGGAGGACCTTAGTGTTCAAGAGGATCTAACTTATGCAGAGTATCCTATAAAGATTCTTGATACACTGACTCGAGTTACAAGGAATAAGGTGGTAAAGATGTGCAAAGTGCAATGGAGCCACCACGAAGAAGATAAAGCAACATGGGAAAGAGAAGAAGAGCTTCGCATAGATTTTCCCCACCTTTTTCCTAGATCTTCCTAAATCTCGAGGGCGAGATTCTTTTTAAGGGGGGTAGGATTTGTAATACCCAACTTTGAAATATAAGAGAAAGAAATAAATCTTCATGTGTAGTACCTTTTGATTCATGAAAATTATTAGAGGGCAAAGATAAAGTGGATAATTCCTTAATAAAATGTGCATCATGCTGAAGTTATTTTGTGTGAGTGCATTCACTGAAAATAGTGATTACATCAACGGGAATTAAGACTTGGTTTACAATTTAGAATTTGAAATAATAAAGAAAGAGAGGAAAGATGGCATGAAGGAAATACATACATAAACAATTATACTGTGTTCATCACTAGATTTTAATTTGTACAATTGAAATATTAACGAGTCAAAACCAAAATTTAAAAGTCAGAATTTGAAATTCAAAATGAGAAAAAGGAAATCAGAAAAAGAAAAGAGAAAATACAAAAGAAAAAGAAAAACTCGCGCTGGGCCTAAACCTGCTACTCGGCCCACCTAAAGGGTTATTCGTGCGGCCCGGCTTCCCCCCCCCCCCCCACACACACAGGAGAAGAACAGGTGGTCGAAGAGGAGCCGCCTAACACTGAGGCTTTCAACTTGATCTAGGTGGCGTCTCCCAGTCAGCTTTGTGGCGCCAGGGAATAATAATTAGTTCGCTTTATTTTATCATTTATTTTTGTAAGACTTCCGCTATGTAATCAGTACATTATGATATTTATGACTTTTATCTCTATGCACTCTGTTATTATGTGTGTTGTTCTTCCTTGGCGCACATATGAGATGCACCTGGATTTGCTCCTTAAATCTGGGTGTGACACAGAGTGTCGGGGTGTCCTGGGGGAGTATCAAGGATTCAGGGACAAAGGACTCACCAGTAATCCCCTTCACCGGGAGTTCCAGCTCCTCCTAGGATAGATCAGTACCCGGCCCGCGCTGGATCCTGCTGATGTCATTCAGGCCAGTAAACCAGCAGCACAGGCGCGGCCTCCTCTGCAGCGGCATGACCCGGCGCTTCAGGAAGTCACCGACCACATGCATGGAGGTCAGACCACCGGTTGCCAAGGTCTTGATCCTGTCTAGCACGGGCAGCATCTCTGGCGATAGCGATGGCTTGGTCCTCCAGTGCTTGCGGTCGAGGGCTGGCCCGTTGCTCGGCAGGGCGAGGCGGTCGTTGGCCTCAGCGCTAGCGATCACCCAGTCGCCGCGCCAGTTTTCCCACCTCGCGCCGCCGAAGGTGGAGATGTAGGCTACGGCCGAATCCGACCTTGTCTGAAAGTAGTAGGCACCAAGATGGTCCCTAGCCTTCCCAGACTTGACCAGCACGAAGAAGTGGCAGAAGAGGGAAGTACAGGGGGCCATCCCTACGAACATCTCGCAGAGGTGGACGAAGATGGCCGCTTGGAGGATGGAGTGGGGCGTAAGTTGCTGAAGCTGGAGCCCGAACTCCTCCAACAACAGCAGGAAGAAAGGCGAGATCGGCAGTGCCAACCCACAGGAAATGTAGGAGACGAACAGAACAAACTCCCCGAAGGCGATATCACCGAGGGAAGCAGCCAGCGCGGATCCTTGTGGCAAACGCTGGCGCGCTCCACCCGAGCAGGTCGCGCACCAGATTGAGATCCACCTCAGACTAGAAGCGGTCGGGATGACCTAGCGAAGCCATGGCAACTACGGCGGCGCAAAGCAGAAGAGCGCGAAGGCAAAGGGGCGCAGAGGAGCACGAAGGCTAAAGGGCATAGTCGATTGGAAGGGTAACTGCTGCACGCGGAGGAGAACCCTTTTACAAGGAAACCAGAGTCCTCGCTCAAGGAAACCCTGTCGCGCGCCCCTCAATCGCCATAGGAGATCACGCGCGACGGGCACCTAGATCCAGGCAACACAGTCTATGACACGGGGGCCGGGGTCCACAGGTCATACACTTTGCGAGTCGGATTTCGGGTGCAGAAGGAACGAACCGCCGCACGCGCTTGTAAGAGCGAACCGCCGCACGCGGTAGTGCGCCTCTTCATCTCCGCCGCAAGAAACAACAGCCCAGTCTATGACACGGGGGCACAGGCCCACGAGTCATACTCCTTGGGTGTCGGATCCCGGGTGCGGAAAGAGCGAACCGCCACACGCGCCGGTACTGCACCTCCTCGGGTCGCGGCAGAAGACAGAAGGTAATTTTTTAAACCAATGCAGCAGTATTGAGGCGCCTCGCGCGTGGCCTAACGAAACCACCAAGCGTGGGGGCTGCGGGTCAGTCAGCCACGAAGACAAATATGGCAGTTGGCTTGACCGAAGGCGGATTGACGGTGAGTACGTCAGCAGACGCACGGAAGCGGCGCACCAATCACCAATCAGGCCATGTTGAGGTGAAGTACAAGCTTTGGCCCCACCTGTAGGCTTGTATCCTCCCCTGAGGTGGGCCTAGAGGCCACTGTCGGTACCCTAAAACTAGGGTACCCCTTACTACAGTATGAAGACGCAGTACCCACGTGGCTATCTTTAGTCGCGTGGTAAAGGAGTTGTGCGTGGGGCCAGGCTGTGACTCGCCCCATCCTTGGGTGACTACTCTAGGCCAGCAACAACATCTGACCCACCACGTGGGCGGCTCCGGGGCCGCCACGTGGCCAGAGAAGGTGATGTACTCCAAGGCATCGATAGTGAGTCCGGACCCCCCATGGGAGAGTGTCGGACCCCTGGATATACGGTCCGGACCTCCAGGTTGGTCTAGGACCCCCAAGTGTATGGACCGGACCCCTAGAATGGGATCCGGACCCCCCCCCGTATGGGGTCCGGACCGCCTGCAGTGGGGTCCCAAGACCTTACTTAAGGCCCAGGCGGGGGTCCGGAGCTGACACGTGTCCAGACCTGCTCTGGTGCGCTCCGGACCTATCCGCATACACTCCTGCTCCCCGCTCAGGCGGAGCCTCGATGCTGCCACGTGGCATACTGCGCGCGGCATAAGCCAATGGGCGGAACCCAGCGTGACGCCTCTGGGCTACGCGCGCCTTCATGACGGATAAGATGTGTGCCTGTCCATTCCACTAACAGGCGTCGTGCTCAGTCCACGATACGTGGGTCGCGCAGTTACTCACCATTACTCCTGTATTACTCGTACATTAACTGCCCATCAATGCAGCATAGATTGCAGACATCAAGACTCTTGGTGATTGCTCAGGCGTTACTAGCATTAACTACTCACATAATGTATTCTTCCGTTATGCTCCTGGGCTCGCATGTCGGGGCTCAGTATTCTTGTATGTGCCTTCCCTTAGACTATAAAAGGGAAGGCACACAGTGTTACAAGGACAAGTTCACACGGACTCTCAGGCTCTCAAGCACACAGACTCTCAATACAGCTTACACACAGTGGAGGTAGGGTATTACGCTCCGGCGGCCTGAACCACTCTAAACCCTCGTGTCCTCGTGTGTTCTCCCACCTTACAACAGACAGGCAAACCGCTTATGCCCCTCCTCATCTTAGGATTTAGGGCGGGTGCGTTCTGCCACCCGACCAGAGGATTTTCTCTCTGACAGCGTGACATCACCCTAAGGGCGCAAAGTCTATTACTATATGACACGGCCGAACAAAAACCACCTAAGGCATAGCTGAGTACGCGTCATAAGCGTCTGACATCACTATGGAAAGCAAGGTCCCCGTTCCATTTAAGTGCCACGACAGCACGATTACAAGTCGGGACAATCTTACTACAAGCGCAGCACGCGGTGTCATCATAGTTTACATACACACAACGAAGGGCCTGTCGGCCACATCACATAAATAATACAAATCACGTCTTGTTGCCCTCCGTCTCTATTGCGAACTGGGGGAGGGCAGCGTTTTCACTCACTACCGCAACACGAGAGCGAGGGCAGCAAACACGCTACATCGGCTCAGCCTTCGCAATAAGACCTGCCTCTCGGAAATTAAACAACATCATCTTCAACTAATCACCCTCAAACAGATTTCGAAAACCCTCTCCCCAATACACGTCCCGGACGTCGAGGATAGCAAATCTCGTTGGCCGCCCCGATCTAGTCGTAGACGGGATCGCTCCATCCCCATTCGTCGATGCCTCCCACTTCGTGACATCTCACCAACATTATGCTTCGACACCACCTTTCGCTGGCGGTGCTCTTCGACTATCACCCCAACCGGGGGAGCAGATCCTTCGCGCACTTCAGGATGTGGCAAGGACTCCACCGCGGCCACATCCAACATAGCAAAATAATCTAAATCTTCATCAGAAGACTCCTCAATCCACGAAAACGGGCTCCCAAAATCATCCCCATCCAATGACCAAGACTCAGTTTAAGAACCAGACGAATTTCCATTAACAGGCACTGCATTCGCAGCCGCCACAAAATTAATATCAACGTTAGTGGGGGTTGCTTGCGCAGGCCCGGACGTCGGAACCTGCGCAGCAACCGACCTTCAGTATTCACAAAAAGAAACCATAAACCCAACGACCCTAATGCGACCCTGCCACCTGCAAAGGAGCAGCTGCTACTGCAGGGTCCTCGCCGGCTGGAGCAGCCGCCGCTGCAGGGTCTTCGCCAGTCGGGGCAGTCGTCGTCGCAGGGTCTTCGCCAGGACCGGCTTGAGGCACCGAGTGCACTTCAGCCCCCATCCCCGCATCCTCTGTCCGGGTCAGCGAGCTTTAAAGGCCGCCGAAGTCCTCGACATCTTCATTGTTCGGCATCTACACAACATAGCAATTTTTTTAAAAAAACCTGCTCCAATACTTGGTCGGCCCTCTCCCGGACAGTGTCGCGGTCGTGCGGGCCCCACATCCTATCGTAAAGCACCCTGGTGGACCGCTTTAACACCTCGTCTCCGACCTAGAAGATCTCGCGATCACAATACTCGGTTACCCGATCAAAGACTTCGAAATGTCTACATCCCTCACGGGACAAGGCATTCGCAACCCCCTCACAGGTAATGAGCGAGGCGTAGGCCATGAGACCGGTTGCGATGGACGGGAGCGTCTCTAGCTCCTCCTACAGCCACCAGAGGAAGCGGAGGCCCACCTCTTTGCCGGATTTGTCAAACGGGGCGGTTTGCATGCCGAGCTGACGGTACGAGTCAACGAGCAACGCGTGCGCTCGATCGACCCCAACGCGGGTGGAGGCCTCTGTCCTGTCAACATAACCGCGCAAGCTCTTCAGCCCCGACTCCGCATTGGTAGCGCGCTTGAGGGCAAGGCTAGCCTCGGCGCGGGCAGTTTGGACCTCGGCGCGTGCTTTTTCCGCGTCGTCCGTCTCTTCTGCAAGCCGACGACTGAGGTCCTTTTTCTCCGCCTCTGCCTCCGTCAGCTTCTCCAGCAGGTTACGGCTCCTGTTCTCCGCTATCGACTTGTCTCTGACGGCCTCCGTATGTTGCGTTCGGAGGCGCTCGATCCTCCCCTCGAGTCGCCGCCTCTCGGCAGAGTACTCCGAGGTCAGCGCCCCCGAAGCAATGCGCTCGACGAAGGCAGCCGCCTGTAACAAGAACTGTCAAAGCAGAGCTACGAAAGTGATACAGTTCAAAAAAACAAAAAAAAACTCGTCACTCTCACATGTTTCAGCTGCTGCGCAACTGGGGCGGCCACATCCTTCGTGACGGCGGCCGAGGCAATCTTGCCACCGGCACAGATCTTGGACCACGGGTCCTGCGAGGACCCCATGCCCCCTCGCCACGGTCGCCACGGCTGCCGCGCTAGCCGACTCCACCGCCGGGACAACAGCCAGTTGCCCGGACTCTGCCCCTACACCATGGCCAAGTTAGAAATGCGAATTTCACAAAAACAACTCAGAATCTCACCAGCAGGAGCCAGTCCTGTGTGAGCGTCGAACATTGCGACCCCACCCACAAGGTAGTCGTCCACGGAAAGCTCCGTGGAGACTTCGGCGACCGCCACCGTTGCGTCAGCAACGCTCGGTGGTGAGGGAGGCCTTCGCTCATGTGTGGGCGTGCTCGAGGCGGCAGGCTTCACGCTCAGCCGCGCCATCTTCGCCTCGCGCCTCGGGTCCACCAACCTGGCGTACGCCTGGTGCTTCCGTGGTGCGTCTTGGTGATCCTTCTCCATCACTTCTGATATAACAGCACCAACATTCCGTCCGTTAGGGAAAAATTTCATCTCACGAGCTAATCATGATGTAAACATGCCTTCGCCGCCCGCCCAGGGTATCAGAACATTCCTAGGTCAGCGACCTTCAGTAACCTCCAGCATTCGCGCGGAAGATTCCCGGAGTTCGGGCGAAGACATCGTCTCCCCGAGAATCGTGCATGTCTCCAACAAGTCTGTAACGAAACGACTGGAAGCCCTCAACCCCTCAGCTGCTTGTTGGGGGCCTTCTTCTTCGTCGAAGGTCCTCTAAGCAAAAACACCTTTTGGCAGGACGATATGCAAGCAGATACAACGCGAAGGTGTATGACGAAGCTACAATCCAGGGAGCTTTGGCATAATGACACGCCTTGAGACGAAGGGCAGCACCGACTTAAAGAGGAAAAGACCGTTTAGTCCATGATAACTTGTGTCATGTTTATAATTATTTATTAAGGACATAAATGTAATTTTGACCGGGTTGCATCCTGTGCCTATAAATAGGTGAACAGTACCCCCTGTACTATTCACGCTAACTTGTATTCACTCGCAGGTCACACTTGGATTCTTACTTTCTATCAAGTCGAAGGTACAAATGTAATTCAATATCGTTAATGTTTATTCATGGTTAATTAACTAGAATATAAATAATCTGATGATTTAAGATAATTATTCGTATTCTTTATATGTAACTCATGCTTCTGCTTTTCATTACATATTGAGATGATGAAGGTATGCCCTTCATGACCTTCGTCTAAAGATCATTATATCCTGAGGGAGATAATGTTTCGGAGGACGAAGGCCTTTAACCATTAACATCTGTGTTGCCTTATTCTTAACTCATAGCATTTGAGAACAAGTCCCCAACACTGCTGTACCTAATTTCCTCTTCTTGATAGCCACGCCCGGAGCCTTGTCCCGTGAGGGGCCCTCGTTGACCGTTGGCATCGCCTTTTTCCCTCGGCAGATAGCAACATCGGTATAGTCGTCCCCCGGGTAGCCAGCATACGGCAAACGGTTCAACTCAAAGACGCGGTTCAACCTGACATTCGAACCGCGGATATCCCAACTCCTCAGCGTCTCCGTCTTTGGCACATATTTTTCTACAATTTTCGCGGCCTAGGCCTCCACTTCACGCACAAATGCGGCCGCGTTGCGACCGCTCAAGTCCACTACGAAGGCTGGACTTCGCACCAGCTGACCGCCAAGGGTAGGCATTCGGCGAGGGGTCACTTCGCCCAATACCCAGCCATGCGCCAATGGCCAGACCCCATAGGCGATAAACTCCTCCACCAAATCACGCCCGCTACTCAGGCGGGAAGCAGGTCGAAGGGCCCCTTCGTCTTCGTCCTCCTCTGCCACCTCGAATTGAGGGAATGTCACATAACAGTGTGAGCACAGGATGGCCGAAGGCAGACTCGGCAGGCCTTCGACATCACCAGGAGCCACATAGAACCAAAAATCCCACCAGTTACCCCATTTGTTCCTAGCGCAGGGGCCTATCTCCACAACCTCAGCCGAAGTATTCCCAGTCCTCGGCGTGAAGGTGCATGATCCAAATTGAGCTATTTTGTTCCCTATCTTCCTCTTCTGCCAATGCAGGCAATAATTCTTGGCGAAGACCTCCACAGACGGCTGCCCGCCGTAGGAGGTGACTGCCCAGACATACTTCGCAAGCGCCACCACTGCGTTAAGCGTCAGCTGGTGGACTTGGACCTCAAATTGTCGCAACACCTCCACCACGAATCGATGTGTTGGGTGGCAAAGACCGGCAGCAAAAAAGGCCTCAAAAACTATCAACTCGCCTTCAGGCTCGGGGATTTCCTCCGCACCCGGGGCCCGCCCGACACCGTTACCAAAGTAACCAAGCCGTTGCATCTCCAGCATGCGGCCCGAGAAAATCCTCGATGTACCAAATTCCACGGTGTGACCGGGCTGCAACTCAATCACCGCCAAATCACTCAAGGTCTCCTCGGATGACGGCGCGGCCGGCGATGCACTCGCAGCAGACGAGGAAGAAGACATTGCAACGTACTGTCGGCGGTGGCGCGCGGTCTGCTTGATGCGGGCCAGATTTCTAGCATAGAGCGAGCAAGGAGGGCAGGCGAGCAACTGAAAGAAGCTAGGGTTCCTGCAGCGCAAATGCAAGCAGGAAACGGTCTCGGCCGAGGTCGGCTTTTTATAGGCGCGACGCCTCAGGAAACCCGCAGTCTAACAGTAACACGTCCATCAACGGTCACATTTCAAAAACCCCCGCAGGACCACTTCGAGCGAGGGAAACGTCTTCACCATCTTACGGTGGTCTTCGGCACCAGCTGACTTAGTCAAACTGGTCACTCGGAGGGCAAATGTTGGGACGAAGGCGAACATGCCACCCTTCGCTCCACGACTTCCACCTCGCATTGCGCAGACGAAGACCGCACCCGCAAGTCCCGTCGGATAGGCCAAGGGTGCGGACCAGACGGAGGCCCGCTCGACCCCCATCGCTCCGATGAGACAGGACGAAGGCCCCGTAGAAGACCCCGGGACCTCCCACTCCCTCACCACGAAGAGAGGCCCATGTACGGTTCGACCCACAAAGCTGGGCCCCGCGTGGACATGTGTGAATTAGGTCGTGTCTGTAATAAAGTATATTGTAATGAGTGTCTGTAACCCCCCTCGTGGGAATATTCTGGGGATAAACTAGGTACTCGAGGGTCTAAATGTCTTTGACAGGGATAGGTAGCCCCTCAAGCACCTATAAATACCCCGTATTGTGCCCAAGCACAGGGAGATTAGCGTGGCTTTTGACATCCCGTGTTAGCATCACAAAATTTCTTCCCAATTTCCTGTTGGATCAAGCTGTCTTGAAGGGCAGGTTCCAACAGGCGCCAATGTTGGCCACTTGTTCTCAAATGTTGTGAGTCAATAACAAGGCAACACAATTGTTAATCATTAAGGACCTTCGTCCTTCGAAGCATTATTCCCTTACGGGTTTAATGCCTCTCAAACGAAGGTCAAGAAGGACATACCTTCATCATATCAATACAAGGATAAGAATACGAAGGAATAAGTATGGTAATTATATCTTAATAGTTCATTTATTCTTGCATCCCATAAATCATATATGAATACCAACAATGTTAATATTACATTGATACCTTCGACCTGCTCGAAGGTGAGGATGCGAGAGAGTGAATACAATCTAGCGTGAACCGTACGATGTTACTGTTCATCTATTTATAGGCACGGGACGTAGCCCGAGCAAAAATACATTTATGTCCTCAATGTTTACACACCATCGTAATACAAGTTATAAAGGACTAAGTAGTATTTTTCCCCCTTCGATCATCATCATTATTCCTCTGCTTCGTTGTGAGCCGAAGCTCTTCCATTTGGTGATAGCTTCGGCGTTCTTTGGATCTGTCTTCATCTTGTGTGTCTTCGTCATAAGGAAGAGGCTTATATCCTGATGACGAAGCTTCCTGTAATAGCTTATGCTGAAGATAAATGGTTAATTATGTTTTTGAGGACCTTTGGAAGGAGAAGGCCCCCAACATCGTGAGTGCATGATCCGATCTCTAATGTGACAGCCCTCCCAAGTTATCAGGCCCACATGCACCAATTCTTGCCTTAATGACCTCAGATGGTTGTGCACGTGTACCGAGTAACTTAACAAGGCTATCGAGTTCGCCAACTGGAACTCATCATCCCAAGGATCTCCCATATAACAGGTATATTACAGTAATCACATTTGATACACACATATTGGAGATAGAGCGGAAGACTTTTACAAAGTACACTTTACATTCCAGAACTCAAGTTTTACATGGTAGAAAGAGATGTATTTATTACAAGTCCTGATAGTACTCGAAGTGCATAACTTAACTACAATAATGGGAAGGGTGAAGCCTTTCCATAAGAGATATATAAAAACATTCTAAGCTTCAAGTCCTCCACATGAAGTAACTACCCAAAGGATAAGGGAATAAAACTTCTCCTACAAAAACAACAAGGAATAAAACCCTAAGTACGCAATTACTCAGCAAGACTTACCCGACTAAAGAAAAGACTCTCAAGGGTATGCTGGATTTGGGACTCAAGGAAAATCTCATCAATTATCAAGGACTCCTTTTTGCAGAAAAGCAGGCTTACTAATAATGGATCCTTAAGCCAAGTTTTACTTCACAAGTTAGGTTATTACCTGAATCTTCTAGCCTAAATCTAGCATTTGCCTAATCTAGATCATTCACTTGACCTACACTAGCTTGCTTTTAATCAAAACATTGTTATACTTGTTAACTACGCTGCCGGTCGAAGATCTAGTCTTCATATCCGAAAAGTTCGGCGATCCGAATCGATTAATACCTAGCTTGGGATCTCCAACCACACGACATATGCTTCCCTTAACTCTTTTGCACATGTCTACCATTCCCACAGATCCTCCATCACATGAACAGGTCTGCGCCACCCGAGAGCACACCACCCCTTTTAGGCGGTCCTTTGTCAGGAGGATACATGCCACTCTCGCCATCTCTCCATTCCCAGTGCGCGATTGTCTTTTCACGTATGGAATAGCCGGGTTCAGGCTTACCCATAATGAGGTATGTGGCCAGATAAAAGGTCCTAGATCAGCAGGCCAACAATCGGTACGGTCCTTAATCGACACAGACGAGCGACTTTTCTTGCTCAGCGTCTGGTCCCATTTTAAACTATTTCAAAATTTTGGCGCCTGGCAGAGGGGCCATGCCTGGATAACGAATTTATCAACGTCTTGATGCCTTCATTATCCCAAACCCTTTTTTTTGAAAAAACATGAGTCATAGATAAAAAAACATTTTTTTCTTAGTCTATCAGCATGACTAAGCATCTCTAGCTTTTATAAAACAGGTGACAAGGTATGGTAACCAATCTTTCAAGGATGGTAATGCAACAAGTGTTTAATCAATCAATTCCTATCATCTGATGCAACATATAAGTGATAAAATTTTGTAAACACAAGGGAAGTGGTAAATGCACCGGGACTTGCCTTATTGCAGGAGAAGATCCCAAAACCCTTCTACTCTGGTAAACAGTTAGATGAAACTCCACCACTGGGTATTCAGATATCGGAGCAAATTTTTCTTCGATGTCCACTTCTTCAGAGAGCTCGGATGACGACACGATGCCGGTTCGACGAGGAAATTCACGAACCCATGCTGGGAGACGACGCTAGTGTTGCTATTGCTTCGGCGAAGCGAGATTGACGCAGAGGAACATGAAGACGTGCAGCGCGACGAGCATAGCCAGACAGCGCCGACGAAGTCCCGAGCGCCGCGGGGAGGGGGTCAGCACCCGGACGAGTCCGAACATGCTAGGGGAAACCGCGACAAGGAGGAGGAACAGTGCGACGTCTAGCTGCTGGAACAGGTGAAGGTTGGAGAAGACACGGCGAAGTGGCTATCGTTGGTGAGGGAGGCGTGCGCCGATGACACCGGTGAACTGGGTGACGGTGCAGGTCGACCACGAGCACAAGGACCAGGCGGGAACAGAGAGACGCCTGACCAGGATGAGCTGCGGCCAGGGTTAGCGATGGAGAGTGGCTGGGCGCAGTGGATCACGCATTCACGCCAGGATGGTGGCTCGACGCAATGAAGCAGGAGGGCGGGGGCCCTAGAGACGACCGGCCGGTGCTTTAGCAAGGACACGACGAGCGGTCAAGCGCTGGGAGCCGAGATAGGACGAGCGCAGCACCTAGTGGAAGGCACGGTGGCTAATCTGCGTTACCCACGCGGCGACGTACGTGTCAATTTATGGAGAGGGAGCGTGGCACAAGAAAACATGGTGAGCATTTTTCTGAGAAGGCTACGTACGAGAAACCTCCTAGAAGAACGGCGCCAGGGATAAGAACAGGGAGAGACATGGTAATATATAAATGAGGAAAATCTCCCCAAACTAAACTAGCTCAGAATTTCAGTTACATGTTCTAACAGCACAAACTGTAACACGAATTTCTCCCAATTTTCAGTAATAATAGGCTGATCTTAGTTAACAAAATTTGGTCACAAAACATACCTCTACAAATTTGTTGTAGCAAACCTACGTCAAATAATCATAGGTCAAGAGTTATAGTGCTTCAAAGTGGGGCGAAAATACTGAAATTCAGATTCAGCTAACTGAACCAAAAGCTGAACTCACACCTGACAGCGAGAGTTCGAGCACAATTTACTCCAACACCAGTGCAGACACCTACAACCGACCTGTACCAAGATTGCTCATTGATACTCAGTCTTCAACTTTGTTTCAATGGTTACTAGCAAAAGCTCAACTGACCTCAAGTTATCGAGCACCAAAGTTGGGGCAGCACCAGCGAACTCAACAATTCAGCCTAGCTGAATTTGGTTCAGCACACCAATGTCTGACAGAGCGACTTGGAGCAGCATTTTCTCCCCTTTCTAAACAAGCTCAAGGAGATGAACCTTAATGAAAATTACTCACTACACTATCCTCTAACACTTTGCTCTGGAGAGTGCAGGCCATAACATCAGAAGTTTATCACAACAGAGATCTGAAGTTTGCTAAAAATGCTGAAACTGCACTTCAATTTCTGAATCAAAGTCCAGAAATCACAAGTCTGACAGCTCCAATTTGGACCACCTTTTCTCTAAGTTCCAAGTAGCTTTAGGGGTATAACCTTTGACCAAACTTGCACATTAACATATGGTCTTCAAACTTGCTACAGTAATTTCAGTCCAAAACCATATAGATCAATCACAACATAGCTCCAAACTAAGCACTAAAATACTGATTTCAGACTTGGGCTATTATTCAAAATCTGAAAACTCAGAATTCTCCTATGTTCATGCTACAGGTTTTTCATAGTAACCATGATGTATAACTCTATGGATAGAGCAGTAGAGAGCTCCAAATTTGCCCCAAAACACACCAATTCAGAATCTGAAACTACACTAAGTCTGAAACCTAACAATACAACTATTCAACTTTGCACTAGTTTTACACATAGTTCCACATGACGTTAGGGACATATTACTTCAGTAAACATGTACCACAAATATAGTTCTACAACTTTGCTACAGTGACCAGCACAAAAATTTCTAGAAACCAAAAGTTATTACAGCCCAAAGTTAGTTAATTGACATTATTTTCAGCAAATTCCAAATTGCACCAAAACTGAATTTTTGCAGTTTACTCCAAGTTTTCCTATAAAACTTGGACATCTCCACACATGGAAGTTGTTCAACTTTCCAAGCTTTACCACTTTGGTATATGGACTTTTGGCAACTTCTCACTAGATTTTAAATTCCACTTTTCGGGCTAGTTTAGGGTTTCAATTGAAATTTTGGACCTAGTAAAATGTATTCTAGGTGTATCAAGCAAGATGTTGCTAATGCATATGATGACATAGCAAAGTTTTAGTTCCCGTAACACCAGGGGTGTTACATCTATGACATAAATAATTATTGATAAGTAATTTTGTATACATGTTTTTAAGAAAATTCACCATCACTATACCTTTAAAGCACAACTTTCATCATGTGTCGGCACAAAAAAATGGTATGGGGGATTCGAACCGTGGGCATACGGATACAAGGTGAGCATCTTTTGCCATAGTAGCTCACGTGTGTTTGTGTTATATAAAGTAGAGATGTTGTTAATATATACACTAATAATTTCAAAAATAAAAACTATAATCGTGTTTGAATAAATATCTTATTTTAGCAAGGACTACCTATATGATATATAGAAATCGTAGCCATGTATAGTACAAACAACTAACTAGTAATGGATGAATCAACACCACAACAAACCTGATGGCCTGATTTGATTCGTTATCGTTGTCCGCTCAGCGTCACGCTACTCCAGCATATCATTTGTCCTGTCACGTGCCTGAGTTTGTTCTCAGATCTCTACAGTGAGGCTACACCGTGACGGTGCAACATGGTAAGTGACAGACCGATAGGGGAAGCAACCCCCTCAAATATCGCTCGCCATGAGCCATGGTCAGATGTTGCATTGTTGCTGCTCGTCAACCTGTATGATTGATTGGGATCACATGTGGCCATGGGACCTTCTACTTGAGAGCAAGTATAATAAGAACCATGGGCCTCCGACTTGGGACATTAGAAGTGGAGGAGAAAGAAAAGGAGAGAGAAGAAGCGGGTTGTAAACTTATAATTGGGTTAGAAACAAGAACCAAGAAACTTTATGAGAGATACAAGTGAGGTCATGCATGAAGAGTTAACTACTATACGGATGAGCTAAATGGTAGGCTACAAAGATTTTTTAAGCCAACGGTCAGCTGCATTATTAAACTTGCTCTGAACGCTTAGTGATGGATTGAGTGTCGAGTTGAGTTATGCATGCGGTCTGCGGGGAATTTCCTTGGGCAGTGGTTCTAGAACCTGGTTTGATGAAATGACTCCATTCTAGTTTATGATAATGGAATAGCTCTATTTCATATTTGAAAGATAGAATGATTAACTTCTATTTCATGAGTAAAAAGGTTCGATGGTTTTTAGGTAGTGATGAGATTCAACATATTAGAAGAATATTCTCTTTTTATAGTTGTTTTGTTCTGGACATTTATCAATCAAATACTACTAAAGTTAGAATAGAGTTGCTCAGTTCCACCTGACTCTTGAACCAAACACTAGTGTCGCTAATCACTGAGTAGATGAACGGAGTTGACACATACACCTATACATATATACTAGGAGTGACCAAAGTCAAGGTATGTGTGAGACCATCCTTAGGGTTGGTAATGGACTCTAAACTTTGCACTATAAAATTTAAGGATATTTTAAGGATCAGATTGAATTAGGATCAGACTCTATTTCTATTCAATTTTGAACTAAAATTAATTAAGTGCTCAAACAGACGATGAAGCAACATTTGTTAGCGATCCATTAACACCATTATCCAACATACAACTGTTGCTTAGACTACAAGCAAGCAACTAGAATGTGCACCTAGGTGGCCTAAATATCAGACGAGCATTAACAAGAGCAAAGAGAGCATGAGCAATTAATGGGTAAACACAAAGATCATCACAATTGTTAATCGCGAAGCAGATATGCAATATAATTTCAAATGTGAAAGAGGCTAAGTTACCTAGCTAAATTGAGATCATAGTCGTCAACGTAGGAATTTGTTAAAAATTGTTAAAACAAGGGTGACTAGTGTAACATAAATACACAACAACAATAAAATATGATGTCTATGGCATAGGAAATAAAGGAGGTAGAAACGTGCTTCAAGAGCATAATGACATCTGCATAGATGTTTAGACGAGAAGGTGTAACTATGTTAGGTTTTATGTATACCGGTCACTAGAATGACATGTGCAGTGTTTAGATGAGTTGGTGACATTGATCACATGTTGTACGTGTTTGGTTGCCTTTTTCAAAATATTCAAAGGTTCAACAAGCTATGATTTTAGCAATTAGTTTACTACACCTCTCATTTTTGACTTGCCAAACATATGTTTTTTTACAACTTTTGCTTGCTAAACTTTTTGTGGCAAAATTTTGGTTGCAAACTAAGCGGTCACTTCAAGACAAATTAATACATATAGTGTAAATATTGAACAAATCTCCAAGGTTGAGAGTTAGCATTCCTCGTGGCGTGATATATAGTCACCATTCAAGATGAAACGGTGCATCCAAACATGGTACATATTCTGATTTTAAAATAAATTGGGACAATTTGGATATTGATATGAAGTCTAATTCTAAGACGAATTAGAACCCACTAACATATAGCCTGTGCATTTAAGTGCAGCACATCAGTGCTCTATTTTGAAATATAGAACTTAACTCGTAAAAATCAACTATAATAATATCTTATTTTACATTTCCTATAAAAATATAGAGTACCTATGAAGTGACTCAAACTATACTACACCAGCATGAATGCTTTATCCTTATTTTTTACATTATTCTTAATATTTTCTAATAACATTATTTACTTCCTAAAATATAGGATTTAAGGCTTAACTGTTGGAGCGTAATCTATATTTAATGTTGTAAACATTTTAAAGAGCTATTTGCTATTTTTTATTGTTAGCTATGGGCTTGGATCCATAAATCATAAACACATATAATTCGATAAGTTATATACACGAGTGACGAGGTGATATATCAGTAGAAAGCCCAAACTACGAGTGTACGAGTGACAAAATAACAATTTTTTTCGGTGGAACGTGACATTGGGCAAGTCCTTTCCTTCACCGCTACCGAAGTCTACTTCCATTCCTCTCCTTCCTAACCCCGCGTCGCCCACGAGCTCGCCGTGCCGGCAGAGGCGAGGACCTCGCCGAAGCAGAGGCCATGGGGCGACCGCAGCCAGCCAGGGCTGGCGCCATCAACATCGAGGCGTGCGCGCGGCCGATCGCCGTCGACCACCGTATCAGTCTCCCGTACTACTTCCGCATCGCGGGCAGCCTCCTCCGACAGGTCGAAACCCTAACCAGCCCCCGGAGCCCAGCGTGGTGGATTGATCCTTCGTTTCTTGATCCCATCTCTTCTCCCTTGACGTATAGCTGTCTGGTTGTTTAATGGGCGATTGGCCGCAGTTCTCATTGATGGTTTTGCGCGATGCAATTCGACGAATTGGGGATTATTTTTGTTACGTCGTTAATGCGACTGCTAAAGCGTTGAATTAGACATGTGTTCATTTTGGTTCTCCGATGTTGGTCGCAGGCTAATATATATCGGAACGAGAGTAACTTGCTCGACCTGTATGTCATCCTTCTGAGATACTCGAGGTGGGCTGGGCATTCAGTCACATTCATACTTGCTGTTGGTTATGTGTATTGGTGTTATAGTTGACATCTGACTGGATGCAGCTTGCTGTGCGAGACGATTCCGAAGCATCGTGATTACCATGCCTTCAAGTTAAGAGAAAAGGCATTTTTTGATGTAATTTCTCTCAGCTCAACTTTGGAGATTATCTTTATTGTTCAAAGTTGGTGAAGTATACAATTTTGCATGATTGAATATCACACATCTCTAGCCGTATATCTCTACTCTATAAAGCATCACTTTCCACCGTCGTCGTGAATCACCACTTTCTCACCTCTTCTCTTCCATTCACCTCTACCTGCTCGGTGCTCACCCACATTTGGTAAAAAAACTAAAATTGTGCACAAATGAGGATTCAAACTGTAATAGTTGGCTCCAAACACACATTCACACCCACCTAGCCAACGGAACACATATGTCTTTGTGTTTTATACTCTAGACTCAAGGATAAATGAAAACCGTTGCGCGGTCACTTTGCTAGTATACTTTTGAGCAACAGTCTCTTCTGAAGTTCTGATCCCAGATGTTGGGCACGTAGACATGGAACATCTTGCAAACATCGATGTTCTTTTGCCTTCTCCAATTCATCTCTGAATTCCTTGTGGCTGATCTTGTATGATTTTCCCTAGATGTTTATCTAAAAATGAATGTTCTTTTGTTGTAGAAACTTATTGATATTATCAAAGAGCTTGAGACATTGAAGCCAGTTGTGCAGCGGCAGGTTGTTGAGCATAACAGAGGAAGTACTGTGGAATTTAATACTAATAGTCTAAATGGAAACTACGGTACAACTCGTAGGATAGAGCAGTGTACTCCAAGCTCTTATACTCCACAGGTATGCACTGCATCCCAGCCCGTAATATTGTGAAGCATTCTGGGAAGAAGAGACAGAGAATATGTACTTCTAGATTTTCATGTGCTTTGCTTATGTTATAATTCCTTATTCTTTTTGTTCTTTAGACATTTGTAGGCAGCAGTAATGGAGCATTGCAAAAACCCTTCCATGCTGGGAGACAAGTGGCATCATTATCAAGTGTACAGAAACAGTATGCATACCTTCTGGTCATTTTTATGTCTATGATATGTTATTGTTTCACTTTGCTTAGCTATAGTGAGGACATTTGGTTATTTTCTTAGCTAACACTTAACAGTTAGCCAGCACTTACATAAAGGGAAGATTGGCTGACATGTTAGATAACAAACTACTCCATCCAGTTCTATGCTTGTTGTTTTGGACAGGGACACGGCCTTCCGAACGTAGCTTTGACTATGATTTTCTATCATATTATATACCAAAAAATCAGCAAATATATAATTTTACCAAAGGGCCTTTTAAGGCTAAATGACTAATCTATACATATTACATGATGTCTTCAAACTAAATATTTTAAAAGTTAGTGATAGTCAATCAAAGTTATAAAAAATTGGCCTCAAACTTGTCCAAGACAGCAAGAATTATGGAACTATAGGGAGTATAATGTAGTAGCTTGACAATTGCTAAGCAAAACCGTTGGTTTCTAGAGAGCATATGATCCTGGGTGTGTTTGAGAAAGAAAAGTTAATTATTAGTGCTGCTTGCAAGAAACAGAACATAGATTTTTAAAATATTTTGTTTTCGATGTGATGTGCGGGCGCACATACGCCAGGCGCGCGCGTGATGTGCGCAGGGGAACAGAGCGCGCAGCCAGGACACAGGAAGGGAAGGCAAGTGGCTAGAAGGAAAGTTAGCCACCTAATCAATTGTTTCCTGTGTTAGTTATTTCCTTATTAGTCGTTTCCTTGTTAGTTATTTCCTTGTGAGTTATTTCCTTGTGAGTTGTTTCCTTGTTAGTTATTTCCTTACTAGTTGTTTCCTTGTTAGTTATTTCCTTATAGCTGCCCCCTCTGTGGCTATATAAGCATGTACGAGACATCATTTGGGATAAGCAATAATTCAGTCCTAATCTCCCTCTCTTCTCTACAAACCGACGACTGAGGGGTATAACCTCGCCGGCGTGACGGACAGCGGCTACGAGTTACGTAGCCGGGGTCCGGCCAGTCGGGGATTTGGCGTCCTTGACAACCTGGTATCACGGTCTCGTCGATCCTCACCCACCCGCTCCAACCACGCCCAGCAGCCGCCAACGCCACCACCTTTCCCAGCCTCCACCACAGCCATGGCCGAGCCCACCATTGCCGACGTCCTCGCTGAGTTGCGGGCACTCCGCACGGACGTCAACACGCTGCAGTTCGACATGGCGGCCATGAAGGACAAGTCTGCGTCGGCCTCGGACAACGGGGGCCACGGTCGGCGACCCGAGGGGCAGCGCGACCACGATCCGTACCTCCAACACCGCAAGTGGGACTTCCCCCGCTTCGACGGCTCCGTCGATCCGATGCTGTTCATCAACAAATGTGAGTCATACTTCCGGCATCACCGCACCTTGGGGGAGGAACGTGTTCGGATGGCATCATACCATCTGGACGACGTCGCGCAGCTGTGGTACAACCAGCTTGAAGAAGATGATGGTGCCCCGTCATGGGGTCGATTCAAAGACTTCCTGAATGAGAGGTTCGGACCTCCACTCCGTTCCGCGCCATTGTTCGAACTTTCGAAATGCCGGCGCACCGGATCTGTGGAGGAGTACTCTAATCGTTTCCAGACGCTCCTGCCCCGTGCCGGTCGGCTGGACGAAGCTCAACGAGTGCAACTCTTCACCGGAGGCCTCCTCCCGCCTCTCAGTCATGCGGTGCGCATCCATAATCCGACCACGCTCGCCGCTGCGATGAGCCTGGCGCGGCAAGTGGAGCTCATGGAGCTCGAGCGACCGCTGGTACGACAGGGAGCGCGCGGTCTACTTCCGCCACCGCCGCCTCGAACCGCTCCGGCCGCGCCACCCCAGCAGCTGGCTCTTCCAAACCTGCCGGCGGGTAACGACCAGGGACGACGCGAGGGCAACCAGCGGCGCCTCTCTACGGCGGAGCAGGCGGAACGACGTCGCCTTGGCCTTTGTTTTAACTGTGACGAAAAGTATTCTCGTGGCCATAACAGGTTTTGCAAGCGGATTTTCTTCGTGGACGGGGTGGAGATTGATGACACCGAACCCGTCACCGACGACGGGGACAGGGACGCCCCCTGCTTCTCGCTGCAGGCGGTGGCTGGGGTGTCCATGACGGACACCACGCAACTCGCGGTCACACTAGGGGCCGCTCAGCTCGTAGCCCTCCTCGACTCCGGCAGCACCCACAATTTCATCTCCGAAGAAGCCGCTCGGCGAACGGGTCTTCCGCTCCAACAACGTCCCCGCCTAACGGCCATGGTGGCTAATGGTGAGAAGATCACCTGCGCCGGCATCATCCGCAAAGCCCCACTAATCATCGCTGGTGCTGCGTTCCCGACGGAGCTGTTCGTCATGCCCTTGGCCGGGTACGACATCGTCCTCGGCACCAAATGGCTCGGCGCGTTGGGACCCATTGTCTGGGACCTGGCCAACAGGCGCATGTCCTTCCAGCGAGGGGGCCACACCATCTCATGGGCGGGCCTATCCACGACGTCGGGCCCGGCGGTGTGCGCCTTGTCCGCTGAAGAATCGCTCTTGGATGCTCTCCTTGGAGCGTTTGCAAGGGTCTTCGCCACTCCAACGGGACTGCCCCCCAAGCGCGCACATGATCACCGCATCCTGTTGAAGCCCGATGCACAGCCGGTCGCCGTGCGCCCCTATCGGTACCCAGCTGCCCACAAAGATGAGTTGGAGCGGCAGTGTGCAGCCATGATGGAACAAGGGATCGTCCGACGCAGCGACTCCCCGTTTTCGTCGCCGGTCCTCCTTGTCAAGAAGGCCGATGGATCCTGGCGCTTCTGCGTCGACTACCGGGCCCTGAACGCCATGACGGTCAAGGACGCCTTCCCGATCCCGGTGGTGGATGAGCTATTGGATGAGCTCAACGACGCCAAATTTTTCTCCAAGCTCGACCTACGGTCGGGATACCACCAGGTCCGCATGCGACCCGAGGACATCCACAAGACGGCGTTCCGCACACATGACGGCCTATATGAGTTCCTGGTCATGGCGTTCGGACTCTGCAACGCGCCGGCCACATTCCAAGCCCTCATGAACGACGTCCTGAGGCCGTTCCTCCGTCGCTTCGTCCTCGTATTTTTTGACGATATTTTGATCTACAGCAGGACTTGGGCAGATCACCTCCGGCACCTGCGTGCTGTCCTGGAAGAACTGCGCCGTCACCAGCTCTTCGTCAAGCGCACCAAATGTTCCTTCGGGGTCTCCGCCGTCGCCTACCTTGGCCACGTTATCTCTGCGGCGGGCGTCGCCATGGATCCCGTCAAGGTGCAAGCCATCCATGATTGGCCGACGCCACGATCCGCCCGTGCCGTCCGTGGCTTCCTCGGCCTCGCGGGGTACTACCGCAAGTTCGTACATAACTATGGCACGGTGGCCGCGCCCCTGACGGCGTTGCTCAAGAAGGACGGTTTCACTTGGGATGATGCAGCGGCCACGGCGTTCTCCGCGCTCAAGGCGGCGGTCACTTCGGCACCAGTCCTCGCCATGCCCGACTTCGCCAAGCTGTTCGTCGTCGAATGTGACGCGTCAACCATCGGCTTTGGGGCGGTCCTAGTCCAGGAGGGACACCCGGTGGCATACTTCAGCCGGCCAGTAGCGCCGCGCCACCGCGCGCTGGCCGCCTACGAGCGAGAGCTCATTGGCATGGTCCAGGCGGTTCGGCATTGGAGGCCATACCTATGGGGGCGCCGCTTCCTCGTCAAGACGGACCACTACAGCTTGAAATACCTCCTCGACCAGCGCCTCGCCACGATTCCGCAGCACCACTGGGTCGGCAAGCTCTTGGGCTTCGATTTCACAGTGGAGTACCGCTCCAGGGCCACGAATACTGTCGTCGACGCCCTATCCCGCCGCGACAACGAGGAAGGAGAGCTGCTGGCCATCTCAGCGCCCCGGTTCGACTTCATCGAGCGCCTCCGCCATGCCCAGGCTACCGACCCGACGCTGGTAGCCGTCCACGATGAGCTCCGGGCGGGGACCCGCACGGCGCCGTGGACCATCACCGACGGCATGGTCGCCCTGGAGGGGCGCCTCTACATCCCGCCAGCATCGCCACTACTTCAGGAAATCCTGGCCGCGGTCCACGACGACGGCCATGAAGGCGTTCATCGCACGCTGCACCGCCTGCGGCGTGATTTTCATTTCCCCAACATGCGTCGTGTGGTGCAGGACTTTGTGAAGGCGTGCGCCACATGTCAGAGGTACAAGACTGACCACCTGAGGCCGGCCGGGCTGCTCCAGCCACTGCCCATTCCGTCCAGCGTGTGGGCCGACATCGGCATCGATTTCATTGAAGCACTCCCCCGGGTGCAGGGCAAGACAGTAATCCTCTCCGTCGTCGACCGCTTCAGCAAGTACTGCCACTTCATCCCGTTAGCACACCCCTACACCGCCGAGTCTGTCGCCCAAGCATTCTTCAGCGACATCGTCCGCCTTCATGGTGTGCCGCAATCTATCGTCTCGGACCGCGACCCGGTGTTCACGTTGACATTCTGGACCGAGCTCATGCGGCTCACTGGCACCAAGCTCTTCATGTCGTCGGCTTTTCACCCGCAAACGGATGGACAGACGGAGGCCGCCAACAGGGTAATCGTCATGTACCTCCGTTGTTTCACAGGCGATCGTCCTCGGCAGTGGCTTCGCTGGCTTCCGTGGGCCGAATACACCTACAACACGGCTTTCCAATCGTCGCTCCGGGAGACGCCGTTCCGCGTGGTCTATGGCCGCGACCCGCCCTCCATCCGCTCTTATGAGCCTGGTGAGACGCGTGTGGCAGCTGTTGCACTGGAGATGGAGGACCGCACGGCTTTTCTCGCCGACGTCCGCTACCCGCCTCGAACAGGCCCAAGCGGTCCAAAAGCGTGTCTATGATCAACACCATCGTCCGGTGGAGTACCAAGTTGGGGACTGGGCACTACTACGACTCCGGCAACGCCCGGCAGCATCACTACCACGGACCTCCACCGGCAAGCTCAAGCCACGGTTCGTTGGACCGTATCGCGTCCTGGAGATCATCAACGCCGTGGCTGTCCGGCTCGAGCTTCCGCCAGGGGCCCGCCTCCATGATGTGTTCCATGTTGGAGTGCTCAAGAAGTTCGTCGGCACACCACCAGCAACACCCCCGGCATTACCCCCCACGCACAACGGCGCTGTGGTGCCCGTGCCAGCAGGGGTCACAGCCGGGCGCCTGGCTCGTGGGATTCGCCAGCTATTGGTCCAGTGGCAAGGTGAGCCAGCTGCGTCAGCAAGCTGGGAGGACTACGACGACTTTCACGCTCGCTTCCCTGATTTCCAGCTCGAGGACGAGCTGGTCTTCGACGGCGGGAGAGATGTGATGTGCGGGCGCACATACGCCAGGCGCGCGCGTGATGTGCGCAGGGGAACAGAGCGCGCAGCCAGGACACAGGAAGGGAAGGCAAGTGGCTAGAAGGAAAGTTAGCCACCTAATCAATTGTTTCCTGTGTTAGTTATTTCCTTATTAGTCGTTTCCTTGTTAGTTATTTCCTTGTGAGTTATGTCCTTGTGAGTTGTTTCCTTGTTAGTTATTTCCTTACTAGTTGTTTCCTTGTTAGTTATTTCTAGAGATGGCAACGGGTACAAATCCGCTGGGTTTTGCCGTCCCAAACCCGTACCCGTGAAAAATATCTATGCCCATTAAAAAACCCGTACCCATGACGGGTTTGAGATTTTGCCCAAACCCGTACCCATCGGGTTAGCGGGTACCCATGGGTTACCCGCGGGTTTCATCTCCAATATACTTTTTCTTCTCACAATCAATAAGTATTATAATGATTAATGATATCATGATCCAAAAGTTGTGTAATGAACAACGAGTTCATGATTTGATATAAAAATTATTAGTAGAGAGAATGAAATACAAATAATAAGTTGTATGATTAAGTGACTTTGCACCAGGTTATCCATCCACCACATATATAACACTAGTAAAAACTATAATAGCAAGCAAGCAACACTCTCACCGACTACTGATGCATTCACCAATTGATAAAAAATATGAAATAAATAAGGAATAACAAGTTTGTTGTTTGTTTATAAAATAAAATGACAATATGCACTAGGTTTGGTCGGGTTTAAAAAACCCACGGGTTCACGGGTTTGGGTACTATAGGATCAAACCCGTACCCATAAACCCACCGGGTATAGATTTATGCCCATTAACAAACCCACGGGTATGAAAATTGACCCAAACCCGTACCCTAATGGGGTAAAAACCCATTGGGTTTCGGGTTTCGGGTACCCATTGCCATCTCTAGTTATTTCCTTATAGCTGCCCCCTCTGTGGCTATATAAGCATGTACGAGACATCATTTGGGATAAGCAATAATTCAGTCCTAATCTCCCTCTCTTCTCTACAAACCGACGACTGAGGGGTATAACCTCGCCGGCGTGACGGACAGCGGCTACGAGTTACGTAGCCGGGGTCCGGCCAGTCGGGGATTTGGCGTCCTTGACACCTTCGTTGTAAACAAACATGGTTATAGTTCATGGCTCAGAATCTTTACTAGATGGCTTGGGTTACTAGTTCATGGATCTAGCTCTAGTTGAGCAGTTCATTTTTGAAGAATAAATTAATGTTGTTTCTCTTTATCCTATCAGACTATCAGTTAGTATTACTTTTATCGATATGTTCTGATTTTCCTACAATTAGATAAATGAATTTCAACCTCCTAGAATAACACTGCATCTAGGATTTTCCGTTTATTGGTCATTCCAAATGCTTTATATTTGTAAATTAAAAAACAACATTATTGCATGAGGAAGGTCAGGAGGTTTACAAAATTATTGTTGTTGCAAGAGGTCAATGACTTATGTAGTTATGTGCTTTGTCAGAATCATAGTTA
Source organism: Zea mays (assembly GCF_902167145.1). Classification (NCBI taxonomy): domain Eukaryota; kingdom Viridiplantae; phylum Streptophyta; class Magnoliopsida; order Poales; family Poaceae; genus Zea; species Zea mays. The sequence goes on from NC_050098.1 coordinate 64,555,342, forward strand.
GACTATTCCTTCTAATTCCTTTCATCTGAATTTTATTTTCTTCTCTAGACAGTTTATATTGTCCAGTGCTTTAGATAAAATATGGCCTATCCTTTTCCTGATGTATCAGTAGCCATTTGTGTTAGATAGTTGTGTCTTTGATCTTTTTTATTTTCTTTTGGTACTTTTGAGCAATAAACGTTGTCATCGGTTATCTAAACTATGCAGATTTATGAATCTACCATATCCAAAAGAAGAAACACTAGCTAGACACTCCATATTAGGACCTAATGGTCTTAATGGCCGGTGGAATGGGCCTGTTACTGGAATCAAGGTATAGTTATTTTCCTTCATTGTTTAACGTTTATTGAGAATTTGATCACATACAAGCATTATATCATACATTTACCTACTGCTCATTACAGGTTCAATATCCAAGCAATTTTGAATTAACACAAAATGGTATAACAAGGTGATAGTTCATTACCTCTGATAGTTTTAGCAGAAGTATACTTTCTCCATTATTCTCACTTCTGTTACGTACAGTGTGTAATTCCTTTCTACCTCCACTCCGTTATGCCCCTAACTAGGATACGCACTGTTTCATGTGAAATTCTTTCATTCTAAATCCTGCTGTAGAGGATTAAAATTTATACCGTCTCAGCATGCATCAGGTTACTAGAAAAGCAAAATAATCCAAGGTTGTAAAAAATAGCAAAGGGTAGTTTTATTTAAAATTAATTGATTTGGAGACATTCTACTGTTCTATTTTTCAAAATGCAGATCTTGTGATATCCTTGTTTCCTTAATCATGAAATATTATCATTTTTTGGAAGATTTATCTCATGTGTAATTTATATTTGTTTCTTTTTTTAATATTCAATGTTTGGGTTTATATTGGACTTGGGCAATATAAACGCATGTACGTCCTATGCGTTCTTTGATACTTTGAGTACTCACTCTGTTTTTACAAGGTACATGTACATTTGGAGATCCCAATTTTGTTTTAGCAATAATTATCCACAATACATGACAATATTTTCATATGGTTACAATAACTTACTAATGGTAAACATGAGATATTGGCAAGTTGAATAAAGCCTTACCATTTCTTCTTTATGGAGTAATGTTGTAATGAATTTTCTGTTTTACAAATTTTAGCTATTTGTACAAATTTTCACAAATATTTTAAATGTTCTGTACCAACATAAATGCACCTGAACATGAATTGCTCAAGTGGACTCCATCGAATAGAATTTTGATAGAAATATTACATGACCACCCAAGTTAAATAGAAACTTAGCCTTGTGTATGAGGTTTGACTAGAGGAGACATGCATGAAAATGATTGGAGGGACAACAAGATGCAATTAGTCATCTATTTGGAAACTAGTCCATCCTCATAGCTATGCCATTTTGTTTCCTATTGCTTGACATTATTATTTATTAGATGCTTTGATTCTGCAGTTTAGTGCCATCCATCTTGAACCAAGATGATTTGCATGGTTCCAACACTGCACCTGCACCTCCACCTCCAAGTAGCTCCTCAAATGACAATGACAATATGAAATCTGTTCTCTCTCTTGATGATGGTCGATGGTCTGTACCAGCAGAAGAACACACTCCACTTCCTTCTGCTAATTTGGAAGAGGAGTTGTTCCAATTGAATATCAAACAACCTTCTCCTCCACCAGTTCTTGCAGAGGTACAAAGACCAATTTCTCCATCAAGAGTTGCCGATCCAACACCAGGACTTCCGACCTCAGGAACTGCCCGATTTCAGAACTTGCATGTTGTAAGTTTGAAATGCAGCTTTTCCTTTTTGAAATCTTTATATCAGCCATCACATTGCAGTTCATACATACGTATTTCATCTATAACAATTTTGGTTCTTCCATCTATTTTGTTTCTAAGATTTCTAACTCATGTACTTTTTTGACTTACTTTGATTATTTGTTTCATTGTGCATTGTTCTTAGCCGATCAAGTTGATGGAGTGTTTTCTAAGGGTTGCTGAGTCAAACACCAAAAGAAGCTTAGAAACCTGTGGGGTTCTTGCTGGTACCCTGGTATGTATGCATCACTTATAGGTAATAAGAGTGTGGTTTGCTGGATTTCTGACACTAATTGTATTTTTCATGTAGAAAAATAGAACTTTTTATGTGACAACCTTAATTATTCCAAAGCAGAAATCGACATCTGATACGGTAAGATCTTAGTTTTTTACTTCCATTTTATCTTTGCCTTCTGTCATTCCATCTCCATTCTTATTATTGCAAAGTTAACAACGCATGCAATGCTGTACCCCTGTACCTCCATTTAGTACTGAATGACATGACTTTCTTTGTTCAGTGTGAAGCTACAAATGAAGAAGAACTATTTGAAGTTCAGGACACATACTCATTGTTCACTCTTGGTTGGATTCATGTGAGTTCTAACTTGGACACTTTCTTTTGGTTTCTCAAATGAATAAGGTAGATGTACTCTACTCTCTCCGTTCTATAATATAAGGTATCCAAGCATTCAAATTTGTCCCAAATTATAAGGGATTCTAGGTGTACAAACCCTCTAGAAGGCAAATTTCACATGCATACCTACCATGCTACCATCAATAGCACCAATCTAAATATGGTAATCAGGGAGGGTTACATGTGTCATTTGTTTTACCATATAATATGTCCTAATATTTCTTGGATACCTTATATTTGAGGATGGAGTATGGTATATGGATTGCACTTAGGGATGTGAGTCCCACATGTTTTGGGTCATTGGGTTGACCTTAAACTTGTTAAAATGAGCTAGAATTTCATGCACCTAATTAATTTAGGGAGAGAAATGAACTAGGCTAGCTGACCCTCGAAACACCATTGGGTACCCACTTGTGCCCTTAATTGCACTCAGATATTTGTAAAAACGTATTGATGAAGATGCTTGTTTTGAAGCTGCTACTTCTGCCTTGTGCAAAAATGTCTGCTTAAGCATTGCAAGTGCTTTATAAATATGGATATTATGATATGAAAAATATTTAACTTGGATCGACATGTCATGGAATATAGAAGCTTGAGTGTCTGAGAGATTTTTGCCTTGGTCTTCATTTCTGCTACACCAGGCTGGGAGTCTCATTGTGCATGTTGAGTAGTGCAAGGTCCAGCGATTTTGCCTTATCTTACTGGTCGTCTGTAGTACAGAAGAATTGGACCAACATTTAGCATGTTTGGATAGCATTACATGTACTGCACTATTATTTATCATTTAATTTTTACATCATGCACTCGTATGTTTATATTATATGTGCCTGTTGCAATTTTGGTATTAAATATTCTTCCAATCTTTCAGGAGTTGTAAATATCTTTTACATTTCATGTGGTGTTTGATGTTCTGTACCTGCAAAAGTGCAAATAGTCATGGAATTACTTGGAACTGTGGCTGCATTAGTTGACTGATTGCTTTATTCACACTAGAGAAAATATCACATTCTTCGATGTTTTTTTTTCCAGACACATCCAACACAGTCCTGCTTCCTTTCTTCCATTGACGTCCACAATCATTATTCTTATCAGGTAATGCTGGCAGACTGGATCTCACAATATGTTTCTGCTTACTTGATGTTACAGTTCTCTGGTTACATTACTGCAACCAGTCCCTCAGGATTTGATTATATTTGACTTATAAGGCTATCTCCAGCAGCTTACCCATCGGGGACGGGGACGTGGAAGCATTTCCCATCCCCGTTCCCTGTGGGGACCTGTTAAACTTACACGTGACGATGTTTTCATGCAATAGATAATGATAAAAATAAATAATTACCTTGTCAAGAGATTTACATCTGACAATGTGTATAAACAAAAATATTTTGCATTAATAACAAAGAAAGTACGTCCTGATTATAATTTAAGCGGGGATGGAGATCCCCGACGGGCCCCACGTGGAACGGGGATGGGGAAGAAATGTCCCCTGCAACCATTCGTGGGGATCCCCGCAGGGATTTTTTTTTTGTCGCGGGGACAGAGTTGGGGAGCTAAAACCCAACCGAGAATTCCTCGTTGCCATCCCTACTATTACCCATTTCAAACTCTACTATGTAAACAATGCAGTCTACAGTGAAAAATAGTGTTTTGGGTGACCATATGGGTGAATTGCTAGAGACAATCTAACTATTTCTTTTATTGTTTAAATGTGGAAAAACTTACTGGGTTCTAGCCATTGTGAAGATGTTCTCCAATACTAATACAATATCTTAATGCACTTTCATAGTTCCAGAGTGATCAATGGAATAGCTCAATGAGATTTGATTCTACTACTATTCAATATTAGACCGTGTCCAGTAGTGTACCCATAGGTTTACCAGAACACTGTTTTGCACTGTAGACTACACTGTTCGTAAAGTGGAGTTTGAATATAGAGATGGGTAATTTCTTGGAGATAGTCTTATAAGCTCAATGACTGGTCATAGTAGGTTTAATTATGTTTAATCCTATTCTAAAATACTAATCCATACCAAAGATTAGATTAGATTTGGCAAAGTGTTCTCTAGTAATTATTTTTTGGTATGTGCTTATCTTATGTGTGCAATAGTTACCCCCCCCCCCCCCCCCCCCCCCCCCGCGCGAAAAAAGAGGATCATCTTGCTAATTTGGTTAAGATCTACTGGTCTATGAATCGAAAATACTTAGTGTTTTTATTTGATTATGTGGTTTGCTTTTTCTTTGCTGATAGGTCATGCTACCTGAAGCAATTGCAATAGTTATGGCACCTACTGACACAAGGTTATCCATCTATGCTGTTGATATCCATTTTTGCATTTTTTTCAACACTTCTGTTTGACATATGGTATTGTACATCATTTCCTGATACTGATTTTCATGGGTGCCAAATTCTTTAATATCTCATCTTGTTATGACCGGCGTCACCTATAGGCTATAGTCACCAGGGCCACACGGGTAGTTAGTGGCAAAATGTATAGGATTTTCCTCCCTTCTAGGCCTCCTTTGGAATGGAGGATTAGTAAAACATAGGGATGGAAAAAATGTAGGAATAGAGTTGCATGTCACCTTCAATTCCACAGGAAAATTTTCAAGAGGTTGGACCTCATGTTAAAAAACCTCCAAAATCTCACTACAATGCTCAATTCCATAGGAATTTTATAGAATTTATTGCAACTCAATCCTTTGTTCCAAAGGACCACATAGGAAAACTTTCCATAGGGTTTTAATCCTTTAAAATCCCTTCACTTTTCCCTTGTTCCAAAGGAGGCCTAGATATTTTGTACTGTTTGCATGAAAATAGGATCATGGTTGACTCTTGTTAGGAGGTTTTCAAAAAATAAGGATCGCTTGCTTAGTGGTCAAGTAAGCCTCCATATAAAGAGAGATGTATCTAATCACGCAAGTCAATTATCTTGCTTGGTCTTAAGGGCCACCTCCCACGTCTCTCTCTTTCGCTTGCTCCCTATACCCATACAACCTACGCAGTCGCGGTAGTAATTCGTATCCTACGGTATCTATTATCAGTGTTCCAATAACTTGATTAGTAAGGACCGTACATTTTCAGGAAGTGTTACTAGCGTAACTGGTTCAGGTGGGAGGTGTAGTAGTGCATCTGGACCACCTAGGTTTGAGTACTCTCAGACTCATTTATGCTCCTTTTCCTTAATGAAAAAGAGCCTAGTTTCACTAGATTGGGCCTCGTTTGGTTTGCGTAGGACAACATTGCCTTTGCAAGCTTTAAAATATAAATTATGTACGTTGTCAACCTATTTGGTTGTGGTTATTCTTTTATCCATAGGTTTCGCAAATCTTCTCGACCTGGAGTTAACTGGCTTTTGTGTTATTTGGAAGCTTGCTAGTTTGTGTCACCCTTTCTGTACCATCATAACATCAGAAGACATCTGACTGTGATCATGTTTATGTATTTGTTTGACCAGAAAACATGGTATATTTCATCTCACGGATCCAGGTGGCATGGGCGTGATCCATGATTGTCAAGAGAGAGGTTTCCATCCTCACAAGGCACCACTTGATGGGTCGCCAATATATGAGCAGTGCTCCCATGTGTACATGGACACCGATATAAAGTTCGATATGATTGATCTGCGACAAAGATGACGAAGCTCACCTTTGGGTTTATTTTGCAACCTATACTTCTCGCAGTTAAATCAATTGCTGCCTTATTTTTTTCTTAGCTCAAGATTTGTGAATTCTTATGTACGCTGTTGTACATAGCTATTGCGTTGTATAGGGAAAACCATTGAGGTAATAATATCATTGGTAATGCTTCGTTGTAATTCATTCCTTCAACCTCGCAAGGCACGTTTGTGCGGTAAGATGAGGAAGTGGTGTCTGGATTTTATGCCATGCCAAATATTTGACTTAAAAGGGCATCAAATATCACAAATTGTTAAAGGTCTCATTTCTTAGACTATCTTCATTAGACTATCTTCAGTAGACTTCTTATCCCACTCTTTATTTTAAACTTCACTCTGCAAATAGTGTAATCTACAGTACAAATTTTGCACGGCCGTTTATATGACCTGCTAGAGATGGACTTAGAGACTTATGATGCGTTTGGTTTGTTGAGTCATCATTTATTTCATGAGTTGATGTATCATAAGTTTATCCTATAAATCTTGGTCTCATTTGTCATGTATATATTAATTATTAGGTTACGATGAGTGTGGTGGTGATGGATCAACTTATTCTTGCACAAGTTTAGAATCATGAGCAATTTTTTATTACTACCCCAGATCTTGTAATTTCTTCCATAAAGCTGAACTGCATATATCTTATAATTTCTTCCATAAAGCCGCCAGACTGGTCGGCTCTGGACGCTGTCTCAGTACCATTGTTAAATTATTACTAGATGCTAGTTATTGTAAGAATGTGTATAACACATGACATATATGATTGTGTAAAACACTGTTTTGTACTGCATACAACACTGTTTTTAGAGTATAGTTTGAAATAGGTGGAATAAGAAAGCTGTTGGAGATAGCCTAATCCGTATGAGCATACCCACTATATTTGAATAAGACTCCTTATTGATCGTCGCTATGCACGAGCTGTGATAACTCGTACAAGCTTACAAGCTAACCTAATATAGATTAGAATAAGACTTCTTATTGCGCGAGTTCTTCTAATTTATATAGACATAGAACATATGAAGTACGAGACAAGAGGGCGCAAGTATAGTTTTGGAAATAAAAAACTGCAGGACAGTCTGGTAGTTAAGGTGAGGCAATTTTTTTTAAAAAAACTAAAATTTTAGCTCTTCAACATTAGATATATGTTATGAAATACAACAACAATAAAGATTTTTAGTTCCAAGTAAATTTAGATTAGAGTTGAAACCTAACCGCAACCAAAAGTCAAAGTTTGTATACATTGATAGCTGTTTTCGTACAATCCCATTTAAAGGTAAAGCTTTAAACATATCCCACTCTTTCAAGATATAGATTATGAAATACTAAAGATATCCATCGAGATGGTAGAAATTCTCATAAAAAACACCTAAATACCATACTGCCTCAACATTTGTGAAAAGCGTAATGAACAGTTGTGACTTATGACCGCTTATATTGTTCCATTCAAATCCGGAAATGTTGAGAAATCCAGAGAAGTGGGACGAACTATTTGAATTAGAATTCCTAGCTGAAAGATATTTTTCGCATTCATGGGGTAGTTATGGCAGCTAGACCAAAATATTGAAAAGAAAATTTGGCCTTTTAATCTTATTAGATAAGATATAGATACACAATAAATACCAAAGTTTGTGTCGCTACTATGGTGTAGAAAATCACTCCAAGAGTTCGTTTCATCTCTGAATGCATGCATATTATTATATTCAAAATCTTGTTTGGGTGTAGAATTAGTAGTAAGATGTACTTTGGGTAATAAAACAAAAACCAAAAGCTGGAGTAGCTCAGTTGGTTAGAGCGTGTGGCTGTTAACCACAAGGTCGAAGGTTCAAGCCCTTCCTCTAGCGAATTAACTTTTTCACAATTCATTTCTAATTTTTGTTTTAAAAAGTTCTTTTAACAATTTCCTTGTAATTTTTAAAATACAAATTATTCCTTTCACCATGTTCACCTACCTTTCTTTTCCTAAAAAATCAGGCCTTTTTTCTCCTATCCTTTTTACTATTTTTCTCTATCTTTATTTTTTTGTTTGCCCTATCTTTTTTATTATGTTCCCCTTTAGGTTTGTTCTCGTTCTGACATTTTTTTCTCCCTCCTTTCTTTCTTCCGCTTTTTGCCTCGCTTTGTCCAGTCTTCTCTTTTCGTCCTTATCTTTCTTTTCAAAATATATTTTAAGCTTAAATTTTCTGGTCTTTCCTACGTTTTATGTTTAGTATTTTTCTTTTCTCCTTTTTTACCTCTCATTTTAAGTAAATTTATAGTTTATCTTTCTGTTTTTCTTTTTAGTATTTTTTCTTTTTATCTGTCTTCTTTTAACACTCTCTCTCTTTTTCATCTTTCTTATTTTATTTGTCCTGTCTTTTTCTTTCACCATTCTCCCCTCCTTTTTGTTTGTCCTACTCATATCTGTTCTTTTTAGATTTTTTTTCTCTCTTTCTCCATTTTAAATTCACAATTTTATCCGGTCACAGCTTATTCAATTGCCTCCGAGTTATAATCCAAGTGAACTTGCCGTCGTCCACCACACATGTCAACCCGTGACGCTCCCCGTATTAGTTTTCCTGTATTCGAGTCCGGATCTTGTCTCGTGCCAGCACTATCAACATACACATGATTTCTTAAAAAAGTAGCCACTTTAGAAACTAAAAATCTAAACCGAAAGAGCCAAATGTAACAAAAAGACCATTTTAACTACTTTTAGGTTCTAAGTTATTCAACTTCTAAACCAATGACAGTTTGGCTATGAGATCTAAAGACCAAAGGTAGATCTTAGAGTACAGAGTAACTTTGCTTTTAGGGGATGGATTAAAGTTGATAAATCACCTCAGGAAAATAATCACATTCCAAACCCTCATTGGGGACCCAAAAGTGAAATTCAAAATCTAATGAGAATTTTCCAAAAGTCTAAATACCAAAGTTGTATAGTTTTTAAAACTAAGCAACTTTCGTGTTTGGAGATTTTCAAGTTTTGTGGAGAAATTCAAAGTAATTTGTGAAATTCAGTTTTGGTCCAATTCCTTAGATTTCTGAAAATAGTGACATTGAGCTGAGTTTGGACCTCTGTAACTTTTAATCCATGAGCGTTTGGAAAATGATCACTATATAAAAGTTAAATAACTATAGTAGGTGAAAAACACTTGTTAAGCATTATGTCCCTAAAATCATTTGAAACTTGGAGAAAATGTTGCCCAAAGTTGTGCTGTCAGACTTTAGTTTTCTGAAACTTGGTTTTGAGAACTGAAACACCTTTTTGGTGTTCTTGTGATTAACTTTGGAGCTTATTTGTGCTTAATCCATGGAGGTATGGGCTATAGTTTGTATAGAAAAGTTGAAGACCATAGAATGTTGAACAAGTCTCTTTTAGTGAGGTTGGCTTGGTACTGTATGAAATCGGGAGTAAATCGTGCTCAAAGTTTCTCTGTCAGTCGGAGTTTAGTAACTCAAGATGTTTTCGGGGGAGGGGTGGAGCTCGCCGCCAGTGAGCTTTTGCGCTGTGATTCGGGCAGGGCTGTAACATGTGTGCAACAGACATCTCCTCGCCATGCTCGTGGATACGGTCGCCCCCGTGGAGCTTGCCGCGCCGCCACGCAGCTGCCTGCTTCAGCACTGCTGCGCTGTTGCTCACTGGCGCCGCTTTTCCCCAGCTGTCCACACAGTAGCCCGCCTGCTTGCTTGCTCTCGGTGAGGTGTCGATGCCCGGTGATGCTCTTGCCATGTTGCTGGCTAGTGAACACCGCATCCACTATTGCGGAGCTTCTCCGTTCGCCGCGAAGTCACACCACACCGTGCACAGTCAAATTGGACACCGTGGTCGCATCCCTCTATAAATTGAGTGTTCCACCCTTTGTGCCTCTCTTTTGCACACCCGAGCAACCTCTCCATTGACCCGCCCGTCCAATGTACCCACCAGTTCATCGGAATCCCATGAAAGCGGTCTCCAGCGCTGCCGTGCTCCGCCTCACCATGGCCAGACCACTTCGGCTCATAATGTTCTTGTTTGTTCCTCGTTTTAGCTTCCCTGTGCTCCCCTGTTCTGTTCTCTTCGGTTAAAATCTACCGTAGCTGATAATCAAGAACATCGTCTCACCGCTTGAGTTCACTGCTGCAGATCGCCGCCATGATGACCGACCTAACTACCGTCTTCCCAGCTTAACTATACCTTGTTTCTGAACCCTGATGAGCTAGTGAATCCCGCGGTACCCTCGAATTGAGCTCTACAATGCTGTAGTCTTCGGTTAGGAATGTTGTAGCCGTTTGTCCCCATCGCCCGCTAGTGTGCGTGAGCAACGTTCTGGGCTACATGCTATAGGTTAGTGTTCTATTGGAAAAAATGACAATGAGTTCCTTGGGACTCGGCAGTCCCTATTAAGTTATCTAATGTACTTGCACAATCATCTGAGACTATTGTAGTGAAGATTGGTGCAAGTAGGCCCGATAATTTGGTTGGGCTGTGACAGCTGGCATCAGAGCATAACCCATTATTATGGACATTAGAGTAATCATTTGAAAACTCTAAAATAATTTTGGGTCCAAATGATTTTAGTAAAATATAAAGTAGTTCTATATTTGACTTTATAATCAAAGGCATGATAGTAAAGTGCAAATAGTAAGGTGTTATTAAGCTCAGGCTACTAGGTGGTTTAGTTTAAGACACTAACCACTAACCCATAATCTGGGATATTGCATACATGTGTAATGTTATTTTTGGGTCATTCAGTCTTGAATGGAATGATGCTTAGGTAAGGTGAAATTTGAGAGCATGACCGAACAAATGTTGGTGTAGAGGAGAGGTAGATGGGGCACTTGACCATACACATGTTACACATATGTATATATGAGAGTAGCTAATTATAAAGTATTTAAATTTCTAGGGATTCAGTACCCCATGCGTGTGTATGGGTATACATGCATGGGTGTTGGTCATTTGATTTCAATTCCCTGAAGGAATTGAACATCAATGCAACACAAGTTAAGTTTTTTAACCTTCGTCCTTGATTCGAAGTGTTAACACTTAGGACAAAGATCTTTAAATGGAAATGTTAATAAAACAATATATAATAAAATGACAATACACAAAGAAGTGTGGAACTCATCTCATATGCTTTAGCATTTTTTATTCCATCTTTCTTTGTACCAAATAAATTTACAAACATACTTTTAGCTCCTACGCACAAGGTGGCACGAATGTTCTTCGAAGGCTAAGCAACACGAAGCTAAGGCCCACATAAAGGTGAATTTATACATGACATTGTTCATCTATTTATAGGGAAGACGAACAACCTCGTACAAAATTACATTCATGCCCTCAAGGTTTTGCATACATGATTTACAAATGACCTTGGGACATCATTGTCCTTTTTTTTCTTTTTTCTTGCCACATAAGACTTTATTTTCTTCCTCTTCGTCCCGTCTGAAGCTTGCCTTTCGCTGAAGATCAATGAACTTCACCTTGTGTCTTTGCTTTGCGCTCCTGCAGACATAGCCTCTATTTCCGAAGTCTAGCTTCGTCTATCCTTTGTATATCTGGAAGCATACTTGTTTATTTCAAAGTACGGGTTATCTGAGGATCTTCAGCAAAGGTAGGCCCTCAACAGTAGCCCCTTGCAGGATGAGTTCATTTGTTCATAACGAGCTTAGATTGCAAATAACAAAATTGGGAGGCCTTGCGCCGAAGGTCCGAAAACACCTTTCCAAAGCTCGTTATGAATTGTCAGCTTGAGACCACTCTGACTGGTGGGGTCCAATGTTCAATGAGTTCAATGGTTAAATTTTGAAAGTTTGCCCATATAAAAGGAATGGTGCCCAACAGCATTGACTCAACATTTGTTGCTTACACTCGCTGCTAGAGCCTGTTCTGCCTTCGAAGCAGCTTCGAATGCTTTCACTGTCTTCGAACTAGGCTTAGCTAGTTGCAAAGCACACACTTTTTTTTGTTAGAGATGGATAGGGAGCAATCTATCTCAGAGGTGCTCTTAGCACCTTTGTTGGATGCGCCAGAGGCAAGACTTGATGATCTGATTGAGGCAACAGAGGCCACCACCTGCCAGACCGAAGATGCTACTGTGGATCCTTCTGAGGACAACAAAGATATTTATATTGAAGAAGATAACACCATCATTCATCCAACAAAGTCGAGCCATGTGGACTTTGGTAAATCAAAGACCAAAGAGGGGCACATTGAGGTACTTAATCGATTTGGTTATATTGACTGGGTCCGACTAGGAGGGGATGATTTATTGCCGAAGTCAAAGGAATATGAAGTTGTTGTCTTCTAAGGGTTCCTAAGAGCTAGGCTTAGATTTCCATTGCATAAGGCAGTAGTTGCTATTCTGAAGAGATTTAACATATACCTTCATCAACTTACACCAAACTTCATAGTGCACTTAGGAATTTTCATTTGGGCCGTGTGATGCCAAGGCGTTGAGATCGATGCCAAAGCCCTTTGCGAGACCTTTTGCTAGATACATGAATTACACTTTCATATGAAGGCAACTAGAGGCCTTCACGACAACTTTGGTTGTTATAACTTTTCCTATCGGAGTGGTGCTATGTTTCCGGCTCTTGCGTATCGAAGCAAGTGACCAAATGAGTGGATGAAGGAGTGGTTTTACATGAAGAATGACTTGAAGGAGCGACCAGATATAACATGAATCATTCAGAGTCATGTTCACGCATGCTTTGGCTATAAAAACCAACTTGTTGCATCAACTTCGAAGCTTAATCCGCTATGATTGCTTTCAATTCCGTTTGCATATATATTAGGACATGAGATCTTGTTCAAGAATTTTATGCGTTTAAAATATAGCCACTAAGGGTCGAGTGGGAGATGTCGAAGATGTATGAGAAAGATATTTCGGATGCGGAGCCTGGACTAGTTAGACTTCATTATAAGTATAAGTTCAAAGAGGAGTTTGGGGAACCTTGTGATGAATGGTTAGATTCTATTGAGGGAAAATGCAATGAAGTTCTTGGAAATTGTAGCAAGCCAGAGGCCGAAGTTATGTACCGGGCTTTTGCAGCACGAAAAATATGTTGACTAAACCACATTTTTTATGCTATTGGTTTTTCTATCCCGATTACTCTGACATGGTTCAAGATTCAAAGAAGAGGAAGAAGAGAAAGGTGACGACGAAGCAAAGTAAGGCCCCGAAGATACGGTCTAGAGCTACACCTTCTCAGGCTTCTAAAGAAATTTTGCTAGTAAGATAAGTTTTTGAAGTCTTGTTTGCTTAGGTTATACATTGCTTGACTTAGCTGTCTTTGAATTTCTACAGGATGCGCCCAAAGTTGCGACACTGTCCACCATGGAGGAGACTTCTTTGATTTTTGCATCTTCAGAGACTCAGAAAGCAAGAGTCGAAGAAGTTATTATTTCGAAGGTTCAAGGGGTTGCCGCTCTGGCCTCTCTTTCGAAGAGTGAGGAAGAAGAAGATGAGGAGCACATAGCTCCGGTAATGAGCTCATTCTTTCTGATTTTGACGAAGATGAGGATGACAAGGAAGAAGACACTGCAACAACTGCTCTAGCAATGAAGGATGCTGTGCTGCCTACTACAATTGAAGGGAGGCCAATGAGCCTGAAGGTTGAATTAAAGCTTCCAATGACAACTCCTTCGGCAATGATAAAGGTCGAGGAGTAAACTGGTTCTACTAAGCCTATTATGGTAGAAGATAAGGGCAAGGGGCCTACAAAGATTGAAGAGGGTAAGAAGGCCATTGAGGATGAGACGCCACTTGGTGAAGGGCCCTTCGATCAAGAGATTGGGTGCCGGAAATACAGAGTTCACCATGCAACTAGGAAGGTTTTGGGTGTGAAGCAGCTAGCCGAAGCCATTGGCTATGCTGAACAACTTGGATAACCTTTGGGGTCCACCATCTTCGGAGGAGGGCCAAACGATTATCTATATTGATGCCCAGATAATCTGGAGACAGAAGTTTGCCACCATATGGTGGACAATATTGGTTTTCCGAAGTTAGAGGCCATGCTTTCAATCATGTCGTTCGAATATTTTTTGGACTACCTTGCTTATACCCATCTAATGGTAACTTCTATTGATTTTGCTTCTAAGCTTCGAATTAGATTGTTACAAAACTTATTTAATTTCTTGATTTCTCATAGGGCTTGTTCTTGAGCAAAGCTCTAAAGAACAAGAGAAATGTCTAGGGCAAAGCTACCCAAAAAGAGATAGTTAAACTCAGGCTCAAAGTATCCAGGCTTCGGTTCGACTGCAGAGAGAAGGAGAAATCCTTTAAGATTCTAGCAAAATATTTTATTGAAAGTTGAACTGAAGCTCAGACTATGTCTGAAGAGAAAAGCAAGCTCAAAGAAACAATGGGGAATAAAGTGTTATAGCTCGAAGATTCAAATGCTGAAAAAGAAAAGGGTATTACGTCGCTCGAAGCTGAACTGAAGCGAGCAAAAGAGGAATACGAAGTTGAAATTGACAAGATAAGGCACGCATTTGCTGAGGTGAATAAATCAGAGCTCTGCATTCCCTTAGGAATGACTTTGGAGCTTTTCACCTTTACTTACGTGAATAAATCAGAGCTCTGTATTCCCTTAGGAACAACTTTAGAGCTTTTTAATCTTTACTTAGATGAATAAATCAGAGCTCCGCATTCCCTTAGGAATGACTTCAGAGCTTTTTCACCGTTACTTAGGTGAATAAATTGGAGCTCTGCATTCCCTTCTTTGCGGAAGTCATTGTTATCCCTTCTTTATTCATCCATCTTCTCTAACAACTTCTCTAAGAGTGTGGAGGCTTCCTTGCAAAGTATTGGGTTGCTGGTCCTGGTCTGAGCCCCTTGACCACGGTTGTGACGGAACCTCCCAAGGTATTAGGTCCACCTAAAGTTGTCCTTTTCCTAAGAACCTTGGACAACCCTGTAGATGCACTTAATCACTCGACAACTTCGGTAACTGTATCCTCATCATTTCGCCCAAGAGCGCTTCACCCATCACACATATATTATATCACATCGGAGGAAAGAATAAGCGGAAGCAAATTACAATAACTTAATTTACATTCATCCAATATATAGAGAGAGTATTATTATTATTATTACAATACTAGGGTACTATGAGTGCATAAAGTATTATTATTACAGACCTGGGAGGCAAAACACCCTCCCCCGCAAAACATTATTGTTTTTAAAGTGGGAGGCCAACATCCTCCAACGACTTCACTACTGGGGCTCTTCCTTAGGTACCACCTTTGAACAAAAACAACAAAAGTCTGCTATTTCCTTACCTACAACAACATGGGTTCGAAAACCCTGAGTACGGAGTGTACTTTCGCAAGTCTTACCCGCCAAAAGAAAAGACTCTCAAAGATATGCTTGCTTGAGGGAGTCAAGGTAAGGCTATTCAAGATTCAAAGACTCTGTTTGCAGAAATGCTTACTAACAGTGGATCCTTCAAAATCCAGTTTTATTATCAGTTTAAGTCATTACCTGAATCTATAGTTCTTTCTACCCTAGTTCAAGCACTTGGCCTACACTAGCCATCTTTTATCATCCCTTTTTACTTTACTAGATTGCTACGTGTAAGTCAGTGACCAAGTCTTCATGTCCGAGAAGTAACGACGATCCGAATCGATTAATACTCAGCTGAGGTTCTCCAATCACACGACATATGTAGCACTTAACCCTTGCATATGTCAACTCGCCACCGGGTTTCTCAAGACCAGATCGGGTTCACGCCAACCGAGAGCACAGATACACCATGAAAGGGAAATAAGGTCAAACCTTTTCCTAAATGATTTTGGTGGTTGAAATGCCCAACACAAATAACTGGACTAACTAGTTTGCTCTAGATTATATGTTCTACAGGTGCCAAAGTTTCAGCACAAAGCAATAAAAAGATTGAAGTTAGGGTTCAAAAGAAAGGAGCAAAAGAAATCGAAGAGAACCCTGGTCTGGCGCACCAGACTGTCCGGTGCACCAGGGTGGATCGACTTCAAAATCTTCACCTTCGGGTTTCTGAGGCCGCGCTCCGCTATAATTCACCGGACTGTCCGGTGGGTCACCGGACTGTGCGGTGTGCCAGCGGAGCAACGACTCGCCAGCGCAACGGTCGACTGACAACTGAACAGTGCGCGGACAGTTCGCGCAGAGTCAGAGCAGCGCCAGAAGGCGCACCGGACAGTGAACAGTGACTGTCCGGTGCGGCACCGGACTATCCGGTGGCCCAGGCTGTCAGAGCTCCAACGGTCGAAACCGTCAGAACCCTAACGATTGTGTGACGTGGCTGGCGCATCGGACAGTGTCCGGTGGTGCACCGGACTGTCTGGTGCGCCCATCGACAACAGCCCTCCCCAACGGCTGTTTTGATGGTTGGGGCTATAAATGCCCCCAACCACCACCATTCAAGACATCCAAGTTTCCAGCATATTGCATTCAATACAAGAGTTGTAGACTTCACTCCAAGACACGACCAAGAGATCAAATCCTCTCCCAAGTCCAAAATCCCTCCAAACACTTAGTGACTAGTGAGAGAGAAATTTTCGTGTTCATTTGAGTTCTTGTCGGTTGGATCGATTTTCTTCTTTCCCATTCTTGTTCTTTCAACACTTATAATCAAAGCAAGAGACACCAATTGTGTGGTGGTCCTTGTGGGGTCTAAGTGACCCATTTGATTGAGAAGAAAAGCTCACTCGGTCTAGGTGACCGTTTGAGAGAGGGAAAGGGTTGAAAGAGACCCGGTCTTTGTGACCACCTCAATGGGGAGTAGGTTTGAAAGAACCGAACCTCTGTAAAACAAATCACCGTGTCATCTGCTCTATTTCTTTGGTTGATTTGTTTTCACCCTTTTTTTCTGGACTCGGTTTTATTTCTAACGCTAACCCCATCTTGTAGTTGTGCTTAAAGTTTATAAAATTCAGATTCACCTATTCACCCCCCTCTAGGCGAGTTTCAATTGGTATCAGAGCCCGGTGCTTCATTAGAGTCTAACCACTCGAAGTGATATCGGGAGATCACGCCAAGAGGGAGATCGTGACCGGAGGCGACAAGTCCGCAAGCTCGGGGAGAACCCACTCGAGGGAGTCTGGCCACAAGCACAAGGAGGAATCCTCTTCCTCCATCAAATCACAACGGAGAGGTGACAAGAAGAAGAAGATGAAGAAAGTGGTCTACTACGAGACCGACTCTTTGTCACCCTCCACCTCCGGCTCCGAATCGGCGTCCGTCACTTCTAAGCGCCATGAGCGCAAGAAGTATAGTAAGATGCCTCTCCACTATCCTCGCATTTCCAAACACAATCCATTACTTCTGTTCCCCTAGGCAAACCACCATTTTTTGATGGTGAGGATTATTGTATGTGGAGTGATAAAATGAGGCATCACCTAACCTCACTCCACAAAAGCATATGGAATATTGTTGAGTATGGAGCGCAGGTACCGAAGGTAGGGGACAAGGACTACGATTCGGACAAGGCCGACCAAATTTGGCACTTTAACTCCCAAGCCACAACTATACTCCTCGCCTCCTTGTGTCAAGAGGAGTATAATAAGGTGCAAGGGTTAAAGACGGCCAAAGAAATTTGGGACGTACTCAAGACGGCGCACGAAGGGGACGAGGTGACCAAGATCACCAAACGGGAGACGATCGAGGGGGAGCTCGGTCGATTCATCCTCAACCAAGGAGAGGAGCCACAAGCCATGTGCAACCGGCTCAAGACCTTGGTCAACCAAGTGCGCAACCTTGGGAGCACCAAGTGGGATGACCATGAAATGGTCAAGGTTATTCTTATATCACTTGTTTTTCATAATCCCACTCAAGTTCAATTAATTCGTGGTGATCCTAGATATAAGTTAATGTCTCCCGAGGAAGTGATAGGAAAATTTGTGAGCTTTGAGTTGATGATCAAAGGCTCCAAGCAAATCGTCGAGCAAGGTGGCTCCTCCACACCCGAGGTGCAACCCATCCCATTCAAAGCGACGGAGGAGAAGAAAGAAGAGTCTACATCAAGTAGGCTCCCCATCGATGCCTCCAAGCTCGACAACGAGGAAATGACGCTCATCATCAAGAGCTTCCGCCAAATCCTCAAGCAAAGGAGGGGGAAGGATTACAAACCCCGCTCCAAGAAGGTTTGCTACAAGTGTGGTAAGCCCGGTCACTTTATTGCAAAATGTCCTATTTCTAGTGACAGTGACAAGGGTGACGACAAGAGAGGGAAGAAGAAGGAAAAGAAGAAGTACTACAAGAAAAAGGGCGGCGATGCCCACGTGTGTCAGGAATGGGACTCCGATGAGAGCTCCACTGACTCCTCCTCCGATGAGGACGACGCCAACATCGCCGTCAACAAAGGTCTTCTCTTCCCCAACGTCGGCCATAAGTGCCTCATGGCAAAGGACGACAAAAAGAAGAAGGTAAAATCTAGAGCCTCCACTAAATATACAACATCTATTGATGAGGGTAGCTCTAGTGAAGATGAGGATGATTTACTTGCCCTTTTGCCAACTTAAATATGCAACAAAAAGAAAAATTGAATGAACTGATAGGTTCCATTCATGAGAAGGATGAACTCTTGGATAGCTAGGAGGATTTCCTTATTAAGGAAAACAAAAAGCATGTTAAAGTAAAAAATGCCTATGCTCAGGAAGTAGAGAAATGTGAAAAATTAACTAGTGAGCTTAGCATTTGCCATGAAACTATCTCTAACCTTAGAATTGAAAATGCCAAATTAATTGCTAAGATTGAGAAATTAAATGTTTGTGATGATTCTCTTATCAACCTTAAAAATGATAATGCTAGTTTGATTGCTAAGATTGACAAGTTGAATGAATCAATTTCTAGCCTTAAGATTGAGAATGATAAACTAATTTCTAAGGCTAAAGATTTAAATATTTGCAATGTTTCTATTTCCAATCTTAGAAATGAGAATGCCATGTTACATGCTAAGATTGATGAATTAAATGCTTGCAAACCCTCTACATCCACTGTCGATCATGTTTCTATTTGCATGAGATGTAGAGATATTAATGTTGATGCTATTCATGATCACCTAGCTTTAATTAAAGATCAAAATGATCACATAGCTCAACTAATTGCTAAAATTAATGAGCATGAGATAGAAAATGAAAAATTTAAATTTGCTAGAAGCATGCTCTATAATGAGAGACACCCTGACATTAAGGATGACATTGGCTTCCAACAGGGAGACAATGTCAAGCTTAATGCCCCTAAAAGATTGTCCAATTTTGTTAAGGGCAAGGCTCCCATGGCACAGGATAACGAGGGTTACATTTTATATCCTGCTGGTTATCCTGAGCATAAAATTAGGAGAATTCATTCTAGGAAGTCTCATTTTGGACCTCATCATGCTTTTATGTATAAGAATGAGACATCTAGTTCTAGGCATTCTACCCATGCTAAAATGCCTAAAAAGAAATCTCCTGTTGCATCAAATGACCATAACATTTCATTTAAGACTTTTGATGCTTCTTACGTTTTAACTAACAAATCAGGCAAAGTAGTTGCCAAATATGTTGGGGGCAAACACAAGGGCTCCAAGACTTGTGTTTGGGTACCCAAGGTGCTTGTTTCTAATGTGAAAGGACCCAAGACTGTTTGGGTACCTAAGAACAAGGCCTAAACTTGTTTTGTAGGTTTATGCATCTGGGGGCTCAAGTTGGATCATTGATAGCGGATGCACAAACCACATGACAGGGGAGAAAAGGATGTTCTCCTCCTATGAGAAAAATGAAGATCCCCAAAGAGCTATCACATTCGGGGATGGAAACCAAGGTTTGGTCAAAGGACTTGGTAAAATTGCTATATCTCCTGATCATTCCATTTCCAATGTTTTTCTTGTAGATTCTTTAGATTACAACTTGCTTTCTGTTTCTCAATCATGCAAAATGGGTTACAACTGTCTTTTTACGGATATAGGTGTTACTGTCTTTAGAAGAAGTGATGATTCAGTAGCATTTAAGGGAGTATTAGAGGGTCAGCTATACTTAGTTGATTTTCATAGAGCTGAACTCGATACTTGTCTAATTGCTAAGACTAATATGGGTTGGCTCTGGCATCACCGACTAGCCCATGTTGGGATGAAGAATCTTCACAAGCTTATAAAGGGAGAACACATTTTGGGACTAACCAATGTTCATTTTGAGAAAGACAGGGTTTGTAGCGCATGTCAAGCAGGAAAGCAAGTTGACACCCACCATCCACATAAGAACATCATGACGACCGACAGACCGCTTGAACTACTCCACATGGATCTATTCGGCCCGATCGCTTACATAAGCATCGACGGGAGTAAGTATTGTCTTGTAATTGTGGATGACTATTCTCGCTTCACTTGGGTATTCTTTTTGCAGGAAAAATCTCAAACCCAAGAGACTAAAAAAGATAAGAAGCGACAATGGGACGGAGTTCAAGAACTCTCAAATTAAAGGCTTTCTTGAGGAGGAGGGCATCAATCATGAGTTCTCTTCTCCCTACACACCTCAACAAAATGGTGTAGTGGAGAGGAAGAATAGAACTCTATTGGACATGGCAAGGACCATGCTTGATGAGTACAAGACTCTGGACCGGTTTTGGGCTGAGGCGATTAACACCGCCTGTTACTCCATCAACCGATTATATCTTCACCGAATCCTCAAGAAGACATCGTATGAACTCCTCACCGGTAAAAAGCCCAATGTTTCATATTTTAGAGTCTTTGGTAGCAAATGTTTTATTCTTGTTAAAAGAGGTAGAAAATCTAAATTTGCTCCTAAGGCTGTAGAAGGCTTTTTACTTGGTTATAACTCAAACACAAGGGCATATAGAGTCTTCAACAAATCCACTGGATTAGTTGAAGTTTCTTGAGACATTGTGTTTGATGAGACTAATGGCTCTCAAATAGAGCAAGTTGATCATGATGAGCTAGATGATGAAGAGGCTCCATGCGTCGCGCTAAGGAACATGTCCATTGGGGATGTGTGTCCTAAGGAATCCGAAGAGCCTCCACAAGCACAAGATCAACCATCATCTTCCAATCAAGCATCTCCACCAACCCAAGATGAGGATCAGGCTCAAGACAATGAAGAAGATGATCAAGAAGATGAGCCACCTCAAGAGGAAAGCAATGATCAAGGGGGAGATGACCATGACAAATACAAGGAAGATGATCAAGAAGTACAGGGTCAAAGATCGCCACACCTAAGAGTCCACCAGGCGATACAAAGAGATCACCCCGTGAACTCCATCCTCGGCGATATTCATAAGGGTGTAACAACTCGATCTCGTGTCGCTCATTTTTGTGAACATTACTCTTTTGTGTCTTCTATTGAGCCATACAGGGTGGAAGATGCATTAAGAGATTCAGATTGGGTGTTGGCAATGCAAGAGGAGCTCAACAACTTCACGAGGAATGAGGTATGGCATCTTGTTCCACGTCCTAACCAAAATGTTGTAGGAACCAAGTGGGTATTCTGCAACAAGCAAGATGAGCATGGTGTGGTGATAAGGAATAAAGCTCGACTTGTAGCCAAAGGATATTCACAAGTTAAAGGTTTGGATTTCGGTGAAACCTATGCACCCGTAGCTAGGCTTGAGTCAATTCGTATATTACTTGCCTATGCTACTTACCATGGCTTTAAGCTTTACCAAATGGACGTGAAAAGTGCCTTCCTTAATGGACCAATCAAGGAGGAGGTCTATGTTGAGCAACCTCCCGACTTTGAAGATAGTGAGTACCCTAATCACGTTTATAAACTCTCTAAGGCGCTTTATGGGCTCAAGCAAGCCCTAAGAGCATGGTATGAATGCCTAAGAGATTTCCTTATCACTAATGGCTTCAAAGTCGGCAAAGTCGATCCTACACTCTTTACTAAAACTATTGCAAATGATTTGTTTGTATGCCAAATTTATGTTGATGATATCATATTTGGGTCTACTAACAAATCTACTTGTGAAGAGTTTAGTAGGATTATGATTCAAAAATTCGAGATGTCAATGATGGGGGAGTTGAAGTATTTCCTAGGATTTCAAGTGAAGCAACTCCAAGAGGGCACCTTCATCAGCCAAACCAAGTACATTCAAGATATAATTACCAAGTTTGGAATGAAGGATGCCAAGCCCATCAAGACACCCATGGGAACCAATGGGCATCTCGACCTCGACACGGGAGGTAAATCTGTAGATCAAAAGGTATACCGGTCGATGATAGAATCTCTACTTTATTTATGTGCATCTCAACCAGATATTATGCTTTTCGTATGCATGTGTGCAAGATTCTAAGCCGATCCTAAGGAAGTTCACCTTAGGGCCGTGAAAAGAATCTTGAGATATTTAGCTCATACACCTAAGTTTGGTCTTTGGTACCCCAAGGGATCCACTTTTGATTTAATAGGATATTCAGATGCTGATTGGGTAGGGTGTAAAATTGATAGAAAGAGCACATTAGGGACTTGTCAGTTCTTGGGAAGATCCCTGGTGTCTTGGGCTTCAAAGAAACAAAACTCAGTAGCTCTTTCTACCGCCGAAGCTGAGTATATTGCCGCAGGTCATTGTTGCGCGCAATTATTTTGGATGAGGCAAACCCTTAGGGACTATGGCTACAAATTTAGCAAAGTCCCTCTCCTATGTGATAATGAGAGTGCAATCCGCATGGCGGATAATCCCGTTGAATACAGCTGCACTAAGCACATAGCCATTCGGTATCACTTTTTGAGAGGTCACCAACAAAATGGGGATATCGAGATTGCCTATGTTAGCACCAAAGAACAATTAGCCGATATCTTTACCAAACCATTATATGAGAAAACCTTTACCAAACTTAGGAATGAGCTAAACATTCTTGATTCTCGGAACTTTGATTGATACTTTGCACAGCTCATTTACGTACCTTTGATCATATCTCTTTTATGTCTACGACTAATATGTTTTCAAGTCTATTCCTATGCTAAGTCGTAGATTGAAAGGGAAATGGAGCCTTCGGCGAAGACAAGGCTTCCACTCCACTCTATCGGTATTATTTACCCTTCGCCGTCACTCCACACCGCTCTCCACTTTGGTATAATCTTCACTCTTATTACTAGTACCAATGGGGAGAAAATTAAAGAGGGCTCACAAAAGACTCCGTTTTTGGCGATTAATGCCAAAGGGGGAGAGAATATAGCCCAAAGCAAAAGGACCACACCACCACCAATTTCAAAGTTTTACATGAAGTTTTAAAAGAAGTTTTCAATTGGTATCCTATGATGAAATATTTAAAAGAGGATTTTTCATTTGGTTAGTATTTTTCAAATTGGTATAGTTAATCTTCTTTCAATTGGTAAAACCCTCTTGAACACTAAGAGGAGAATTTCATCCAGGGGGAGTTTTGTTTAAGTCAAAGGAAAAGCATATGAAACAGGGGGAGAAAATTTCAAATCTTGAAAATGCTTCTTGCAATCTTATTCATACCTTTGACTATTTGCAAAAGTACTTTGAAAAGATTTTGCAAAAACAAAACAAGTGGTGTAAGCATGGTCCAAAATGTTAAAGGAAAGAAAGCAATCCATGCATATCTAATAATAGTATACATTGGTTTAATTCTAAGCAACCTTTGCACTTACCTTATGCAAACTAATTCAATTATGCACTTATATGTTTGCTTTGGTTTGTGTTGGCATCAATCACCAAAAAGGGGGATATTGAAAGGGAAATAGGGTCAAACCTTTTCCTAAATGATTTTGGTGGTTGAAATGCCCAACACAAATAATTGGACTAACTAGTTTGCTCTAGATTATATGTTCTACAGGTGCCAAAGGTTTAGCACAAACCAATAAAAAGATTGAAGTTAGGGTTCAAAAGAAAGGAGCAAAAGAAACCGAAGAGAACCCTGGTCTAGCGCACCAGACTGTCCGGTGTGCCACCGGACAGTGTCCGGTGCACCAGGGTGGATCGACTTCAAACTCTTCACCTTTGTGTTTCTAAGGCCGTGCTCCGCTATAATTCACTGGACTGTCCGGTGTGCCAGCAGAGCAACGGCTCGCCAGTGCAACGGTCGACTCCAACGGTCGACTGACAACTGAATAGTGCGCGGATAGTTTGCGCAGAGTCAGAGCAGCGCCAAGAGGCGCACCGAATAGTGAACAGTGACTGTCCGGTGCGGCACTCAGAACCCTAATGGTTGGGTGACGTGGCTAGCGCACCGGATAGTGTCCGGTGGTGCACCGGACTGTCCGGTGTGCCCATCGACAGCAGCCCTCCCCAACGGCTATTTTGGTGGTTGGGGCTATAAATACCCCCCAACCACCACCATTCAAGACATCCAAGTCTCCAGCATATTGCATTCAATACAAGAGCTCTAGACTTCACTCCAAGACACAACCAAGAGATCAAATCCTCTCTCAAGTCCAAAATCACTCCAAACACTTAGTGACTAGTGAGAGAGAGATTTTCGTGTTCATTTGAGTTCTGTCGCTTGGATCAGTTTTCTTCTTTCCCATTCTTGTTCTTTGAACACTTGTAATCAAAGCAAGAGACACCAATTGTGTGGTGGTCCTTGTGGGGTCTAAGTGACCCATTTGATTGAGAAGAAAAGCTCACTCGGTCTAGGTGTCCGTTTGAGAGAGGGAAAGGGTTGAAAGAGACCCGGTCTTTGTGACCACCTCAACGGGGAGTAGGTTTGCAAGAACCGAACCTCGGTAAAACAAATCACCGTGTCATCCGCTCTATTTCTTTGGTTGATTTGTTTTCACCCTCTTTTTCTGGACTCAGTTTTATTTCTAACGCTAACCCCGACTTGTAGTTGTGCTTAAAGTTTATAAAATTCAGATTCGCCTATTCACCCTCATCTCTAGGTGACTTTCACACCACCGTTCAGCCTCTTGCCACGGAGGGTACATACTACTCTCGCCATCTCTCCGCTCCCATTGCGTGTTGCCCTTTCTGGTATTGGTCTGCCCGAGGCAAATCTTACCCATGATGAGGCATGTGACCAGTTAAAAGGTCCTTGATCATCAAGCCTACATCGACACGATCCTTAAGCGACTCAGACGGAGACACTACACCGAGACTTCCTTCTCGTGCAAGTCACCCGCCCGGTCTCAGCTTTATCATTTAGAATCCCAAAGTTTGGTACCTGGCAGAGGTACATCTTATCCGATGTTGAACCCATCACGGCCATGATGGATCCATCATCAAGTTTTATTTTTGAAAACATCCCATTCCATCTGAAGCGTCATCTTTTGTTAAAACCAAAACATTTTGTTTTCTAAAGCAAAACTAAGCATCAGAAAACCTTTTAATAAAACAGGTAATCAAGGAATGGTAAACAGTTCCAAGGAAGGAAATGCAACAATTGGTTTAGCACCCAACTCCTATCACCTAATGCATCATTCAAGTGATAAAGAGTTTAAAATCACAAGGAAAAGGTAAATGCGCCGGGGCTTGCCTTGTGTTGTAGGGGAGGCGGGATCTGTTCCACAGATATCGAAATAAAACTATTCCCGGCAGGTGGGATATCAGTTGGTGGTGCAGCCTCTTCTTCTTCAACACTTACTTCTTCTTCATTTTCTATACATAACCATACGTATACATGAATGCTCATCTGATGCTATGAATATGCAATTATAATAGAGATACATCAAGTTGTATCTTGAATACAACTTTTTTTCACGGTACACCAGGGAAACTAGGGTTTTCTGAGCTAGCACTCTATTAGAATAAGGCAAATATTACCTAGAAAGCTAGGGGTTTGGGTTTGGAAATCAAACAATGTCCAACACATGTCAAACTTCACCCATGGGCTCTAATTATCAAATTAAGCTTACCCAAAACGTTTTATGATTTTTGGAGCTATTTAGTAATTTCTAAAATTCCAAAAGTCTAGGTTTAGGCCCTTTTAAATACTAAATAATTCATAGTTGGGACTAAAAATCTTGGAACTATTTTTATTAAATACTAGAGGATTTTATGAGTCTAGTAAAATTGGTCTCATATTTTTATCATTTTCTAGAATTTTCTACAAATTTCCTAAGCCTGACAGAAAAAGAAAAGGAAAAGAGAGGAACAGTACTGGGCTCGATCTAACCCAATCTGGCCCATCACCAGGCAAACGTGCCCGCGCGTGCGCCCGCGCTGGCGAAATTGCACAGAGGACCCTGACTATTCGAAAAACCAATAAAGAGTCCTCTTCCCTATTCATCTGTGTCACTGACATGTGCACTGAGACCCTTCTTCTTTCTCATCTTTGCAAGCCCGGGTCCCCGACCACGGACGACGGAGCAACTACTCCGGCGAGCTTGTACCGGCCACAATACCCAATAATTCGTGTTCGACTTCGGTCTACGCCTAATTCTACCCTTGGTGCTCCACTAGGAATCACTAATTTGATCGGAACGCCATCCTAGAGCTCGATTCACGCACACCGCGGAACTAGAACCTATCCCATCGTGTTCCCGATGACATAGTACAACAACATACAAATTGGGGGTACATTGAGCTTCTGCAACGTACTAGGACCCAAGAACTGTTGCTAGGAAGGCGGGTGGAAGGCTAGGACAGCGGGTCGACGGAGGGGGTGTTCACGGCGGCGCAGAGAGTGGATTTGGGGGAAATTCCAAATTAGAGCGCTATGGTGGATGATCGGAGGCAAGGGCGGGTGCTCTGGCTTCGTGACAACCTAACAGAGCTAGTGGCACACTCAATTTATAGTGTCCTACGGTGGTGGCGTCTAATTTTGAGAAGGCGCGCTGGCGGCCGGAGAGAGGGGAAATGTACTGGCGCGGGTGATCGTGCCTGTCACCATGGCAAGGTCTCCGGCGATGGACGAACTTACTTCAGTGGTTTACTGCGATGTGTTAAAGCCCCTAGGCATGTGGCGCACGATCGGTAAGCGGCCAACGCCAGCGAGGGTCATTTCGGCCGGCCGCAGGCCAAGTGGGTACGGTGAACCCACCAGTGACCGGGTTCGAGCCTATCCTGTGCCAAGATCTTTACTCCGCCGCGATTATTTCCTCACCAGAGAGCATGAATCGTAGCACTGGCGCGGATCACAACGCGTGGGTCACCAGCGGCGAGGGGTGATGCATCTGAAGATCTTTTTCAGTCTACTGTAGAATGGGAAACCCCATTCAGAGTACTTGACAGAGCACTTTGTAGGGCTTTGATCTCTGATTTCCATGTGGCAACATGTTAATCCTTCTGTAACAAAGTTGTTGTCCTATAATCCCACTTTAACTTTGTTAGAGTAACCATACCCAAACAATCATTGGATCCTACTCGAATTCAATCCCAAAGTTCTTCTAGCTTCAGTGGTGACTACAATTCAGTCCAAGGGCTGACTGACAGGCCAACTTCAAGCCTAATTATCTCCTATTTTTGTACAACACCAATGCTTAATCACTTAAGCAAAGTTATACTCCTAACATATATCTATAAGTTTGGTGTGTTGACCTAGGGCAAAATGCTTATGAATTTGGAGATATAGAGCTCCAAAGTTGGCTTCAATACACTGAATTTCAGACTTAGTCACATAATGCTCATGTGACCCTTTTGCAAATAAGTCCAAATCTCATCACTCAACTTGAAAATCCTTCAATATGAAAGTTACTTGGTTTGTGGTGTTCTATCATTTTGCTATTTGCACTTTGGTCCAAAAGTGCCTAGAATTTACATTTACCCCCTAGGGTTCCAATTTGGGTTTTCTAGGGTTTGTTTTTAGGTTTTGGGCACATTAGGGTTTTTGTGCCACTAAAGTTCATCAACTTTGATATCTTGTGAACATTCCTAATGACTTTTGAGAATTTTACTTATTTGGGCTTCACTTTCATCCATAGGCCCTA
The DNA here is from genome assembly GCF_902167145.1 of Zea mays. Taxonomy (NCBI): domain Eukaryota; kingdom Viridiplantae; phylum Streptophyta; class Magnoliopsida; order Poales; family Poaceae; genus Zea; species Zea mays. Next base: position 64,583,218 of record NC_050098.1, read on the forward strand.
ATTCTAGGTTAAGTATCCTACCCTAGGGTTAATCACACATCAAGTCCTATCATCACAACTTGTTTGAAATTTTTTTCCTAGTGAATGCAATCTAGGTGTAACAAACACATGAAATGTCAATGCACATGATGTTATGCTCAAGTTTTAGTGCTAGTAACACCAGGGGTGTTACAACAGCTTCGATGATAATGTCATCTTGAACTGCTGGTGCTTGAGCTCGAAGACAAAGGAATCTTCGACCGAATGACTAAAGGTATTCGCTTGGATCCTGGGTGCACTGGAACAAAGCTTGGGCGGTAACAGGTTTTGACTGGAAACCCTTGAAAATGGTGAGAAACATTTCTTTCAGCTTTTGCCATGAAGTGACAGTCCTTAGTCGAAGTGATGAGTACAAGGTCTGAGCCACATTCCTGATCGCCATGACAAATGATTTTTCCATGACTGTCAAGTTGCCACCATATGAATATATGGTAACTTCGTAACTCATGAGGAATTCTTTGGGTCAGTTAGGCCATCATACATTGGCAGTGTGGGAGGTCTGTACAATGGTGGCCAAGGCATCGCCTGCAGCTCTAGCGTCAGTGGAGAAGCTTCGTCATAAAGAAAATATTGGAAGTTAAATGGTTCTCAACGAAGGTTGTCATGATTACTACCCTCATAGTTCTGATCCTTGTAGTTGTACTGACATGTGTCTCAATGTTGCGCATCCCTTCAGTTGCTTCGTCAATACTTTTCTGAAGCTCAGAAAGACGAAGCACCTTCTCCCTGCGCTTCTCCACCTACTAGTGGGTTGCTTCAAGGTTATTTATCTCTTGATCAAGCTCCTCATCTTGAGGTTCCGGGCTAACAACCTTCCTCTTTTGATTCCTTGCCTCCCTGAGGAGAGCTTTGTCCCCTTGGTTAGTGTCCAAGGTCCTGAGGATGAAGCTGGTTGCTATTGCCTTCTTCGGCGACATGATGTAGGTTGTTGCTGTGGTCGTGGAATCACCGGAGGTGGGCTCCAATGTTGGTCACTTAATTTCAATCCTCTGAAGACATTGAACATCAAGGCAACACAAGTTAAGTTTTTGAACCTTCATCCTTGATTTAACACTTGTTTGAAGTGTTAACACTGAGGACAAAGATCTTTAAATGGAAATGTTAATAAAAAATATATAATAAAAATGACAATACACAAAGAAGTGTTTAACTCATCTCATATGCTTTAACATTTTTAATCCATCTTCCTTTGTACCAAATAAATTTACAAACATACCTTTGGCTCCTATGCACAAGGTGGCACGAAGGTTCTTCGAAGGCTGAACAAGACGAAGCTAAGGCCCTCTAAAAGGTGAATTTATACATGGTACTGTTCATCTATTTATAGGGAAGACAAACATCCTTGTACAAATATTACATTCATGCCCTTAGGGTTTTGCATACATGATTTACAAATGACCTCGACACATCATTGTCCTTTCTCTTTCTTTCTTACCGCACAAGACTTTATCTTCCCATTCGTCCTGCCGCATCTGAAGCTTGCCTTTCGCTGAAGATCAATGAACTTCGGCTTGTGTCTTTTCTTTGCGCTCCTGCAGACGAAGCCTCCATATCCAAAGTCTAGCTTTGTCTATCCATTGTATACCTGAAAGCATACTTGTTTATTTTGAAACTAGGGTAATCTGAGGACCTTCGACAAAGGTAGGCCCCCAACAATGATGATACTGAGAAGTGTAATATATTTTTTTGTAATGACACACCTACGCTCAGGTAAGAAGGTAAGGTACCGCAATCTGCTGTCCTGTGGGTAAAGTGTGGTAATGGCGCCTAGGCTGGCCGTGTCCTAGTAGTAGTGCCCGCCTCCATATATATATATGGAGTATAAATTGTGATCAAATATGTGAACCATTCCATCGTGGGGTTTGGGTTGTATTGGAATTTTTTGCAGGTATGCTAACAAAACCCTAGAAAATCACGCCTAGTGTTCAATAACGAAGTAAGTAGGTATGCCACTGACATAAAACGTGATGGCCACTATATGTTGGCAAGATCTGAGAGGCTAATAGGAAACTAAGCATGCATCATATTCATTCACCTCTTAAAAATAATTCCCCCCTTAAGTACATGTGAGACAGTTGGGATATATGTGGTTTGGAACTTGTTCTTGCTAACCTTACTAATCCTATATCCTTTTGTCTAATCTTTGTCTTTATTGCTTAGGACAAGTTTTCCTGAGTGTATGACCTGTATGCGCACCGGACCACATGGTGCTCCTAGACACCAGTTGGCTCCTCGCAGTTCTAAGGCTGGTAGCAGAAGTAGGGCACCACTATCTGAGGTGGAGCAGCTTTAGGACCAGCTGATCCGTGCCGCTAAGGTGAAGTATCATGATACTGCATGTATCAATGAGCTTCAGTGGAGTTGGAGCACGCTAAGCAGTTACATGCTAAGCATGAGCATGCGATGGCATGGATGGTATGATTGTGAGATGCGGCTTGGGCCTATGAGGACATGCTTAGGGCTAGTTTTTAGAACATGGTTTATGCTTACGATCACTTGGAGAAGTATTATATTGTGTTGCATGAAGAGGTTCACCAACTCCACAACCAGCTGCATCTGTATGATCTACCTAGGGCAGCAGGGATGGAGGATGGTGTAGTCTTAGCTGACAGTGGAGATCCAGATGAGGACATGGATGTTGAGGCCGCTCCTCCATTAGTACCTGAAAGGGAATTAGGCTTACACCTATTTCCTAATTGATTTTGGTGGTTGAATTGCCCAACACAAATAATTGGACTAACTAGTTTGCTCTAGTCTATAAGTTCTACAGGTGCCAAAGGTTCACAATAAGCCAATAAAAAGACCAAGTAAAGGGTTCAAACAAGAGAGCAAAAGACAACCCGGAAGGCACCCTGGTCTGGCGCACCGGACTGTCCGGTGCACCACCGGACAGTGTCCGGTGCACCACCGGACAGTGTCCGGTGCACCAGGGCACTCGAGGCTGAACTCTTCACCTTCGGGAATTTCCAAGGGCGCTCCGCTATAATTCACCGGACTGTCCGGTGTGACAGCGGAGCAACGACTACTTCGCGCGCAACGGTCGACTGCAACGCATTAAATGCGCGCCTGCGCGCTCAGAGGAGCAGAGCACGCGTGGGTGGCACACCGGACAGCCTACAGGGCCTGTCCGGTGCACCACCGGACAGCCAGGTGGGCCCACAAGTCAGAGCTCCAACGGTCGGAACCCAACGGCCAGGTGACGTGGCTGGCGCACCGGACAGTGTCCGGTGGCGCACCGGACTGTCCGGTGCGCCCGTCGACAGCAGCCTCCACCAACGGTCAAGTTTGGTGGTTGGGGCTATAAATACCCCAACCACCCCCACATTCAAGTTATCCAAGTTTTCCACCTTCCAACTACTTACAAGAGCTCTAGCATTCAATTCTAGACACAACCAAATAGATCAAATCCTCTCCCAACTCCACACAAAGCTCTAGTGATTAGAGAGAGAGATTTGTTGTGTTCTTTTGAGCTCTTGCGCTTGGATTGCTTCTTTCTCTCATTCTTTCTTGCAATCAACTCAATTGTAACCGAGACAAGAGACACCAATTGTGTGGTGGTCCTTGCGGGGAAGTTTGGTTCCCGTTTGATTAAGAAGAGAAGCTCACTCGGTCTGAGGGACCGTTTGAGAGAGGGAAGGGGTTGAAAGAGACCCGGTCTTTGTGACCACCTCAACGGGGAGTAGGTTTGCGAGAACCGAACCTCGGTAAAACAAATCCTTGTGTCTCACTTCTTATTCGCTTACGATTTGTTTTTGCACCCTTTCTCGGACTCACATTTATTTCTAACGCTAACTCGGCTTGTAGTTGTGCTTAAGTTGTTAAATTTCAGATTCGCCCTATTCACCCCCCTCTAGGCGACTTTCAATTGGTATCGGAGCCTGGTGCTTCATTAGAGCCTAACCGCTCGAAGTAATGTCGGGATATCACGCCAAGAAGGAGATGGTGACCGGCGAGAAGCCCGCTACAAGCCACGGGAAAGCTCCATCGGGAGAGTCCCGCAACAAGGGGAAGGAAAAGGAATCCCCTTCACACAAGTCGCGTCGGAGCGGTGACAAGAAGAAGAAGATGAGGAAAGTGGTCTACTACGAGACCGACTCCTCGTCTCCATCCACCTCCGGCTCCGACACGCCGTCCGTAACTTCTAAGCGCCATGAGCGCAAGAAGTATAGTAAGATCCCCCTACGCTATCCTCGCATTCCTAAACATACGCCTTTACTTTCCGTCCCATTAGGCAAACCACCAACGTTTGATGGTGAAGATTATGCTAGGTGGAGTGATATGATGCGATATCACCTAACCTCACTCCACAAAAGTATATGGGATGTTGTTGAATTTGGTGTACAGGTACCATCCGTAGGGGATGAAGATTATGATGAGGACGAAGTGGCCCAAATCGAGCACTTCAACTCCCAAGCCACCACCATACTCCTCGCCTCTGTAAGTCGAGAGGAGTATAACAAGGTACAAGGATTGAAGAGCGCCAAGGAGATTTGGGACGTACTCAAAATGGCACACGAAGGAGACGAAATCACCAAGATCACCAAGCGGGAGACGACCGAGGGGGAGCTCGGTCGCTTCCGGCTTCGCCAAGGGGAGGAGCCACAAGAAATGTACAACCGGCTCAAGACTTGGTGAACCAAGTGCGCAACCTCGGGAGTAAGAAATGAGATGACCATGAGATGTTAATGTTATTCTTAGATCACTTGTTTTCCTTAACCCTACTCAAGTTCAATTAATTCGTGGTAATCCTAGATATACACTAATGACTCCCGAGGAAGTAATAGGGAATTTTGTAAGCTTTGAGCTAATGATCAAAGGCTCAAAGAAAATCAACGAGCTTGATGGCCCCTCCACGTCCGAAGCACAACCGGTCGCATTCAAGGCAACGAAGGAAAAGAAGGAGGAGTCTACATCAAGTAGAGTACCCATCGACGCCTCCAAGCTCGACAACGAAGAAATGGCGCTCATCATCAAGAGCTTTCGCCAAATCGTCAAGCAAAGGAGGGGGAAGGATTACAAGCCCCGCTCCAAGAAAGTATGCTACAAGTGTGGTAAGCCCGGTCATTTCATAGCTAAATGTCCATTATCTAGTGATAGTGACAGGGGCGACGACAAGAAGGGGAGAAGAAAAGAGAAGAAAAGATACTACAAGAAGAAGGGTGGCGATGCCCATGTTTGCCGGGAGTGGGACTCCGACGAGAGCTCCACCGACTCCTCCTCCGACGAGGACGCCGCAAACATCACCGTCACCAAGGGTCTTCTCTTCCCCAACGTCGGCCACAAGTGCCTTATGGCAAAGGACGGCAAAAGGAAGAAGGTAAAATCTAAATCATCCTCTAAATATGTATCCTCTAGTGATGAAGATAATGCTAGTGATGAAGAGGATAATTTACGCATCCTTTTTGCCAACCTTAACATGCAATAAAAGGAAAAATTGAATGAACTAATTAGTGCTATTCATGAGAAAGATGAACTCTTGGACACCCAAGAGGACTTCCTAATTAAGGAAAATAAGAAACATGTTAAGGTCAAAAATGCTTATGCTCTAGAAGTAGAAAAATGTGAAAAACTATCTAGTGAGCTAAGCACTTGCCATGACACTATTGCCAACCTTAGAAATGAAAATGCTAATTTAATTGCTAAGGTTGATTCAAATGCTTATGATGTTTCAATTCCCAATCTTAGAAATGATAATGTTGATTTGCTGGCTAAGATTGAAGAATTGAATATCTCTCTTGCTAGCCTTAGAGATGAAAATGAAAAATTAATTGCTAAGGATAAAGATTTTGATGTTTGCAATGTTACTATTTCTAACCTTAGAAGTGAAAATGATATATTACATGCTAAGGTTGTAGAATTAAAATCTTGCAAACCCTCTACATCTACCATTGAGCATACTTCCATTTGTACTAGATGTAGAGACATTAACGTTGATGCTATTCATGATCATATGGCTTTAATTAAACAACAAAATGATCATATAGCCAAATTAGATGCTAAAATTGCCGAGCATGACTTAGAAAATGAAAAGTTTAAATTTGCTAGAAGCATGCTTTATAGTGGAAGACGCCCTGGCATTAAGGATGGCATTGGCTTCCAACAGGGAGGCAATGTCAAACTCAATGCCCCTCCTAAAAGATTGTCTAATTTTGTTAAGGGCAAGGCTCCCATGCCTCAAGATAACGAGGGTTACATTTTGTACCCTGTCAGTTACCCTGAGAGCAAAATTAGGAGAATTCATTCTAGGAAGTCTCACTCTGGCCCTAATCATGCTTTTATGTATAAGGGTGAGACATCTAGCTCTAGACAATCAACCCGTGCTAAATTGCCTAAGAAGAAAACTCCTAGTGCATCAAATAATCATGACATTTCATTTAAAACTTTTGATGCATCTTATGTTTTGACTAACAAATCCGGCAAGGTAGTTGCCAAGTTTGTTGGGGGCAAACACAAGGGATCAAAAACTTGTGTTTGGGTACCCAAAGTTCTTGTATCTAATGCCAAAGGACCCAAAACAGTTTGGGTACCTAAAGCAAAGAACTAAACTTGTTTTGTAGGTTTATGCATCCGGGGGCTCAAGTTGGATAATCGACAGCGGGTGCACAAACCATATGACAGGGGAGAAGAAGATGTTCTCCTCCTATGAGAAAAACCAAGATCCCCAACGAGCTATCACATTCAGGGATGGAAATCAAGGTTTGGTCAAAGGATTGGGTAAAATCGCTATATCTCCTGACCATTCAATTTCCAATGTTTTTCTTGTAGATTCTCTAGATTACAATTTGCTTTCCGTATCTCAACTATGCAAAATGGGCTACAACTGTCTTTTTACTGATGTAGGTGTCACTGTCTTTAGAAGAAGTGATGATTCAATAGCATTTAAGGGAGTGTTAGAGGGTTAGCTATACTTGGTAGATTTTGATAGAGCTGAACTCGACACTTGCTTAATTGCTAAGACTAACATGGGTTGGCTCTGGCACCGCCGACTAGCCCATGTTGGGATGAAGAATCTTCATAAGCTTCTAAAGGGAGAGCACATTTTAGGATTAACAAATGTTCATTTTGAGAAAGACAAGATTTGTAGCGCATGCCAAGCAGGGAAGCAAGTTGGTGTTCATCATCCGCATAAGAACATCATGACGACTGACAGGCCACTGGAGCTCCTACACATGGACCTATTCGGCCCGATAGCTTACATAAGCATCGGCGGGAGTAAGTACTGTCTAGTTATTGTGGATGATTATTCTCGCTTCACTTGGGTGTTCTTTTTGCAAGAAAAATCTCATACCCAAGAGACATTAAAGGGATTCTTGAGACAGGCTCAAAACGAGTTCAGCTTAAGGATCAAGAAAATTAGAAGCGACAACGGGACGGAGTTCAAGAACTCTCAAATTGAAGGCTTCCTTGAGGAGGAGGGCATCAAGCATGAGTTCTCTTCTCCCTACACGCCACAACAATATGGTGTAGTGGAGAGGAAGAATAGAACTCTATTGGACATGGCAAGGACCATGCTTGATGAGTACAAGACTTCGGATCGGTTTTGGGCCGAGGCGGTCAACACCGCCTGCTACGCTATCAACCGGTTGTATCTACACCGAATCCTCAAGAAGACATCATATGAACTCCTAACCTGTAAAAAGCCCAATATTTCATATTTTAGAGTCTTTGGTAGCAAATGCTTTATTCTTGTTAAAAGAGGTAGAAAATCTAAATTTGCTCCTAAGACTGTAGAAGGCTTTTTACTAGGATATGATTCAAACACAAGGGCATATAGAGTCTTTAACAAGTCCTCTGGACAAGTTGAAGTTTCTTGTGACGTTGTGTTTGATGAAACTAACGGCTCTCAAGTAGAGCAAGTTGATCTTGATGAGATAGGTGATGAAGAGGCTCCGTGCATCGCGTTAAGGAACATGTCCATTGGGGATGTGTGTCCTAAGGAATCCGAAGAGCCTCCAAATGCACAAGATCAACCATCCTCCTCCACGCAAGCATCTCCACCAACTCAAAATGAGGATGAGCCTCAAGTTGATGAAGGAGAAGATCAAAGAGATGAGCCACCTCAAGATGATGGCAATGATCAAGGGGGAGATACAAATGATCAAGACAAGGAGGATGAAGAACCATGACCGCCACACCCAAGAGTCCACCAAGCAATACAACGAGATCACCCCGTCGACACCATCCTCGGCGACATTCATAAAGGGGTAACCACTAGATCTCGTGTTGCACATTTTTGTGAGCATTACTCTTTTGTTTCCTCTATTGAGCACCGGACTGTCCGGTGGTGCACCGGACTGTCCGGTGCGCCCGTCGACAGCAGCCTCCACCAACGGTCAAGTTTGGTGGTTGGGGCTATAAATACCCCAACCACCCCCACATTCAAGTTATCCAAGTTTTCCACCTTCCAACTACTTACAAGAGCTCTAGCATTCAATTCTAGACACAACCAAATAGATCAAATCCTCTCCCAACTCCACACAAAGCTCTAGTGATTAGAGAGAGAGATTTGTTGTGTTCTTTTGAGCTCTTGCGCTTGGATTGCTTCTTTCTCTCATTCTTTCTTGCGATCAACTCAATTGTAACTGAGGCAAGAGACACCAATTGTGTGGTGGTCCTTGCGGGGAAGTTTGGTTCCCGTTTGATTAAGAAGAGAAGCTCACTCGGTCCGAGGGACCGTTTGAGAGAGGGAAAGGGTTGAAAGAGACCCGATCTTTGTGACCACCTCAACGGGGAGTAGGTTTGCGAGAACCGAACCTCGGTAAAACAAATCCTTGTGTCTCACTTCTTATTCGCTTACGATTTGTTTTTGCACCCTTTCTCGGACTCGCATTTATTTCTAACGCTAACCCGGCTTGTAGTTGTGCTTAAGTTGTTAAATTTCAGATTCGCCCTATTCACCCCCCTCTAGGCGACTTTCAGTACCCCTAGGTGATGACTTGCGAGGAGGTAGTGATATCTTTGAGGTAGCTACTGATAGAAAGGAGTAGGGTTGGCATGTGTGTTTGTTCTCATCTCCTTTATTTGTAATCGAATGGTTAGTGAGTTAGTAATGTAATGAATAAAAGTACCTTGTACTTGGCTTTTGTAATATATTTTGTGGATGTTGGATGTGAATTCATGAGTTCTGTTTTGATTCAAATGCCTATGCGTGGTTTGGATGGGACTGGTATGTCCCAGGGCGGGGAGGAGTTTACTCCAAATCCACCACCACCACTAGTTCCTCCCACACTTGCTGATGCTATAGCTTCCCTTGTCAATGCAACCACTCACAATGCGAGAGCTTTGCGTGAGGTGTTGAAAAATCAAAATAATCAACATGGAGCTCGTGCACACCAGAACAATGGTAGAAATGCCACTTATATGGATTTCAGGGAAACTAGTCCACCTATCTTTGCAAAAGCTGAAGAACCCCTTGAAGCGGATGAGTGGATTAGAGTGGTGGAGCAAAAGTTTAGTCTTATTCTATGTACTGAAGTTCAGAACCCTTGTTTGCTACTCAACAACTCTGTGGTCCTGCCAGCACTTGGTGGGTAAGTTTTATAGCAGTGCAGCCCCAAGATCACCAAGTTACTTGGGAAGAGTTTACACAAGCCTTCAGAGAGCTCCACATCCTTGATGACATTCTACAAATAAAGTTGGAAGAATTCTTGAGGTTGAGACAAGGGGCATATCCGATCATGCAGTATATTAGGAAGTTCAATCATCTATCCCAGTATGCTATAGAACATGTCAATAGAGACGTGAAGAAGAGCGATTGTTTTATGAGGGACCTGAACTCAAAGATCCAGGATAAGATGGCCACTTGCTATGATCTTACCTTTAATAGAGTTGTAAGTGTGGCCATAGCTATGGAAGAAAAGGTTGCTTCCATCAGAATGTCAAAAGAGCCTAGAAGGGATCTAGAGCAACGTTTTCTCAGGGGGCGGGATAAAAGGCGGAGGATGGTGATTAGTTCAGCAAACCCCACTGATTCACCGTTTCGCCACCAGCTTATCCATTTCTAAATCCTATCTACATTCACCCAACTAATGCACCTACCTACCCACCACAACCAAATGTCCCAAACCTTCACTTGCCAACTCGCACTAACTCCAAATATCCCTGCTACAACTGTGGAAAACCTGGGCACTTCATAAAGGACCATCCTTACCCCAGTAAAAATAACCCACCTTCCAAAAGCCCCCTGCCAATGCTTCTCAAAGTCAAACCAAGAGTGCCCCAGCAAACAATAAGAAAGGGAAAATAGTAAGAAGGTAGTGAGAGTGTATTACGCACAAGTTGATACCACACTAGAAGGGGAACCTGTTCTAATGGGTACGTTTTCTATTGCCCATTGCCCTGCCAATGTTATTTTTTATACTGGTGCATCTCAAACTGTCATGAGTAAAGCTTTTTTTTGAGAAGCATCACATTCCTGTTGAAGAGTTAGTGAAAGGGGTTATAATACAATCACTAGGGGGTCGACTATATACTAAATAGGTGCTATCTCAAGTGTTGTTAGAATTGATAGGGTGTAGTTTGTAACACCCTAGGTGTTACTTAAGGGTTTTCACTCAAGACTACACTAATAAACCCATCATCACATGTGGTTTAATTTGAGCAAAATACACCAAACTTGGGAATCAAGATCCTAAGTAAGTGCAACCCATCTTAGAAGTCATGCCTTGGCTTTATCATGCACATATAGTGAGTAATTGCCCAAACCCTAATTCAAACCCCTTTGTACAATTGGAGCACTAGAAGTGAGTATGACCAAAAGGCTATGAAAACCACATGATCATGACTTGGACCAATTATAAAATATGTAGTACACTTAATACCCTACAAAAAATATTAAGAAAGTGACCCCAAAAAGGTTTCAGAAAAACCCCAAAAGGTTCACCAAAGGGATGAGCATAAAAGGAAAATCAGAAATTTTCTAAGTCCAAAACCAACCCTCTTCCAAAGATCAAACATGTTCACCCTTATTCAAACTTCAAAACCACTTGACCCAATTGACAAAGTGGCGCCTAAGGACCTCTAGAACACCCTGGAAAAGTTTGAACCCAACCCTAAGTCGTTTGACACGACTTGGCACAAGTTTTGTCTCGGTGTGGACAGCTCTGACACAGCCGACTTCCCACCCCCATATCTCTCAAACCCGACCACATCTCTCCTTGGAACTCACATGAACTAGGTAGCCCTAGGTGTAGGGAAGAGATCTCTCAAAGGTCTTAGGGCAAGATTCACACGTTTGGCTGCTCAGCAGGGGATAGAACAAGAGCAGAAGCAAACCTCCACGTGTTCGACGTGCACTGCGCTCGCCAGAGCACGCCCGACGCCCGCCCCCGCGTGCCCCACGTCGCGCCAAGCCGAGCCGGCGCCGTTGCTCACGCCCGTGCCTATAAAGCCACCAGAGACTTCGACCGTACTCCCCCACACGCGCTCGACCTCACCGGAGCACTAGATCACCGGCGTTGCCCCGCGCACGGCGTGCCCGCGGCCACCTGATCCCCCGCAACCATAGACCGGCCAACAGAGCCTCTCCCAACCCCGTCCGACCCTTGGTGTAGACCCTACGTGCCTCGGTGAAGCTCCCCGAGCGAGGAATCAAACTTGCCTCGCCAGAGAAGCCAGTTCACGGTCGCCGGACTTCACCCGACCGCCGGCAAGCGTAGACCGAGTGCCACGGTAAGTCATTCTCCGATTCCTTGCACGAGTCGATTGCTTGACATCCCGTGAAGCTCTCCGTGCCTTTGGATTGACCGGTATCGCCGTGGTTAGGCCGGAGCACTCGCCGCCGACGAGTTCACCCGCCTGCGCACGTGGACCGACCGATTCCGGCCACCACCGCCGTCGAGCCGTATCTCGCTGTGACTGCAAGAACCTCCCAGAGCCAACCCCGCCCTTCACCGGACCTCCCTCGCTGCCGGTAAGCCACGCCGCCCTATTTACTTCGGCGGGTACTATTTAAATAAGGGGAGGGACCTCGTGGGAGAAGAGATAAAGGGCAGGGGGATTTTTGTAGTGTCAGCGACTCAAAGGAATAGTGGCGCAGGGGTATAAATGAAGGGATTGGTTTAGAAAGAACCCAGGGTCTTCGATGCAAATTGGTTTTCCAGAAAACCTTTTTAATATTTCTAATTTAAATGCAAACAGAACTTTAAAAATTCATAACTTCAGTTTTGTTCACCCAAATCGAGTCAAACCAATTTTGCCAGATCCTAAATAATGTAAACTACTTAGGAAAAATATAAAACCCCTAAGTGTTGCAGAAAACTTCAAAGTTTTGATTTAAATGATTAACTGGTCAAAAGCTAAATGAAATAGGGAAAAATAGCTAAACTATTAGACTGGGATTAAGAAAATTCAGGGAAGTACTTAATCACTTTCTAACCTATTTAAAAATAATAAACCTCTCTGTACACCCAATTAAGGTAGAGTTTGCCATTTAAATCATTTTTAGCTTAAAGTTAATGAAAATATAATAGGTAGTTTGGAATAAAAACCAGGGAGCACCCACATTTTTGTTAGCTCCCTTATTCAGTATAGCTCACTAGAAAATTTTGTTAGACCTTTGTTTAGTACAAAAGAAATGAGATACCTTTTATTTTAGGAAAACAAGGAAAACTTAGAAAAACCCTAGAAAAATAACCCTGAGGAGAAAACACCCCAAACCTTGGGATAACAAATGTTTTGTTATTATAAACATAGAAAAATTATGAGTTCTGGTGTTTGACATTTTTCAAATAACAAGTTAGTTGTAAGTGTCTTTTTAGCATTAAACTTTAGAAAATCATAACTAAATAACCACTAAGTAACCCTCTGTGATTTTTTGCACAGAAGCATATTATTATTTATAGATACCAGCAAAAATGACTCTTAATGCAGAACCCACCCTAGATAAGAGTTGTAGTGCAAAGTGACCCCTTTGCCCCAACTTTTGTTATTTTTGTCCAGGGCATATTCTAATTATTCTGGACCTCAAATTTATAGGACAGACTACAATGACAAATAGTAAACCAGTGTAAGTTTTACAAAATTTTTGGAAAAAGTTAAATCACTGTTGTAGTTCAAACCCACCCTAAAATCATAAATAGAAAATGAAAAGGGGAATTAATAGTGGAGACTAATGTTACCCTAACCAAACCAGCAAAACCCCTTGAGTGCCTACTAAAACATTTAAGGGGCAATCCAAGGCTTAATCCATTATGCTTAGGCAAAATCTCAAACCTAAATTGGTATGCATAAACCACTAAGAGCCTCTTATGGCAAGGAAACCCTAAGTTATTAACTAACTTGGTTTTTCTTCACTAGGCATAATTGTTAATAAATTTTACATATCATAGCATGCATATATCTTATTCATTGCATTCGATAGATTGTAACCTCGCGGACGGAGAATACATCCTCGTGCCGGAGCAAGGAGTTGCTCAGGAGGTAGCCCCGGATCCAGCACCAGAGCCTACCCTAGAGGATCTGCCTGCCCCAGCTTTGGAAGGCAAGCCCCGGTTTTATGCATGACCAGTTCTATATATTATTTTACTGCACTTATTGTTTGTAGGCTTGTACTGTGCACTTAAGTGTAGGAGTTGACTGAAACCCTAGTTGCATGAACTCAGGATTCCTTTTGAGATGGATACTAGTATGCTAGGTCGAGTAGCTGCTTTACTAATTAGGGATCTCGGTAGAAGTCGAGTGATTTTTCTAGCACTCGTGCGAGGTCAGGAATTGGTTGTATCCACCTTGATAACAGAATCATGATGGTCTGTGGACACGGATCCATGGGGATGCGTGGTTTACGAGATGAAATTGGAATAAGGATTAACGTGCGGATACCTGTGTCAAGCGTTTAAATGTACTAAGCACATGCCGAGAAATATGGTAAATCGGTAAGCCTAGTACCTGAGTGAACCTGCCCGCAGATTGCCCTCATCACGCGACCTGAGACGTGGTCTCCCATTCCGGTTATGGTGGGTACAAGTGCGGTCACTGCACGACGGTAGTCGGGGTCATTGAGGCATTGTACGCCAAGGCAGTGAGCCCCTTTCTATTGCCAGGGAATCGATGGGGACGGTTGATGTGTGTGGGGACGGAGTGTCTCGCCACGTCGTGTGTTTAGGTTTACCTTGCAAGGTTTAAAAACTCGATTCGAATCGTCTGCTTCTCGCAGCTAATGAGACTTCTTGATCCATTGTACTGCATTGAGTAACAAGTGGAAATGTGATGATTTGACAAAAGATGTTGATTGATAAATTGCTTGATACCATGAATGAGTACATAGTACACATTTTGTCTTAAGAGATTCACACTAAAACTTGAAAAAGCTAAAATTTGATTTTTAGACTCAACTAGTGCTTTTGGCAACCAAACCCTCAGCCAAATAACTTCATGTCTAGAGGTAGAGGAGTAGACTCCTCACACCGGGTAAGTCTAGCCGAGTATTAGTATACTCAGCCTTGCTTGTGGCATAATTTTTACAGGTTCTCTAGAGGACATGGTTGCTGGAGTGACTTGGCCGTCCATCTTGCCACTGGGTTGGACAGTCGAGTGGGACCCTACCTCGGCAGAGGAGGAGCATGAGGAGTGATGGGACAGGCTTCCCCATCTCTCTGTTTATTTATCGTTAGTTGTATTCCGCTGCATTCCGAACAATGATGACTACTTTTGCTAAAACTCCGATGATGATGTAATAAATTTAATACTCCTTAATGTATGGTTTTATGCTTTATTGTATTTGCTCTGTGCCTCACCATCGAGTGAGTACGTGGTACTTGATCCTGTTAGTGGCCTCGTCGGACTAGATCCGAGGGAATGACGTGTTATTCCCGTTTAAGTGTGGTCTAGCCTCTAAGGCGGTACTTAGGCACTTAAGTTGGAATAATTCGGGCGGTTCCGCCACAGCTGGTATCGGAGCTCGTACCACCACAGAGGAATCAATAAACTATAAATACAATCCTTTTTCAAAGTAAAACTTGACAGAAACAAATGTTGGATAGATCTTAGGACGATCAGGATAGACCTAGGACGTGAAGCCTTAGGATGATAGAGGGGTATCTAGGTGGCTATTTAAGTAAGCCCTACAGGCTACTATAAGGGATGGGAGTTCTTCTCTATTCCCTCTAAGTTGAAATGAGGTCGTTTAGGACGAGCATGCATGCATCCTTACTTAAATTAATTAAGAATTGGGTAAAACTTTAATACTTGATAATAACAGACTAAGTACACTCGGCAAACTTATCATGACCTTCAATAGGCCAAGCCTTGTTTCCTTTATTTTATAATTCGTTTTCTTTTACTTACGCTTAACCGTACACAGATGACTTCTCACGGATCCTCGGACGAAGGGAATGCACAGTCCCACACGGACGGACTTGCACGAGAGGGTTTCCCCCGTATCTTGTGGGAGGTACTTCAGGGAGCTGGTTACACGACGCCTACCCAGTATGCGGTGCAACTGTTTGAGAAGCACCGAGTGCCCCGCTGTAGGGTGAGGATGACCCTGGAGCCTCATCCCCTACAGCCAGGTTGGCGTTCGTTGGATTCCAAGTTTTTTGGATACACGGCTAAGGATACTATCGAGGCGATTGCTCTTCATGGACTGACCACCTTCTGTGGTTTCCACCCCTTGGAGCTGTCCACTCACCCCATTGGTTTGTTCCCCGCGGAGAAGGAGGACGACCCAATGTGGAAGGACCGAGTGGAGCATGCCAAGGATATATGGGCTATCTACCTAGGTCAGACTGCTCACTTGACGGTGCGGTGCATGAATGCCCTGTATCATCTGCAACTGATGCGAGGAGAGGCAATGTCTCATCTAATGGCATTGTTGGAGGCTACCAAGATCACCTTGGATAACAGGGAGCAACTTGTGGTAGACTTGTCCACTGAGATGGTGGAAAAAGACTTACAAGTGGAACAATTGTCAAATGAGATCCAAGAGCTTGAGGAGCTAGTGGGAACCAGGGAGAACACCATCGAGGTTCTCGAGGATCAGCTTATCAACACTCAGCAGCAACTCGCGGAGGCTAACCAGCATCTAGATATGCACCAGCAGGAGATCCGGGACATGGAGGCCAACGAGGATGTCGACATCGAGGGAGGAGAGGAGCTTGCCTCCAGCTTGGACACTGCTGGCTCAGGGAGACCACCTTCCCTCGAGTCGAGCGTTGCCACGTTTGCTCACTACGTCGCAGAGATAGAGTTAGAAGTCTGTGGTGGTAGAACTCCTCGAGGCTAGCTTAGCTTTTGAACCCTTGGGGTACTAGGCTAGATAGAGTTGAGTCTTTTGAGTTACTGATGTAATCGTGACAAAATCTTTTGGAAGTATGGATGATGAATGATGTCAGCTTTAATTTAAGAAGAAAAGTTTATGCCATGTGGAATCTTTTATAAATTATGCAAGAATATATATTGGTTTTACCCCCTTTGACTCTTTCACCACGATTGAACATTGAACCTCAGAAATATGATATTGAGAATATCCATGATTTTTTAGATGGCAGGAAGAGCGCATCGTGGACAAAATGAGCGCATTCCTCCATCACCGCCACCGCCTCCTACTCTGCAAGAGCTGATGGCTCAACAGAATGAGATTTTGCGACAGTTGGCGCAGCGCCAGCCACCACCTCAGCATTATGGTGGTGGTGATCATCAGCGTCACCTCGCAGCAGCCACTTATCAGGAGTTCCTCAGTACCAAGCCACCATTGTTCACCAGGGCAGAGGACCCACTTGATGCTGATGTATGGCTAAGGGTAGTGGAATCCAAATTCCCACTACTCAATGGAGTTTGTTCAGAGGTGACTAAGGT
Source organism: Zea mays (assembly GCF_902167145.1). Lineage (NCBI taxonomy): Eukaryota > Viridiplantae > Streptophyta > Magnoliopsida > Poales > Poaceae > Zea > Zea mays. The sequence goes on from NC_050098.1 coordinate 64,600,048, forward strand.
TAGGTTCGCCACCTAGCAGCTTCGCGGACCCGCGCGGATATGGTGGGACCACTTCCTTGCTATGCAGCCAGTTGACCATGAGGTGGAATGGAGAGAGTTCAAGGCAGCTTTCAGGGGGCATCATATACCAGCAGGCATTATGGACCGCAAGCTCAATGAGTTTCTGGCACTCACTCAGGGGAACCGGACAGTGTTACAGTACGCTCAGGCCTTCAATGACCTGTGCCAGTACGCCGGATATCATGCAGACACCGATGAGAAGAAAAGGGACAGGTTCAGGAGGGGGCTCAGCACTAAGCTCCACGATCGTCTCAACACAGTCAGGGCCAACAACTATAATGAGTTAGTCAACATGGCCATTTCTTAGGAGGACTGTATCACAGCCCGTCAGGCAGAGAAGAAGAGGAAGACCCCTGTGGAAGGACCTTTAGCTCAGCCACAGCGCTTCAAGATCGTATCTGACACTCAGAACAGGGGACCTCAGCAGCAGCAAGGACATTGGGTGATCCGACCACAGCAGCAGCAGCGGGCACCCAACCGCACCCAGTTTCCAGTTCAGAGGAACAATCAGCCACAGCAGCAGCAGTACCGTCAGGCCAATGATAACAAGTGTTTCACTTGTGGTAACACCGGACATTATGCTAAGAATTGCCCCAGAAACCAGCAGAGGCCGGGACAGAATGCCAACCAGAACCAAGGCAAGAGGCAGAAGGTGCAAGTGAGGCAAGGCAGGCTGAACTTCACCACCATGGCTGACATTCCAGAGGGAGCACCCGTCATGACTGGTATCTTTTCAGTTTTGAATTATCCTGCTATTATTATTTTTGATTCTGGTGCATCACACAGTTTTATCAGTACCAAATTTAGTGCCAAGTGCCAATTACCTTTTCACCACACCAATGGGGGTATTACGATTTCAACACCAGGAGGTAGGGTTGCCACCTATCAAATCAACAGGCAGGTGCCTATAAAATTTGGTAGTCTTGTGATTAGAACCACCCTTCTCATCTTAGGGTTGGATAGTGTGGACATTATATTGGGAACTGATTGGTTATCCAGGCATCAGGCAGTACTTGATATTACAGCAAGGGCCATTGAGATTCACTCCCCTACTTGTGGCGAGACTACTTTATATATGCCTGATCAGGGTTGCACCCGCTCTTGTGCATTCACCATGATAGAGTCACCGGTTGAAACAATCCCTGTGGTCTGTGACTACCCAGATGTTTTTCCTGATGAATTGCTAGGAATGCCACCCGACAGAGACATAGAGTTCGCGATTGAATTGCAACCCGGGACTGCTCCTATATCCAAGAGACCCTATAGGATGCCTCTAGCGGAATTGGCGGAATTGAAAAAGCAACTACAAGAGTTGTTGGACAAGGGGTTCATTCGCCCGAGTACTTCACCATGGGGATGTCCAACCTTGTTCGTAAAGAAGAAAGACGAGAGTTTGAGAATGTGTGTCGATTACCGGTTACCGCCCTCTCAATGCGGTGACCATCAAGAACAAATACCCACTGCCCCGCATTGATGTTTTGTTTGATTAGTTGGTAGGAGCCAAAGTGTTCTCCAAGATAGACCTTCGCTCGGGCTACCATCAGATCAAGATCCATGCCAGCGATATTCCCAAGACGGCTTTCTCTACCAGATATGGGCTTTATGAGTTTTTGGTGATGTCTTTTGGGCTGACCAATGCCCCGGCTTATTTCATGTATCTGATGAACTCAGTATTCATGCCAGAGCTGGACAAATTTGTGGTGGTTTTCATTGATGATATTCTGGTTTATTCCAAGAATGAAGCCGAGCACACTAAACATTTGCATACCGTACTTCAGAGACTGCGTGACCATCAGTTGTATGCTAAGTTGTCTAAATGTGATTTCTGGCTGAGGGAAATTAATTTTTTGGGTCACACAATTTCTCAGGATGGGATATCAGTTGATCCTAAAAAGGTACAAGAAGTGATGAATTGGAAGCCTCCTACTATAGTACGACAGATTCGGAGTTTTCTGGGATTGGCAGGGTATTACCGACGATTTATTCCGGATTTCTCCAGAATTGCCAAGCCAATGATTGAATTGTTGAAGAAAGGAGTCAAGTATGAATGGAGCCAGAAGTGTGAGGATGCCTTTCATACACTAAGGCAACATTTGACATCAGCACCAGTGCTAGCTCAACATGACAACACCAAGCCCTTTGAGGTTTATTGCGATGCTTCCGGTACTGGATTGGGTTGTGTCTTGATGCAAGACAACAAAGTCATTGCTTATGCCTCCCGAGCACTCAGACCCCATGAGCAGAACTACCCCACAGATGATCTGGAGTTAGCAGCTGTGGTTCATGCTCTCAAGATTTGGAGACATTACTTGATGGGAGCTCATTGTAATATTTACACGGATCATAAGAGTCTCAAATATATCTTCACCCAGGCTGATCTTAATATGAGGCGGAGAAGATGGTTAGAGCTAATCAAGGACTATAATTTAGAGGTGCATTACCATCCTGGCAAAGCAATGTTGTGGCGGATGCCTTAAGCAGGAAAGCCCAGTGTAATTGTATGACTATGGATGCAAGGATCACCACCCTATGTGATGAGTTGTGCAAGCTGAAAATATAAGTTGTTTCCTCCGGTGCTTTAAGTTATATTTCAGTGGAGCCCACCCTACAAGAGCAAATAGTCATGGCACAGATTGGAGACAAGGGTGTTCAAGTTATCAAGGAAATGATCGAACAGAAGGCGGAAAAATACAAATGCTTCCGTCAGGACATCAAAGGGATCCTATGGTTTGGAGACCGATTGGTTGTTCCCAAGAACCCCGAGCTTAGAAAGAAAATATTGGATGAAGCTAACCTTTCAAAATTCTCCATGCACCCCGGCAGTAACAAGATGTATCATGATCTCAGATCTTTGTACTGGTGGACCAGAATGAAGAGGGAAATTGCTATCTATATATCTGAATGTGACACCTGCCAGAGAGTCAAGGCTAGTCATTTGAAGGTAGCAGACACCTTACAGCCTCTTCCCATACCATCTTGGAAGTGGGAGAATATTTGCATGGATTTTATTGTGGGATTGCCCAATACGTCCCGGCACCATGATTCTATCTGGGTCGTTGTGGATAGGTTGACCAAAACAGCACATTTCTTACCAGTGCATACCACCCACAAGACAGAGAAGTATGCAGAAATCTATATTGATCACATAGTGCGTTTGCATGGAATTCCGAAGACCATTGTGTCTGACAGGGGAGCACTGTTCGTGGCACGCTTTTGGGAGCAGCTCCAAAAATCACTTGGGACCCGTGCAATAAGAAGCTCAGCATACCATCCGTAGACATATAGTCAGACAGAAAGAGTGAATCAAATCCTCGAAGACATGTTGCGATCCTGTGTGCTACACTATGGTAAAAATTGGGACAAGTGCCTTTCCTTCGCAGAATTTTCTTATAATAACAGCTACCAGTCCAGTCTGTAGATGGCACCTTTTGAGGCCTTGTATGGGAGAAGGTGTAGGACACCGCTAAATTAGTCTCAAGCGGGAGAGAGGGAAATATTTGGACCAGACTTAGTACTTGAAGCAGAGGAAAAGGTCAGAGTTATTAAGAAGAACCTAGAAGCTGCTCAGGTCAGGCAAAAGACCTATCATGACAAGAGGAGGAAGCCTCTACAGTTTGAAGTGGGAGATCATGTTTATCTTAAGGTGTCACCCACCAAAGGTGTTCAGAGATTTGGAATCAAAAGCAAGTTAGCTCCTCGCTACATTGGACCCTATGAGATCAAAGCAAATTGTGGAACCGTAGCATATCAATTGGAGTTGCCACCCCACATGTCAGCAGTTCATGATGTGTTCCATGTATCTCAGCTACGGAAGTGTCTCCACTTACCCACTGAAGTACTACCTGAATCGGAAATTGAGATAGAACCAGACTTGTCTTATCAAGAACACCCCGTCAAGGTATTGGATCAAAAGGAGAGATCAACGCGGGCAAAGTCGATCAGAATGTATAAGGTTCAGTGGAGTCACCATTCAGTAGAAGAAGCTACGTGGGAGACTGAGGATTTTCTACGTTCTCGCTTTCCCGACTTTCTGCCCAAAGGAATCAGTACATAACCCCAAAACCCCACCCCACCTGCCCTTTGAATCTAAATATAAGAAAAACTTAGATGTTGAAGGTATTGTAAGCTTTGAAAATGACTCTAAAAGGGCTTCCTTCTGAAGTTGCAAAGAGAATGACATTCGAAGAGCAATTAACTAGAGAAACTTGGATAAAGGAAAGAGCAACACACCAGCACACCTTCATGGCACCCCTCCAAAGGACTCTACCTAAAATCTCGGGACGAGATTCCTTTAAGGGGAGGGCTGAAACACCCCAGGTGTTACTTAAGGGTTTTCACTCAATACTACACTAATAAACCCATCATCACATGTGGTTTAATTTGAGCAAAATACACCAAACTTGGGAATCAAGATCCTAAGTAAGTGCAGCCCATCTTAGAAGTCATGCCTTGGCTTTATCATGCACATATAGTGAGGAATTGCCCAAACCCTAATTCAAACCCCTTTGGACAATTGGAGCACTAGAAGTGAGTATGACCAAAAGGCTATGAAAACCACATGATCATGACTTGGACCAATTATAAAAGATGTAGTACACTTAATACCCTACAAAAAATAGTAAGAAAGTGACCCCAAAAAGGTTTCAGAAAAACCCCAAAAGATTCACCAAAGGGATGAGCATAAAAGGAAAATCAGAATTTTTCTAAGTCCAAAACCAACCCTCTTCCAAAGATCAAACATGTTCACCCTTATTCAAACTTCAAAACCACTTGACCCAATTGACAAAGTGGCACCTAAAGACCTCTAGAACACCCTGGAAAAGTTTAAACTCAACCCTAAGTCATTTGACACGACTTGGCACAAGTTTTGTCTCGGTGTGGACAGCTCTGACAGAGCTGACTTCCCACCCCCATATCTCTCAAACCCAACCACATCTCCCCTTGGAACTCACATGAACTAGGTAGCCCTAGGTGCAGGGAAGAGATATCTCAAAGGTCTTAGGGCAAGATTCACACGTTTGGCTGCTCAGCAGGGGATAGAACAAGAGCAGAAGCAAACCTCCACGTGTTCGACGTGCACTGTGCTCGCCAGAGCACGCCCGATGCCCGCCCCCGCGTGCCCCGCGTCGTGCCAAGCCGAGCCGGTGCCGTTGCCCGCGCCCGCGCCTATAAAGCCACCAGAGACTTCGACCGTACTCCCCCACACGCGCTCGACCTCACCGGAGCACTATATCACCGGCGTTGCCCCGCGCACGGCGTGCCCGCGGCCACCCGATCCCCCGCAACCGTAGACCGGCCAGCAAAGCCTCTCCCAACCCCGTCCGACCCTCGGAGTAGACCCTGCGTGCCTCGGTGAAGCTCCCCGAGCGAGGAATCGAACTTGCCTCGCCGGAGAAGCCAGTTCACGGTCGCCAGACTTCACCCGACCACCGGCAAGCGTAGACCGAGCGCCACGGTAAGTCATTCTCCGATTCCTTGCACAAGTCGATTGCTTGACATCCCGTGAAGCTCCTCGTGCCTTTGGATTGACCGGTATCGCCGTGGTTAGGCCGGAGCACTCGTTGCCGACGAGTTCACCCGCCTGCGCACGTGGACCGGCCGATTCCGGCCACCACCGCCGTCGAGCCGTACCTCGCTGTGACCGCAAGAACCTTCCGGAGCCAACCCCGCCCTTCATCGGACCTTCCTCACTGCCGGTAAGCCGCGCCGCCCTATTTACTCCGGCGGGTACTATTTAAATAAGGGGAGGGACCTCGGGGGAGAAGAGATAAAGGGCAGGGGGATTTTTGTAGTGTCAGCGACTCAAAGGAATAGTGGCGCAGGGGTATAAATGAAGGGATTGGTTTAGAAAGAACCCAGGGTCTTCGATGCAAATTGGTTTTCCAGAAAACCTTTTTAATATTTCTGATTTAAATGCAAACATAACTTGAAAAATTCATAACTACAGTTTTGTTCACCCAAATCGAGTCAAACCAATTTTGCCACATCCTAAATAATGTAAACTACTTAGGAAAAATATAAAACCTCTAAGTGTTACAGAAAACTTCAAAGTTTTGATTTAAATGATTAACTGGTCAAAAGCTAAATGAAGTAGGGAAAAATAGCTACACTATTAGACTGGGATTAAGAAAATTCAGGGAAGTACTTAATCACTTCCTAACCTGTTTAAAAATAATAAACCTCTCTGTACACCCAATTAAGGTAGAGTTTGCCATTGAAATCATTTTCAGCTTAAAGTTAAAGAAAATATAATAGGTAGTTTGGAATAAAAACCAGGGAGCACCCATATTTTTGTTAGCTCCCTTATTCAGTATAGCTCACTAGAAAATTTTGTTAGACCTTTGTTTAGTACAAAAGAAATGAGATACCTTTTATTTTAGGAAAACAAGGAAAACTTAGAAAAACCCTAGAAAAATAACCCTGAGGAGAAAACACCCCAAACCTTGGGATAACTAATGTTTTGTTATTATAAACATAGAAAAATTATGAGTTCTGTTGTTTGACATTTTTCAAATAACAAGTTAGCTGTAAGTGTGTTTTTAGCATTAAATTTTAGAAAATCATAACTAAATAACCACTAAGTAACCCTCTTTGATTTTTTTGCACAGAAGCATGTTATTACCTATAGATACCAGCAAAAATGACTCTTAGTGCAGAACCCACCCCTAGATAAGAGTTGTAGAGCAAAGTGACCCCTTTGCCCCAACTTTTGTTATTTTTGTCCAGAGCATATTCTAATTATTCTGGACCTCAAATTTATAGGACAGACTACAACAACTAATAGTAAACCACTGTAATTTTTACAGAATTTTTGGAAAAATTTAATTCACTGTTGTAGTTCAAACCCACCCTAAAATCATAAATAGAAAATGAAAAGGCGAATTAATAGTGGAGACTAATGTTACCCTAACCAAACCAGCAAAACCCCTTGAGTGCCTACTAAAACATATAAGGGGAAATCCAAGTCTTAATCCATTATGCTTAGGCAAAATCGCAAACCTAAATTGGTAAGCATAAACCACTAAGAGCCTCTTATGGCAAGGAAACCCTAAGTTATTAACTAACTTGGTTTTTCTTCACTAGGCATAATTGTTAATAAATTTTACATATCATAGCATGCATATATCTTATTCATTGCATTCGATAGATTGTAAACTCGCGGACGGAGAATACATCCTCGTGCCGGAGCAAGGAGTTGCTCAGGAGGTAGCCCCGGATCCAGCACCAGAGCCTACCCCAGAGGATCTGCCTGCCCCAGCTTTGGAAGGCAAGCCCCGGTTTTATGCATGACCAGTACTATATATTATTTTACTGCACTTATTGTTTGTAGGCTTGTACTGTGCACTTAAGTGTAGGAGTTGACTGAAACCCTAGTTGCATGAACTCAGGATTCCTTTTGAGATGGATACTAATATGCTAGGTCGAGTAGCTGCTTTACTAATTAGGGATCTCAGTAGAAGTCGAGTGATTTTTCTAGCACTCGTGCAAGGTCAGGAATTGGTTGTATCCACCTTGATAACATAATCATGATGGTCTATGGACACAGATCCATAGGGATGCGTGGTCTACGAGATGAAATTGGAATAAGGATTAACGTGCGGATACCTGTGTCAAGCGTTTGAATGTACTAAGCACATGCCTAGAAATATGGTAAATCGGTAAGCCTAGTACCTGAGTGAACCTGCCTGTAGATTGCCCTCCTCACGCGACCTGAGGCGTGGTCTCCCATTCCGGTTATGGTGGGTACAAGTGAGGTCACTGCACGACGGCAGTCGGGGTCAGTGAGGAATTGTACGCCAAGGCGGTGAGCCCCTTTCTGTTGCCAGGGAATCGATGGGGACGGTTGATGTGTGTGGGGACGGAGTGCCTCGCCACGTCGTGTGTTTAGGTTTACCTTGCAAGGTTTAAAAACTCGATTTGAATCGTCTGCTTCTCGCAGCTAATGAGACTGCTTGATCCATTGTACTGCATTGAGTAACAAGTGGAAATGTGATGATTTGGCAAAAGATGTTGATTGCTAAATTGCTTGATACCATGAATGAGTAGATAGTACACATTTAGTCTTAAGAGAGTCACACTAAAACTTGAAAAAGCTAAAACTTGATTTTTAGACTCAGCTAGTGCTTTTGGCAACCAAACCCCTCAGCCAAATAGCTGCATGTCTAGAGGTAGAGGAGTAGACTCCTCACACCGGGTAAGTCTAGCTGAGTATTAGTATACTCAGCCTTGCTTGTGGCATAATTTTTACAGGTTCTTTGGAGGACATGGTTGCTGGAGTGACTTGGCCGTCCATCTTGCCACCGGGTTGGACAGTCGAGTGGGACCCATCTCTCTGTTTATTTATCGTTAGTTGTATTCCGCTGCATTCCGAACAATGATGACTACTTTTGCTAAAACTCCGATAATGATGTAATAAATTTAATACTCCTTAATGTATGGTTTTATGCTTTATTGTATTTGCTCTGTGCCTCACCATCGAGTGAGTACGTGGTACTTGATCCTGTTAGTGGCCTCGTCGGACTAGATCCGAGGGACTGACGTGTTATTCCCATTTAAGTGTGGTCTAGCCTCTAAGGCGGGACTTAGGCACTTAAGTTGGAATAATTCGGGCGGTTCCGCCACAGCTGGTATCAAAGCTCGTACCACCACAGAGGAATCAATAAACTATAAATACAATCCTTTTTCAAAGTAAAACTTGACAGAAACAAATGTTGGATAGATCTTAGGACGATCAGGATAGACCTAGGACGTGAAGCCTTAGGATGATAGAGAGGTAGCTAGGTGGCTATTTGAGTAAGCCCTACAGGCTACTATAAGGGATGGGAGTTCTTCCCTATTCCCTCTAAGTTGAAATGAGATCGTTTAGGACGAGCATGCATGCATCCTTACTTAAATTAATTAAGAATTGGGTAAAACTTTAATACTTGATAATAACAGACTAAGTACACTCGGCAAACTTATCATGATCTTCAATAGGCCAAGCCTTGTTTCCTTTATTTTATAATTCGTTTTCTTTTACTTACGGTTAACCGTACACAGATGACTTCTCACGGATCCTCGGACGAAGGGAAAGCACAATTCCACATGGACGGACTTGCACTTAAGTTGGAATAATTCGGGCGGTTCCGCCACATAGTTTCCCCGTAGACACGATAGTTACGCTATTATTTGAGCATTGTGCGAAGATGTCTAGTTGTGTAATCGCTGTGTACGTGAATTTCTGATCCTGGCACGTACATGGCTCACATTCGGTTTACCTTCCAAAACCGGGTGTGCAAGTCACCAATAAAGTCTGCCAATGCCTGGGATTGCAAGGATGGCCAATGAACAAAATCATTAAGCTCTGCTGCCCACTTTCCAATTCGGCCCGAAGCCTCTCTATTTCTTATGATATCTATCAGTGGTTGGGACGATGGTACAATAATGTTGTGGGATTGAAAGTTGTGTTGAAGCTTTCTTGAAGCCATCAGGACTGCATACAAGATTTTTCCTTTTCTATGTAATTTCTTTTGGATGTGTGACACCCCAGTGTCACTTAGGGTTACTTCTCAGTGCTAACTCAAGGACCATTATATCATGTGAACCAAATTGGGCAAAAGACACCAATCAACTTGAGAATAAAAGATCTACTAAGTATTTATCTAAAGAATCATGCCTAAACCATATGAGGTTTTCAAAAAGGGAAAAATGTTGAAACCCTAGATCAACCCTAATTGAGCCACTTAAGTAGAAAGGAAGAAAAGGGATAAAAAGACCATGAAAAACATGGAATCATGGCTTAGGCCAATTATTAAAATTGGAATACACTAACTAAGCTACAATAAAGATTATAAAAGTTTGGCCAAAATAGTTTGTTAAAAACCTCAAGCAAGCCATTCAAGTGGAGGTTTCATAGGGAAATCTGAAATTCAGATTTTTGAATTTTCAGCTTCTAAACCAAAACCAAGCGCGTTCACCTTAATCTCTATCTCAAACCCTAAGCTCCCATTGACAAAAATGTGCTTAACTAACCCCTCTACCTCATACCTGAAGATGGCATTGGGACGCGTGCCCTAGACACGTCAAACCCGGGATCTTCTCTCGGTGTTCAGCAGTGAGACAAACCCAACTTCACCCCTCCATATCCCTTGATCTAGTCAGCGAAACCCATAAGCCTCCACACACAAATGACAAAGGAATATCAGGGGAAGAGATCTCTCAACGGGATCATGGCCATAATCTCAAAGATTTGGAGCCAATCCACGCTTGAACATGACCTCTCTCTGCGCTGCCTCGTGCTCAACGCCGAGCCCAGACGCTCGCCTGCGCACACCCCGAGCGCATGTCAGAGCCACCCCTCGGCCGTGCTCACCCGCGCCTTTAAGAGCACCCCCGGACGCGCCTCACCTCACTCCGCGCTCACCCTCGCTGGCCAGACACACCCACTTAGCTCCGGCGAGCTCTGTGCCACCCGCCCGAGCCACCCGAGCGCCGGTCATCGTGGCCAGCCATTTCCAGAGACCTTCTGCCTCACCAAGCCCTTGGATAGCTTCCCCAAGACCCTGTGAAGCTTCTCCAAGCTTGAGCCGAGGCATTGCCTGACCGGAGGAGCAGAATTGCCCTCGCCAGACTTCGGTCACCCGCCACCACGCGTGAACCGAGATATCTGGTGAGCCATTTTCCAATTCCTCGCGCCTATGTCTTCCCTAGCATCCAGTGAAGCTCTCTGACCCGTTCAATTGAACTATACCGCCCTGGATAGGCCGGAATCCTCGCCGCCGATGAGCTCGTCCGCCTGCGCACGTGGACCGACCTACTCTGACCATCACCGGAGACGATCCGCAGATCGCGTGACCATCAAGACCTCCCCTACACCCTCGACCACTTCACCGTAGTAGTCTCGTCGCCGGTAAGCCCCTCCGCCCTATCCTCCGCCGCGGCCACTGTTCCATTAGGGGAAGGATCGCGGGTTCGTTTTTACAAAAACCTAGGGGGTTTTCTGCATAGTCATAGACTCATGTGAATAGTAAATCGAGGACCCGTCCGTAATGAACTTAGAACCTTTCGCCAGGGACCCAGATGCAAAACCTTTTTCCTTTAAACCATTTTTGTTTATTCTTTTAAAATAGGCAGAGAACTTAGGAAATTTGTATCTCGAGAAATATTCAACTAAATTTAGTCAAACCAATTTTACTGGATTTAAAATATTATGAACTATCAAATAAAAATACTGAACCTTATGCTTTCTGTTTAAATTTTAGAGTTTGGAATTAAATAAGGAAACTAGCCAGACCTTATTAAAATGAAGAAAAATAGTTATGCTTCTGTGCTGGACTTAGGAAAAATTTGTAGAAGTCCAAACCCTACTTAGACACTGCTTAAAAATATTAAGCACCCTAGTATAAAGAATTAACACAGGGTTACCCATTAAAAGCCATATCTGTCCAAAACGTAGGAAATTAGGAAAGGAAATAAAAATTAATGAACAAAGAATATATATATTTTTCCTGATCCACTTAAGTAATAAAGAACCTAGGAAAAACATAAAGAACCCTAGTACAGAACAAATCTAAGGTGGAATTAATTATTAAGCACTAGCAAAACTAGAAAGACCATTATTAAAAATATAAGAACCATTTCAAAATTGGTAAGAAAAATTTAGTAGACTCCTAACTACTAGGACACCACTACAAAAATGATAAACACCCCAACCCATCATCTTAAGTGGGTTGAACAAATAAAACTTGGTATTTGGCCATATTCCAATTAAATCATAAGTAAGCCAAAAAGTATGCAACAATGGGCAAATAAATTTTTACCAGATTATTAATGAAGTAGGTCACAAGATAAAAATACAAAACCTATTGAAAACTACAAATAACCCCCATTACCCCTACTTCATGAAAAAGGTCATTTAATTTAAAAAATTTCTAGCACCCTTTCCTTTAAGCAAAAAGTTACCAAATTTTAGAAGGATTGCTCTTGAGCAAAGAAGAAGATAGGAAAATTTAGAAATTTGTCGTTTGATATTTTTCAAGTATAGTGGTAGTGGAGAGCACCCCATTGACTAGAAACTTGAGAAAATCATAGTAAAATAATATTAAGTATTAGTGGCTGAAAATTTGTACAAAGTCATATATTTACACCTAAATGCCAGCAAAAATAAGCCTTAGAAAATAACCTACTGTCAAAGGAAGGTTGTAGTTCAAAGCACCCCCTCTGCCCTGATATTTAATATTTTTGTACAGAGGGAACCCCTCACTTTTTAAGCCCCAAATTTTGAGACAGAAAATTATACATTAGTGAGAAGCCACTGTAGTTTTTGCAGAATTTTTGGAAATTTGTAAAACTATCTTGTAGTTCAAACCCACCTTAAAGGCATAAAGGAAATAGAAATAAAAGAGATGGATTAGAAAGATTAATCAAGTATCACCCCAATAATTGGAGCTGAGAATCTTGTTAAAAATATCAATAAGATATAAAAAGGAAAATCAGTAGAACACTAAAAATGGTTTAACAATTCTGTAATCAAACTTGACCCAAACTTACTAAGTACACCCCACAAAGTCTCTAATAGCCAGACTTAACCCAATTTCCTTTTAATTAATCTTTCACCATACAATTGTAGTACTAAATTGCATATCGTGCCATACATATATCTTACTCATTGCATTCATTAGATTGTAACCTCACTGACGGAGAGTACGTGCTCATCCCTGAGCAAGGAGCTATCCACGAGGAAGATCAGGAGCCAGCTCCCGAGCCTACCATCGAGGATCTCCCCGCAGCCCCAGCAATTGAAGGCAAGTCCCGGTTTTATGCATAACCAAGTTATATATGTATATATATATATGCTACTTTAGTACACTTAACGTTTGTAGGCTTGTAATGTGCACTTAAGTATAGGAGTTGCTTGAAACCCTCAGTTGCATGAATTCAGGATTCCTTTTTAAGATGGATACTAGTATGCTAGGTCGAGTAGCTGCTTTGCTAATAGGATCTCGATAGAAGTTTTGTGATTTTCCTAGCACTCGCTCGAGGTCAGGAATTGATTTTATTCATCTTGATAACGGAATCTATAATAGTATATGGACTTGGATCCAGGGTGGATGCCTTGCCCATGAGAGGAGAAAAGGAATTAAGGATTAATCTGTGGATACCTGAGTCAAGCGTTTGAACATACTAAACACATGTCGAGAAATATGGTAACTGGTAAACCTAGTACCTAAGTGAAGTCGGGCATGGACTTTTCTCCTCACTCGTTCTCAGACTGGGTCTCCCATGCTAGCTATGGTGGGTACAAGTGCGGTCACTACATGGCGGCAGCCAGGGTCAGTGGAGCATTGTATGCCACGGCGGTCAGCCCTGGCCGCGAACGGGGAATCGATGGGGACGGTTGATATGTGTGGGGACGGAGTGCCCCTACATGTCGTGTGTTTAGGTTTACCTTGCAAGGTTAAATCTCAATTTGAATCGTCTGCTTCTCGCAGCTAATTAGACTGCTTGACCCCTTGTACTACATTGAGTAAGAAGTGAAATGAGGATTATATTTGACAACATGTTTATTGTATTAAATGATTGTTACCATGTAAGCTTAGAAGAGCAAACTTAGCTGAATTTATGATACTAGAATCGGAAAAGCTAAAATTGATTTAGACTCACCTAGTGCTTCTGGCAAAGCAAACCCCTTAGCCAAACAGCTGCATGGTCTAGAGGTAGAGGAGTAGATTCCTCACACCGAGTAAGTCTAGCTGAGTATTAGTATACTCAACCTTGCTTGTGGCATAATATTTGCAGGAACGCTTCAGGATATGGTTGATGGTGTGACTTGGCCTACCACCATGCCACCGGGTTGGACGGTCGAGTGGGATGCTGCTCCGGCAGGAGAGGAGCAAGGGGAGTAGTGGGCTAGGCCTTGCCCTATTCCTCGCTTTCGACGATATCGATTATCCGCTGTAGTTTCTTTTATGAACTTATATCAGCTACTTGAAAAACTCTGATTTATATAATAATTCCAGTATTTTAATTTGGGGCTTTCCTGTTTTATTGTATTTCTTCTGTGAATCACCATCAAGTGAGTTAGTGGTATTTGATCCTGGATGAGTGGAATTATCAGACTATATCTGAGGGACTGACGGGTTATTCTGATTTAAGTGTGTTGCGGCCTCTAAGGCGTAACTGAGGCACTTAAGCTGGAATAATTCGGGCGGTTCTGCCACAGCTGGTATCAGAGCAAATACCATCACAGAGAAAGCAATAAACCATGAATACCAACTTTCAAAAATCTAAAACTTGCTTAGAAACTAGTGTGAATCATCAGGACTAGAAAGCTAGACCTAGGACGAAAGGCCTTAGAAATAGTGGGAGAAATAGGTGGCAAATTAAGTAGGCCATGTGGGCTGGTCTTTAGCTTTTTGTACGGATGCCCTAAAAAGCACCCTTCCGATTCGGATAGGAGACGCTATTTTCAACATGCATGCATTATAAAACTGTCGGGGACCATAATTAGGGGTACCCTCAAGGCTCCTAATTCTCAGCTGGTAACCCCCATCAGCATAAAGCTGCAAAGGCCTGAAGGGTGCGATTAAGTCAGGGATCGGTCCATTCGAGGGACTCGATCACGCTTCGCCCGAGCCTAGCCTCGGACAAGGGCAGCCGACCCCGGAGGATCTCCGCCTCGCCCGAAGCCCCCCTCTAGCGGCGAACATATTTTCGGCTTGCCCGAGGCCCTGTCTTCGCCAAGAAGCAACCCTGACCAAATCGCCGCGCCGACCGACCAAATCGCAGGAGCATTTAATGCAAAGGTGGCCTGACAACTTTATCCTGACGCACGCCCTTCAGTCGACAGAGCCGAAGTGACCGCCGTCACTTCGCCGCTCCACTGACCGGCCTGACAGAAAGACAGCGCCGCCTGCGCCGCTCCGACTGCGGTGCCACTTGACAAAGTGAGGCTGACAGGCAGTCAGGCCCGGCCGCAGGCACCATAGGAAGCTCCGCTTCGCCCGACCCAGGGCTCAGACTCGGGCTAAGCCCCGGAAGACGGCGAACTCCGCTCCGCCCAACCCAGGGCTCGGACTCGGGCTAAGCCCCGGAAGACGGCGAACTCCGCTCCGCCCAACCCAGGGCTCGGACTCGGGCTAAGCCTCGGAAGACGGCGAACTCCGCTACGCCCGACCCAGGGCTCGGACTTGGGCTCAGCCCCAGAAGACAACGAACTCCGCTCCGTCCGACCTAGGGCTCGGACTTGGGCTCAGCCCCAGAAGACGACGAACTGTGCTTCGCCCGACCCCAGGACTCGAACTCCGCCCTGGCCTCAGCCAACGGCCTCCGCCTCGCCCGACCTAGGGGCTCAGACTCGACTTCGGCCACGGAAGACAGACTCGACCTCGACCTTGGAGGAGCCTCCACATCGCCCAACCTAGGGCGTGGGCCGGCCACGTCAACGAGAGGCGCCATCATTACCCTACTCCAAGCTGACTCAGGCTACGGGGAACAAGACCGGCGTCCCATCTGGCTCGCTCCGCCAGATAGGCAATGATGGCGCCCCGCACGCTCCCAGACGATGGCGGCTCTCGGCCCCCTTACGGAAGCAAGAGGACGTCAGCAAGGACTCGACAGCCCCGACAGCTGTCCCTCCGCTAGGCTCCAGCGCTCCTCCGACGGCCACGACATCACACAAACCGGGCACCAACATCTCTCCAGCCGCCACGATGGCGTGTACTTAGGGCGCTAGCTCTCCTCCGCTAGACACGTAGCACTCTGCTACACCCCCATTGTACACCTGGATCCTCTCCTTACGCCTATAAGAGGAAGGACCAGGGCCCTCTTAGGGAGGGTTGGCCACGCGGGGACGAGGACAAGACAGGCGCTCGCGTGAGGCCGCTCGCTGCCTCTCCCGTGTGGACGCTTGTAACCCCCTACTGCAAGCGCACCCGACCTGGGCGCGGGACGAACACGAAGGCCGCGGGATTTCCACCTCTCTCACGCCCATCTCCGGCCACCTCACTTCCCCCCTTCGCGCTCGGCCTCGCGCCGACCCATCTAGGCTGGGGCACGCGGAGACACTTCACTTGTCGGCTTAGGGACTCCCCGGTCTCGAAACGCCGACAGTTGGCGCGCCAGGTAGGGGCCTGCTGCGTGTTGACGAACAGCTTCCCGTCAAGCTCCAGATGGGCAGTCTCCAGCAACCTCTCTGGCCCGGGACGGTGCTCCGTTTCGGGAGTCTTGAGTTCATGTCCCTCGACGGCAGCTACGACATGATACTCCTTCCACCGCCGTGCGACAGCGACAATGGCGGCCGACAACCCGCCCGCCGGCGGCGGAATCGACGATGTCTTCCCCGCGTGGTGGAAGAACAACCTTCGAGCTCACCCCGTCCTCTCCCCCGCCGACGGAGGAGGAGGCGAGGGAACCAAGGCCAAGCAGGAGGCAGTGCCTCGTCGGTTGTCGAGCGAGTCGACGGCGCCAGCACCCCAACGGGGGGCACGTCGGGCATCGACCTCGCGTTCGAGACGAAGACGAGCGCCGTCTCCCCGCAACACGCCAATCTCGAGCAAACGGACGACGCCATCACGCTCGCGAAAGGCTTGCTGGACGTCACCCTCGTACCTGAGATGACGGCGCAGTCAGTCCCCGACGTGACTTTATCACCGCCCATTGACCAAGAGGTATCGACCGTTTCCCATCCCACGCCTTTCGGATTCAGCCTCGACCCGCCTAGCGGCTTCGCTTTGGCGGACGCTCTCGTAGAGGCGAGTCCGAACCCTCTAGGGTTTCGTATGCGGTCACCTTGGGACCGGCTGACGGACGTCTCGACCTACAGGCCCTCTGGGTCTGAGGAAGATGACGAGCCCAGCTTCTGTAGGGATTTCTCCGGACTTGGCAACCCCAGTGCCATGCGGGACTTCATGACCGCATGCGACTACTGCCTTTCCGACTGTTCCGACGGTAGCCGTAGCCTCGGCGACGAGGACTGCGGCCCAAGCCGCGAATGTTTCCACGTCGATCTAGGGGGTCCCTCCGAAGGAAACCATCTCGGCATGCCAGAGGACGGTGATCTCCCTAGGCCGGTGCCTCGCGTTGACATCCCACAGGAGCTAGCTGTGGTCCCTGTTCAGGCGGGGGGCCATGACCCACAGCTCGAGCAAATCCGCGGGGTGCAGGCCAGGCTCGATGAGGGAGCAGGAGCGCTTGAGCCGATCCGCCGGGACGTCGGGCAGGCATGGGCGGGCCAACCTCCGGCCGGAGAAATGCGTCATCTACCCCAGGGCTTCTAGCACCACATTGCCGACGATGTCAGGGTCAGGCCGCCACCCGCATCCAGTGGGGTCGGCCAGAACCTGGCTGCAGCAGCAATGCTCCTCCGCGCGATGCCGGAGCCATCAACCACCGAGGGGCGGCGAATCCAGGGAGAGTCGAAGAATCTCCTGGAAGGCGCCGTGGTCCGGCGGGCCGAGAGCTCCGCCTCCCGAAGGCAGGGGTACCCCTCGGAACATCATGCCGCGACTTCCCGATTCATGCGGGAAGCCTCGGTCTACACCGGGCGCACGCGCAACACAGCGCCTGCGGCCCCGGGTCGCCTCGGCAACGAGCACCATCACCGCGACCATCGGGCCCACCTCGACGAGTGGGTGCGCCGAGGCTACCACCCCAGGCGTGGGGGACGCTACGACAGCGGGGAGGATCGGAGTCCCTCGCCCGAACCACCCGGACTGCATGCCTTCAGCCAGGCCATACGACGGGCGCCGTTCCCGACCCGGTTCCGACCCCCGACTACTATCACAAAGTACTCGGGGGAGACGAGACCGGAACTCTGGCTCGCGGACTACCGTCTGGCCTGCCAACTGGGTGGAACGGACGATGACAACCTCATCATCCGCAACCTCCCCCTGTTCCTCTCCGACACCGCTCGCGCCTGGTTGGAGCACCTGCCTCCGGGGCAGATCTCCAACTGGGACGACCTAGTCCAAGCTTTCGCCGGCAATTTCCAGGGCACGTACGTGCGCCCCGGGAATTCCTGGGACCTCCGAAGCTGCCGATAGCAGCCGGGAGAGTCTCTCCGGGACTACATCCGGCGATTCTCGAAGCAGCGCACCGAGCTGCCCAACATCACCGACTCGGATGTCATCGGCGCGTTCCTCGCCGGCACCACCTGCCGCGACCTGGTGAGCAAGCTGAGTCGCAAGACCCCCACCAGGTCGAGCGAGCTGATGGACATCGCCACCAAGTTCGCCTCCGGCCAGAAGGCTATCTTCCGGAAGGACAAGCAGCCCCAGGGCCACCCATCGGAAGATGCCCCCGAGGCGTCAACTCAGCGCGGCGCCAAGAAGAAGGGCAAGAAGAAGTCGCAAGCGAAACGCGACGCCGTCGATGCGGACCTTGTCGCCACCGCCGAGTACAAGAACCCTCGGAAACCCCCCGGAGGTGCCAACCTCTTCGACAAGATGCGCAAGGAGCCGTGCCCCTACCACCAGGGGCCCGTCAAGCACGCCCTTGAGGAGTGCGTCATGCTTCGGCGCCACTTCCACAAGGCCGGGCCACCCGCGGAGGGTGGAGGGCCCGCGACGACGACAAGAAGGAAGATCACCAGGCAGGAGAGTTCCCCGAGGTCCGCGACTGCTTCATGATCTACGGTGGGCAAGCGGCGAACGCCTCGGCACGGCACCGCAAGCAAGAGCGCCAGGAGGTCTGTTCGGTGAAGGTGGCAGCGCCAGTCTACCTAGACTGGTCCGACAAGCCCATCACCTTCGACCAAGCCGACCACCCCGACCACGTGCCGAGCCCGGGGAAATACCCGCTCGTCGTCGACCCCGTCATCGGCGACGTCAGGCTCACCAAGGTCCTCATGGACGGAGGTAGCAGCCTCAACATCCTCTACGCCGAGACCCTCGGGCTCTTGCGCGTCGATCTGTCCTCGGTCCGGGCAGGCGCTGCGCCTTTCCACGGGATCATCCCCGGGAAGCGCGTCCAGCCCCTCGGACAACTCGACCTTCCGTCTGCTTCGGAACACCCTCCAACTTCCGAAGGGAGACCCTGACGTTCGAGGTGGTCGGGTTCCGAGGAACCTACCACGCGGTACTGGGAAGGCCATGCTACGCGAAGTTCATGGCCGTCCCCAACTACACCTACCTCAAGCTCAAGATGCCGGGCCCCAACGGGGTCATCACCATCGGCCCCACGTACAAACACACGTTCGAATGCGACGTGGAGTGCGTGGAGTACGCCGAGGCCCTCGCCGAGTCCGAGGCCCTCATCGCCGACCTGGAGAGCCTCTCTAAGGAGGTGCCAGACGTGAAGCGTCATGCCGGCAACTTCGAGCCAACAGAGACGGTTAAGTCCGTCCCCCTCGACCCCAACAACGACGCCTCCAAGCAAGTCCGGATCGGCTCCGAGCTTGATCCCAAATAGGAAGCAGTGCTCGTCGACTTCCTCCGCGCGAACGCCGACGTCTTCGCGTGGAGTCCCTCGGACATGCCTGGCATACCGAGGGATGTCGCCGAGCACTTGCTGGATATCTGAGCCGGAGCCTGACCCGTCAAGCAGCCTCTGCGCCGATTCGACGAAGAAAAGCGCAGAGCCATAGGCGAGGAGATCCACAAGCTAATGGAGGCAGGGTTCATCAAAGAGGTATTCCATCCCGAATGGATTGCCAACCCTGTGCTTGTGAGAAAGAAAGGAGGGAAACGGCGGATGTGTGTAGACTACACTGGTCTAAACAAAGCATGTCCGAAGGTTCCCTACCCTCTGCCTCGCATCGATCAAATCATGGATTCCACTGCTGGGTGCGAAACCCTGTCTTTCCTTGATGCCTACTCAGGGTATCACCAAATCAGGATGAAAGAGTCCGACCAGCTCGCGACTTCTTTCATCACACCCTTCGGCATGTACTGCTATGTCACCATGCCGTTCGGCTTGAGGAATGCGGGCGCGAGGTACCAGCGGTGCATGAACCATGTGTTCGGCGAACAGATTGGCCGGACGGTCGAGGCCTACGTCGATGACATCGTAGTCAAGACGAGGAGAGCCTCCGACCTCCTTTCCGACCTTGAAGTGACATTCCGATGTCTCAAGGCGAAAGGCGTGAAGCTCAATCCCGAAAAGTGCGTCTTCGGGGTACCCCGGGGCATGCTCTTGGGATTCATCGTCTCCGAGCGGGGCATCGAAGCCAACCCGTAGAATATCGCAGCCATCACCAGCATGGGGCCCATCAAGGACTTGAAGGGCGTACAGAGGGTCATGGGATGTCTCGTGGCTCTGAGCCGCTTCATCTCACGCCTCGGCGAAAGAGGTCTACCTCTGTACCGCCTCTTAAGGAAGGCCGAGTGCTTCACCTGGACCCCTGAGGCCGAGGAAGCCCTCGGGAACCTGAAGGCGCTCCTCACGAAGGCGCCTATCTTGGTGCCCTCAGCTGCCGGAGAAGCCCTCTTGGTCTACGTCGCCGCGACCACTCAGGTGGTTAGCGCCGCGATTGTGGTCGAGAGGCAAGAAGTGGGGCATGCATTGCCCATTCAGAGGCCAGTCTACTTCGTCAGCGAGGTACTGTCCGAAACCAAGATCCGCTACCCACAAGTTCAGAAGCTGCTGTACGCGGTGATCCTAACACGGCGGAAGTTGCGACACTACTTCGAGTCTCATCCGGTAACTGTGGTGTCATCCTTCCCCCTGGGGGAGATCATCCAGTGCCGAGAGGCCTCGGGTAGAATTGCAAAGTGGGCGGTGGAAATCATGGGCGAAACAATCTCGTTCGCCCCTCGAAAGGCCATCAAGTCCCAGGTCTTGGCGGACTTCGTGGCCGAATGGGTCGACACCCAGCTCTCAACAGCCCCGATCCAACCGGAGCTCTGGACCATGTTCTTCGACGGGTCGCTGATGAAGACAGGATCCGGCGCAGGCCTACTCTTCATCTCACCCCTCGGGAAGCACCTACGCTACGTGCTACGCCTCCATTTCCCGGCGTCCAACAATGTGGCTGAGTACGAGGCTCTGGTCAACGGGTTGTGGATCGCCATCGAGCTAGGGGTCCGACGCCTCGACGCTCGCTGTGACTCGCAGCTCATCATCGACCAAGTCATGAAGAACTCCCACTGCCGCGACCCAAAGATGGAGGCCTATTGCGATGAGGTTCGGCGCCTGGAAGACAAGTTCTACGGGCTCGAGCTCAACCACATCGCCCGGCGCTACAACGAGACTGCGGACGAGCTGGCTAAAATAGCCTCGGGGCGAACAACGGTTCCCCCGGACGTCTTCTCCCGAGACCTGCATCAACCCTCCGTCAAGATCAACGACACGCCCGAGCCTAAGGCACCCTCGGCCCAGCCCGAGGTACCCTCGGCTCAGTCCGAGGCACCCTCGGCTCGGCCCGAGGCGCCCTCGGATCAGCCCGAGGCACCCTCGGCCCCCGAGGGCGAGACGCTGCACGTCGAGGGGGAGCAAAGCGGGGTCACGCCTGATCAAAACTGGCAGACCCCGTACCTGCAATATCTCCACCGAGGAGAGCTACCCCTCGACCGAGCCGAAGCTTGGCGGTTGGCGTGGCGCGCCAAGTCGTTCGTCTTGCTGGGAGATGGGAAGGAGCTCTACCACCGCAGCCCCTCAGGCATCCTCCAGCGATGCATCTCCATCACCGAAGGTCAGGAACTCCTCCGAGAGATACACTTGGGGGCTTGCGGCCATCACGCAGCACCTCGAGCCCTTGTCGGAAATGCTTTCCGACAAGGTTTCTACTGGCCGACGGCGGTGGCCGACGCCACTAGAATTGTCCGCACCTGCGAAGGGTGTGTTGGAACTTGCTCTCAGCAGCAAGAAGGCCAACAAGGGAGAACAGTGGTGACCACAGGGTTACGTGCACGGGGGCAATAGCTCTGTTAATCTAGCCTCTCACGGGCACTGTGCGGGGGTATTTATAGGTATCTGAGTGCCCAGTGTCTTGTGTTAAGGACGCATGTGCCCTCAGACACCTATTTTATCCCCAGAATATTCCCATAAAGCAGGGTTACAAGCTGTAATTACAAGTATTCCTTTACAAGTTAGGCCCGTAATACAAAGGCAGCCACGCGGGGCCCGTTACAATGGGCCAGATTACACGTGGGCCTTGGGGCTGGACGAGGACGCGCCGTGGGAGGACGTCGCCGCAAGCCTTCGTCATAGTGCCGAGTCTTGCGAAGGGTGTCCCTGCCCGCTTTGTCTCTGTCGGACCAGCGGCTGCAGCGAAGGCCTCGAGCGAAGGGTGTCGTCTTTGCCTTCGCCCCAACATTTGCCCTCCAAGGGACCAGTTCGACAAAGTCACCTGGTGCCGAAGACGTCGCTAGATGGCGGAGACGCTGCCCTCGCTCGAAGTGGTTCCGCGGGGGTTTTTGATGTGACCGTTGATGGACGGCGTACTGTTGGATTGCGGGTTTCCCGAAGCGTCGCGGCCTGTCGGATTGCGGGTTTCCCGAAGAGCCGCGCCCTGCCTATAAAAGGGGGCGGGGGCGGCGCGGTTTGAATTCTGCTTTCCGTGCTCCGTAAAACCCTAGCCGCCCGCCGTCTTGCTGCTCCTTTTCCTCCGCTGCTCCCTTTGCTCGCCGGCGTTCTGGCTCGAGTGAAGCAGACCGCCCGCCGCCGCCGACGGTACGTAGCGATGCCATCCTCTTCTTCTTCCGCCAACGCCACGCCGCCGGCCGCCGCCTCGTCTGAGGAGACGTTGAGTAACGTGATGGTGGAGGAGTTGCGCGCCGGCGACTCTGTTGAATTTGGTGTGTCACGGATGACGTCAGCCCGTATTGAAGATATGCAGCGGTTGGGCTACTTTGGCGGCGGAGTCGCTCGTGCTCCGGGGACGGAGGAAGTCCCCGAGCCGGAGGGCGAGTTGGTTGTTTTCGAGGCGTTCTTCGCCGCCGGACTCCGCTTGCCTGCGCACCGGTTTGTCGGCGAAGTCCTGCGCAGATTCAGCGTTCAAATACATCAGCTGACACCGAACGCCATAGTGGCGCTGGCGAAGTATGTCTGGGCGACGACTTCGTACGGCGGGCAGCCGTCGGTTGAAGTTTTTGCGAAGAATTATTGCTTGCATTGGCAGAAAAGGGTGGTTGAGGGCGGAGTTGCCCAGTTCGGGTCATGCACTTTCACGCCGAAGACCGGCAAGACCACAATGCCAGTAGTGGAGTTGGTCCCGTGCGCCCGCAACAAGTGGGGCAATTGGAATGAATTTTGGTTTTATGTTGCTGAGGCTACTGTCGAAGGCCACCAAGGGCTCCCCGTGTCCGAAATGTGCTCTCACTATTACTCTGCGTATCCGCCTTTTGAAGTGGCGGAAGAGGATGCAGACGAAGGGGCCCTTCGGTGCGCCGCCGGTCAGAGCAGCGGTCGTGATTTAGTTGAAGAGTTTGCGGCGTACGGGGTTTGGCCCTTGGCGCACGGCTGGGCGCTGGGCGAAGTATGCCCTCGCCAGATGCCTTTCCACGGAGGAAGGGTGGTGCGAAGTCCTGCCTTCGCGCTTAATTTGCGGAACCGTGACCCGGCCGTCTTTGTGCGTGATGCGGAGGACTTGGCAGTGCGGCTCGTGGGGCGCTACGTGCCGAGGACGGAAGGCCAGCGCAGTTTTGACATCCGCGGGTCAAATGAACGTTTGAACAGGGTCTTCGAATTAAATCAACTGCCGTACGACGGCTACCCTGGTCAAGACGAAGCAGACCGCCGTGGGAAGAAACCGGCGGTGGAGACTGAAGGCGACCCTGCGCTGGCGGCCGCCGCCTCCTCGAAAAAGAGAAAATTAGGTACTGCGATGGGAAGACTTGGGGTGTCTGATAGTTTCGCTAGAGAGTTAATGAGGACGTGTGCGGCCTCGGGGGAAAGGATGACTTCGGCCGAGCTCCGGGAGTCTTCGGCGCGGATGCTGAAGGTTACCGGGGGTTGTTGGCCTAAAGACATTTCTATCCCCTGCGCGGCCGAGGAGGACTGTTTTACATCTCGTATGGTTCATCGGTGGAAAGTTTTTCCTTATGGGCGAAATATCGGTCATGTTGTGTGGGCAGTGATGGACAAGGATCGCCAAGGCGCGGCGCGAAAACGCCAGGCGACTGTGAGGGTTCACGATGCCCGGCCGAAAAGGCAGCGGGGAACGGCGAAGGCTGAGGCCTCCGGCGGAGGCAAGCCGCTGCTGCCGGCGAAGGTGGGCGTCTCCGCGCCTGGCAAGGCGCCGGAGGCGACGGTGGGCGCCGGAGGCCCCAAGCTGTCGAAGGTGGTGCCGTCCGTCAGCGGAGTGGCGGAGGCTGCGAAGGCGGGCGGAACGTTACCGCCGCCTGGCAAACGCGTTGCCGACTTCGGCACCGAGATTAATGTGGAGGATTATCTCGGGGGTAAGTCTGTATAAATATATTTATATACATTTTTTTTTAAATTTGTTGACGCGTTGCAGGGTCGGACGAGGGCCCGCTTGCTCTAGTGGTGCCTGGCGCGGCGATCGCGACGGCTGCGCCAGCGCCGAAGGCGGGGGGAGAGACCCTTGGCGCCGGAGGCGAGGTATCTGCCCTCGCGCTGGTCAGGGACGAGGCGGGCGTGGCGACCCGCCGGCTGAAGGGAGCGACGGAGGCGTTGAGTCGAGCGACGGAGGCGCTGAGTCAGGTCCGCCGTTTTTTTTTGCACAACGGCCTTACGTGTGTTCTGCAGGTGGCTGACTTCACCAGCCGCACTGCGTCGGGGGCCCTTACGGCAGCTTTGTCTGCCGAGGTCGAGAGACTTCGGACGCAACATGCTGACGCTGTCCGTGAGAAGTCGGCCTCCGACAGCAAGTGCCGCAAACTGGCGGAGAAGGTGGCCGCCCTTGAGAAGGAGAAGGCAGACCTCCGGCGCCAGCTGACGGAGGAGAGGAGGGAGGCCAACGAAGCCATCGCCAAAGAGCAGGCTGCGCAGGCAGAGGCCAGGCTGGCGCGGGCGGAAGGCAATATCGCTAAGGAGCTCGCCGGAGAGCTGCAGCGGCGGCTTGCTGCCTTGGAGAGCCGCGCGGAGGGGGCCGAGGCCGCGGCGCGAGCGGAGGCCGAACGGACGCGCACGCAGCTCATGACTTCATATCGCGAGCTGGGTGTGCGGACGGGTGACTTCGAGGTGCCGGAGCGAGAGGCCGGACTTCGCTGTCTGGAATGTGTGCAGGAGGAACTGCAGGAGCTCCCCACTGTCTTGGCGGGGTTGATGTCGTTCACCTCCCTGGTCACCTGCGAGGCAGCGATGAACGCGCTCTCTCGTGAAGGCTGCCGGCACTTTGAGGCCCTCGACCAGGTGGATGAGGATTTTGGGCGAGATATCTTTGAGGTCGAAGACCTCGTGGTGAAGGAGTCCGCCGGGGCCCTCTACGACCGGATGTGGGGTTCATACGGTCGTGAGGTGGTCCGGGCGCGGGCCGAGGCTGCGAGGGCTCAGGTAACGTTGTCGTTTACTCGGCGTTTGCTAGATGCGGTCTGTGCGTGTGTTTGCTGAATTTTTGTGCGTTTTGTCTTAGGCGGAGCGCGGCGAGCGGGTGGATGACTTCGGGGCGCTGAACAGCGCGCTGCCTGAGCCGGAGACGACCCCTGCGGAGGCCGCGACTGGAGTCGCCCCGGGACCGACCCCGGAGACTGCGGAAGATGCACCAGGCGCCCCTGCACCTGCTGCGGCCGGCGAAGACCTTCCCCCAAAGGTGGCCGAAGACGCACCTGATGCCCCCGCAGCTGCTGTGCCGAGCGCTGAAGATCCAGCGGGGGTGGGGGCGGAGGCAGCGACGGAGGCGGCGGTGGAGGCTCCCGCAGCGGCAGGGCCTTCGCAGGTGGCATAGGTGGTGTTTAGGGTTGAGGAATTTTTGGATGTTGTACTGAATTTTGGTTGCTGCGCAGGTTCAAGATTTTGGGCCTGCGCACGCAACCGCTACTACTGAGTTTTTGGCGGCTTCGACCGCGGAAGATGGAAATGAATGTGGTGGGTCTGTTTCTGAGTTTTTTGATTTTACTGATTCTGGGAGCTCGGTTGAGTGGACCGAGGAGTCGTCGGAGGAGGACTTGGACTATTTTGCGGCCTTGGACGTGGCTGCGGCGGAGGCTGCGCCACATGCTGCGGACGCGCCAGGCGTGCCCGGTCCTAGCACCGGGCACCGACGACGAAGGGCGGTTGCAAAGCGTAGGATTAGTGCGGAGGAAGGGGCTCGGCTTCACGTTAGTAGGGCTGGTCGGCAGGAGCTGCTGTCTTTGCCGGCCGCCGCGGGTGTAGGGGAAGGGGAGCTGCGAAGCCTTTTTGCAGGTGAGGAGCTTAGGATAATGTTATTTAATTATAGAGAGATGGGGATTATTCCTAAGGTTGAGCCGATGTAGGGCGTGGTGCCCTCGCTTGTGTATGTGTAAGGGCTTGTAGAATGGAGTTGTGTGCCCTCGCTTGCCTGTGCCTGCGAGGGCGCTGTGTACTTTGTCTGGTGTGATTGACTATGCTGTGCCTGTATGATTGTAATTGGTCTTGCTGTCGTTTCTGCTTTTGTTATATTGGGTCGGCTGCGCCCTTAGGCGGCTCTTGCGATAGACTTCGGATTTTGCGCACTTGTTGTGCTAAGTCCGGCTGCAACCTTAGGCGACTTCTGCGCGGATAGTCTTCGCGATAGACTTCGGATTTTGCGCACTTGTTGTGCTAAGTCCGGCTGCACCCTTAGGCGACTTCTGCGCGGATAGTCTTCGCGATAGACTTCGGATTTTGCGCACTTGTTGTGCTAAGTCCGGCTGCACCCTTAGGCGACTTCTGCGCGGATAGTCTTCGCGATAGACTTCGGTTTTTGCGCACTTGTTGTGCTAAGTCCGGCTGCACCCTTAGGCGACTTCTGCGCGGATAGTCTTCGCGATAGACTTCGGATTTTGCGCACTTGTTGTGCTAAGTCCGGCTGCACCCTTAGGCGACTTCTGCGCGGATAGTCTTCGCGATAGACTTCGGTTTTTGCGCACTTGTTGTGCTAAGTCCGGCTGCACCCTTAGGCGACTTCTGCGCGGATTGGTCGCACGCGAGGGTGTCTAGCGCTTGGCCTCGCGGTGACCTCGAATTGGTCGAATGCCGAAGACCGTTGTCGCGGTCTTTTTTCGACACATGCTTTTGCGGGGGATTTTTCTCACATATATTACATGGCTCCGCCTCGTTAAAAACCTCACCCCCCGGGAGGAAAAGAGTGCGGGCCGGTACAAGATTGTTTGCGGTGAATTACAAGGGCGAACTCAGCCCTAAGTATTAAACAAAAAATTTACGAAGGTTGTCGATGTTCCAGGAGTGCTCCAGGTCCTCGCCATTTGGCGTTGTGAGCCTGTAAGCGCTGGGGGAAGCTTTTGTTTTGACTATGAAGGGGCCCTCCCACTTGGGCTCCAACTTGCCCTTGGACTCCGTTCGAGCTGTTCGGATGAGTACGAGGTCCCCCTCGCTGAACTCCCTTGGGATGACTGCGCGGTCGCGCCATGCTTTGGTCTGGGCTTGATATTTGTTTAAGGCCTGCAGGGCGAAGACCCGGTCTCCGTCAATGAGATCTTTGGAGGTTGGCTCATCCACGTCGGGGGTGGCTGACGGAGCTGTGCGCGGAGACCCATGCTTTATTTCTTGCGGGGTCATTGCCTCCGATCCGTATAGAAGGCGGAAAGGAGTGAACCCGGTCGCCCTGCACTCGGTTGTGTTTAGCGCCCAGACTGCCTCCGGTAACAAGTCGGTCCATCTGCCTTTTTTTCGTCGAGGAGCATCTTCTTGACAGCTGTGAAGATTTTCCCGTTGGCACGCTCCACGACCCCGTTGGACTGCGGATGATAGACTGAAGCGAAGGCAAGCTTGGTGCCGATGGAAAAACAAAAATCCTTGAAATCTTGGCTGTCGAACTGCTTGCCGTTGTCAACTGTTAGCTCGGACGGTACTCCGAAGCAGCAAACAATGTTCTGCCAAAAGAATTTTTGGGCAGTCTTTGATGTGATTGTGGAAACGGCCCTCGCTTCAATCCATTTGGTGAAATATTCGACGGCTACGAAGGCGAACTTGAGGTTCCCCTGAGCTGTTGGCAGGGGCCCGACAATGTCCAGGCCCCAGCGCTGAAGAGGCCATGTATGGGCAATCAGCTTTGTGTATTGCGAGGGGTTGCCTGACCGAGGAGAGAATTTCTGGCAGGCTTCGCAGGACCTTGTGACTTGATTTGCGGCGCATATCATTGCAGGCCAGTAAAACCCTTGTCGGATCACCTTTGCAGCCAGGGCCCTTGGCCCCGCGTGCGAGCCGCACGTGCCACTGTGGACCTCGCGCAGGATTTGCATGCCTTCGGTTTCGGTGACGCATTTAAGCATTGGCTGACTGACCCCTTTCTTGTATAATTGGCCCTCGATCAGCGCGAAGTCCCGGCTTCGATGTCTGAGGCGCTTTGCCTCGCTGACGTCGGTTGGATGATAGTATCCCTGTAGGAACAGGGTTATTGGGGCCCGCCAGTCTTCGGTCATGATTAGGTTGACTATACGGTGGCCCTCGCTATCATTAGTTATTTGGAGCCCTTCGGGGCTCCGGACGGCTGGCGTGCCGATGGTGTGAAAGAATACGTCGGAGGGCAGGGGCTCACCCCTGGCGGCGGCCTTGGCTAATGCATCGGCCTCCTCGTTCTTGGCCCTGTCCACATGCTGTAGGGTGAATCCCTTGAACTGTCTCTCGAGACTTCGGATAGCCGCGAGGTATTGCATGAGCGCGGGGTCTTTTGCTGCATAGTCTTTCTCGACCTGACCGACAACTATCTTGGAGTCTGTTTTGATGATACATGTGGTGACACCGAGGGCCCTTAGCTTGCGGAGGCCGAGGATGACTGCTTCATACTCTGCTATGTTGTTTGTACATTTGTCGGATTCCAGAGCGAAGCTGAGGCGTGCTGCATATCTGTGTTTGACTCCGGCTGGTGAGGTGATGACTGCAGCGACGCCTGCCCCCGCATGACACCATGCACCGTCGCAATGAATAGTCCAGACCTTTTCTGTGGATGGGTCCGGCTGTGTTACTGGCCCAGTCCAGTCGACGACGAAGTCTGCCAGGACTTGCGATTTGATAGCTGTCCTGGGCTCGAAGCTGATGTGGTAGCCGGAGAGTTCGGCTGCCCACTTGGCGATCCTCACTGATGCCTCCGGGTTCCTGAATAGTTCGCCGAGTCCCCTGTCTGAGGTGACCCGGACCTTGAATGCTTCAAAATAATGGCGCAGCTTGCGCGAGGACATAACAACGGCGTAGGCAATCTTCTCCAGCTCTGTCATGTTGCATTTGGATGGTGTCAGGACTTCGGAGACATAGTAGACAGGGCACTGTCTGACTGCGCCCTCGACTGTCTGCTCCTGTACCAGTGCCGCGCTGACCGCGTGCGGCGAAGCCGCGACATAGAGCAGTAAGGGGAGCGAGGAGTCGGGGCTTGTGAGGATGGCCAGCTCCGCCAGGTACTGTTTTAATGAGGCGAAGGCCGCTGCTTGCTCCGGTCCCCAAGCGAAGTCCTTCGCGCCGCGGAGTGTTTTGAGGAAGGGGAGACTTCGCTCGGCGGACCTGGAGATGAATCTGTTGAGAGCGGCCATCCTGCCTGTCAGGCGCTGGACGTCCCTTGCGGACTGCGGAGGCGACATATCGACGATGGCCTGGATCTTGGTTGGGTTGGCCTCGATGCCGCGGCGGGACACCAGGTAGCCCAATATCTTGCCCTGGCGAACACCGAAAACACACTTTTCCGGGTTTAGGCGGAGTCGTGCATCTCGCATGTTCGCGAATGTCTCCGCCAGGTCGGCGAGGTGGTCCTCCTTATTCTTGCTGGCGACGACGATGTCGTCCACATATGTGAATATATTTCTGCCGACCTGCCCTTCGAGCACTGTTTTGGTGAGTCTGGAGAAGGTGGATCCGGCATTCTTGAGACCCTCCGGCATTCTGACAAAGCAATAAGTGCCGAAGGGTGTTATAAAGCTGGTGCTAGCCTTGTCTTCCTCCTTCATGTATATCTGGTGATAGCCGGAGAAGCAGTCGAGGAGGGACATGACCTCGCATCCGGCCGCGCTATCGACTATTTTGTCGATCCGTGGCAACGGGAAATTGTCCTTTGGGCAGGACTTATTGAGACTGGTGAAGTCTATGCACATGCGCCATTTTCCGCTTTTCTTCTGCACCATCACAACATTGGAGAGCCACGTGGGGTAAGCCACTGGCTCGATGAATTTAGCCTCCAGGAGGTGATGCACCTCCGCCTTGGCGGCTTCTGTCTTTTCGTCTGACATCTTGCGAAGCTTCTGCTTTTTGGGTCGCACCGAAGGGTCAATCCCCAAGCTGTGCTCAATTATGGCTCGGCTGACTCCGACCAGATCGAGGGCAGACCAGGCGAAGACATCTTTATTCTTGGCCAGGCAGCAGAGAAGTTTCTCTTCTTCAAGTGAGGTGAGGTCTTCGCTGATAGTTACTGTCTGCTTGGGCGTGGCCTGATCGAGGGGGACAGTCTTGGTCCCGTCTTGGCACTGCAACTGTGCTTTGTCGTGCTGCTTGTCGGTTGGGCTGGCCGGCGCAGGGACTTCGCGCTGGGTCGTGAGACAGTGTACATTTCTCTGACCGGGCACGAAGTCCCGCTCTATGTTGCGCGCCGTCTGCTGGTTGCTGTAGATTGTGATGGCGCCTAGCGGGCCCGGTATCTTCATACATAGGTACAACCCGTGGATGGCGGCTTCGAATTTGTTGATGGAGCCCCGGCCCATGATGGCGTTGTATGGATATACCATGTCGACAATGTCGAAGGTTACTTGCTCGCTTCGGGCATTGGGTGCTACACCGAAGGAGAGGGGCAACTCTATCTTGCCAACTGGAAAGGTGCCCTTGCCGCCGAAACCATACAACGGGTTGTCCGAAGGCTTCAGCAAACTGTGGCTTATACCCATGCGGTCGAAGGCGTGGAGGAAGATGATGTCCGCCTGACTGCCGTTGTCGACTAGGACTTTGTGTAAGTCCCAGCCTGCCACGCTGCAATTGATGACCATTGCGTCGATGTGGGGGGCGCTGCGCAGGTCGACGTCTCGCGCGTCGAAGGTTAGCGGTATGTGGGACCACTTCGTCTGCACGACTGGGCCAGTGACGGCGACATGGTTGATGCTGCGGTAGTGGTCCCGCTTCTGCCACTTGGTGTCGAAGTCAGTGCTCGACCCCCCTGTTATCATGTGAATGACTCCGCGATATGGTTGATCGGCGAAGTCTTCCTGCTTTGGGGCATGGGGGATGTTTTGGTGTTGCTGGTGTGGTGGTGGTTGTGGAGGAGGTACGATTTGTACTTCCTGATGGTGTTGGTAAGCGTGGTGCGGTGGGTGCGGAGCGGGGGCGTGGATATATGGTGGAGGGGGTGGCTGGTAATTATGCGCGACAATTCTGGGATTGTCGGCTGGCTGCGCCCGCGCCATTCTGTCTCTGGTGGCCTTCGTCTCGGGGCAGTCTTTTGTCTGGTGGGCGCAGTCTTCGCCGTGGAAAAGGCAATAGAACCGGCGCGGCGGCTGCTGCGCCCGCCCTCGACCCCTGCCGCGAGTTCCATTTCCGCGGCCCTGGGGGGGGGGGGATATTCCTGGCGGCGAGGGGGGTCAGCAGCAGGCTGTTGGTTGACGATGTTGTGGACTTGCTGCTGACTGCGGCCTTCTCGAACGGAGTCTGGCTGCGGAGGCCTTGTCCACGTGTGGCTGGACTGCGGAGTCTGACTGTTGGGTTTCCGTTGTGACTCGACCTTGCGCTGGTGGAGCTCTTCGGATTTGGCATATTTTTCGAAGAGCTGATACAGCTCCTGCAAGCTCTTGGGTGGATCTCTGATACAATGGCTGTAGAGGACGCCGGCCCGAAGGCCACTGATGGCGTAGTGGATAGCGATCTGATCGTCGACAGAGGGCAGCTGCGACTTGAGTGTTAAGAACTTGCGGTAATACTCCCGCAGAGTCTCCTTTTCCAGCTGTTTGCAAAGCGAGAGCTCGGCCAAAGCGTCGGTGTCTGGACGGTACCCTTGGAAGTTGAGGAGGAACTTGTCCCTGAGACTTCTCCACGAATCAATGGACAGCGGAGGCAATCTGGTGAACCAGGTGAGTGCTGGGCCTTCTAGGGCGATGATGAAAGACTTCGCCATTGTGGCGTCGTCCCCTCCGGTTGATGCAACGGCGACTTGATAACTCATGATGTATTGCGCCGGGTCGGTGCTGCCGTTGTACTTGGGGTACGCCCCCGCTCGAAAGTTAGCTGGCCAAGGCGTCACTTGCAGGTGCGGCGCCAGGGGACTTCGCTCGTCGAGGTAGTTGACCCCTTGGAATGGCGCGCCGTGCTGGGAGACGTAGTCATGCTGGGGGAAACGCGGGTTCTCCGGCTGCGCCCGGTGCTGCAGGGGTGGGCCATGCTGCCGGCCGAGGTGGCCTTCGCGCGTGTCCTCCGGTTGAGCGCGCTGTTGGAAGGGTGGCTCTTGCTGTAGACCGAGGTGGCCTTCGCGCTGCATCAGCGCGATCTCGCGCTCGAGGTCTTGGGCTTTCTGCTCCTCGTCGCGTATCATTTGCCGCACTTTGGCTAATGCGGACACACGCTGGCGCTTGGCCTCCAGTATCTCTTTCTGCCTCTGGAGATTGCGGTTCCTGAGGCGCAGGGCGCGCAGCTGCAGCTGTTCTTCTGTCGAGACGCCGAGGACCTCACCGTCCTCGGTGAGGTCCACGCCTTCCAGTGGGGCGAAGCCTGGGGGCGGCTGCGACTGTCCTTCGGTTCCGCAGGTGCGGAAGGTGTCGTCTTCGCCGGTGTGGGGAACGTTGTCTTCGGTGGGCTCTTGGTGGGTGGATTGGGTGAGGACGAGGGCCTTGCCCTTTCTTGCGGCCAGCAGTGCTGCCTTCGCAGCCTCGTCAGCCTTGGGGTTAGCTCTCTTGGGTGCCATCGCGAGTGGTTTTGTCGTAGCACGAACGGTGGGCGCCAAATGTTGGAACTTGCTCTCAGCAGCAAGAAGGCCAACAAGGGAGAACAGTGGTGACCACAGGGTTACGTGCACGGGGGCAATAGCTCTGTTAATCTAGCCTCTCACGGGCACTGTGCGGGGGTATTTATAGGTATCTGAGTGCCCATCGTCTTGTGTTAAGGACGCATGTGCCCTCAGACACCTATTTTATCCCCAGAATATTCCCATAAAGCAAGGTTACAAGCTGTAATTACAAGTATTCCTTTACAAGTTAGGCCCGTAATACAAAGGCAGCCACGCAGGGCCCGTTACAATGGGCCAGATTACACATGGGCCTTGGGGCTG
Organism: Zea mays; assembly: GCF_902167145.1. NCBI lineage: Eukaryota > Viridiplantae > Streptophyta > Magnoliopsida > Poales > Poaceae > Zea > Zea mays. The sequence goes on from NC_050098.1 coordinate 64,633,328, forward strand.
GACGAGGACGCGCCGTGGGAGGACGTCGCCGCAAGCCTTCGTCATAGTGCCGAGTCTTGCGAAGGGTGTCCCTGCCCGCTTTGTCTCTGTCGGACCAGCGGCTGCAGCGAAGGCCTCGAGCGAAGGGTGGCGTCTTTGCCTTCGCCCCAACAGGGTGTCAGTTCTACGCAAGGCAGACCCACCTGCCCGCTCAGGCTCTGCAGACGATACCCATCACCTGGCCTTTTGCTGTGTGGGGTCTGGACCTCGTCGGCCCCTTGCAGAAGGCACCCGGGGGCTACACACACCTGTTGGTCGCCATCGACAAATTCTCCAAGTGGATTGAGGTCCGACCCCTAAACAGCATCATGTCCGAGCAGGCGGTGGCGTTCTTCACCAACATCATCCATCGTTTCGGGGTCCCGAACTCCATCATCACCGACAACGGCACCCAGTTCACCGGCAGAAAGTTCCTGGACTTCTGCGAGGATCACCACATCCGGGTGGACTGGGCCGCCGTGGCTCATCACATGACGAATGGGCAAGTAGAGCGTGCCAACGACATGATTCTACAAGGACTCAAGCCTCGGATTTACAACGACCTCAACAAGTTCGGCAAGCGATGGATGAAGGAACTCCCCTCGGTGGTCTGGAGCCTTAGGACAACACCGAGCCGAGCCACGGGCTTCACGCCGTTCTTTCTAGTCTATGGGGCCGAGGCCATCTTGCCCACAGACCTGGAATACGGTTCCCCGAGGACGAGGGCCTATGCCGACCAAAGCAACCAAGCTAGTCGAGAAGACTCGTTGGACCAGCTGGAAGAGGCTCGGGACAAGGCCTTACTACACTCGGCACGGTACCAGCAGTCCATGCGACGCTACCACGCCCGAGGGGTCCGGTCCCGAGACCTCTAGGTGGGCGACCTGGTGCTTCGGCTGCGACAAGACGCCCGAGGTCGACACAAACTCATGCCCCCCTGGGAGGGGCCATTCGTCATCGCCAAAGTTCTGAAGCCCGGAACGTACAAGTTGGCCAACAGTCAAGGCGAGGTCTACAGCAACGCTTGGAACATCCAACAGCTACGTCGCTTCTACCCTTAAGATGTTTTCAAGTTGTTCATATACCTCGCTCCCACACAAAAGTTTAGTCATCAAGGAAGGGTCAGCCTTGCCTCGGCAAAGCCCGACCCTCCCTCGGGGGCTAAAAGGGGGGAACCCCCTCTGTGTCGAAATTTTCCTCGAAAAAAGATCTTTTCTGCCAGAATGTCTTTCGTGCTTTTCGACTACTTCGAAAGTGGATCCTGAGAACGACGGAGTACACGTAAGCAGCCAAGGCTGACCGAGCCGAGGGACTCCTACGCCTCCGGGATACGGATACCTCACTCATCACCTTCTGCGATAAGTAACTCACGTTCGGATGAGTGATTCCGCAGACCGAACAAGTCTTCACGTTCGACAGCCCTTCTGCCGGAGCGATTCTTCGAGCCTTCTCGACTGCGTCGGTGATAGAGCCCCATGGACGGGTAAGAGTGCGCGTAAGCGGCAAGGCTGACCGAGCCAAGGGACTCCTACGCCTCCGGGATACGGATACCTCACTCGTCACCTTCCGTGAGAAGCAACTCTCACTCGCACAAACAATTCTGTTACCGACAAAAAAGTCCGAATACTCGAAACAAGAGGAAAAGAGACACAACTTTACAACACAGCGAGGGTGTGTTTTGGCCTCGGCGGCCGCAGAAAACACGCGCTACAAATCCGATCCTGCAGGCTCGGATCCGGACAATTGAGGGAGCCGCAGCACCCTCGACGTCAACAACACCTTCGGCGAGGTCCGACCTAGCCTCGGACGGCGACACGGTCCAAGGGTCTCCGCTCTGAAGGACAACGTCATCACCAAGCCCGGGCCATCGCCGCCAGGGTCTTCTCCGAGAATCCGGCCCGAGCAGGCGGCTCGGCCGGTCACCCCGGGGCCTCGGCCAGCTGTCCTCCGAGGACATCAGCCCGAACCGAGGCTTCAGCAGGTCAATTCCGGCGTCGGTCCCGCTAACGGACGACCCGGCCAGGCTCCGGCCGACCAGGTCTTCTTTTCGAGCCAACTCTGCCTCTGTTCGCGCTGACACCGCTACCCCTGGCCTCGGCTCATCGAAGAGCGGCCGAGGGGTTCCTTTAACTAGGCAAGAGAAGCCTCGGACAACAAGGCTGACCGAGCCGAGGGACTCCTATGCCTCCGGGATACGGATACCTCACTCGTCACCTTTACACGGGGCAACTCACGTTTGGTGAAGCGGTTCAAACAACCAACAGGCGAGTCTTAGTGCTCGAAAATGAGGAAAAAATACATACATGTTCAGGCCTCGACAGCCACAATGAACAAAGACACTGGCATTCAAAGTGCCATTACAAACGGAACTCCGGTTCCACCTCCACAGGTACGAACAACCCCACTCGATGGGGGGGGCCTGCGTAGCAACAGAAGACCGACGAACGGCGCGCCGTCGCCCGCTCCGGCAGCGGCGACGACGACGACTTCTGCTCCGGGGGGCCGAACAGCGGCAGTGATGACCTCAGGGCGGATGCTGCTGCCAGGAGGCCCCCGCCCATGCCCAAACTCGTGAGGCAAGGACGGGCAGAAGGCCGTAGAGTTGGAGGTCGATCCGTGGGCGGCCCTGGCTATCTCGTCGGCGGAAGAACCTCTTCCAGCTGCCGTGGCGGAAGCCGGCGCCGAGAGCGGCTCCGAAGCCACTCGGGTCCGAGAGCCAGGCACGCGGCAGCTGCCAGCGCCACGGACGACAACCGCCCTTCCCCCCGATCACTGAGGGAAGGAGCGGGCCACCGCCCACACAGGGGCCGACCCCAACTCGGCACACTCCCCTCCCCAGCCCTGGTGATGAAAATCCTTGAGGCTGAGGGAGGGGCAGAGGCCGCGGCCCGATTTGCTTTCCCCCGCCATCAAACTGGAGGTCACCATCTTGGGTGACCGCCGGCGGAGGGGTGCAACCGGGCTGCATGATGAAAATCCTTGAAGCCGAACGATGGCTGAAAGGTACCAACTCCCGCAGAGTTGCGTTCCTCCAACGGCAAGGCGGAAAGACTACGGGTATCCCCCATCCGGGGGCTTGGAAGGTGGAAAGGCACGATGCATAAGGGAGCGCGAAGACATGGCCGCCCTTCAAGGGGGTCACCCTCCTTTTAAAGGTGACTCTCCCTACTTGCGTCCCCAGCCGTCGGGGGCTGAGTCTTCTCCAACACGCTCCAAGGTCCTCCCCCTACGGCGCGGGGACTGGGTCCCACACGTCATGCAAGCCGGCCCAGAGCAGAAGAAGCCAAACCGCCGCGCGCGGTGCATGCAACCGCCCAGCGGTTACAAGCGGCTCTCCACTTTTGCCCAGACCAGCGGGCGAAAGGGCGGGCAGCCACGCAGGCGGCATGCAACCGCGCCAGGTGGGCGCACTTCTCCGACTTCCAACACGCCCAGCATGGAGGCCCAGGCCCACGCATCATGCAACCGGCGCGCCGGATGCTTCGTGCAAGCAACTGCACCGCCACTCGCGCCATTACCACGCCTCCTCGACTGCGGAACCAATACCGCGACTCGAGGCGACCCAGCGCATGACCCAACAGCGCCAGCCTGGCGCGACGGTCAATGCGGCCAAAAATGGGCCGGCAGTAATGGCGGTGGCAGGCGGGCAGGAGCAGCAGTCACGTCGTCAGCCAAGCTTACGTCCCATCTGGGGACAGCGAGATAACCCTCTCGCACGGCGTGAAGACGACGCGCCCGTGTTCCGTTCCTCGAACGGCTCGCACACGTGCAACGGCTGCCCCGTGAACCGCACGCCCCGTCGCATTAACTCCGTGGTGGGAAAGGCGGCGCCTCTGGCAGGGGAAGCGAGCGACGCTTCGCCTTCGCCGTAATGACCGCGTCAAAAAAGGTACGCCACGTCATTCGATTTCAAATCATTTTCCTTTTTTTCCTCTTTCTCTCTCTTACAACAGGGACCGGGAAAGGGGGATACCCCGAAAAGGATCCTTCTCTGTGAAGGAACTAGGCTCCGAGCCTCCCTACTGATCAGAGGTTCGAAGGCTGGCCCCTTGGAAGGGTTCGACAGCCGCCTCAGATCGCGTGGGCTCTACACCCACTACTGGTCAGAGGTTCGAAGGCCGGCCCCTCGGAAGGGTTCAACGACCACCTCAGGCTACTCGGGCTCCGCGCCCACTACTGATAAGGGGTTCGAAGGCTAGCCCCGAAGGGTTCACAGCCGCCTCAGACACAGAGCGAGGGATGACCATGGGTACGTTCGATACATAACCAAGGCTCGGGCTGCGCTCCCGAGGTACCCTAGGACATTTCCGAGACCAGCGGGAACGATCTTGTAATGGAATCCCATCGGAGGGAGGCATCGAGCCCTCGGACCCCGTCGACAGGGGACCGGGTCCGGCAGATCACCCGCAGGTACTTTTGGGCGCGCCTCTGGGCCTCTAGCCGACCCCTAGCAAATGGGGCACGGACGTCCTCTCGGATTACCCGCCTGCAGCTCACCGGAGACACCATGTTTGGCACCCACCGAGGGCAACATGGCGCTTTCCCCCCTCCTCCTTGCGGAAAGGCGACGCAGGGGCGTATGTAAAAAAGTCGAGTCTGTCCCTGATCGCCCTCTCGCCCTGTGCAGAGGCTCGGGGGCTGCTCTCGCAAACCCGGCTCCGGCCAAACCGTTGACAACGTCAACATACCAGCCCGAGAACTTGGGACCCGACCGTACACCCGGGCTACGACCAGCTCGCATGAGGGAACGACCAGACCAGTCGAAGCAGTACGCGAGGCATTAAGACCTCGGAGGAGTCAAACCACTCCTCCGAGGCCTCGGGGGCTACACCCGGCGGGTGCGCTCGCGCGCACCCATCGGAACAAAATGCAACCGAGAAAGGCTGGTCCCCTTGCAAAAAAAGTGCGACGAAAGCCTCCAAGCGAGTGCTAACACTCCCTTCGAGGCTCGGGGGCTACTGTCGGGGACCATAATTAGGGGTACCGTCAAGGCTCCTAATTCTCAGCTGGTAACCCCCATCAGCATAAAGCTGCAAAGGCCTGATGGGTGCGATTAAGTCAGGGATCGGTCCATTCGAGGGACTCGATCACGCCTCGCCCGAGCCTAGCCTCGGACAAGGGCAGTCGACCCCGGAGGATCTCCGCCTCGCCCGAAGCCCCCCTCTAGCGGCGAACATATTTCCGGCTCGCCCGAGGCCCTGTCTTCGCCAAGAAGCAACCCTGACCAAATCGCCGCGCCGACTGACCAAATCGCAGGAGCATTTAATGCAAAGGTGGCCTGACACCTTTATCCTGACGCACGCCCTTCAGTCGACAAAGCCGAAGTGACCGCCGTCACTTCGCCGCTCCACTGACCGGCCTGACAGAAAGATAGCGCCGCCTGCGCCGCTCCGACTGTGGTGCCACTTGACAGAGTGAGGCTGACAGGCAGTCAGGCCCGGCCGCAGGCACCATAGGAAGCTCTGCTTCGCCTGACCCAGGGCTCGGACTCGGGCTAAGCCCCGGAAGACGGTGAACTCCGCTCTGCCCGACCCAGGGCTCGGACTCGGGCTAAGCCCCGGAAGACGGCGAACTCCGCTCCGCCCGACCCAGGGCTCGGACTCGGGCTAAGCCCCGGAAGACGGCGAACTCCGCTCCGCCCGACCCAGGGCTCGGACTTGGGCTCAGCCCCAGAAGACGACGAACTCCGCTCCGCCCAACCCAGGGCTCGGACTTGGGCTCAGCCCTAGAAGACGACGAACTCCGCTTCGCCCGACCCCAGGACTCGAACTCCGCCCTGGCCTCAGCCAACGGCCTCCGCCTCGCCCGACCTAGGGGCTCGGACTCGACTTCGGCCACGGAAGACGGACTCGACCTCGACCTCGGAGGAGCCTCCACATCGCCCAACCTAGGGCGCGGGCCGGCCACGTCAACGGGAGGCGCCATCATTACCCTACTCCAAGCTGACTTAGGCTACGGGGAACAAGACCGACGTCCCATCTGGCTCGCTCCGCCATATAGGCAATGATGGCGCCCCGCACGCTCCCTGACGACGGCGGCTCTCGGCCCCCTTACGGAAGCAAGAGGACGTCAGCAAGGACTCGACAGCCCCGACAGCTGTCCCTCCGCCAGGCTCCAGCGCTCCTCCGACGGCCACGACATCACACAAACCGGGCACCAACATCTCTCCAGCCGCCACGATGGCGTGTACTTAGGGCGCTAGCTCTCCTCTGCTAGACACGTAGCACTCTGCTACACCCCCATTGTACACCTGGATCCTCTCCTTATGCCTATAAGAGGAAGGACCAGGGCCCTCTTAGGGAGGGTTGGCCGCGCGGGGACGAGGACGAGACAGGCGCTCGCGTGAGGCCGCTCGCTCCCTCTCCCGTGTGGACGCTTGTAACCCCCTACTGCAAGCGCACCCGACCTGGGCACGGGACGAACACGAAGGCCGCGGGATTTCCACCTCTCTCACGCCCATCTCCGACCACCTCACTTCCGCCCTTCGCGCTCGGCCTCGCGCCGACCCATCTGAGCTGGGGCACGCGGCGACACTTCACTCGTCGGCTTAGGGACCCCCCGGTCTCGAAACGCCGACAAAAACTAAAAGGATTATAAATCAAAGAAGTAAAAATTTGAGCTAACCCGCTTCTTTTAAACCACCTAGGTTCTTTTATTTTCTTTCTTCCACCATAATCTTTACATCTGATATCCTTCCGCAGATGACTTCACCTATCCCCGCCAGTGGAGGAGACACTCGTTTCCGTTCCGATTTCCTTTCTCATGAGGGTTTTCCTTCCATCTTGTGGGAAGTGCTCAACTCCGCCGGTTACCCTACACCCCCTTTGTATACATTGCAGTTATACGAGGAGCATCGGGTGCCACGTTGCCGAGTCTGGATGACTCTGGAGGCTCATCCCCTTTAGCCGGGTTGGCGTTCCCTTGACTCCGAGACAATTGGATTCAGGACGGACAACACCACTGAAGCGGCAGCTATGAAGACCCTATGACTTTTTGTGGCTACCATCCCCTGGAGATGGTGATGCACCCCTTGGGACTCTTTCCTGCTGAGAAGAAGGACGACCCCATGTGGTGCAACCGTGTGAGCCATGTGAAGGACGTATGGATGATGTATCCTGACTTGGTTGGGAGGATCACTATTTAGTGCATGAGTGCACTGTACCGCCTTCAGGCCCTGCAGAGCGATGCTATGGCACATCTTGCCAACCTTGCTCAAACGACCAAGCTCACCCTCGACAGCCGAGAGGACTTCGTGGTCGACTTGTCCTCATAATTGGTGGAGAAGGACCTATAGGTGGAAAGATTGAGCCAGCGCATCACCACCCTGGAGCAGCAGGTGGAAATCCGGGACAACACTATCGACGTCTTGGAAACCAGCTCCATGATGTGCAGCAGGAGCTTGAGGAAACCAATGACCACCTGGACATACACCACCTGGAGATGGAGGCCAATGAGGCCATAAGCGAGGGAGAAGAGGATCCCGAGGAGTTAGGACCAGCCCCTGGTGCCAATGTGACTGCCTCCGTGATGCCCCCTTCACCCATATCTAGTGTCGCTTCCACTACTCAGGGTTGATGAGTTGTTTTGATGCTTTAGGAGGTTAGAAACCTACGCGAGCTTAGTTAATGGCAGATTTTGGACTAGGCTTACGGATACTTCCCCTAATTGATGTAACCCATGAGAACTTTTGGGATCAGTGGAATGTTTGTAACCGTGTTATCCTCGTTCGAACTTAATGTTATGATTATGACAATTTCTTTCCATAAGAGATAAAAGCATGTTGTTGAAATTGTGAATTGGGATAACAATGGCGACAGTCTCTGTTTTTAGAAGGCAGCTAGGCAGCATCGTGGGCAAAACGAGAAAGTTCCCCCGCCGCCTCCCCCAACGCCCACGGTGCAGGAGCTGATGGCTCAGCAGAACGAAATTCTGCGACAGCTCTTGCAGCGCCAGCCCCACCCTCAGCAGCATGGTGGAGGCTAGCCGTAGCGACCTCCGGCCGTGGCAACCTACCAGGAGTTCCTGAGTACGCACCTGCCCTTGTTCACCAAGGAAAAGGATTTGTTGGACGCTGACGTGTGGTTGCGCGTCGTGGAGTCCAAGTTTCCCCTCCTCACGGGAGACTACCCTGATAACACCAACACTCGCTTCACTGCGCAGCAGCTTCGCGGACCTGCTCGGACTTGGTGGGACCATTTCCGCGCCATGCTACCTGCTGGTCATGAAGTTTCTTGGGAGGAATTCAAGACTGCTTTCAGAGGGCACCACATCCCAGCTGGAATTCTTGATCGCAAGCTGAATGAATTTCTGACACTAAATCAAGGAACCCGCACGGTATTGCAGTATGCTTAGGCCTTCAACGACCTGTGCCAGTACGCAGGGTATCATGCTAATTCTGATGAGAAGAAGAGAGACCGCTTCCGTAGGGGTCTCAACACCAAGTTGCGTGAGCGTCTCAACACTGTTCGGGCAGATAGCTTCAATGAGTTGGTCAACCTGGCCATCTCCCAGGAGGATTGTATTATAGCTCACCGGGCAGAGAAGAAGAGGAAGGCACTAATGTCAGCACCCTCCGCTCAGACCCAGAGGTTCAGGATTGTTTCCCACAATCAGAGTAGGGGATTTCAGCAGCAGACAGGTAGATGGGTGATCAGGCCACCTCAGCAACAGTAGCCAGCACCCAGTCATTTTCTAGCTCCCGCTCCAAGGAACAATCAACCTCTGCAGCAGAAGCAGTTTCGCCAGGGAAATGGGAACAAGTGCTTCACTTGTGGCAATGTGGGCCACTATGCAAAAAATTGCCCACGGAATCAGCAGAGGCAAATGCCAGCACCGAATCAAGACAAGGGAAGAAAGCAGAAGGTGCAAGTTAGGCAATGGAAGCTCAACTTCACTACTCTGGAGGAGTTACCTGAGGGAGCCCCCATCATGACTGGTATCTTTTTAGTTTTTAATCAACCTGCATTAATTCTGTTTGATTCTGGCGCATCTCATAGCTTCATTAGCCAAAAGTTCAGTGCTAAGTGTCAACTGCCCTTCTATCATACAAAAGGGTCCTTCATGATAGCAACACCTAGGGGTAAAATTGCAACCAAGCAATTAAATGGAAATGTGCCTATCTCAATGGGAAGTAGAATCTTCAAAACCACACTCCTAATCTTGGGATTAGAGGGTATGGACATCATTCTCGGAGCTGACTGGTTGACTCAACACCAAGTGGTGTTGGATGTAGCTGCCAGAGCTCTGGAGATCCGTTCTCCTACCTTCGAGGACCTTGTATTGTACCTACCCAGCCAAGATTCTACTCGATCATGTGCTTTTGCTATGATAGAGTTACCTTTGAGGAAGATTCTAGTGGTCTGTGAGTATGCAGATGTTTTTCCTGATGAATTACAAGGAATGCCACCAGACCGAGATATTGAATTCGCCATCGAGTTGCAACCGGGAACTACACCTATTTCCAAGAGGCCTTACTGGATGCCACCCGCTGAGTTGGCAGAGCTGAAGAAGCAATTGCAAGAATTGTTGGACAAAGGATTCATCCGCCCAAGTACTTCACCTTGGGGATGTCCAGCCTTGTTTGTGAAAAAGAAAGATGAAAGCTTGAGGCTGTGCATAGATTACCGCCCACTTAATGCGATGACTATCAAGAACAAGTATCCTTTGCCTCGTATTGATGTTCTTTTCGATCAATTGGTCGGAGCCAAAGTGTTTTCCAAGATAGACCTTCGCTCCAGCTATCATCAGATCAAGATACAAGCAAGTGATATTCCGAAGACTGCCTTCTCAACCAAATATGGGCTGTATGAATATCTAGTGATGTCATTTGGGCTGACTAATGCACCAGCATATTTCATGTATCTGATGAACTCTGTCTTCATGCCTGAACTGGACAAGTTCATGGTGGTTTTCATCGATGATATCTTGGTGTACTCAAAAAGCAAAGAAGAACATGCCGGTCATTTGCATGTAGTGCTTCAACGTCTGCGAGAGCACCGGCTTTATGCCAAATTGTCAAAATGTGATTTTTGGCTAAAGGAAATTAAATTCTTGGGTCACACTATCTCTCAAGCAGGTATAGCTGTTGATCCCGATAAGGTGCAAGAGGTGATGAACTGGAAGCCGCCAACAACTGTCCGTCAGATTCGAAGTTTTCTAGGATTGGCTGGTTATTATCGAAGGTTCATTCCGGATTTCTCTCGAATTGCGAAGCCCATGACCGAAGTATTGAAGAAAGGAGCTAAGTTTGTTTGGGGTCAGAAGTGCGAAGATGCCTTCCATTCATTGAGGCAACATCTTACCACAACACCGGTGTTAGCGCAATCCGACAACAACAAGCCATTTGATGTGTACTGTGATGCCTCTGGCACTGGACTGGGTTGTGTTTTGATGCAAGACAACCGAGTCATTGCTTACGAATCAAGTGCACTCAGGCCTCATGAGCAAAATTATCCCACTCATGACTTGGAGTTAGCAGCCGTGGTTCATGCATTGAAAATGTGGAGACACTATTTGATGGGAACCCACTGCAACATCTTCACAGATCATAAGAGCCTCAAGTATATCTTTACTCAGGCTGATCTCAACATGAGACAGAGAAGATGGCTAGAGCTGATCAAGGACTATGACCTAGAAGTACACTATCACCCAGGGAAAGCCAATGTGGTAGCTGATGCCTTCAGTCGGAAGTCGCAATGCAACTGTGTTATGATGGATTCTCGCATAAACACCTTGTGTGATGAGTTGAACAAAATGAAAATCGAAGTTATTCCTTGTGGTGCTTTATCTCACATTTCCGTTGAGCCAACTTTGCAAGACCAGATAATCATGGCCCAACTCAGTGACAAAGGGGTGCAAATCATTAAGGAGAACCTCCATCAAAAGACAGAGAAGTATAAATGTTTCCGCCAAGTTGGAAAGGGTATATTGTGGTTTGAAAGCATATTGGTGGTTCCTAAAAATAAGGATCTCAAGAAGAAGATCTTGGATGAAGCTCATCTCTCCAAATTCTCCATGCATCCAGGAAGCACCAAAATGTACCATGATCTGAAACCCTTGTATTAGTGGACCCGAATGAAGAGGGAGATAGCCCAATATGTAGCAGAATGTGACACATGTCAGAGGATAAAGGAAAGCCACTTGAAATCAGCTGGAGCCTTGCAACCCCTATCTATACCTTCGTGGAAATGGGATGACATCAGCATGGATTTTATTGTGGGTCTGCCCAACACCTCTCGTCATCATGATTCAATTTGGGTCATTGTGGACCAATTGACAAAAGTGGCACATTTTCTTCCAGTGCACACCACTGATAAAGCTCAGAAGTATGCAGAACTGTACATTGACCGCATCGTGTGTTTGCACGGATTGCCCTGGACCATTGTTTCTGACCGAGGTGCCCAATTTGTTGCCAGATTCTGGGAACAATTGCAAGAGTCTTTGGGAACCAAGCTAATCAGAAGTTTAGCTTACCACCCACAGATTGATGGTCAGACCGAGAGGGTAAATTAAATTCTTGAAGATATGCTGAGGGCTTGTGCGATTGATTATGGCAAGAACTGGGATAAGTACCTCTCCTTGGCAGAGTTTGCTTATAACAACAGTTATCAATCCAGCCTAAAGATGGCACCTTTCGAAGCCTTATATGGAAGAAGGTGTCGAACACCCCTCAATTGGTCTCAGCCTGGAGAAAGAGAAAATTTTGGACCTGACTTAGTGACTGACGCCGAAAGGAAAGTCAAGCTAATCAGGAAGAATCTAGAAGCTGCTCAGGCCAGGCAGAAGAGTTACCATTATAAGTGAAGGAAACCTCTCAAGTTTGAAGTGGGAGATTTCGTATATTTGAAGGTATCACCCACCAAAGGAGTATAGAGGTTTGGGATCAAAGGCAAGTTAGCCCCTCGTTACATTGGACCTTATGAGATCATAGAAGCATGTGGACCCGTGGCATACAAATTGAAGTTACCTCCGAAAATGTCTGCCATCCACAATGTATTCCATGTATCCCAGCTGAAGAAATGTGTTTGACTGCCGATTGAGATCATAGCAGAACCAGAAATGGAGATAGAGCCAGATCTATCGTACCAAGAGTACCCTTCCAAGGTTCTGGATTGCAAAGAAAGATAAACTCGGGCTAAATCGATCAAGATGTATAAGATCCAATGGAGTAATCACTCAGCAGAAGAGGCTACTTGGGAGACTAAGGAATTTCTACGTTCGAACTTCCCCGATTGTCTACCTAAGGGAATTGGTACGTAACCATGCCCAACCCCTCCCCCTGCCCTTTGAACCAAAACATAAGAAAAATGGTCTTAATATAGAAAGAGTTAATTGTAAGACTAAAGCTAAAAGGACTTCCTTCTGAAGTTGCAAAGAAGATGACATTCGAAGAGCAGTTTGCCAAGAGGAACCTTAATGAATCAACCACCCACTTCAAGCAAGCCTTAACCTTCGCTTCACCTCGGGAGGACTCCGACCCGAATCTCGGGACGAGATTCCTTTAAGTGGGGAAGGCTGTGACACCCCAGTGTCACTTAGGGTTACTTCTCAGTGCTAACTCAAGGACCATTATTTCATGTGAACCAAATTGGGAAAAAGACACCAATCAACTTGAGAATAAAAGATCTACTAAGTATTGATCTAAAGAATCATGCCTAAACCATATGAGGTTTTCAAAAATGGAAAAATGTTGAAACCCTAGATCAACCCTAATTGAGCCACTTCAGTAGAAAGGAAGAAAAGGGGTAAAAAGACCATGAAAAACATGGAATCATGGCTTAGGCCAATTATTAAAATTGGAATACACTAACTAAGCTACAATAAAGATTATAAAAGTTTGGCCAAAATAGTTTGTTAAAAACCTCAAGCAAGCCATTCAAGTGGAGGTTTCATAGGGAAATCTGAAATTCAGATTTCTAAATTTTCAGCCTCTAAACCAAATCTGAGCGTGTTCACCTTAATCTCTATCTCAAAACCCTAAGCTCCCATTGACAAAAATGTGCTTAACTAACCCCTCTACCTCATACCTGAAGATGGCATTGGGACGCATGCCCTAGACACATCAAACCCAGGATCTTCTCTCGGTGTTCAGCAGTGAGACAAACCCAACTTCAACCCTCCATATCCCTTGATCCAGTCAGCGAAACCCATAATCCTCCACACACCAACGACAAAGGAATGTCAGGGGAAGAGATCTCTCAACGGGATCATGGCCATAGTCTTAAAGATTTGGAGCCAATCCGCGCTTGAACAGGACCTCTCTCTGCGCTACCTCGTGCTTGACGCCGTGCCCAGACGCTAGAGCGCGCACTGGCGCTCGCCCGCGCACACCCCGAGTGCATGTCAGAGCCACCCCTCGGCCGTGCTCGCCTGCGCCTTTAAGAGCACCCCCAGACGCTCCTCACCTCACTCCGCGCTCACCCTCGCTAGCCAGACACACCCCCTTAGCTCCAGCGAGCTTTGCGCCACCCGCCCGAGCCACCCGAGCGCCGGTCATCGTGGCCAACCATTTCCAGAGACCTTCAGCCTCAACCAAGCCCTTGGATAGCTTCCCCAAGACCCTGTGAAGCATCTCCAAGCTTAAGCGGAGGCATTGCCTCATCGGAGGAGCAGAATCGCCCTCGCCGGACTTCGGTCACCCGCCACCACGCGTGAACCGAGATATCTAGTGAACCATTTTCCAATTCCTCGCGCCTACGTCTTCCCTAGCATCCAGTGTAGCTCTCTGGCCCGTTCAATTGAACTATACCGCCCTGGATAGGCCAGAATCCTCGCCGCCGACAAGCTCACCCGCCTGCGCACGTGGACCGACCTACTCAGACCATCGCCGGAGATGATCCGCACATCGGCGTGACCGTCAAGACCTCACCTTCACCCTCGACCACTTCACCGGAGCAGTCTCGCCGCCGGTAAGCCCCTCCGCCCTTTCCTCCGCCACGGTCACTGTTCCATTATGGGAAGGATCGCGGGTTCATTTTTACAGAAACCTAGGGAGTTTTCTGCATAGTCATAGATTCATGTGAATAGTAAACCGAGGACCTATCTATAATGAACTTAGAACCTTTCGCCAAGGACCCAGATGCAAAACCTTTTTCCTTTAAACCATTTCTGTTTATTTTTTTAAAATAGGCAGAGAACTTAGGAAATTTGTATCTCGAGAAATATTCAACCAAATTTAGTCAAACCAATTTTACTAGATTCAAAATATTATGAACTATAAATTAAAAATACTGAACCCTATGATTTCTGTTTTAAATTTTAGAGTTTGGAATTAAATAAGGAAACTGCCCAAACATTATTAAAATGAAGAAAAATAGTTATGCTTCTGTGCTGGACTTAGGAAAAATTTGTAGAAGTCCAAACCCCACTTAGACACTGTTTAAAAATATTAAGCACCCTAGTATAAAGAATTAACACAGGGTTTCCCATTAAAAGCCATATCTGCCCAAAACTTAGGAAATTAGGAAAGGAAATAAAAATTAATGAACAGAGGATATATAGATTTTTCCTGATCCACTTAAGTAATAAAGAACCTAGGAAAAATATAAAGAACCCTAGTCCAGAACAAATCCAAGGTGGAATGAATTATTAAGCACTAGCAAAACCAGAAAGGATATTATTAAAAATATAAGAACCATTTCAAAATTGGTAAGAAAAATTCAGTAGACTCTTAACTACTAGGACACCACTACAAAAATGATAAACACCCCAGCCCATCATCTTAAGTGGGTTGAACAAATAAAACTTGGTATTTATCCATATTCCAATTAAATCATAAGTAAGCCAAAAAGTATGCAAGAATGAGCAAATAAATTTTTACCAGATTATTAATGAAGTAGGCCGCTAGAGAAAAATGCAAAACCTATTCAAAACTACAAATAACCCCCATTACCCCTACTTCATGAAAAAGACCATTTAATTTAAGAGATGTTCCTACCACCTTTTCCCTTAAGCAAAAAGTTACCAAATTTTAGAAGGATTGCTCTTGCGCAAAGAAGAAGATAGGAAAATTTATAAATTTGTTGTTAGATATTTTTCAAGTATAGTGGTAGTGGAGAGCACCCCATTGACTAGAAACTTGAGAAAATCATAGTAAAATAACTAATAAGTATTAGTGGCTGAAAATTTGTATAAAGTCATATATTTACACCTAAATGCCAGCAAAAATAAGCCTTAGAAAATAACCTACTGTCAAAGGAAGGTTGTAGTTCAAAGCACCCCCTCTACCCTAATATTTAATAATTTTGTACAGAGGGAACCCCTCACTTTTTAAGCCCCAAATTTTGAGACGGAGAATTATACACCAGTGGGAAGCCACTGTAGTTTTTGCAGATTTTTTAGAAATTTGTAAAACTATCACTAAGATATAAAAAGGAAAATCAGTAGAACACTAAAAATGGTTTAACCATTCAGTAATAAAACTTGACCCAAACTTACTAAGTACACCCTACAAAGTCTCTAATAGCCAGACTTAGCCCTATTTCCTTTTAATTAATCTTTCACCATACAATTGTATTACTAAATTGCATATCGTGCCATAGATATATCTTACTCATTGCATTCATTAGATTGCAACCTCGCTGACGGAGAGTACGTGCTCATCCCTGAGCAAGGAGCTATCCACGAGGAAGATCAGGAGCCAGCTCCCAAGCCTACCATCGAGGATCTCCCTGCAGCCCCAGCAATTGAAGGCAAGCCCCGATTTTATGCATAACCAATATATATATATATATATATATATATATATATATATATATATATGCTACTTTACTACACTTAATGTTTGTAGGCTTGTAATGTGCACTTAAGTATAGAAGTTGCTTGAAACCCTTAGTTGCATGAATTTAGGATTCCTTTTTGAGATGGATACTAGTATGCTAGGTCGAGTAGCTGCTTTGCTAATTAGGATCTCGGTAGAAGTCGAGTGATTTTCCTAGCACTCGCGCGAGGTCAGGAATTGATTTTATTCATCTTGATAACAGGATCTAAGATAGTCTATGGACTTGGATCCAGGGTGGATGCCTTGCCCATGAGACGGGAAAAGGAATTAAGGATTAATGTGTGGATACCTGAGTCAGGCGTTTGAACGTACTAAACACATGTCGAGAAATATGGTAACCGGTAAACCTAGTACCTGAGTGAAGCCGGACGCAGACTTTTCTCCTCACTCGTTCTGAGATTGGGTCTCCCATGCTAGCTATGGTGGGTACAAGTGCGGTCACTGCACAGCGGCATCCGGGGTCAGTGGAGCATTGTATGCCAAGGCGGTGAGCCCTGGCCGCGAACGGGGAATCGATGGGGATGGTTGATATGTGTGGGAACAGAGTGCCCCTACATGTCGTGTGTTTAGGTTTACCTTGCAAGGTTAAAACTCGATTCGAATCATTTGCTTCTCGCAGCTAATGAGACTGCTTGACCCCTTGTACTACATTGAGTAAGAAGTGAAATGAGGATTACATGAGACAACATGTTGATTGTATTAAATGATTGTTACCATGTATGCTTAGAAGAGCAAACTTAGCTGAATTTATGATACTAGAATCGAAAAAGCTAAAATTGATTTTAGACTTAGCTAGTGCTTTTGGCAAACCAAACCCCTCAGCCAAACAGCTGCATGGTCTAGAGGTAGAGGAGTAGATTCCTGACACCGGGTAAGTCTAGCTGAGTATTAGTATACTCAGCCTTGCTTGTGGCATAATTTTTGCAGGAACGCTTCAGGATATGGTTGATGGTGTGACTTGGCCTACCACCCTGCCACCGGGTTGGACGGTCGAGTGGGATGCTGCTCTGGCAGGAGAGGAGCAAGAGGAGTAGTGGGCTAGGCCTTGCCTAATTCCTCGCTTTCGACGATATCGATTATCCGCTGCAGTTTCTTTTATGAACTTATATCAGCTACTTGAAAAACTCCGATTTATGTAATAATTCCAGTATTTTAATTTGGGGTTTTCCTGTTTTATCGTATTTCTTCTGTGACTCACCATCGAGTGAGTTAGTGGTATTTCATCCTGGATGAGTGGCTTTATCAGACTAGATCTGAGGGACTGACGGATTATTCTGATTTAAGTGTGTTGCGGCCTCTAAGGCGTAACTGAGGCACTTAAACTAGAATAATTCGGGCGGTTCTGCCACAGGATGGTCCCAATACTTCAGACACGAAGTAGACATGCATTTGCTTTTTCACACCTTTGTCTTCCACATCTTGGACCAAAGCAGCACTCACGGTTGACTACGAAGCTGAAACATAAAGCAATTGAGGAGCCCCTACCGAAGTTGGGGAGAGTGTTTTTAGCTTATCAGGTAGTCCTTCAACTCTTCGAAGGCTTGCTGTTGAATGGGTCCCCACTAAAAGACTTCTGCTAAATTGAGGACTTCAAAGAATGGTAAGTTTCGTTCAGTAGATCTCGAAATGAACCTGTTTAGAGAAGCAAGTCTTCCAGCGAGCCTCTGAGCTCCTTTTCTTGACTTCAGCGGATCCATCCCAAGTATGCTTGGATTTTGTGAGGGTTTGATTCTATTCCCTTTGTCGAGACAAGGCATCCCAAAAATTTGCCCTTCTTAACTCCGAAGATGCATTTCTCAGGATTCAGCTTTAATCCCGCCCTTCAGAAATTGGCAAAGGTTTCTTGTAGATCGGAAATATGATCTTGTTGCTTCATACTTCTAATGATGATATCATCAACATATGTTAAGACATTCCTGCCCAGCTGTGAAATTAGCACTTTGGCTGTCATTCTGCTGAAGCTTCCATCAGCAGTTTTGAGCCCCTCAGGCATCCACTAGGAGTTATAAAGCTGTCTTTAGTTCATCTTCCTTTTTCATCCAGATATGATGGTATCCTGAGTAGCAATCCAACAGACTCATGAGCTCCGAAGTTGTAGCTGTGTCTACCAGAGAATTAATTCTTGGCAGTGGGAACTCATCCTTCGGGCATGCTTTGTTAAGATTTGTGAAGTCAATACACATCCTCCACTTGCCATTGGATTTCTTGACCAATACTGTGTTGGCCAACCATTCATGATATGCAACTTCTCTTATGACTCTAACATTGAGCAATATTTTAACTTCTGCTTTTGCACCTTCGGCCTTGTCTGCAGACATCTTACGAAGCTTCTGCTTACGTGGTCTGGTGCTTAGGTACACATTTAGAGCATGCTCTATTATGCTCCTATCAACTCCACATAGATCACTAGCTGACCTGGCGAAGACATACTTGTTATGAAACAATAATATTTTGAGGGTAGATTCTTGCTCCGAAGATAGCTGGTTGCCGAAGTAGACTCTCGGATCGGCAATATCAACACAAAGTAATACATGCTTCATTTGATAAGCCAAAGATGCATTGTCCATGATTTGCTTCTCTGTCACTTGGGTCCTGGCTTTGGTCTCATTAATGTTGTACACTATTTTTGTGTCTTGCAATATTTCCTATGCCTTCCTTGCAGCTTCTTGACTACCATACACCGATATGATTTCTTGGTTGCTAGGTATCTTCATGCAAAGAAAGGTTGAATGTAAAACTGCTTCGAAGGAATTAAGTATACCCCTATCGGTGTTTAGTGCCCGACCGCACACCCGGGGTTACCCCCCGCAGTGCTTTTGGGTAGGACGGTGTTGTCGACTGTAGCTCAATGGTTCGTGCTAGATGCATGAGAGATGACAGACAATTTTCTATAGGTTCGGGCTGCTTGGAGAGGTGTAATACCCTACTTCCTGGTGTGGATCTTTATGTGGTAGGTTACAAACGGAGTCTCCTGAATGGAGAAAGGCTAATGAGATAGGTGGATAGTCGATGAAAATGATGGGGTACCCCCTAGGCCTTATATACTCGACCGTAGGGCACTACATGCGTACATGAGGATCGTGTATATCCTAAATAATAGTGAACCAACTAAACTGATCTTCCTACAATCTTGTCGACTTATCCCTGCTCTGCCCCGATATTCAAGGGTGCCGTACGCGGGAAAGTCGGGTGGGCGCAACAGATAGCGCACGAGTCTAACGGGTTGCCTGGGTCTAAATCTGCTTCTTTCTCGTGTCGGCCCACTCCGCTAGTGGTTCTAACCCGGCCCACGAAAGGATGGCCTTGCGAGGTAACTGGCCCAAGGCCCCGCGCAAGGCCTTCTTGCCTTCTAGTGGACATGGGGGATACCTGTCCCCCACAAGCCCCCAATCTTTGAGTTGATTTTGAAATAATCGGCCCAAAGATTCTAGGTCCGGCTCTTGGGTTCGTTATGTGGTATGGTTTCCATTCTGCCGATGGGTGCACCAAAGGTGCATCCATTAGGTGTAGTCCCCGAGCTTTGAGTGGATTTTTGAAAATAATCCATTCAAAGGTCCTCTTCTTATGCTTTAGAAATCAACATCCTATTATCATCTTATGCTTTAGACTTCAGCACTTTATCTTTCTGGGACTAAAAATCTATTGGGTGTAGCCCCCGAGCTTTGAGTGGATATTTGAAAATAATCCATTCAAAGGTCATCATCTTATGCTTTAGAAATCAGCATTCTGTCATCCTGGGACGAAAAACCAAGCTTTGAGTGGATTTTTGAAAATAATCCATTCAAAGGTCTTCATCTTATGCTTTAGAAATCAGCATTTTTTTATCCTTTTATGCTCTTGCGAATTCAACCAACGTTATCTGTCCATGCCTTGTTAGGTCTAAAATTAATTTGATCAGTGATGGATTGGACGTCTGGATGATTGAGGCAGATGGCTCTCAGCTGGACATCACCCTGCCCTGCTTCAATGCCTCTGCTGATTGGACTTGCAGTTTAGTAGCTACATTTGGACTTCCTCCCATCTCAGCCGATCTCTTCCTTTTGTCGTAGTACATTCATTGCGTATATTATGTGGATGACTTCTTCAGAAAATCTTTGAAAATTCTTAGCAACACACCCAATGGGTGTGCCCAAGGGGTGTCTTGGTACGCAGAGTGTTTACCACACTATCCTGGAGTAGTAACTTGATGTGACCGCGGGGTGTAATCATAATGCCTGAGCAGTTGACCTTGGTCCAAACGATATTGTGTTACGCGAAGCAGCGCCTCTTGCTTGACTCATTTTCAGGCGGCTTGAATTGCTTATTGAATACTTGCGACTGTTCGGCGAGTGTGGTAGGAAGTAGATGGTCACCCCCGGCCTCTATAAATAGCCTACTTGCACCGTTGTTCTCTTCACTCATCCTTCGATCATCTGTTGCTTTCTTCTTCTTCGCTCTCTCCTTCTTCAACCAACCATGGGTAGAGGCAGGAGGGGTCGTGGTTGGCCTCACCGCGCTGAAAGCAAACGCAAGCGTGCCCCGAGTCCCCCCTCGGAGGACTTTGGGGACTCAGAGCATTCGGAGGAAGTCTCCTCCGAGTCTGGCCGCTCGCCTGCTCCGGCTTCTCCCACGGCGTCATCCGAGAACTCGAATGACTCCATGAGGCTCTCCACGCAGCCCGGGCGTATTAGCGCTCCATCGAGCGCGCCGGGCTCGGTGGGTCGGATGAGTCGGGGGTCTCCTCGGATGAGGCAGACTCCTCCAAATCTTCCGAGGACTAGAGCGACAACGACGGTGACGATGAGGACGACGGCAACAGCGACGACAGCAGCGACGGCGGCAAAGACGACAGTGGCAACGATAGCGGCGACGGTGGCGATGACGGCAGCAAGGGCGGCGGTGGTGACTGCAGCAGCGACGATGGCGAGGGCGACGGTGGTGGTGGCAGCGGCAACGGTGGCAAGGGCGACAACAGTGGTGACAAGGGCGGCGGCAACGGTGGCAAGGCCAGTGGCATAGTGCCACTGGTTTAAATATTAGTATAGATAGTAGTAGTAGTAGTAGTAGCAGTAGAATAATATAGTGTTAGTTAGTAGTATAGTGTAGTGTAAGTAGTAAGGTAATGTAATGTGATGTAGTAACAAGGGTAGAAGAAGTTGACTCATAATGGGTCGGCTTCGAGTTTGTGTTACCCCCTCCGATATGAATAAAGGACGCAATTGCTTCAAATGACCGTTGTTGTGTTGATTTTCATCTGCGTGTTTGAAAGTTTGCCTATG
This sequence comes from Zea mays, assembly GCF_902167145.1. Lineage (NCBI taxonomy): Eukaryota > Viridiplantae > Streptophyta > Magnoliopsida > Poales > Poaceae > Zea > Zea mays. The sequence continues at coordinate 64,654,382 of NC_050098.1, forward strand.
TGCTTGACAGTGCTGGCATTTTAGAGGTAGTGGCCGAGTGATGACTGAGGCTTTAACTTTTCCGAGTAGTGATCTGGAACTTTAGAGATAATGTCCAACCCAAGAAACCCCATTTATACTCGTGCCGACGTGTCTTTTTGATTTCCGAGCCCTAACTTCACTTTTTTCCTTCAGCCACTCCTCTGCTTCCCTAAAATTCTGAGCCTGCTCATCCTGCACGAGAGAGTGCAATGGCTCCCAAGCGGAAGAGGCAAAGCACCATTGCTGCGATTATCCCGCCCATCGACCCCAACAGCCAGCTTATGTTTGCTGGTAATCACATGTCTATTATCTCCGAATCTGACCTTCTCCACCTTGTTGAGATTGGGGTTTTGCCACCAAAGGAACTCTATTCTTGGCGGATTTGCTACGGGGTCACTGTTCCGACAGAGGACACCCAAGAATCTGTTGTCTATGTTCCATTTCTTATTCACGACCTTGCTCTTCCCATCTCTCTTTTTTCCACAGCCTCCTTGACTTTTATGAATTAAATCTGACGCACTTGAACCCTAACTCTATTCTGCAAGTTGCCATTTTCGTACATCTGTGCGAGGATTTTCTTGGAATTCTCCCCCATTTCGGACTCTGGAGGTATCTCTATCACTGTCAGCCTAGGATGGCTGGAGGGCAGCATCAACTTGTCGGCGGCGCAAGTTTAGAGCTTCGCCGAGGGAGGAAAGTAGAATATCTCGATATCCCCCTTAAGGACAGCATTAAGGGATGGTGTCTTGAGTGGTTCATCGTGGAGAATCACGGAAAATCCCTCCCCCCTCGGTCAGGGAGACAACCAAACGTTTGCACGCCCAGCTGGGTAGAGTCTCCCACCTTTTCAGAGATAACCGAGGCAAAAGTGCTACTTGCTGAAATCTGCTTGCTGAAGGATAGGGGTCTGACTTCTGAGGTTGTGGTTGCTGACTTTGTCTTCAAGGACATTCAACCCTTGAAAGATAGACTTTATCCCGCTTATTTGTATACTAGCATCAATGATTCCACCCAGGTCACAAACAGACAGATTCCCAATGAGGATTTGCTGAGCCGATTGGATATGATTCTGAGGGGCATGGTCTCGAATGCTGGTGCCCCTTTAGCTTACTCTATGTGGAACCTGCCTCCAAATAGGCCATTCTCTGAATTTGTCTCCAACCCTCCTGCTCGTGATGGTAGCCCGGGCCATAGAGTGCGACCCTCCCCTATGCATATTGAAACCTTGATTGCCCCACTTCGGAGTCTTCCTGAGGCCGAGAGGCAGACTCACTTTGAGATGACAGCTAGCATCGATGATGCTGAGATGGACGCCATGCTTAGCTTGCTGGCCGGGGAATCGTCTGACTCTACCCGTACTGAGCCAATGGCCATCACGACTGGACAAGAATTTGGCAAGGAGGTGGAAATCCAGAAACCCGAAGGTGCCCGCCCAAAGCGTTCACGCCGAATGAGCCACCCAACGGCACCTGTCGAGGAAAAGAAGAAGAGGCAACTTCGGCGACTGTTGTGCCTGGATCAAGATGTTGGTCCTTCTTTGTCGGTCCTTGGTGATGGCCTGGTGGACGCCATTCCTGAGGTCAATGCTGAAGGTTGTGATGATGCGTAGGCTGCTGGCGGTGTGTTTGACGAGGATGAAGTGGAAGAAGAAGAAGAAATTCCGCTGATCCGCAAGAACAGCCGTGACTACAGAGGCATCGATGGGGCAGCGATATTCCCTCCCAAGCCGTGTCAGCACTCGTCAGTCTTCAGGGGCTTTCAATATCAGATTTTGATCAGGCACTGCAGGAGGTCATTCCCGAAGACATTTTATCAGAGCCTCCTGAGGCTGACATCCCAACCATCTGTTCGGAGGTCCCGGATGGTGGACTTTTGCTGCATGATTCTGCTAGGCAAGAGGTAACCCAGGTGGTGTCTTGTGCATCGTCGACCTTGGAGGGCAGTCTTCCATGCAAAAATGCAATTTTGAGCCATCTAACTCCTATGGAGGTGGCTGAGGGGCCTTCATCCTTAAGGGTGGCTGCTGCAGAGAACCCAACCCCCGAGGGTGGCGCTGGTAGTGACCTAGCCTCTGAGGGTGTTGGGGCATGTTCTCTCTCTGCTGCTTCCATGGACGTCCACATTGGATCGCCCTCAGTCCAGTCCGAGGAGGCTGTGGTGATGCGCGTTTCTATGGCTCTCGCTAGTCAAGTCGCTTTAGAGGTTAGCGAGCCAGACGTTAGGAGCTTGCTGCCTGCTGGTGGGGTTGAAGTTACCCCAAGATGTGTTCTTTAGATTGTTCCTACTGGTCTTCCCTCCTCAAGCCATGCACCGGCTCTTCCTGCGTTGGGTCTTCCACTATTCCTTTCCAACCTTCAGGTGAGTCAATTTTTTCTCTTTTATTGTTCATACTGGCAGATTATCTTTTTTGCTTATCTATGCATGACCACAAGATTTTGTTGACGGTGTATCTGCCCAATTGAAATCTTGCGGCGCTACTGTTCCTGATCAAGCTTTATCTCTGATGCAGTGGAACCCTCTGCTGCTCCAGAAACAAATAGACGATTTGAAGGCGTCTAATGCTGGTTAGTGAACTCACGGTTTCTCTAGTTGCTTTAATTGCTTGGCTTATCTTTAATCGCGCGTTCTCTTTCAGCTGCTTTATCAGATATGGCTCGGCGGTGCTCTGACTTTGAGGAGAAGTACTCTCAGAGTCAGACCAACTTAGCCCAGACTTCTGCCTTTCTGGATAGCGCACGTTCCCTGAATTCTTCTCTGAATGCTCAGCTTGATTCCGAGAGGATGGCACATGAGGTAAACTTTTTTGGCTGACCCTGCCTGGCTATCCTTGCTTCAATGCTAAATGTCGTTCTCCGCTTGCAGGAAGAAAAACGGGCACTTGTTGCTTCTCACGACAATTTGGATAGGCTATATCGTGACGCTAGTAACTCCTTGACCATTCTAGAAAGGAGCCACCGCTTCACCATGTCTGACCTAGACCATCACCGCCACGAGCTGCAGGCATCCCAAGATGAAGTTTCGTGGCATGGACATTTGTTGTCCACCAAGGACTCCGCTATCAGGGAACTGCGCGCCTCCAAGAAACTTGTCGCATAGGAGCTGGATGTCGCTCAACTTGCTATCAAGACTTTAGAGAACAACTTTGTTGTCTTGAAGGCTCAGCGCGACAGGGCTATGGACAAAGCCGTTCGCGCTGGACAGATCCTGATGAGGAGACCTGATGTCGTGGTGCCCGACGATATTGTTCCTAATGTCAAGGCCGCTCCCGATGCCGCAAGTTGTCCATCCTCTTCCATTTCTCTTGCGAAGGATACTGCCTGCAAAGATGTTTCGACGTAGTGATTTCCTGTAAAACACTTATTTATTCTAGTTATCATCTCTTTAGAGGAAATATGTAATATGAATTCTGAATGCACGCAACAGTTATGTTAGAACTTGATCATTCCGTTAGTAGGGCGCTGCAAAACACCCCTGGCATTTGTAAGTGAGATATTTCTTTTGTCAAAGTACTCTTAATTTGAGCTAGTTATTCGACAACTAGGGTACAATGGTCACCCCAAATCATGTGAATACAAGTATGCCGCATCGGCTTAAGGCGCCTCCGACTTAAGCCGACTGCTCTGTTAGCAGGGTATAGTGATCTCCCTAGGTCAAGTAAGTGTGAGCATGTCGCACCGACTTAAGCCATTTCTGACTTAAGCCGATTGCTCCGTTATCAGGGTATAGTGGTCACCCTAAGTCAAGTAAGCATGAGCATGTCGCACCGACTTAAGCCGTCGCCGACTTAAGCCGATTGCTCCGTTAGCAGGGTATAGTGGTCACCCTAAGTCAAGTAAGCATGAGCATGTCGCACCAACAAAAGCCATCACCGACTTAAGTCGATTGCTCTCTTAGCAGGGTATAGTGGTCACCCTAAGTCAAGTCATGCCGATTCCAAGTCAAGCCCAATCGAAGTCACTTATAAGTCAAGAGTCTGAATGCCTTTGGAAAATGAAAGCTTTATTGATGATGAAATCTTCGGGTTATAGAGTACAATATTCCTTCAAGAGTTTTTTGAGGCCTTGCTAGGGGTAGAACTTTCTGAGGTACTCTATGTACCACGAGTTCCCCACTTGTGTGCCATCCATCTGAGTAAGCCGATATGATCCCGGCCGTGTGACCTCTGATACGATGAATGACCCTTCCCATGGTGGTGACAGCTTGTGTCGTCCGTCCCCCGTTAGAATTCAGTGTAGGACTAAGTCTCCCACTACAAAGGATCGGTGCCGCACAACTGTGTCGTGGTAGCGCCTCAAGGTCTGCTGGTACCTGGCCAACTAAACTACTGTGTTCAATCGTTCTTCCTCCAACACATCAATGTCTTCCAGCCTGGTTGCTTCTGCTTCAGATATGTTTTCGAAAGTCAACCTCGACGCTCCGTAGATTAGATTGGCAGGCAACACTGCTTCTGACCCATAAACCATGAAGAACGGGTATTTCCATGTAGAGCTCAACTGGATTGAGTTTGCAGGCTCCAGACCACATATGGTAGTTCTCTGATTCATTTTCCTACCAGCTTTTCACTCTTGTCGAATACCTTCTTTCTGAGTGCTTCCAATATCATCCCGTTGGGTGTTTCCACTTGGCCATTGGCTCTTGGATGTGCTATTGATGCGTATTTAATCTGGATACTCTTTTGCTCACAGAAATCAAAGAATTCAGAGCTGGTGAAGTTGGATCCTAGGTCAGTGATGATGCTATTCGATATAGCAAACCTGAATATTATGTCCTGGATAAGCTCCACTGCTTTGGCTGAGGTTAAAGAGGCGATTGGTTTGTACTCCATCCATTTTGTGAATTTGTCAATGGCAACCAGTGTATGAGTATAGCCTCCCTGAGCTTTCTTGAAAGGTCCAATCATGTCCAGCCCCCAACATGCAAACAACCATGTCACAGGAATGGTCTGCAGCTACTGCGCGGGCAAGTGCTGTTGCTTCGACAGGAACTGGCATGCCTCACACTTCTGGACTAACTCGGTGGCATTGCTCTTTGCAGTTGACCAATAGAAACCGGATCTGAAAGCCTTCTCGACCAGAGTCCTTGATGTCGCATGTACCCCACACTGCCCAGCATGGATTTCATCCAACAATTGTCTTCCAGTAGCCGAGTGAATGCATTTCATGAGGACTCCTCCTGCACCTCTTCTGTACAGTAAGCCCCCTATAACGGTGTAGTGGGCCGACTGCCTTGCGATGCGTTCTGCTGCTGCCTTGTCATCCGGCTCTTCTTCATTCTTTATGTACCTGATGATAGGCTCCCTCCAGTCGTTGGGAAATGACTCTGGCTGATTCAAGGTGTTGCATTCTTCCACCTGATCCATGAGGATGCTTGGCTGTGATATTTCTTGGACGAACACCTAGGTGGAGCCTAGGCCCGACTGGATCCCAGTTTTGACAATGCATCAGCAGCTGCGTTGCGATCTCTTTCCACATGATGGAACTCCAATCCCTCGAATTTGTCCTCCAGTTTTCGCACGGCTGCACAGCACTTGCCCATTGAATCAGTCGAGCAGTCCCAGTCCTTATTTATGTGGCTTATGACCACCAGCGAGTCACCATATACCATCAGTTTCTTGATGCTGAGTGATACGGCAATACTCAGCCCGTGAATCAGTGCTTCATACTCTGCCACATTATTTGATGCCGGAAACAGCAGCTGGAGTGCATACTAGAGCTGTTCACCTTTAGGAGCAATAAAAAGAATTCCTGCATCTGCTCCTTGCAGCTTTAGCGAGCCATCAAAGTACATTCTTCTCACCTCAGTGACTTCCGGGCTATCTGGGACCTAGTGTTCAGTCCATTCTGATACGAAGTCGACCAGCGCCAGAGTCTTTGTCGTCGTGCGGGGCCGGAACTCTATGTCGTGAGCTCCCAGCTCGCATGCCTATTTGGCTATCCTTCTTGTTGGGGACTTATTCTCAAATACTATGAATTAAGAACAAGGCAACACAAGATGTTAAATGTTAATGTCCTTCGTCCTTCGAAGCATTATTTCCCTTAGGATATAATGATCTTCAGACGAAGGTCATGAAGGACATACCTTCATCATCACAGTATATGTTAAATAAAAGAAGAAGCATATGGCATATAGGAAACAACGTAAACAATTATATAACATTATTAATTCATTTTAATTGTGTAATCATGGAAAGACAGGAACAATATTGAATTACAAAAGTACCTTCGACTTGATAGAAGGTAAAAAAGTACAAGCATGACGCAAAAGCAAGCACAAGTCAGCGTGAACAGTACGGGGGTACTGTTCATCTATTTATAGGCATAGGACACAGCCTGTGAGAAATTACATCCATGCCCTTTACATTTATTATTGACTTACATACAAATCTATGAGGACTAAATAGCCGTTTCTCCTTTAAGTCGGTTCCTTTTCCCGCGAATGAGCCGAAGCTCCCTTGCGCGTAGCTTCGGAGCAACGACAACCTTCGTCACGATCATGCTCTTCTCATCGTGTATGCTTTTATCATGAATCTAAAGGTACCTGTCCATAAGCCATACTTGGAAGACATTGTTAAATTACGTTTTTGAGGACCTTCGGAGGATGAAGGCCCCCAACAGTAGCCCCTCGCAGTATTAATTTGTTTAAGATAACGAATTCAGACTGCGACATGGATGAAGGCCTTAAGCCGAAGGTCCGAAAAAACACCTTCCCTTTGCTAGAATAGCAATAGTCAATGACAGACGGGACCCTCCAATTCGGGGCGTGCCGAGCATATAAATAAGAACTTGCACCAACCTCATTTGGTATGCTGCTTGCGCCATTTGCTTTGTTTTCTCAATTTTATAGCTCTTGCTCACCAACGCTTGCTAGTTTCTCAAGCTTTCTAAGCTTCGGTTTGAATGACACGTTTTCGTCATTTCCGAAGAAAAGATGTCTCAAGACAAGAAGGTTGTTGCTGAGACGAAGCTAACCGAAGAGGAGAAGCTCTTTGAACAGAAGAAAGCTGTGAATCCTTATATAGCTGGGTTTTTAGAATCAATGGCAAAGTCAAATATAGAGAAGATTACAAAAGAGATGTTGGAGGGCCTGTCTGAAGACACTGGTGACAGTGACAACTATGATGCAGAAAGTGGGGGTGAAGATTCTGAAGATCGACCATGGAGGCCAAGCCATACAATTTTTTGGAAAGTCGACCATCAAGCAAAGTCACCTTGAGAGCGTGAGGGGGAGGTACTTTCGAGATATATCTATTGTGAGGGCTGGCAAAGACAATAACACTCCTGCGCCTGAGGAGAATGAAGTTGTGATCTTCCGAAGCTTCTTTAAAGCTGGGCTTCGGTTCCCACTGAGCATGTTTGTAGTTGAAGTATTGAAAACCTTCCAAATTTTCCTTCATCAATTGACCCCCGAAGCCATATTGAGGATGGGAGTCTTTGTTTGGGCAACAAGGAGCCAAGGTATAGACTCAAGCGCAAAATGCTTCTGCAGCATGCACGAACTTATGTATGAAACGAAGGCCACGGGAAAAGAACAGTATCACAACAACTTCGGTTGTTATGGATTTATCGCCCGTCCCAACTCAAGCTACCCAGTGCCAACATTTCGGAAAAGATGGCCAGGAAATTGGATGGAGGAATGGTTTTATGTGAAGAACGACTTAGTAGCGAGGGAGGATGTTAAGGAGGTTATTATGCGCCCCATTTGGTCCCGCTTCGGCCTCCGAAGGCCGAAGGTTGAGATTAACGAAGCCGCCGAAGCATGCCAAAAGGCATTTGGTACTGTCTGCTTTTTTATTGGTACAAGAGATTTAATCCAAGAGCATATAGCCTTCAGAGTATGGCCGCTTGTAGAGAACTGGGAAATGTCGAAGGAGACTGTCACCGAGTCTAGCGAAGGTGACCTGGTTTGACTGAAATACACCTTCAGATATGGAGATAAATTTGATGAACCAAATGACGACTGGCTGAAATGTATCGAAGCTACAAGTGATGAACTGCTTGGGCCATATTCCAAAGCGGAAGATAATGCATTATCCACATCCTTCGGGGGTCAAGGGAAAAAGATATTGAACAAAGTTTTTGATGCCATTGGTTTTGTTTACCCTGACTACTGCTACCCGCTGAGGGGACGGGGAAAGAAGAGGAAAACTACTGCTTCGGCCAAGACTGCTACTTCGGCCACTCCAGATGAGCCTGAGCCGAAGAGAAAAAAGTTGAAAGTCCTTACCCACCAGCCACATTATATTGAACTGGCCGTAGTGCCTGAGTTTGGCAGGGAGACTTCTTCAGCTGCTGAACCAAAAGAGCCCATTCCTCCTACGCAAGAAGGCTGAAGATCCGGCTATAATGCCAAAGGTACCCTTAGCCGAGCTAGCTGAGTCAAAGACTGTAAAAGATAAGGCCGAAGAGCCAAAAATTAAAGGAACAAAAATGTCAGAAATTATAAGCCCTTCGGTAGAAGTAACAGTGCTGAAGGCACAAAAAAGTTTTGTGGCAACTCCCAAAAGAAAAAGGATGGCAAATGTACTAGATGTGTTAGAAACAGTAAAGGCTTTAAGCTCCACTCCTTCAGCGAAAATCGTCGAGGCTTCAAAAATGCAAACCGAAGCTGAAACAAAGTCGGCCGAAATTGAAGCTGAAGTAATCCAAGCTAGTGTCGAAGCTGGGCCTTCAGAGCTCGCCGAGAAAAAACCCTCGGAAATTGAAGAAAAGGCAATAGAAGAAAAGGCCACAGAGCAAGTTTCGCCTAAAAAGGTTGCTACTCCTGCTCCCGAAGCTTTGAAAGAGAGCATTGATTATATCATCCGCCATGCTTCGAGAAAGGTACTTTCTAAGGAAGAAAAACGAGAAGCTCAACATTATGCTCAAAAACTAAAATACCCGAAGGGGGCATTGGAGTTTAATGCCAGTGGAGAAGAAGATTTTTTGTACTGTCTCCCGGATAACAATGAGATATCCGTTAGCCGGGAGATAGGAAGAAGCTTCGGATTTCCAAAGCTAGAAGATGGCCTCTCAGTATTGTCAAAGGATGAATTGGCTGATAGTTTAGCATATAATAGCATAAAGGTATGAAGATCAATTTTGTATTTGAAAACGAATTAATTCATTTGTTTATAGTTAATGTTGTACTCCTCTTGCGGGGCTTGATCCTTAGTAACGCCCTCACAGCACAGAAAAACATCGAAGATGAAGGGTGTACAATGGCTCTGAACAACCTTCGTTCAGAGGTGATTGAACTAAGGAACAAAGGCCTTGAAAAGGATAAAATATTAATTTCATTGGTAAACAAAATAAAAGAAGACGAAGCTAGTTCCAAAACTCAAGCTGAGGCCCAAAAGAGTGAAATTGAAGACCTTCGGAGACAATTAGCTGAGGCCAAAGAAAAATGCGCTGTTGCTGAAGCTGATTGAGATGCCAGCGAATATTGGAAAAATTATTTAGAAAAGACAGTTGCAGAGCTTCGCGCATCCAAGGAAAGATGTTTTGAAAAATCTGTGGAGTGCGTGAAGAAGATGAAGACTAGCTTCGCCAACGTGGGCGCCTATTCAAGCGAAGACAACTTCATACGAGGCGACCCTGAAGGTGTTATCGAGTGGATCAGCGGAGAAGCCGAAGCTTTTGAGGAAATTTTAAGTGATCGCGGGGACGTTTGTGCGTTCTCTGGTGCGAGAGGAGTTTCAACTATCTTGGAGAAGGCGGGTTGCAATCATGTTAAAACCCTAGCTCAGGCTGAAGCTGCCTTCTCCATGGACGACACGAAAGATCTGTCACACCCGGTTTTAGAAGGCAAACCGAATGCGAACCATGTACGTGCCAGGATCAGTTATTCACGTACACAGCAGTTACATAACATGGACATCATCACACAGTGCTCAAAATAGTATTAAAAAGGGAAATAGTCAATTACATCATACGTCTGAGACGTCCATATAGTCCTTACAATAAATCAAAGTGCGGAAAAGAAACGTAGATAACCGCGGCCTTCACAGGCAGCCGACTGGGGGTTGCCGCTAACCCACACCTAGAACTCGTCGTAGTCTTGGAACTCCTGGAAGTCTCGTTCCACAGCTTCATCTTCGCCTGAGCAGTGGTTGCAATGCTGACAACCTGGGGATGGGGGGGTTTGGTGTGTAGAGCAAGGGTGAGTACACATCAACATACTCAGCAAGTATCCGGTTTGGCTGTAGTGGACTAGCTGTATGTGGGGATAAGTCAAGCAGTTGCTTTTAGTTGGTCAGGTTATTACTTACTAGTAGAAAGCCAAGTTTTAGCATTAACCCAAGTTATTAACCCGATGTACCCTTTCCAAACGGAAAGAATACCACTTACCAGCACCATAGTCATAACCAGAATCATCGATCTCATAACCACCTGTACCAAAGTATCTCTGATCAAGTACCACTAATCACTGGAGCTCCCTTGGCCGCTCATAACCGCGAGCACGACTGATATATCAGTTTTCAAACACTCTGCAGAGGTTGTGCACTTTACCCACAAGCCGTGATTCCCATTCTGCTCGGAGATCATGACTCTCCATTGATCACTACCAAGGTGACCCAGCAGGGCATCACTACGTAGCCTTTACGAAGATTCCCCGGGGCTGTAGCCACCCGTTAGGTTTCCTAAATGCACCGCACTCCTCCCCAAGGGGCGAACCCAAACTTGGCAGAGCGAGCCGCATACACCGAGCCCCATTGACGGCACGACAGCTAAGTGAACTACACCCCGGATCCTCTAATTATTCAGCTAAGGGCATCCCATTCCACCCTCATGGTTGCACTGTTTTCCCGGGCGGTCATCCATAGAACAGGTCCTTACGGAGAGGCACTCGAGAAACCGCTCGAGCCCCCTTGATGACCACAAGCATAACATCATAATAAGAGAAGGGAATACAGCGTATCATAGATAATCTCATCATGTTCATTGATTAGAGTTAAGCAATAGCATAAAGCTAAACAGTAATAATCCAACCCAGATAGGTAAACAAGGACATGGATAACAAAAGCTAGTCAATCCTTAGGCATAAATGTGTAAAGCGGGAGGTGAATTAAATAATGAATAGGACATAGATAGGTCAAGGGACACTTGCCTCCACCAACCGACTGCTGCTCAGGGGCTTCTCCTGCGAGTTCCTCGGGCTCTTCAACCGGATCGTTCTCTAAGCGGGTGCAAACATACATACATCCATCCATTGAAATTAGGAAACCAACAGTACACCATACAAGAGAACAAGTAAAGCAAATATGCATAGAATACCACATACGATAATGAATTCACCTTGGTTAGAAAGAAACGAGGGAAAGTCTCGCAAGGGTTGAGGCTTATGCTCGAGGGACACTACGGGTAAACGAAAGACTAGACATCACGTGCTCTAGTTTTAATTAGTTCTAACAAAAGAATTAGCTACATGCACTAATGTAATCGCGACCACTTTTAGTAGATTAACATTGAACGAGATAGATGATTAGTTATACAAATTAACTAACGTAACCAATTTCCAAATTGAGACTCCTATCTTATTAATATAAACAACGCGGTCACACGCATAGAATGCACGGGGGGGGGGGGGGGGGGGTAGACGGGGCGCCTGGGGGTAGATGGGGCACGACGGGTCGCGCCAAGGCACACGCACTAATCTAGCACGCGCGCGAGGCCGCACGCACACGCCACGGACTAGCCGTGCACACGTCGGGGCCGAGCGCTAGCCGAGCTCAAAGCCGCGCGCCATAGGCACGCTGGGCCAAGCTCGAGGCCACGCAGGGGCCGACACGACGCGAGCAAGGCACGGCGGGGCGAGCGGACAAGCACGCCGGGGCAAGCGAGCACGAGCGAGCGAGGTCGCGGCCGGGCGAGGCCGGGCGCGGGCGGTCGAACCGGGGCACGGGGCGGGGCGGGACGGCTCGCCGGAGGGCGGCCGGGGGCAGGGCCGAGCGCGCGAGGCAGCCGAGCCGGGGCCGGGCGCGACGAGGGCCGGCCGAGCCGAGCGACGGGGGCGGGGCGGCGCGGGCTCGCCGGACGAGGGCGGGGCTGGGCGAGCCGGGCGGGCGCGGGGAGGGCCGCCGGGGCGCGGCGCGGGACGGGCGGCTCGCCGGCGCGCGCGCGGGGGCGGGGCTCGCCGGAGCGAGGCCGGGCGAGGGCGGGGAAGGGGCGGGGCGGGCTCGCCGGAGCGAGGCCGGGCGAGGGCGGCCGGACGCGGGATGGGGGCGGGGCTCGTCGGGCGCGGCCGGGGGCGGCGAGGCGGGGGGCGGGCTCGCCGGGGGCGAGGCGGGGCCGGCGCGGGACGAGCTCGCCGGAGCGGCCGAGCCGGGTGGCCGAGCTCGCTGGAGCCGGGCGCGGTCGGGGCGGGGCGGGCTCGCCGCGGCGAGGGGCAGGCGCGGGCCCGGGGCGGCGCGGGGAGCCAGGCCGAGCGGGCGCTGGGCGGCCGGGGAAGGGGGAGGGAGGGGAGGGGAGGGGAGGGGACCTCACCGTGGGCGGGAACGGCGGCGGCGGCGCTAGGGCAAGGGGCGGCGCGGTTAGGGTTTGGGGAGAGAGAGAGGGCGAGAGAATGACGGGCGGGGCCCGCGGGAGGGATTTTTGGAAAAAGAAAAAAGAAAAGGAGGGGGAGGGAGGGGCGGCTGGGCCGGCCATGGGCCCAAAGCGGGGGCGTGGCGGGGGGCGAGGTGGGCCGCGGCCAAGCCGGCCCACGACGCGAGGGGGGGAGGGGGCGAGCCGGCTGGGCCGACCGGCCAGCCGGGCCGCGCGCGCCAAGGTGGGGGGCTGGGCCAAAAAGGAGAAGAGGGAGGGGGAAAGAAAAGAAAAAGGTTTTTTTCCTTTTTCCTCAAATCTATTTTCCTAGATGAAGGCTTTCACATTTTTTTAAACACCCAAAAAAATATGCATGGTTCGGCATGATGCTTCACACAAAATAAAGTAATTTAGGGTTTTTTCTTTACACGGGAAATCCAAGCCAAACCCCGCTATAACTTTGGAAAAGATCAAGGTTTAGCGAGGAAGCGAGAAAAGAAAAGGGGTAACGCCTGAATTTGGTGAGAGACAAGAAGAAAAAATTCTACCCCCAAATTCAGGGCGTTACAAACCTATCCCCCTTAAAAGAATCTCGCCCTCGAGATTCAGGGTTGGCTAGCAAAGAGCTCAGGGTATTTAGCCATCAGATCATCTTCACGCTCCCAGGTTGCTTCTTCCTCAGAGTGATGATTCCATCTGACTTTGCACATTCTGATGGTCTTCCTTCGGGGGACTCTGTCTGCAACCTCAAAGATTTGCACTGGTTTCTCAACGTAGGTCAAGTCCTCCTGGACTTCAAGACCTTCCACTGGCAACTGCTCTTCTGGCACACGCAAGCACTTCTTCAACTGAGACACATGAAAGACATCATGCACAGCAAACAAATTCTCGGGCAAACTGAGCTGATAGGCCACTTCTCCACGTCTTGCAAGAATCTGATACGGACCAATGTAGCGGGGTGCTAGCTTGCCCTTCACTCCAAATCTTCTGACTCCTCTGATCGGTGACACTTTCAGATAGACAAAGTCTCCGACCTCGAAACTCAGCTCTCTTCTTCTTGTGTCTGCATAGCTTCGCTGCCTCGATTGCGCTATCTTCAGATTCTCTCAGACCATCTTGATGTTCTCTTCGGCTTTAAGCAAAATGTCTGGCCCAAACACTTGCTTCTCTCCAGGCTGATCCCATTGCAACGGAGTTCTGCAACTCCTTCCATAGAGCGCCTGAAATGGTGACATCTTCAAACTGGCCTGGTAACTGTTGTTATAGGAAAACTCCGCATAAGACAATCTCTTATCCCATCCGGACTGATCTTGCAACGCACAGGCTCTCAACATATCTTCAAGAATTTGATTGGTCCTTTCGGTCTGGCCATCTGTCTGCGGATGATAAGCTGAACTGAAATTCAGATGCGTGCCCAAGGCTTCATGCAACTGCTGCCAGAAATGAGAGGTGAACTGCGTTCCTCTGTCTGACACTATCTTCTTTGGCACACCATGAAGACAGACGATCCGAGACATATACAATTCTGCCAATACTGCACTGCTGTAGTTGGTCTTGACAGGTATGAAGTGGGCTGACTTGGTCAAGCGGTCCACTACTACCCAAATGGAATCGTAGCCGGCTCGAGTGCGAGGCAATCCGACTATGAAATCCATACCGATTTCATCCCATTTCCACTGAGGGATCTGCAACGGTTGCAACAATCCAGCAGGTCTCTGGTGCTCTGCCTTAATTCTTCGGCAACTATCGCACATAGCCACATGCTCTGCGATTTCCCTCTTCATTCCGTACCACCAGAATTTCTTCTTCAGATCCTGATACATCTTCTCACTGCCAGGGTGAATCGAATAGGCTGTCTCATGAGCTTCCTTGAGAATCAACTCCCGAATGGACTGGACATTGGGAACACACAAGCGGTCTTTGAACCATATCACGCCTTCTGCATCTTCTCGAAAATCTTTGCTTCTGCCATCTAGAATCAGTCGCCGAATCTCACTGATCTTCTCATCATTCTTCTGCGCTTCTTTGATTTCGCGCTCTAAGGTAGGTTCCAACTCAACTGTGACTCCTCGCGAATTGTTCAGAAATCCGAGACTCAACTTGTCAAACTCCTTGGCCAACTCATAAGGCATCGGACGAGCAACCATCAGATTGACTTGACTCTTTCTGCTCAAAGCATCTGCCACTACGTTTGCTTTGCCTGGATGGTAATGAATCTCCAACTCATAGTCTTTGATCAACTCTAACCATCTTCGTTGCCTCATGTTCAACTCTGACTGAGTGAATATGTACTTCAGACTCTTGTGGTCTGTGTAAACATTGCATTTCTGTCCATATAGATAGTGCCTCCATGTCTTCAGTGCGTGAACCACTGCTGCCAACTCTAGATCATGGATTGGGTAGTTCTTCTCATGAACCTTCAACTGTCGGGACGAGTAAGACACAACTCTTCCCTCTTGCATCAATACGCATCCCAAACCTGTGTAACAAGCATCACAATACACCGAGAAGGGCTTGTGCACATCAGGCAAGACTAGGACAGGCGCTGTAGTCAACTTCTCTTTCAGCGCTTCAAAGGCCTCTTGGCATTTCTGAGTCCACTTGAACTCAACTTTGTTGCCTAGCAACGCTGTCATTGGTTTCGCAATCTTCGAAAACCCTTCAATGAATCGCCGATAATATCCGGCCATTCCGATGAAACTCTTGATTCCTCTAGCATCTGTTGGCGCTTTCCAGTTCAAAATGTCTGCCACTTTCTTCGGATCCACAGCCAATCCTTCCTTGTTGATTATGTGACCCAAGAACAGGACTTCACTAATCCAGAACTCACACTTGCTCAACTTTGCATACAACTGGTGCTCTCGCAATCTCTGCAATATCATCCTTAAATGATCTGCGTGCTCTTCTTCGCTTTGAGAATAAACCAGAATGTCATCAATGAATACCACCACAAACTTATCGAGATAATCCATGAATACACTGTTCATCAAGTTCATGAAGAATGCTGGCGCATTGGTCAAACCAAAAGACATCACTGTGAACTCATACAAACCATACTTGGAAATGAATGCCGTCTTCGGAATGTCCGAAGGTCGGATCCTGAGCTGGTGATAACCTGACCTCAGATCAATCTTGGAGAACACACTGGCTCCTCTCAACTGGTCGAACAGATCTTCGATTCTGGGCAAGGGATACTTGTTCTTGATCGTGACCTCATTCAAAGCTCGGTAATCAATACACATCCTCTTGGTGCCATCTTTCTTTTCCACAAACAAGACAGGGGCGGCCCAAGGCGAGGTGCTTGGCCGGATGTAACCTTTCTCTGACAGCTCATCAATCTGCTCCTTAAGCTCAACCAACTCTGGTCCAGATATTCTGTAAGCTCTCTTAAAGATAGGGGCGGTTCCAGGAAGAAGCTCTATGGCAAACTCAACTTTCCGCTCTGGTGGCATACCCGGTAAGTCCTTTGGAAACACATCTGGGAACTCGGACACAACCTTGATACTCTCGATTGGGTCTGCTTCACTGCTATCAACAGCTATCTGATAACAACTTCCTTTCTTCGGCTCAGGCGGGACTAACTCAGTCACCACTTCCTCTCCTAGTGGGGACACCAACTTGATTGTCCTTTTATCACAACTGATAACTGCCTGATACTTATCTAGCCAATTCATCCCTAGGATGACATCTATTCCCTGAGTACCCATTACTATAAGGTTGGCGGGAAACGCTATCCCCCTTATTTCCACACTTATATTCAAACAAATGCTATCGGCTCGAATTCTACCACCGACTGAGTCAATTTGAATGGGGGTTGACATGGTAGTAATTGGAAGATTATGTGCTTCTACCCATGATGCAGTAATGAAAGAATGCGTTGCTCCAGTATCAAATAACACTTCTGCAATATGAGAGTCGACTGGGAACATACCTACTATCATGCCGGGGGCCTCCTGAACTGCTTCAGCCTCCAAGTGGTTCAGTCTTCCATGATTATAGCGCGGCTGAGGGCGATTGCCTGCTCCAGGCTGAGGCACATTCTGCTTTGCTGGGGCATTGGGGCCTGACTGCTGCTGGGCTGCCTTCTTCGGACATTGCATCACCCAGTGGCCTTGCTCCCCACAGTGGAAACATGCTCTGTTTCCAACCTGAGCTGGTGCTGCCTGACTGTTCTGCTGGTTTGCTGGGGCCGGAAGACGAGGTGCCTGCTGATTCTGCCTTTGAAACTGACCTCCTGACTGATTGCTCTGACGGTTCTGATACTGATGCTGAGGATACTGCCTTTGGAACTGCTGATGCTGCTGAGGTGGACGCTGGTTCTGCCTGAACTGCTGAGGTTGATTGCCTGAGAAACGAGGACGATTGCTGCTTCCAGGCTGGGGTCCACTGATCTTGCGCTTACGATCTTCCATCTCCTTACGCTTTCTCTCCATCATGATTGCTCTGTCAATCAGGTGCTGGAATGTAGGGAAGGTGTGATTCATCAGTTGGTACTGCAGAGGGTCAACCAAGCCTCTCAGGAAACGGTACTGTCGCTTGGCGTCGGTGTTGACATCTTCAGGAGCATAGCGAGACAATTGCAGAAACTTGTCCCGGTACTCACTGACAGACAATGGCCCTTGCTTGAGGGCCAGGAACTCCTCCTTCTTCACTGTCATCAGACCTGCATGCACATGGTACTGACGAAAGCTACCTCTGAACTCTTCCCAAGTGATGGCGTCAGGGTGGGCATGGGTGGCGAGGTAAGACTCCCACCATGACTGGGCTGCTCCTCTCAACAGACGGGGACCATACAGAACTTTCTCCCTGTCATCGCACTGAGCGGTATGCAACTCCCGCTCCACAGTGTGCAGCCAATCTTCAGCATCCATAGGGTCAGAAGAATGAGCGAACGTTGGTGGATGACCTCTCATGAATTCAGCACGCTTGTCTCTGGGCATCTGAGGCATCTGAGGCTGAGGTGGGGCCTGCTGCTGCTGCTGCTGAATGGCGGCCAAAGTCTGACCGATGGCTTGAACTGCCTGAGTCTGCATCAGAAACATCTGCTCGATGGACATCGGGGGCGGGGGCGGCAGGTGCTGCTGCTGGGGCACCTCTTCCTGTTGAGCGGCTCGCTCCTGCTGAGCACGCCTTCCTCCTCTACGCCTGTTCTCTGACATCTGCAGAATGCAACCACACATCAGAACTGATCTGGCAAATCTTGCAGCATAAGAAAAGAGAATAGAATTCTTCAACAGCACTGAACAGATGAGCATCTTCACTGATCTCCAACACAGACCACACAGCTTTTCAGATAGAAAGGAAAGTGGAATAAAAGGGGTTTCCCAACTGTATAACTAACTCCATTAACATAATAGATAAACCAAAATGCAGGGGATACCCACACTCTGGTGACAGTCATTACAAAGATCCAAACCAAACATAGTTCATCATGACAAACATAAATGCACAGGATATAGCAAACCACCCTGTCTAACTAAGACCGAAACCAACGCTAAGACTGAAGCTTCTACGTATATATTTCGTATTAATTACAAGATCCAACTCTAACGAGCTATGGTTCTAGAGTTATCTTGGTCTTGCAGTCGGGATTGCCATAAGACTGGTGTCCACGCTGAGGTGAGCGGTACGGGTGCTGAGTCCCGACGGGAGCGGGGGAACCACCATCCAGGTGACGACGTTCCGCGCGCTCAGCCCGCAGCAGGGCGATCTCAGCACGAGCCCTACTCAGCTCGTCTAATGCATGGTCCAGCTCCGTGTTTAGCACGGCGGCTAGGTTGACTGTGCTGCTCAACCTAGGATTGCCCTCACCGACGGGTGAGACAATCACGCCTCCTGTGCTGCCAAATGGACGGCGGGGGTAATACTTCAGGTCAAGACCATCAGCTGCCTCACCGAAAACCGAGCAGTAGTGCGAAAGCGCACGCCGTGCAGCATCTTGCATGGCTGCCTCAGCTGAGTCCCGCTCAGAGATAGAATAGTGCTCTGAGCAGGCCTCCGCACCCTGGAGACTGTTCTCCGGGCAGCGCACCAAGCAGGTTGCCTCCCAGCGGTCCGGGTAGACCCCGCGACTGTGCTGGTAGACCACACAGCGATACTCGACAGACCAAGTATGCCGGTTAAATGCCCGACGTAGCAGGGTGTCGAGCCCATCGTGGAAGTGACACCCGCAAGCAGCGTCGCGAGTGATGGGTCGAGCAACCCATCCTTCCGGCTCATGGTTAGCAGAGAAGTCGGTGTCATGGCTCGAGCTGTCGTCGCCACCTCCGTCGTCTGGGTCTCCTCCAGCAGCTACTCCAGAAGCTGGGGCGCCCAGTGGTGGTGCAGGGGGTGCCTCCAGAGGAAGCACAGGGGAGCAGCTCCTCACGGACTCTATCTCCTGGTGGAGCGAGAAAGAGGAGCCCTGCTGCTCCTGTCGTCGACGCTCCTGCTCCTCACGCAGGCGGTGGTGCAGTCTCTCCAAGTGGCTGGACTGTCCGGCCACGGGACGGCGAAGCGGACGCTCAGCAAGGCGGGAGGGTAAGAAGGGGATGACTGACTTTCGTGCAGTGTGTCTAAGTCGAGCCATCTACAAAAGACATCGCAAGCAAAAGGGTGAGAACAGAATTAATATGACCAGCAAGTAATGAATCATAAGTAAATGAAGAATTAGAATAAAACATGATTTTCAGCAAGGTATAATATATAGTAGAACATAGGTTTGGTCGGTATGACCAACTTTTGAAGGGATATCAAAGTCAAGGCAGAGACAGAGGTCTATAGTCCTTAGAACGACCATTCTACTCTAGGTTAGCGGTCCTACAGTCAGCACGGCTTTGATACCACTTATGTCACACCCGGTTTTAGAAGGCAAACCGAATGCGAACCATGTACGTGCCAGGATCAGTTATTCACGTACACAGCAGTTACATAACATGGACATCATCACACAGTGCTCAAAATAGTATTAAAAAGGGAAATAGTCAATTACATCATACGTCTGAGACGTCCATATAGTCCTTACAATAAATCAAAGTGCGGAAAAGAAACGTAGATAACCGCGGCCTTCACAGGCAGCCGACTGGGGGTTGCCGCTAACCCACACCTAGAACTCGTCGTAGTCTTGGAACTCCTGGAAGTCTCCTTCCACAGCTTCATCTTCGCCTGAGCAGTGGTTGCAATGCTGACAACCTGGGGATGGGGGGGTTTGGTGTGTAGAGCAAGGGTGAGTACACATCAACATACTCAGCAAGTATCCGGTTTGGCTGTAGTGGACTAGTTGTATGTGGGGATAAGTCAAGCAGTTGCTTTTAGTTGGTCAGGTTATTACTTACTAGTAGAAAGCCAAGTTTTAGCATTAACCCAAGTTATTAACCCGATGTACCCTTTCCAAACGGAAAGAATACCACTTACCAGCACCATAGTCATAACCAGAATCATCGATCTCATAACCACCTGTACCAAAGTATCTCTGATCAAGTACCACTAATCACTGGAGCTCCCTTGGCCGCTCATAACCGCGAGCACGGCTGATATATCAGTTTTCAAACACTCTGCAGAGGTTGTGCACTTTACCCACAAGCCGTGATTCCCATTCTACCCAGAGATCATGACTCTCCATTGATCACTACCAAGGTGACCCAGCAGGGCATCACTACGTAGCCTTTACGAAGATTCCCCGGGGCTGTAGCCACCCGTTAGGTTTCCTAAATGCACCGCACTCCTCCCCAAGGGGCGAACCCAAACTTGGCAGAGCGAGCCGCATACACCGAGCCCCATTGACGGCACGACGGCTAAGTGAACTACACCCCGGATCCTCTAATTATTCAGCTAAGGGCATCCCATTCCACCCTCATGGTTGCACTGTTTTCCCGGGCGGTCATCCATAGAACAGGTCCTTACGGAGAGGCACTCGAGAAACCGCTCGAGCCCCCTTGATGACCACAAGCATAACATCATAATAAGAGAAGGGAAAACAGCGTATCATAGATAATCTCATCATGTTCATTGATTAGAGTTAAGCAATAGCATAAAGCTAAACAGTAATAATCCAACCCAGATAGGTAAACAAGGACATGGATAACAAAAGCTAGTCAATCCTTAGGCATAAATGTGTAAAGCGGGAGGTGAATTAAATAATGAATAGGACATAGATAGGTCAAGGGACACTTGCCTCCACCAACCGACTGCTGCTCAGGGGCTTCTCCTGCGAGTTCCTCGGGCTCTTCAACCGGATCGTTCTCTAAGCGAGTGCAAACATACATACATCCATCCATTGAAATTAGGAAACCAACAGTACACCATACAAGAGAACAAGTAAAGCAAATATGCATAAAATACCACATACGATAATGAATTCACCTTGGTTAGAAAGAAACGAGGGAAAGTCTCGCAAGGGTTGAGGCTTATGCTCGAGGGACACTACGGGTAAACGAAAGACTAGACGTCACGTGCTCTAGTTTTAATTAGTTCTAACAAAAGAATTAGCTACATGCACTAATGTAATCGCGACCACTTTTAGTAGATTAACATTGAACGAGATAGATGATTAGTTATACAAATTAACTAACGTAACCAATTTCCAAATTGAGACTCCTATCTTATTAATATAAACAACACGGTCACACGCATAGAATGCACGGGGGGGGGGGGGGGGGGTAGACGGGGCGCCTGGGGGTAGATGGGGCACGACGGGTCGCGCCAAGGCACACGCACTAATCGAGCACGCGCGCGAGGCCGCACGCACACGCCACGGACTAGCCGTGCACACGTCGGGGCCGAGCTCAAAGCCGCGCGCCATAGGCACGCTGGGCCAAGCTCGAGGCCACGCAGGGGCCGACACGACGCGAGCAAGGCACGGCGGGGCGAGCGGACAAGCACGCCGGGGCAAGCGAGCACGAGCGAGCGAGGTCGCGGCCGGGCGAGGCCGGGCGCGGGCAGTCGAACCGGGGCACGGGGCGGGGCAGGACGGCTCGCCGGAGGGCGGCCGGGGGCAGGGCCGAGCGCGCGAGGCAGCCGAGCCGGGGCCGGGCGCGACGAGGGCCGGCCGAGCCGGGCGGCCGAGCCGAGCGACGGGGGCGGGGCGGCGCGGGCTCGCCGGACGAGGGTGGGGCTGGGCGAGCCGGGCGGGCGCGGGGAGGGCCGCCGGGGCGCGGCGCGGGACGGGCGGCTCGCCGGCGCGCGAGCGGGGGCGGGGCTCGCCGGAGCGAGGCCGGGCGAGGGCGGCCGGACGCGGGACGGGGGCGGGGCTCGTCGGGCGCGGCCGGGGGCGGCGAGGCGGGGGGCGGGCTCGCCGGGGGCGAGGCGGGGCCGGCGCGGGACGAGCTCGCCGGAGCGGCCGAGCCGGGTGGCCGAGCTCGCCGGAGCCGGGCGCGGTCGGGGCGGGGCGGGCTCGCCGCGGCGAGGGGCGGGCGCGGGCCCGGGGCGGCGCGGGGAGCCAGGCCGAGCTAGCGCTGGGCGGCCGGGGAAGGGGGAGGGAGGGGAGGGGAGGGGACCTCACCGTGGGCGGGAACGGCGGCGGCGGCGCGCAGGGGCGGGCGGCGGCGGCGCTAGGGCAAGGGGCGGCGCGGTTAGGGTTTGGGGAGAGAGAGAGGGCGAGAGAATGACGGGCGGGGCCCGCGGGAGGGATTTTTGGAAAAAGAAAAAAGAAAAGGAGGGGGAGGGAGGGGCGGCTGGGCCGGCCATGGGCCCAAAGCGGGGGCGCGGCGGGGGGCGAGGTGGGCCGCGGCCAAGCCGGCCCACGACGCGAGGGGGGGAGGGGGCCAGCCGGCTGGGCCGACCGGCCAGCCGGGCCGCGCGCGCCAAGGGGGGGGCTGGGCCAAAAAGGAGAAGAGGGAGGGGGAAAGAAAAGAAAAAGGTTTTTTCCTTTTTCCTCAAATCTATTTTCCTAGATGAAGGCTTTCACATTTTTTTAAACACCCAAAAAAATATGCATGGTTCGGCATGATGCTTCACACAAAATAAAGTAATTTAGGGTTTTTTCTTTACACGGGAAATCCAAGCCAAACCCCGCTATAACTTTGGAAAAGATCAAGGTTTAGCGAGGAAGCGAGAAAAGAAAAGGGGTAACGCCTGAATTTGGTGAGAGACAAGAAGAAAAAATTCTACCTCCAAATTCAGGGCGTTACAAGATCCCTCAGCCGAAGCAGGTTTTATGGGCGGAAAATTTTTCACTGACATTTGGGAAAATGGCGGCCGAGAAATGGCTCATGAAATAATGAAGAAGAGCGAAAAAGATATTCATGACTCTCGAGAAGTAGTGAAGAAAGTTGAAAAAGCTGCAGAACTCTGACGGATAGGTATCGTTTAATGGCTTTTAGCTTCGTTGTTTGTTTTCATGGCTTCAAACTGATTGATTTTTTTCTATTGCAGCTGAATTACCTCCTCCATCGGAGCCGTTCGACCCTCTGGCCGATCCGGAGACAAAGAAGGCAATAGAAATTATCAACTTAGCCGAATCTATCGTTGACGAAGTCGTCAACAAACTGCTTAATGAGGCTGCGGAGAAAGTTCTAAAGGAAGAACAATAGTTGCTGTAAAAACGCTCTTAAGTGATTAATGTAACATTTGTTAAACTAAGCCTGTAATATTTGATGTGTATAGTTTTAAATCTAACATGTAAACTATTTTGCAATGCACTTCTTTGCGATGCATGAAACTTTTATATACATACTGTTTTTGAGCCTTCGGCGAAAAAACACCTTCCCTTCTTTTCATGCTTCGTAAAGAAGATTTTTTATGCCTCATAAGAACATCCACACTTCATAAAAACATCAATGCTTCGTAAAGAATAGATTCCTTCTTCCACATCAGAACTGATGAAGCTGTAATTCTCAGCTTTGTGCCTTAGCACCTTTTCATTTTTGTAAAGCATTCTCCGAAGATTGGCTTCGTTTCCAATTCATGTCATTGATGTGATATGATGTATGATGTGATGCTATGCAATATGATGCGATGATATGATGCAAAGAATGATGCTAATGCCAAAGACACATACCCACGCTGAAACACAATCTCTGCGTCCCCTTAGGAACGATCAAAATCTCTTTGCCGTTTATTTTTCGGCTTCACCGCTTATTTTTCGGTGTAAGTTCTGCATCCCCTTAGGAACGTCTTTTGAACTTCTTCGCCTTCTATTTCGGCGGTATTCGTGTTGACTTTTCGCGATTCGCCTTATATTTCGGCGGTATTTGGCTCTGCATTCCCTTTGGAACGACTTTTGAGCAGAAAACTTACACTGTGCTCCCTTAGGAACGACTTTTTGTGGCTTCAGCAAACTTACGCTGCTCCTTAGGAACGACTTTTGTAGCTTTGGTGAAACTTGCAATGCGATTTTTAGCTCTGCATTCCCTTAGGAATGTCTTTTGAGCTTCAGCAATTTTTGAGCTTCGTGAGTCTGTGGAGAAGATATATTTCACTCTAACAGGAACGAAGCTATTACAAGAAATTAAAACCAGGTTTACATTGATTGTTCCTTATTAAAAACAAAATGACAATGAACGTAAAAATGTTTCAAAGGTAGGATATCTCTCAATAGATGTGCTTTGATTCAGGCACAGTACTGTTGACTGTGCGAGCTTCAGATTCCTCCCTGAATTCCCGTTGCTGTTGAGAGTGCTGGTGCCCTTCTGGCTGCTGGCTTCGGGAATAGGTCGGTTATAGTGGTGGCGGAGGCGGGAGTTGTGGCCAGGAAGCCTGTGAATGACTAGCCGAAGCGACAGAAGCTGCCAGATGATTGTTCACATACTCTGGTATGTATGGAGAGTGACACGAAGCAGTGTGTAAGACCTGCTTCGGCTGGTTCTGCCGAGCTTCGGCTTCTGCTATCTCCTTTTGTTTTTGAATGGTGACATGGCACATTCTTGTAGTATGTCCCTTGTCCTCACCACAGAATAAGTAGTAAATCTTTCTAGGCTGATCCCCAAACCTTCCTCCGAAGCCCCTGGTGCCTCTGCCCCTTGGAGCTGGTGGCCTAAGGAGCTTTGCTGTTGCCCTGAAGATTGTGAGGTATATTGTGACCTCTGAGACTGACTTCCTTTGTCATCACCTTGAGTGGAGTTATGGATTGACCTGATGTGCCTCGGATGGATTCTTCCTCTAAAGCCCCTGGTCATTTCAGAGAATCTGTAAGCTTCCTCCCTTCTTTGGCGGAAGTCGTTGTCAGCTTGGATGTACTCATCCATCTTCTGAAGCAGCTTCTCCAGAGTTTGTGGGGGCTTCCTTGTGAAGTACTGAGCCGTAGGTCCTGGCCGAAGGCCCTTAATCATGGCCTCAATGACAATCTCATTGGGCATTGTAGGTGTTTGTGCCCTTAGTCGCAAAAACCTTCGTACATAGGCCTGAAGGTATTCTTCGTGGTCTTGTGTACATTGGAACAGAGCCTGAGCTATGACCGGCTTCGTTTGAAAGCCTTGGAAGCTAGTAACCAACATGTCCTTAAGCTTCTACCACGACGTGATGGTCCCTGGCCGAAGAGAGGAATACCATGTTTGGGCTACATTCCAGACTGCCATGACGAAGGACTTCGCCATGACTGTAGTGTTGCCCCCATACGAAGATATACTTGCTTCATAGCTCATCAGAAACTGCTTTGGATCTGAGTGTCCATCATACATGGGGAGCTGAGGTGGCTTGTATGATGGGGGCCATGGGGTAGCCTGCAGTTTTGCTGCCAAGGGAGAAGCATCATCAAAAGTAAAGGTATCATGATGAAAACCATCATACCATGCATCCTCGTTGAATAGGCCTTCTTGATGAAGCTCCCTGTGCTGGGGCCTTCGATCTTGTTCATCTTGGACAAGATGACGCACCTCTTCAGTGGCTTCATCGATCTTCCTTTGAAGATTAGCCAATCGCGCCATCTTCTCCTTCTTCCTTTGAACTTGGTGATGGATTATCTCCATATCTCTGATCTCTTGGTCCAACTCCTCTTCCTGGAGTGTTGGACTGGTACCTTTCCTCTTCTGGCTTCGAGCCTCTCGAAGAGAAAGATTTTCTTGGTTTGGGTCCAACGGCTGCAGTGCAGCGGTCCCTGGTGCTGAAGTTTTCTTCGGTGGCATGACGAAGGTCAGTGGTTGCCGAAGGTGGTCGAGAAGGGTTCACCGGAGGTGGGCGCCAATGTTGGGGACTTGTTCTCAAATACTATGTGTTGGGGACTTGTTCTCAAATGCTATGAGTTAAGAACAAGGCAACATAGAAAATGTTAATTGTTAAAGTCCTTCGCCCTTCGAAGCATTATTTCCCTTAGGATATAATGGTTTTTGGACGAAGGTTATGAAGGGCGTACCTTCATAAATTCATTATACAGAGTCGAAGGGTGAAATGTAAGGAATATAAAAGACAACATAAACAATTATATTTTATTATCAGGCATAAACAGAAATATCATTGAATTACAAGTGTACCTTCAACTGGAAGGAGATGATAGTACAAGCGTGGCGCAAAAAGCGAATGCCAAGTCAGCGTGAACAGTACGGGGATACTGTTCACCTATTTATAGGCACGGGACACAACCCATACAAAATTACATTCATGCCCTTTACACTTGATAATAATTCTATAGTAATCTGTCGAGGTCCAAATAGCCTTTTCATCTTTAAGTCGGTTTCACTTTTTGATGCCACGCCGAAGCTTTCCTGCTCACACCTTCGGCGCTATATAAACCTTCGTATTATTCTGGTCTACTGCGATGCTGACTTGAGTCGGAAGATACCTGTTCACACATTATACTCCAGAAATACTGTTAAATCCTGTTTTTGAGGACCTTCGGAAGCCGAAGGTCCCCAACAGTAGCCCCTCGCAATATTAATTTGTTTAAGATAATGAATTTAGATTGCGACATGGACGAAGGCTTTACGCCGAAGGTCCAAAAAAACACCTTCCCTTTGCTAGAATAGCAACATTCACTGACAAGCGGGGTCTTTCAATTTTCAACGCACTTGGCGTATAAATACGGTCATACCGCAAACTCATTTGACACGCTCTCTGGCCAACTGCTCCCGCTCACTCAATTTTTAGCTCTTGTGCACTAAGATTTGCTAAGCTTTTAGTTTTGAAGCTTCGGCTTTGAAAATAGTTTTTTAGTGTCTCCGAAGATGTCTGAAGATAAGAAGACTGCTGCTGAGATGAAGCTGAGCCTCGACGAAGAGAAAAACTTGGGGTTTCTTATAGCGATGTCAAAGACCAATACAGAAAAAATCACCAAGGAGATTCTGGAAGGTTTGTCTGAAGATACTGGTGACAGTGACAGCTATGATGTGGACAGTGGTGGTGAAGACTCCGAAGATCGTCCCTGGCGACCAAGCCATTCAGTTTATGGTAAATCAACTATCAAAGAGAATCATCTTGTCAACATGAGAGGAAGGTATTTCCGGGATTTATCCATTGTGAGGGCCGACGAAGGGGAAAAAACTTGCCCACACCCTGAAGAGAATGAAGTCGTAGTGTACCGAAGCTTTTTGAAAGCTGGACTGCGATTTCCCTTGAGCAGCTTCGTTGTGGAGGTGCTGAAAATATTCGAAGTCTATCTCCATCAACTTACCCCCGAGGCAATTATAAGGCTGAATATCTTCGTGTGGGCCGTGAGAAGCCAAGGTCTGAAGCCTGATGCAAAAAGCTTCTGCAATATACACGAATTATCATACGAAACAAAACCTTGGGGTAAGGAACAGTATCACAATAATTTTGGCTGCTACAGTTTCGTTTCTCGGTCCGGGTCAAGCTGCCCCGTGCCAACCTTTCGGAAGAGATGGCCCGGCGACTGGATGACAGAATGGTTTTATGTGACGAATGATCTGACAGTACGAGAAGATATCAAAGGTATAATTATGCGCCCTATTTGGCAAAGCTTCGGCCTTCGGAGGCCGAAGGTTGAAATGAATGAAGCTGCCGAAGAATGCCAGAGGGCCTTCGGCGTTATCTGTTCTTTTATTGGAACGAGAGACTTAGTACAAGAGCATATTGCCTTCAGGGTATGGCCGCTCGCGGAGAAATGGGAAATGCCAGAAGAAACCATAAAAGAGGCCGACGAAGGTGGACTTATCAGGTTGAAGTACACTTTTAAATTTGGAGATAAATTCGTTGAGCCAGATGATGACTGGTTAAAAAGCATTGAAAATTTAAGTGATGAGCTGCTTGGGGCTTATTCGAAGGCCGAAGACACTGCAATGTCAGCAGCCTTCGGAGGCCGAAAAAAGAAGAGGCTGAATCGGGTATTTGATGCAATCGGGTTTGTCTACCCTGACTATTGCTATCCCATTCGAAGGCAGAAGAGAAAAAACACAACCTCTGCAAAAGAAGAAGCTGCAACTGCTCCTAGTGAGCCAGAACCGAAAAGAAAGAAGATAAAGGTCCTCACACATCGGCCGCGCTATATTGAACCAGCTTCGGTGCCTGAGTTTACCGGAGAAACCCCTTCGGCCACCGAAGCTGAAAAACCAACTGAGCCAACCTTGCTGCCAGAAGTCGCAGAAACGGTCGAAGTGCCAACAAAGATAGAATTGGAACAATCAAAGATTTTGTTATCAGAAACGAAAGAGAAGGCCGAAGCGCCGTCCACAGAAAAAATGGAAGAAGAAAAAGAAGCAACTGAGGGATCAAAAACATCAGAAGTTTTGAGTCCTGCAGCAAATATTGAGACAGTAAAAAACCAAAAGGTGCCAGCAGTGACTCCGAAAAGGAAGAGGATGGTCAATGTGCTAGATGTTCTGGAGACAATTAAATCTTCAAGCACACCTCCGAAGAAGACTGTTGTCATCCTCGAAGAAAAAACTGAAGTCTCTGATTCTAAAGCTCCAGAGCAAGAAACTGAAACCGAAGCTGGGTCCTCAGAACCCACGAAAATAAAATCCCTGGAATTCGAGGAAGAAAAAATTACAGAGCCAACTTTTGTTGAAGAAATCAGTGCTGCTGCCCCCGAAGCATCCCCCAAAGTCCTTGATTATATTATTCGCCATGCTTCGGGGAAACAACTATCAGAAAAAGAAAAACAAGAGGCCCAACTTTACGCCCAAAAACTGAAGTATCCAAAGGGGGCATTAATATTCAATGGCAGTGGAGAAGAAGATTTTTTGTATTGTCTCCCTGACAGCAAAGAGATTTCTGTCTGTCGGGAGATGAGCAAGAGCTTCGGATTCCCAACACTGGAAGACGGGCTCTCAGTGCTATCGAAGAATGATTTGGCCGACAGCCTGACATATAATAGCTTGAAGGTGCAACAAATGGGATCTTTGCATTTTTTGTTGAGACCAAAAATTTTCGTTTGTTTAAACCTATTGACACACACATATTTCTCTTTGCAGGGCCTAATACTTAGCAATGCCCTCAGGGCACAGAAAGATGCTGAAGACGAAGGGTGTACTATAGCCCTGAGCAACCTTCGTTCCGAAGTAATTGAACTGAGGAACGAAGGTCTCGAGAAAGATAAAATATTACACTCATTGATAAATAAAATAAAGGAAGACAAAGCTGCTTTTAAAGGTCAAGCTGAAGCTCATAAACGCTTACTTGAAGATCTTCGGAAACAACTGGCCAGAGCCAAGGAAGAACGTATACTTGAAGAAACAAAGCGAGAACTCAGCGATCAGTGGGCAGATCACTTAGAAGGAACTGTTGAAGAGCTTCGGTCGTCCAAGAAGAGATGCTATAACAAATCTATAGAATGTGTTAAGAAGTTAAAGGCTAGCTTCACCAGGGTCGGCGCATTCTCAAGTGAGGAAAACTTTACGAGAGGCAATCCCGAAGGTCCCATTGAATGGATCGACCACGAAGCTGAAGCCTTCGAAGAAATTTTAAATAGTCGTGGAGATATATGTGCCTTCTCGGGTGCCAGAGGAATTGCCGCCATTTTAGAGAAAAAAGGTTGCGAACATGTAAAGATTCTAGCGCAATCCGAAGGTGCTTTGTCCTTCGAAGATGCAAGGGATCCATCGGCCGAAGCTAGCATGGTTGGTGGAAAATTTTTCACCGATATCTGGGATAATGGTGGCCGAGAAATGGCCCGAGAGATTATTCAAAGAAGCGAAAAGGGCATTCACGATGCTAGAGAAGTAGCTGAGGCTGCTGAGAAGAGCGCAGAGCCCGAAGGTCAATTAGGTATTATCTAATAGTTTTTATTGTGTTGTAATTTTAGGTTTTAAGATTCTTTTGCAATTTGTCATAGCAATGTAGCCGTATCCTGTTCTACTTCAGATTCTGCTAAAGCCCCTTCGGACCCTCAGCCGAAAGGAGACGACGAAATAAAAAAGATGGCTGAAGCTATTATGGACGAAGTCGTCAATCGGCTCCTAAACGAGGCTGCAGAAGTCGTTTTGAGAGAGGATTAAATATTATTGTAAAAACTTCTGAAATGTAATATATTGTAACATTTTGTAACCCTGAATGTAATATACCTGTTTTTCTTGCTTAATTCTTTACGATGCATGAAACTTTATACGTACCGCTTTTGAGTCTTTGACGAAAAAACACCTTCCCTTCTTTTCATGCTTCGTGAAGAAGAATTTTTCAACAATATCCAGTGTTCTGATGAATAATATCCAGGCTTCGTGAAAATATTTTCCGAAGCTACACCTCCGAAGATCAATAATGTATCTCCTTGTGACATTATGATTTTTCCCTTTTTTCAAAACGTTCTTCTGTAGATTAATATTGTGTCCACCTCTTGTGCCATATGCAACATGATGTATGATGCTTATGCTATGCGAAATGATGCGATGATGTTATGTTATGCTTATTCCGAAGATGCACACGCATCCCTGCAATAAAACACATAATCTTTTACAAGCCTCCCTTAGGAGCTTCTTCGCCTTTTACTTCAGCGGAATCAGCGTTTATTTTTCGATGTAAGCCTCCCTTAGGAGCTTCTTCGCCTTTTACTTTCAGCGGTATTCGCGTTGACTTTTCGCGCTTCGCCTTTTACTTAGGCGGTATCAGCGTTGACTTTTCGTTGTATGCTCTGCATTCCCTTTGGAACGACTTTGGAGCAGAAAACTTACACTGTGCTCCCTCTGGAGCGGCTTTTTGTGACTTCGGCAAACTTACTCTGCGTTCCTTAGAACGACTTTTTGTTACTTCGAAGAATTTTCGATAGTTCGAAGGTCCTCCTTGTTGTCACACGTCTTTCAACAATTTAAGCCTGTGAAGAAAATATATTTTCCTTGTGGGAATCAACGAAACTATTTACATGAAACCTGAACAATGTCCTTTATTACAGAAAATAAAACTGAATGAAAAAGATTGCTATTAAGGTAGGATATTTGTCAATAGATATGTTTTGACTCTGGCACAGTGCTGTTGACTGTGCGAGCCTCGGACTGCTCTCTGAAGTCCCTTTGGTGTGGAGCATATTGGCTCCCTTCTGGCTGCTGGCCTTGTTGTAGCGGTGGTGGAGGCGGAGGTTGTTGCCAGGAAGCCTGAGGTTGACTCGCCGAAGCAACAGAAACTGCAGGGTGATTGCCTACATACTCTGGGATGTAAGGCGAATGATACGAAGCAGTGTGCATGACCTGCTTCGGCTGAGCCTGTAGTGCTGCCGCTTCAGCTATTTCTTTTTGCTTCTGGATAGTAACATGGCACATCCTGGTGGTATGACCTTTGTTCTCACCACAGAATAAGCAGAAGATTCTTCTCGGTTGATCGCCAAATCTTCCTCCGAAGCCCCTGGCGCCTCTGCCTCTTGGAGCTGGTGGTCGGAAGGAGCCTTGCTGTTGCCCCGAAGCCTGTGAGGAACATTGTGGCCTTTGCTGTTGGCTCCCTCTATCATCATTTTGTGTAGAGTTATGAATTGATCTAACGTGCCTCGGGTAGAACCTCCCTCCGAAGCCCCTGGTCATTTCAGAAAACCTGAAAGCGTCCTCCCTTCTTTGGCGAAAATCATTATCGGCCCGAATGTACTCGTCCATCTTCTGGAGCAGCTTCTCCAAAGTTTGAGGGGGCTTCCTAGCGAAGTACTGAGCTGACGGTCCTGGCCGAAGCCCCTTGATCATGGCCTCAATGACAATTTCGTTGGGCACCGTTGGTGCTTGTGCCCTCAAACGCAAGAACCTTCGGACATACGCCTGAAGGTATTCTTCGTGATCCTGGGTGCACTGGAACAGAGCTTGAGCAGTGACCGGCTTCGTCTGAAACCCTTGGAAGCTAGTTAACAACAAGTCCTTCAGCTTCTGCCATGAAGTGATCGTTCCTGGTCGAAGGGAGGAATACCAGGTTTGAGCAACACTCCTGACAGCCATAACGAAAGATTTGGCCATGACTGCAGCATTGCCACCATACGAAGATACTGTTGCTTCGTAGCTCATCAAAAACTGCTTCGGGTCTGAGTGGCCATCAAATACGGGAAGCTGAGGCGGCTTGTAGGACGGAGGCCAAGGTGTAGCCTGCAGCTCAGCGGAGAGAGGAGAAGCATCATCAAAAACAAAATTCCCATGATGGAAATTGTCATACCAGTCATCTTCGTTGGGAAAACCCTCCTGATGAAGGTCTTGGTGCTGAGGCCTTCGGTGTTGCTCATCCTGAGCAAGATGACGAACTTCTTCAGAGGCTTCGTCTATCTGCCTCTGCAGTTCAGCTAGCCTGGCCATCTTTTCTTTCTTCCTCTGTACTTGTTGATGAAGCATTTCCATATCTCAGATTTCTTGATCTATCTCGTCCTCTGGTGGTGTCGGGCTGACAGCCTTCCTTTTCTGGCTTCGGACCTTCCGAAGGGAGACTGTCTCCTGATTGTGGTCCAGTGGTTGCAGAGCTGCAGCCCCAGTCGCTGAAGCTTTCTTCGGCGCCATAACGAAGGTTTATGATTGCCGAAGGTGTTCAAAAAAACTCGAAGAGTGGAAGTGAGTTCACCGGAGGTGGGTGCCAATGTTGGGGACTTGTTCTCAAATGCTATGAGTTAAGAACAAGGCAACATAGAAAATGTTAATCGTTAAAGTCCTTCGCCCTTCGAAGCATTATTTCCCTTAGGATATAATGGTTTTTGGACGAAGGTTATGAAGGGCGTACCTTCATAAATTCATTATACAGAGTCGAAGGGTGAAATGTAAGGAATATAAAGGACAACATAAACAATTATATTTTATTATTAGGCATAAACAGAAATATCATTGAATTACAAGTGTACCTTCAACTGGAAGGAGATGATAGTACAAGCGTGGCGCAAAAAGCGAATGCCAAGTCAGCGTGAACAGTACGGGGATACTGTTCACCTATTTATAGGCACGGGACACAACCCATACAAAATTACATTCATGCCCTTTACACTTGATAATAATTCTATAGTAATCTGTCGAGGTCCAAATAGCCTTTTCATCTTTAAGTCGGTTCCACTTTTTGATGCCACGCCGAAGCTTTCCTGCTCACACCTTCGGCGCTATATAAACCTTCGTATTATTCTGGTCTACTACGATGCTGACTTGAGTCCGAAGATACCTGTTCACACATTATACTCCAGAAATACTGTTAAATTCTGTTTTTGAGGACCTTCGGAAGCCGAAGGTCCCCAACACTATGTATTAAGAACAAGGCAACACAAGATGTTAAATGTTAATGTCCTTTGTCCTTCGAAGCATTATTTCCCTTAGGATATAATGATCTTCAGACGAAGGTCATGAAGGACATACCTTCATCATCGCAGTATATGTTAAATAAAAGAAGAAGCATATGGCATACAGGAAAAAACATAAACAATTATATAACATTATTAATTCATTCTAATTGTATAATCATGGAAAGGCAGGAACAATATTGAATTACAAAAGTACCTTCGACTTGATAGAAGGTAAAAAAGTACAAGCATGACGCAAAAGCAAGCACAAGTCAGCGTGAACAGTACGGGGGTACTGTTCATCTATTTATAGGCACAGGACGCAGCCTGTGAGAAATTACATCCATGCCCTTTACATTTATTATTGACTTACATACAAATCTATGAGGACTAAATATCCTTTTCTCCTTTAAGTCGGTTCCTTTTCCCGCGAATGAGCCGAAGCTCCCTTGCGCGTAGCTTCAGAGCAACGACAACCTTCATCACGATCATGCTCTTCTCATCGTGTACGCTTTTATCATGAATCCGAAGGTACCTGTCCATAAGCCATACTTGGAAGACATTGTTAAATTATGTTTTTGAGGACCTTCGGAGGACGAAGGCGCCCAACACTTCTAATAGCTTCTTTGTTGTGGAGAATATCCCCTATTGGAAATACTGTGACTACTATGACTTTGTGGTCGTCAAAGTAGTGTCAGAGCTTGCGAGCGGTTAGAAGTACCGCATACAACAGCTTATGGACTTGAGGGTACCTTATTTTTGAGGGCCCGAGGACTTCGCTGATGAAGTAAACTAGATGTTGCACCGGGTATGCATGTCCTTCCTCTATCCGCTCGACTACCAACACGGTGCTTACCGCGTGAGTCATGCAGGAGATGTACAAGAGCAGATCTTCTGCCGGCTGTCCGAGCGTTGCCCGGCGCGGCGGCTTGAGTACTGGTGGTGTGGTCAAGAACTTCTTCAGTGCCTCTAGAGCTTCCTGTGCCTCTGCGGTCCACTGAAACTTGTCCACCTTCTTGAGCAATTTGTAAAATGGCATCCCTTTCTCGCCTAGTCTTGATATGAACCTCCTCAGGGCTGCCATGCATCAAGTAAGCCTTTGTACCTTTTTCTGTGACCGTGGCACTTCCATTCTCATGATGGCCTCAATCTTTTTCAGATTAGCTTCAATTCCTAGGTGGCTGACAATGAATCCGAGTAACTTTCCTGCCGGTACTCCGAAGACACATTTCTCTGGGTTCAGCTTCCACCGGTAGTGCTGTCGGTGTTTTGGGTCCGACCGCACACCCGGGGTTGCCCCTCAAGGTGTTTTTAGGAGTAGGACGGTGTCGACAACTGTAGCAAAATGGTTCGTGCCGATTGCACGAGGGACAGTGGACAAGGTTTACAGGTTCGGGCCGCTTAGAGATGCGTAATACCCTACGTCCTAGTGAGTATGCTTGGTGAATGTGATTACAAGAGAACTCTCTGGATTGAGAATACAGAGAGTTGACGTGGGTGGCTAAGTAATAGGGTCGATCGTTCTGAAGGGGTGCCCCCTAGGCCTTATATACTCGACCGTGGGGCAATACATGTGGATATGATAACAACGAGTAGCTAAAAGATAGTGAACCTCTTGAGTTTATCTCCGCGTAACCCTCGTCGACTTATCCTCGCATGGCTCCGTTGCATGGGGGCTCCAGCGCGGGAAAGTTGGATCTCTGTTGTGGTCACTCGCTCGACGTCGTGGGTCGTCCGGGTTTACATCAATCCGGCCTCATGTCGATCTGCTCTGCTGGTTGTCTCTCCCCAGGCCCACGAAAGAATGACCTTATGATTTATTGGGCCCTTGGGCCTTTCGTGAGGTCTTTTACTCTTTAGTGGACCCGGGGGATATCTATCCCCCACAAGCCCCCGATCTTTGGGTTAATTTAGAGGTAATCAGCCCAAAGATCCCAGGTCCAGCTTGCAGGTGATTTGAAGAAAATGACTTCCTGTTGTCTTCTCCTGCTTCGATCACTCGTTGACCGAAGCTTAGTTTCGTGCTTGTGCCTTAGAGGTCGGCATTTCAATTTGTAGGATTCTGAACTTCATTGGGTGCACCGGAGGTGCACCCAATGGGTGTAGCCCCCGAGCTTCGAGTAGATTTTAGAAAACAATCTACTCGAAGGTCTTCCCCAGAAATTATTTCCACTTGTGCTCCTGCATTTTGGTTGAGGGCTGGCCTTTTAATCTTGTCCCACGCCTTAGAAGTCGACACTATCTTGGCTTGGAATGATAATCCATGGGGTGCACCGGAGGTGCACCCAATGGGTGTAGCCCCCGACCTTCAAATGGATTTTTAAGGATAATCCATTCGAAGGTCTTCCTTTCGTGCCTCTTTGCTGAAAATTATCCTTTTCGTTTGTAGAAATTGGCATGAAGCTATTTGCATTATGCTTTGGAGGTCAGCATTATGTCATCAATATTTTGCTTCAGAGGTCAGCATATATTTTGTCTTTAGCAGCCGAGTTCGCAATCCATCCATATCTTGCTGGGTAGTGCAATTTATTTGCTCTGCGACTGATTGGACGTTTGATGGACGTTCTCTGTCTAGTCCTCACGTCGCTTCTGTCGGCCATACTTTGTACTTCACTGGCTATATTTGGCTTTCCTCTGATCCTTACTGATATCTCATTTTTGTCTTGAGGTATTCACTGTGTGCCCTGCACATATGTGACCGTTTTGAAAAATATACTGATAATTCCTGGGCGTCCCCCCCCAATGGGTGTGGGCAAGGGACGGCTTGGTACGCTGAGTGTTTTAGCCGGCTGCTTCTGAGTAGTAATGTGATGTGACGGCGAGTGTAATCATATCCTCCACGCTGTTGACTGGAGTCCCAATGGGTGTTGTGTTGCGTGAAACGGCGTCAGGCGGCTGACGTGTCTTCAGACGGGTTGAAGTGCTTATTGAATGCTTTGCGACTGTTCAGTGACCGCGGTTGGAGGTGAGCGGTTGCCTTCTCCTTCTATAAGTAACACCGTTGTCCCTTTGGCTTTTCCACATCCTTCGTTGTTCTCTGCTGTTTCCCTCTCTTCTTTCCCTTCTGCTTCCACCATGGGCAAGAACAACAAGCGTAAGCGTGAGCCAACTCCTCCATCGGAGGAGTTTGGTGACTCGGAGTACTCAGAGGAGGAGTTCTCCTCTGAGTCTGAGGGGTCTCCGGCTCCCGTCCCCCTGCGTGAGTCGTCTGACGACTCCCAGGGGCTTGCGGCGGAGGTCTGGACGTACATCTGGGCCGTCGAGCGCTCCGGGCTCGAGGGCTCGGATGAGTCGGAGTACTCCTCGGATGAGGAGGACTCGGACGGCGGCGGCGAGGACGAGGACGACGACGACGATGACGTCGACGACGACGACGATGGCGACGGTGACGGTGACGGCAGCGGCAGCGGCAGGGGCAGCGGCGGCGGCAGCAAGGACGGTGACAGCGGCGGCAGCAGGGGCAGCAACCGGGGCGACAGCAGCAGGGGCAGCACCAGGGGCGGCGGCGGCGGCGGCAACAACAGGGCCAGTGGCTAGATGCCACTGGTCTTTTAGATTTTAGTATAGTATAGTTAGAATAACGTAGTAGTAATGTAGAGTAGTATAGCATAGTGTAGTAGTAGTAGTAATGTAATGTAGTAATAGTAGGGAAGTATCAACTCGTAAAGAGTTGATTTGTAAGTTTGTTATCTTCCCTTTTAATAAAAGAATGACGTTGGCTTCTACTTGATGACTCGTCTTGCTTGTTTGTAAAACTGATTCCTTTGAGACAGTAGATGAATAACTTGGGGATCAAACTGATGCTTCCGGAAATAGCTGCCGAGTAACTTGTAGACGGTGTCGGCGTTTTAGAGGTAACACCGAGCAACTGAAGACTGTATCAGTGTGTTAGAAGCAACGCCGAGTGTTTGGAAAGCGACGTCGGCATTTTAGAGTTAATGTCGAGCGACTGAAAGGCGATGTCGGCGTTTTAGAGGCAACGCCGAGCGACTGAACAATATATCAGCGTTTTAGAGGCAACGCCGAGTGATTAGAAAGCGACGTCAGCATTTTAGAGGTAATGCCGAGCGACTGAAAGGCGATGTCGGCGTTTTAGAGGCAACGCCGAGCGACTAAACAATATATCAGCGTTTTAGAGGCAACGCCGAGTGATTAGAAAGCGACATCAGCATTTTAGAGGTAATGCCGAGCGACTGAATGCGATATCAGCGTTTTAGGGGTAACGCCGACTGACTGGAAGGCGACGTCGGCATTTTTAGAGGTAATGCCGAGCGACTGAACACGAAATCAGCGTTTTGGAGGCAACGCCGACCGACTGGAAGGCGACGTCGGCATTTTAGAGGTAATGCTGAGTGACTGAACACGAAATCGGCGTTTTGGAGGCAACGCCGACCGACTGGAAGGCGACGTCGGCATTTTAGAGGTACTGCTGAGCGACTGAACACGAAATCGGCGTTTTGGAGGCAACGCCGACCGACTGGAAGGCGACGTCGGCATTTTAGAGGTAATGCCGAGCGACTGAACACGAAATCGGCGTTTTGGAGGCAACACCGACCGACTGGAAGGCGACGTCGGCATTTTAGAGGTAATGTCGAGCGACTGAACACGAAATCGGCGTTTTGGAGGCGACGCCGAGTGATAGCAGGCCGCGCGAGCCACTTTGGGGACGATGGCTGAGTGATGAGGTGGCGCACCGGTGTTCTGGAGATAACTGCCGGGTTTCCACGTGGCATGCTGGGGTTTTGGAAATAACCGCCGGGTGATGACTGGGCACTTTTTGAAACGGTATCTGGCTCGAGAATATCCCATAAGAGCTGCGCTTTTAGCCGCCTTTGCTTTCCGTGCCCTAGTTCTTGCTTTCCCGCTTCCGAATCCTCTCTGCCACTCGCCTCCCACTCTGCTCGCTGGTAGAATCGAGATGGCACCCAAGAGGAAGACCGCGAGCTCGTCTGCTGTGGTGATTCCTCCAATCGACCCCAACAGCCAGTTGCCTTTCGCAGGTAACCACATGTCCATCATTTCTGAGACTGAACTTCTCCACCTCGTATCTATCGGGGTTCTTCCTCCGCGAGAACTCTATTCTTGGCAGATTTTCCATGGGTTTACTGTTCCGACAGAGGATACCCATGAGTCTGTTGTTTACGCCCCTTTCCTTCTCCGTGGCCTTGGCCTTCCCATCTCTCCCTTTTTCCGCGGCCTCCTTGATTTCTACCATATTAACTTGACCCATTTGAACCCCAATTCAATTCTGCAAATCTCCATTTTCGTTCATTTATGCGAGGCCTTTCTTGGCGTGCTGCCACATTTCGGTTTATGGAAATACTTGTATCATTGTCGCCCTGGGATGGCCGGGGGACAACATCAGTTGGTCGGGGGTGCCAGCATGGAGATGCGCCGCGGGAGGAAAACTGAATATCTCGAGATCCCCCTCAAGGACAGTATTAAGGGATGGCGCCTGGAGTGGTTCATAGTTGAGAATTATGGGAATTATCTCCCCTCCCGGTCGGGAAGACAGCCGGACGTTCGCACCCCAAGCTGGACTGAGTCTCCCACAGATCAGGAGGTAGCTGAGGCAGGTGTGTTGTTAGCTGAAGTTGGACTGCTGAAAGAGAAGGGTCTGACTGCTAAAGCTGTGGTTACTGACTTTGTTTTCAAGAATATTCAACCACTGAAAGACAGGGCCTATCCAGCTTATCTGTATCGAGGGCTAGCCGACTCAACTCGGGTTACCAACAGGAGAATTCCTTCTGCAGACTTGGTGAGCCGACTTGAAATGATCCTCAGGGGCAAGGTGTCGAATGTTGGTGCTCCAGTGGCGTACTCGGCTTGGAACTTGCCTCCTCCCAAAGCCTTCACCCTTTTCGTGTCGAATCCACCCATTACTAATGGCAGTTTGGGCCTTAGAGTGCGACCCTCTGCTGAAGAAGTCAGTGCTTTGGTTGCCTCGCTTGGGGAGATTCCTGATGACGAACGACAGGTTCATTTTGAGGTGCCCCTGAACCCTAGTGATGCAGAGATAAGCGCTATGCTTGATTTGCTAGCTGAGGATTCATCCGATGCTGCTCCTGCTGGGACGTTGGTAGTGGCGCCCCTCCCAGAGGCTGATACGACTTTGGATGTTCAGAAGCCTGTCAGTGCTCGCCCGAGGCGCCCTTGCCGAACCAATCAGCCTGATCCTTCTGTTGATGAGCAGAAGAAGAAAAGAAGACGCCTCCAGCGAGTATCCAGTTTTGATCAGGACGCTGGTACCTCAGTTCCTGCTATTGAAG
Source organism: Zea mays (assembly GCF_902167145.1). Lineage (NCBI taxonomy): Eukaryota > Viridiplantae > Streptophyta > Magnoliopsida > Poales > Poaceae > Zea > Zea mays. The sequence goes on from NC_050098.1 coordinate 64,693,681, forward strand.
AAGTGCCTGCGACTGGATTTACTGACGTTGACCCCAATGGGTGTACCCAATCCGCTGTTGATCCCATAGTGGGTGCCCCATCTGTTGCTGATCCCAATGGGGGTGCTGCTTGTGTTGCCAATGTGGATGATGAGGAAGAGGAAAATGAGATTCCTTTGACTCGGAAAAACAGTCGGCAGTTCATCGCCAGTGGTGAAAGTAGCGGAGTTCCCTCTCCTGCTTTGTCTGCCCTCATTGGTCTGCAAGAACTGTCCCTGGCCAACTTTGGTCAGACTCTGGAGGATATGGTCCCAGAGGACTTGTTATCGGAGCCAGTGGATGATGGTGCAATGGAGGCTTGCGCTGACGTGCCCGATGCTGGGTTGAGGTCATCCCGTGTCTCGTCGACCTTAGAGCGCGATCTCGAGGGCCGGGAGACTGACTTGGATCGTCCTGGTCCTATGGAAGTAGCTGAGGGCCCATCAACCTTAGAGGTGGTTACTGCAGAGAGCTTGGACCTCAAGAATGGTGCTGACACATGCCCAGCCCTGAGGGTGTCGCGGGGATGACTTAGCTCGGGTAAAGAGTGTAAGCCACTGCCCAGCCCCCGAGGGTGCTGCCGGGGATGATCCGGCTCAAGCGGGCAGTGCAAACTATGACCCAGCCCCCGAGGGTGCCCGAGCAGGGTCTCCTTCCTGTACTTCCATGGACGTTCATGCGGGATCTCCTCCATACTCTGGCTGTATGGTGGTAGCTCAAACCTTGGACCAGGAAGTCGCTTTAGAGGGCAGCGTCCCCGCTGATCAGGTGTTTGGCTCTGTTGAAGGCACCGAGCTGATTCCTACTGGTTCGTTGCAAGCTGCTTCGGGTGGTGGCCTTACGCCTGGTTATCAACTGATTTCTCCTGATTTGGGGATCCCTTCATTCTTTTCCAACCTACAGGTACTGTGATGTATTTTAGCTTGATTTTTACATTGCATGAACTGCTGTCATTATACTCATCTGTTCTCCTCATCAGGCTTTGGTGGATGGGATGGCCAGCCAGCTGAGATTGCAGGGTGCTTCCGTCCCAGAAGTGGCTTCGTCTCTTGCGTGTTGGAATCCAGTGTCACTTCAACATCGTGTCTCTGAATTGGAGGCAACCAACGCTGGTTAGTGCTTTTTTGCTTCTCTTTGCCTTCGTTGTGGACTGCCTTACCTTCTGACCCCATTTTGTTTGATTATCTCTTGCTAGGAATGACTCGGCAGATTTCAATTCTTGAGGAAAAACATTCCCGAGATCAGGCTGAATTGGCTCAGCGGTGCGCTGACTTTGAGGAAAAGTACTCTCAGAGCCAAACTGAACTGGGTCAGGTCTCTGCTGCCTTGGATGACGCCAATGCCCTGAGTTCTTCTCTTCATGCTCAGCTCGATTCTGAAAAGGTAATTTACAAAACTGTGCCTTGCCTTGCTGTGCTCCTATTACTTGCTTGGTTCTTGAAGGAGTTGACTTTTGCTCGCAGGAGGAAAAGCGTATCCTTGCTGCTTCTCGTGACAATCTTGACAGATTGTATCGTGATTCTAGCAACTCGCTGACCATATTGGAGAGGAGTCACCGCTTTACAATGGAGGAATTGGACAATCAACATTGTAAGCTAAAGGAATCCGTGGACGAAGTGACCCGCCTCAAGCAGTTGATATCAGCAAAGGATGCCACCATCAAAGAACTCCGAGCTTCCAAGAAATCCATTGCCCAGGAGTTAGAGGCTGCTCGACTGGCTGCTAAAGTTGCCGAAGAAACTTCTGTTACTCTCAAAGCCCAGCGCGACAGGGCCATGGACAAGACTATTCGAGCGGGACGAATCTTGATGAGGAGACCCGGCGTGGTTGTTCCTGAAGACATAAGGGCTGATGTGAATGCTGCCCCTGACTCCTCAAGTTGCCCTTCTTCGTCGGTCGCTCCTGAGAAAGACATTGCGAAATAGAGAAACATTTTGCGTGCTTTGAGCGCGCGGTTAGCATGATCGAGTATTTGTTAGAGGACATCAGTTCAGCATTCGAATGATATAATTACTCTCTTATTGTATCAGAATTCATCAGTTCGTAAATTTGCGGTAATGAAATGACGCACGATGATTATGAAATTTGTTTGCGGGATATAGAAGTCATCTCCTGAATTGCATAGGCATGAGCATGTTGCACCGGCTTAAGTCGCCACTGACTTTAGCCGATTGCTCCATTAGTAGGGCATAGTGGTCACCCCGAGTTAAGTAAGCGTGAGCATGTTGCACCGCCTTAAGTCGTTGCCGACTTAAGTCGATTGCTCCGTTAGTAGGGCATAGTGGTCACCCTGAGTTAAGTAAGCGTGAGCATGTTGCACCGCCTTAAGTCGTTACCGACTTAAGTCGATTGCTCCGTTAGTAGGGCATAGTGGTCACCCCGAGTTAAGTAAGCGTGAGCATGTTGCACCGCCTTAAGTCGTTGCCGGCTTAAGTCGATTGCTCCATTAGTAGGGCATAGTGGTCACCCCGAGTTAAGTAAGCGTGAGCATGTTGCACCGCCTTAAGTCATTGCCGACTTAAGTCGATTGCTCCGTTAGTAGGGCATAGTGGTCACCCCGAGTTAAGTAAGCGTGAGCATGTTGCACCGCCTTAAGTCGTTGCCGACTTAAGTCGATTGCTCCGTTAGTAGGGCATAGTGGTCACCCCGAGTTAAGTAAGCGTGAGCATGTTGCACCGCCTTAAGTCGTTGCCGACTTAAGTCGATTGCTCCGTTAGTAGGGCATAGTGGTCACCCCGAGTTAAGTAAGAATGCAAGTCAATCGTAAACGAACTGAGTATCTTTGAAACCTCTTTTTTATTGATGACATATTTCCACTTTACAGAATACATTGTCATCACAGCAGTTTTGAAATACAGCTAGGGATAAAACTTTCTGAGGTGTTCTATGTTCCAGGAGTTCCCAACTTCTGTGCCATCCATCTGAGTGAGACGATACGATCCGGGCCGAGTGACTTCTGCTACCATGAAGGGTCCTTCCCATAAGGGCGATAACTTGTGCCGTCCCTCCCCCGTTAGAATTCGGCGGAGGACGAGATCTCCTACTGAGAAGGATCGTTGTCGCACAGCCTTGTCGTGATAGCGCCTTAGAGTCTGCTGGTACCGTGTTGATTGGATCACTGCGTTAAGCCGTTCTTCTTCAAGTACATCAATGTCCTCCAGCCTGGTGGCCTCAGCTTCTGCTATGCTTTCGAAGATCAACCTTGGCGCCCCAAACCTGAGATCGGCGGGTAGCACTGCCTCCGACCCATAGACCATGAAGAAAGGGGTGTTTCCATGCAGGGCTCGGCTAGGTTGGGTTCTTAGGCTCCAAACGACATAGGGCAATTCCCTTATCCACTTTCCTGCAAATTTTTCATTCTTGTCGAAGACCTTTTTCCTGAGTGCCTCCAGTATCATCCTGTTGGCTCGCTCAACCTGCCCGTTGGCTCGTGGATGTGCTACTGATGCATACTTGATCCGAATGCTCTTTTGCTCGCAGAAGTCGAAGAATTCTGAACTTGTGAAGTTGGATCCTAAGTCAGTTATGATGCTGTTTGGTATCCCGAATCTGAATATTATGTCTTGTATGAATTCCACGGCCTTAGCAGAGGTTAAAGAAGCAATGGGCTTGAACTCTATCCATTTAGTGAATTTGTCGATCGCCACCAATACATGAGTGTATCCCCCTTGAGCTTTCTTGAAAGGTCCAATCATATCCAGTCCCCAGCATGCGAAAGGCCAAGTTACTGGTATGGTCTGCAGTTGCTGTGCTGGCATGTGTTGTTGCTTTGACAAGTATTGGCAAGCTTCGCACCTCTGAACTAACTCGGCTGCGTCGTTCTTCGCTGTTGGCCAATAGAATCCTGACCTGAAGACCTTCCCGACTAGCGTTCTGGAGGCTGCGTGTATTCCACATTGCCCAGCATGGACCTCCTCCAGAAGTTGCTTCCCAGTGGACGGGAGAATGCACTTCATGAGGACGCCTGATGCACCCCTTCTGTATAATATCTCCCCAATGAGTGTATAGTGAGCCGACTGTCTGGCGATGCGCTCTGTCGAGTTCTTGTCATCTGGTTCTTCTTCATTCTTTATATACTTAATGATCGGCCTTCTCCAGTCATCAGAGTCTGACTCGGGTTGATCTATGATGTTGCACTCTTCTGTTTGATCCATTGAGATACTCGGCTGTAGAAATTCTTCCACGAAGACTCCAGGTGGGGCCTGAGTTCGACTGGATCCTAGCTTGGACAGTACATCGGCTGCTGTGTTCCGATCTCTTTCTACATGATGAAATTCCAGACCCTCGAATTTATCTTCCAGCTTTCGGACGGCAGCGCAGTATTTTCCCATCGAATCGCTTGAACAATCCCACTCCTTGTTTATCTGGCTGATGACTACCAGAGAGTCTCCGTATACCATCAATCTCTTGACGCCCAACGATATGGCAATGTTCAATCCATGGATCAAAGCTTCATACTCGGCTGCATTGTTGGAGGCCGGAAATAGCAACCGGAGGGCGTACTTGAGGTGTTCGCCTCCAGGTGCGGTGAAGAGAATCCCTGCTCCTGCTCCCTGCAGCTTCAGCGAGCCATCAAAATACATTCGCCATACTTCTGCCGTCTCTAGGTTATCTGGTACTTGCTGTTCAGTCCACTCTGATACGAAATCAACCAGTGTTTGAGTTTTGATGGCAGTGCGAGGTCGGAACTCGATGTCATGAGATCCCAGCTCGCAAGCCCACTTGGCTATTCGGCCAACGGCTTCCTTGTTGTGAAGAATATCCCCTATTGGAAAACCAGTTACTACTATGACTTTGTGGTCATCAAAGTAGTGACGCAGCTTGCGGGCAGTTAGAAGTACTGCGTATAATAGCTTCTGAACTTGAGGATACTTTTTCTTTGAGGGGCCTAGAACTTCACTGATGAAGTAAACAGGATGTTGTACTAGATAGGCATGTCCTTCTTCTACTCGCTCGACTACCAACGTGGTGCTTACCACGTGAGTCATGCAAGAGATATACAGTAGCAAATCTTCAGCCGGTTGAGTTGGCGTAGCTCGCCGGGGTGGTTTCAGTACTGGTGGTGTTGTCAAGAATTTTTTCAGTGCATCTAGAGCTTCTTGTGCTTCTGAAGTCCATTAAAACTTATCCACCTTCTTGAGTAGCTTGTAAAATGGCAAACCTTTTTCTCCCAGCCTGGATATAAATCTGCTCAGAGCTGCCATACATCCAGTAAGTCGCTGAACCTTCTTTTGTGATCGAGGAGCTTCCATCTTCATGATAGCTTCAATCTTTTCTGGATTAGCCTCAATTCCTCGGTGGCTGACGATAAACCCGAGCAACTTTCCTGCTGGTACCCCGAAAACACATTTTTCAGGATTAAGCTTCCATCTATACCGTCTCAGGCTGTTGAAAACCAGCTGTAAGTCTTCGATGAAGTTTTCCGAATTCTCCGTTTTGATTACCACATCATCTACGTAGGCCTCCACACGCTTGCCCCAGTGATCGGCTAAGCATGTTTGAATGGCTCTCTGATAAGTCGCTCCAGCGTTTTTGAGGCCGAACGACATGGAGGTATAACAGAAAGCACCAAACAGAGTGATGAACGCCGTTTTTTCCTCGTCTTCTTTCGCCAAACTAATCTGATGATATCCGGAATAGCAATCTAAGAAAGACAGCACAGAACATCCAGCGGTGGAGTCCACCACCTGTGTAACACCCCTGGTGTTACTATAACTAAAACTTGAGCATGACATCATGAGCATTGGCATTGCATATGTTTGACACATCTAGAGTGCATTCACTAGGCAAAAATTTCAAACAAGTTGTATTGTTTTAATGTTTTTGCAAATGAAACCCTGGTTAAAGGACTTAACCCTAAATAGTGGTTAAAGGGGTAAAACTTAACCCAAGTTAAGAAAACCTAAAGCTTTAGGGTAAAGGTCATAAAATGACCACAAAAATAAAGTTGAATCACTTTTGTACCCCTGGGATACCAGAAACCCTAATTAAAACCCTGGAAAACCCTAAAACCAAACCCTAGGGGCTTATGTGCAGAATTAGCCCACTTTTGGGCTAAAGTGCAAAAACCAAGCCAAATAAGTAGTTTAAGTCCTTTGGGTTACAAGTATGTGGACTTGAAAGCCAAACCCTAAGTTTTGGACTTAAATGCAAAATGGACCTCAATTGAGTTCTATACCAAGTCTGAAATTCAGTGTTATTGGTTCAACTTTGGAGCCCTGTATCTTTTAAAATATAGGGAATTTGCCCAAAGTGACCACAACAAGTTTGAAGACCAATCATAGGGGAACAACTTTGTTTAAGGATTCAAGCCATGGTCTTATGTGAAATTTGGAGAAAAACCCAATCAAAAATGGGCTGTCAGACTGTTTGAGGTTTGAATTTCAGAATAACAGTGTTATGAGATGAACTTTGAGCTCGAATTTGAATGGGATCCAGTGACTTTTTGTGACAACACCATGTAGCAAAGTTGTAGCTGGTATGTAGCACTACAATTTTGATGCAGAGACTTAGACCTGTTGTCACATGAAATTGGGAGAAAATATGACTTGAACTTGCTCTGTCAGTCGAGTTCTTTCTTGCATTCAGAGCACTGTTCATCGTCATCAGAAATATCGCGCCGTGGATCAGGATCACCCCGCCGGCGATAAGAACGCCACCGCGGCGTGACCGGTCGTCGGTGGTCGTGGTAAAGTTCCTTGGCACCGTGGCAAAAAGTTACTGAGGTGGCGACCTCTAGTTAGGCGGCGACCCCGTGCCCTCACCGGAAACCGCCGCGCGGAGGCTTGCCAGCACATCCGCAGCTCGCATTTCTTCTCCAACTCCGGTCGACGGTCCTCCGCCGCGTGGCTCAACACTTTTACCGTGTCGCCGTGACCTCCTCTGAACTCTCCGTGGCTCACCGGAGTTACTGCCACGCTATAGGACACGTAACCGCGCGCCAGGCTTCTTCCCTATCTCCGGTCGCTGCACAACTTCATCCAAATTGAGCGCCGCCGTCGAAGCCTTCTATAAATTGAGCCCTTCCCTAGCTGCATAACATCATCATCCTCCCAGCCACCGTTAATCGCTGGCAGTCCTTCGCTAGAACTCACGAATTTTGGATTCGCCCCAAATCCGATTTCCGCCACCGTGGAACCGAGCTCACCGTCGCCAGCCCAATTCCGGTCAGTCCCCGTCCCCTGCTTTCTCGTTTGTGCACTCTCACATCGTTGTGATGCCTGCCAAACCCTTAATTTGCACGGAGTAGCCTCTGGTCGCCGGGAACGCGTCGGTCTTGCCGCGCTGCTCACGGCCACCGTGGCCAGAGCTCTGTAGTCGGTCGTTCGTGCAATTAGGTTAGGGGAAATACTCCTTAGGGGTTTAATCTTGTGTATGTCGCTCGGGAGCGCCGGTCACTGCCCCAATCGGCCGGTCTGCTCGCTCGCCGGAGCGCGGCGGTGCGCGAGCGCCGTCGGGGACTTGAAACACAGAATAGATAGAAACCAGAGGGTCTTTTTGTGAAGTGTCAGTGACTTAGAAAAACAGTAACCGAACCTATCTCCAGTTAGCCAAAACGCCGAGGGCCTCTGCGCAAACTCGCCTCGCGGGCGCGGACGCGCGCGCGATTTCGCGCGGATCTGGGCCGCCTGGGCTGAATCTAGCCCAGTTCTGTTAATCATTTTCCTTTTTTCTTTTACATCAGAGCTTTAGAAATGTGTAGAAAAATGTAGAAAAATGCTAAAAATATGAGACTAATTGTCCTAGACTTGTTATTTTCCCTAGAATTTAGTAAAAATAAGTTTGTGATTTTTAGTGAAAGTAAGAAATTTTAGGGTATTTAAAGTAGTTAAAAGTCTTGGTTATAGATTTTTAGAAAATAATTGGTAAGTCCTAAAATGCCCAAAATTTTTATATGAGTGTTATACAATATTTAGAAGCCTTGGATAAAGTTTGAATTGAATTGGACCTTGTTTGATCACCAAACCCCAAAACACCCCCCCTGCTCTATGAACTCCTTTACCGACTCCGGAAACCCTAAGTTCCCGGAACTCCGTGAAGGAAAGTTGTATTCAAGACATAAATAATAAGTTTATGTTATCTTTGCATCCTCATGAGCATCCCATGGCATCCATTCTTATACATATGTATGGTTATGATTAGAACGTGAGGAAGAAATCGAAGTTACCGAAGAGGAGACACCACCACCTTCGGAGTCTCAGGCCGGGAATCATTTCTACTTTGATATCTGCGGATCTGAGCCTGATTCACCTGTGAACGAAGGCAAGCCCCGGTGCATTTGCCACCTTCCTTGCTATTTTAAAATCTTTCTCACTTGACTGCTGCATTAGGTGATAGGAGTTGCTTGATAAAACCATTCCTGCATTACCTTCCTTGAATTTGATTACCTTCCTTGATCACCTGTTTTACAAAAGCTTTTTGATGCTTAGCTTTGCTTTAGAAAAACAAAAGGTTTTGTTTTTACAAAAGATGTTGTGGCAAAAGTGGGTGGGATGTTTTCAAAAAATAAAACTTGATGGTGGATCCATCATGGCCGTGATGGATTCAACATCGGAAAAGATGTACCTCTGCCAGGTACCAAGTTTTGGGTTAAATGATTAAGCTGAGACCGGGCGGGTGACTTGCACGAGAAGAGAGTCTCGGTGTAGTGTCTCCGTCTGAGTCGATTAAGGACCTTGTCGATGTAGGCCTGCTGACCGAGGACCCTTTAACTGGTCACATGCCTCGTCATGGGTAAGCCTTGCCTCGGGTAGACTAAGGCCGGAATAAGATAACACGAAATGGGCGTGGAGCGGTGGCGAGAGTAGCGTGTACCCTCCGTGGCAAGAGGCTGGACGGTGGTGTAGCTGTGCTCTCGGTTTGCGTGAACCTGATCCGGTCTTAAGAACCCCGGTGGCGGGTTGACACATGCAAGGGTTAAGTGCTACATATGTCGTGTGATTGGAGATCCTCAGCTGAGTATAATCGATTCGGATCGCCGTACCTCCGCGGTTATGGAGACTTGGCCACTGACTTACACGTAGAAGTCCACTAAAAGATAAAGGGTTTTTGTTGAGAAATTGGCTAGTACAGGACCAGTGATTGAACTAGGGTAGAAAGAACTCTAGTGCAGGTAACTTTACCTAACTTGACAAATAAAATTGGATTTTTAAGGATCCACTTTAGTAAGCTTTTCTGCAAAACAGAGTCTTTGAATATTGAGAAGCCTTACCTTGACTCCCATATAACCAGCATATCCTTGAGAGTCTTTTCTTTAGTCGGGTAAGACTTGCTGAGTATCCCATACTCAGGGTTTATCCCTTCGTTGTTTTTAGGTGAGGAAGTAGTAGACTTTTGCTGCTTCTGTGCCAAGGTGGTTCCAAAAGAAGAAAGACAAGACTGAAGTGCGGGAGGACTCGGTCCTCCACCTAGGATCTTTTGTTTTTAGCTTCTCGGGAGGAGTTTGTGCCTCCCTGGTTTGTATTATATTACTACTCTGCACTCACTTTTAGTCTGGTCTGTAATAAAATAACTCAAGCTTGCTTTTGAAATAAATGTAAGTTTATGTAATTCGCTTCCGCATTTCTTTATCTCCGATGTTCTGTAATGTCTGCAAGACGGGTGAGACGTTCCTGGTAAAGTAAGGAAAGATACCGAGCTTGTCAAGTAGTTCAGGGGCACCTACAGGGTTGTCTGATGTCTGTGAGACACGGACAACTGTAGGTGGGCCTAATTACTTGGGAGGTTCTGTCACAGCCTGATCTATCCTTGGGAGCCCGAAGGGATCCTTTGGACAGTGTTTGTTGAGATCAGTATAGTCGACGCACATGCGCCAATCCACTTTATTCTTTTTGAGTACAAGAACAGGGTTGGCTAACCACTCGGGGTGTAATACTTCTCTAATAAATCCAGCCGCGACCAAGCGAGCTAACTCGACGTGAATGGCCTCTCTCTTGTCGGGCGTGAAACGACGTAGCTTTTGCCGAATCGGCCTCGCCTGGGGATAGACCTTCAGTTTGTGCTCGGCCAGTTCTCTTGGGACTCCCGGCATATCCGCAGGTTGCCATGCGAATACATCTCGGTTATCTTGTAGAAACTGGACGAGCGCGCTTTCCTATTTGTCGTCCAAGCTGGAGCTGATGATAGCCGTCTTGCGCTCATCAGCGAACCCCAGGTTGATTCTCTTGGTTTCTTCAGTCGGCCGCATAGAGGTCGCGGCCTGAGCTTCGTTTGCCGGTACCGCGAGGTCCTCCTCAGGCTTAGAGTTCGCCAGTGTAGAAGGAACCGTCGACGGCTTGGTGGTGAGGGCTGCTTGGATGGCCACTCGGAAACACTCTGCGGCGCCTTGGAAGTCGGCGCGCACAGTTATGATCCCTTGCGATCCTGGCATCTTCAGTATCATGTATGTGTAATGCGGAATGGCCATGAATTTGGCCAATCCAGGCCTTCCGATGATGGCGTTGTACCCGCAGTCGAAGTTCGCCACTTCAAACCTCAGGAACTCGGTTTTGTAGTTCTCCGGAGTTCCGAAGGTGACCGGCATGTAAATGTGGCCCAACGGGTATTCCCCTTCTGTCGGCACGATGCCGAAGAAAGGAGTGTCCGACTCGTGGAGATCTTTGAGGTGAACTCCCAAGCCTTGAAGTGTCCGGGGGAAGGTGACGTTGATGCTGCTCCCCCCGTCCACTAGCACTTTCTTTACCCGGCTCTCTCGGATCACCGGATCGACGAGGAGCGGGTATTTGCCTGGATGGTCGAAGTTGAGCCATTGATCTTCCCGAGTGAAAGTGATCGGGTGTTCCGACCACCGGTATGGGGCGGGAGGACCGGTGGTTGCCACCAGTATCTGGCGGTCGTTGAGCTTTTGTTGTCTTTTGTTCCCCTGCGACCCATGTCCGCCGAAGATGACGTTGACCTCCCTGTCGACGCGTGGGAAAGCTCCTCCTCCTCCCTCCTCCTGCCGATGACGTTGTCGTGGTTCATCTGGTCCACCCCTCGGCGGAGGAGGAGGTAGAGGTTGGAAGGGTCGGCCGTGTCCGACGGAATGCTTGAAGTCCCGACAGTTTCGAAGAGTGTGGCGCATGTCCTTGTGGTACGGGCACTAGGCGTCGAGGATGTCGTCCAGCGTGCGTTCGCCTCCGCGAGGTCCTCCTCGGGCGCGAGAGGCAGGTGGTCCGGCGGCGTGTACTTCTTCGCGAGGCCTCTTCTCCTAGCGTTTGTTGGGTGGCTGGTTCGCGTCGCGTCGTGGTGCTGCCGGTGCGGGCTTTGCTCCTCCGATGAGGTCCTGAGCTCGCTCGTCGGCGGTGATGTAGAGGTCGGCTTCCCGGAACAGTTCCTCGGAGGTAGTCGGCGCCTTCTGTAGTATGGCTTGGACGAAAGCCGAGTCGTTGGATCCTCTGTAGAAGTCCTCGATCACGGCCGCCTCCGTGACCTCGGGGATTCGATTTCTCATGGTCTGGAACCTTTTGAGGTACGACCGGAGAGTCTCATCCCCCCGGCGCTCGATGGATTTGAGGTCCCATGGTTGCGCTGGCTTGTCGGAGAGGGACTGGAAGTTGGCGGTGAAGCGTCGACTGAAGTCCCCCTAGTCGTCGATGCAGTGTCGGGGTAGGTGTCGCAGCCACTGCAGCGCGTCTTGCCCAAGGACGATGGGTAAATACGCGGTCATCACGTCTTCGGACGCCCCGGCAGCTCGAGCAGCGGTGGTGTAGACGGCTAGCCAGCCCCCTGGATCCTGCTTAGGTTCATATTTGTTGACATTGGATACCTTGAAGTTGGGAGGCCATTGAATGGCCCTAAGGCGCGGAGTAAGAGCGGACACTCCGCACGTGTCCTCCTGTCGTCGGGGACGATGTCTGTCCCGGGGAGGGGAGTTGTGGTTGTGGTTCCTCGACCGTCCCCGGGTGGTACCGCCAGTTGAGGCCGTTGCCGACTCAGTTCTGGTGGCCTGGCTCTGAGCCGGGATGCCATGATCCCTGTCGTACTCCTCCCGACGGCGAATCTCGTTCTCATGCCGCCGTTCGCGCGAAGCATTGATGGAGCTTCACGCATCTCGGCGACTGTTGATGGCGTGTCGTAGATCGTTCGGCGGGTGAGCAAGCGGTAGAAAATGGTTGGCCGCCTAGGTGAACAGGCGTCGGTAGCCCTCAGCGTCGGGAGTCCGAGGAAGTCCATCAGCTATCCGAGCTAGCACCCCTCCAACTTCGCTCGGCGTGTTCATAGCTCGGGCGAAGTCGGGATTCAAGTTGCGCCCGAAGAATGGGTTCTCCCTGCGTTGCCTTGCATCTTGCTCGGCTTGTTCCTGAGCCCGTCGGCGATCACATCGTCGGGAGTTCCTTCGTTCTCTGAAGACGCGTTCTTCCGGAGTTTCTCCTATCTCCGAGACCTCGTCTCGCGAGACAGGCTGCTCCGGATCCCGCTCTCCGGCCGCGTGATGTCGTCGAACGTTCCTGCGCCGATTCCTCAGTCGGCGGGATTCTCGTTGAGGCGGTTCTTCTTCGGGTGCGGTCGGCTCGTCGTCGGAGACGGTAGGCGACTCCACTCTCCCGATGAAGAGGACGTCGGGGTAGAATGGTGCTGCTGTCGTGGCGACCTTCTTTCCGTTCTCCTTTGAGGCCGGAGGAACGGAAAGAGCAACTTGCTTCTCCCTAGTCTCCTTCTTCCTCGCGATCTGTGTCCATTCTGTTGTCGGAGAAGTAGATAGTGGAGTTCTCCGGGTCAGCGAGCCCTCGGCCCCTGACTTTCCGGAGACGATCTTTTTCCGGAGAGCTGGAGGTTGCGCTTCTCCGGCATTCTCGGAGTTCGTTGGAGGAGACTTCTTTTCCGGCGGATCCACGATACGGTGTAGAATTCCCTCTTCATTCGCTACAGATGAGATTGTTCCGAAGCAGAATACGGATCCGGGACGCAGGGTGATCTTGCTGTAGAAGGTGACAGCCATTGAGCTAGCTTGGATCGTCGACACACCCCCTACCTGGCGCGCCAGCTGTCGATGTTTTGGGTCCGACCGCACACCCGGGGTTGCCCCTCAAGGTGTTTTTAGGAGTAGGACGGTGTCAACAACTGTAGCAAAATGGTTCGTGCCGATTGCACGAGGGACAGTGGACAAGGTTTACAGGTTCGGGCCGCTTAGAGATGCGTAATACCCTACGTCCTGGTGAGTATGCTTGGTGAATGTGATTACAAGAGAACTCTTTGGATTGAGAATACAGAGAGTTGACGTGGGTGGCTAAGTAATAGGGTCGATCGTTCTGAAGGGGTGCCCCCTAGGCCTTATATACTCGACCGTGGGGCAATACATGTGGATACGATAACAACGAGTAGCTAAAAGATAGTGAACCTCTTGAGTTTATCTCCGCGTAACCCTCGCCGACTTATCCTCGCATGGCTCCGTTGCATGGGGGCTCCAGCGCGGGAAAGTCGGATCTCTGTTGTGGTCACTCGCTCGACGTCGTGGGTCGTCCGGGTTTACATCAATCTGGCCTCATGTCGATCTGCTCTGCTGGTTGTCTCTCCCCAGGCCCACGAAAGAATGACCTTATGATTTATTGGGTCCTTGGGCCTTTCGTGAGGTCTTTTACTCTTTATTGGACCCGGGGGATATCTATCCCCCACAAGTGCCTCAAGCTGTTGAAGACCAACTGCAAATCTTCGATGAAGTTTTCTGTTTTGATCACCACATCATCGACGTAGGCTTCCACCCGCTTGCCCCAGTGATTGGCTAAGCATGTTTGGATGGCTCTCTGGTGAGTCGCTCCCGCGTTCTTGAGGCCGAACGACATGGAGGTATAGCAGAAAGCTCCAAACGGGGTGATGAAAGCAGTTTTCTCTTCATCTTTTTTTGCCAAACTGATCAGATGGTATCTAGAATAGCAGTCTAGGAAGGACAACATAGAACAACCAGCAGACGAGTCAACTACCTGATCTATTCTGGGGAGCCCGAAGGGATCCTTCGGACAATGCTTGTTGAGATTAGTATAGTCGACGCACATGCGCCAATCTACTTTATTCTTTTTTAGTACAAGAACAGGACTTGCTAGCCACTCAGGGTGCAGTACTTCCCTAATGAACCCTGCAGACAATAAGCGGGCTAACTCAGCGCGGATAGCTTCTCTTTTATCTAGCGTGAAACGACACAACTTCTGTCGAATCGGCCTTGCTTGAGGATGGACCTTCAATTTGTGCTCGGCCAGTTCTGTAACGCCCTGAATTTGGGGGTAGAATTTTTTCTCCTTTTCTCTCACCAAATTCGGGCGTTACCCTTTCCTTTTCCCTTTTTCTCCTCGCTAAACCTTGATCTTTTCCAAAGTTATAGCGGGATTCGGCCTGAGATCCCATGTAAAGCAAAACCCTAAAATACTTTATTTTGTGTGATGCACCATGCCGAACCATGCATACTTTTTGATTGTTTAAAATGTAAATGCATTCATCTAGAGAAAATAAATTTTTAGAAAAAGGAAAACCTTTTTCTTCTCCCTTTCCCCCCTCCTTCCCCATTTTTGGCCCAGCCGCCCCCTCCCCCGCACGCCCGGCCCAGCCACGCCCCCCCTCCCCCGCCGTGGGCCGCCCCAGCCGGCCCAGCCACGCCCCCCTCCCCCGTCGTGGGCCGCCCCAGCCGGCCCAGCCGTGCCCCCCCTCCCTCCCTATTTGGGCCCAAGCGGCCTAGCCATCCCTTCCCCCCCAAATTCTCTCTCCCCTCCCCTGCGGGCCCCGCCCGTCATTCCCTCCCCTGCCCTAACCGCGCCCCCCTCCCCTAGCGCCGCCGCCGCGCCGCCCTCCCCTGCCGCGATGAGGCCCCCCCTCCCCTCTCCTCCCCCTTCCCCCTCCCCCTTCCCCGCCCGGCCCCGGTCGCCCTCGCCCCGGCCCCGGCTGCGCCGCCCCGGCCGTGTCCCCGCCCCGCCCGTGCTTCGCCCCACCCGTGCGCCGTGCTCGCCCGCCCGCCCCGGCGTGCCTTGCTCGCGTCGTGACGGCCCCGGCGCGGCCTCGAGCTCGGCCCAACGTGCCTATGGCGCGCGGCCTTGAGCTCGGCTAGTGCGCGGCCCCGACGTGCGCACGGCTAGTTCGTGGCGTGTGCGTGCGGCCTTGCACGCGTGCTCGCGTAGTGCGCAGTGCCTTGGCACGGCCCGTCGTGCCTTCGTCTACCCCCAGACGTGCCCGTCTACCCCCCCCCCCCCTTTTTTATATTTTATGCGTGCTAATCACATTGTTCATGTTAATAAGATAGGAGTCTCAATTTAGAAATTGGTTACGTTAGTTAATTTGTATAGCTAATTGTCTATCTCATTTAACGTTAATCTACTAAAAGTGGTCACGTTTCCATCAGTGCATGTAGCTAATCCTTATTATTGGAGCTAAGTAGAACTAGAGCACGTAACGTTTAGTTATTCGTCTACCCGTAAGGCGCCTCGAGCATAAGCTTTAACCCCTGCGAGACCTTTCCCCATTTCTTTCTAACCAAGGTAAATGCAATATCGCATGTCATATTCTATGCATGTTTAATCTACTTGTTCTCTTGTATGGTGTACTGTTGGTTTCCTAATTTCAATGGATGGATGTGTGTATGTTTGCAACCGCATAGAGAACGATCCGGTCGAAGAGCCCGAGGAACTAGCAGGAGAAGCCCCTGAGCAGCAGTCGGTTGGTGGAGGCAAGTGTCCCTTGACCTATCTCTGTCCTATTCATTCTTTAATTCACCTCCCGCATTACACATTTATACTTAAGGATTGACTAGCTTTTGTTATCCATTACCTTGCTTACCTATTTGGGTTGGATTATTATTGTTTAGCTTTATGCTATTGCTCAACTATAATCAATGAACATGATGAGATTATCTATGATACGCTGTTTTCCCCCCTTCTTATTACGATGTTCTACTTGTGGCCTTTAAGGGGGCTCAAGCGGTTTCTCGAGTGCCTCTCCGTAAGGACCTGTTCTTTGGATGACCGCCCGGGAAAACAGTGCAACCATGAGGGTGGAATGGGGTGCCCTTAGCTGAATAATTAGAGGACCCAGGGTGTAGTTCGCTTAGCCGTCGTGCCGTCAATGGGGCTCGGTGTATGCGGCTCGCTCTGCCAAGCTTGGGTTCGCCCCCTTGGGGAGGAGTGCGGTGCATTTAGGAAACCTAACGGGCGGCTACAACCCTGGGGAATCTTTGTAAAGGCTACGTAGTGATGCCCTGCTGGACCACCTAGGCAGTGGTCAATGGGGAGTAGCTCTCTTCGGGAAGAAAGGGAATCACGGCTTGTGGGTAAAGTGCACAACCTCTGCAGAGTGTTTGAAAACTGATATATCAGCCGTGCTCGCGGTTATGGGCGGCCAAGGGATCTCCAGTGATTAGTGGTACTTGATCAGAGACATTTTGGTTTACAGGTGGCAATGAGATTGATGGTTTTGGTTATGACTATGGTGCTGGTAAGTGGTATTCTTTCCGTTTGGAAAGGGTACATCGGACTAATAAATTGGGTTAATGCTAAAACCTGGCTTTCTATTAGTAAATAATAATCTGACCAACTAAAAGCAACTGCTTGACTTATCCCCACATAAAGCTAGTCCACTATAGCCAAACAGGATACTTGCGGAGTATGTTGATGTGTACTCACCCTTGCTTTACACACCAAACCCCCCCCCCATCCCCAGGTTGTCAGCATTGCAACCACTACTCAGGAGAAGATGAAGCCGTGGAAGGAGACTTCCAGGAGTTTCAAGACTACGACGAGTTCTAGGCGTGGGTTAGCGGCAACCCCCCAGTTGGCTGCCTGTGAAGGCCGTGTTTATCTATGTTTCTTTTCCGCACTTTGATTTATTGTAAGGACTATGTGGATGTCTCAGACATATGATGTAATCGAATATTATTTCCCTTTTTAATACTATTTGAGCACTGTGTGATGATGTCCATGTTATGTAACTGCTGTGTACGTGAATTGCTGATCCTGGCACGTACATGCTTCACATTCGGTTTGCCTTATAAAACCGGGTGTGACATAGGTGGTATCAAAGCCGTGCTGACTGTAGGACCGCTAACCTAGAGTAGAATGGTCGTTCTAAGGATTATAGACCTCTGTCCCTGCCTTGACTTTGATATCCCTTCAAAAGTTGGTCATACCGACCAAACCTATGTTCTACTACATATATTATACCTTGCTAAAAAATATGTTTTATTCTAATCCATCATTTATTTATGGTTCATTACTTGCTGGTCATATTAAATCTGTTCTCACTCTTTTGTTTGCGGTGTCTTTTGTAGATGGCTCGACTTAGACACACTGCACGAAAGTCCGTCATCCCCTTCTTACCCTCCCGCTTTGTTGAGCGTCCGCTTCGCCGTCCCGTGGCCGGACAGTCCAGCCACTTGGAGAGACTGCACCACCGCCTGCATGAGGAGCAGGAGCGTCGACGACAGGAGCAGCAGGGCTCTTCCTTCTCGCTCCAGCAGGAGATAGAGTCCGTGAGGAGCTGCTCACCCGTGCTTCCTCTGGAGGCGCCCCCTGCACCACCACTGGGCGCCCCAGCCTCTGGAGTAGCTACTGGAGGAGACCCAGACGACGGAGGTGGCGACGACAGCTCGAGCCACGACACCGACTTTTCTGCTGACCAGGAGCCGGAAGGATGGGTTGCTCGACCCATCACTCACGACGCTGCTCGCGGGTGTCACTTCCACGATGCGCTCGACACCCTGCTACGTCGGCTCAGAGCACTATTCTATCTCTGAGCGGGACTCAGCTGAGGTGGTCATGCAAGATGCTGCACGGCGTGCGCTTTCGCACAACTGCTCGGTTCTTGGTGGGGTAGCTGACAGTCTCAACCTGAAGTACTACCCCCGCCGTCCATCTAGCAGCACAGGAGGCGTGATTGTCTCACCTGTTGGTGAGGACAATCCTAGGTTGAGCAGCACAGTCAACCTAGCCGCCGTGCTAAACACGGAGCTGAACCATGCACTAGACGAGCTGAGTAGGGCTCGTGCTGAGATCGCCCTGCTGCGGGCTAAGCGCGCGGAACGTCGTCACCTGGATGATGATTCCCCCGCTCCCGTCGGGTCTCAGCACCCGTACCGCTCACCTCGGCGTGGACGCCAGTCTTATGGCAATCCCGACTGCAAGACCAAGATAAATCTAGAACCATAGATCGTTAGAGTTGGATCTTGTAATTAATACGAAATATATATACGTAGAAGCTACAGTCCTAGCGTTAGTCTCGCTCTTAGTTAGTCTTAGTTAGACAGGATAGTTTGCTATATCCTGTGCATTTATGTTTGTCATGATGAACTATGTTTGGTTTGGATCTTTGTAATGACTGTCACCAGAGTGCGGGTATCCCTTGCATTTTGGTTTACCTGTTATGTTAATGGAGTTAGTTATCTAGTTGGGAAGCCTTTTATTCCACTTTCCTCTTTATCTAAGAAGTTGTGTGGTCTGTGTTGGAGATCAGTGAAGATGCTCGTCTGCTCAGTGTTGCTGAAGAATTCTATACTCTTTTCTTATGCTGCAAGATTTGCAAGATCAGTTCTGATGTGTGATTGCATTCTGCAGATGTCAGAGAACAGGCGCAGAGGAGGAAGGCGTGCTCAGCAGGAGCAAGCTGCTCAACAGGAAGAGGTACCCCAGCAACAGCAACTGCCGCCCCCTCCCCCAATGTCCATCGAGCAGATGTTCCTGATGCAGACTCAGGCAGTCCAAGCCATCGGTCAGACTCTGGCCGCCATTCAACAGCAGCAGCAGGCACCACCCCAGCCTCAAATGCCTCAGATGCCCAGGGACAAGCGTGCTGAATTCATGAGAGGTCATCCACCAACGTTTTCTCATTCTTCTGACCCCATGGATGCTGAAGACTGGCTGCGCACTGTGGAGCGGGAGTTGCATACCGCTCAGTGCGATGACAGAGAGAAAGTCTTGTATGGTCCCCGTCTGTTGAGAGGAGCAGCTCAGTCATGGTGGGAGTCTTATCTCGTCACCCATGCCAACCCCGACACCATCACCTGGGAAGAGTTCAGAGGAAGCTTTCGTCAGTACCATGTGCCTGCAGGTCTGATGACAGTGAAGAAGGAGGAGTTCCTAGCCCTCAAGCAAGGGTCATCGTCTGTCAGTGAGTACCGAGACAAGTTTGTGCAGTTGTCTCGCTATGCTCCTGAAGATGTCAACACCGACGCCTTGCGACAGTACCGTTTCCTGAGAGGCTTGATTGATCCTCTGCAGTACCAACTGATGAATCATACCTTCCCGACATTCCAGCACCTGATTGACAGAGCAATCATGACAGAGAGGAAGCGTAAGGAGATGGAGGATCGTAAGCGCAAGATCAGTGGACCCCAGCCTGGAAGCAGCAATCGTCCTCGTTTCTCAGGCAATCAACCTCCGCAGTTCAGGCAGAACCAGCGTCCACCTCAGCAGCATCAGCAGTTCCAAAGGCAGTATCCTCAGCGCCAGTATCAGAACCGTCAGAGCAATCAGTCAGGAGGTCAGTTTCAGAGGCAGAATCAGCAGGCACCTCGTCTTCCTGCCCCAGCCCAGCAGAACAATCAGGCAGCACCAGCTCAGGTTGGAAACAGAGCATGTTTCCACTGTGGAGAGCAAGGCCATTGGGTGATGCAATGTCCGAAGAAGGCAGCCCAACAACAGTCAGGCCCCAATGCCCCAGCAAAGCAGAACGTGTCTCAGCCTCGAGTAGGCAACCGCTCACAGCCGCGTTATAATCATGGGAGACTGAACCACTTGGAGGCTAAAGCAGTTTAGGAGACCCCCGGCATGATAGTAGGTATGTTCCCAGTCGACTCTAATATTGCGGAAGTGTTATTTGATACTGGAGCAACGCATTCATTCATTACTGCATCATGGGTAGAAGCACATAATCTTCCAATTACTACCATGTCAACCCCCATTCAAATTGACTCAGCCGGTGGTAGAATTCGAACCGATAGCATTTGTTTGAATGTATGTGTGGAAATAAGGGGGATAGCGTTTCCCGCCAACCTCATAGTAATGGGTACTCAGGGAATAGATGTCATCCTAGGGATGAATTGGCTAGATAAGTATCTGGCAGTTATCAGTTGTGATAAGAGGACAATCAAGTTGGTGTCCCCACTAGGAGAGGAAGTGGTGACCGAGTTAGTCCCGTTTGAGCCGAAGAAAGGAAGTTGTTATCAGATGGCTGTCGATAGCAGTGAAGCAGACCCAATTGAGAGGATCAAGATTGTGTCTGAGTTTCCAGATGTGTTTCCAAAGGATTTACCAGGTATGCCACCAGAGCGGAAAGTTGAATTTGCCATAGAGCTTCTTCCTGGAACCGCCCCCATCTTTAAGAGAGCTTACAGAATATCCGAACCAGAGTTGGTTGAACTTAAGAAGCAGATTGATGAGCTGTCAGAGAAAGGTTACATTCGGCCAAGCACCTCGCCTTGGGCCGCCCCTGTCCTATTTGTGGAGAAGAAAGATGGCACCAAAAGGATGTGTATCGATTACCCAGCTCTGAATGAAGTCACAATCAAGAACAAGGACTCTTTGCCCAGAATAGAAGATCTTTTCGACCAGTTGAGAGGAGCCAGTGTGTTCTCCAAGATTGATCTGAGGTCAGGTTATCATCAGCTCAGGATCCGACCTTCGGACATTCCGAAGACGGCATTCATTACCAAGTATGGTTTGTATGAGTTCACTGTGATGTCTTTTGGTTTGACCAATGCACCGGCCTTCTTCATGAACTTGATGAACAGTGTATTCATGGATTATCTCGATAAGTTTGTGGTGGTATTCGTCGATGACATTCTGGTTTATTCTCAAAGCGAAGAAGAGCATGCAGATCATTTGAGGATGGTATTGCAGAGATTGCGAGAGCACCAGTTGTATGCCAAGTTGAGCAAGTGCGAGTTCAGGATCAGTGAAGTCCTGTTCTTGGGTCACATAATCAACAAAGAAGGATTGGCAATGGATCCGAAGAAAGTGGCAGACATTCTGAACTGGAAAGCGCCAACAGATGCCCGAGGAATCAAGAGTTTCATTAGAATGGTCGGATATTATCGACAATTCATCGAAGGGTTTTCGAAGATTGCGAAGCCAATGACAGCGTTGCTAGGCAACAAGGTCGAGTTCAAGTGGACCCAGAAATGTCAAGAGGCCTTCGAAGCGCTGAAAGAGAAGTTGACTACAGCGCCTGTCTTAGTCTTGCCTGATGTGCACAAGCCCTTCTCGGTGTACTGTGATGCCTGTTACACAGGTTTGGGATGCGTGTTGATGCAAGAGGGAAGAGTTGTGGCTTACTCGTCCCGACAGTTGAAGGTTCATGAGAAGAATTATCCAATCCATGATCTAGAGTTGGCATCAGTGGTTCACGCACTGAAGACATGGAGGCATTATCTGTATGGACAGAAATGTGATGTTTACACAGACCACAAGAGTCTGAAGTACATATTCACTCAGTCAAAGTTGAATATGAGGCAGCGAAGATGGTTAGAGTTGATCAAAGACTATGAGTTGGAGATTCACTACCATCTGGGCAAAGCGAACGTAGTGGCAGATGCTTTGAGCAGAAAGAGTCAGATCAATCTGATGGTCGCTCGTCTGATGCCTTATGAGTTGGCCAAAGAGTTTGATAGGTTGAGTCTCGGATTTCTAAATAATTCGTGAGGATTCACAGTTGAGTTGGAACCTACCCTGGAGTGGGAAATCAAAGAAGCACAGAAGAATGATGAGAAGATCAGTGAGATCCGGCGACTGATTCTAGATGGCAGAGGCAAAGACTTTCGAGAAGATGCAGAAGGTGTGGTATGGTTCAAGGACCGCTTGTGTGTTCCCAATGTCCAGTCTATTCGAGAGTTGATCCTCAAGGAAGCTCATGAGACAGCCTATTCGATTCACCCTGGCAGTGAGAAGATGTATCAGGATCTGAAGAAGAAATTCTGGTGGTACAGAATGAAGAGGGAAATCGCAGAGCATGTGGCTATGTGTGATAGTTGTCGAAGGATCAAGGCAGAGCACCAGAGACCAGCTGGATTGTTGCAACCGTTGCAAATTCCCCAGTGGAAATGGGATGAAATCGGTATGGATTTCATAGTCGGATTGCCTCGCACTCGAGCCGGCTACGATTCCATTTGGGTAGTAGTGGACCGCTTAACCAAGTCAGCCCACTTCATACCTGTCAAGACCAACTACAGCAGTGCAGTATTGGCAGAGTTGTACATGTCTCGGATCGTTTGTCTTCATGGTGTGCCAAAGAAGATAGTGTCAGACAGAGGAACACAGTTCACCTCTCATTTTTGGCAGCAGTTGCATGAAGCCTTGGGCACACATCTGAATTTCAGCTCAGCGTATCATCCGCAGACAGATGGTCAGACCGAAAGAACCAATCAAATTCTTGAAGACATGTTGAGAGCCTGTGCGTTGCAAGATCAGTCTGGATGGGACAAGCGATTGCCTTATGCAGAGTTCTCCTATAACAACAGTTACCAGGCCAGTTTGAAGATGTCACCATTTCAAGCACTCTATGGAAGGAGTTGTAGAACTCCGTTGCAATGGGATCAGCCTGGAGAAAAGCAAATGTTCAGGCCAGACATTTTGCTTGAAGCTGAAGAGAACATCAAGATGGTCCGAGAGAATCTGAAGATAGCGCAATCAAGGCAGCAAAGCTATGCATACACAAGAAGAAGAGAGCTGAGTTTCGAAGTCGGAGACTTTGTCTATCTGAAAGTGTCACCGATCAGAGGAGTCAGAAGGTTCGGAGTCAAAGGCAAGCTAGCACCCCGCTACATTGGTCCGTATCAAATTCTCGCAAGGCGTGGAGAAGTGGCCTATCAGCTCAGCCTGCCAAAAAATTTGTCTGCTGTGCATGATGTCTTTCATGTGTCTCAGTTGAAGAAGTGCTTGCGCGTGCTGGAAGAGAAGTTGCCAGTGGAAGGTCTTGAAGTCTAAGAGGACTTGACCTACACAGAGAAACCAGTGCAAATCCTTGAGATTGCAGACAGAGTCACCCGAAGGAAGACCATCAGAATGTGCAAAGTCAGATGGAATCACCACTCGGAGGAAGAAGCAACCTGGGAGCGTGAAGATGATCTGTTGGCTAAATACCCAGAGCTCTTTGCTAGCCAAACCTGAATCTCGAGGGCGAGATTCTTTTAAGGGGGATAGGTTTGTAACGCCCTGAATTTGGGGGTAGAATTTTTTCTCCTTTTCCCTCACCAAATTCGGGCGTTACCCTTTCCTTTTCCCTTTTTCTCCTCGCTAAACCTTGATCTTTTCCAAAGTTATAGCGGGATTCGGCCTGAGATCCCATGTAAAGCAAAACCCTAAAATACTTTATTTTGTGTGATTCACCATGCCGAACCATGCATACTTTTTGATTGTTTAAAATGTAAATGCATTCATCTAGAGAAAATAGATTTTTAGAAAAAGGAAAACCTTTTTATTCTCCCTTTCCCCCCTCCTTCCCCATTTTTGGCCCAGCCGCCCCCTCCCCCGCCGTGGGCTGCCCCAGCCGGCCCAGCCGTGCCCCCCCTCCCCCGCCATGGGCCGCCCCAGCCGGCCCAGCCGCGCCCCCCTCCCTCCCCCTTTGGGCCCAAGCGGCCCAGCCGCCCCTTCCCCCCAAATTCTCTCTCTCCCCTCCACTGCGGGACCCGCCCGTCATTCCCTCCCCTGCCCTAACCGCGCCCCCCTCCCCTAGCGCCGCCGCCGCCTCCCTCCCCCAGCGCCGCCGCCGCGCCGCCCTCCCCTGCCGCGGTGAGGCCCCCCTCCCCTCTCCTCCCCCTTCCCCCTCCCCCTTCCCCGCCCGGCCCCGGCCGCCCTCGCCCCGGCCCCGGCTGCGCCGCCCCAGCCGTGTCCCCGCCCCGCCTGTGTGCCATGCTCGCTCGCCCGCCCCGGCGTGCCTTGCTCGCGTCGTGACGGCCCCGGCGCGGCCTCGAGCTCGGCCCAGCGTGCCTATGGCGCGCGGCCTTGAGCTCGGCTAGCGCGCGACCCCGACGTGTGCACGGCTAGTTCGTGGCGTGTGCGTGCGGCCTTGCACGCGTGCTCGCGTAGTGCGCAGTGCCTTGGCACGGCCCGTCGTGCCTTCATCTACCCCCAGACGTGCCCGTCTACCCCCTTTTTTATATTTTATGCGTGCTAATCACATTGTTCATGTTAATAAGATAGGAGTCTCAATTTACAAATTGGTTACGTTAGTTAATTTGTATAGCTAATTGTCTATCTCATTTAACGTTAATCTACTAAAAGTGGTCACGTTTCCATTAGTACATGTAGCTAATCCTTATTATTGGAGCTAAGTAGAACTAGAGCACGTAACATTTAGTTATTCGTCTACCCGTAATGCGCCTCGAGCATAAGCTTTAACCCCTGCGAGACCTTTCCCCATTTCTTTCTAACCAAGGTAAATGCAATATCGCATGTCATATTCTATGCATGTTTAATCTACTTGTTCTCTTGTATGGTGTACTATTGGTTTCCTAATTTCAATGGATGGATGTGTGTATGTTTGCAACCGCATAGAGAACGATCCGGTCGAAGAGCCCGAGGAACTAGCAGGAGAAGCCCCTGAGCAGCAGTCGGTTGGTGGAGGCAAGTGTCCCTTGAGCTATCTCTGTCCTATTCATTCTTTAATTCACCTCCCACATTACACATTTATACTTAAGGATTGACTAGCTTTTGTTATCCATTACCTTGCTTACCTATTTGGGTTGGAT
This sequence comes from Zea mays, assembly GCF_902167145.1. Classification (NCBI taxonomy): domain Eukaryota; kingdom Viridiplantae; phylum Streptophyta; class Magnoliopsida; order Poales; family Poaceae; genus Zea; species Zea mays. Next base: position 64,718,330 of record NC_050098.1, read on the forward strand.
TATTATTGTTTAGCTTTATGCTATTGCTCAACTATAATCAATGAACATGATGAGATTATCTATGATACGCTGTTTTCCCCCCTTCTTATTACGATGTTCTACTTGTGGCCTTTAAGGGGGCTCGAGCGGTTTCTCGAGTGCCTCTCCATAAGGACCTGTTCTTTGGATGACCGCCCGGGAAAACCGTGCAACCATGAGGGTGGAATGGGGTGCCCTTAGCTGAATAATTAGAGGACCCAGGGTGTAGTTCGCTTAGCCGTCGTGCCGTCAATGGGGCTCGGTGTATGCGGCTCGCTCTGCCAAGCTTGGGTTCGCCCCCTTGGGGAGGAGTGCGGTGCATTTAGGAAACCTAACGGGCGGCTACAGCCCCGGGGAATCTTTGTAAAGGCTACGTAGTGATGCCCTGCTGGACCACCTAGGCAGTGGCCAATGGGGAGTAGCTCTCTCCGGGCAGAAAGGGAATCACGGCTTGTGGGTAAAGTGCACAACCTCTGCAGAGTGTTTTAAAACTGATATATCAGCCGTGCTCGCGGTTATGAGCGGCCAAGGGAGCTCCAGTGATTAGTGGTACTAGATCAGAGACATTTTGGTTTACAGGTGGCAATGAGACTGATGTTTTTGGTTATGACTATGGTGCTGGTAAGTGGTATTCTTTCCGTTTGGAAAGGGTACATCGGGCTAATAACTTGGGTTAATGCTAAAACCTGGCTTTCTATTAGTAAATAATAATCTGACCAACTAAAAGCAATTGCTTGACTTATCCCCACATAAAGCTAGTCCACTACAACCAAACAGGATACTTGCTGAGTATGTTGATGTGTACTCACCCTTGCTCTACACACCAAACCCCCCCCCATCCCCAGGTTGTCAGCATTGCAACCACTGCTCAGAAGAAGATGAAGCCGTGGAAGGAGACTTCCAGGAGTTTCAAGACTACGACGAGTTCTAGGCGTGGGTTAGCGGCAACCCCCCAGTCGGCTGCCTGTGAAGGCCGCGTTTATCTACGTTTCTTTTCCGCACTTTGATTTATTGTAAGGACTATGTGGATGTCTCAGACATATGATGTAATCGACTATTATTTCCCTTTTTAATACTATTTGAGCACTGTGTGATGATGTCCATGTTATGTAACTGTTGTGTACGTGAATTGCTTATCCTGGCACGTACATGGTTCGCATTCGGTTTGCCTTCTAAAACCGGGTGTGACAAGTTCTCTCGGGACTCCCAACATATCCACAGGTTGCCATGCGAATACGTCTCAGTTATCTTGCAGGAACCAGACGAGCGTGCTTTCCTATTTGTCGTCGAGGCAAGAACTAATGATGGCAGTCTTGCGCTCATCGGCGAATCCCAGGTTGATCCTCTTAGTCTCCTCGGTCGGGCGTATGGAGGTCATGGCTTGAGCTTCATTAGTAGGTATTATGAGATCCTCCTTCGACTTTCTGTTCGCTTGTGCGGGGGGAGCTGTCGGGGGCCCGACAGTGAGGGTTGCTTGGATGGCTCCCCGAAAGCACTCTGCGGCGCCTTGGAAGTCAGCGCGCACAGTGATGATTCCTTGAGGTCCCGACATCTTCAATATCATGTATGAGTAATGCGGAATGGCCATGAACTTCGCTAGTCTCGGCCTGCTGATGATGGCATTGTACCCGCAGTCGAAGCGTGCCACCTCAAACTTCAGGAACTCAGTTCTGTAGTTCTCCGGAGTCCCAAAGGTGACCGGCATGTAGATGTGCCCGAGTGGGTACTCTCCTTCGTTCGGCTTCCGAAGAAGGGAGTATCTGACTCGGTGAGGTCTTTGAGTGTGACCCCAAGGCTAGGAGCGTCCGGGGGAAAGTAACGTTAATGCTTGTCCACTAGTACTTTCTTCACGTGGCTCTCTCGAATCACTGGATCAACGAGGAGCGGGTACTTGCCGGGGTGGTCAAAGTTGAGCCACTGATCCGCTTGGCTGAAGGTTATTGCGTGCTCCGACCACCAATAAGGAGCCGGGGCACTGGTGGTTGCCGCTAGGACCTGTCGGTCGTTGAGCTTCTACTGCCTCCTGTTCGCCTGCGCTCCGTGCCCTCTGAAGATGATGTTGACCTCCCTGTCAACGCGCGGGAATGCCCCACCTCCTCCCCCTTCTTGCGACTAAGGCTGCCTGGGCTCGCCAGGCCCTCCTCGCGGTGGGGGAGGTGGTAGAGGTTGGAACGGTCGACCGTGTCCGACGAAGTGCTTGAAATCCCTACAGTTCCACAGGGTGGGGCACATGTCCTTGTGGTACGGGCACTGGGCGCCGAGGATGTCATCGAGTGTCCGTTCGCCTCCACGGGGCGCACCTCAGGCTTGAGCGATGGGTGGTCCGGCGGCATGTACCTCCTCACGAGGCCTCTTCTCCCAGCGCCTATCAGGTTGTTGGTTCGTGTCGCTCTGTGGCGCAGGTGGAGCAGGTTTTGTACCTCTGATGAGGTCCTGGGCCCGTTCATCTGCAGTGATGTAGAGGTCTGCCTCTCGAAACTGTTGTTCGGAGGTGGCAGACGCTATTTGCTGTATGGCTCAGACGAAGGTCGAGTCATTGGATCCCCGGTAGAAATCTTCAATCACCGCTGCCTCGGCAACTTCGGGATGTAGTTCCTCATGGTCTGAAACCTCTTGAGGTATGAGTGGAGTGTTTCATCCCCCTGATGCCTGATGGATTTGAGGTCCCATGGTTGTGCTGGCTTGTCGGCAAGAGTTTGGAAGTTGGCGATGAACCGCCGACTGAAGTCACTCCAATCGTCGATGCAATGTCGTGGCAGATGTCATAGCCACATTGCACCTTGCCCCAGGACGATGGGCAAATATGCTATCATTACGTCTTTTGTTGCCCCTGCGGCCCGAGCGGCGGTCGTGTAGACGGCCAACCAGCCCCCCGGGTCCTGCTTAGGCTCGTACTTGTCGATGTTGGAGACATTGAAGTTAGGGGGCCACTGGATGGCCCGGAGACGCGGAGTAAGCGCGGAGACCCCGCATGTGTTTTCTTTTCGGTGTTCATGATGTTGGTCCCAGGGAGGGGAGTTGGTGGTGTGTCGTCACGACCGTCCCTGGGTTGGGCCACTAGTTGAGGCCGCAACCGACTCAACTCGGGTGGCGCGGCTTCGAGCCGGGACGCCGTGGTCCCGGTCATACTCCTCCCGGTGCCTTATCTCGTTTTCGTGTCGTCGGTCGTGTGAAGTGTTGATGGAGCTCCACGCGTCTCGTCGACTGTTGATGGCGTGGTGTAGGTCACTCGGGGGGATGAGCGATGGGCAAAAGGTGATTAGCTGCCCGAGTAAGCAGTCGCTGATAGCCCTCTGTGTCTTTAGTTCGCGGGAGGCCAACAGCTATCTGGGCCAGCACCCCTTCAACTTCGCTCGACGTGTTCATTGCGTGGGCGAAGTCGGGGTTTAGGTTTCGAGCGAAGAAACAATTCTCTCGGCGCAACCTTGCGCCTTGCTCCTGCTCTTGGTCCTGAGCCTGTTGGCGATCACACCGACGAGAATTCCGTCTTTCTTGGTATACTCGCTCGTCGGGAGTTTCTCCTACTTCTGAAACTTCATCCCAGGATACGGGCTGTGCTGGGTCCCGCTCCCCGGCCTCGTGATGTCGCCGAATATTCCGGCGTCTGTTCCTTCGTCGATGTAACACCCCTGGTGTTACTGGCACTAAAACTTGAGCATAACATCATGTGCATTGACATTTCATGTGTTTGTTACACCTAGAAAGCATTCACTAGGTAAAATTTTCAAACAAGTTGTGATGATGTGACTTGAAGAGTGCTTAACCTTAGGGTAGGGTACTTGACCCTGGAATTAGGGCCTAGGGATTAAAGTGAGGCCAAAATGAGTAAAAATCTCATAAGCCATGAGAAATGTTCATAAGGTATCAAATATGATGAACTTTAGTGGCACAAAAACTGTAACACCCCAGGTGTTACGATACATTTAACAGCGAGTATGGATTTAAGAGCGAGATATCAGTAAATAAAATGGTCACTGAATTCTAGTCATCTTTGTCTATCTCGATTTTAGTATCGTATCTGTCTCCGTCTATCTAAGCCTTAAAAAATTATAGAAATTTGGACTTTAAAAATCTTTCAAGACATTGAGTCTATGCTGTTCAGATCGATCGAGTACGTGAATATGATTTCAGAAAGAGTTCGATTTTATAAATTCAACCACGATCCATATCCAAGAAATAAAAGGTGTATAGTTATTAATCGAATTGCTCCCTAGTCGAATGTTCGGATAGCGGGCAAAATTCGTCTAAATTTAACCGAAACGAATACGAATTTAGAAACTTAGTCCAGTCCTCCGATTTCATCCCAAACAAAATAAATTTTATTAGAATTCGATGATTAAAATGTTCAGTGTAAAATAATCTGAATCGCGTATGGTCCAAGAGAAATCTTGCGCGAGATTGATAATCATGAGTTATTTGGTAGTAAATCGTTCAAAGCAGAACCAAGGTAACTAGAGTCGAAATTGAATACTTGCTAATCAGGTCGATTTCAATACGGATCAGCCGCAGAGTAAAATGTCGAATCCGATGTAGTCTGGTTCAGTCCGTTTACATCATGTCCAGAATAGACAAAAAAATTTATCTAAATGAGATTTAGCCAGAACCGTTATTCCCGTTATTCCTCTGATTTCCGTTTCATGATTCGAAGAATAATATAAGTAGCCCGAATAACATCGTAATCTAATCCATTTAGAATTCGCTCAAACTTTAATTCAAAAAAATCCTAGGCTGTTCCGTTGGACTTAAAAGTAACTGGGTTGCCGCTGGTGGTGTTTGTATGACACAACTACAGTATTATAGCTGCTACAGTACCGGAAAAAGCCAGCCGCACAACACTCCGCACGAGATATTTGCTCGTAAGGATATTCTTGTGTAAAAAAAAGAAAGGAAAATATCTCTTCATCTATAGCTGTAGACGCCGCTTATCAGGAGGATTTTTATCTTCCTTAAACCTTATCCTCACGTACATTCAAATTCCTAGAAATTATCTTTCACGCCTCTCTCTTTTATCTCTATCATGCCTCATCTTCTACATTTTAGTGGACGCTAGTTCCTGATATTTCCTAACACAATCTTATCCGTGGAGATATTCCTCACCACCTAGTCTCTTCTTTATTAAATACTCAACTTTTGTGCAGATCCTCAGGCCGTTGGCCACCTCTTGTACACGGCAATTAACCATTCCTTTCCATCCCTTATTCCCTGCTCGTGGACAGCACCTGGTCATGTGAGGATATTGTCTTCCTCCTCGCCAAGCCGGCCGCCAGGAACACAGCACGGTCTCCACTACGCGCAGTGCACGTCCTTGCTCTCTCACTCCTCTAGCCACAGCCCACAGACTCCATGGAGCAGCAGCAGGCGCCCAGCTCCTTGCATCAAGCAAGCCCGGTGCCAGTTCCCTCTCCCAGCCGAGCTTCTCCCCTTCCAGTAGATGAGCACGCCGTCGCTCCCTGTTCCAGCTCGCCATCGCCATGGTCGTGGACTCTCCTCAGGTGCCGCCGCGGAGACAGACCGCTGGAGCTCGGTGGAGGTCCGCTCGCCGTTGTCTGCATCCAGCGCCGACCCTCGCCTTGGCTCCTTGCTCGGACTCTGTCCGTGCCAGAACACGCCAACATCCAAGCCGCTTCCCCCAACGTGCCCGTCGACCTTGACGATCTATCTTTCAACTGCACGCTACTTGCATCGGGATCCAAAGCTCTCTGTCATACTCGATCTTACAAGTCTCCAACTCGTCGACATCCCTTGCGTCGTCGAAAAATCCTGAGAATTTGGATAAAACAACAAATCCCGCGTGGTGCTCACCACGTGCTCGACATAATGGCAGAATCAAAAATCGTAGCTGTGCTCGTGGCCTTCAAGACGGATTAAATTACTGGTGAGCTATCGTCACTCTCGCTTTTCGTTTTAATATTTTACATCTGTTTGGTCTATTTGCGCTGTCCAGATAAGCTGGTGACGTATACATAAATCATAGTAGTGTAATTTGGTGTGACGCTCGATAGGTGTTTTGCGATTTAGGAGAAACAGTGAACGTCGTCGTTTTCGTTAATTCCAAGTTGCACTGTGATACGAGAAGCTGATGTATTATTGCTCGTAGCCGAATCGTTAGATAGGTTGGCTACCTAGGTAGGTCGCGATGATTATCCCGTTTGTAGCACAGGCATGTATTTTATTAGACGTTTGTCGTAATGTCAGAGCTATATATAGTGTGGTAATTGTATTCACGATTTCGAAGTCGTCGTGTTGTATAACTAAGTCTAGGTCTCAAGACATAGGTTATGCGAGAAGTGATTTATAGATTTAGTTGGAGTAAGCTCACGAAGAACCAAATTAGTGCAATATTTAACGTGTGATCGACGAAAAGCTCGAATTAGTATTCATAAATCAGTGTAGTAGATTTGAGCTAAATTTATTATTGGCACGCAAGTTTGTTAGCCGAATTGTTAGATAGATTAAATAAATATGTGTGGTGCGAAATAAAATTAAATTAGTTCTTGGTAAGCAAAGTGGATAATTAATAAAGCGAGTGATAAGTTTAGCATTTAATTAATTAGCTGATGAGTTGTGTTTAGGCTAATTGTGTTTAATGTGTATAGTTTGTTGTTCGTGATGTTTGCGTCAGGTTCGTTTAATTTAGAGACGCGTAATTATTGCGTGTAGTCGTATATCGATAACTAGTATTTCCGTATGAACTTGTACAACGCCTCGCCGCTAGGTGTTTAATTCGCTATCGTGTAGCACTATTTAGGTTTGTAATATTCCTATCTATATGCATTCATGTGCATAATGCATTCCATTCAGGTATGTTAAATAATCGCGTGATGCGAAAGATGACCCAAGTTGACCCCAAGCGCGGGCTATTCCGCATGGTGATGCTGATGAACGGACCTGCCTGATCAAGTGCTAGGGCAAGGATGATCGTCAAGTGGACATCCCCTAACAAACACTAACCTAGTGTTATCCAGGCAAGCCCCGGTGCATGCAACCCTTTCCTTGTGTTTTTAAATTGTTTTTACACACTTTAAGTCTAGCGAAATGTGCATTAGGTTTATAAGAGTTGCTTGGAAACCCTTTGATGCATTGCCTACCTTAATATCCATACCCTTATAGATACTTCTGATGAGGTATCAAAATATGATTTACAAAAATGCTTATCCCTGCTTAGATCTTGTGGATAGAGGTTGTCTTTTGCATTAAGGCCTAGCTCAGGGGTTATCCTGAGGAAGGATGACTTCTACCTACAAGAATATTTTTATTGGGAGCGTGGTGGGATCTTACTGCATAGTTCCCTATAATGCTCTTTTCATCCTAAGGAATACAAACAATCCTAGGGATGGAAGTACTTAAATCGAGACTTGGGTTAGGAACAGGTGATGTTCTATCCAGGTTGATTAAGGATTGGATGTGTATGTAGGCTTGATGATCGAGGACCTTTTAACTGGTCACATGCCTCATCATGGGTAAGCTTTGCCTCGGGCAGACTAATACCAGAATAAGATAACACGCAATGGGAGTGGAGAGATGGCGAGAGTAGCGTGTACCCTCCGTGGCAAGAGGCTGGACGATGATGTATCTGTGCTCTCGGTTGGCGTGAACCTGATCTGGTCTTAAGAACCCCGGTGGCGAGTTGACATATGCAAGGGTTAAGTGCTACATATGTCGTGTGATTGGAGATCCACAGCTGGGTATTAACCGATTCGAATCGCCGTTACTTATCGGATATGAAGACTTGGTCACTGATCTGCAATCTAAGTCAGGATGTGAACATTATGAATAAAAATTATGTTGTATTGATGAGATGGTGAAATTAGACTAGATGCAATCAGAGTCTATTAATATTTAATCTGGCGTTAAAACATTGAAACTAAGGATTCACTTTAGTAAGCTATTTCTGCAAAAATATCTAAGTTGATTCTTGCTAAAGCCTTTTCCTTGACTCCTATTTAACCAGCATAGCCTTGAGAGTCTTTTCTTTAGTTGGGTAAGTCTTGCTGAGTACTTGCGTACTTAGGGTTTTATTCCCTGTTGTTTTTCAGGTTATAGTTTTGTGCTGCTGATGATGGTGTTAAGTGCCGGTGGGCACAACCTTCTATAAGTCTATGTACTTCTTCTATACTTCTTATTGAGGATGGTCACTTAAGCTAGCATATATTTCAACTTATAAACAATTTATAACGTTTCAAAGTTATTTCTTTGAATCACTTTTGTAATCACTCCGATCATGTACATTGTAAAACTTGATGTAACATGTAAAATTTGGTAATAAGATTTCCGCTGCAAAATTGTTGGTGTGTGATTTGTGTTTACTTAATCCTGCGGTTCTGGTTGTAAGTGGTTTATCCGAGGTCCTTGGGGCATTCAGACAGATCCTGTTGAGTTATCTGGTGTACCTACATAGCAGTCTGAGGTCTTTGAGACAAGGACAGGTGCATGTGGGCCCGATAACTTGGGAGGTTCTGCCACAGCTGGTATCGGAGCAGGATTAAGTATATACTGTCACATACGTATTTTCAAAACAAAAGTTTTGGTTTCGAAAAACCTATTTTCAACTAAACACATTGTTTGGCTTTGAAAAACATTTTTGAAAAAAACTATAATGCTAGCGACATCCTCTATTAAGCCCTAAGTTAAGGACTATCAGGTGGCTTAGTTCAAAACCACTAACCCACAACCGGGGGTATTGCATACATGTGTATTGTTATTTTTAAGGCCATTCAGTTCTGGATGGATCGACGCTCAGGTAAGGTGAGATGTGAGAGCATGACCAAACAAACGTCGGTCTAGGGAAGAGTATAAAAAGCGCTTGACTATATACATGTTCTACATATGTATATACGAAGGCTGCGATGTGGAGTATTTACTTTTCCGGGAATTCAGTACCCCATGGATGTGTATGGGTATACAGACATGGGAATACTGAGAAGTGTAATGTACTTGTAACGACGCACCTACGCTCAGGTAAGAAGGTGAGTTACCATAATGAGTTGCCCTATGGTTAAAGTGTGGCAACAGCGCCTATGCGTGGCCCGACGCTTAATGATGAGCTGGCCTCCATATAGCAATATATGGAGTATACACTGTGATAAACGGTCATGTGTGACTTGCATCATTGGGAATTGGGCTATGATGAAATTTTCTGCAGGTACACTAACCTCAAAAACGTATGTGTAGCTGACGACTAGCAAAATACCATGAGTCGTAAGTATGCCACTGATATAGAACGTTATTGCCACAGTATGTTGGCAAAACTCGTGAGGACGAATAGGACGAGCATGCATCCTGATTGTTGCATCTTGTTTGTCACCTATACACCCAAAATGCTTCTCTCATCTTTATTCTAATAACCGATGATTGTTGATAATGTGGTGTAATGTTGTATTGTGAACTTCAAGGAAATAGTTGTCCTCCGTTCTTTATGTAATCTATTTAGATGTTATACGAGTTAGCTCTTGTACTTGATGAACTGATAGAATGTTGGTGATTTGTTTGCCTAAACCCAAAACTAGGCCAGTTTCTTATTTAGTGATCCCTGACCCAAAAGTTTGAATTTTCCGTTATCCCTTCATGACCAAACACATAAAAATAAATGCTTAGATAATTTCTTTGCTGGACCTAAAGTGTACTCAGGCTTAAAATAAGAATCTTGAGTCATATTTCCATTTTAGACCATGCCCTTATTCCATTGGCACAAGCTGATGTACCTTATCCAGTTTGCCTGATCTTAAAGATCGCCATGTTGCTTTATCAACCCAACCTAGGAAAGTCCTGCCTGATGATCTTCTTTAATTTGATGCCTTTGGTTTCCCCATACCTATCGAAGGCATACCAACTTAATCCTTGACTTGTAATTGTTGCGATGGGCATAGAAATATGCTTGGGGCTGAATTAACAGTCTCCCATCGTACTCCTTTCATCAAGTTTAGGTTATGGCCATGTCTTGTTCATTTCCTTGGGCCATAATCTATTTGGCTCTCTACTTGTAACCATTCTTACAGGTGGAGTATCTCTTTGTATATTATCACCCTTCCTCAATCCATTTGTGCCGCGCGAGATTTCTTATTGGTTACGTCTAATAATGGTGTTATGACTAAAACTGATAGTGCCGTGACGAAACCGAGGGCCTCCTGTGAATGTACACACATGGTCGTGCTGCTCGGCACACGCTGGTATCACGGTTAGTAGTTATAATCCATTATGAGATTATATCAATGTGTTATCTTTGCACAATCTAGTTTTACCACGTGAGATTCATTATTGATGTTGTTCGGTAATGGTGTCATGGTTAATGACTTATGGTGCCGCTACGAAACTGAGAGCCCCTTGTGAATGTACACACAAGGTTATGCTGCTTGGCGCATGATGGTATCGAGGTATCTAGTCATGATCCATTGTGGAACTACACTGATATGTTATCTTCCATAAACTACTTCCTTGAAACAATTTCTATGTTGTTTGTCAAGTGATCAAGCAACATCTATCATTTCTGTTCGATCAAAAAGGCATACCACCTTTATGTGTGGTATCTTTTCTTTTGATCTTGGTAGTGACTACTTATACAAGTTCCCTTTGTATCCTTTGTTATAAAGGTGGAGCCTTGGAGCTTTTTAGTGTTGAGAGATAGCTGATTAGCTCTCAAAAAGGAGATTGGCTTCCCCTGCTGTTGAGATGCAGGAGTTTGTTCATTTGCTCCCTTATTTAATCCATGTATTCCCGAACCAAGTCAGTTCATCTCGCATGAAGAAACGGATGAACAACCTGACCAAATGACCCAAATACATGACCTCCTGCTAACAAATGTGAACTCTCAACCTTTGGATTGGTAGAATGCAGAAATCTCTTTAAATGTGTTTTACCCAAGAGGTTGCATCAAACTCGGTTTGGACAATTGCTATCCACCTGTCTACTACTCGCTTAACAAACTCATGTTGTCAAGAAAGGAAGATTACACACATGGAACCTTATGTGTTCTTCTGGCAAACACCGTCTCTGATTATTGACATCTCTGCTTAGAAGGAAAGTGATACACACTATATCTACTAGAGAAACCACATCCTGAGACACTCGCCTTTACTTGGAACTACCTTATGCTATCGCTAATATGGACAGGAGTTACATGCTTCTCTACTCTTAAAATCTTTCGCTCCGAATCTCGAGACGAGATTCTTTTAAGAGGGGAGGGCTGTAACACCCCAGGTGTTACGATACATTTAACAGCGAGTATGGATTTAAGCACGAGATATCAGTAAATAAAATGGTCACTGAATTCTAGTCATCTTTGTCTATCACGATTTTAGTATCGTATCTGTCTCCGTCTATCTAAGCCTTAAAAAAATTATAGAAATTTGGACTTTAAAAATCTTTCAAAACATTGAGTCTATGCTATTCAGATCGATCGAGTACGTGAATATGATTTCAGAAAGAGATCAATTTTATAAATTCAACCACGATCCATATCCAAGAAATAAAAGGTGTAGAGTTATTAATCGAATTGCTCCCTAGTCGAATGTTCGGATAGCGGGCAAAATTCGTCTAAATTTAACCGAAACGAATACAAATTTAGAAACTTAGTCCAGTCCTCCGATTTCATCCCAAACAAAATAAATTTTATTAGAATTCGATGATTAAAATGTTCAGTGCAAAATAATCTAAATCACGCATGGTCCAAGAGAAATCTTGCGCGAGATTGATAATCATGAGTTATTTGGTAGTAAATCGTTCAAAGCAGAACCAATGTAACTAGAGTCGAAATTGAATAATTGCTAATCAGGTCGATTTCAATAGGGATCAGCCGCAGAGTAAAATGTCGAATCCGATGTAGTCTGGTTCAGTCCGTTTACATCTTGCCTAGAATAGTCAAAAAAAAATTATCCAAATGAGTTTTAGCCAGAACCGTTATTCCTCTGATTTCCGTTTCATGATTCGGAGAATAATATAAGTAGCCCGAATAACATCGTAATCTAATCTATTTAGAATTCACTCAAACTCTAATTCAAAAAAAATTCTAGGCTGTTCGGTTGGACTTAAAAGTAACTGTTTGGGTTGCCGCGGGTGGTGTTTGCATGACACAGCTACAGTATTATAGCTGCTACAGTACCGGAAAAAGTCAGCCGAACAACACTTGCACCAGATATTTGCTCGTAAAGATATTCTTGTGTAAAAAAAGAAAGGAAAATATCTCTTCATCTATAGCTGTAGACGCCGCTTATCAGGAGGTTTTTTATCTTCCTTAAACCTTATCCTCACATACATTCAAATTCCTAGAAATTATCTTCCACTCCTCTCTCTTTTATCTCTATCTCCATGCCTCATCTTCTACATTTTAGTGGACGCTAGTTCCTGATATTTCCTAACACAATCTTATCCGTGGAGATATTCCTCACCGCCTAGTCTCTTCTTTATTAAATACTCAACTTTTGTGCTGATCCTCAGGCCGTTGGCCACCTCTTGTACACGGCAATTAACCATTCCTTTCCATCCCTTATTCCCTGCTCGTGGATAGCACCTGGTCATGTGCGGATATTATCTTCCTCCTCGCCAAGCCGGCCGCCAGGAACACAGCTCGGTCTCCACTACGCGCAGTGCACGTCCTTGCTCTCTCACTCCTCTAGCCACAGGCTCCATGGAGCAGCAGCAGGCGCCCAGCTCCTTGCATCAAGCAAGCCCGTTTCCAGTTACCTCTCCCAGCCGAGCTTCTCCCCTTCCAGTAGATGAGCACGCCGTCTCTCCCTGTTCCAACTTGCCATCGCCATGGTCGTGGACTCTCCGCAGGTGCCGCCGCGGAGACAGACCGCTGGAGCTCGGTGGAGGTCCGCTCGCCGTTGTCTGCATGCAGCGCCGACCCTCGTCTTGGCTCCTTGCTCGGACTCTGTCCGTGCCAGAACACGCCAACATCCAAGCCGCTTCCCCCAACGTGTTTGTCGACCCCGACGATCTATCTTTCAACTGCACGCTACTTGCGTCGAGATCCGAAGCTCTCTGTCATGCTCGACCTTACAAGTCTCTAACTCGTTGACATCACTTGCGTCGTCGAAAAATCCTGAAAGTTTGGATAAAGCAACAAATCCCGCGTAGTGCTCACCACGTGCTCGACATAATGGCAGAATCAGAAATCGTAGTTGTGCTCGTGACCTTCAAGACGGATTAAATTACTGGTGAGCTGTCGTCACTCTCGCTTTTCATTTTAATATTTCACATCAGTTTGGTCTATTTGCGCTGTCGAGATAAGCTGATGACATATACGTAAATCATAGTAGTGTGATTTGGTGTAACGCTCGATAGATGTTTTGCGATTTAGGAGAAACAGCGAACGTCGTCGTTTTCGTTAATTCCAAGTCGCACTGTGATACGAGAAGCTGATGTATTATTGCTCGTAGTCCAATCGTTAGATAGATTGGCTACCTAGGTACGTCGCGACGATTATCCTGTTTGTAGCACGGACATGTATTTTATTAGACGTTTGTCGGAATGTCAGAGCTATATATAGTGTGGTAATTGTATTCACGATTTCGAAGTCGTCGTGTTGTATAACTAAGTCTAGGTCTCAAGACATAGGTTATGCGAGAAGTGATTTATAGATTTAGTTGGAGTAAGCTGACGAAGAACCAAATTAGTGCAATATTTAACTTGTGATCGACGAAAAGCTCGAATTAGTATTCGTAAATCAGTGTAGTAGATTTGAGCTAAATTTATTATTGGCACACAAGTTTGTTAGCCGAATTGTTAGATAGATTAAATAAATATGTGTAGTGCGAAATAAAATTAAATTAGTTCTTGGTAAGCAAAGTGGATAATTTATAAAGCGAGGGATAAGTTTAGCATTTAATTAATTAGCTGATGAGTTGTGTTTAGGCTAATTGTGTTTAATGTGTATAGTTTGTTGTTCGTGATGTTTGCGTCAGGTTCGTTTAATTTAGAGAAGCGTAATTATTGCGCGTAGTCGTATATCGATAACTAGTATTTCCGTATGAACTTGTACAATGCCTCACCGCTAGATGTTTAATTCGCTATCGCGTAGCACTATTTAGGTTTGTAATATTCCTATCTATATACATTCATGTGCATAATGCATTCCATTCAGGTATGTTAAATAATCGCGTGATGCGAAAGATGAGCCAAGTCGACCCAAGCGCGGGCTACTCCGCATGGTGATGCTGATGAACGGACCTGCGTGATCAAGTGCTAGGGCAAGGATGATCGTCAAGTGGACATCGCCTAACAAACACTAACCTAGTGTTGAAAGGGAAATGTGCCCTTAGGCCATTTCTAAGTATTTTGGTGATTTAGTGTCCAACACAAGTGCTTAAGTGATAAACCATGTCAAATGATGGATAAGGTGCAAATCAATACAAAGGTATGATTCTAGACTTAGTACATTGGTTTTTGTGTACTAACATGTTTGTCTAAGTGTTAGAATCAGAGAAAATGCAATTGAAAAAGAGTGGCTCGAAGCAGCCAAGAGTGTGCTCAGTCTAGGTGCACCGGACAGTGTCCGGTGCGCCAGGCTGGCATCCGTCAACTAGCTGCTCTCGGGACTTCGTCGGCGGCGTACGGCTAAAATTCACCGGACTGTCCGATGGTGCACCGGACTGTCCAGTGAGTCAACAGTCGGCCGGGCCAACGGTCGGCCGCAGAATCCGCGCGCGACGCGTGGCAAGTGCCAACGGTCGGATGGGGCACCGGACTGTCCGGTGTGCACCGGACAGTGTCCGGTGCGCCCACGGCTCCCAAGTGCCAACGGTCGGCTTCGCCAAATAAGGAAAGAGATCCGCACCGGACAGTGTCCGGTGGTGCACCGGACTGTCCGGTGCGCCAGGCGACAGAAGGCAGGAATTGCCTTCCTGGAATGCACTCAACGGCTCCTAGCTGCCTTGGGGCTATAAAAGGGACCCCTAGGCGCATGGAGGAGTACACCAAGAATTCTCTAAGCATTCCTAAGCACCAAGGTTTCGATTCCGCGCATTTGATTCTTTGTGATAGCAACTAGAGCTCCATTTGAGTTGTGAACTCGCCGGTTTGTGTTGTGAGCTCTTGTTGTGACTTGTGTGCGTGTTGGAACTCTGATTTTGTGTCTTGTGTGCGTTGCTTATCCCTTCCTTACTCCGTGCTTCTTGGTGAACTTCAAAGTGTAAGGGCGAGAGGCTCCAAGTTGTGGAGATTCCTCGCAAGCGGGATATAGTAAAGTGAAATCAAAACACCATGGTATTCAAGTGGGTCTTTGGACCGCTTGAAAGGGGTTGATTGCAACCCTCGTCCGTTGGGACGCCACAACGTGGAGTAGGCAAGTGTTGGACTTGACCGAACCACGGGATAAACCACTGTGCCATCTCTGTGTTGATCTCTCTGTGGTTATTGTGTTGTGCAAGTTCTCCTCTCTAGCCACTTGGCTTATTCGTGCTAACTCCTAATCAAGTTTTGCGGATTAAGTTTCAAGTTTTTACAGGATCACCTATTCACCCCCCGCCCTCTAGGTGCTCTCAATTGGCATCATAGCCATTCTCTTCAAGAAAGGGACTAATCGCCCGAAGAGATGGATCCTAAGGGCAAGGGGATGGTGATGAACGATAAGGAGAAGGAGTCCTTTGTCAATGATCCAAAGGAGGACAAGCCTACTGACTCAGGCTCGAGCCACAAAAGAAAAGATGGGAGGAAGAAGAAAACAAGGCGCATCAAAGAGGTAGTCTACTACGACAGCGACGAATCCTCTTCTTCCCAAAAGGACGACGACAACGACTATGAGAAAAAGAAGACGGTTAATTCAAACTTCTCTTTTGATTATTCTCGTATTCCTCAAAGTACCAATGCTCATTTACTCTCCATTCCACTTGGTAAACCTCCTCATTTTGATGGAGAGGACTACGGATTTTGGAGTCACAAAATGCGTAGTCACTTGTTCTCTCTCCATTCTAGTATATGGGAGATAGTAGAGAGTGGAATGAAATTTGATAGCTCGGATAGTCCTTTGTTTATCAATGAACAGATTCATAAAAATGCACAAGCTACTACTGTGTTGTTAGCCTCATTGTGCAGGGACGAGTACCATAAGGTGAGCGGCTTGGACAATGCCAAGCAGATCTGGGACACCCTCAAGATCTCACATAAGGGGAACGACGTCACCATGCTCACCAAGATGGAGTTGGTGGAAGGCGAACTCGGGAGATTCGCGATGATAAGAGGGGAGGAGCCAACCCAGACGTACAACAGGCTCAAGACCCTTGTCAACAAGATAAGGAGCTATGGAAGCACGCGATGGACGGGCCACGACGTCGTCCGCCTAATGCTAAGGTCCTTTACTGTACTTGATCCACATCTGGTAAACAATATTCGTGAAAATCCTAGGTACACCAAGATGTCGCCCGAAGAAATTCTTGGGAAATTTGTAAGCGGGCGGATGATGATCAAGGAAGCGAGATACGTGGATGATGCATTGAATGGCCCAATCCACGAGCCTCAAACCGTTGCTCTCAAAGCAACAAGGAAAAAGGAGGCACTACCTATCAAGGTGGCGCAAGTTGAGGCGGCCGGACTTAATGAGGAAGAAATGGCCCTTACCATCAAGCGGTTCAAGACGGCACTAAAGGGTCGCAAGGAGCACTCCAATAAGAATAAGACAAAGGGGAAGCGCTCCTGCTTCAAATGTGGTAAGATTGGTCATTTTATCGCTAATTGTCTCGATAATGATAGTGATCCGGAAAGGAAGAGTGGAAAGTGGGAAAAGAAGAAGAACTACAAGAAGGCGAAGGGCGAGGCACATCTTGGAAAGGAGTGGGATTCGGATTGCTCCTCGTCCGACTCCGACAACGAAGGACTCGCCGCCACCACCTTCAACAAGTCATCCCTCTTCCCCAACGAGCATCACACATGCCTTATGGCAAAGGAGAAGAAGGTATGTACTCGAAACAATACTACTTATGCTTCTTCAAGCGAGGATGAGTCTAGTGATGATGATGAAATAGACTATTCATGCTTATTCAAGGGCTTAGATAGAACTAAGATTGATAAGATTAATGAGTTGATTGATGCTTTGAATGATAATAATAGATTACTAGAAAAACAAGAGGACCTTTTATATGAAGAGCATGATAAATTTGTTAGTGCACAAAATTCTCTTGCTCTAGAGGTTAAAAGGAATGAAATGCTTTCTTGTGAACTATCTAATTGTCATGAAACCATTTCTACTTTAAAAGGTGTTAATGATGATTTAAATGCTAAACTAGAAGTAGCAAATAAATCTAACTCTTGTATAGAACATGTTATGATTTGCAATAGGTGCAAAGATTTTAATATTGATGCTTGTAGTGAACACCTAGTTTGCATTTCTAAATTAAATGATGAAGTGGCTAGTCTTAATGCCCAACTTAAGACTAACAAGAGTGAATTTGACAAGTTAAAATTTGCAAGGGATGCCTACACGATTGGTAGACACCCCTCAATTAAGGATGGTCTTGGCTTCAGGAGGGAAGTCAAGAACTTAACAAGCCATAAGGCTTCCATCTCCGCCAAGGAGAAAGGGAAGGCCCCTATGGCTAGTAGTGCTCAAAAGAACCATGCCTTCATGTATCATGATAGGAGACATTCTAGAAATGGTTATAGAAATTATGATGCTTTTGATTCTCATGCCATGGTTGCTTGTAGTTCTTCTATTATGCAAGATAGAAATCTAGCTAGGAGAAATGTTATTAATCACATGCCTAGAAGAAATGTTGTTCATGTTTCTAGGAAAATAATAAATGAACCTTCTACAATTTATCATGCTTGCAATGCTTCATTTGCAATTTGTAGAAAGGATAGGAAAGTGATTGCTAGGAAACTAGGGGCAAAATGCAAGGGTGATAAAACTTGCATTTGGGTCCCTAAGGATATTGTCACTAACCTTGTAGGACCCAACAAGAGTTGGGTACCTAAGACCCAAGCCTAAATTTGCCTTGCAGGTTTATGCATCCGGGGGATCAAGCTGGATTATCGACAGCGGATGCACAAACCACATGACGGGGGAGAAGAAGATGTTCACCTCCTACGACAAGAATAAAGATTCCCAAGATTCAATCATATTTGGTGACGGGAATCAAGGCAAGGTTAAAGGCTTAGGCAAGATTGCAATCTCAAATGAGCACTCTATTTCTAATGTATTCTTAGTTGAGTCGCTTGGATATAATTTGTTATCTGTAAGTCAATTATGTAAAATGGGATATAATTGTCTATTCACAAATGTAGATGTGTCTGTCTTTAGAAGAAGTGATGGTTCATTAGCTTTTAAAGGTGTATTAGATGGCAAACTCTATTTAGTTGATTTTGCAAAAGAGGAGGCCGGTCTAGATGCATGCTTAATTGCTAAGACTAGCATGGGCTGGCTGTGGCATCGCCGTTTAGCACATGTGGGGATGAAGAACCTTCACAAGCTTCTAAAGGGAGAACACGTGATAGGTCTAACTAATGTTACTTTCGAAAAAGATAGACCTTGTGCAGCTTGTCAAGCAGGGAAACAGGTGGGAAGCTCTCATCATGCCAAAAATGTGATGACAACATCAAGACCCCTGGAGTTACTTCATATGGACCTCTTCGGACCCGTCGCCTATCTAAGCATAGGAGGAAGTAAGTATGGTCTTGTTATAGTTGATGATTTTTCTGGCTTCACTTGGGTATTCTTTTTACAGGATAAATCTGAAACCCAAGGGACCCTCAAGCGCTTCCTAAGGAGAGCTCAAAACGAGTTTGAGCTCAAGGTGAAGAAGATAAGGAGCGACAATGGGTCCGAGTTCAAGAACCTTCAAGTGGAGGAGTATCTTGAGGAGGAAGGAATCAAGCACGAGTTCTCCTCTCCCTACACACCACAGCAAAATGGTGTGGTAGAGAGGAAGAACAGGACGCTCATAGACATGGCGAGGACGATGCTTGGAGAGTTCAAGACCCCCGAGCGCTTTTGGTCGGAAGCCGTGAACACGGCTTGCCACGCCATCAACCGGGTCTACCTTCATCGTCTCCTCAAGAAGACTTCGTATGAGCTACTAACCGGTAACAAACCCAATGTTTCGTATTTCCGAGTTTTTGGGAGTAAATGCTACATTCTAGTAAAGAAGGGTAGGAATTCCAAATTTGCTCCCAAAGCGGTAGAAGGATTTTTGCTAGGTTATGACTCAAATACAAAGGCGTATAGGGTCTTCAACAAATCATCGGGTTTGGTTGAAGTCTCTAGCGACGTTGTATTTGATGAGACTAATGGCTCTCCAAGAGAGCAAGTTGTTGATTTTGATGATGTAGATGAAGAAGACGTTCCAACGGCCGCAATGCGCACCATGGCGATTGGAGATGTGAGGCCAATGGAACAAAAGGAGCAAGATCAACCTTCTTCCTCAATAATGGTGCATCCCCCAACTCAAGACGATGAACAGGTTCATCAAGAGGAGACGTGTGATCAAGGGGGAGCACAAAATGATCATGTAATGGAGGAAGAAGCACAACCGGCACCTCCAACTCAAGTCCGAGCGACAATTCAAAGGAATCATCCCGTCGACCAAATTTTGGGTGACATAAGCAAGGGAGTAACTACTCGTTCTAGATTAGTTAATTTTTGTTAGCATTACTCCTTTGTCTCTTCTATTGAGCCTTTCAGGGTAGAAGAGGCCTTGCTAGATCCGGACTAGGTGTTGGCCATGCAAGAGGAGTTCAACAACTTCAAGAGAAATGAAGTTTGGACACTGGTGCCTCGTCCCAAACAAAATGTTGTGGGAACCAAGTGGGTGTTCCGCAACAAACAAGATGAGCACGGGGTGGTGACAAGGAACAAGGCACGACTTGTGGCAAAAGGTTATGCCCAAGTCGCAGGTTTGGACTTTGAGGAGACTTTTGCTCATGTGGCTAGGCTAGAGTCAATTCGCATATTGTTAGCCTATGCTACTCACCATTCTTTCAGGTTGTTCCAAATGGATGTGAAGAGCGCTTTCCTCAACGGTCCAATCAAGGAGGAGGTGTACGTGGAGCAACCCCCTGGCTTCGAGGATGAACGGTACCCTGACCACGTATGTAAGCTTTCTAAGGCGCTCTATGGACTTAAGCAAGCCCCAAGAGCATGGTATGAATGCCTTAGAGACTTTTTAATTGCTAATGATTTCAGGGTTGGGAAAGTCGATCCAACTCTCTTTACTAAGATTTGTGATGGTGATCTTTTTGTGTGCCAAATCTATGTCGATGACATAATATTTGGTTCTACTAACCAAAAGTCTTGTGAAGAGTTTAGCAGGGTAATGACTCAAAAGTTTGAGATGTCGATGATGGGCGAGCTAAGCTATTTCCTTGGGTTCCAAGTGAAGCAACTCAAGGATGGGACCTTCATCTCCCAAACGAAGTATACGCAAGACTTGATCAAACGGTTTGGGATGAAGGAAGCCAAGCCCGCAAAGACTCCAATGGGAACCGACGGACACACCGACCTCAACAAAGGAGGTAAGTCCGTTGATCAAAAGGCATATCGGTCTATGATAGGGTCTTTACTTTATTTATATGCTAGTAGATCGGATATTATGCTTAGTGTATGCATGTGTGCTAGATTTCAATCCGATCCAAGGGAGTGTCACTTAGTGGCTGTGAAGCAAATTCTTCGATATTTAGTCGCTACGCCTTGCTTCGGGATCTGGTATCCAAAGGGGTATACCTTTGACTTGATTGGATATTCAGACTCCGACTATGCTGGATGTAAGGTCGATAGGAAGAGTACATCGGGGACGTGCCAATTCTTAGGAAGGTCCCTGGTGTCGTGGAGCTCTAAGAAACAAACCTCTATTGCCCTATCCACCGCTGAGGCTGAGTATGTTGCCGCAGGACAGTGTTGCGCGCAACTACTTTGGATGAGGCAAACCCTCAGGGATTTGGCTACAATCTGAGCAAAGTCCCACTCCTACGTGATAATGAGAGTGCTATCCGCATAGCGGATAATCCTGTTGAACACAGCCGCACAAAGCACATTGACATCCGACATCACTTTTTGAGAGACCACCAGCAAAAGGGAGATATCGAAGTGTTTCATGTTAGCACCGAGAACCAGCTAGCCGATATCTTTACCAAGCCTCTAGATGAGAAGACCTTTTGCAGGCTGCGTAGTGAGCTAAATGTCTTAGATTCGCGTAACCTGGATTGATTTATAGCATACATGTGTTTTATGCCTTGATCATGTTCCTTAATGCATGTTGTTGTTCATTTATGGTGCTCAAGTTGTACAAGCACTCCCCGGACCTCACAAGTCCAATTGCAAGTGATGCACATATTTAGGGGGAGATGTGTTACAACTTGACTCTTTGGGACTAACCATGTGCTTGAGTTTGCTTGATTTAGTCTCAAAGGTGAATTGAAAGGGAAAAGGTGGACTTGGACCATGCAAGACTTCCACTGCACTCCGATGAAAGAGTAACTTATTCCAAGTTCATCTCTATACTCTTATTGCCTTTTTACTCTTAGTTGAAGATTTTGGTGAGGCAATGGGGTTAAAGAGCCAAGATTGATCCCGTTTTGGTGCTTGATGCCAAAGGGGGAGAAAATAAGGCCAAAGCAAGATATGGATCAGCTACTACTTGTGGAATTTTGAAAAAGTAGAGTTAGAGTTTTTGTTTGTCAAAATACTCTTGTTTGTCTCTTATTGTCAAAAGTTGGTCTCTTGTGGGGAGAAGGCTTAATTATGGGAAAAAGGGGGAGTTTTTGAATCTTTGATCAATTTCTCTTGAAATATCTCTCTTTATGTTTCAACAAGTATGTTTGACTTAGAGATAGGAAATTGAGTTTGATTTGCAAAAACCAAGTGGTGGCAAAGAATGATCCATATATACTAAATTTGATTCAAAACAAATTTGTGTTCTCATTTGAATTGATGTTGCACTTCTTTTAGTTGCTTTATGTTGTGTTGGCATAAATCACCAAAAAGGGGGAGATTGAAAGGGAAATGTGCCCTTAGGCCATTTCTAAGTATTTTGGTGATTTAGTGTCCAACACAAGTGCTTAAGTGATAAACCATGTCAAATGATGGATAAGGTGCAAATCAATACAAAGGTATGATTCTAGACTTAGTACATTGGTTTTTGTGTACTAACATGTTTGTCTAAGTGTTAGAATCAGAGAAAATGCAATTGAAAAAGAGTGGCTCGAAGCAGCCAAGAGTTTGCTCAGTCTGGGTGCACCGGACTGTCAGGTGCGCCAGGCTGGCATCCGTCAACTAGCTGCTCTCGGGACTTCGTCGGCGGCGTACGGCTAAAATTCACCGGACTGTCCGGTGAGTCAACAGTCGGCCGGGCCAACGATCGGCCGCGAAATCCGCGCGCGACGCGTGGCAAGTGCCAACGGTCGGATGGGGCACCAGACTGTCCGGTGTGCACCGGACAGTGTCCGGTGCGCCAACGGCTCCCAAGTGCCAACGGTCGGCTTCGCCAAATAAGGAAAGAGATCTGCACCGGACAGTGTCCGGTGGTGCACCGGACTGTCCAGTGCGCCAGGCGACAGAAGGTAGGAATTGCCTTCCTGGAATGCACTCAACGGCTCCTAGCTGCCTTGGGGCTATAAAAGGGACCCCTAGGCGCATGGAGGAGTACACCAAGCATTCTCTAAGCATTCCTAAGCACCAAGGTTTCGATTCCGCGCATTTGATTCTTTGTGATAGAACCTAGAGCTCCATTTGAGTTGTGAACTCGCCGGGTTGTGTTGTGAGCTCTTGTTGTGACTTGTGTGCGTGTTGGAACTCTGATTTTGTGTCTTGTGTGCGTTGCTTATCCCTTCCTTACTTCGTGCTTCTTGGTGAACTTCAAAGTGTAAGGGCGAGAGGCTCCAAGTTGTGGAGATTCCTCGCAAGCGGGATATAGTAAAGTGAAATCAAAACACCATGGTATTCAAGTGGGTCTTTGGACCGCTTGAAAGGGGTTGATTGCAACCCTCGTCCGTTGGGACGCCACAACGTGGAGTAGGCAAGTGTTGGACTTGACCGAACCACGGGATAAACCACTGTGCCATCTCTGTGTTGATCTCTCTGTGGTTATTGTGTTGTGCAAGTTCTCCTCTCTAGCCACTTGGCTTATTCGTGCTAACTCCTAATCAAGTTTTGCGGATTAAGTTTCAAGTTTTTACAGGATCACCTATTCACCCCCCCCCCTCTAGGTGCTCTCAAGTGTTACCCAGGCAAGCCCCGGTGCATGCAACCCCTTCCTTGTGTTTTTAAATTATTTTTACACACTTTAAGTCTAGCGAAATGTGCATTAGGTTTATAGGAGTTGCTTGGAAACCCTTTGATGCATTGCGTACCTTGATATCCATACCCTTATAGATACTTCTAATGAAGTATCAAAATATGATTTACAAAAATGCTTATCCCTGCTTAGATCTTGTGGATAGAGGTTGTATTTTGCATTAAGGCATAGCTCAGGGGTTATCCTGAGGAAGGATGACTTCTACCTGTAAGAATATTTTTATTGGGAGCGTGGTGGGATCTTACTGCAAAGTTCCCTATAATGCTCTTTTCATCCTAAGGAATACAAACAATCGTGAGGATGGAAGTACTTAAATCGGGACTTGGGTTAGGAATAGGTGATGTTCTACCCAGGTTGATTAAGGATTGGATGCGTATGTAGGCTTGATGATCGAGGACCTTTTAACTGGTCACATGCCTCATCATGGGTAAGCTTTGCCTCGAGCAGACTAATACCAGAATAAGATAACACACAATGGGAGTGGAGAGATGGCGAGAGTAGCGTGTACCCTCCGTGGCAAGAGGCTGGACGATGGTGTATTTGTGCTCTCGGTTGGCGTGAACCTGATCTGGTCTTAAGAACCCCGGTGGCAAGTTGACATATGCAAGGGTTAAGTGCTACATATATCGTGTGATTGGAGATCCCCAGCTTGGTATTAATCGATTCGGATCGCCGTTACTTCTCAGATATGAAGACTTGGTCACTGACCTACAACCTAAGTCAGGATGTGAACATTATGAATAAAAATAATGTTGTATTGATGAGATGGTGAAATTAGACTAGATGCAATCAGAGTCTATTAATATTTAATCTGGCGTTAAAACATTGAAAGTAAGGATTCACTTTAGTAAGCTATTTCTGCAAAAATATCTAAGTTGATTCTTGCTAAAGCCTTTTCCTTGATTCCTATTTAACCAACATACCCTTGAGAGTCTTTTCTTTAGTCGGGTAAGTCTTGCTGAGTACTTGTGTACTTAGGGTTTTATTCTCTGTTGTTTTTCAGGTTATAGTTTTGTGCTGCTGATGATGGTGTTAAGTGCTGGTGGGCACGACCTTCTATAAGTCTAAGTACTTCTTCTATACTTCTTATTGAGGATGGTCACTTAAGCTAGCATATATTCAACTTATAAACAATTTATAACGATTCAAAGTTATTTCTTTGAATCACTTTTGTAATCACTCCGATCATGTACATTGTAAAACTTGATGTAACATGTAAAGTTTGGTAGTAAGATTTCCACTGCAAAATTGTTGGTGTGTGATTTTTGTTTACTTAATCCTGTGGTTCTGGTTGTAAGTGGTTAATCCGAGGTCCTTGGGGCACTCGGACAGATCCTGTTGAGTTATCTGGTGCACCTGCATAGCAGTCTGAGGTCTTTGAGACAAGGCCAGGTGCATGTGGGCCCGATAACTTGGGAGGTTCTGCCACAAAAACCCTAATGTGCCCAACCTCTAAAAACAAACCTTAGTAAACCCTAACTGGAACCCCAGGGGGTTAAATGCAAATTTTAGGCACTTTTGGACCAAAGTGCAAATATCAAAGTGATAGAACATCACAAACCAAGTAACTTTCACATTGGAGAATTTTCAAGTAGTGTGAAGGAATTTGGACTTCTTTGCAAAAGTACCCCCTTGAGCACTATAGGGTTAAGTCTGAATTTCAATGAAATGAGGTCAACTTTGGAGCTCTATATCTATAAATCTACAAGGATTTTGCCCTAGGTCAACACATCAAATTTGTAGACCTATGATAGGAGTAAAACTTTGCTTAAGTGACTAAGCCTTAGTGACATACAAAATTTGGAGCAAAATGGACTCAAAGTTGGGCTGTTAGTCGCTACTGCTGACTAAATTATGGCTACCAATGAACTTGGAAGAACTTGGAGATCAATTTTGAATGGGATCTAGTGATCGATTGGGTATGGTTGCTATAACAAAAGCAAAGATGGATTATAGGACAAAATTTTTGCTGCAGACAGATGATCAAGTTGCCACACAAAAATTGGAGAACCAAGGCCTCTAACTTGCTTTGTCAAATGCTCTAATGATGATCATCATGGTACAATGCATGAAAAGATCTTCACGTTCACTGCACTTCGCCGCCAGTGACCTCCGCGCCTGGATTCGCGCCGGCCGCCATGATTCGTGCCCTGTGATGTGCGGAATTACGATCTGAGTGAAAAGATCTTCACCATGGATGAGTATGGGACACTGTGGCCGCTCTGTCGCCTCATCCACCTGCCGGCGACGTGGCCAGGTGGCCGTCGTCGAGGTGTACGTCATTCGCCGTGATCGCGCCACGCCGTGACCCTTTCACCACGTCATTGGTAGCTTTAATAGTTCACTAGTGACCGACGTAGCTCCTCAACTAGTGAATGCCACAGTAGAACGCCGCAGTGACTCAGTCCCTCTCTCCGGCCGCCAGCACACTTCCTTCAAATTGGACACCACCGCCGATGGAGTCTATAAATTGCTGCCCCAGTGAGCTCCGCTAGGTTATTACGCATCCAAAGCACCAGCTCTCGCCTCCGATCATCCACCAGAGCCTCCCAATTTCGTGTTTCCCTCAAATCTGTTTTCCGCGCCACCGTGAACACCTCGTCGTTGCCAGCTCTCTGCAGGTCAGTTCAAGCTTCTTTGATTGGTGTTCTAGCCTCCCTCGAGCCCCTAGTTGCTCTTAGACCCATTCCATTAAGCTAGACCGCACCAAATCGTCGTGAACACCTCGGATTGTCTTGGATTTTCGCCGTTGTCGTGGGCAAAGAGATTTCGACCCGGATTAGTGCAATTAGTTGAGGGATTAGTGTCGCCGAGGGTGGAATTAGGTGTAGGCCAAGCTAGAGCACCAGTCATTGAGTATCTTGGCCGGTACAGGCTCGCCGGAGGTATGCTCGTCGCCGTGCGCCGTCGTGGACCTGGCGCTGCGAAGAAATAGAAATGCAGGGGCCTCTGAGTAAATGTCAGAGACACAGATGAATAGTGCGCAGGGTTCTTTACCGGTTATTTGAATGACCGAGGTCCTCTGCGCAATATGGACATCGCGGGCGCGCGCGAGCGCGTTTCCCTGTTCATGGGCCGCCTCGGGCTAGTTTGAGCCCGTTTCTATTCATTCCTTTTCTTTTTCTTTTTCTGCCAGGCTTAGGGAATTTATAGAAAACTCTAGAGAAATGATAAAAATATAAAACCAATTTTACTAGACTCCTAAGTTCCCCTAGTATTTAATAAAAATAGTTCCAATATTTTTAGTCCAAACCAGGGATTATTTAGTATTTAAGAAGGCCTAAACCTAGACTTTTGGAATTTTAGAAATTATTTGATAACTCCAAAAATCATAAAACTTTTTGGGAAAGCTTAATTTGATATTTAGAGCTCTTGGGTGAAGCTTGACATGTTTTGGACATTGTTTGATCCCCAAACCCAAAACCCTAGTTTTCTAGGTAATAGTTACCTTATTCTAGTGGAATACTGACTTAGAAAACACTAGTTTCCCTGGTGTACCGTGAAGGAAAGTTGTATTCAAGATACAACTTGACGTGTCACTAATAAAATTGCATATTCATAGCATCACATGAGCATTCATGTTTATATATGGTTATGTATAGAAAACGAAGAAGAAGTAAGTGTCGAAGAGGAAGAGACTGCACCACCAGCTAAAACTCCACCTGCCGGGAGTTGTTTTTTATTTCGATATCTATGGAACAGATCCCGACTCCCCTACAACACAAGGCAAGCCCCGGTGCATTTGCCACCTCCTTGCTGTTTTAAAATCTTTATCACCTTATATGATGCATTTCCTTCCTTGGAAAATTGATTACCCTTCCTTGATACCCTTTTATGAAAATGATTTTTATGATGCTTAGCCTTGCTTTAGAAAAACAAAATGTTTTGTTTTTAAACAAAAGGTGATGCTTCACAGTGGATGGGAATTTTTTTACAAAGAAAAACTTATGATGGTGGATCCATCACGGCCGTGATGGGTTCAACATCTGAAAAGATGTACCTCTGCCAGGTACCAAAATTTGGGTTTAAAATAATAAAGCTGAGACCGGGCCGGTGACTTGCACGAGAAGGAAGTCTCGGTGTAGTGTCTCCGTCTGAGTCGCTTAAGGACCGTGCCGATGTAGGCTTGCTGATTGAGGACCTTTTAACTGGCCACATGCCTTGACATGGGTAAGCTTTGCCTCAAGTAGACTAATACCAGAAAGGCCAACACACAATGGGAGTGGAGAGATGGCGAGAGTAGCGTGTTCCCTCCGTGGCAAAAGGCTGGACGGTGGTGTATCTGTGCTCTCGGTTGGCGTGAACCTAGTCTGGTCTTAAGAAACCTGGTGGCGAGTTTACATATGCAAGGGTTAAGTGCTACATATGTCGTGTGGTTGGATATCCCCAGCTGGGTATTAATCGATTCGGATCACCGTTACTTCTCAGGTATGAAGACTTGGTCATTGCCCTAAACGTAGCATTCCAGTGAACTGAAAGGGTTGATAAATGACGGCTAGTATAGGCCAAGTGCTTGAACTAGGGTAGAAAGAACTCTAGCTGCAGGTAATGACTTAACTTGATAATAAAACTGGATTTTTAAGGATCCACTCTTAGTAAGCATTTCTGCAAACAGAGTCTTTGATTCTTGAATAGCCTTACCTTGACTCCCTCAAGCCAGCATATCCTTGAGAGTCTTTTCTTTTGTCGGGTAAGACTTATGAAAGTACACTTCGTACTCAGGGTTTTAGAACCCATGTTGTTGTAGGTGAGGAAACAACAGACTTTTGCTGTTTCTGTTCAAAGGTGGTACCCAAAGAAGAGCCCTAGTAGTGAAGTGGTCACGGGAGGATGATGGCCTCCCACTTTAAAAACAATAAACTTTTGTGTGGGAGGGTGTTTTGCCTCCCGGGTCTGTAATAATAATCCTTTATGCACTCATAGTACCCTGGTATTGTAATAATAATACTCTCTCTATATATTGGATGAATGTAAATTAAGTTATTGTAATTTTCATCCGCTTATTCTTTCCTCCGATGTGATGTAATATATGCGTGACGGGTGAAGCGCTCTTGGGCGAAATGATGAGGATATAGTTACCGAACTTGTCGAGTGATTAAGTGCATCTACAGGGTTGTCCAAAGTCCGTAGGACAAGGACAACTGTAGGTGGGCCTAATACCTTGGGAGGTTTCGTCACAGTCCCCATCCTTCACGCTGGGGAGGTTCTTCTCCTTGTATAGTCGACTCGTTGTCAGAGATGGGAGACGACTCCAATCTCCCCCCGATGAAGAGGATGTCGGGGTAGAAAGGAGTTGCCGCGATGGCGTGTTTCATTCTGTCCTCCTTTGAGGGCGAAGGTGCCGTAAAGACGACTCGGCGAGGTCCCGTCCCCTTTCTTGGGACATTTGCTTCCTTCTTTCTAGTAATCCGTGCCCACTCCTTTGTGGGCGAGGTGGACAGCGGAGTTTTCCGGGTAGGTAAACTCCCGATCTTTGGCTTGTAAGAGGTAATCCTCGCTTGGGGTGCAGGAGGCTTTGCCACCCGTTGTTCTACTCCAGTTTTCCTGGGGATCTCCGATGAAAACTTTTCCCCGGTGGATCTGCTATGCGGTGCAGAGTTCCTTTCTCATCTACTATGGACGAGATGGTTCCAAAGCAGAACACGAATCTAGGGCGAAGAGCGATCTTGCACTGGGATGTGACGGCCATTGAGCTAGCTTGGATCAACGACACACCCCTTACCTGGCGCGCTAGTTGTCGATGTTTAGTACCCAACCGCACACCCGGGGTTACCCCTCGCTATGCTTTTGGGTAGGACGGTGTTGTCGACTGTAGCTTAATGGTTCGTGCTAGATGCATGAGAGATGACAGGCAATTTTCTACAGGTTCGGGCCGCTTGGAGAGGCATAATACCCTACTTCCTGGTGTGGATCTTTATGTGGTAGGTTACAAACGGAGACTCCTGAATGGAGAAAGGCTAATGAGATAGGTGGATAGTCGATGAAAATGATGGGGTACCCCCTAGGCCTTATATACTCGACCGTAGGGCACTACATGCATACGTGAGGATCATGTATATCCTAAATAATAGTGAACCGACTGAACTAATCTTCCTACAATCTTGCCGACTTATCCCTGCTCTGCCCCGATATTCAAGGGTGCGGTATGCGGGAAAGTCGGGTGGGCGCTACAGATAGCGCACGAGTCTGATGGGTTGCCTAGGTCTGAATCTGCTTCTTTCTCGTGTCGGCCCACTCTGCCAGTGGTTCTAACCTGGCACACGAAGGGATGGCCTTGCGAGGTAACTGGTCCAAGGCCCCGCGCGAGGCCTTCTTGCCTTCTAGTGGACTCGGGGGATATTTGTCCCCCACAACCCCTTCCAAGGACCGCATTATATGGGAATTCCATATCAACAACATCAAACATTATATCTTTTGTCCTTGTGTTGTTGACATAGTCGAAGGTGATAGGCGTGATTAACATTCCTAGAGCCATTACTTGCTGCCCTTTGAAGCCACATAGAGGAAAGACTAAGTCTTGGAGTTTATCTTTGAGCTCCTGCATTTACCTGAAAGCCTTGACAAATATGATGTCTGCAGTGCTACTTGTGTCAGTAAAAACATTGTGTTTACGAAACCTTTGATTACACAAGAGGTAACCATGGCATCTCTGTGTGGGTAATCTTTGAGACAAAGATCATCTTAAGAGAAAGTAATAGGGATATGGGACCATTTGGTCCTGATGTAGGGTCCCTGGACACCTACATGTTGCACCCTTGTTGGGGCTTCTTTCTTCTGCTTTTTATTACTCGGTTCGAAGCTTAAGCCCCCAGTAATGTGGAGAGTAAGCTTCTCCATGGAAGCTAACGAAGCTTGATGGTTTGCCATGCTCTTCGTCGTGATGAAGGTTGCCGTGGTCGTGAGATCTCTGGAGGTGAGCGTCAATGTTGGTCACTTGTTTTCAATTGCTGTATACAATCAAAAGCAAGGCAACACAATGTTAAACAATAGAAACCTTCATCCTTTAAGTGTTATCCCTTCAGGATAACTACTCGAGAACGAAGGTTGGGTATAATCAAAATGAATACACAGTAATTTGACGAAGCTTGGTATGAGAACTAATCTCATGTGCCTTAGCATTTCCTTTCTCTTCCCATACAAGTTTACAACTATACCTTCGGCTTCTTGATGCAAGATAGCACGAAAATGTTTCAGAGACTGAGCTATACGAAGCTATAGCACCTGGCTAAAAGTACTTTATGCAGGGCCCTGTTCATCTATTTATAGGGAGACAAACCGACTTAGTACAGGAATAAAAATGTACCCCTCACTATTTACAAATACTATTAGGGCAGTAGCATATTTTCCCCATCTTTGGCTGTGTGAGTTTAGGCCTTCGTCGTCTTTTTCTTTTTTCTTGTACCCGAAGCTTCTTTGTTGTCGCCGAAGCTACCGACTTTGGTTAATACCCTTTCATTTGGTTATGTCGAAGCTATTCTACATGCCTTCCCAACCGAAGTTTGGCTTCATCCATCAGTAGAGATATTCTTGAAACACACTAGCTTGTGCCGAAGTAAAATTGTTAAGCAAGTCATCTTCGGCATAGAATGTGACACCCCCAGTGTCACCTAGGGTTTCTTCCCAGTACTAACTCAAAAATCATCATTTCATGTAAGCCAAAGTGAGCATGAAGCACCAAATCAATGTAAGAATAAAAGATCCACTAAGTTTATATCTAAAGAATAATGTCTAAAACAAATGAGGTTTTCAAAAAGGGAAAAAATGTTGAAACCCTAATACCAACCCTAATTAAGCTATTTAAGTAGAAAAGGAGAAAAGGGATGAAAGACCATGAAAAACATGAAATCATGGCTTAGGCCAATTATCAAAATTTGAATACACTAAATAAGCTACAATGAAGATTATGGATGTTTGGCCAAAATAGTTTGTTAAAAACTCCAAACAAGCCATTCAAGTGGAGGTTTAATGGGGAAATCTGAAATTCAGATTTCTGAATTTCCAGCCTTTGAACCAAAACCGAGCGCGTTCACCTTGATCCTTAGCTCTAATCCTAATGCTCCCACTGACAAAAATGTGCCTAACTAGCCCCTCTACCACATACCAGAAGATGGCAACGGGACGCGTGATCTGGACACGCCAAACCCGAGATCTTCTCTCTGTGCTCGGCAGTGAGACAAACCCAACTTCTCCCCTCCATATCTCTTGATCCAGTCAGCAAAACCTGCAAGCCTCCACACAGAAATGACAAATGAAAGTCAGGGGAAGAGATCTCTCAACAGGATCATGGCCATAATCTCAAAGATTTGGAGCCAATCCGCGCTTGAACATGACCTCTCTCTGCGCTGCCTCGTGCTCGACGCTGTGCCAGACACCAGAGCGTGCACTGGCGCTCGCCCGCGCACGCCCCGAGCGCTTGTCAGATCCTCCCCTCTGCCGCACTCGCCCGTGCCTTTAAAAACTCCCCCGGGCACGCCTCACCTCACCCCATGCTCACCCTCGCTGGCCAGATGCCCCTCCTTAGCTCTGGCGAGCTTTTCTCCGCCCGCCATCACCGCCCGAGCCTCGACCACCGCGGCCAGCTCGCTCTAGCCGCGTCCAAGTTGCGCCTGCCCCTCGGTTAGCTTCGCCAGTGGCGCGTGGAGCTTCCCAAGCTCTCGGACCATACAGAACCTCACCGGAGACCCGAGATCATCTTCGCCGGACTTCGTTCGCCAGCGGCCGCGCGTGGACCGAGCAATCCGGTGAGCCACTCTCAAATTCCTCGCGCACACATCTTCCTTGATCTCTGGTGAAGCTTCCTGACCCATTTAATTGAACTATATCGCCCTGGTTAGGCCGGACTCCTCGCCGCCGACGAGCTCCCCCGCCTGCGCACGTGGACCTGCCGACCATTCCCGACGGCGACCCGCACATCATCGTGACCCTCAGGACCTCCCCTACATCCCCGACCACCTCACCGGAGCAGTCTCGCCGCCGGTAAGCCCCTCCGCCCCTTTCTTCCTCCGCGGCCACTGTTCCATTAGGGAAGGACTGCGGGTTTGATTTTGCAAAACCCTAGGGGGTTTTCTGCAGAGCCGTAGACTCAAGTGAATAGTGCATAGAGGACCTGTCTGTAATTCATTCAAAACCATTCGCCAGGGACCCCAGTGCAAAACTGTGTTTCCTTTAACCATTTCTAATTAATCTTTTTAAATTCAGTAGAGAACTTAGAAAATTTATATCTTGAGTTATATTCAACCAAATTTAGCCAAACTAATTTTGCTGGATTCAAAATATTATGGACTATCAATTAAACCTATGCTTTCTGTTTAAAATTTTAGAGTTCGAAATTGATTAAGAAAAATGACCAAACCTTATTAAATTAAAGAAAATTAGTTATGCTTCTGTGTTGAACTTAAGAAAATTTGTAGAAGTGTAAACCCCCCTTAGGCACTGTTTAAAAAATAGTGAGCACCCCAATATTGAAAATTTAAGTAGGGTTATCTATTAAAAGCCATTTTTGCCCAAAACTTAGGAAAATCAGAAAGGCATTAGAGAATAATGAACAGTGAATGCAATTATTTTTCTTAGTCCACTTAAGTAATAGAGAACCTAGGAAAAATAAAGGGACCCCTAGTCTAGAACAAATTCTAGGAGAAATGTTTTATTAGGCACTAATCAAACTAGAAGAACAATTATTAGAATTATGAAAACAATTTCAAAATTGTTAATAAAAATCTAGTGGACTTGTAACCACTAGAACCCCACTACAAAAATGATAAACACCCTAGCCCATCATTTTAAGTAGGGTAAACAAATAGAACTTGGTATTGGGCCATATTTCAATTAAATCATGAGCAAACCAAAAAGAGTGCAATAATGGGCAAATAAATTTTTACTAGATAGGTAATGAAGTAGGCCACCAGAGAAAAGTGTAAAATCCAATTGAAAGCTGCAAAATACTTCCCATTGCCAATAATTTATGAAAAAGCCAGTTAATCCAAATAAATCCTACCACCCTTCCCTTAAGCAAATGGTTTCCAAACCTCAGAATGATTGCTCTTGCACAAAGAAGAAGATAGGAAAAATTAGAAATCTATTGTTTGATATTTTTCAAATATAGTGGTAGTAGAAAGCACCCCTTTGACTATAAACTTTAGAAAATCATAGCAAAATAACTAATAAGTATTCATGGCTAAAAATTTGTACAAAGTCATGTTATAACATCTAGATGCCAATAAAAATATGTCTTAGAGAATAACCCTCTGTTAGAAGGTAGATGTAGTTCAAACACCCCCTATGCCCTAATATTTGCTAATTTTTTAAATCCTAAATTTTGAGATAGAGACTTACACACCAGTAAGAAGCCACTGTAATTTTTGCAGAATTTTTGGAAATTTATTAAGCTATCTTGTAGTTCAAACCCACCTTAAAAGCATAAAAGAATAAGAAAGGAAGAGAGGAAAAATGAATCTCACTCCAATACATTCAGCTAGAAATCTCAATAAATTCTCACTAAGACATTAAAAGGAAATCAGTGGAACCCAAAATAAACTTACCAATTAGCTTAACTAAGCTTGGCCCTAATTTGCTAAGTATACCCCAAGAATCTTCAGTAGCAAGATTAAGCCCTACCTTATTAAATTGATCATTTTCCCCATCAAATCTTAATTGTAATTACATATCATGCCATGCATATATCTTACTCATTGCATTCATTAGATTGCAATCTCGCTGACGGATAGTACGTGCTCAACCCCGAGCAAGGAGCTGTCCACGAGGAAGACCAGGAGCAAGCTCCCGAGACTGCCATCGAGGATCTCCCTGCAGCCCCAGCTATTGAAGGCAAGCCCCGATTTTATGCATAATCGTATCTTTATATGCTACTTTACTACACTTAATGCTTATAGGATTGTAATGTGCACTTAAGTGTAGGAGTTGCTTGAAACCTTTAGTTGCATTAACTTAGGATTCTTTTTTGAGATGGATACTAGTATGCTAGGTCGAGTAGCTGCCATGCTAAATCAGGATCTCGGTAGAAGTCGAGTGATTTTTCTAGCACTCGCGCGAGGTCAGGAATTGATTGTATTCATCTTGATAACAGGATCTATGATGGTCTATGGACTTGGATCCAGGGAGGATGCCTTGTCCATGAGACGGGAAATATGGTAACCTGAGTCAAGCGTTTAATGTGTGGAAATATGATGTCAGGAATTAAGGATTAATGTGTGGATACCTGAGTCAAGCGTTTGAATGTACTAAGCACATATCGGGAAATATGGTAACCGGTAAACCTAGTACCTGAGTGAAGCCGGACGCGGACTTTACCCCTCACGCGACCTGAGACTGGGTCTCCCATGCTAGCTATGGTGGGTACAAGTGCGGTCACTGCACGGCGGCAGCCGGGGTCAGTGCAGCATTGTATGCCAAGGCAGTGAGGCCTGGCCGCGAACGGGGAATCGATGGGGACGGCTGACATGTGTGGGGACGGAGTGCCCCTACATGTCGTGTGTTTAGGTTTACCTTGCAAGATTTAAAAACTCGATTCGAATCGTCTGCTTCTCGCAGCTAATGAGACTGCTTGACCCCTTGTACTACATTGAGTAAGAAGTGAAATGAGGTTTACTTGAGACAACTTGTTGATTGTACTAAATGCTTGCTACCATGTATGCTTAGAAGGAGCAAACTTAGTTAAGATAATGATGCTAGAAATTGAAAAGCTAAAATTTGATTTTAGATACAGCTAGTGCTTTTGGCAAACCAAACCCCTCCGCCAAACAACTGCATGGTCTAGATGTAGAGGAGTAGACTCCTCACACCGGGTAAGTCTAGCTGAGTATTAGTATACTCAGCCTTGCTTGTGGCATAATTTTTGCAGGTACGCTTCGGGACATGGTTGATGGTGTTACTTGGCCTACCACCCTGCCACCGGGTTGGACGGTCGAGTGGGATACTGCTCCGACAGGAGAGGAGCAGGAGGAGTAGTGGGCTAGGCCTTGCCCAATTCCTCATTACCGATGACATCGATTATCCGCTGCAAAAATCTATCTTATGAACTATTTCAGTTTATTTGAGAAACTCTGATTTATGTAATAACTCCAGTACTTTAATTTGAGGTTTTTCCTGTTTTATTGTATTTCTTCTGTGACTCACCTTCGAGTGAGTATGTGGTATTTGATCCTGGTTAAGTGGCTTTATCAGACTAGATCTGAGGCACTGACAGGTTATTCCGATTTAAGTGTGTTACGGCCCCTGAGGCGTGACTTAGGCACTTAAGCTGGAATAATGCGAGCGGTTCTGCCACAGCTTGTATCGGAGCCAGGTTATCACCATAGAGAAGGACAATAAACCATGAACACCAATTTTCAAAATCTAAAACTTGCTTAGAAACTAGTGTGAATCGTCACGACTAGAACGCTAGACCTAGGACGAAAGGCCTTAGGAATAGAGGGGAAAATAGGTGGCTAATTAAGTAGGCCTTGTGGGCCAGTCCTTAGCTTTTTAAAGGATGCCCTAGAAGCACCCTTTTATTCGGAGAGGAGACGTTATTTTCAGCATGCATGCATTATAAAACTAAAAGGATTAGAAACTAAAGAAGTAAAAATTTGAGCTAACCCGCTTCCTTTTAAACCACCCAAGGTCTTTTATTTTTTCCTCTTCCACCATAATCTTTACATCTGATACCCTTCCGCAGATGACCTCACCTACCCCCGCCAGTGGAGGAGACACTCGTTTCAGCTCTGACTTCCTTTCTCACGATGGCTTTCCTTCCATCTTGTGGGAAGTGCTTAACTCCACCGGTTACCCTACGCCCCCTTTGTACATGGTGTAACTGTACGAGGAGCATCGGGTACCACGTTGTCGAGTCTGGCTGACTTTGGAGGCTCATCCCCTTCAGCCGGGTTGGCGTTCTCTTGACTCGAAGACGATTGGATTCAGGATGGACAACACCACTGAAGCGACAGTGATGAAGACTCTGACAACTTTCTGTGGCTACCATGCCCTAGAAATGGTGATGCACCCATTGGGACTCTTCCCTGCTGAGAAGAAGGATGACCCCATGTGGTGCAACCGTGTGAGCCATGTGAAGGATGTGTGGGCAATGTATCCTGACTTGGTTGGGAGGGTCACTGTTCAGTGCATGAGTGCGTTGTACCGCCTTCAGGCCCAGCAAAGCGACATGATGGCACATCTTGCTAACATCTCTCAAACCACCAAGCTCACCCTCGACAGCCGAGAAGACTTTGTGGTCGACTTGTCTTCCGAGTTGGTGGAGAAGGACATACAGGTGGAAAGGCTGAGCCAGCGCATTACCACCTTGGAGCAGCAGGTGGAGATCCGAGACAACACTATTGATGTCTTGGAGAACCAGCTCCATGATATGCAGCGAGAACTCGAAGAAGCTAATGACCACCTGGACATGCACCACTTAGAGATGGAGGCCAATGAGGTCGGAAGCGAGGGAGAAGAGGCTTCTGAGGAGTTAGGACTAGCCCTTGGTGCCAATGGGACTACCTCCGCAATGCCCCCTTCACCTGCATCCAGTGTCGCTTCCACTACTCAGGGTTGATGAGTCGTTTTGACGTCTTAGGAGGATAGAAACCTACGCGAGCTTAGCTAATGACAGATTTTGGACTAGGCTTACGGGTACTTTCCCCTAATTGATGTAACCCTTGCGAACATTTGAGATCTGTGGGATGTTTGTAACCATGTTATCTTTATTCGAACTTAATGTATGATTATGGAAATTTATTTCCATATGAGATAATAGCATGTTGTTAGAAATTGTGAATTGGGATAACAAAGGCGACGATCTCTATTTTTAGATGGCAGCTAGGCAGCGTCGCGGGCATAACGAGCAAGTTCCCCCACCAGTGCAGGAGTTGATGGCCCAGTAGAATGAGATTCTGCGATAGCTCTTGCAGCGCCAGCCCCACCCTTAGCAGTATGGTGGAGGCCAGCCGCAGTGACCTCCGGCAGCGGCAACCTACCAGGAATTCCTGAGCATGCAGCCGCCCTTGTTCACCAAGGCAAAGGATCCGTTGGATGCCGACGTGTGGTTACGCGTCGTGGAGTCCAAGTTTCCCCTCCTCACGGGAAACTGCCTTGATGATACCAAGGCTCGCTTCGTCGTGCAGCAGCTTCACGTCCCTGCTCGGACTTGGTGGGACCACTTCCATGCCATGCTACCTGCTGATCGTGAAGTGTCTTGGGAGGAATTCAAGACTGCTTTCAGAGGGCACCACATCCCAGCTGGAATTCTTGATCGCAAGCTGAATGAGTTTCTGGCACTCAATCAAGGAACCCGCACGGTATTGCAGTACGCTCAGGCCTTCAATGACCCGTGCCAGTGCGCAGGTTATCATGCTGATTCTGACGAGAAGAAGAGAGACCGCTTCCGCAGGGGTCTCAACACCAAGCTGCGGGAAAGTCTCAACACTGTCCGGGCTGATAGCTTCAATGAGTTGGTCTACCTGGCCATCTCGCAGGAGGATTGTATTGTAGCTCACCGGGTAGAGAAGAAGAGAAAGGTACCAATGGCAGCACCATCCGCTCCGGCCCAGAGGTTCAGGATTGTTTCTCACAACTAGAGCAAGGGATTTCAGTAGCAGGCAAGCATATGGGTGATCAGTCCACCTCAGCAGCAGCAGCCGGCACCCACTTGTTTTCTAGCTCCTGCTCCAAGGAACAATCAGCCTCCGCAGCAACAGCAGTTCCACCAGGGCAATGGGAACAAGTGCTTCACTTGTGGCAATGTGGGCCACTATGCCAAGAATTGCCCAAGAAATCAGCAGAGGCAGATGCCAGCACCAAATCAAGACAAGGGAAGAAAGCAGAAGGTACAAGTCAGGCAAGGGAAGCTCAACTTCACTACTCTGGAGGAGTTACCTGAGGAAGCCCCCATCATGACTGGTATCTTTTCAGTTTATAATCAGCCTGCTTTAATTCTGTTTGATTCTGGTGCATCTCATAGTTTCATTAGCCAATAGTTTAGTGCTAAATGTCAACTGCCTTTCTATCACACAAAAGGGTCATTCATGATAGCCACACCTAGAGGTAAAATTGCAACTAACCAATTAAACCAAAGTGTGCCTATTCAACTGGGAAGCCACATTATCAAAACCACCCTTCTTGTTTTGGGTTTGGAGAATGTGGATATTATTCTGGGAGCTAATTGGATGACCAGACACCAAGTAGTGCTTGATGTAGCCAACCGCATCGTGGAAATCAATTCCCCAATCTATGGGAGTTCCACCTTGTTTCTGCCCAGTCAAGATTCTACTCAGTCATGTGCTTTTGCTATATATGACGGAGTTATCCCTAAAGAAGATTCCAGTGGTCTGTGAGTATGCAGACATTTTTCCAGATAAATTACCAGGGATGCCACCAGACCGGGATATTGAATTCGCCATCGAGTTGCAACCGGGAACGACACCTATTTCCAAGAGGCCTTACCGGATGCCACCCGCTGAGTTAGCAGAATTGAAGAAGCAATTGCAAGAATTGCTGGACAAAGGTTTTATTCGCCCAAGTACTTCGCCTTGTGGATGTCCAGCCTTGTTTGTAAAGAAGAAAGATGAAAGCTTGAGGCTATCCATAGATTACCGCCCCCTTAACGCGATGACTATCAAGAACAAGTATCCTTTGCCTCATATTGATGTTCTTTTCGATCAGTTGGTTGGAGCCAAAGTGTTTTCCAAGATAGACCTTCGCTCCGGCTACCATCAGATCAAGATACGAGCAAGCGATATTCCGAAGACTGCCTTCTCAACCAGATATGGGCTATATGAATTCTTGGTGATGTCCTTTGGGCTGACTAATGCACCAGCATATTTCATGTATCTGGTGAATTCTGTTTTCATGCTTGAATTGGACAAATTCGTAGTGGTTTTCATCGATGATATCTTGGTGTACTCGAAGAACGAAGAAAAACATGTCGGGCATTTGCATGTAGTGCTTCAACGTCTGCGAGAGCACCATCTTTATGCCAAATTGTCAAAATGTGATTTTTGGCTAAAGGAGATCAAATTCTTGGGTCACACTATCTCTCAGGCATGTATAGTTGTTGATCCTAATAAGGTGCAAGAGGTGATGAACTGGAAGCCACCAACGACTGTCCATCAAATTCAGAGTTTTCTGGGATTAGCTGGTTATTACCAAAGATTCATTCTGGATTTCTCTCGAATTGCGAGGCCCATAACTGAGCTGTTGAAGAAAGAAGCCAAGTTTGTTTGGGGTCAGAAGTGCGAAGATGCCTTTCATGCATTGAGGCAACATCTGACCACAGCACCGGTGTTAGCGCAACCCGACAACAGCAAGACATTTGATGTCTATTGTGATGCCTCTGGCACTGGACTGGGTTGTGTCTTAATGCAAGACAACCGAGTCATTGCTTATGCATCAAGAGCACTCAGGCCTCATGAGCAAAATTATCCCACTCATGACTTGGAGTTAGCAGCCGTGGTCCATGCATTGAAAATGTGGAGACACTATTTGATGGGAACCCACTGCAACATCTTCAC
Source organism: Zea mays (assembly GCF_902167145.1). Taxonomy (NCBI): domain Eukaryota; kingdom Viridiplantae; phylum Streptophyta; class Magnoliopsida; order Poales; family Poaceae; genus Zea; species Zea mays. The sequence continues at coordinate 64,758,063 of NC_050098.1, forward strand.
TGATCATAAGAGCCTTAAGTATATCTTTACTCAGGCTGATCTCAACATGAGACAGAGAAGATGGCTAGAGCTGATTAAGGACTATGACCTGGAGGTACATTATCACCCAGGAAAGGCCAATGTAGTGGCGGATGCCTTGAGTCGGAAGTTGCAATGCAACTGTGTCATGATGGATTCTCGCATTGACACCTTGTGTGATGAGCTGAGCAAAATGAAGATTGAAGTGATTCCTTCTGGTGCTTTGTCTCACATTTCTGTTGAGCCAGCTTTGCAAGACCAGATCATCATGGCCCAGCTCAGTGACAAGGAAGTGCAAATTATTAAGGAGAACCTCCATCAGAAGATCGAGAAGTATAAATGTTTCTGCCAAGATGGAAAGGGTATATTGTGGTTTGAAAGCAGATTGGTGGTTCCTAAAAACAAGGATCTCAAGAAGAAAATCTTGGATGAGACCCATCTCTCCAAATTCTCCATGCATCTAGGGAGCACCAAAATGTACCATGATCTGAAACCCTTGTATTGGTGGACCAGAATGAAGAGGGAAATAGCCCAATATGTATCAGAATGTGACACCTGTCAGAGGATAAAGGAAAGCCACTTGAAATCAGCTGGAGCTTTGCAACCCCTATCTATACCTTCGTGGAAATGGGATGACATCAGCATGGATTTCATTGTGGGTCTGCCCAACACCTCTGGTCATCATGATTCGATTTGGGTTATTGTGGACCGACTAACGAAAGTGGCACATTTTCTCCCAGTGCACACCACTGATAAGGCTCAAAGGTATGCAAAATTGTACATTGACCGAATAGTGTGTTTGCACGGATTGCCCCAGACCATTGTTTCTGACCGAGGAGCCCAATTTGTTGCTAGATTTTGGGAACAACTGCAAGAATCTTTGGGAACCAAGCTAATCAGAAGTTCAGCTTACCACCCAAAGACTGATGGTCAGACCGAGAGGGTAAATCAAATTCTTGAAGATATGCTGAGAGCTTGTGCGATCGAATGTGGCAAGAACTGGGATAAGCACCTCTCCTTGGCAGAGTTTGCTTATAACAACAGTTATCAATCCAGCCTAAAGATGGCACCCTTCGAAGCTCTCTATGGGAGAAGGTGTAGAACACCCCTCAATTGGTCTCAGTCTGGAGAAAGATAAGTTTTCGGACCTGACTTAGTGACTGAAGCCGAAAGGAAGGTCAAACTAATTAGGAAGAATCTAGAAGCTGCTCAGGCCAGACAGAAGAGTTACCATGATAAGAGAAGGAAATCTCTCTAGTTCGAGGTGGGACACTTCGTATATTTGAAGGTATCACCCACCAAGGGAGTGCAGAGATTTAGGATCAAAGGCAAGTTAGCCCCTGGTTACATTAGACCTTATGAGATCATAGAAGCATGTGGACTCGTGGCATACAAATTGAAGTTACCTCCAAAAATGTCTGCCATCCATAATGTATTCCATGTATCCCAACTGACGAAGTGTGTTCAATTGCCGACTGAGATCATAGCAGAACCAGAATTGGAGATAGAGCCAGATCTATCGTACCAAGAGTATCCTTCCAAGGTTCTGGATTGCAAAGAAAGATCAACTCGGGCTAAATCGATCAAGATGTATAAGATCCAATGGAGTAATCACTCAGAGGAAGAAGCTACTTGGGAGATTGAGGAATTTCTGCGTTCCAACTTTCCCGATTGCCTACCTAAGGAAATTGGTACGTAATCATGCCCAACCCCTCCTCCTGCCCTTCAAATCTAAATTTCAGAAAAATGATCTTAAATTAGAATGAGTTAATTATATAACTAAAGTTAAAAGGACTTCCTTCTGAAGTAGCAAAGAGAATGACATTTGAAGAGCAGTTTGCCCTAATAAATAAAGCACCCACTTCAAGTGAGTATCACCCTTCGCTTCACCCCGGGAGGACTCCGACCCGAATCTTGGGACGAGATTCCTTTAAGGGGGAAGGCTGTGACACCCTAGTGTCACCTAGGGTTTCTTCCCAGTACTAACTCAAGAATCATCATTTCATGTAAGCCAAAGTGAGCATGAAGCACCAAATCAATGTAAGAATAAAAGATCCACTAAATTTATATCTAAAGAATCATGTCTAAAACAAATGAGGTTTTCAAAAAGGAAAAAACTGTTGAAACCCTAATACCAACCCTAATTAAGCTATTTAAGTAGAAAAGAACAAAAGGGATGAAAGACCATGAAAACATGAAATCATGGCTTAGGCCAATCATCAAAATTTGAATACACTAAATAAGCTACAATAAAAATTATGAAAGTTTGGCCAAAATAGTTTGTTAAAAACTCCAAACAAGCCATTCAAGTGGAGGTTTAATGGGGAAATCTGAAATTCAGATTTCTGAATTTCCAGCCTTTGAACCAAAACCGAGCACGTTCACCTTGATCCTTAGCACTAATCCTAATGCTCCCATTGACAAAAATGTGCCTAACTAACCCCTCTACCTCATACCAGAAGATGGCATCGGGACGCGTGCTCTGAACACGTCAAACCCGAGATCTTCTCTTTGTGCTCGGTAGTGAGACAAACCCAACTTCTCCCCTCCATATCTCTTGATCTAGTTAGCAAAACCTGCAAGCCTCCACACACAAACGACAAAGGAATCTCAGGGGAAGATATCTCTCAACGGGATCATGGCCATAATCTCAAAGATTTGGAGCCAATCCGTGCTTGAACACGACCTCTCTCTGCGCTGCCTCGTGCTCGACGCTGTGCTAGACGCCAGAGCGCGCACTGGCGCTCGCCCGTGCACGCCCTGAGCGCTTGTTAGAGCCTCCCCTCAGCCGCGATTGCCCGCGCCTTTAAAACCTCCCCCGGGCGCGCCTCACCTCACCCCGTGCTCACCCTCGCTGGCCAGACACCCCCTCCTTAGCTCCGGCGAGCTTTCCTCCGCCCGCCATCACCGCCTGAGCCTTGGCCACCGCGGCCAGCTCGCTCCAGCCGCGTCCAAGTTGCGCCTGCCCCTCGGTTAGCTTCACCAGTGGCCCGTGGAGCTTCCCAAGCTCTCGGACCCGACAGAACCTCACCGGAGACCCGAGATCATCTTCGCCGGACTTCGGTCGCCCGCGGCCGCACGTGGACTGAGCAATCCGGTGAGCCACTCTCAAATTCCTCGTGCACACATCTTCCTTGATCTATGGTGAAGCTTCCTGACCCATTTAATTGAACTATATCACTCTGGTTAGGCCGGACTCCTCGCCGCCGACGAGCTCCCCCGCCTGCGCACGTGGACCGGCCGACTCCGACCATTCCCGACGGCGACCCGCACATTGTCGTGACCCTTAGGACCTCCCCTACATCCTCGACCACCTCACCGGAGCAGTCTCGCTGCTGGTAAGCCCCTCCGCCCCTTTCTTCCTCCGCGGCCACTGTTCCATTAGGGAAGGAATGCGGGTTTGATTTTGCAAAACCCTAGGGGGTTTTCTGCAGAGCCGTAGACTCAAGTGAATAGTGCACTGAGGACCTGTCCGTAATTCATTCAAAACCTTTCGCCAGGGACCCAGCGCAAAACTGTGTTTCCTTTAACCATTTCTTGAGTTATATTCAACCAAATTTAGCCAAACCAATTTTGTTGGATTCAAAATATTATGGACTATCAATTAAAAATACTGAACCCTATGCTTTCTGTTTTAAATTTTAGAGTTTGAAATTGATTAAGGAAAATGACCAAACTTTATTAAATTAAACAAAATTAGTTATGCTTCTGTGCTGAAATTAAGAAAATTTGTAGAAGTGTAAACCCCCCTTAGACACTGTTTAAAAAATAGTGAGCACCCTAGTATTGAAAATTTAATTAGGATTATCTATTAAAAGCCATTTTTGCCAAAACTTAGGAAAATCAGAAAGGCATTAGAGAATAATGAACAGTTAGTGGAATTATTTTTCCTAGTCTACATAAGTAATAGAGAACCAAGGAAAAAAAGGGGCCCCTAGTCCAGAACAAATTCTAGGAGAAATGTTTTATTAGGCACTAATCAAACTAGAAGAACAATTATTAGAATTATGAAAACAATTTCAAAATTGTTAATAAAAATCCAGTGGACTTGTAACCACTAGAACCCCACTAAAAAATGATAAAAAATTGATTGTATTCATCTTGATAACGGGATCTATGATGGTCTATGGACTTGGATCCAGGGAGGATGCCTTGTCCATGAGACGGGAAAAAAAGAATTAAGGAATAATGTGTGGATACCTGAGTCAAGCATTTGAATATACTAAGCACATGTCGGGAAATATGGTAACCGGTAAACCTAGTACCTGAGTGAAGCCGGGCGCGGACTTTACCCCTCACGTGACCTGAGACTGGGTCTCCCATGCTAGCTATGGTGGGTACAAGTGTGGTCACTACACGGCGGCAGCCGGGGTCAGTGGAGCATTGTATGCCAAGGCGGTGAGGCCTGGCCGCGAACGGGGAATCGATGGGGACGGTTGACATGTGTGGGGACGGAGTGCCCCTACATGTCGTGTGTTTAGGTTTACCTTGTAAGGTTTAAAAACTCGATTCGAATCGTCTGCTTCTCGCAGCTAATGAGACTGATTGACCCCTTGTACTACATTCAGTGAGAAGTGAAATGAGGTTTACTTGAGACAACTTGTTGATTGTACTAAATGCTTGCTACCATGTATGCTTAGAAGGAGCAAACTTAGTTAAGATAATGATGCTAGAAATTGAAAAGCTAAAATTTGATTTTAGATACATCTAGTGCTTTTGGCAAACCAAGCCCCTCCGCCAAACAGCTGCATGGTCTAGAGGTAGAGGAGTAGAGTCCTCACATCGGGTAAGTCTAGCTGAGTATTAGTATACTCAGCCTTGCTTGTGGCTTAATTTTTACAGGTACGCTTCGGGACATGGTTGATGGTGTGACTTGGCCTACCACCCTGCCACCGGGTTGGACGGTCGAGTGGGATGCTGCTCCGACAGGAGAGGAGCATGAGGAGTAGTGGGCTAGTCCTTGCCCAATTCCTCGTTACCGACAACATCGATTATCCGCTGCAAAAATCTATCTTATGAACTATTTCAGTTTACTTGAGAAACTCTGATTTATGTAATAACTCCAGCACTTTAATTTGAGGTTTTTCTTGTTTTATTGTATTTCTTCTGTGACTCACTTTCGAGTGAGTATGTGGTATTTGATCCTGGTTAAGTGGCTTTATCAGATTAGATCTGAGGGACTGACGGGTTATTCCGATTTAAGTGTATTACGGCCCCTAAGGCATGACTTAGGCACTTAAGCTAGAATAATGCGGGCGGTTCTGCCACATAGAAGGCCCCCAACAGTAGGATTATGAATATTAGCAGAAAAAACTAGCAACAGTGACCATAGAAGCAAAACACTAAAACCAAGCCCGAGGAGCTTGCTTGAGGCCATAAAGAGAACGACGAAGGAGACAAACGATGCCCTCACGAAAAGAATACCTAGATGGTGGCTGCATATAAACCTCATCACATAACTCACTATTAAGAAAAGCATTCTTGACATCAAGCTAAGAGATAGGCCACTCACGAATAGAAGCCATAGCATGGAAGGTGTGTACAATGGTTATGTGAGTAATAGGAGCAAAAGTTTCATCATAATCATGCCCATCTCCTGCTGGAAAACATGGACAACAAGACAAGCCTTACAATGCTCAAGAGGACCATAAGAGTAGGTATTAACCTTATAGACCCACTTACGGCCTTGTTTATCACCTGTAGGCTTTGTTTGGATACTCTCGTATTCACCTCAATCCACATGTATTGAGGTGGATTGGAGTGTAACTTAGTTAACTTAACTAAGTTACACTCCAATCCACTCTCGTATTCACCTCAATCCACATGTATTGAGGTGGATTGGAGTTACATGTGGATTGAGGTGAATACGAGAGTATCCAAACAAAACCTATAGGTGATAGGATGAACACATGGTCGACAAGGTACAAGTTCCCATGTGCCAGTTTGCTCTAATGCAACAATTCCCTTAGCTATTGCTTGTTGCCATTCCTAGTAAAGAATAGAGTGATGATAAGAGACCAGCTCTAAAAGATTAGTATTTACAAAAGCTGAAGAAGATTACATATCAATAGGCTTATGAAGACGATGATTATGTCTAAGGGATGGCTCTAATGTAGAAGGAAACTAGCTCAACAAGAGAGGACAAGTCAATAGGGACAGATGGTGCACTAGGAGACATCGATGCATTAGGAGAACATGAATCAATAGAAGGAGATAGCCCATCAGACAAAGATGGCACTTAGAAGGAACCATGGTGCAGTGTGTGTAAAGTTGTGCCATCGAAGGCTTCATGGAATAGTTAGGAAGCAACGACGAAGACTCCAAAGAAGACTAAAACGAGCATGAGACTAGTATAGTAGAAGCAGGGGGCATCAAGAAAGAACGGAAAGGAGATGGGTCAACAAAAGATGCCGAAGAATCATTACATAAGGGACGAAGATAGAAAGAATGAGCCTCATCAAAAAGCACATCCTAACAAGTCCTGATCCGACCAACGATACCCCTTATTCTTAGCACTATACCCAATGAAAACACTCTCAAGAGAGTCAACCGCCAATTTGGTTCGCTCATGTGGTGAAAGTAACACGTAGCACACACAACGAAAGAGACAAAGACTGAAATAGTCAGACGCCTTGCCACAAAGACGCTTAAAAGGAATTCCACCCTGAAGAGCTGAAGAAGGGTGAATGTTAATCAAATAATTTGTTATAAAAACAACCTCAGTCTAAAAATGAGGGGGAATAGAGGATGTAAGCATATCAGTACAAGCAGTCTCAAAAATAGGATGATGCTTACGCTCAACAACACCATTCTAAGCATGAGCGCTAGGACATGTAAACTGGGTAAGAGTACCTTGCATAGAAAGAACATGGTGAAGAGCATTGGAAAGATACTCACCTATAGAGTCATCATGAAAGCCTGACTCTGATGTTTCATGAATAGCTAAAGCCTCAAAACGAAACCATAGCAGAAAAATCTCTATAAATAGATAAAGCCTCACTCCGATGTTTCATGAAATAAATCCAAATGTTACAAGAAAAATCATCTATAAAAATGGTATAATAGTGATGCCCCGACCCCTTTGGAAACAAAAAGAGCTAGTCCCCATATTTGTGAGTTAACAAAATCAAATGGATGCTAAGAAACAGACTCACTAGAATGGTAAGGAAGCTTTATTTGCGTTCCTAACCAACAACCCTGACACTTATGTAGAGACTCACAACATGAGACCGAACACCTACTTGTGTGCAACAAAGTGTATTTTTGGCAATATTCCATGTGTGCAATGTAGGATAGTTGTGGAGTGGCCATCCCTTATCCTACATGTCATGAAATAGCCATTATTGTCTTCCCACCATAATAGAACATTTGACATCCCATTACTTCATGTTTATGTCAAAATTACCGTTGCTTTTCTTTTCCCTTGAGATGGGAAAAATTTGGCTCATTTAATTTCAAGAAATAAGTTGTCGGTACCTTGAATTAGGGGTATCCCCTCCCAACAGTACAAAGGCGCCTTTGCCGTGCAACGACGCCCCCGATCGCACGAGATGCAGCACCTGACCCAACCACAAGGACGGGGTTAGGAGCACCGCGCGACAAGAGGAGATAAAACTCCCCAGGATGCATTGATAGGTCCTGACCTCAGCATAAGGGCGCCGGACCTCTGTACTAATGGGGTCGGGGCTTGCAAAAGAGCATACCGGGTCCCTCGGGTAGGTCCCAGGTCCCTCAGGGTAGGGACTAGGCCTGGGCAATCGGTTAACCGATGTTTTTCGGTTCGGTTTTTTATAAATTCGGTTTCTGGAAAACGGTAACCGAAACCTTATGTGGAAAATCGAAAACCGAATCTTCAGTTAACCGAATATTTCGGTTCGGTTTTCGGTTTAACCGAAAAAACCGAATACGATGACCACCTAGTTGTGGCCGATGGCACATGCAGTCGCTGTAAAGTCACCGACAAGTTAGGGAAAAATAAAAAACAGAGGCAATACCAAACTCAGTAAATAAATGGGGCAGCTGCGTGTGAAAAGAATAATAAAAAAGGTTTTTTGGTCTGGGACTGAACACTGAAGATAGTAATAAGATTGGACAAACTCTGCACTACTGTGAAAAAAAAACAATTGAAAAAAAACTATTGCCACTTGCTAGTATTGGCGTTTGCGTGATGCCGTGAGGCCTGTGATGACCTGATAATGGGCCAACTTCAAGTAGTGGGTAGTGGCCGATGGGCGATGGCCCAGGTGCTCTCGGTTTTCGGTTTAAACCGAAATAAAAAACCGAACACCGAAATTAGTTCGGTTTCTGCAGATTGGTAACCGAAAAGTAATCTGGTTTATTTGGTTTCGGTTTTTTCGGTTTTGGTTCCGGTTTTTTCGGTTTCGGTGTTCGGTTTTCGGTTTCTATGCCCAGGCCTAGTAGGGACCGGGCCCTGGCAGGGCTCCGAGACCTGGGAGACCCCAGCATGAATGGGGGTCCGGTGCCGACAAGTGTCCACCTCTCGAGGAGGACTTTCTGCTCGGACAGAGCCCCTTGGCCTGAGGCCCGTGACGAGAGCCAATGGGTCGAGCCTGACGTAAGGCCCGCGCGGCCGCTCGACCCTAGCATTTATTGCGGAGGGGACGCGCCGCCTGCCACTGCACTGACAGGCGACAAGCCCTCTCGGCATTAAATACGCCTTGTCCAATCCGTTGGCAGGCAGCGCCAGGGTCGTCCAGTGGGTGGCACGCCTGACTAGTCCGCTGGCGGATTGCGAGCCGGTTCAGAGCGGAGCACTACAACCATCTTCTCTTCCGCCAGAAGCTTCCCCTGTACGCCAGGGATACGCAGATCTCGGGCGTCAGGGAAGGGAAGATTGTCTCGACAACAGATATTAGAGGATCCGAACACTATATCTTTATGTCCCTGGGCCCACATGTCGGGGCCCAGCCCCTTTGTGCATGCCCCCTTCAGCTATAAAAGGGGAGGCATGCGACGTTATACACACACGCAATCTCAGACTCGCTGGCTCATACAAGCTCTCAAGCAATACATCTCACATTGGAGTAGGGTATTACGCTCCGGCGGCCCGAACCACTCTAAACCCTTGTGTGTTCTTGTGTACTGCCCCTTCTCTCCAACAATCAAGCGAAACGCCTAAGCCCCTCCTCATCTCAGGACTTAGGGCGGGTGCACTCCGCCACCCGGCCGGAGACCTACTCTCCGGCATTTGGCGCGCCAGGTTGGGGCTAGGTGTTAGGTTTTCGCTTGTATTTCTAGCTCGGCAGCATGGTCCATTTCGCCGAGCACCGCGGTGAAACCTCTAAAGTTTCTCCATGGAGGAGGAGGATGCATCTTCTACGCCACAGAGATCTGGCCATCCGATGCCTGGTGCTGCAGCCATGCGCCCCGCACGATGGCACACGCCAGGGTGGGTGTCCCGGACTCCAAAGGGGGATACCCGCGCCGGAGCGCTCTCTGCGGCCAGAGAACTGTTGCGCCACTTGCCCAGCCTCACGGCTTCCCCATGATCTATGAGGCAGTGACGCGATGACATAGACCACCTCCTTGGCGTGGCACACTCTGGCTCGGTCAGACCCAGGCCTCGACCGTCCTGGCGTCGGCGCGAAGCATCTACCCCGGAGCGTACGTCCTCAGTAAGGACTGCCCCGACTAGAGACCTGCAGGACGTACTCAACCGCAGACGCATGGGTAGAGATGCTTGTGCCTCTTTGGGGAAGACGTGTGGGCGCTGCGGCAATCTCGGGCAAGATTCCACAGCGGTTGCACCACGGGTCCCAGCGGATGCTCGATTCTAGCCCAGCATCCCGTTGGCCGGAGGAGGCTGTGCTGCCCTAGCAGACCATCTCCGCGCGGCGACGTGGCTACCCAAGTTTCGGCCACATCTGCCGGAGGAGTACGATGGCACGACGAACCCATCAGAATTCCTCCAGGTTTATGTCACCGCCATTACGACAGCGGGTGGAGACACCGCCGTATTGGCAACCTACTTCCATGTGGCCCTGTCTGGACTAGCTCGAACTTGGCTCATGAATCAAGCCCCAGGATCCATCTGCTCCTGGGAAGAGCTCTGTGCGTGGTTCGTGGCGAACTTCACCAGCGCTTACCAGCGGCATGGAGTGGAGGCACACCTCCACGCAGTGAGGCAAGGGCCTAGGGAGACCCTCCGAGTGTTCATTTCCCGCTTCACCAAGGTACGTTGGACAATCCCCGTATCTCGGATGCTTCCATCACCTCTGCTTTCCGCCAGGGGGTACGTGATGAGAAGATGTTGGAAAAATTGGCCACACGCGATGTGGACGACGTCACCACACTCCTCGCTCTGGCTGACAAGTGTGCCAGAGCCGCCGAGGGCCGTGCTTGGCACTCGGCACCACAGGTGGAGGTTACCAAGACAGGCGACTCGGATGTCGTCACCCAGGGTGGAAGCAGGAAGAAAAAGAAAAGCAAGAACCACGACCACGAAAAGTCACGGTTCGTTTTTTCAGTTGCTGTCACCGCTGTTGGGGGCCAGGGCGAGCGCGGCAAGCGCCCACAGCCCCAGGGTTACAGCGGTGACACGTGCCCAGTGCACCCCAAGAGCCGCCACTGAGCCGCCGACTGTCGTGAGATTATCAAACTCGCACAGCGCGTCAGCGAGCGGCGCGAACTGTCCGTCAAGGATGGCACGCCGCCCCACCACCAACCAAGCTAGAAGGGAGCTGACGGGAAAACCACGGCTACGGTAGGACCAGACCTCGGCTACCAGTCGCCTGATGGGTGCCTAAAGGACATTTCCACCGGAGATTCTGACTCCAGCGACGGTGGCGACCGTCACAAGAAGTTGTACGTAATGTATGGCGGAAGCTGGGAGCTCACCTCCCGCAGGAGTGTCAAGTCCCTACGCAGGGAAGTACTTTCGACAGTCCCAGGGGTCCCCAAAACCGCTCTGCACCAACGGTGGAGGAGCACTACCATCTCCTTCGGGGCATCCGACTGCCCCGACAACATGGCGGGAGCCGACATGCTGCCGCTCATCACCGCCCTCATTGTCGCCAACACGCGGCTACATCACGTGCTGATCGACGGAGTGGCCGGCCTCAATGTTATCAGCCACATAGCGTTCATACAGTTGCAGGTTCTGGGGTCGCGGCTGGGGCCTTCCCGCTCATTTTCCGGGGTGGGTCCGCAGCCTGTATACCCTCTCGGGAGCATAACGCTCCCAGTTACATTTGGGACGGAAGAGAACTTCCGTACAGAAAACGTCTAGTTCGACATCGCGGAGGTCAGCCTCCCTTTAAACGCCATCATCGGGAGGCCATCCCTGTACCGGTTCATGGCCATTGCCCATTATGGGTACTTTGTTCTCAAGATGCCATCCCCCACTGGGATCCTCACCGTGCGAGGAGACCGCACCGCCGCTCTAGCAGCCGTCGAGAAGCTACACACCCTGGCGCCCGAGATCGCTCGGCCGGACGATGGGGGAAGAGGCCCCAGTGCTAAGGCGCCCTCCAAGGCGCCGAGAGTGCAGCCGACCGGGGCAGACGGTGGGCCCGCGAAGACCATCCAGGTCGGCACAGACTCCTCCCAGACCACCCGCATCGCAGGGGATCTGGGAGAAAAATAGGAACTCGCGCTCGTCGCCTTCCTCCAAGCAAATGTCGACGTCTTCGCTTGGGAGCCGTCGCAAATGCCGGGGATCCCCAGGGAGGTGATCGAGCACCAACTAAAAGTTTACCCGGACGCCAAGCCAGTAAGCCAGAAGCCACGAAGACAGTCCGTGGGACGGCAGGACTTCATCCGAGAGGAAGTCCGGAAGCTGTTGCACGCTGGCTTTATTGAAGAGTTTCATCACCCAGTGTGGCTGGCCAACCCAGTTGTCGTGCCGAAGGCCAACGGGAAGCTTCGGATGTGCATCGACTACACCAGCCTGAATAAGGCATGCCCCAAGGACCCGTATCCACTGCCGCGTATAGATCAGATTGTGGACTCTACTTCGGGTGCAACCTCTTATCTTTCTTGGACGCTTACTCTGGTTTCCACCAAATTTGGATGACTAAGGAGGATAGGAAACATACCGCTTTTGTAACAGTAGATGGACTATACTGTTATGTTGTAATGCCCTACGGTCTGAGGAATGCCTTGTCGACCTTTGTACGGGCAATGAGCAAGACCTTCGAGGATCTGATCCGGGATAAGGTGGAAATTTACGTCGATGACATCGTAGTCAAGACTAGGGAAAGGTCGCCTATAGTGGAAGACCTGGCCCTGGTTTTCGGCAAGGTATGGGCAACCCGCACCAAGCTGAACCCAGAGAAATGCACCTTCGGTGTCTCGGCAGGGAAGTTGCTGGGGTTCCTGGTTTCATACCGAGGCATTGAAGCTAACCAGGAGAAAATCAAGGCTATTGAGGTAATGAGGCCTCCCACTCGCGTTAAGGACATCCAAAAGCTTACCGGGTCGCTGGCAGCCCTTAGCCGCTTCATGTCAAGGTTGGCTGAGAGGGCACTGCCTTTCTTCAAGCTCCTGCGGAAATCAGGCCCATTTGCCTTGTCCGAAGAGGCGGAACAAGCCTTCAGGGAACTGAAGCAGCACTTAGCTTTCTTGCCGATCCTAGTTGCTCCAGAACCAGGAGAGCCGCTATACCTGTACATTGCGGCGGCAGCGGAAGCAGTAAGCATGGTGTTAGTCGCCGAGAGGGTAGCACAAGGGGGACAAGAACCTGGAAGTCTAGGGGTGACTATAGATACCCGGACTGTCCAGAAGCTGGTCTAGTACGTCAGCGAGGTCCTCCACGAGGTGAAGGCTAGGTACCTCGAGACACACAAACTCATCTATGCCGTGTCGATCGCGTCCAAGAAGCTGCGTCAATATTTCCATGCGCACAAGGTTGTGGTGGTGACCTCCTTCCCGTTAAAGGCCATCCTCTACAACCCAAACACCACTGACAACATCGCCAAGTGGACAGCAGAACTCGCTGAGTTCCAACTGGACTTCCAACCCCGCCACGCCATCAAAAGTCAGATCCTGGCCGACTTCATCGTGGAATGGACTCCACCCCCGTGTACCCCCGGGGGGGCAGACCCCGCACCAGGTCCCGTACCGGCGGAGCGCAGGGGCCCGATCTTCACCGAGCCCCACTGGACGCTCTTCTACGACGGGTCCGCCCGCCAGCAGAGTGCTGGCACGGGAGTAGTCCTCGCCGACCCAGGCGGAAACCAGCTGCAATATGTGGTGCGACTTAAATTCAAGGCCACCAACAATATGGCGGAGTATGAGGCGCTGATCTTCGGCCTAACCGCGGCCCTATCCCTGGGGGTCCGTCAACTCCTCGTGAGGGGGGACTCCCAACTCGTCATCAAGCAGGTCCACGGAGAATGTAGCTGCAACGAGCCTAGACTCGCAGCTTACCTCCTCCATGTGAGGAAGCTAGAGAAGGATTTCATGACCCTGGAACTTCAACATGTTCCCCAGGCCGACAACTCAGCAGCAAATGACCTCTTCCAGAGGGCATCAACTCGGGCACCCGTGCCCGAGGGCGCCTTCGAAAGACGGCTGCTGAGACCCACCGCCTAGCCAGCCGGACTGGACGAAGGGGGCGAGACCGGCACCTCGAAGCTGGCGGTCCCGGTGGCGCCCCAAGACCCACCAAAGGCTGTGTGTGCTCTGGGGGGCCCTGACCCCTTAGCGCCGCAGTCGGCAACTCAGAGCGGTCACGATGCATGGATCTCCGAGATCCGGGACTACCTGAAGGAAGATATCCTTTCTGAAGACCATGTCTCTGTTGAGCGCATAGTGCGGTTGGCTAAGCGATACACGATGGTAGAAGGAGGTCTCTACCGCCGTGGCGCCAACGACATTCTCATGCGGTGCATTACCCAGGAAGAGGGTCGTGAGTTACTCACGGAGATCAATGGAGGGGAGTTGGAAGTCATTCTTCATCCCGCACGTTGGTCGGTAAGGCCTTTCGGCATGGTTTTTATTGGCCAACTGCCCTCCAGGATGCGACCGAGCTAGTAAAGTCCTGTGAAGCGTGCCAGTTCCATGCAAAGTAGATACACACACCAGCTCAGGCTCTGCAAATGATCCCGCCCTCCTGACCGTTTGCTGTATGGGGGGTGGATATCCTGGGACCATTCCCCAGGGCAGTCGGCGGGTACCGGTACCTATTTGTCGCCATCGACAAATTCACCAAGTGGCCGGAAGCCACGTCTGTGGTCAGCATCACCCAGGGCGCTGCTGTTGCTTTCCTCAAGTCGATCGTCTGTAGGTTCGGGGTCCCAAGTCGTATCATTATAGACAATGGGACCCAGTTTACAAGTCGAGTCTTCCAGGAATACTGTGAAGGCATCGGCACCCGACTCTGCTTCGCGTCCGTGGCCCACCCCAGGAGCAATGGACAAGTGGAGAGAGCAAATGCGGAGATCCTCAGGGGACTCAAGACACGCACTTATGACTGCTTGAGAAAGCATGACGCTAATTGGGTCAGTGAGCTGCCCTCCGTGCTATGGGGGAACCGAACCACACCCAACCGAGCCACCGGGGAGACCCCATTCTTCTTGGTCTACGGGGCTGAAGCCTGCCTCCCCCCGGAAATCATTATGGGCTCTCCGCGGGCCCAGTCGTTCGATGAGTCTGTGCAAGAACAGCTACGGCGCGAAGACGTAGACTTCATCGACGGGCACAGGTGGCGAGCAGCAGTCCGAAACGCACGGTACAGCCAGGCGCTCAGGCGCTACCACCAGAGGTTCGTGCATAGTATGAAGTTTGAAGTTGGGGACCTGGTTCTAAGGAGGATTCTAAACTGAGAAGGGCTCCACAAGCTCTCCCCCAGCTGGGAAGGACCCTTCAAGGTGACAGAAATATGCCGCCCCGGATGCGTTCGCCTTGCCACATATAACGGAGTACCTCTCCCAAACCTCTGGAATATAGAGCATCTCCGTAAGTTTTTCCCTTAAAAACAGATTCACGGGTCCGCCCTCGACACGCCCGGTCTGTTGGCCTGCTCTCATGTATATCCGGTTACAAGGAAGGGGCCCGACCCACAGGGCTGTTTTTTTGGTTGATTTTACTTCTAAAAATACAACCATTATTACAACCACAGGGCTGTCTCCCTCCCTGGCTGGTATGGCGACATCCGAATCGGGTAGCCAGACTCGGCAATTAGGCGATGGGGTGGTTAGGGGTCGTATGGCCGCATGGTCAAGGACCACAAAGGCTAACACACGCCCCACCGCCCTGTTGCCGGTCTTGTTGTGTGAATCAAAGGATAAGAAATACCAGTTGGCGGACCTTATGGGTGCGCTGTTAAAGATACCTGACCTAGGCCGTATCCAAGAAGGGCCCCAGTACGGTTTGCTCCTTTGGAGTAATGGCACCAGTGCCACCTTAAGAATCCTGGCATCCAACCCCGACAAGTCAAGGCCATATCCCAGGGGGGCCAGGTACCGGGAAAGAAGCCGACAACAATGCATACAACAGAGAAAAAAAGAGGCATGCATACAAGTTGTAATGTCACCGACAAGTAGTACCTAAAGAGTATCTTACAAAATCAAAGACATATTGCAACCCGCTCCCCAGGGGAGCCCTCGTTTTTCTCCATGCAGGCCTGGCTACTCATCGTCAACAGGATCCCGCTGGAAGCGCCCAACCACCACGTCCACAGCATCCTGTACGCCCTCCTGGGCAGCATCTTCAGTGTCGGCCATCGGACCCGCAATAACCGGCCCCAAGGAGACAGTCGGATCGTGGCTCCAGAAGCACGTTAAGACGTACTCGATGGCCGACCGGCAGAGTCTGCCGCCCTCGGCCTCTAAGCGGGCGCTAATAACCTGATCCAGACGTCGGAGGCGGTCAGCAGCGGAATCCAGTATTGGGAGCGCATCGGAGATGGTCGCTGGCCGCATCAATGCCGGGATGGGATTCATCCCCAATGGTACTAGCACTATGCTCGCCTCGCCAGCCCAAACAGCGATGTGCTGAGCTCCGGCGCGTTGCTTTGCCCGGAGGTAGTCAAGTGTTTTCCTCAACACCTCCACAGCCTGGGGGCCCGGGGTCGACTGCGTCGCCTAGAACTGGCGGACCTGCCCCTCCAGCGCCCGCACCTTCCCTTCCAGACGCTTCACTTTCTCCTCGGCCTCGAGCTCAAGCTCATCCAGCAGCTTGTTCCGCCTTGCCCACATCTCCTCCCTGAAGGCGAGGTCCTCCTCCTGCCAAGCGAGGTCAGTTGTTCATTTCGCCAGGGAGGCTTCCCTCGCCTTGAGGTTTCCCTCAACACGAGCAAATGTTGCTAGCCTTGTCGGAGAGCTCCTACTGCAGCTTCTTCAACTTCACCTCAGCCGCAGCTTGCTTGTCCCGCTGTTTCTCCAGCACGGCATTATAAGCTTTCAGCCTATCATGGAGTGCTGTGACGGCCTCCTCTTTTTGGTCTAGGTGTTTTTTATTCATAGCCAAGCTTTTTTCCTTTCGGGTCACCTCCTCCTCTCGGTCAGACACCTTTCGGATGTCCTCCTTGAAGTCCTCACGCTCCTGCTCAAGCTCGGCTCGCTCCAAGGCGAATTGGCAGGATGCTGCCTTAGTGCGCCTCTCCAGTTGGGAGCACCAGTCGCCAAGGCGCTGGTGCTTGGTCTCAAGCGCCTTCCACTCTCGTCGGATAGCCGCCTCGGTTTCCTGGAGGGCCTGGTGAGCGCGAATCAGCACCTGAGGGAGAGGAGACAGCGTCGCTCCAGGCTCGGCACCAGACTGGAGTGGACGCCCAAGAATAACCTCTGGACCCTCCGGAGTTGGCTGGGGGATAGAACTGGACGCGCCCCCACGCCTACCTCCAGTGGCGCATCCGGCGGTATCGCCGTTGGAGGGTCTGCAACAACTACTGGCGGCACCATCGCTTCCGGACCCCCGGCTAAAACTTGGTAACCCAAGAGTGTTGCCTCGATGGTGACAAGCGAATCCTGGGGGCCCGATGATGCCACCTTGGCACCAAAGTCATCCTGCGCGATGGGGGCAGATGCAACCGGAACCCCCTCGGCCGCCGCCGATGATGGGCTTGGCGCCGACACTGATGGGGCCGCAGTAGCCGTTGGTAGATCGCTAGTAGCACTCTCAGCAGATGTATGCTGATGGGGACCAGACCCGCCGGCGGGCATGGCGGCCGACGAGGAAGGAGAATCCATGGTAGCTGCTGATGGATCGCCGGCGACGTTCCCGACAGGCGTATGCCGGTGGGAACCGGACCCCCCGGCAGGCACGGCGGCCGGCGGGGAGGGAACGCCTACGGACGCCGAGGAAGAGGAGGCCCTGGCAGGAAAAGGTCGGATCAAGACCTGTCGACATAAAAGCTACGATCGAGCGAACATCGGAAGGGCCTAAGCTTACTTGGGACCGTGAACCTTCCAGTGGCCTTGGAAGCGAGGCACACGTTGTTGTTGCTACTGCTGCCGCCGCCCCTGCTGCTGTTGCTGCAGCTGCCCCTGCGGCGATGGCGGTCGGCCTGACATAGGCGGCGGTGGTGGTATCTGATCTGAAGATAGTGGCGGTGGAGGGCTCGCACCCCTCTACCCGTCCTAGACTCGAGGTTCGGGCTCCTTAGCCCTACCAGCTGTTTTCTGACGCTTCTGGGGAGAGCCCGAATCTCGAGGAAGATCCCCAACAAAGGATCCATCGGCGTGGCGCAGTCGGTGCCGCCTTGCTTCCTCCGACCTCCCGGCGATGTCCGGAGTGGAGGAGCTGCTTGCGGGCCCCTTGCCCTTGTCCGAGGGGCTGGGGACTACAGAGGGAACTCTGGGGGCCACATTAGCTGGTTCGGGGCCTCGGCCCGGCGCACCGGGAATATGGATCCCCCGGTGGGGATCCTGACCACCGGTTTGGCGGACCGCCACACCACTCTCATCGAGGGTCGGCAGGCAGGCCAGGACCGCTGACCGCAACCCAGGATTGTCGCAGAGCGACGAAATCCCCTGGGGAAGCATCAAGGATTCAGGGATAAAAGCCTCGTCGATTACCCCCCTCACCAAAATTTCCAACTCCTCCCAAGTCAGATCGGTCCTAGGCCCACGGTGGATCCTACCAATGTCGCTGGGGCCGGTGAACCAGCAACTCAGACGTGGCCTCCCCTACAGCGGCATGACTCGGCGCTTCAAGAAATCCACGAGTATGTGCATTGAGGTCAAGCCTCCAGCCGCCAGTTCCCTAATCCTGTCCAAGATGGGCCCGAACTCCAGCACGAGGCATGGTTTCACCCTCCATTGTTTCCGCTCGAGGCTGGGCCCGTCACTCAGAAGAGCAAGGTGGTCGCTGGCCTCAGCGCTGGCGATCACCCAGTCGCTTCGCCAGTTCTCCCATCTCGCGCCGCCAACGGAAGCAATATAGTCACTGTCGGGTGTGACCTTGACTGGAAGTAGTAGGCCCCGAGGTGATCCTTGCCCTTCCCAGATCTCAACAACACGAAAAACTAGCGGAAAAGGGAGGTGCAAGCCGCCACTCCCACAAACATCTCACAAAAGTGGACAAAGATGGCCACCTAGAAAATGGAGTGGGGTGTGAGGTGCTGGAGTTGAAGCCCGAACTCCTCCAGCAACAGAAGGAATAACGGCGAAATCGGCAGCGCCAACCCGCAGGAGAGATAGGGAAGGAAGAGCACAAACTCCCGAGCGGCGAGATCGCCGAGGGGAGTGGTGCTAGCCCGGATCCTCCCGACAAATGCAGGCGTACCCCATCCAAGTAGGCGGCGCACTATGTCGAGTGTCGCCTCAGTCTGGTAGCGATCGGGACGAACCAGTGTGGCCATGGCAACCGCGGCGACGAAAAGCTAAGGAGCACGAGCGCAGAAGGCTTCGAGGCAAAAGGGCAGGGCAGTTGGGGGAAAATGCGAAAGCAAAACCACTGCGCGCGGAAGACCCCCTTTTCAAGGAAGGGCCCCCGCACGCCCTGGGGAAATCCCCCTGGTGCACGCCTAGCGCCCGGACAGCCCGATCACTGTCAAAGGGGCTCGGGCCCATGAGTCATGTGGCTGGGGCGCCGGCCTCCATGCGCAGGAGAGGCGAACCGCCACGCTCGCTCCCACGACACCTCGGGGCCACCACCGGGGGACATGACTGAACCGCCATACGTGGGGGCCACTGAAAGGGAAATGTGCCCTTGGGCCATTTCTAAGTATTTTGGTGATTAAGT
The DNA here is from genome assembly GCF_902167145.1 of Zea mays. NCBI lineage: Eukaryota > Viridiplantae > Streptophyta > Magnoliopsida > Poales > Poaceae > Zea > Zea mays. The sequence goes on from NC_050098.1 coordinate 64,777,227, forward strand.
GCCCAACACAAATGATTTAAGTACTAATAAGTGCCAAATGGTGGATGAGGTGTAAATCAACAGAAAGGTATGATTCTAGACTTAGTACATTGGTTTTTGTGTACTAACATATTTGTCTAAGTGCTAGAATCAGAGAAAATACAAAAGGAAAAAGACTTGGCTGGAACAGCCAAGACTCTGCGCAGTCTGGGTGCACTGGACTGTCCGGTGGTGCACCGGACAGTGTCCGGTGCGCCAGGCTGGAGTCTGGTCAACTAGCCGCTCTCGGGAATTCGTCGGCGACGTACGACTAAAATTCACCGGACTGTCCATTGGTGCACCGGACTGTCCGGCGAGCCAACTATCGGCCGAGCCAACGGTCGGCCGCGCAATCCGCGCGTGACGCGTGGCCGAGCCAACGGTCTGAATGGGGCACCGGACTGTCCGGTGTGCACCGGACAGTGTCCGGTGCGCCAATGGCTCCAAATCTTCAACGGTCGGCTGCGCCAATTTAGGAAGGCTATCTGCACCGGACAGTGAACAGGGGATGTCCGGTGGTGCACCGAACTGTCCGGTGCGCCACCCGACAGAAGGCAAGAATTGCCTTCCTGGATTGCTCTCAACGGCTCCTAGCTGCCTTGGGGCTATAAAAGGGACCCCTAGGCGCATGGAAGAGACACACAAGCATTCTTTGATCATCTCTAAGCACCAAGACTTCATTCTAGTGCATTTGATTCTTTGAGATAGCAATTTGAGCTCCTCTTGAGTTGAGAACTCCGTGTGTGAACTTAGAGCTCAAGTTGTGACTAGTGTGCGTGTTTGTGTTGTTGCTTTTGAGACTTGTGTGTGTTGCTTTTCCCTCCCTTACATCCGTGCTTCTTTGTGATCATCATTTGTAAGGGCGAGAGGCTCCAAGTTGTGGAGATTCCTCGCAAACGGGATATAGTGAAAGAAAGAAAAACACCGTGGTATTCAAGTGGATCTTTGGATCACTTGAAAGGGGTTGAGTGCAACCCTCGTCCATTAGGACGCCACAACGTGGAGTAGGCAAGTATTGTACTTGGCCGAACCACGGGATAAACCATCGTGTCTCTTGTGCTTGTTATTACTGTGACTATTGTGTTTCACAAGAGCTCGGTCCTTAGCCACTTGATTTCATTGTGCTAACACTTAATCAAGTTTTGTGGCTTTAAGTCTTAAGTTTTTACAGGATCACCTATTCACCCCCCCTCTAGGTGCTCTCAATTGGTATCGGAGCCGTTCTCTTCACGAAAGGGACTAATCGCCCGAAGGGATAGATCCTAAGGGAAAGGGGATGGTGATCAACGACAAGGAGAAGGAGTCCTTCATCAATGATCCAAAAGACGACAAGCCCACAAACTCGGGCTCAAGTCACAAAAATAAGGATGGGAAGAAGAAGAGGCGCATCAAGAAGATAGTCTACTACGACAGCGACGAGTCCTCTTCTTCCCAAAGAGACGACAACGACGAGAAAAAGAAAATGGTCAACTCAAACTTTTCTTTTGACTATTCTCGTATTCCGCAAAATTCCAATGCTCATTTGCTTTCCGTTCCTCTTGGTAAACCTCCACACTTCGATGGAGAGGACTACGGATTTTGGAGTCACAAAATGCGTAGCCACTTATTCTCTCTTCATCCAAGTATATGGGAGATAGTAGAAAATGGAATGCAATTTGATAGTACGGATAATCCCATGTTTATCAATGAACAAATTCCCAATAATGCACAAGCTACCATTGTTCTTTTAGCATCCTTGTGCAGGGAAGAGTATCATAAGGTGGGCGGCTTGGATAATGCCAAGCAAATTTGGGACACCCTCAAGATCTCACATGAGGGGAACGACACCACCATGGTCACCAAGATGGAGTTGGTGGAAGGCGAACTAGGAAGGTTCGCAATGATCAGAGGGAGGAGCCAACTCAAACGTACAACAGGCTTAAGACCCTGGTCAACAAAATTAGGAGCTATGGAAGCACGAGATGGACGGACCACGACGTCGTTCGGCTTATGCTAAGGTCCTTCACTGTCCTTGATCCTCATCTTGTAAACTCTATTCGTGAAAATCCTAGGTACACCAAGATGACGCCCGAGGAAATACTGAAAAAGTTTGTAAGCGGGCGAATGATGATCAAGGAGGCAAGATATGTTGATGAGGCGTTGAATGGCCCAATGCTGATCCACGAGCCTCAAACCGTTGCTCTCAAAGCAACAAGTAGCAGAGAGGGGCTACCTAGCAAGTTGGCGCAAGTTGAGGCGGTCGGGCTCAATGAGGATGAAATGGCCCTCATCGTCAAGCGCTTCAAGACGGCGCTCAAAGGTCGCAAGGAGTATCCCAACAAAAGCAAGACAAAGGGAAAACGCTCCTGCTTCAAGTGTGGTAAGATTGGTCACTTTATTACTAACTGTCCCGATAATGATAGTGACCAGGAACAAGGAAAGAATGGGAAGAGAGAGAACAAGAAGGTTTACAAGAAGGCTAAGGGCGAGGCACACCTTGGAAAAGAATGGGACTCGGATTGTTCTTCGTCCGACTCCGACGACGAAGGACTCGCCGCCACGGCCTTCAACAAATCGTCTCTCTTCTCCAACGAGTGTCACACCTGCCTCATGGCAAAGGAGAAGAAGGTAAGTACTCGAAGTACTATTACGTATGCTTCTTCAAGTGATGATGAGTCTAGTGATGATGAAGTAGACTACGCAAGCTTATTCAAAGGTTTAGACAGAACTAAAATTGATAAGATCAATGAATTAATTGATGCTTTGAATGAGAAGAATAGACTGATAGAGAAGCAAGAGGATCTTTTATATGAAGAGCATGATAAATTTGTAAGTGCGCAAAATTCTCTTGTTTTAGAAGTTAAAATAAATGAAATGCTTTCATGTGAGTTATCTACATGCCATGAATCTATTTCTAGCTTAAAGAGTATTAATGATGACTTAAATACTAAGTTAGAAATGGCTAATAAATCAAACTCTTGTGTAGAACATGTTGTGATTTGCAATAGGTGTAAGGACTTTAATGTTGACGCTTGTAGTGAACACTTAATTTCCATTTCCAAATTAAATGATGAAGTGGCTAGTCTTAACGCTCAACTTAAGACTAGCAAAAATGACTTTGATAAACTAAAATTTGCTAGGGATGCCTACACTATTGGTAGACACCCCTCAATTAAGGATGGGCTTGGCTTTAAGAGGGAAGCCAAGAACTTAACAAGTCAAGGGGCTCCCATTTTCAACAAGGAAAAAGGGAAGGCTCCTATGACTAGTAATAGTCAAAAGAATCATGCATTTATTTATGATAGAAAATTTTCTAGAAATGCTTATCATAATAGGAGTTGTAATGCTTATGATTCAAATGCCATGATTGCTTCGAGTTCTTCCTTTGTGCATGGTAGAGACATGCCTAGGAAAAATGTTATTCATCATATGCCTAGGAGAAATGTTGTTCATGTACCTAGGAAAGCAAGTAATGAACCTTCTACAATTTACCATGTTTGCAATGCTTCTTTTGAAATTTATAGGAAGAACAAGAAAGTGATTGCTAGGAAATTAGGGGCAAAATGCAAGGGAGATAAAACTTGCATTTGGGTCCCTAAGGCTATTGTTACTAACCTTGTAGGACCCAACAAGAGTTGGGTACCTAAAACCCAAGCCTAATTTGCCTTGCAGGTTTATGCATCCGGGGGCTCAAGCTGGATTATCGACAGCGGATGCACAAACCACATGACAGGGGAGAAGATGTTCACCTCCTACGTCAAGAACAAAGATTCCCAAGATTCAATCATATTGGTGACGGGAATCAAGGCAAGGTTAAAGGACTAGGTAAAATAGCTATTTCATCCGAGCATTCCATCTCTAATGTGTTTTTAGTTGAATCGCTCGGGTATAACTTGTTGTCTGTTAGTCAATTATGTAATATGGGATATAATTGCTTATTTACAAATGAAGGAGTGATGGTTCATTAGCTTTTAAGGGTGTACTAGACAGCAAACTCTATTTAGTTGATTTTGCAAAGGAGGAGGCTGGCGTAGATGCATGCTTAATTGCTAAGACTAGCATGGGCTGGCTGTGGCATCGCCGTCTAGCACATGTGGGGATGAAGAACCTTCACAAACTTCTAAAGGGAGAACATGTGTTAGGTCTAACAAATGTAACTTTCGAAAAAGATAGACCTTGTGCAGCTTGTCAAGCAGGTAAACAGGTGGGAAGCCCTCATCATAGCAAAAACGTGATGACCACATCAAGACCTTTGGAGCTACTTCACATGGACCTCTTCAGACCCGTCGCCTATCTCAGCATAGGGGGAAGTAAGTATGGTCTTGTTATTGTTGATGATTTTTCCCGCTTCACTTGGGTATTCTTTTTGCAGGATAAATCTGAAACCCAAGGGACCCTCAAGTGCTTCCTAAGGAGAGCTCAAAATGAATTTGAGCTCAAGGTGAAGAAGATAAGGAGCGACAATGGGTCCGAATTCAGGAACCTTCAAGTGGAGCAGTACCTTAAGGAGGAAGGAATCAAGCACGAGTTCTCCGCTCCCTACACACCATAACAAAACGGTGTGGTAGAGAGGAAGAACAGGACGCTCATAGACATGGCGAGGACGATGCTTGGAGAGTTCAAGACGCCCGAGCGGTTTTGGTCGGAAGCCGTGAACACGGCTTGCCACGCCATAAACCGGGTCTACCTTCATTGCCTCCGCAAGAAGACGTCGTACGAACTTCTAACCGGTAACAAACCCAATGTTTCATATTTTCGTGTATTTGGGAGTAAATGCTACATTCTAGTGAAGAAAGGTAGGATTTCCAAATTTGCTCCCAAAGCTGTAGAAGGGTTTTTGTTAGGTTATGACTCAAATACAAAGGCGTATAGAGTCTTCAACAAATCATCGGGTTTGGTTGAAGTCTCTAGCGACGTTGTATTTGATGAGACTAATGGCTCTCCAAGAGAGCAAGTTGATCTTGATGATGTAGATGAAGAAGATGTTCCAACGGCCGCAATACGCACCATGGCAATTGGAGATGTGCGACCACAAGAACAAAAGGAGCAAGATCAACCTTCTACCTCAACAATGGTGCATCCCCCAACTCAAACTGATGAACAGATTCATCAAGAGGAGGCATGTGATCAAGGGGGGGCACAAGATAATGATGTTATGGAGGAAGAAGCACCTTAAGCCCCTCCAACTCAAGTCCGAGCAACGATTCAAAGGAATCATCCCGTTGACCAGATATTGGGTGATAGAAGCAATGGAGTAACTACTCGCTCTAGATTAGCAAATTTTTGTGAGCATTACTCGTTTGTCTCTTCTATTGAGCCTTTCAGGGTAGAAGAAGCCTTGCTAGATCCGGACTGGGTGTTGGCCATGCAGGAAGAGCTTAATAACTTCAAGCGAAATGAAGTTTGGACACTGGTGCCACATCCCAAGCAAAACGTTGTGGGAACCAAGTGGGTGTTCCGCAACAAATAGGACGAGCATGGGGTGGTGACAAGGAACAAGGCTAGACTTGTGGCAAAAGGTTATGCCCAAGTCGCAGGTTTGGACTTTGAGGAGACTTTTGCTCCTCTGGCTAGGCTAGAGTCTATTCGCATTTTGTTAGCCTATGCTGATCACCATTCTTTCAGGTTGTTCCAAATGGATGTGAAGAGCGCTTTCCTCAATGGACCAATCAAGGAGGAGGTGTACGTAGAGCAACCCCCTAGCTTTGAGGATGAACGGTACCCCGACCACGTGTGTAAGCTCTCTAAGGCGCTCTATGGACTTAAGCAAGCCCCAAGAGCGTGGTATGAATGCCTTAGAGACTTTCTAATTGCTAATGCTTTCAAGGTTGGGAAAGTCGATCCAACTTTATTCACTAAGACTTGTGATGGTGACTTATTTGTGTGCCAAATTTATGTCGATGACATAATATTTGGTTCTACTAACCAAAAGTCTTGTGAAGAGTTTAGCAGGGTGATGACTCAAAAATTTGAGATGTCGATGATGGGCGAGTTGAACTACTTCCTTGGGTTCCAAGTGAAGCAACTCAAGGATGGCACCTTCATCTCCCAAACGAAGTACACACAAGACTTGATGAAGCGGTTTGGAATGAAGGATGCCAAGCCCACAAAGACTCCAATGGGAACCGACGGACATATCGACCTCAACAAAGGAGCTAAGTCCGTTGATCAAAAGGCATACCGGTCTATGATAGGTTCTTTGCTTTATTTATGTGCAAGTAGACCAGACATTATGCTAAGCGTATGCATGTGTGCTAGATTTTAATCCGACCCAAGGGAGTGTCACCTTGTGGTCGTTAAGCGAATACTTAGATATTTAGTTGCTACGCCTTGCTTCGGGTTCTGGTATCCAAAGGGGTCAACCTTTGACTTAATTGGATACTCAAACTCTGATTATGCTGGATGCAAGGTCGATAGGAAGAGTACATCAGGGACGTGCCAGTTCTTAGAAAGGTCCCTGGTGTCTTGGAGTTCTAAGAAACAAACTTCTATCTGCATGGCAGATAATCCTATGTGATAATGAGAGTGCAATCCGCATGGCGGATAATCCTGTTGAACACAGCCGCACAAAGCACATAAACATCCGGCATCACTTTTTGAGAGACCACCAGCAAAAGGGAGATATCGAAGTGTTTTATGTTAGCACCGAGAACCAGCTAGCTGGTATCTTTACCAAGCCTTTAGATGAGAAGACCTTTTGCAGGCTGCGTAGTGAGCTAAATGTCTTAGATTCGCGTAACTTGGATTGATTTATAGCATACATGTGTTTTATGCCTTTGATCAAGTTACTTTATGCATTTATGAAATTTGTTGTTTATGTATGGTGCTCAAGTTGTGCAAGGGATCCCCAGACCTCACAAGTCCATATGTGAATGATGCACATATTTAGGGGGAGAAGTGCTACAACTTGACCCTTTGAGACTAACATTTGTGCTTGAGTTTACTTCATGTAGTCTCAAAAGTGGATTGAAAGGGAAAAGTGAACTTGAACCATGCAAGACTTCCACTGCACTCCGATGAAAGGGTAACTTACTCCAAGTTCATCTCCATGCTCTTATTGCCATTTTGCTCTTAATTGACAATTTTGGTGAGGCAATGGGGTTCAAGGGCCAAAAATGATCCCGTTTTGGTGCTTAATGCCAAAGGGGGAGAAATTAAGGCCAAAGCAAGAAATGGATCAGCTACCACTTGAGAATTTTGAAAATATGATTTGTCAAAATACTCTTATTGTCTCTTATTGTCAAAAATTGGTCTCTTGTGGGGAGAACGGTTGATTATGGGAAAAAGGGGGGAGTTTTTGAATCTTTGATCAATTTCTCTTGGAATACCTCATTTTATGCCTCAACAAGTGTGTTTGACTTAGAGATAGGAAATTGAGTTTGATTTGCAAAAACAAACCAAGTGGTGGCAAAGAATGATCCAAATATGCCAAATTTGAATCAAAAACAATTCTTGTTCTTATTTGCATTAATGTTGCACTTCTATGAGTTGCTTTGTGTTGTGTTGGCATAAATCACCAAAAAGGGGGAGATTGAAAGGGAAATGTGCCCTTAGGCCATTTCTAAGTATTTTGGTGATTAACTGCCCAACACAAATGATTTAAGTACTAATAAGTGCCAAATGGTGGATGAGGTGTAAATCAAGACAAAGGTATGATTCTAGACTTAGTACATTGGTTTTTGTGTACTAACATATTTGTCTTAGTGCTAGAACCAGAGAAAATACAAAAGGAAAAAGACTTGGCTGGAACAGCCAAGACTCTGCGCAGTCTGGGTGCACCGGACTGTCCGGTGGTGCACCGGACAGTGTCCGGTGCGCCAGGCTGGAGTCTGGTCAACTAGCCGCTCTCGGGAATTCGTCGGCGACGTACGGCTAAAATTCACTGGACTGTCCGGTGGTGCACCGGACTGTCCGGTGAGCCAACGGTCGGCCGAGCCAACGGTCGGCCGCGCAATCCGCGCGTGACGCGTGGCCGAGCCAACGGTCTGAATGGGGCACCGGACTGTCCGGTGCGCCAACGGCTCCAAATCTTCAATGGTTGGCTGCGCCAATTTAGGAAGGCTATCTGCACCGGACAGTGAACAGGGGATGTCCGGTGGTGCACCGGACTGTCCGGTGCGCCACCCGACAGAAGGCAAGAATTACCTTCCTGGATTGCTCTCAACGGCTCCTAGCTGCCTTGGGGCTATAAAAGGGACCACTTCGCGCATGGAGGAGACACACAAGCATTCTTTGATCATCTCTAAGCACCAAGACTTCATTCTAGCGCATTTGATTCTTTGAGATAGCAATTTGAGCTCCTCTTGAGTTGAGAACTCCGTGTGTGAACTTAGAGCTCAAGTTGTGACTAGTGTGCATGTTTGTGCTGTTGCTTTTGAGACTTGTGTGTGTTGCTTTTCCCTCCCTTACATCCGTGCTTCTTTGTGATCATCATTTGTAAGGGCGAGAGGCTCCAAGTTGTGGAGATTCCTCGCAAACGGGATATAGTGAAAGAAAGAAAAACATCGTGGTATTCAAGTGGATCTTTTGATCACTTGAAAGGGGTTGAGTGCAACCCTCGTCCATTGGGACGCCACAACGTGGAGTAGGCAAGTATTGTACTTGGCCGAACCACGGGATAAACCATCGTGTCTCTTGTGCTTGTTATTACTGTGACTATTGTGTTTCACAAGAGCTCGGTCCTTAGCCACTTGATTTCATTGTGCTAACACTTAATCAAGTTTTGTGGCTTTAAGTCTTAAGTTTTTACAGGATCACCTATTCACCCCCCCCTCTAGGTGCTCTCAGCCACGCGCCAATTGACCCCGGAAACCGACACGACGGTTGGTGTGGCCAGTGGCGGACTAACAGCATGCGCGCGCTGAGATGGTACTGCGCGTGCTAAGAAGATGCCCCAGTCGCACTATGGCTACACAGGATACAGACTTTGGCCCTACCTACAGGTTCGCCCACTCCCCTGAGGTAGGCCCGGGGCCACTATCAGTACCTTGAATTAGGGGTATCCCCTCCCTACAGTATAAAAGCGCCTTTGCCGTGCAACGGTGACCCCAATCGCACGAGAAGCAGCACCTGACCCCACCACAAGGACGGGGTTTGGAGCACCACGTGACAAGAGGAGATAAAACTCCCCATGATGCATCGATAGGTCCTGACCTCAACAGAAGGGCGTCGGACCTCTGTACTAACGGGGTCGGGGCTCGCAAAAGGGCATACTGGGTCCCTCGGGTAGGTCCCAGGTCCCTCGGGGTAGGGACCGAGCCCTGGCAGGGCTCCGAGACCTGGGAGACCCCGGCATGAATGGGGGTCCGGTGCCGACACGTGTCCACCTCTCGAGGAGGACTTTCTGCTCGGACAGAGCCCCTTGGCCTGAGGCTCGTGACGAGAGCCAATGGGCCGAGCCTGACGTAAGGCCTGCGCGGCCGCTCGACCCCAGCATTTATTGCGGATTGGACGCGCCGCCTGCCACTGCACTGATAGGTGACAAGCCCTCTCGGCATTAAATATGCCTTGTCCAATCCGTTGGCAGGCGGCGCCAGGGTCGTCCAGTGGGCGGCACGCCTGACCAGTCCACTAGCGGATTGCGAGCCGGTTCGGAGCAGAGCACTGCAACCATCTTCTCTTCCGCCAGAAGCTTCCCCTGTACGTCAGGGATACGTAGATCTCGAGCGTCAGGGAAGGGAATATTGTCTCGACAACGGATATTAGAGGATCCGAAAACTATATTCTTTATGTCCTTGGGCCCACATGTCGGGGCCCAGCCCCTTTGTGCATGCCCCCCCTTCAGCTATAAAAGGGGAGGCATGCGACGTTACACACACACGCAATCTAAGACTCGCTGGCTCATACAAGCTCTCAAGCAATACATCTCACAGTGGAGTAGGGTATTACGCTCCGACGGCCCGAACCACTCTAAACCCTTGTGTGTTCTTGTGTACTTCCCCTTCTCTCCAACAATCAAGCGAAATGCCTACACCCTTCCTCATCTCAGGACTTAGGGCGGGTGCACTTCGCCACCCGGCCGAAGATCTACTCTCCGACATAAGTAAACCTAGAATTTATCACACCATGAAACAAAAGATATGTGAACACTCACATCTAAGATCGGTGATTGTTGATAGCTAGGCAGGGATAACAATATATATCTCAAGTATTCTTGGACTGAACAACAACAGACTTGATTTCTACATCTCATGTTTTGGCGAGCCTGTCACATTAGAAGTTCCTTCTATCTGCGATTTTTCCTTGTGCTCTGAATACCCACCTGAAATTATGAAGAGGAGTCAGAATAAACAACTAGTGCAATGCAGGTTTGGTAAGATATATGGCTACCCACCAAGATGACCAACTATACTTATCACCAAAAAGGTGATATAGGATTAGCTAATATATATTTTCTAGTATTCTTATGATTAAAAAAATAATTTTTTCAAAACTAGAATCTATTATACATAAGGTTTAATATATTATAAGAATTACCTAACTATATGACTGCAATTTATGCTTGGATCACCCCCACAATTTTAATGTTTCCCATATACAAACTTGGTCTTGATCTACAATGCCATCAGTTATTTAGAGAGCAAGGATAAAATTATGCACCAAAAATTAAATATAACATGAGAAAACTAGTTGCATTCATATTTACAATGTGTGTCAGTTATTATGGTTTTCTTTTCAACTCAGGTTGCCAACTAACAATAACCAAAATGTGACATACAAAATTATTTTCATAGCCATTGCTTGTGTCCACATACCAAACACCATCCAACTAATTACCCTAATATTTGTATTTGGAGCAATAAGCATTTGAACATATCCAAACACTTGTGTTTATCTTTTTTGAAACTTAAGTATTGTAGGGGTTCCCAATAGTAATTTTATTGAAAATGAAGAGTTATGTATAGACAAATAATGTTAGAGTAGGGAAAGGGGGATAGACAAAGCCTAACATAGGCACTAATGATTGCTTAATTTTGTGACATATAACTAGCATCTCTTTTCCAAACGCCTCCTTGCATCTGTCTTCTATGGGTGGGATGTTCTCAAAGATCCATCCATTTCTGCTCTTCCAAATGCACCAGAGCATTGTTAAGATTGCTTCCATGCACCATGAGATTTTCAACTGTCTTGTGATCTGGCTGACTGCACTATGTGGGTTGGAGGGAAAGGTGCTAGAATGCCTATTAGTGCCAGCACCTTTTAGCTAGCAAAGTTACACCGAAGGAATAAGTGAGATAAGGTTTCATCTTCCTGCAGAATGTAGTTTTCACATTTGTAGGAATCTAAATCCATATGCCTTCTCCAAAGCATGTCCTAGGTATTCAGCCTGTCCTTTAGGAATAGCCAAAAGAAGAATTTTTTGTTTAGGTTGACATTTGGAATTCCACAACCATTAGAATCTCGAATTGACCTGTATTGACCTAATCATGTGCTTACATGCCTTGCATGAGGAGAAGTGGTGATTCCCTAGATGCTACATCCACTAATCATTATGCTCTGGAGACTAATAATCTTACAATATGTTAAGTAGAGGCTAAAACTAATGAAATAACTCTTAGGACATTGGTAGATGAAACATGGAATTCTGGGTACGAAAAGGGAGAGTACTTTATCACTCCATAGGTCATGCCGAAGTTGTATAGACTTCCCTTGCTTAGCCAAGACCTTCGAAATTCCTTTGAAGGATGTAACAATTTTAGGACTCCTTTCCACCCTAAAGAGCCAACCTTTTTCTCGTTTGGTACCATGATGTGGTAATTATTTTCCTAGATCAGATTAGCCCATGGAATGTTATTCCTTTAAAGCATTTGGGGGTTCTTCAAGAGCAGGGCTTCATTTTGTGTTGCAAGATTAAGGATTCTCAATCCTTCTAGAGTTTTGGGCTTGCAGGCCAATTGCCACGCAACTTGTGATTGTTTCCTTACTAAGTTTTCTCCACTACATAGGTAATTTTTTTCTATATTTGTTGATTTGCTTGACCACTCAGGCTAGGAGTTGAGAGTGCACAACTAATAGGTAGTAAAACTAAGAATATAGAGTTCACAATTTGCAAGCATCTAGCTTGGGATAGGAATAGAGATGTTGGAGACAATCTACATTTGATCTTTTGCACCAGAGGTAGGAAAGCTATCAGATTTGGCTTTGTTAAACCTATAGGCAATCCCAAGTATGTAAAGGGATAGACATCAATCTAGCACTAAAAAGTGCTACATAGAATACTCATCTTTTGGTCAGACATGTTAATGGGATAAATATTTGATTTTGTAGTAGTTAACCTTAAGTCTTATGGAGTTAGCAAATGAGTTTAGTATTGCTTTGACGAATAATAGATGCTTCTGGCAAGCTTCTAATACCAAATTGGTGTCATCAGCATATTGAATGATAGGAAAGAATTAACCACCGATATGCTGAATTGGCAGTTTGAGGAATACCAAATCCTTTGCTCTATTAATGATACACTAGAGAAAATCGGCCACAAGTACAAAAACAAGAGGTGAAAGTGGGTCCCCTTAATGATTACCCCTTTTGCAATGAAAGGGCTTCCTTGGGACACCAGTAAAGAGAACCGTAGAAGTGATGGAGTTCATGATCATCCTTACTTATGATAGCAATTTGAGACCAAATCCTTTATGTAAAAGGATGTCTAGGATGGCTACATGCTCCACCTTATCAAATGCCTTTTCAAAATCTAGCTTTAAGATGACAAGCTCCTTTTTATTGATTGCATAAGTGTAAGTATTCGAAAGACCATGGTAGACAGTCTTGAATAGACCTTGCCTTAACAAATCCATATTGGTTAGCATGAATGACTTTGCTAATCACCTTTTTCAACTGGTTGGCAAGGAGCTTGGTTAAAATCTTCACACTAGAGTTTAGAAGAAAGATATGCCTAAAATCCCTAATAGTGATTCGTGAATCTTTTTTGGGGACGAGGACAATGTGGGAACCATTAATGCCCTTACTGACATAAAAAGTTAGATGAAACTGTTGGCCAACACTTCGTTACTAATTCATTGTTAAAACCATTAGGTACAAGAGGTTTATCTGAAGGGAATTCTAAAACAATAGCTTTAATATTTATCCTAAGAAAAGGGAGCATCTAGGCAATTGAGGTCAACATGATGAGACAATTGTGTGGGTAAGCTAAAGACCATGGATGTGTGTTGCGAGGTTCCCAATATTTCCTTGAAAGAAACTCATAAAGCCCTAGCCTTTCTTCATGGTTAACCATCATCGAACCAGTATTATCCTGAATGGGTGCAATAGAACTATATCTATGCGAAGCAGTAGCATTAGAATGGAACAACTTTTTACTAGCATCACCATAAAGTTGCCCATTTGATTGCACCCCTCTACTTCTAGCATGTTTTTTGCTGGTTTAACATCTCTTGTATCCTTTGGACGAGATCTCGAAAATTCCATTCTTGTATAGTTAGATCCCTATTTTCCTCAATAAAATCCAAAATTGTACTATTAGTTTCAAGTTATCAATGGTGGCAGACAGGTTGAGTAGAGTTTTCTCGCAATCCTTAAGGCCCTTCTAGATCTTTTGAGCTTTGCCATTATTCTTTTAGTTGGGTTCGGTTGGTAGAGTGGTTGATGCCAAGCGGACTGGAAAATTTATTGTAGGTCTTCATATTCGAGCAAAAAAAATCCAAACTTAAAGGTCTAAGGCTTTGGGAAATTGATTTTTATTATGATTAGCCATGAAACTTTGTTCGAGGTATCCCTAGGGAGAGTCCATGCATTAGTTCTAGGGTATTGAACAGACCACTCCTAGGAGACAAAACACTAATCAAGATTTTCTTGAAGTGGATTATGCTGCATATTTGACTAGATGAATGCATGTCCCTTAAGAGGGATTTCTAGAACTCCAATTTTGGAGATCGAGGCATTGAATTCCATCATAAGCTGAGTACTACCCCAAGTTTGTTCTGGTTCTCTAGTCTCCTTATTAGGTTCAAGGCGCCCAAAAAAAGTCATGGTTAGTCCACCTGAATGGAGATGTTGGCAACCCATTGTAGAAAGGATGCACGACCTGCCACAATGCATAGAGCGTAGATGTTGGTGACAAGCCAAGAATGATTAGAGATAGTAGAATAAAACATTATTGTGCCCAGTGAATTGATCCTTTCTAGATAACTATCATACCCCAGAAGACCCAAGTTAGGGGTGGACATAAAAGTTATCAAAAATCCAACGGCAAAACTTTCTGAGGTAGGTATCATCAAAATGTTCTATCTTAGTTTCTTGTATGTAGATAATACTGCATCTTGTATCCTTAACTTTGTTCCTTAAGTAGATCCATTTTTCTTAAGAGTTAAGTCCCCTGGCATTGTGAGGAAGGATCTTCCACTCTCTATGCTTCTCTTGTTGTGTAAATACCATAAGAATATAATAGCTAGAGTAAAGTAGCATACACATAGCATATGCTAAAAATAATAGAGCATACAAATTATCCACAATTTACATAATAAGACCTAGTGAAGGGGAGCATAATGAACATATATTCATCCATGGCAACAATGCTAATGTTTTAGCATTCCAACAAGCAAGCCAAAAGGACACAAGAGTTTCATACCTCCATCCCAAAAGAAAGGAAAAGGCCCCACAAGGCCATGAAAAAATATTAATAGTTCACTTCATCAAAGTATTATAAATTAACATGCCCATTAAAGTTAAGGTATTTATCAAAAGTTGCTAGCATGCACAACAGTAGTAATGTGAAGGACAACATAGCTTCACTTCTTGGGTGGCCTCTAGGCACCCTTCTCATTAGTGAAATTCTGGTTTTTTCCTTCCTTTCTAGCATCTTTTCCTTTGCATTGGTCGATTTGCCTAGCCTCTGAATGGTAGGTTTAGGAGTTTTTGAAGCTGCCAGAGAGCTTGAAGCAACGAGCCTAGGGTCCACCGTATAGAATTTTACACCCAATTGTTTAATAACTTATAGGGAAATTGTGGGTGGTGGCAATGCACCACAAACAAGGTGACACTTACTCTGGTCAGCATCTTGATAGAAACCTAAAGCTTTCTACTCAAGGCTCAAGCTTCTCCTCACCTCATTGTCAACTAAGCAGTTTTTCTTCTGTTTCCTAGGACTCATGGAAGTTTCTTCCTCCATCTCTTAGCAGGGGGCACTTGGAAACTTAAGGGTGATGGCACCTAGAGCTAGGTCCAGAAGGGCCTTATAAGTCTCCAAAGAAAGGAACTTTAAGGCCCAATCAAAGGAACCAGGAGAGAGAAGGTCGTCCATAAAGAAAGAAGTCTAAGCTTTGGGCACTAACGTTGTTTGAGCTGGATCAGAGGCTAAGAAATACTTGGACCACATGAGGAGCCCTTTCTTGGACAAGAAATCTTCGATGTCTAGGTCACCATATTGGGCATCAATTATGTGCATAAATGACACTTGGAGATGCTCTTGGACAGGCATATTATCAACCACTTGCATGTGGGCACCTACATGCACCTCATTCTCTTGCATCTGATTATCCTCCTCCAAGACCTGGTTCTGTGGAAGTGCCTACAGAGCTAGAATTAATGGGATATCCTAGTCCTATGGGTTTCATTTCTAAAACTTAGGGCCCACTTGGGCATTATGTGGAATGGCATCGAGACCACTGAGCTATCTAAGAAGTTAAGTTCATCGAGGCCTGAATCTTGAAAGCTGAACAGCATTTCAAGTTTAGGATGTGGCTTTGGATCCTATTGCTGAACCGACGCTTGAGGAACCTCCACTAGCCATTTGTTTGAGTCATCAAGGTCAACATTCTAATGATCAATATTTTGAGTGTTTGCATCAATCAATTAGTGTAGGCTAAAATCAAAAACAGCATTTGCAACAGATTGCCCTAGCCCAAAGAAATCAAAAGGCATATCCTAGCCATTATCAGGCTTAGGGAGAATATACTCTTCATCCTTAGATTGCCCTCCCAAGGAGGTCGTGTTGTATCACAACACACTAGACTATCCAAGCCAGCCCCTAAAATCCCTCTGAAATAGTAAAGACAATAAACCGAGGAACCTCCTCAAGAGCAATTACCCTTCCCTAAAAAAGCAGCCTTATAAGATTTGATTGTTTAAATTCCCACATAATAATCCTACCAAAAGAGCCATAACATTCTAGATGTATTCATGAGCCCAAAAGTCTAATGGGAAACCCAACAACATCAGCCACCATTCCTTGTTAAATTAACAACACGATAGTTCCAAGCTTCATTATGCGTCATAACAATGAAGTTCATCCCCATGGCCTGCTGAGGGCCAAGTGCTATCATATTATCCCTATCATAAACATATCTAAAGCAGGCACATGTATGCCCAAGGTGCGTGTAATGAATTTCTCTAATGTTTGGCTATGTGGCTCCACTCACTATTCCCTCACAGTATCAACCACATCTTGAAACTGAACAATGTTATCTAGCAAATGCTAAATAGAAATAATTGCCCAGTCTTCATGCAATGAGAGCTAATTGCGGTTGACAGAGCATACCGTTATTTCATTGTGTTGCAACGACATCAAGATGAAGCCTAGAGGGGGAAATGGAGCAAGGTATACTCAATGCTATGCCATTGTAGAAGACACCTCTTGGGAAGGCACTACCAATGGAGAACGAGGTGAGTGAGGTTGTGCACACAACGGTGAGGGTTCTCTTTGGAGCATACTGTAATGTCAAATGACACTATGTGAGATGAAGGGGCACCCCTTGAGTTGATCGCCTTAGAGTATTCTACAAATCTTTCGAACCGTGGAGGGGTGGAGGGTCCTCAAGCCAGTGAACAAGAGAGTAAGTTAAACCAAGAGCCATTAACCTTACTAGTAAAGGAATCAGAAATAGGAACTGTCAATCAGAAACCAATCTTCTTAATTGCAAGTTTACAAATAGGAACTACCGATTGGAAACCAGATTGTTTGCAAAGGAGGCATAAAAAATTATTCCGGAAAGAAAACTAAGAATGTATAGTGCATAGGCAGCACTCACACATACCTGGGCTAGGGCCCAATATAGATTTGGGTATCCACATGGCATGGTAGGTATTGGAGAAAGATACCATGGCCGACATTACATCTATGACTTTATCCCATTAAGAAATTGCCATGAATACCTGAATTGCCCTGGAAACAAAGCCTCTTGAAAATTGAAGTTCTACAATGAGACTTTACAAATTTTCCAGAAGAAGGAATCCAAGAAGATTTTCTGACAAGAATAGAATATGCTCCTATCAAAATTGATGAACATAGGTTGTAAATATAGAATCCCACTTGCTTAGAAGACACTGAAAACCTGAAGACTATCATATAATGGAATCACATTGAAATCAATAGTCGATCCTCCTATACAGGATTGCATAACTCCCCTAACTTAGAGGTGAGTTGGAGATTACATCTTCCAAAAGAAACAACCAATAAAAATTCAGGATATTTGTTACTGAGAAGCCAATTGATAGGAAGCCCAAGAGAATTCCATATATATCTTGGCATGAAAATGAATGTCTAGTTAGAAATCCAATGCTGAATGATGTTCAGAGGTTGGACCCGTTGACAAGCTCCTTCCCACACGAGGCATCCCCTTTCGCCACTAGCTACTTGCATTTATCTTCACCAACCGAGAACATAAATTTGTTCTTTTAGTTAGTCCAGGTCAGAGATGGACCTATGACGAGAATTTGTCTTAGTTAAAGCTACCAACTAGGATTAAAAACCCTGCCTAACATCCAACTCTTTAGGCTTTTGCGAGGCCTTTATTCCTGGTTGGTGGCTTCAACCAGAACTAAAGGCAGGGTGTAATCGGATCGGATATGGATACATATTACTCGTCCCATATTTGTTTTCGTATTTTTCTCTTCGGATTCGGATAGAATACGAATATTATCAAGTTGTGTCGGATAAGATTTAAATGGATATTGAAATCTTAAATATCCAACTTTGAGATATGTATATGGATAAAGACTGGATCACAACCCTCTTAGACGGATCGACTTCGAATATAGATGGATAACGTATGTGCCATTTACATTCCCAACTAAAGGTTGTCTATTAGTTCTAATTGGGGCCATCAACAGAAACTAAAGGTCCAAGACCTTTTAGTCCTAATTAGTGCTCCAACTCGGACAAGAAGGTGATATATAGTCTTAGACGACGGCACCAACCAGGACTAAATGTCAACACTATTCGCCTGATAAGTTTGTTGTGCGCGTAGCCGGCTTGCGCAGAGTCTGGTCGGTCAGATACAACCATTTTTGGCATATGTGTGGATGCAAGCAAATGACCTTAAAATAGCTTGTTTTGTATCTGACCATGCGGTCCGTATCCCTCGCGTGGAGGAAACCAAACAGGCATCTAGACAAAGTCAATGCACGTGGTGATTCAAGATGAGAACAACCAATTAGACAGTATATGTCTAGCTTCCTTCGTTCGAGCCTCGAGTACAATTATTAAAGCTTGTCACTCTATTCTTGCTCAAGTTCTTGTCTCGGTTATTTTAAAAAAGATCTTCGATCCTCCATCCTTTCTAGGTTCTAAAGGTTAGTAATACTACTAGAATCCAGCTCTTTGCTGAGTGCTCGACACTTTGTCGAGTGCAATTTGTCAAGCACTCAGCAAAGAAGCCTTTGTCGAGTGCCACACTCGACGAACTAACACTCTTGGCAACGACCTCCTTTACCGAGCGTAGGACACTCAGCATCTACATACACTCGACAAAGACCTTTTTGTCGAGTGTCAAACTCTAGGCGAAAAACGACGCTCGACAAAGGGCCATTAGCAGCCAACTATAGCTGACGACCATTAACTTTGCCAAGCGGCAGACATTGACACTCGGCAAAATAGCTTCTTTGCCGAGTGCTCACCTGTTGGCACTCGGCACAATATACTTTAATTTGTCGAGTGTCTTTCTTTGACACTCGGCAAAGAATATTTGCATTTTTCGTTTTCCACCAAACTTTTTGTGGTGTTTTCCTACAGTATATAGACATACATGTTCAATTTTGGTATAATTATCAAAGTGTTTGCTGTAGCTATTCCATTTAGTTTGTTTAATTGAATTTCATTGGATGATTCAGATTTGAACTGTAAGTCACTCGAAAATTGGAAAAAGTTGAATGCAAAAATGATATTCATGTTATTTAGCATAGGTTACGACCTATTTTAGGAATAGACCATAATTTTTTAGTACCATGCTCACGAAATATGACCGTGAACTTGACATCCAGTTGTTCTAAAATTGTACAAAACACAAATAAAGTCAAATAATCATGAAACTTGTTGACATGTCATGATATCATATGTAGAGCCTATGATAAAATTTTGAGACTATTTCAAGAAAGTTGTCACACACTGTGTATAAACCTATCCGGTCAACATTGAAGTTCATCGATTTCATGTGAAGGACACTTAGCTTTCAACACATAGTGTGTGACAACTTTCTCGAAATAGTCTTAAATTTTTATCATATGCTCTACATATGATATCATGATATGTCGACAAGTTTCATGATTTTTTGACTTTGTTTGTGTTTTATACAATTTTAAAATAACTGGATCGCAAGTTCACTATCATGTTTCGTGAGCATGGTGCTCAAAAATTTCGGCATGTTTCTGAAATAGGCCATAACATGTGCTAAATAACATGAATATCATTTTTGCATTCACCATTTTCCATTTTTTGAGTGACTTGCAGGTCAAATCTGAATTATCCGAGGAAATTCAATTAAACAAACTAAATCAAATAGCTAGAGCAAACACTTTGATAATTGTGCTAGAATTGGATATGGTGAGCAGCATATGTGGACACACAAGTCGGCTTGACTCAACTACCCTATTATGATGACCTACTCCTTCCACACAACATTGACATGATGCACACTGAAAAGAATGTCGTCGAGGCACTTTGGGCAACAATTATGGACATTCCTGATAAATCAAAGGATAACGTAAAAGCAAGAGTGGATCTGGCAGCGTTATGTGATAGACCAAACCAAGAGAAGGCATAAGGCTGATTTCGTCCTCAGCAGGGCCCAGAGGAAAGAAGTACTACAGTGGATCAAGATATTGATGTTCCTTGATGGGTATGCAACTAACTTGAGTAGGGGGTGAACTTATCTACTATGCGAGTCTTAGGGATGAAGAGTCATGACTTCTACATATGGATTGAACGGATTCTTCCGGCGATGGTTCGAGGCTATGTCCCTGAGCATGTCTGGCTAACGCTTGCAGAGTTGAGCTATTTTTTCCACTAGCTTTGTCCAAAAGAGTTATCTCGGACTGTGATTACAGACTTGGAAAGATTGACACCCGTGTTAGTGTGTAAGCTTGAGAAGATCTTTCCACCCGACTTCTTCAATTCGATGCAGTATTTGATTCTTCATCTCCTTTATGAGGCATGAATGGGGGGGCCTTGCAGGGATGTTGGTGCTATCCAATCGAGAGATGTCTAAAGACTATTTGAAAGAAATGTAGAAATGAATGCAAAATTGAGGCTTCCATTGAAGAGGCATACATTCTAGAGGAGGTGTCAAACTTCACAACAACTTACTATGGTGACAAACTATCGAGCGTGCATAATCCACCCCCTCAACATATTTCGAGGGCAACTCAGAAGCGCAAGTGATTCGACCACCAAGACCTTGAGATATGAAGAGTGGCACCATATCATGCTATATGTATTGACCAACCTTCAAGAGGTGACGCCATACATGGAACAATTTCTTCATGAATTCTGGCGTCGATCAAGGGACCCAACTCCACAGGAATATGATACTCTTCTTAGAAAGGGTGCGGGAAATGGATTGCCCGATTTCATTTCCTGGATCAAACATAAGGTGCATGCTTAGTTTGACATTTGAAGTTGCTCTTACGCGCGAATACTATAACAATCTAGCGTGTTTGAACTTGCAGGGCCAAAGAGACCCCGTCTATGAGTGCGGAGTTGAGACAAGTAGCCAATGGCTTTGCCTATAGGGTTAGAAAATATTCTAGGTATGATGTCAACGGATACCATTTTCGCACAACAAGCTACGACCAAAGTTGGCCCAATCGAAAAACCACGTGTTCTGGAGTCTTACGCCCGGGCTTGACGAGGTCGAATATTTTGGACGTATTGAAGAAATTTATGGACTCAATTTTCATGGTTCCAAACCTCTTACTCCAGTGATATTCAAATCATTGGCTTGACCATGAAGTGACGAGACGGACACATTCTAATATTGGCCTAGTCGAAATTCGACAGGATTCCACCTTACCAGGAGACGATGTCTATATCGTGGCCCAATAGGCCACACAAGTGTATTATCCCCCACATGCGTGCCAAACGAAAGAACATCTTAAGGGTTGGGATGTTGTGTATAAGGTATCACCGCACAATAAATTACCTGTTCCAAACAATGAAGATTATAACTTAGACCTGGACACATATGATGGAGAGTTCTTCCAAGAAGATGGGCTAGAAGGGCGATTTGAGATAGACATAATCGAAGCTATCAAAATGGAAGTAGATATTGAAATGGTTGTTGATGAGGAGGATGATGAGGTGCAAATTGACAGTGACTTAGGAATACTTGAAGGCGATGACATTAATGACACACTTGCTCCTTCAGATGGTGTTGACTATGAAATGGTTGATAGTGATGATGAGACTTATGATCCAGCTAACCCGGACACATATGAAGATTAATTTTAATCGATGTAATGCTTTATTTTATTTATTTCACATCTGGTTCTAAAAACATCTTTTTTATCTCTTTTTATTTGCTTACTCTTAATTGCAGGTTGATGGAAAAAGATGGTGGGCGGTGGGATGAGGACAAGGAGGGGGAGGAGGAGCACCCGTAGGACGGCGAAGGAGGCACAGCAGGACGATGACGCTCAGCAGTAGGTGGAGTAGGTCACTGTTAATGCGGCACAACAGGACGACGATGACACTCAGCAGGACACCTCAGGTTCTAGTGCCTCAGGTTCGAGGAACGTCTACTTGCTAGGTCTCTCGAGTCTCCCTCAGCGACCCATACTTTAATATTTGTCACTTACCACGACTCCGTCCTTGGGGAGAAGGTGACCAAGCAGGACTCCCGGACCATGTCGTTGACTCGAGACCAGTACTTGCAAGTAAATACAAAACTTTAATATTCGTATTAAATTTGCTTAATTTTATCTTCTGATATGTCGTGTACTTGTTTTTTTGTAGATGATTCCTTATTGGTGCACTACGAATCCTTAATGCTAGGATCAGATGGTGGAGAGCTGGTGCTCGACTAAGTAGGACGAGGCGCACGACGCTAGCCGGTAACGACGTCTGATGATGCAAGGTCCCTCCTACCACCAAGGTAGAAGCATGGGTACGTGCTCTTTTTTATTTAGGTATATAACATTCGATTAGGCATGATTTCTAACTACCTCGTTAGTTTTCTTGCAGTCGGCGTCACATGGTGGCCAGCCTTGCTCCATCTTCTCGGCGTATGCTATAGCCACAAGGGCAAGGTGATGTCCGACATCACCTACAACCCGGAGGACGGGCCCGAGACGTATAGCAACTCTGCCGTCTACAGTCGCCTAAGTGAATACACTACCATGGCACAGGAGGTCCATGGGCCAGATTACATTCCGAGGATCGAGGACATTGATGGAGATGTCCTCATGAGGGTCGAAGGAGGCAAGCGACATGTGCGGTACTGGATTGTCGACGGGGCAATCAACTCGTCGTCCACTCCCACTCTGTCCTAGGTGCGAGCAAGGAGCACGAGCGTGAGCCTAGCCATACGACCTCGGCAGGACAACTCACATATCGGATAGAGCAACTCTAGGTTAGTGCTTCTGTAACTCGTCATTCTTTAAGTTATATACCTTCTCTTTGAGTTATTATAACATTAGGGTGAAATATTACAGGCCCAGCTAGAAGACGAGAGGAGGGAACGAAAGGAGATGGAGGCGAGGATGAGGGTGGAGCGGGAGGTGGAGTGGTTGGCTCGCTTGGCAGATCAATAGAGGATGGTGGAGATGTTCCAGTACATGCAGAGCCTTGGCGCCGCAGAGGGTTTTGCTCCACCACCTCCGTTGTTCCCTCCAGCTGACCCTGCTCAGTTCCATACTCCTGTGAGTATCAAAGTTCTAGTCATGCATGATATATATTCATCTGATATAACACATGCAATCTCTTCTCTGTGCAGTGACAATCTACGGTATCCAACAACCCTCAACCCTTATGGATCGTCCAGCCCATCGCTAAACCAGTCCAACCACCCACCTCGTTGATGTTCTTCTAAACTTAGTTGTGAGACATGTTTATGCCATATTTTGGATGTTTGTGGACTTATTTATGTGAGTACTTGTTAGTGTTGTGAACTATTTTGTGGTAGTTGTGACTTTGTGAAGAAACATGTGATATTTGTGAGCTATGTCGTGTGTTTGATGTATGTTATGATTCTGTGATATCTGTGATGTATGTGTGATGATTATGTGATATATCTTTTGTTTGTTTGGATGGAACAACAAAAACAAATAAAAAAGTGTCATTCTGGTTACTTTGCCGAGTGTAATACTCGGCAAAGAGATACTTTGCCGAGTGTCAAGGCCACAACACTCGGCAAATAAGTCACACCTGGGAACCGGTAAAGTTTCTTTGCAGAGTGTTGTGGCCATAACACTCGGCAAAGAAGCAACCTTTGCCAAGTGACTCCTAATGCACTCGGCAAAGGAACTGACAAAGAGGCCCGCTGGTGCTCCCTTTGCCGAGAGCTAGTCTAGCGGGTACTCGGCAAAGGAACTGGTAAAGAGGTCCACGGGGTGTTTCTTTCCTGAGTGCTAGTATAGTAGACACTCGGCAAAGTCTCTGTCGCTGTCACCTGTCGCCGTGACGGCGACTTTTCTTTGTCGAGTGTCCGACAAAAAGTGCTTAGCAAAGAAGCCGTTGCCGATATATAGTTCACCGATCCTTATTTGCCGAGTGTCATGCTTGACAAAGACTTCGCCAAGTGTTTTTCAGGCTCGGTAAAGCTTGAACCACTCGATAAAGCAGTTGTGTCTCGTAGTGTTACATTATGTCTCATATTTTATTTATAATGTATTTGAATTGACAAACCTTTGAAGAACATCAACACGTACCTCCCTTCCACAGATTGGGTCGAATCCAACCTAGAATCTCGGAACCCTGCATCTTCTCGTGCACAGGCTTCACTTCAGATCTGCCGGTAACAACATCAACGATCTCCAAACGATGCACCATGTCGTACGGATCCCCATACAAGGGTTCAGAGAAGTAGATTGTGTTCTCCTTGTACTCCGATACACTTGTTCCGCTGAAGCTTCCGTTGAAATGCTTAGACACGAACAGTGTCTGATCACCGATGTCCTTCACCCTGGACCACTCCGGCGTACGGTCGTGGAGGTTGCAAGCGTAGATCGCGCTGCTGTAAGTGAACGTCTGCGTCTCGTGGGACGTGCTCACCATGGCACCCACAATGTGCAGCTCGCCGTTTGACTCCAGGTAGCTCCGGTGACAGAGCCCCGCAGGTGGCGACAGCGATGGCAACAGCGTCCATGCGCCGGCGTTGCTGCTGAAGACGGAGATCTCTCCAGTGTAGTCGATAGCCAAGAACTTGTCTTGGCAGTGGACGATGGAGGCCACGGAGAAGTCCAGTTTGGTGTCGAGCAGCGTCCATGCGTTGTCGACTCCAACCCGGCAGAACGCGACCTCCGTGGAGCACCCGAGCATGGCCATGGCCACGCACTCGCTGCCGGCGTCAGGCGGCGCGGAGAGCACGATCTCACGGAAAAACACGTCCCTCATGTCTTGTAGCTTGATGACTCTGCCTGCATCTATGTCTCCTCCGTAGTCGTCGGTGGAACGGAGGACCCACCGGCCGTGGACCTTATACACGGGTTCCGATGAGGACGCCGCCGCGACATGTTCACCTGCTGGCGGGAGCTCAATGCGGCGGGCACCCGCGCCGGCACCGGCACCAGCACCAGCGAATGGATTCAGCAGCGTGACGGCCGCAGCCTCGTCCATGAGCGCCAGCCACCCACACGACGAGCCGCACGGGACCTTGCCGCGCACGTCGGGCAGCGTCTTGGAGAAGACCTTTTTCTCCGAGACGCAATAGAAGCCAACGCGGTCCGAGTCGGCGTCGAACGGGAGTAGCAGGAGCGGCCCGAAGATCGCGAACGGGACGGCGGCGCGCCATGGGGAGCAAGCGGATCGGAAGGCCGCCGCGTCGTGGCCTGACGCGAGACGCTTCCCGATGGACTCGAGGAGATCCTCTGGCAGGCCGGATCTCCAGTCAGGTAGGGACCTTCTTCCGGGAGGCTGAACCATGGAAGACAGATGACATCAACTACGGCTCGCCAAGAAATGGTGTCTGGTGTCTACTGAGTACTGACGCGATGGACCAAGGATTGAAGAACGGGGATATGAGGAAAGTATTCAAAATTAACAAACCCAAAACTGCAATCTCAGCAAGAAACAGCAAGCGAGCTAGGGCGATGGAACACGTGAGCTAGCGTGAAAACAAATGAAACGAGGTTCCACTCAAAAAACAAATGAAACGAGGAAGACGCCGTGGAGTCATCTTTCCTTTTGCAAATGTAAAGAGAGGGATGTAATTGAATGCAGTTGGCTGTAAGATAAGCTCGAGATAGAGCAGGGTTCGCAGAAAGGCCGAAATGCTGAAACTAATCGTCGCTTTGCTTTTGAACTATTCGGTGTGCTCTTTTTTTCGCTTTCGCACACACGAGCTGAGCATGCATGCATCGGCTGCATGCCTTCATGCACCTGGGCATCATCAGCTAAATGATCACCTGTCTAGTCTAGCACAGTACCAGAAACTGCCAGTTGTTTCTTGCAGATATGAATTTTTATTGCAGGAGATATATGGCGACAGCCAACACTTGTCCATTTGCTAGTTCTTTTGACAGACTACATAGAGTGTACTGGCTAAGGCCAATTCCAGTGTCCCATCCCTATGTTGGCCCTGCCACGCCAGCTCTCGACTCTACTCTCGCTCCTATCGCTCCAGTACACTACAACAGGCTACAGCCTCAGCATATACTTACATCAGTTTTTCTATTACAGAATTAAGTAATTCACACATATTTATTTCAATCATCAGAAATCACACAACATAATATTTTTTACTGAATTAAAACATACAAAGTGCAATATAATTAAAATAAAATTACATGATAATTAAAATTAAATTACATAACTTTAATCGAACTCCCCCGATCCCATCCTCATCTTCGTCCTCTTCACGTTCTGCTTCCGGTTCCTCTTCTTCGTCATCTACCATACCAAATTCTTTTTCGACTATCTTTACAGACATGTGTAACACCTCGTCCAATCCCTGGATCGGCGGTACTTACTCCTGTGAGCTCTCTAGAATCATATATCGTCCACACAGACCAACACGAGCCTTTTGTGCACACTTTATCCTCACTCATGCGCACCCGAGAAAACTTCCCGGTCGGTCACCCATCCCAAATTGTGTTAAGTCAAGCACGCTTAACTTGGAGGTTCTTTCGACATAGGCTTCCGAAAAAGAAGATGCACCTTGTTGGTATAGATACTCTATTAATTTTATTAAGCCTTGGGCTAAGATATCACCATCGCAGGGGCCAGGATATCACAACCTGGCATGGGTACGTCTTTCAGCCAGGTCCATATCTCTGGTTGATCAGCCCTTTAGGATGTTCCATTGATTCACAAGCTTGGCCTTCACTAATCCACCCCACAAGTTCTTCATTTTGAATGTTTCACTCGTTGATTCGCTGCTCGTGGCTTCCTTCCCTTTTGCCTTCGCCTCTGTCTTTCGTGCAGCCACCTTTGCCCTATCGTACCACACTGGTCAGGGCACTTCCTCCTCGGTGTCATCAGTGCCTCCAGAACTATATTCACTAGAGACTCCGAGTCGGGTTCCCTTATTCATAGTCACATCAGATTCACTACCAAGACCATGCGTTGTTGACCACTTAGGCTCGTGGCGAACAACTTGCCACCAGTAACGACGCTTAAATGGATGCCCCATTTTACCCTCGAACCTCGTCGTTGTTGCCTCCATGAGCATTGCATCGTCTACTCCGCTCTGACATAACCTTTCTTCTTGGAGGTAGCATCCATTGAACTTGGTCACCTCCCGGTTGTAGGTGCCCCAATGATCTTTATGTTGCTTGGTGGTTCGATTACGGCGAGGGTTGGGGGTGGAGTTATATGTTGTCGTTATTTGGCCTCAGAAACTTGATCCATTCTTATTGTAGCCAGATATGGGATCATTATAATGCATAATCCAAGCATTAACCTACAATAAAACCTATAAAATAAGTAAACTAAAAAATCAAGGTTAAATAAATGAGAAATTATTTACTCACAAGATTTCCTCGTTGGCAGTCGTTAGCTTGGTTTTTAGATCCAACAGATAAAGGTGTAACTAGAGGAGATGCTCCATACGGAGGTGGAGCATATGGAGCTTAAGGAGGTGCTCCATACATAGGTGGAGCATATGGAGGAGGGGTGTACAGTGGATATTGATACACATGATAGGGATAAGAAGGGTATGGTGGTGGACGCGCAGCCAGAAATAGTGTATGGGGGACTGAGGCTGAAACATCAGAGCGATGATGTAGTGGAGAATACTCATCAAACGGAAGGGTTGTAGGGGACCTATCGGACTGCAAGACATCCGTGAAGGAGTTCAAAACTGGAGACCAAACCAACATTGTGTGAAGAGAGGGGAGTTTGGAAGAGAAAAATGAGATGAAACAGTATGTGGAATGAGCTCCACCTGGGTGGGGGTATTTATGATTTGGCCAAATTTCTGAGGCCAAAATTTACGGCGAGAGAGGGATTGGGGATAAAATTTATGATTTTTTTGCAATTTTTTGGATTTTTGAACTCCAAACGGTAAAAATGGCTAGTTGCAATGGCTAGCACACATGGCGCCACGTGGACCAATCAAATCGTGCCAACTCGCTCTCGTCCGCGCACCCGCCCCGCGCTAGCGCCTCGCCTCCCTCTCGCCCGCCTCTCGCCCGGATGTGCGCTCCAGCACGCGGGCGAGAGTGGGGGCGATACAGCCCACTCTCGGCGGCGTGAGCTGCGTCGCTCGGAGGCCCTCTCTCGCCCGCCTCTTGCCCACGTTCGGGCGTCAACGACTTCCTGCCACCCGCACTACCATCTCCATTGGCACCAGTCTAATTAATTCTTGCCTACTCAGATATTTTTATATTTTTTTCCTTGAATACGTAAGAGTGCCCTCCCGTAAGACGTGCACATAATCTATTATTATACTAGCAAATTTGTTCGTACACTCACTCAATTATGACTCAATATATACGTTATATTAGATAAGATTCTAGATGCAATTCATTGTAACTCGTACGAGCATAATGCAATTTACATACGTGACATTAAGAGTCTACGGATCAAATTTTAAAAATTAAAAAAAGACGACATATTAGGTATATATAGATGCATATATATATATATATATATATATATATATATATATATATATATATATATATATATATATATTATGTAATCTATCACAGGTTGTAGACTTTTTAACGGTTGGACTAAAGGTTCTTCAATTTTGGTACATATTTGTTGAACACTAAAAGTAGCGGACAATCCGTCCCAAGGGGCTCAGATGGTTCACGCTCCAGGATCAGATTGACTCAGATGATTATTCTTATCTCATGCGTGGTTATCCATCTAATCACGTGGGATCTATTGGTTATCGCCTAGGAATAGGTCCAGACCTCTCCTATATAAAAAGGGTACGGTCGATTGAAAACCACCAACACATTCCAATCGAACCAATTTACTTTATTTATCTTTCCTGTCCTAGGAGTAGATGTAACGTAGCTATACTTGTACCTTTCCACATATCCACCTCCACCCATATTCGACTATACGTCGTCTAGATCCGTCTTAACTGGCCTTCCGACCCCAAGACGACCCTAAGATCTACTTCGTCCACTTCATTCAAGATCTCTTCCCCAAATTGATCTCTTAATTCCTAAGACAACTCTACGTCGTCTAGGACGCCCCGGGTGACCTGCTGACCCGGACCACCCTAAGATCTCTGTCCTAGGGGGCGGGATCCAGGTTCCCACGAGGAAGAAGATGACCCTGCACCATCGCGGGCCATCCGGCTCGACCATGGAAGAAGTCGCTTCTGCCGCCAGGTCACAGACCGTCTGGCTCTACGCCGCAGCGGGGAGCACCGTCAAGCGACCCAGCGACCTGTCACGGACCGCCGCCGTAGTCCACCTTGTAGAGTCGAACCCAAGGTATTGCTCATCACGAGAAGGACTTAGGGTTCGTTGTTATTTGGCCCAAATAGATGGTGAGTATCATATAGGTGACTCAGTGCTATAAAGATCTTCACCTTTATTCGACCCTACATCATCTAAAGGTGTCAAGTACCTCTAGGTGGTTCATTCTAGTGTTTTGTGACCAAAACGGTGCCAACACACTTTTTGGCGATTTCACTAGGGACGAAAAATCGAATCGATCAAATCCGATCCATTAGATTAGATCTATTAGGTTAGACCTATCAGATCGACCGCAGTGGCCAATCCCAAAGATCACAACAACATTGTCTCCAGAAATCAATACAAGGCTGACTAACTCGTCGGAAGCTGAGAATAAGAAATTAGAAGATCACATGAAAAGGTTGGACGAGGAGTTCCAACGATAAAAGGCTCAGATAGACAAATATGCCGGAGAAGTAGTACCTCTCACACTTCAAGATAGATCGCCACCAGAAGTTCGCCAAGGAGAGGGAAATAAAGCATGATTCCCTGTCAGCCTTGCTACAGCAACTCCGCATTATAAGTAAAATCACATCATTATTCGATATTCAGTCTATTAAAATTTCTTTCGATAATCGGATTAAAAGTATAATTGAGGATATAGAGAATATGACGCATGTATTAGAAAAAACTCGTACGCCTGAATATTTTGTCACATGAATTGGACACTAAAATAACTGTGTCAAACATATCGAAAACAAATGGGGCTTCTCAGTCCTAGCCATATTGTGGTATGCCGATGAACTCATATCCGGGGCAAATGCTGTCGTCGCACTCACTACACAGTAGTTTGGCTCTAGGCACGGTCAGACCGACCGTGCATGATCACAGACTGTCTGGCCCTTCAACTGACCGTCTGGCACCTTACGTTGGACAGTCCATAGTCACACCGAGCCCGCCACAAGGGTTGCAGGTGAAGCCCAGCATGACTGGAAGGTCTGGATATAATACCAAACCGTCCGGTCCCTCCACGGACCGTCCGATCACCAAGGTCAAACCATCCGAGTGTGCATACATAGACCGGGGTACTGCGCGTCAAGCATAATCTTCATGCTCCACCCCACATGCAGCGCACCATAGTCGTAGCATGCCATCACCAGCGCATGAAGCTAAATGCCTTTCGGCCCCTGCGAAGCCAAAAAAATATAAGTCGTTGAGTTTGTTTGGCCTGCTAAGGCCAAATCTGTTGCTTGCTCTCTCTGCATTTGACACAAAAAGGTGAAAGTTAAGTTCACAATTAATGTTGCTAAGTGTGATAAAATATTTGATGAGCAACTTAATAATGGCAACATTTAATTGCCGCACATTGAAAAGGTGTGTATAATGTAAATGGCATGGCTACTTTCTTCATAACACCAATGATTGTAATGTATTCTGTCGACAAATACAATCGGACGTAAATGAAGTTCGATTGCGATTTTCAAGAAATGAACATTGACAGAAAATTTGTCTTTGTCAACACATTGGGACCAGTGGACAAGAAAGTCTTTATTCATCCATGTTAGGATGATAAAGGCAAAGGGAAAAATATTATCATTAATGACCATTGCGCGTTAAATCTATCACACAAGAGTGGTTACTCGAAAGGCTCCATGCAGAAGAAAGGCTAATAAGACCGAAGGCGTCGGGGGGCATGGTAAACCAGGTATGCCCAAATTTTAAAGCTTTAGAGGTGAAGGTCGTGATAAACAAGAAGGCAAAAGGCCAAAGGTTACTTTTGAGCAACTTCTGGCTCAATATCACAAGCAGATCGAAGCAAAGGGTGGTGATCAAACTAGTAATGCTAAGTCATCTAGACCACCTTTGAAATCATCATGCTCACCTCCGAATCACAAATTTAGAGATCAAGATTGGCGAGGAGAAGAGTTTAATGCATCATCAACACATCCTCCTTTTGGGCCGACAATGCCAATGCAGTATGGTTCAACTCCTTCGTATTTTCATCCTTATCCATCTTGGGGACGGTATGATTCAAATGCTTATGCTTATTCATATTTTAGACCACATAACATAGAGTATTTAGCTCATATCAATTCCGATTTTGAGAAACAATTATATAACAAAGACCGTTTTATTTCTAAGAATCTATCTAGAACTCAAAATAAGAATAGAATGGTTAAGCAAGTTTATGTAGTGAAGAAGGATAATATAAAATCCAAAAGTTCATATCTGAATTCATGTGTTACGGAGCCAGAGGAAATATTAGATACTTTGGCTAGTAGTGATCAAACAATAGAGAATCATCTAGCAATAGTCCAGGTATTAAATCTGAACTTAAAAATCCTAATGTGCCAGAGGTTAAGGAATATGTATCACTGTCCAACACTAATTCATAATCGATAAGCCCACTTGGATTATCAATTTGGCACAACAAGAGGCTACAAAACTCGGTGCACAAGAGTTGAAGAAGAGAGGCATGACATGGGTTCCTAATGGGAGTTCTCAAGATCAAGGTAAGGATGATGCTTTAGGAAGAGGTGGAGTGAAGGCTAACAAAAGGAAGAAAGCAAGTACATGACGTTTGTTGGGGCGAAGGCAAAGACGCCACCCTTCGCTCGTCGCCTTCGCTGCAGTCGCTGGTCTGACAGAAACAAAACGGGCAGGGACACCCTTCGCTCGATTCAGCACCAGACGAAGGCCTGCGGTGACGTCTCCCCGCAGCACGGCCTCGTCCTGCTCTGAGGCCCACGTGTGATCTGGCCCATTGTAACGGGCCCCGCGTGGCCGCCTTTGTGTTACGGGCCTAGTTTGTAAAGGCATTCTTGTAATTACAGCTTGTAACCCTGCTTTATGGGAATATTCTGGGGATAAACTAGGTGTCTGAGGGCACATGCGTCCTTAACACAAGGCGCTGGGCACTCAGATACCTATAAATACCCCCGCACAGTGCCCGTGAGAGGCTAGATCAACAGAGCTATTGCCCCCGAGCACGTAACCCTGTTGTCACCACTGTTCACCCTTGTTGGCCTCCTTGCTGCTGAGAGCAAGTTCCAACATTTGGCGCCCACCGTTCGTGCTACGACAAAACCACCCGCGATGGCATCGTCGTCGCCAGCAAGAATAAGGAGGACCATCTTGCCGACCTGGCCGAGACATTCGCGAACATGCGAGATGAACGACTCCGCCTAAACCCGGAAAAGTGTGTCCTCGGTGTTCGCCAGGGCAAGATATTGGGCTACCTGGTGTCACACCGCGGCATCGAGGCCAACCCAACCAAGATCCAGGCCATCGTCGACATGTCGCCTCCGCAGTCCGCCAGGGACGTCCAGCGTCTGACAGGCAGATTGGCCGCTCTCAACAGATTCATCTCCAGGTCCGCCGAGCGAAGTCTCCCCTTCCTCAAAACACTCCGCGGTGCGAAAGACTTCGCCTGGGGACCGGAGCAAGCAGCGGCCTTCGCCTCACTAAAACAGTACCTGTCGGAGCTGGCCATCCTCACAAGCCCCGACTCCTCGCTCCCCCTATTGCTCTATGTCGCGGCTTCGCCGCACGCGGTCAGCGCGGCACTAGTGCAGGAGCAGACAGTCGAGGGCGCAGTCAGACAGTGCCCTGTTTACTATGTCTCCGAGGTCCTGACACCGTCCAAATGCAACATGACAGAGCTGGAGAAGATCGCCTACGCAGTTGTTATGTCCTCGCGCAAACTGCGCCATTACTTTGAAGCATTCAAGGTCCGAGTCACCTCAGACAGGGGGCTCGGCGAACTATTCAGAAACCCGGAGGCATCGGTGAGGATTGCCAAGTGGGCAGCCGAACTCTCCGGCTACCACATCAGCTTCGAGCCCAGGACAGCCATCAAGTCGCAAGTCCTGGCAGACTTCATCGTCGACTGGACTGGGCCAGTAACACAGCCGGACCCATCCACAGAGAAGGTCTGGACCATCCATTGCGACGGCGCATGGTGCCATGCGGGGGCAAGCGTCGCTGCAGTCGTCACCTCACCTGCCGGAGTCAAACACAGATATGCAGCACGCCTCAACTTCGCTCTGGAATCCGACAAATGTACAAACAATATAGCAGAGTTTGAAGCGGTTATCCTCGGCCTCTGCAAGCTAAGGGCCCTCGGAGTCACCACATGTATCATCAAGACAGACTCCAAGATAGTTGCCGGCCAGGTCGAGAAAGACTATGCAGCAAAAGACCCCGCGCTCATGCAATACCTCGTGGCTATCCGAAGTCTCGAGAGACAGTTCAAGGGATTCACCTTGCAGCATGTGGATAGGGCCAAGAACGAGGAGGCCGATGCATTAGCCAAGGCCGCCGCCAGGGGCGAGCCCCTGCCCTCCGATGTGTTCTTTCACACCATCGGCACGCCAGCCGTCCGGAGCCCCGAAGGGCTCCAAATAACTAATGATAGCGAGGGCCACCGTATAGTCAACCTAATCATGACCGAAGACTGGCGGGCACCAATAACCCTGTTCCTACAGGGGTACTATCATCCAACCGACGTCAGTGAGGCAAAGCGCCTCAGACATCGAAGCCGGGACTTCGCACTGATTGAGGGCCAATTATACAAGAAAGGGGTCAGTCAGCCAATGCTTAAATGCGTCACCGAAACCGAAGGCATGCAGATCCTACGCGAAGTCCACAGTGGCACGTGCGGCTCGCACGTAGGGCCAAGGGCCCTGGCTGCCAAGGTGATCCGACAAGGGTTTTACTGGCCTGCAATGATCTGCGCCGCAAATCGAGTCACAAGGTCCTGCGAAGCCTGCCAGAAGTTCTCTCCTCGGTCAGGCAACCACTCGCAATATACAAAGCTGATTGCCCATACATGGCCTCTCCAGCGCTGGGGCCTGGACATTGTCGGGCCCCTGCCCACCGCTCAGGGGAACCTTAAGTTCGCCTTCGTAGCCGTCGAATACTTCACCAAATGGATTGAAGCGAGGGCTGTTTCCACAATCACATCAAAGACTGCCCAAAAATTCTTCTGGCAGAACATTGTTTGCCGCTTCGGAGTACCGTCCGAGCTAACAGTTGACAACGGCAAGCAGTTCGACAGCCAAGATTTCAAGGATTTTTGTTTCTCCATCGGCACCAAGCTTGCCTTCGCTTCAGTCTATCATCCGCAGTCCAACGGGGTCGTGGAGCGTGCCAATGGGAAAATCTTCACAGCTGTCAAAAAGATGCTCCTTGATGAAAAAAAGGCAGATGGACCGATTTATTACCGGAGGCAGTCTGGGCGCTAAACACAACTGAGTGCAGGGCGACCGGGTTCACTCCTTTCCGCCTTCTATACGGATCGGAGGCAATGACCCCGCAAGAAATAAAGCACGGGTCCCCGCGTACAGTTCCGTCAGCCGTCCCCGACGTGGACGAGCCAGCTTCAAAAGATCTCATTGACGGAGACCGGGTCTTCGCCCTACAGGCCCTAAACAAATACCAAGCCCAGACCAAAGCATGGCGCGACCACGCAGTCATCCCGAGGGAGTTCAGCGAGGGGGACCTCGTACTCGTCCGAACAGCTCGGACGGAGTCCAAGGGCAAGTTGGAGCCCAAGTGGGAGGGCCCCTTCATAGTCAAGACAAAAGCTTCCCCCAGCGCTTACAGGCTCACAACGCCAAATGGCGAGGACCTGGAGCACTCCTGGAACATCGACAACCTTCGCAAATTTTTTGTTTGACCCATTTAGGGCTGATTTCGCCCTTGTAATTCGCCGCAAACAATCTTGTACCGGCCCGCACTCTTTTCCTCCCGGGGGGTGAGGTTTTTAACGAGGCGGAGCCATGTAATATATGTGAGAAAAATCCCCCGCAAAAACATGTGTCGAAAAAAGACCGCGACAACGGTCTTCGGCATTCGACCAATTCGAAGTCACCGCGAGGCTAAGCGCTAGCCACCCTCGCGTGCGACAAATCCGCGCAGAAGTCGCCTAAGGGTGCAGCCGGACTAAGCACAACAAGTGCGAAAAAATCCAATGTCTATCGCGAAGACTATCCGCGCAGAAGTCGCCTAAGGGTGCAGCCGGACTAAGCACAACAAGTGCGAAAAAATCCAATGTCTATCGCGAAGACTATCCGCGCAGAAGTCGCCTAAGGGTGCAGCCGGACTCAGCACAACAAGTGCGAAAAAATCCGATGTCTATCGCGAAGACTATCCGCGCAGAAGTCGCCTAAGGGTGCAGCCGGACTAAGCACAACAAGTGCGAAAAAATCCGATGTCTATCGCGAAGACTATCCGCGCCGAAGTCGCCTAAGGGTGCAGCCGGACTAAGCACAACAAGTGCGAAAAAACCCGAAGTCTATCGCAAAGACTCCGCGCAGAAGTCGCCTAAGGGTGCAGCCGGACTAGCACAACAAGTGCGAAAAAAACCCGAAGTCTATCGCAAAGACTCCGCGCAGAAGCCGCCTAAGGGCGCAGCCGAACTAGTACAACAAAAGCAGAAACGACAGCATCAAACCATCCGCGCTAAGAACGACTATAATCACACCAGCACAGCATAACCAACCATACCAGACAAAAGTACACAACGTCCTCGCAGGCACAGGCACGCGAGGGCACACAACTTCATCGTACAAGCCTTTACACATATACAAGCGAGGGCACCACACTCTACATCGGCTCAACCTTAGGAATAATTCCCATCTCTCTATAATTAAATAACATTATCCTAAGCTCCTCACCCGCAAAAAGACTTCGCAGTTCCCCTTCCCCTGTACTCGCAGCGGCCGGCAAAGACAACAGTTCCTGCCGACCAGCCCTACTCACACGAAGCCGAGCCCCCTCCTCCGCGCTAACCCTACGTTTTGCAACCGCCCTTCGTCGACGGCGCCCGGTGCTAGGGCCTGGCACGTCTGGCGCGTCCGCGGCGTGTGGCGAAGCCTCTGCCGCAGCCACGTCCAAGGCCGCAAAATAATCCAAGTCCTCCTCCGACGACTCCTCAGTCCACTCAACCGAGCTCCCGGAGTCGGTAAAATCAAAAAACTCAGATGTAGACCCACCATATTCATTACCACCTTCCGCGGTCGAAGCCGCCAAAAACTCAGTAGTAGAGGTTGCGTGCGCAGGCCCAAAATCTTGAACCTGCGCAGCAACCAAAATTCAGTACAACATCCAAAATTCCCCAACCCTAAACACCCACTACGCCACCTGCGAAGGCCCTGACGCTGCGAGAGCCTCCGCCGTTGGCTCCGCCGCCACTTCCGCCGTTGTTTCCACCGCCTCCGCCGCGGGATCTTCAACACTCGGCGCAGCTGCTGTGGGGGCATCAGGGGCGCCTTCGGCCACCTTTGGGGGCAGGTCTTCGCCGGTCGCAGCAGACGCGGGGGCAGCCGTCGCAATCGCTGCGGTCTCCGGGGTTGGCTCCAGGGCGGCCCCGGTCACAGCCTCCGCAGGGGTCGGCTCCGGGTCTGGCAGCGCGCTGTTCAACGCCCCGAAGTCGTCCACCCGCTCGCCACGCGCCGCCTAAGACAAAACACACAAAATTCAGCAAACACACGCACAACCCGCATACAGCAAACGCCAAACAAACAACAACGTTACCTGAGCCCTCGCAAGCTCGGCCCGCTCCCTGACCACCTCACGACCGTGCGGACCCCACATCCGGTCATAGAGGGCCCCGGCGGATTCCTTCACGACGGGGTCTTCGACCTTATAGACATCTCGTTCAAAATCTTCATCTGCCTGGTCGAAGACCTCGAAGTGTCGGCACCCTTCGCGGGAGAGTGCGTTCACCGCCCCCTCGCAGGTGACCAGGGAGGCGTACGACATAAACCCCCCCACGACAGCGGGGAGTTCCTGCAGCTCCTCCTGCACCCATTCCAGGCAGCGAAGCCCGGGCTCCCGGTCCGCACCTCGAACTCACCGGTCCGCGCACCCAGCTCACGATATGTATCCATAAGCTGTGTGCGCGTTCGTTCGGCCTCCGCACGCATCGCGGCCTCGGCCCCCTTCGCGCGGCTCTCCAGGGCAGTAAGCCGCTCCTGCAGATGTCCGGCGAGCTCCTTGGCAATATTGCCTTCCGCCCGTGCCAGCTTGGCCTCCGCCTGTGCAGCCTGCTCTTTGGCGATGGCTTCGTTGGCCTCCCTCCTCTCCCCCGCCAGCTGGCGCCGGAGGTCAGCCTTCTCCTTCTCCAGGGCGGCCACCCTGTCCGCCAGTTTACGACACTTGCTGTCGGAGGCCGATTTTTCACGGACAGCGTCAGCATGTTGCGTCCGAAGTCTCTCGACTTCGGCAGACAAAGCTGCCGTAAGGGCCCCCGACGCAGTACGGCTGGTGAAGTCAGCCACCTGCAGAGCACACGTAAGGCCATTGCCGTAAAAAAAAGGGGGGGGGGGGCAAGAGTATAGCTCAGCGAACCTGACTCAGCGCCTCCGTCGCCTGACTCAGCGCCTCCGTCACTCCCTTCAGCCGGCGGGTCGCCACGCCCGCCTCGTCCCTGACCAACGTGAGGGCCGACACCTCGCCTCCGGCGCCAAGCGCCTCGCCCCTCGCCTTCGGCACTATGGCGGCCGTCGCGATCGCCGCGCCAGGCGCAACTATAGCAAGCTGGCCCTCGTCCGGCCCTGCAACGCGTCAACAAATTAAAAAAAAATTAATAACAATAATAGGCCAGCGACTTACCACCAAGATAGTCGTCCACAGTAATATCGGTGCCGAAGTCGGCAACACGTTTGCCCGACAACGGCAGCGCTCGGGCCGCCTTCGAAGCCTCCGCCACTCCGCTGGCCGGCGGCACCACCTTCGTTGACTTGGAGCCTCCGGCGCCCGCCGTTGCCTCCGGCGCCTTGCTAGGTGCAGAGGCGCCCGCCTTCGCCGCCAGCGGCGGCTTGCCTCCGCCGGGGGCCGCAGCCTTCGCAGCCCCCCGCTGCCGCTTCGGCCTAGCTTCATGCAGCCTGACAACCGCCTGGCGTTTTTGCGCCGCCCCTTGGCGATCCTTGTCCATCACTGCCCACACAACAGCACCGATATTTCGCCCGTAAGGAAAAACTCTCCACTGACGAACCATACGAGATGTAAAACAGTCCTCGTCAGCCACGCAGGGGATAGGAACATTCCTAGGCCAGCAACCCCCGGTAACCCTCAGCATCCGAGCCGAAGACTCCCGGAGCTCGGGCGAAGACATCCTTTCCCCCGGGGCCGCACACGTCCTCATCAACTCTCTAGCAAAACTATCAGACACCCCAAGTCCTCCCATCGCAGTACCTAATTTTCTCTTTTTCGAGGAAGGGGCGGCCGCCGGCGCAGGGTCGTCTCTAGTCTCCACCGCCGGTTTCTTCCCACGGCGGTCCGCTTCGTCTTGACCGGGATAGCCGTCGTACGGCAATTGATTTAATTCGAAGACCCTGTTCAAACGGTCATTTGACCCGAGGATATCAAAGTTGCGCTGGCCTTCCGTCCTTGCCACGTAACGTCCCACGAGCCGCACCGCCAAGTCCTCCGCATCACGCACAAAGGCGGCCGGGTCACGGTTTCGCAAATTTAGTGCGAAGGCAGGACTTCGCACCACCCTTCCTCCGTGAAAAGGCATCTGGCGAGGGCACACTTCGCCCAACGCCCAGCCGTGTGCCAAGGGCCAGACCCCGTACGCCACGAACTCTTCAACTAAATCACGCCCACTGCTCTGACCGGCGGCGCACCGAAGGGCCCCTTCGTCTGCATCCTCTTCTGCCACTTCAAAGGGCGGATACGCAGAGTAATAATGAGAGCACATCTCAGACACGGGGAGTCCCTCATGGTCTTCGACAGTACCCTCAGCAACGTAAAACCAAAATTCATTCCAATTGCCCCACTTGTTGCGGGCGCACGGAACCAACTCCACTACGGGCATTGTGGTCTTGCCGGTCTTCGGCGTGAATGTGCATGACCCGAACTGGGCAATTTCGTCCCCAACCATCCTCTTCTGCCAATGCAAACAATAATTCTTCGCAAAAACTTCAACCGACGGCTGTCCGCCGTACGAAGTCGTCGCCCAGACATACTTCGCCAGCGCCACCATGGCATTCGGTGTCAGCTGATGTATTTGAACGTTGAATCTACGCAGGACTTCGCCAACAAACCGGTGCGCAGGCAAGCGGAGACCGGCGGCGAAGAACGCCTCGAAAACGACCAACTCACCCTCCGGCTCGGGGACTTCCTCCGTCCCCGGAGCACGAGCAACTCTGCCGCCAAAGTCAACGCGGGCTGACGTCATCCGTGACACACCAAAATCAACAGAGTCGCCGGCGCGCAACTCCTCCACCATCACGCTACTCAACGTCTCCTCAAACGAGGCGGCGGCCGGCGGCGTGGTGTCGGCGGAAGAAGAAGAGGACGGCATTGCTACGTACCGTCGGCGGCGGCGGGCGGTCTGCTTCACTCGAGCCAGATCTCCGGCGATCAAGAGCACGGCGGGCAGACGAGCAGCAAGACGGCGGGCGGCTAGGGTTTTCGCGGAGCGCGGAAGGCAAAGTTCAAAAAGCACCGACCCCCGCCCCCTTTTATAGGCAGGGCGCGGCTCTTCGGGAAACCCGCAATCCGACAGGGCGCGGCGCTTCGGGAAACCCGCAATCCAACAGTACGCCGTCCATCAACGGTCACATCGAAAACCCCCGCGGAACCACTTCGAGCGAGGGCAGCGTCTCCGCCATCTAGCGACGTCTTCGGCACCAGTGACTTTGTCGAATTGGTCCCTCGGAGGGCAAATGTTGGGGCGAAGGCAAAGACGCCACCCTTCGCTCGTCGCCTTCGCTGCAGTCGCTGGTCTGACAGAAACAAAACGGGCAGGGACACCCTTCGCTCGATTCAGCACCAGACGAAGGCCTGCGGTGACGTCTCCCCGCAGCACGGCCTCGTACTGCTCTGAGGCCCACGTGTGATCTGGCCCATTGTAACGGGCCCCGCGTGGCCGCCTTTGTGTTACGGGCCTAGTTTGTAAAGGCATTCTTGTAATTACAGCTTGTAACCCTGCTTTATGGGAATATTCTGGGGATAAACTAGGTGTCTGAGGGCACATGCGTCCTTAACACAAGGCGCTGGGCACTCAGATACCTATAAATACCCCCGCACAGTGCCCGTGAGAGGCTAGATCAATAGAGCTATTGCCCCCGAGCACGTAACCCTGTTGTCACCACTGTTCACCCTTGTTGGCCTCCTTGCTGCTGAGAGCAAGTTCCAACAACGTTTGGGTGAAAGGTTTGTCCTAACTCATCAAATCTATTGGTCATTGCATCGTTCATATTTTTCAGCTATGCCAATACGTCGTCCCGAGATATGTTCGGTTATCCTTTATGGCATCATTTTGCTCCAAATGCGTTTTTATATTATGGAGGAGTGCAACCGAATTATTATACATATGGATAGTTGTGATATATTATTGCTTTTATGAAGCCAAAGTACTTCAATTGTTGGTAGTTATGATTCTTACTATAATTTGCTTCGCTTATATTTATTCATGGGAAGAACATGTTTATGATATTTACTAATCTCTGTTCGATTATTGCTTAATTGCAAACTACATAATTAGTGTTGTCGAATAGTTTC
This sequence comes from Zea mays, assembly GCF_902167145.1. Classification (NCBI taxonomy): domain Eukaryota; kingdom Viridiplantae; phylum Streptophyta; class Magnoliopsida; order Poales; family Poaceae; genus Zea; species Zea mays. The sequence continues at coordinate 64,817,982 of NC_050098.1, forward strand.
AACTAAACGATTCATTTGTTAGTACAACCAATACTCGAGCTTATACATCATTGAGTTGGTTATTATGTGCTTCTTCCATGTGAGCAAGTTCTATAGTTCAATAAACATCTTTGGTCTCAGTGGTTGATATGGCCGATGAATCCTTACGAATCTTCTTTGCTGCAGATGGTTCGGGCACTAAGGCTGGACAGGCGCGAACAGTCCGGTTACGACGATCGGACGGTCTGCGAATGACTAGAAGCAGCAACGACCTCAGACCGTCAGACACAGCGTCCTAAAATAGGTACTAGGAAGCAAAACACTACCAAGATGTCTGGCTGGCTCAGCAGAGTCGACCCTACTTTTGATCAGCTGCTTGCTAAATATATGAAGAAGAAAGTCGTTCCACGTGACCGACCAATAAAACAAATAAAGTCAAAACGACAATTCGTGCAAAAGCAAAGGGCGACTAAACTGGTCCAAAAAGTGGTGCAACCAAGATCGCCTTGTCATCCTTCTACAGGGATGTCATGGTGCTTTCTAGTCTATTCATCGTCGATGTGTTGTCCTACTCAAGTGTGGGGTATACAATGATGAATCCGTTTACTTATTCGGGCTGGAGCACCATAAGTTTTTGACTATTGACATATTGATCAGATAGACACGGTCGAAGAGGATTGAGGACTAGCTTGGGAGCGAGGGAATTGAAGGGATTGAGAGGGCTAAAATCTCCTTCCTATTTAAAATTAAATATAAATGGGATTTTAGCCCATTCAATTCACTTCAATTCCCTTCTCCAAGCAAGTACACTTCAATTCTGTCCAACCAAGTTCAATCCTGTCCAACCAAGTTCTAAAAGAAAAGGATATTTTAGCCTCGTATTAATCAATTTTAAATAGTAAAGATATTTTAGCCACATCACTCCACTTCAATTCTGTCCAACCAAGTTCTAAAAGAAAACGAGCGCATGAATTAACCCACTGTCCGCAATGAAGACAACAGCGCTAAGGTAGTGTTTGGTTGAGGAGCCAAGTAGAACGGAGTCGTTCCATTCCTGATTCTAGGAACGGAGCCGCTCTGTTCTGTGTTTGGTAATCTGGAACGGAGCGGCTCTATTTTTTGTTTGGTTGCAGAGTGAACGGAACGGAGCGTGACTGTGAGAGCGGGATGGGAACGGAGCGGCTCCGTCCGGTTGATTTTTTGGAGCGGAATGGTTCCGGATCCGAGGAGAATATTCCCTAATTGGAGCCATTCCGTTCTAGTTCCTTTGTAACCAAACAGCAACAAAACTGGCTCTTCAACCAAACACAGATATTTATCTCCGTTAAAAGGAATAGCCGAGGTGGCCATAATTAACCTACCCGTCTCCTTTTAACCATTTTGTAAATTTTAAAATAGTTTCCCACCATTTTTCGAATTTAGATTTAAATTCAAATTGGGTTTTCAAAAATTAAACATATACAATATATTATATTCGTGTCTCGTTATCATCATAACACCAACAATACAACTTATATATCTTGTATATAACTTTATGTGGTACTAATACTTCAAATATTTTATATAGTGTGCTATTTTCTAATAAAAAACCATTATCATCTTGTAATCCCTTAACTGTAGCTTCTCCTAGTTTTTTTGTATTCCCTTATTTCTCGTCAAACATACGTTCCCTCTCATAGTCATATTTGAAGAACCTTCCTTTTGGGTGCACACATGTATGCATGACAAATCCATAAATGCCAATTATGATTCTTGATATTTGATCCTAGGCGACTCGGTCCTTTTGCCCCTAGTCTTGTTAATTCGTAGTTGTTTATAGCCATTGCTAAATTTGTCGTACCCTCTGAGGTACTCATAAATGTAGAATCCATTTAATAGTGAACCTTGAGATTGTTTGGCATAATGCATGACATATAATACACAATTTATTAAAACATATAGAGGGCATGCATGATATAAAATCACAAATGACTTTTGATATGTACTGGGAAGTTGCGTCTGCGACCTATTATGATTTTGAGTTATTGGGTTCATTAGATAGAAATGACATTCTAGGACCTCATAGGATCAATGGCAAGTGGTATATATGGAACGATCCACCTTGAGAAAAATTTTCTAATCCCTTAAACCATTTTGAGAAAACCTTGATTCAAATTCGTATGTTTCAATATGACTTTTTAAGTTTCAATCTTTTTATCTCAAATTTTGTGGACATCTTTCAAACTTACTTGTGAAGGTCACTCGGAATTCGTTTGGATTGATTTTGAATTTTAGAACCTTGATTCGGGCTGCTAGAAACTGGGCATTGTTTTGGTAACTTCCGGATCTTCAATTTCTGTCTTGCAATTCATTTGTTTTGTTGGACTCATGTATGCATCACGAACTTTTTCAAAACATATAATCATTGGCTAATGAGAAGTTTTTAGTTTGAGCGTTTTCTTCATCTCCATTAATATTAAAAGCTCATTTTCCCGACTTTGGAGAATTTTCCTCACAAACTCATTTATGGCTATTTTGAGAAATCTGTTGTGTTCATCGATCATTTGCAAGAATATCTAGTCATTAGTTGATGCTTAAGTACTATCTTGTGTATTTTGAACTTTTGGATGTTTGGACACAGTATTGGAAAACAAGACAAGATTGTTGTTGTGGTTTCTGAACCCACGGGACAATAAAATTTGTGTTCGGCAGGAGTGTTAGCGCGGACTCGCTCCGAATGGTAAGTTACGGAGGCTCAAAAGTGGATCTGAGCGCGAAAGGGTTATACTAGTTCAGGCCGGAACCCTAGTCCAGTGCAGTGCTGACAGTAGTATTGCTCGGAGTGTGTTACAGTTGGATGCTTGTGTGAAGCCGTCGGATGTCTTTGGATGGGGTTGTCTTGCCCTTTTATAGCTCAAGGGTAGATGTTACAATGAGAACTTGTATTATACTGTAATACCCAAATTTATAAATCATATGATAGTAGATGAATTTCTTGAGTGTCTTGCCTCTATTTAATGGAGCATATGAAAAACCACCTTTAAAGTTAATAAATAGCTAATGACACCTAAAACAATATGTGCATCATGCTGGGGTTTTATTGTGTGCATTCGGTGACAATATAAAAATAATGTAAATAGAAATATATTAGTACCCAAATTAGAATTTAAGACTTAAATTGGGATTCTAGAATTACAGAAAGAGAGCACAAGTTATCATGAAATAAATATTAAAAATAGATAAATTCACTCATATCATGTCTAAGATGAATATTTAATGATAAAACAAATTTACCACAAAGTTTGAATTTGAATGGGAATTCAAATTATGAATTTGAAAATAAAAAGAAATTAGAAAAGAAAAAAGAAAAAAAAAGAGAAAACGTGCCTAGGCCAGCTTCTGTTCACTCGGCCCACTAACGTTCATTCCCCGTGCGGCCCAGGATCCCTTTCCCCGCGCGCGCCGTCACGCTGACGAGTGGGACCCAACTAGCCATCACGCGCGCTCTCCGCGTTTCGCCGAAAAGTGGGGTCTGTTAGTCAGCCGCCTCAACCGTTCCGCGACTTCGCCTCAACGGAGCTCCGGCCATGGCGGAGTGCGCCGCGAACCCCGGAGCACGTTGTGTGACCTTGTCCGCCACGTTCCTATATGTTGCGCCCCCTTTCCTTCCCTCCACTACCTTCGTGCGTGAGCGCAGGAACCAAATCGTCGCTGCCATTACTATGAGAAGTGAGTAAGGGGAGAAGCGGGTCGCCGTGGAGCCATCAGCTCGTTGCCGATCCCAATTGGGTCCGAATTAGGATATCAGGATCTTCGCCCAATCTTACCGAGGGTGCGCAAACCGTAGGCGGGCGGTGAAACCGGTCGTAGCGGGCGGAATTCTCGCCGTGGTTGAAGACCTGCCACGGATCCGCGCTGCCTCGTGGACAGGGGGGATCTTCACCGTGAACCGAAGTAAGTTGAGTACCAGTTTGTTCTTTTTCCTCTCGGCGTAGCGTAGCGTGATTCAAACTAGGATTTTGCCGCACTAGCTGGCAGCGTCGCCGTGTTGGGCGTCGTGGGGGAGTACGGCTCCTATGCCATCCGTATTGGGATGAAGGGTCCAAATTAATTGGTCGGATACCAAATCTAAACTGCTGATCAGCGATCGGATGGATTAGCACAGTTATGAAATGAGATGTGATCGACACCGTTGGTTTCCGATCCGGTGGTTACTATTGCGTATCGATTCGATGAAATTAGAATCTAATCTTAACCGTAGAAAATTGATTGGGTGGTCCATCTTGGCTGATACCCCTTCGGATCGCTGACTTTACAAATAGAACCCTATGTTTTAGGGAAACAAACCGGTCGTCCATCGCCGGTGTTCACTGAGTCTCGGGATACTTACAAGGAAGCCCCTGCACTTTTCAGAAATTGACGCGCAGTCCAGAGAACAGATAAATTGGATAAATAAATATGGAAATGTATTTTTAATGTAAAAATAATTGCTAGAATTTGTTTAATCCATAGAAAATTCATATTAAGTCCAAATTTGTCTAATCTAGTTTCTATAATTTTGTAATAATATTGTGCATCACATAGTGTCTCTTTTGACATGAAAATTGTATTAAAATTTATCTCTTAATTAATCTTGTATCAAATACATAGAACATTTGGAAATTCATAACTTAAATTCCATAACTCCAAAATTAATGATTCATGTTCCTATGATCTTATTTCAATATGTAGATTATTAATATGTACTTTGTATACATGTTTAGTGTGATGTTAATTTCCTTTTTATACTATGCTTGTTTGTATTGTGGCGAGTAGAAGAGCCAGTGGTTGAGGATCCCGGAGTTCAGCAGGTAGAAGCTGTTGAGCAGGAGCTCATTGAAGACAAGTTGTGCCCTTAACCACTTTTATTACCCAATAATGTTCTTTATTATCATTTATTCCTGCATTGGTATAATTTTGATGGGACCCAATAGGTAACCCTAGACTGGTTATCCTTTTACCTTGTTCACCCCTGAATCATTTGGGTAGTTTTGCTATTGTTCTATATGGTTTTGGGATTATTATTACATTATGTCTATGTTTCAATTATTTTGTTATTTTATTATTCATGTCAAGATCATTATTTTTAATTGGAACATGGAGCTTAACTTGAGAAACACGTGCCACCACAAGGGTGGAATTGGACGCCCTTGGCTGACTAACTAGGAAATCTAGTGGAGGACTACCTTACCTGATATGGGCAAGGGCAGTAGGGGAGTAGGCGTGTAGGGAGGTTCCTGGGTTGATTTTGCTACGTTGGCGGTCAGACGGGGGATTCCTGCATTGCTCTTCCTAGAAACTGTAGCGGGTTTTCTGAAGCTAGTGGAACTTTGTAAAGGCCTCATAGTGTTACTGTGCCTCGCTTTCTTGGTAGAGGTGTATGGGAGTCGCGATCCCTTGCAGATGGGTAACATGACTAGTGGGTACAGGGTACAACCTCTGCAGAGTGTAAAACTAGTATACTAGCCGTGCTCGCGGTCATGAGCAGCTGAGGACTCTCGCATGATTAAAGTATGGAACTAAATTCAATTTGTCATTTGCATTGCATGAGATTATTTATTAATTTTGTTCTATTCTTATTATGGTTTGGTATTTACTTACATCTAGTAATTGCTAATAAAATTTGACCAACTTATTAAAAGCAATGCTCAGCTTTAACCCCCTATTGTTGATCAGCCTTACACATCACATGAACTCCCACCTTTGGTGAGTTCATGCATATTATTCGCCATGACTTGTTGAGCTATGATCTTTTGTGAGCCTACACTTGCGATATATAAACCCCCCAACAGGAGAAGAACATGTGGCCCAGGAGGAGCCACACAACGAGGAGTTCTACTTGATCTAGGTGGTGTCTCCCAGTCGACTTTATGGCGCCAAGGATGGACTTTAGTTCGCTTTATATTTATCTTTTATTTTGTAAGACTTCCGCTATGTAATAAATAATTTTATGATATTGTGACATTTATCTCTATACACTATGTTATTATATGTGTTGTCTTCTTTGGCGCATATATGAGATGCACCCGGCTTTATTCCTTAAATCCGGGTGTGACATATACTAGGGAGGGAGTTCGGCCTCCTGCTTCTGGGCCTCATAGCTTCTATGGTCTTTGTGTTGGGTCATGATTCTGGGCCTCGTGGCCCCTATGGAGTCGTCTACCGGGTCGTGTGCTGTCATACCTCTGGTATGGCGTCGCGTCCCATGCGCCTTCCTGTAGCTACTCCGATTTAGACATGGTGGTGCTTGGTGGGTTCTGTTGAGTCAGCTAAAGGCGTTGTGTAGGGATGTCTTCAGTACAACTTTGTCTTCTGTCATCCCCTACCGTCACTTTTCATCATGCGTAGGCGTATGCCTGGTACGGCGTATTGCCCCGTCCCCTCCGTCGTATGGGTCATTGTAGAGACCCTGATGCTGAGGTCTCTGTGCCTGGGGTTGTCCAGTCCCACTAGTCAGTGGGGATACGTATCAGGTGTCGTGCTTGACAAAGACTCTTTGGTATCGTTTCCACGGTCTAGGCATGCCTTTGTAATGTCCCATCGTGCTGACATGGCTCGATAGTACCAGGTTGGCTCTTCCTTTCAGTAGGGGTGTTCGCAAGAGAGCTGGCTGTCCTCTTGTTGAGTTGTTCGGTGAGCAGGTTGGTCGACAGTCCCACCTCATTGGGTTGCTCGACAACCTTGCCTGGGTCGCTCGGCGGGCAGGTTGCTCGGCAGCCCCGCCTCGCTGCGTTGCTCAGCGGGTATTTGTTCAATAGGCAGGCTGGTCGTCTTGGCGGGCCATCCCTGGGAGGCCTTTTGGACCTCCACACCGAGTTGCTTGGCAGCTGGGCCGCCCGGTTCGTGGGCCGTCTTTGGGAGGCCTTCGAGCCTTCTTTGGGTATCCTGTTCCTAGGTACCCGACAGTAGCCCTGCCTTTGTGTAACTCCTTGGAGTTGTGCAGAGGCTTTTCTTGTGCGGTTCCTCTTTTGGGTGCACGCAAGCACATCTACTAGATGTAGCCCCGAGGCCCTGAGTAATCCATGCAGATTTCTTGGCCCACCATGCCCTTGCCTCGTCTAATCGAGCCAGAGCGCAGGAATAGGTTGTGACGTAGGCTGAAGTGCTACTATGTGTAGGGATGCTCAGGCGACGTCGTCATGTCTTCTTTGCCTTGGTTTTCACGCGCTATAGTGGGGGGCATGATGGCACTAGCCATGATGGCAGAAAATTAAGCCTCCCACACATGAAATCATAGAGTTTCAATGTAGACCGGCTAGGTTTCTACACATAGTGCGTCACAACTTTCTCGAAACATTCTCCAATTTTTATCACAACCTCTACATATGATATCATGACATGTGGATAAGTTTCATGATTTTCTGACTTTGTTTGTGTTTTATACAATTTTTAAACAGCTGGATAGCAAGTTCACTGCCACGTTTAGTGAGCATGGTGCTCGAAAATTCTGATCTACTCCTAAAATCGGCCGTAACTTGTCCTAAGTAACATGAATATCATTTTTGCATTCAGGGTTTCCCATTTTTCGAGTGACTTGCAGTTCAAATATGAATTATTAGAGGAAATTCAATTAAACGAACAAAATCTAATAGTTATAGCAATCACTTTTATAATTGTGCCAAAAATGGAACATGTAAGTCTACACAGTGTAGGAACAAACCATAAAAAGTTTGGTTCGGAAAAGGGAAAAAATAAAATATACTTTGCCGTGTGTCCAAGATTGACACTCGGCAAAGCATAGTTTGCCGAGTGCCCACGATCTGGCACTCGGCAAAGTATATTTTTAAATTAAAAAAAACTTTGTCGAGTTCCAGATTACGAGCACTCGACAAAGTAGTTTTACATAACTTCTATAAAATCTTCTTTCTTCATCACTCCCACTCACTCACACCGCCGCAGCGTCCTCACCGTCGCTACCACGCCCCACACCGCGGGGCCCTGCCGCCCGCAACACAGCCATGCCCAACCCCACACCCGTCGGGGCCCCACCGCCGCCGCGCGCCCACGCCACCGCGCCCCCACCGTCGTCGCACACAAGACTAGGTAAGTCCTTCTCTATGTGTGCTTGCGATGGATAGTTAGAATTTGTATTTGATCTCTAGCCACTAGGTAATTAGATTTTGTATATGATCCCTAGCCAATAGATGTGTTAGAAATGAGGCTTATACCTTTGAGGTTGGATGGTGACACCACCATTAGGACGATGAAGTTTGAATCAAACCCTAAGATCATATACACTTCGTAGACAAATTTAGAAATAACCCTGGCCATCGTGCCATTACTTTTATTTGCGTTTGAATCAAACCCTAGCAATCGTGCCATTTGTATATGTGCGTGTTAGCCATCGTGCTGTTACTTTTATTTGCAGGTTTTCGAAACCTCCCCGTACAGGGGAGGTGTTGCCGAATGTTTTTGTTGACGTGCTTGTTTATTTTTTTGCAGAGGTTTTCCTAGACATTGCGGGTCTGCCTGCACCGCGACACGTCACCACTACACAGACCCGCCACAGTCCCGGTAGCCTGACTCCACCGTCACCCTATGTATAACTTCTATTTCCACAGCATGGTCATAGATCACGTAACCCAGTTAGGTGTCTCCCATTCGAAAGAGATACGGTGTAGATATGCAGATCTTTGCATATCTATAAATGTGTATGTTTTGAATTGTCCATGTTTTTTGGACAGCCCGCGATTGTGTAGATGGTGTTAGTTTCCATGCTCTACTCTGGTTCGAGACAGAGTTTCTGCGTCACCTCCCTGTAGTTCTCCGGACATTACACTCTCACTGCTAGGACGTGTATCCAGAGAACAGTGGGGAGGTGCTGCCGAAACTCTGTCTCCGATCGGAGTAGAGGAGGGAAACTAACCCCATCTACGCAACAGCGGTTGGGATTAGGACCTATCCTCACCTATTAGAAGGTAGGAATGTAGTGTACATGGATTACATGTTTATATTAAACTATACTCGATTATATATGTTAGAGGATGGAGGACCGTGAGTGGATATACATGGGCCATGTAGGAAGGAATGATGTCACCCCAGAATGGATTAGAAAGATCGATGCTTTCGTGGAACAGGCATTTGGCGAAGCTGCTAAAGGAGCGAGTCTAGTCCTATGCCCGTGCAGCAAATGTGCCAACCGGAAAAGAAAATCAAAGAAGGCCATGGTAGAGCATATTTGGGAGAATGGATTTACGCCGGACTATACTCGGTGGATCTTCCATGGTGAAGTGCATCGTACGAGAGAGGAGGTGGTGAGACAACGTGTCACACCCAGATTTAAAGGATAAAGCCGGGTTCGTCTTATATGTGCGCCAAGGAAGATCATCACATATAATGACAAAGTGTATAGAGATAAATGTCATAAATATCATAAATGTAATTATTACATAGCGGAAGTCTTACAAAAATAAATCATAATAATAAGGTAAACTAAATTTTATTTCCATGGTGCCACAAAGCTGACTCGGAGATGCCACCTAGATCAACTCATAAGCTTCATTGTAGGGCGGCTCCTCTTCGACCACCTGCTCTTCACCTATGGGGGATTTATATTTCGCAAGAGTGAGCTCACAAAAGATCATAGCTCAACAAGTTGTGGGGAATAATGTGCATGAACTCACCAAAGGTGGGAGTTCATGTGAGGTGTAAGGCTGATCAATAAATAAAGGTTAAAGCTGAGCATTGCTTTTATAAGTTAGTCAAAATTTTATTAGCAGTTACTAAATGTAAGTGAATACCAAACCATAGTAATAGTAAATAAAAATAATAATAATTCCCAATGCGATGCAAATGACAAATTGAGTATAATTCCATAAGTTAATCATGTGAGTGTCCGAGCCGCTCGTGACCGTGAGCACGACTAGTATACCAGTTTTACACTCTGTAGAGGTTGCGTATCTTTACCAACAAGTCGTGTTACCCATTTGCCACGGGGTTGATCGGACCCCATACACCTCTACCAAGGAAGCGAGGCAGGGTACCACTACGAGGCCTTTACAAAGTTCCACTAGCTTCAGAAAACCCGCTACAGTTTCTAGGAAGCTCCAATGCAGGGACCCCTCGCTTGATCGCCATCGCAGCAAAATCAACCGAAGGGCCTCCCCACACTGACCACTCTCCTACTGCCCTTGCCCCTATCGGGTAACGTAGTCCTCCACTAGCTTTCATAGTTAGTCAGCCAAGGGTGTCCCATACCACCCTTGTGGTAGCACTGTTTTCCTGGGTGGTTCTCCATGTTCCAATTAACATAATGATCTTGTAATGAACAATAAATACTAAACTGATAATAAAAGTGTGATCATGAATAATGTATATCTCCATACCCAAAACCACATAAAGCAATAGCATGTACTACCCAAAAATTCAATGGTAAAACAAGGTATAAAGATAGCCAAACTAGGGTAACCTATGGGGTCCCATCAAAATTAACCTATGCAGATCATTATGATTAATAAGAACATGAATGGGTAAAAAGAAGTGAATAGAATGCATGACAATATTCTATGCTGCGTTATGAGATCGTAGGAACAAGAATCACTAAATTTGGATTTACGGTTATTTAGTTATGAATTTCTGAAGTTATTTAATACTTGGAATAGAACAATTCAAGTGCATAATTTTAATTCAAGTTTCATGATTAAACAGAGCTACTAACTGATAGACAATATTATTACAAAATTAATGCCACTAGAATGGATCAATTTGGAGCTAAAATGAATTAAATATAATTTATATAAGTTTCTGGAATTATTTTGTATTAAAAATCAATTTCCATAATTAGTTCTCTATTTTTATTACTCTTTGGACTGTGCGTCAATTTCCAGGGAGTGCAGGGGCTATAGCGCAAAATATTCTAGACTCAGGTTACTGCCGCACGGACGGCGGGTTGTTTTTCTAAAACCCATGGTCTTTTATGTAAGACTGATCGGCCGAACGGGTATCAGTGGTTCTCGGCCGCCCGATCAGGGATAGACTAGGGATGGCAGTGGGTACGGTTATGGGTAAAAAACCGCGGTTATTTACCCGTCGGGTACGGATATGGTGGGTTTTCGTATCCGCGGGTACGGGTATGGTTACTATATAGTATCCGCGGGTAATAATTTCGCGGGTATGGATATAGGCTATCCATATCCGTCACCCGTTGGGTATATGACATGTGGACCCAGATCTTATTCTCCAATCCCGTGGGCCATGGGCCGTGAGCGATGAAAGTGTGAAATGTTGAGTCCTTGTCTCCTTGAGCGGTGCTGCGGTGAAGACGTGAAGACCGAAGAGGCTGGGTCGGCTGGGACTGGGAGCCTGGCATCCAGATTCCAGAGAGCGACAAACCAACAGGCAACAGCCAAGACCCAAGAACCCTAGCCGGTAGCCGCCACCGACAGCCGCCCAGGCTCCACCGCTCGGCCGTCCACCGCCAGGCGCCCAGGTTCGCTCCCCGCGCGGCCGTCCACCGCTCCGCTCGGTCGTCCTCTGGTCCACTGTCCACCGCTCTACGGCTCTACGCGACCACCGGTCCACCGCTCGGCCTCCAGCAGATCCACGGCGAGCAGACAGCACAGGCGCGCGCACAGCAGTGACGGCGACTCAACGAGCAGTGACGGCGCGCACAGCACAGGCGCACAGCACAGCCGCCGCGCAGGTTATTGCTTTTGCCCTTGCATCATTTGTTTGTCCTTGCCTTGCACACAGTGACACAGCACACTCAATTATACAGATTGTGAGGCGTTGCTTTTTTGTTTGCTGCCCACACTAGGCCTTCTCTGGTACAATGGTATTAGAATGCTGCTGAAATTTTAGTGGGCGGGCGGGCGGGTAACGGATATCCGTCGGATAACGGATACCCGGCGGGTACGGGTACGGATACAGATCCGTACCCACGAGCGTAAATGAGTATGGGTATGGGTTTGGTTTTATCTCGTGGGTATGGATACGCGAACTATATATCCGCGTTCTACCCGCCCGATTGCCATCCCTAGGATAGACGCGCCAGATTAGATCAACCATATTGTGAAACGGTACGCGATCACGGCCGCCTATCAACATATCAACGCTCGACATTTCAAGTAACCCAGATCTAACCCGATCCACACGATACAAGATCGACGACTTCCGAGACAACCACGCTTTCTACTACTCTCCTCTTTCCAATCAGATCTGTACGGTCATATTTTCCCCGAGCGAAGGGTTATCACTGATCTAGTCGCAACCGTTGGTGTGTGGATTGACGGTCACGGTTCATCCCTCCCATCGGTGGCGTCCTCATGGCGGCATGCCCCGGACCACAATGGCAACTCACCGGCGAGAGCCGCGCCTGTACCCCGGCGCTCTATTCCCAAATCCCTCTATCTTAAATGCACAGGGAGACAATGCGAGCCAAATGGAGGGGTTCCAACTGGTAATGGAGTGGCCAAATGGCTTGGCCGCGACATGGATGGCTTCACGGCGGCGACGAGGTCATCGACGAGAAATTACGGTGCCCCTGAGGATCCTCCGCGCCCACCAGTCGCTAGGATAGCTCCACCCGTTGGTAGGACACGTCGGTGTTGGCCAGGGGATCACGGACGGCTTGTGAATCGCAGAATTGACATCCAAAGTCCGCAACGGCGCGCTCCCCTCCTCTCTCGGTGTTATAGCAGCACAAGGCTTAACTTGGGGTGGCTTGGTCGGAATGGGGAATAGGTGGCGGCGGCACAACTTTTATGGACGTGAGACGGTGCCTAGGTTTAAGCAACGGAGCCCGAGTTCGTGCCCCGGGATTCCGCGACATCTGGTCAGAGCGAGTCTAATATTTTTGCGAGGAGGAAGAACGTGTGGCTGCACGTATGGTGTATGACGGGACGGGCCCGCGTACCAGTGGAACAGAGGGAGAAGCGATCGCGAGATGTGGCTGTCTGGTGGACCCCGCAACGCAGCGGCATACACACGCGAAGATGCGTCGGACCAGGCCGCCCCACGTGCCGGCGCAGGTATTCCCCCTGGCAGCGCGCGTAGGGCTAGATGGGCCGCACAGGGAAAATGATGAAGTGGGCCGACCGGGTGGTTTTGGCCCAAGTTCCTGTTTTAGCTTTTCTTTTCCTATTTTCTTTTCTCTATTTCCAAATTCAACTTAAATTCAAATTTGAATTCAAACCTTGTGACAAACTTTATCCTCAGATTAATGTACAATTTGAACATACTCAAAATGTGATGGATTTATTTATTTATAAGTTTATTTTGAGTTGTATTATATTCCTCTCTCGTTTTCTTTATTTTATTTCCAATTCTCTAAAGTTCACCTCCGGTTTGAATTCAAATTCCCATCTCATAATTACTTTTTTATCATTATTATTTTATTATTAAGTGCACAAACAAGAAAAACTCCAATATGATGCATTTTTATGGATGTGTCTTATTTAATTCTTAAATGTGATTATTTCCATGAGGTAATGAGTGGATGGCCAAACACATAACGAGATCAACTCTTATATAATTTTGGGTATTACAAATCCTACCCCTTACAAAAGAATCTCTTCCTTGAGATCAGGATGGACTAGGAAAGAGGTGGGGAAAATCTACTCGCAGCTCTTCTTCTCTTTCCCAATTAGCTTCATCTTCACCATGGTGACTCCATTGTACTTTGCACATTTTAATCACTTTACTCCTTGTGACACAAGTCAAAGTATCAAGAATCTTGATATGGTATTCCGTATAAGTCAGATCATCTTGAACACTAAGATCCTTCATAGGTAGCTGCTCCTTGGGTACCCTGAGGCACTTCTTCAGTTGTGACACGTGGAAGACATCATGTACATCCGCAAGATGATCGGTAGTTCTAGTTGATATGCAACTTCTCCCACTCGCTTCAGGATCAAGAAGAGTCCAATAAAGCGAGGGGACAACTTCCCTTTAACTTTAAATCTTCGCATACCCCGGATTGGTGACACCTTTAAATACATGTGATCACCCTCCTTAAACTCTAGCAGTCTTCTCCGGGTATCCGCATAGCTTTTCTGCCTTAATTGTGTAGTTCTCAAATTCTCCCTTATCATTCGCACTTGTTCTTCTGCCTCTTGTATAATTTCTAGCCCAAATAACTACCTTTCACCAGTCTAATCACAGTATAGAGGAGTCCTGCACTTTCTGCCATATAAAGCCTCAAACGGGGACATCTTCAAACTGGCCTGGTAGCTATTAATGTAAGAGAACTCCGCATAGGGCAAACTATTATCCCAACTACCACCATGTTTAAGAGCACAAGCTCTTAACATATCTTCCAGTACTTGGTTGGTCCTCTCGGTCTACCCATCAGTTTGAGGATGGTAGGCCGAACTGAAATTCAACTGTGTGTCCAAGCACTCGTGCAACTTCTGCCAAAACCGAGAAGTAAACTGTGATCCTCGGTCTAACACGATCTTATTAGGCACTCCATGTAGACAAACTATCCAAGCCATATACAACTCTGCTAGCTTGGCTCCCATGTAATTAGTTCTCGTAGGGATGAAGTGAGTCACTTTTGTGAGTCTGTCCACAATCACCCAAATAGAATCATACCCTGCAGGAGTGCGGGGTAGACCAACAATAAAATCCATGCCAATTTCTTCCCATTTCCACTCAGGTATCTTCAGTGGGTGAAGTAATCCAGCAGGTCTCCGATGCTCGGCTTTTACCCTCTGACAAACATCACATTCTGCCACATGCGCAGCAACATCCCTTTTTAGTCCATACCACCAATACTTCTGCTTCAAATCATGGTACATCTTTGTACTTCCCGGATGGATGGAATAAGTTGAATCATGTGCTTCCTTCAATATGGTTTCACGAATATTGTCGATCTCAGGAACACAAATCTAGTTCTTGAACCATATCGTGCCCTGCTCGTCCTTCGTGAAGTCTAGGCCTCTACCTTCAGTTATCAGATCTTTGATATCCTAAATTTTAGCATCACCGATCTGACCCTTTCGTATTTCTTGCTCTAAGGTAGGCTCTACCTCTATAGTAATTCCTTTAGTATGAGCAACTATCCCTAGATTGAGCTTCTCAAAATCTTCTGCTAACTCATCAGGTAACTGGGTGACAATAGTTGCATGGACATGCTCCTTCCGTCTCAAGGCATTCGCAACCAGATTCGTCTTGCCCGGATGATAGTGTATTTCCAAGTCATAGTCCTTGATGAGCTCCAACCATCGGTGTTGCCTAAGGTGGAGATCCTTCTGAGTGAAAATGTATTTTAAGCTCTTGTGATTGGTGTAGACTCGGCACTTGGTTCCCATAATATAGTGTCTCCAAATCTTGAGAGCATGAACGACGGCTGCCAGTTCTAAGTCATGAGTGGGGTAATTCAACTCATGTTTCCACAACTGGCAAGACGTGTAAGTGATAGCGTGTCCTTCTTGCATAAGCACACATCTCAAGCCCTATCGACTTGCATCACAATATATATATCAAAATTCTTCTGTAGATCTGGCATAATCAACACTGGAGCAGCCATCAATTTAAACCTCAGTTGATTGAAACTCTCTTGGCATTCCCAGGTCCATTTAAACTCCTTGCCTTTTTCTAACAATGAGGTCATAAGCTTAGCAATCTTGTAGAACCCTTCAATGAATCAACGATAATAACTCGCGAGTCTCAGGAAACTCCAGACCTCTAAGACTTTACTTGGTATCTTCCAACCAACTATCGCTACCACTTTAGCCGGATCCACTGAAATTCCTCCTTTGGAGATGATATGCCCCAGGAAATGTACTTCATCAAGCCAGAACTCACACTTGGTGAATTTGGCATAGAGCTGATTATCCTGTAACTTCTGTAGCACCATTCGCAGATGTTCCTCATGATCACTATCATTCTTGGAATAAATAAGAATGTCGTCGATGAATACCACGATGAATTTATCGAGATACTCCATGAACACGTTGTTCATCAGATTCATGAAATAAGCTGGTGCATTGGTTAAGCCAAACAACATGAGTGTGAATTCATATAAACAATATCTGGTAGAGAAAGCCGTCTTGGGAATATCAGATGACCTATTCTTCATTTGATGGTAGCCCGACCTGAGGTCAATTTTAGAAAACACCCTAGCACCTCTCATCTGATCAAATAAGTCATTAATACGAGGTAACGAGTACTTGTTCTTAATGGTGACATCATTAAGTGATCTATAGTCCACACACATCCGTTGTGAACCATCCTTCTTCTGTACAAATAGTACCGGTGCTCCCCAAGGTGAGGAACTCGGACGAATGTACCCTACTTCCTGTAACTCTGTTAATTGTTTCTTAAGTTCTTTTAACTCTTCCACTGACATCATATATGGTCTTTTTGAAATGGGAGTAGTATCAGGTAAGAGATCAATGACGAATTCGACTTCCCTATCTGGTGGCATTCCGGGTAACTCTTCAGGAAAGATGTCTGGAAAGTCTCTAACAACTCGGATGTTTCTACCCACAAATTTTCCATCTACTAGAAATATGGTAGGTCTAGTAGAGGCGGTTATGGTAATCTCAACTTCAAATCTTTCCCCTTTGGAACTGGTGAGTTCTACGGTCCCTTTAGCATAGTGGATAACTGCCTTTGCTTTCCTTAACTAGGACATCCCAAGTATCAGATCTATGCGGCTTTCCTCTAATACTACGGGTGTAGACCAGAATTCCCATCCCATAATTGTAAGTGTTAATCTTTGTGTCATATAGTTGGCTTCAACATGCCCTTTAGGTGTAATTACTACCATTGGTGTTTTCATATTTTGTAGTGGCAATTCATTGGTGGTGGAAAATCGAGCAGAAATAAACGAATGCGTAGCTCTAGAATCAAATAATAATGCTGCTGGAATTGCATTAATGTAAAACATACTGATAGCGATGTCTGTACCGTCAGCAGTGGCCTCAGCACTGACTTGATTAACCCTAGAAATGCTGAATCCCTTGCCAGGAGTCTGTTGCTTGTTCTGAGCTGGTGCACTGGAATTCCCCACCGGACAAAAACTTGCATAATGCCCAACCTGACTGCACTTGAAGCATGTAGGACCTGTCTTCTGTCCTGTGTGCCTTGCCGGGGTGCTAGTGGGGGCAGCCTAACGAGTGTGAGGTGTCCGAGGAGTCCCCTGTGGAGTGTACTGAGCTAGGCGCGGTCCTCCTCCTGGATGAGCTGGTGTACCCTGGGGCAGAACGTAGCGAGGGCAAAGATTGTTGCTACCCTGCCCTTGGGTAATGGCCTTCCTCTTCAAGTCTCCCAGTTGAACACGCTTGTGCTCAATACCTAAAGCTTTATCAAGAAGCCTCTGAAATGATGGGAAGGTATGAGCAACCAATGCATACTGTAGTGGCCCATTGAGTCATTCTGTGAAGTGCTCTTGCTTTATCTCATCATCAGCCACCTCATCAGGAGCATATCTTAATAGCTGAATGAAGCTGTCACGGTACTCGCTGACAGACATGTTGCCTTGCTTCAATGACAGAAATTCCTTTTTTTAATCTTCATCAGCCCAGCAGGAATGTGGTAGTTTCTGAACTGTGTGGTGAATTTGCCCAAGTAATAGTGTCAGCAGCGTCATGGGCAGCAACATAAGAATCCCACCAGTCAGCAGCAGGACCAGTCAGACGACCAGAAGCATAGAGAACCTTCTCCCAGTCGGAGCATTGGGCAATGTTTAGCATTTTCTCCACTGATTTCAACCATTCATCGACATGCAGAGGATCTGGAGAGCTGGCGAAGGTAGGCGGCTTATGGCTCATAAATTCCTGGTGCTTGTCCCGGGGTGGAAGTGGTGGTGGCGGTGGTGGTAATGGGGCTTGCTGCTGTCGCCCCATCCTCTGCTGATGCATCTCCTCTCACATATCTTGCCTTTCTTGGCGCATCTCTTGGCGTTCTTGCTGCATCTGCGCATGCATATCCGCTATAGTATTAGCCATCTGTTGCATCATCTGCATCTGGGCTACAACTACTGGATCAGCTCCGGCTGGTGGAGGATTTGTAGGATCCATCTCTGCTTGTTGTTGTCTAAGTACCCTCCGGTTGTGTGGATTGGGGGTAGATCAATTCCTCCTCCCTTCCTAGTATTGACCATCTGGGTTAAAAATACATGGTAAGATAGAATTGTAGAATAGACAAGTAATTATGAGGCAGAATCTTTTGGGGGATTTAAAAGCCAAGTAGATTAGTGTGTCACCTACTCATACTAATCAACTTATGATGGTACATGCTAGAATGTCCTACTATACTTATTCAATCAATCAAAGAAGCAAATCAAGCATTTACCATAAGAACAATCATCCAATTACTTTAAGTAGAGAAAATAATTTTAATTTCGTTTTTAGGTCTCCTATCTCTTTATGGGGTCATAAATATAGGATTCCAAAGTGTGAAATCCTCCTTGTCTTAGAATAGAAAAGGTAAGAATAATCAGAGTAGAACAGTAGAAGGTGAGACAGGATCAAGATAAGTATAGAAAGAAACAGAGTAAGGTAAGTAGGTAAGGGTTTTGTCTAGGTCTATCTAGGTTTCGTCCTACAGTCAACATTTCCTCTGATACCACTTCTGTAACACCCGGATTTAAAGGTTAAAACCGGGTGCGTCTCATATGTGCGCCAAGGAAGAACATCACATGTAATGACAAAGTGTATAGAGATAAATGTCATAAATATCATAAATGTACTTATCACATAGAGGAAGTCTTACAAAAATAAATGATAATAATAAGGTAAACTAAATATTATTTCCCTGGCGCCACAAAGCTGACTGGGATACGCCACCTAGATCAAATCGTAAGCTTCGTTGTAGGGCAGCTCCTCTTTGACCACCTGCTCTTCACCTATGGGGGGTTTATATATCGCAAGAGTGAGCTCGCAAAAGATCAAAGCTCAACAAGTTATGGGGAATAATGTGCATGAACTCACCAAAGGTGGGAGTTCATGTGAGGTGTAAGGCTGATCAATAAATAAAGGTTAAAGCTGAGCATTGCTTTTTATAAGTTGGTCAAAATTTTATTAGCAGTTACTAAATGTAAGTGAATACCAAACCATAGTAATAGTAAATAAAAATAAAAATAATTCCCAATACGATGCAAATGACAAATTGAGTTTAATTCCATAAGTTAATCGTGTGAGTGTCCGAGTCGCTCATGACCGTGAGCACGACTAGTATACTAGTTTTACACTCTGCAGAGGTTGCACATATTTATCCACAAGTCGTGTTACCCGTTTGCCACGGGGTTGATCGGACCCCATACACCTCTACCAAGGAAGCGAGGTAGGGTACCACTACGAGGCCTTTACAAAGTTCCCCTAGCTTCCGAAAACCTGCTACAGTTTCTAGGAAGCTCCAATGCAGGGACCCCTCGCTTGACCACCATCGCAGCAAAATCAACCTAAGGGCCTCCCCACACTGACCACTCCCCTACTGCCCTTGCCCCTATCGGGTAAGGTAGTCCTCTACTAGCTTTCCTAGTTAGTCAACCAAGGGCGTCCCATACCACCCTTGTGGTAGCACTGTTTTCCCGGGTTGTTCTCCATGTTTCAATTAACATAATGATCTTGTAATGAACAGTAAATACTAAACTGATAATAAAAGTGTGATCATGAATAATGTATATCTCCATACCCAAAACCACATAAAGCAATAGCATGTACTACCCAAAAAATCAGTGGTAAAACAAGGTATAAAGATAGCCAAACTAGGGTAACCTATTGGGTCCCATCAAAATTAACCTATGCGGATCATTATGATTAATAAGAACATGACTAGTTAAAAAGAAGTGATTAAAGGCACAACTTGCCTTCAACGATCTCCTGCTCAGCAGTCTCCACCTGTTGAACCCCTAGATCCTCTGTAGCTTGCTCATCTACTCGCAACAATACAAACACACATGGTACAGGAAAATTAACATCACACCAAACAACAGAACAGAATGCATGACAATATTCTATGCTGCTTAACGAGATAGTAGGAACAAGAATCACTAAATTTGAATTTACGGTTATTCAGTTATGAATTTTTGAAGTTATTTAGTACTTGGAATAGAAAAATTCAAGTGGATAATTTTAATTCAAGTTTGATGATTAAACATAACTACTAACTGATAGACAATATTATTACAAAATTAATGCCACTGGAATGGATCAATTTGGAGCTAAAATGGATTAAATATGATTTATACAATTTTCTAGAATTATTTGTGTATTAAAAATCAATTTCCATAATTAATTCTCTATTTTTATTACTCTCTGGACTGCTCATCAATTTCCAGGGAGTGTAGGGGCTATAGCGTAAAATATTATAGACTTAGGTTACTGCCGCACGGACGGTGGGTTGTTTTTCTAAAAACCCAGGGTCTTTTATGTAAGACTGATCGGCCGAAGGGGTATCAGTGGTTCTCGGCCGCTCGATCAGGGATGGACGCGCAAGATTAGATCAACCATATTGTGAAACGGTACACAATCACAACCGCCTATCAACAGATCAACGCTCGAGATTCTAAGTAACCTAGATCTAACCCGATCCACACGATACAAGATCGACGGCTTCCGAGACAACCACGCTTTCTACTAGTCTCCTCCTTCCGATCAGATCTGTACGGTTATATTTTTCCCCTAGCGAAAGGTTATCACTGATCTAATCGCAACCGTCGGTGTGTGGATCAACGGTCATGGTTCATCCCTCCCGTCGGTGGCGTCCTCACGACGGCGCGCCCCGAACCGTGGTGGCAACTCGCTGGCAAGAGTTGCGCCCATACCCCGACGCTCTATTCCCAAATCCCACTATCTTAAATGCACAGGGAGACAAGGCGAGCCAAATGGGGGATTCTAACCTGTAATGGAGTGCCCGAATGGCTTGGCCACAGCGTGGATGGCTTCACAGCGGCGATGAGGTCATCGACGAGAAATTACGGTGCCCCTGAGAATCCTCTGCGCCCACCAGTCGCAAGGATAGCTCCGCCCGTCGGTAGGACACGTTGATGTTGGCCAGGGGATCATGGACGACTTGTGAATCGCGGAATTGACATCCAATGCCTGCGGCGGCGTGCTCCCCTCGTCTCTCAGTGTTACGGCAACACAAGGCTTAACTTGGGGTGGCTTGGTCGGGAACGGGGAATAGGTGGCGGCAGCACGACTTTTATGGACGCGAGACGGTGCCCAGGTTTAAGCAACGGAGCCTGAGTCCGTGCCCCGGGATACCGCAGCGTCTGGTCAGGGCAGGTCCGAATTTTTCGCGAGGAGGAAGAACGTGCGGCTGCACGTACGGTGTATGACGGGACGGACCCGCGTACCAGTGGAACGGAGGGAGAAGCGATCACGAGATGTGGTTGTTCGGTGGTCCCCGCAACACAGTGGCATACACACGCGAAGATGCGTCTGACCAGGCCGCCCCACCTATCGGCACGGGTATTCCCCCTGGCAGCGCGCGTAGGGCTAGATTGGCCACGTAGGGAAAATGATGAAGTGGGCCAACCGGGTGGTTTTGGCCCAAGTTCCTGTTTTAGCTTTTCTTTTCCTATTTTCTTTTCTCTATTTCCAAATTCAACATAAATTCAAATTTAAATTCAAACCTTGTGACAAACTTTGTCTTTAGATTAATGTACAATTTGAACATACTTAAAATGTGATGGATTTATTTATTTATAAGTTTATTTTGAGTTGTATTATATTCCTCTCTCGTTTTCTTTATTTTATTTCCAAATCTCTAAAGTGCACCTTTGGTTTGAATTCAAATTCCCATCTCATCATTACATTTTTATCATTATTATTTTATTATTAAGTGCACAAACAAGCAAAACTCCAATATGATGCATATTTTATGGATGTGTCTTATTTAATTCTTAAATGTGATTATTTCCATGAGGTAATGAGTGGATGGCAAAACACATAATGAGATCAACTCTTATATAATTTTGGGTATTACACAACACGTCAAGGAATATGATGCTGATGTTGGGGTAGCGGATATGTTGAACGACTACCACAAGGCACAGTTCATCGGAGGATGTACGGAGGATGAGCCAGAGCCGACCACAAAGGCGTTCTACGGCATGTTTGACGTGGCATAGAAGCCCCTTCACGGCCAGACAAAGGTTTTTCAACTAGATGCCATTGGGCATGTAATGGCGTTCAAGCCGCAGTACAGCATGAGTCGAGACGCATTCGATGGCTTGTTGAAGGTTATTGGTAGCCTATTTCCGAAGGGTCGCGTTCTGCCTAAGAGCATGTACGAGGCACAGAAACTCTTTCGTGCACTCAAGATGATGTATGAGCAGATACATGCTTGTCCGAAGGTCTGTGTGCTATTTAGGAAAGAATACGTAGAGGCAAAGTACTATTCGAAGTGTAAATCATCTAAGTTCATGGAGGTAGACTCTGGTGATGGATAGAAGAGGCAGCTCGACATCCTCGTGACAATCCTACTGAAAGTCGCCTAGAGGGAGGGTGAATAGGCGTAATCTGAAATTTACAACTTAAAACACAAACTACAAGTCGGGGTTAGCGTTAGAGTTAAATCCGAGTCCGGTAGAGAGGGGGAAAACAAATCAACCAAGAAATCAAGCAGATGAACATGGTGATTTGTTTTACCGAGGTTCGGTTCTAAAGAACCTAGTCCCCGTTGAGGTGGTCACAAACACCGGGTCTCTTTCAACCCTTTCCCTCTCTCAAACAGTCACTTAGACCGAGTGAGCCTTCTTCCTTAATCTCATGGGTCACTTAGACCCCGCAAGGACCACCACACAATTGGTGTCTCTTGCGTTGCTTACAAAGCACTTGAGAGTAAGAATTGAAAATAAAAAGAAGGCCAAGCCAAGCAAACAAGAGCAACAAAGAAACACAAGAGATCCTCTCACAAGTCCTAATGCACTAGAGTTGATTTGGGGACTTTGAGTGGATCGATCGCTATGATTGTGCACTAGAATTGCTTGGTGTTGTGGTGGTTGGGGGCATTTATAGTCTTCAACCACCAAATGGCCATTGGGGATGGCTACTGTCGATGGGCGCACCGGACAGTCCGGTGCGCCGCCACGTCACCCAACCGTTAGGGTTCGGGAGCAAGTCGGCCGTTGGAGGCTTTGTCCTCTTGTGGCACCGGACAGTCCGGTGCCACACCAGACAGGTCCTGTTCACTGTCCGGTGCGCCTCTGACTCTGCACTCTGACTCTGTCGTGCACTGTTCTCCACTGTAGCGCTATCAGGGTGCCGTTGCAGTCGACCATTGCGCTGGATAGTCGTTGCTCTACTGGTGCACCGGATAGTCCGATGCCACACCAGACAGTCCGGTGAATTATAGCGGAGAGCGCCTGAAGATACCCGAGAGTGGCTGGTTCAGCCCTGTACGGACCTGGTGCACAGGACAGTCTGGTGCGCCAGACCACAACACACTTGGTTTCTTTGCTCCTTTGAATTTGGATCCCTAACTTGAATATTTATTGGTTTGTGTTGAACCTTTGTGCACCTGTAGAACATGTATTCTAGAGCAAACTAGTTAGTCCATTATTTGTGTTGGGCATTCAACCACCAAAATTAATTGTGGGAAAAGGTTAACCCTATTTGCCTTTCAATCTCCCCCTTTTTGGTGATTGATGCCAACACAAACCAAAGCAAATATATAAAGTGCAGAAATGAACTAGTTTGCATAAGGTGAGTGCATAGGTTACTTAGAATTAAACCAATTTATAATTTCACTAGATATGAAAGGATTGCTTTCTTCTATTTAATATTTTGGACCACATATGCACCACTTATTTTGTTTTTGCAAATTCTTTTGAAAATTCTTTTCAAAGTCTTTTTGCAAATAGTCAAAGGTATATAAATAAGATTGCAAGAGGCATTTTTAAGATTTGAAATTTCTCCCCTTGTTTCAAATGCTTTTACTTTGACTAATCAAAACTCCCCCTGAATGAAATTCTCCTCTTAGTTTTTAAGAGGGTTTTAATATATACCAATTTGAAAATTTATCTTTATATATACCAATTAAAAATAAACATACTAATTGAAAAGGGTGTCATAACAAGATACCAATTGAGGTTTAAAACAATACCGATTTGAATTATACCAATTAAAAAATTTTGAAACACGATTAAAATTAGGTGGTGGTGCGGTCCTTTTGCTTTGGGCTTAATACTTTCTCCCCCTTTGGCATTAATTGCCAAAAATGGAGACTCTTGAGAGCACTTTAAAACTTTTGCCCCATTGGTACAAATAAATAAGAGTGAAAGATTATGCCAATTTGGAGTGAGCAGAGTAACGGCGAAAGGTGAATGATACCGTTAGAGTGGAGTGGAAGCCTTGTCTTCATCGAGTACTCCATTTCCCTTTCAATCTACGACTTAGTATAGAAATGTACTTGAAAACACATTAGTCATAGTTATAGCATAATAATAAGAAATATGCATTTGTACCAAGACGGAAGAGATATGATCAAAGGTATATGAATGAGCTATGTGTGCAATGTTTCAATCAAAATTCCGAGAGTCAAGAATATTTAGCTCATTCCTAAGTTTGCTAAAGGTTTTCTCATCTAAGGGCTTGGTAAAGATATCGTCTAATTGTTCTTTGGTGCTAATATACAAAATTTCGATATCTCCC
Organism: Zea mays; assembly: GCF_902167145.1. Classification (NCBI taxonomy): domain Eukaryota; kingdom Viridiplantae; phylum Streptophyta; class Magnoliopsida; order Poales; family Poaceae; genus Zea; species Zea mays. The sequence continues at coordinate 64,842,527 of NC_050098.1, forward strand.
CTTTGTTGGTGATCTCTCAAAAAGTGATACCGAATGTCTATGTGCTTAGTGCGGCTGTGTTCAACAGGATTATCCGCCATGCGGATTGCACTCTCATTGTCACATAGGAGAGGGACTTTGCTCAATTTGTACCCATAGTCCCTGAGGGTTTGCCTCATCCAAAGTAATTGCGCACAGCAATGGCCTACGGCAATGTACTCGGCTTCGGCGGTGGAAAGAGCTACCAAGTTTTGTTTCTTTGAAGCCCAAGACACCAAGGATCTCCCCAGAAACTGACAAGTCCCTGATGTGCTCTTCCTATCAATTTTACACCCTGCCCAATCGGCATCGGAATATCCTATTAAATCAAAAGTGGATCCCTTGGGTAGCAAAGTCCAAACTTAGGAGTGTAAACTAAATATCTCATGATTCTTTTCACGGCCCTAAGGTGAACTTCCTTAGGATCGGCTTGGAACCTTGCACACATGCATACAGAAACCATAATATCTGTCAGTGTTTTGGACCCGGGAGACCCTCAACCGACTAGTAAATTTTATGTTGTGTGTCCCTGCCCGGATGGATTGATGCAAGATGAAACACAAGGTTTATCCTGGTTCGGGCTAAGAAGGCCCTACTTCCAGCAGAGGGAGGATGAGGCTTATATTATCTTGCACCGGGGTGCTTGTAGTAGGGGATACAAGCTTTGCGAGAGAGGGAACGGATCCCAGGTCTCTTGAGAGGTCTAGAGTTGTGGAGTAGAGGTTTGCCCTGAAGTGTTTTGTTGATGTTGGGTGAGCCGTCTGGGTGAGCTTTTCAAAGCTTGCCTTGGGAAGGCCCTGGGAATCTCCTTTTATAGGTACAAGGAGGTGACCTAGCTGTACATATGGGGGTGTAGCTATGCTCTAACGTGGACGGCGGAGAAGTGCTTGAGCCCTATAGAAGCGTTGCTGGCGGTGTGGCCCCAGGTCCTGACTTTCTAGAGAGCTGAGGACAGTTGACGTCATGGGCGCATGTCGGGGATCATCATTACCTATTACTGGAGTAATTTGATGTGACACCGGTCTTGTTCCTTCGTAGCCTGAGGTGGCTAGCTAGGGGAAGGATAGGGTTGTATTCCCTGTTCACGTAGTCGGTCCGAGGCCGTCTCGGGCGAGGCGGTGATTTCTCCCGAAGCCGAGGCCTAGGTCGAGCGAGGCGACGACCTCCTCCCGAGGCCGAGGCCTAGGTCGGGCAAGGCGAAGACCTCCTCCTGAGGCCGAGGCCTGGGTCAGGCATGGCGACGATTCCTTCCGAGGCCGAGGCTGGGGTCGGGCGAGGCGGAACTCCCTGCTGCGTCCGAGGCTAAAATCGGGAGAGGCGGTAACTTACTGTTGTTAGTCTTACCCCGGTGGTTGGCACAGTGGTCGGAACGGGGTGAATAGTGTCATCATCCTGTCAGAACGATCAGTAAAAGGGTGAAGTGACTGTGGTCATTTCGATCTTGCCCACTGAGGCACGCGTGTCCGGATAAGGTGTCAGGTGATCCCCGCATTAAATGTGCACGTGATACGGTCGGTGGCAAGGCGGTTTGGCCGAGGCCGCTATACGACAAAGTTTACCCGAGCTTTGCCTCGGGCGAGTCGGGGGCGCCTCCTCTGCTTGAGGGGACCCTCGGGCGAGCCGTGAATCCGTACGGGACTACTGTTCTTGCCCGAGGCTGGGCTCGGGTGAGACGGGACCGCGTCCCTCGGTAGACAAGGTCTTAACTCTGAACCGTGCTTACCAGTCTTTTTAAAGACGTTCTCCAGCCATGTTTAGGAGTACTGGGGGTACCCCTAATTATGGTACCCGACAGTAGCCCTCGAGCCTCAAAGGGAGTGTAGGCACTAGCTTGGAGGTTCTACCGGACTTTTGCAAGGCGACTGATCTTTTTTAGCAGTATTTTGTTCCGATGGGTGCGCGCGAGCGCACCCGTCGGGTGTAGCCCCCGAGGCCTCGGAGGAGTGGTTTGACTCCTCTGAGGTCTTAACGCTCTTCTTGTTATTCTTTGGTCGGCCTTGTTGTTCTCTCATGCGGCCTGGTCGCAGCCCGGGTGCATAGTCAGGTTCCGAGTTTTTAAGTTAGTTTGTCGATGCGGTCAACAATTTAGCCATAGCCTGGTGTGAGAGCAGCCCCCGAGCCTCTGCACGGAGCGAGAGGACGATCAAGGATCATCTCGGTTTTTTATAGTATGCCCCTTCGTCGCCTTCCCGCAAGGAGGAAGGGGAGAACGCGCCATGTTACCCTCAGTGGGCACCGAACATGGTGTCGGCGTTTCGAGACCGGGGGGTCCCTGGACTGACGAGTGAAATGTCGCCGCGTGCCCCAGCCCAGATGGGTCGGCGCGAGACGGAGCGCGAAGTGGGGAAAAGGCAGCCGGAGAGAGGGAGGTGGAAATCCCGTGGCCTTCGTGTTTGTCCCGCGCCCAGGTCGGGTGCGCTTGCAGTACGGGGTTACAAGCGTCCACGCGGGAGGGGAGCGAGCGGCCTCACGCGAGCGCCTGTCCCGTCCTCTTCCCCGCGCGGCCAACCCTTTGTAAGAGGGCCCTGGTCCTTCCTTTTATAGGCGTAAGGAGAGGATCCAGGTGTACAATGGGGGGTGTAGCAGAGTGCTAACGTGTCTAGCGAAGGAGAGCTAGCGCCCTAAGTACATGCCATCGTGGCAGCCGGAGAGGTTTTGGCACCCGGTTCGTGTGGTGTCGTGGTCGTCGGAGGAGCGCTGGAGCCTGGCGGAAGGACAGCTGTCGGAGCTGTCGAGTCCTTGCTGACGTCCTCTTGCTTCCGTAAGGGGGCTGAGAGCCACCGTCGTCATAGAGCGTGCGGGGCGCCATCATTGCTTGTCTGGCGGAGCGAGCCAGATGGGACGCCGGTCTTGTTTCACGTAGCCTGAGTCAGCTTGGGGTAGGGTAATGATGGCGCCTCCTGTTGACGTGGTCGGTCCGTGCCCTAGGTTGGGCGATGTGGAGGCTCCTCCGAGGTTGAGGTCGAGTCTGTCTTCCGAGGCCGAGGTCGAGTTCGAGCCCCTGGGTCGGGCGAGGCGGAGACCGTCGGCTGAGGCCAGGGCTGAGTCCGAGCCCTGGGGTCGGGCGAAACAGAGTTCGTCGTCTTCCGGGGCTGAGCTCGAGTCCGAGCCCTGGGTCGGGTGGAGCGGAGTTCGCCGTCTTCCGGGGCTGAGCCCGAGTCCGAGCCCTGGGTCGGGCGGAGCGGAGTTCGCCGTCTTTCGGGGCGGAGCCCGAGTCCGAGCACTGGGTCGGGCGGAGAGGAGTTTGCCGTCTTCCGGGACTGAGCCCGAGTGCGAGCCCTGGGTCGGGCGGAGCGGAGTTCGCCGTCTTCCGGGGCTGAGCCCGAGCCCTAGGTCCGGCGAAGCGGAGTTTCCTATGGTGCCTGAGGCCGGGCCTGACTGCCTGTCTGCCTCACTCTGTCGAGTGGCACAGCAGTCGGAGCGGCGCAGGCGGCGCTGTCCTTCTGTCAGGCCGGTCAGTGGAGCGGCGAAGTGACTGCGGTCACTTCGGCTCTGTCGACTGGAGGACGTGCGTCAGGATAAAGGTGTCAGGCCACCTTTGCATTAAATGCCCCTGCGATTTGGTCGGTTGGCGTGGCGATTTGGCCAGGGTTGCTTCTTGGCGAAGACTGGGCCTCGGGCGAGCCGGAAGTATGTTCGTCGCTGGAGGGGGGCCTCGGGCGAGACGGAGATCCTCCGGGGTCGGCTGCCCTTGCCCGAGGCTGGGCTCGGGCGAGGCGTGATCGAGTCCCTCGAATGGACCGATCCCTGACTTAGTCGCACCCATCAGGCCTTTGCAGCTTTGTGCCGATGGGGGTTACCAGCTGAGAAATAGGAGTGTTGAGGGTACCCCTAATTATGGTCCCCGACAGTAGCCCCCGAGCCTCGAAGGGAGTGTTAACACTCGCTTGGAGGCTTTTGTCGCACTTTTTTGCAAGGGGACCAGCCTTTCTCGGTTGCGTTTTGTTCCGGTGGGTGCGCGCGAGCGCACCCGCCGGGTGTAGCCCCCGAGGCCTCGGAGGAGTGGTTTGACTCCTCCGAGGTCTTAATGCCTCGCGCAATGCTTCGGCTGGTCTGGTCGTTCCCTCATGCGAGCTGGCCGTAGCCCGGGTGCACGGTCGGGTCCCAAGTTCTCGGGCTGGTATGTTGATGCTGTCAACGGTTTGGCCGGAGCTGGGTTTGCGAGAGCAGCCCTGAGCCTCCACACAGGGCGAGAGGACGGTCAAGGACAGACTCGACTTTTTTTACATATGCCCCTGCGTCGCCTTTCCGCAAGGAGGAGGGGGGAAAGCGCCATGTTGCCCTCGGAGGGCGCCGAACATGGTGTCTCCGGTGAGCTGCTGGCGGGTAATCCGAGTGGACGCCCGTGCCCCATTTGTTAGGGGTCGGCTAGAGGCCCGGAGGCGCGCTCAAAAGTACCTGCGGGTGATCTGTCGGACCCGGTCCCCTGTCGACGGGGTTCGAGGGCTCGATGCCTCCCTCTGATGGGATTCCGTTACAAGATCGTTCCCGCTGTTCTCGGAAATGTCCTAGGGTACCTCGGGAGCGTAGCCCGAGCCTCGGTTATGTATCGAACGTACCCAGGGTCATCCCTCGCTCTATGTCTGAGGCGGCTGTGAACCCTTCGAGGGCCAGCCTACGAACCCCTGATCAGTAGTGGGCGCGGAGCCCGAGTGGCCTGAGGCGGCCGTTGAACCCTTTCGAGGGGCCGGCCTTCGAACCTCTGACCAGTAGTGGGTGTGGAGCCCACGCGCTCTGAGGTGGCTGTTAAACCCCTCCGAGGGGCCAGCCATTGAACCTCTGATCAGTAGGGAGGCTCGGAGCCTGTTTCCTTCACGGAGAAGGATCCTTTTTGGGGTATACCCCTTTCCCGGTCCCTGTTGTAAGAGAGAGAAAGAGGAAAAGGAAAAGGATACGAAATCGAATGACGTGGCGTAACTTTTTTGACGCGGTCATCATGGCGAAGGCGAAGCGTCGCTCGCTTCCCCTGCCAGAGGCGCCGCCTGTCCCGCCGCGGAGTTAATGCGATGGGGCGAGTAGTTCGCGGGGAAACCGTTGCGCGTGCGCGAGCCGTTCGAGGAACGAAACGCGGGCGCGCCGTCTTCACGTCGTGAGAGAGGGTTCTCTTGCTGCCCCTGGACGGGACGTGAGCTTGGCTGACGACGTGACCGCTGCTCCTGCCCGCCTGCCACCGCCATTACTGCCGGCCCATTTTTGGCCGTATTGACCGTCGCGCCTGGCTGGCACTTCTGGGTCGTGCGCAGGGTTGCCTCGAGTTGCGGTACTGGTTCCGCAGTCGAGGAGGCGTGGCAGTGGTGCGAGTGGCGGTGCAGTTGCTTGCACGTAGCGACCGGCGCGCCGGTTGCATGACGCGTGGGCGTGGGCCCCCATGCTGGGTGCGTTGGAAGTCGGAGGGGCGCACCCACTTGGCGCGGTTGCATGCCGCCTGCATGGCTGCCCGCCCTTTCGCCCGCTGGTCTGGGCGAAGGTGGAGGAATGCTCGTAACCGTTGGGCGGTTGCATGCACCGCGCGCGGCGGTTTGGCTCCTTCTGCTCTAGGTTAGCTTGCATGACGCGTGGGACCCAGCCCCCGCGCCGTAGGGGGAGGACCTTGGAGCGTGTTGGAGAAGACTCAACCCACGACGGCTGGGGACGCAAGTAGGGAGAGTCGCCTTTAAAAGGAGGGTGACCCCCTTGAAAGGCGACCATGTCTTCGCGCTCCCTTATGCATCGTGTCTTTTGTTCATTGTGGTTGTCGGGGCCTGAACGTGTATGTATTTTTGGCGCGGAGCCGTGTTTTTTCCTCATTTTCGAGCACTAAGACTCGCCTGTTGGTTGTCTGAACCGCTTCACCAAGCGTGAGTCGCCCCGTGCAAAGGTGACGAGTGAGGTATCCATATCCCGGAGGCGTAGGAGTCCCTCGGCTCGGTCAGCCTTGCTATCCGAGGCTTCTCTTGCTTAGTTAAAGGAACCCCTCGACCGCTCTTCGATGAGCCGAAGCCATGGGTAGCGGTGTCAACACGGACAGAGGCAGAGTTGGCTCAAAAAGAAGACTTGGTCGGCCGGAGCCTGGCCGGGTCATCCGTTAGCGAGACCGACGCCGGAGTTGATCTGCCGAGGCCTCGGGCCGGGCTGATGTTTTCGGGGGACAGCTGGCCGAGGCCTCGGGGTGACCAGCCGAGCCGCCTGCTCGAGCCGGATTCTTGGAGAAGACCCTGGCGGCGATGGCTCGGGCGTGATGATGATGTCGTCCTTCAGAGTGGAGATCCTTGGACCGCGTCGCCGTCCGAGGCTAGGTCGGACCTCGTCGAAGGTGTAGTCGACGCCGAGGGTGCTGCTGCTCCCTTCAACTGTCAAGATCCGAGCCTGCAGGATCGAATTATCTTGTAGTGTGCGTTCTCTGCGGCCGCCGAGGCCCAAACACACCATCGCCGTGTTGTAAAGCTGTGTTTCTTTTCCTCTTGTTTCGAGTATCTAGACTTTTTCGTCGGTAACAGAATTGTCTGTGCGGGCGAGAGTTGCTTTTCACGGAAGGTGATGAGTGAGGTATCCGTATCCCGGAGGCGTAGGAATCCCTCGGCTCGGTCGGCCTTGCCGCTTACGCACACTCTTGCCCATCCATAGGGTTCTGCCACCGACGTAGTCGAGAAGGCCCGAAGAATCGCTTCGGCAGAGGAGCTTTCGAGCGTGAAGACTTGTTCGGTCCGCGGAATCGCTTATCCGAATGCGAGTTACTTATCGCAGAAGGTGATGAGTGAGGTATCCGTATCCCGGAGGCGTAGGAGTCCCTCGGCTCGGTCAGCCTTGGCTGCTTACGTGTACTCCGTCGTTTTCAGGATCCACTTTCGAAGTAGTCGAAAAGCACGAAAGACATTCTGGCAGAAAGGATCTTTTTTCGAGGAAAATTTCGACACAGAGGGGGTTCCCCCCTTTTAGCCCCCGAGGGAGGGTCGGGCTTTGCCGAGGCAAGGCTGACCCTTCCTTGATGAATAAACTTTGCGTGGGAGCGAGGTATATGAACAACTTGAAAGCATCTTAAGGGTAGAAGCGATGTAGCTGTTGGATGTTCCAAGCGTTGTTGTAGACCTCGCCTTGACTATTGGCCAGCTTGTACGTTCCGGGCTTCAGAACTTTGGCGATGACGAACGGCCCTTCCCAGGGAGGTGTGAGCTTATGCCGCCCTCGGGCGTCCTGTCACAGCCGAAGCACCAGGTCGCCCACCTGGAGGTCTCGGGACCGGACCCTCGGGCGTGGTAGCGTCGCAGGGACTGCTGGTACCGCGCCGAGTGTAGTAAGGCCATGTCCCGAGCCTCTTCCAGCTGGTCCAGCGAGTCTTCTCGACTAGCTTGGTTGCTTTGGTCGGCATTGGCCCTCGTCCTCGAGGAACCGTATTCTAAGTCTGTGGGCAAGATGGCCTCGACCCCATAGACTAGAAAGAACGGCGTGAAGCCTATGGCTCGGCTCGGCGTTGTCCTCAGGCTCCAGACCACCGAGGGGAGTTCCTTCATCCATCGCTAGCCGAACTTGTTGAGGTCGTTGTAGATCCGAGGCTTGAGTCCTTGTAGAATCATGTCGTTGGCATGCTCTACTTGCCCATTCGTCATGGGGTGAGCCACGCCGGCCCAGTCCACCCGGATGTGGTGATCCTCGCAGAAGTCCAGGAACTTTCTGCCGGTGAACTGGGTGCCGTTGTCGGTGATGAGGGAGTTCGGGACCCCAAAATGATGGATGATGTTGGTGAAGAACGCCACCGCCTGTTCGGACCTGATGCTGTTTAGGTGTCGGACCTCGATCCACTTGGAGAATTTGTCGATGGCGACCAACAGGTGCGTGTAGCCCCCGGGTGCCTTCTGCAAGGGGCGAGGTCCAGACCCCACACAGCAAAAGGCCAGGTGATGGGTATCGTTTGCAGAGCCTGAGCGGGCAGGTGGGTCTGCCTCGCGTAGAACTGGCACCCTTCACAGGTGCGGACAATTCTAGTGGCGTCGGCCACCGCCGTCGGCCAGTAGAAACCTTGTCGGAAGGCGTTTCCAACAAGGGCTCGAGGTGCTGCGTGATGGCCGCAAGCCCCCGAGTGTATCTCTCGTAGGAGCTCCTGACCTTCGGCGATGGGGATGCATCGCTGGAGGATGCCTGAGGGGTGCGGTGGTAGAGCTCCTTCCCATCCCCCAGCAAGACGAACGACTTGGCGCGTCGCGCCAACCGCCGAACTTCGGCTCGGTCGAGGGGTAGCTCTCCTCGGTGGAGATATTGCAGGTACGGGGTCTGCCAGTTTCGATTAGGCGTGACCCCGCTTCGCTCCTCCTCGACGCGCAGTGCCTCACCCTCGGGGGCCGAGGGTACCTCAGGCTGAACCGAGGGTGCCTCGGGCCAAGCTGAGGGTGCCTCGGGCCGAGCTGAGGGTGCCTCGGACTGAGCCGAGGGTACCTCAGGCTGGGCCGAGGGCGCCTCGGGCTCGGGCGTGTCGTCGATCTTGACGGAGGGTTGATGCAGGTCTCGGGAGAAGACGTCCGGGGGAACCGTTGTTCGCCCCGAGGCTATTTTAGCCAGCTCGTCCGCAGTCTCGTTGTAGCGCCGGGCGATGTGGTTGAGCTCGAGCCCGTAGAACTTGTCTTCCAGGCGCCGAACCTCATCGCAGTAGGCCTCCATCTTCAGGTAGAGGTAGTGGGAGTTCTTCATGACTTGGTCGATGACGAGCTGCGAGTCACCGCGAGCGTCGAGGCGTCGGACCCCTAGCTCGATGGTGATCCGCAACCCGTTGACCAGAGCCTCGTACTCAGCCACATTGTTGGACGCCGGGAAATGGAGGCGTAGCACATAGCGTAGGTGCTTCCCGAGGGGCGAGATGAAGAGTAGGCCTGTGCCGGCTCCTGTCTTCATCAGCGACCCGTCGAAGAACATGGTCCAGAGTTCCGGCTAGATCGGAACTGTTGGGAGCTGGGTGTCGACCCATTCAGCCACGAAGTCCGCCAAGACCTGGGACTTGATGGCCTTCCGAGGGGCGAACGAGATTGTTTCGCCCATGATTTCCACCGCCCACTTCGCGATTCTACCCGAGGCCTCTCGGCACTGGATGATCTCCCCCAGGGGGAAGGATGACACCACAGTTACCGGATGAGACTCGAAGTAGTGTCGCAACTTCCGCCGCGTCAGGATCACCGTGTACAGCAGCTTCTGAACTTGTGGGTAGCGGATTTTGGTCTCGGACAGTACCTCGCTGATGAAGTAGACTGGCTTGTGGACGGGCAATGTATGCCCCTCTTCTCCTCTCTCAACCACAATCGCGGCGCTAACCACCTGAGTGGTCGCGGCGGCGTAGATCAAGAGGGCTTCTCCGGCAGCGGGGGGCACCAAGATGGGCGCATTCGTGAGGAGCGCCTTCAGGTTCCCGAGGGCTTCCTCGGCCTCAGGGGTCCAAGTGAAGCACTCGGCCTTCCTTAAGAGGCGGTACAGAGGCAGGCCTCTTTCGCCGAGGCGTGAGATGAAGCGGCTCAGAGCCGCAAGACATCCCATGACTCTCTATACGCCCTTCAAGTCCTTGATGGGCCCCATGCTGGTGATGGCTGCGATCTTCTCCGGGTTGGCTTCGATGCCCCGCTCGGAGACGATGAACCCCAAGAGCATGCCTCGGGGTACCCCGAAGACACACTTTTCGGGATTGAGCTTCACGCCTTTCGCCTTGAGACATCGGAATGTCACTTCAAGGTCGGAAAGGAGGTCAGAGGCTTTCCTCGTCTTGACTACGATGTCATTGACGTAGGCCTCGACCGTCCGGCCAATGTGTTCGCCGAACACATGGTTCATGCACCGCTGGTACGTCGCACCCGCATTCCTCAAGCCGAACGGCATGGTGACATAGCAGTACATGCCGAAGGCATGATGAAAGAAGTCGCGAGCTGGTCGGACTCCTTCATCCTGATTTGGTGATACCCTGAGTAGGCATCGAGGAAAGACAGGGTTTCGAACCCAGCAGTGGAATCCACAATTTGATCGATGCGAGGCAGAGGGTAGGGAACCTTCGAACATGCTTTGTTTATACCAGTGTAGTCTACACACATCCGCCATTTTCCTCCTTTCTTTCTCACAAGCACAGGGTTGGCAAGCCATTCGGGATGGAATACCTCTTTGATGAACCCTGCCACCATTAGCTTGTGGATCTCCTCGCCTATGGCTCTGCGCTTTTCTTCGTCGAATCGGCGCAGAGGTTGCTTGACGGGTCAGGCAGCTCAGATATCCAGCGAGTGCTCGGCGACATCCCTCAGTATGCTGGGCATGTCCGAGGGACTCCACGCGAAAACGTCGGCGTTCACGCGGAGAAAGTCGATGAGCACTGCTTCCTATTTGGGATCGAGCTCGAAGCCGATCCGGATCTGCTTGGAAGCATCGCTGCTGGGGTCGAGGGGGACGGACTTAACCGTCTCCGCTGGCTGGAAGTTGCCGGCGTGGCACTTCATGTCTGGCACCTCCTTCGAGAGGCTCTCCAGGTCGGCGATGAGGGCCTCGGATTCAGCGAGGGCCTCGGCGTACTCCACGCACTCCACGTCGCATTCGAACGCGTGTCGGTACGTGGGGCTGACGGTGATGACCCCGTTGGGGCCCAGCATCTTGAGCTTGAGGTAGGTGTAGTTGGGGACGGCCATGAACTTCGCGTAGCATGGCCTCCCCAGTACTGCGTGGTAGGTTCCTCGGAACCCGACCACCTCGAACGTGAGGGTCTCCCTTCGGAAGTTGAAGGGTGTCCCGAAGCAGACGGCAAGGTCGAGTCGTCCGAGGGGCTGGACGCGCTTCCCGAGAATGATCCCGTGGAAAGGCGCAGCGCCTGCCCGGACCGAGGACAGATCAACACGCAGGAGCCCAAGGGTCTCGGCGTAGATGATGTTGAGGCTGCTGCCTCCGTCCATGAGGACCTTGGTGAGCCTGACGTCGCCGATGACGAGGTCGACAACGAGCGGGTATTTCCCTGGGCTCGGCACGTGGTCGGGGTGGTCGGCTTGGTCGAAGGTGATGGGCTTGTCGGACCAGTCTAGGTAGACTGGCGCCGCCACCTTCACCGAACAGACCTCCCGACGCTCTTGCTTGCGGTGCCGAGCCGAGGCATTTGCCGCTTGCCCACCGTAGATCATGAAGCAGTCGTGGACCTCGGGGAACTCTCCTGCCTGGTGATCTTCCTTCTTGTCGTCGTCGCGAGCCCTGCCACCCTCCGTAGGTGGCCCGGCCCTGTGGAAGTGGCGCCGAAGCATAGCGCACTCCTCAAGGGTGTGCTTGACGGGCCCCTAATGATAGGGGCACAGCTCCTTGAGCATCTTGTCGAAGAGGTTGGCACCTCCGGGGGGTTTCCGATGGTTCTTGTACTCGGCGGCGGCGACAAGGTCCGCGTCGGCGACGTCGCGTTTTGCTTGCGACTTCTTCTTGCCCTTCTTCTTGGCGCCGTGCTGAGTTGACGCCTCGGGGTCATCTTTCGGTGGGCGGCCCTTGGGCTGCTTGTCCTTCCGGAAGATAGCCTCAACCGCCTCCTGGCCAGAGGCGAACTTGGTGGCGATGTCCATCAGCTCGCTCGCCCTGGTGGGGGTCTTGCGACCCAGCTTGCTCACCAGGTCGCGGCAGGTGGTGCCGGCGAGGAACGCGCCGATGACATCCGAATCGGTGATGTTGGAGAGCTCGGTGCGCTGCTTCGAGAATCGCTGGATGTAGTCCCGGAGAGACTCTCCCGGATGCTGTCGGCAGCTTCGGAGGTCCCAGGAGTTTCCAGGGCGCACGTACGTGCCCTAGAAATTGTCGACGGAGGCTTGGACCAGGTCGTCCCAGTTGGAGATCTGCTCCGAAGGCAGGTGCTCCAACCAGGCGCGAGCGGTGTCGGAGAGGAACAGGGGGAGGTTGCGGATGATGAGGTTCTCATCGTCCGTTCCACCCAGTTGGCAGGCCAGCCGGTAGTCTGCGAGCCACAGTTCCGGTCTCGTCTCCCCCGAGTACTTTGTGATAGTAGTCGGGGTTTGAAACCGGGTCGGGAACGGCGCCCGTCGTATGGCATGGCTGAAAGCCTGCAGACCGGGTGGTTCGGGCGAGGGACTCCGATCTTCCCCGCTGTCGTAGCGTCCCCCACGCCTGGGGTGGTAGCCTCGGTGCACCCTCTCGTTGAGGTGGGCCCGACGGTCGCGGTGATGGTGCTCGTTGCCGAGGCGACCCGGGGCCGCAGGCGCTGTGTTGCGCGTGCGCCCGGTGTGGACCGAGGCTTCCCGCATGAATCGGGAAGTCGCGGTGCGATGTTCCGAGGGGTACCCCTGCCTTCGGGAGGCGGAGCTTTTGGCCCGTCGGACCGTGGCACCCTCCAGGAGATTCTTGAGCTCTCCCTGGATTCACCGCCCCTCGGTGGTTGATGGCTCCGGCATCGCACGGAGAAGCATTGCCGCTGCAGCCAGGTTCTGGCCGACTCCACTGGAAGCAGGTGGCGACCTCACCCTGACATCGTCGGCGATGCGGTGCTAGAAGCCCTGGGGTAGATGACGCACTTCCCCGCCCGGAGGTTGGCCCGCCCATTCCTGCCCGACGTCCCGGCGGATCGGCTCAAGTGTTCCTGCTCCCTCGTCGAGCCTGGCCTGCACCCCACGGATTTGCTTGAGCTGTGGGTCATGACCCCCCGCCTGAACGGGGACCACTGCTAGCTCCCGTAGGATGTCAACGCGAGGCACAGGCCTAGGGAGATCACCGTTCTCCGGCATACCAAGATGGTTGCCTTCGGAGGGACCCCCTAGATCGACGTGGAAACATTCACGACTTGGGCCGCAGTCCTCGTCGCTGAGGCTGCGGCTACCGTCGGAACAGTCGGAAAGGCAGTAGTCGCATGCGGTCATGAAGTCCCGCATGGCACTGGGTTACCAAGTCCGAAGAAATCCCAACAGAAGTCGGGCACGTCATCTTCCTCGGACCCCGAGGGCCCGTAGGTCGAGACGTCCGTCAGCCGGTCCCAGGGTGACCGCATACGAAACCCCAGAGGGTTTGGACTCGCCTCTACGAGGGCGTCCGCCAAAGCGAAGTCGCTTGGCGGGTCGAGGCTGAATCCAAAGGGCGTGAGATGGGAATCGGTGGGTACCTCTTGGTCGACGGGCGGTGACGAAGTCACGTAGGGACTGACTGCACCGTCGTCTCAGGTACGAGGGTGACGCCCAGCAAGCCTTTCGCGAGCGTGCTGGCGTCGTCCGTTTGCTTGGAATTGGCGTGTTGCCGGGAGACGGCGCTCGTCTTCGTCTCAAACGCGAGGTCGATGCCCGACGCGCCCCTCATTGAGGCGCCGGCGCCGTCGACTTGCTCGACAGCCGACGAGGTGCCGCCTCCTGCTTGGCCTTGGTTTCCCCGCCTCCTCCTCCGTCGGCGGGGGAGAGGGCAGGGTGAGCTCGAATGTTGTTCTTCCACCACGCGGGGAAGACGTCGTCGATTCCGCCGCCGGCGGGCGGGCTGTCGGTCGCCATTGTCACTGTCGCACGGCGGGGGAAGGAGTATCATGTCGTAGCTGCCGTCGAGGGACATGAACTCAAGATTCCCGAAACGGAGCACCGTCCCGGGCTGGAAAGGTTGCTGGAGACTGCCCATCTGGAGTTTGACGGGAAGCTGTTCGTCAACGCGCAGCAGGCCCCTACCTGGCGCGCCAACTGTCGGTGTTTCGAGACCGGGGGGTCCCTGGACCGACGAGTGAAATGTCACCGCGTGCCCAAGCCCAGATGGGTCGGCGCGAGATGGAGCGCGAAGGGGGGAAAAGGCAGCCGGAGAGAGGGAGGTGGAAATCCCGCGGCCTTTGTGTTTTTCCCGCGCCCAGGTCGGGTGCGCTTGCAGTAGGGGGTTACAAGCATCCACGAGGGAGGGGAGCGAGCGGCCTCACGCGAGCGCCTGTCCCGTCCTCTTCCCCACGCGGCCAACCCTCTGTAAGAGGGCCCTGGTCCTTCCTTTTATAGGTGTAAGGAGAGGATCCAGGTGTACAATGGGGGGTGTAGCAGAGTGCTAACGTGTCTAGCGGAGGAGAGCTAGCGCCCTAAGTACATGCCATCGTGGCAGCCGGAGAGGTTTTGGCACCCGGTTCGTGTGGTGTCGTGGCCGTCGGAGGAGCGCTGGAGCCTGGTGGAAGGACAGCTGTCGGAGCTGTCGAGTCCTTGCTGACGTCCTCTTGCTTCCGTAAGGGGGCTAAGAGCCACCGTCGTCATAGAGCTTGCGGGGCGCCATCATTGCTTGTCTGGCGGAGCGAGCCAGATGGGACGCCGGTCTTGTTTCCCGTAGCCTGAGTCAGCTTGGGGTAGGGTAATGATGGTGCCTCCTGTTGACGTGGTCGGTCTGTGCCCTAGGTTGGGCGATGTGGAGGCTCCTCCGAGGTCGAGGTCGAGTCTGTCTTCCGAGGCCGAGGTCGAGTCCGAGCCCCTGGGTCGGGCGAGGCGGAGACCGTCGGCTGAGGCCAGGGCTGAGTCCGAGCCCTGGGGTCGGGCGGAGCGGAGTTCGTCGTCTTCCGGGGCTGAGCCCGAGTCCGAGCCCTGGGTCGGGCGGAGCAGAGTTCACCGTTTTCCGGGGCTGAGCCCGAGTCCGAGCCCTGGGTCGGGCAGAGCGGAGTTCGCCGTCTTCCGGGGCTGAGCCCGAGTCTGAGCCCTGAGTCGGGTGGAGCGGAGTCCACCGTCTTCTAGGACTGAGCCCGAGTCCGAGCCCTGGGTCGGGCAGAGCGGAGTTCGCCGTCTTCCGGGGCTGAGCCCGAGCCCGAGCCCTGGGTCGGGCGAAGCGGAGTTTCCTATGGTGCCTGTGGCCGGGCCTGACTGCCTGTCAGCCTCACTCTATCGAGTGGCACAGCAGTCGGAGCGGCACAGGCGGCGCTGTCCTTCTGTCAGGCCGGTCAGTGGAGCGGCGAAGTGACTGCGGTCACTTCGGCTCTGTCGACTGGAGGACGTGCGTCAGGATAAAGGTGTCAGGCCACCTTTGCATTAAATGCCCCTGCAATTTGGTCGGTTGGCGTGGCGATTTGGCCAGGGTTGCTTCTTGGCGAAGACTGGGCCTCGGGCGAGCCGGAAGTATGTTCGTCGCTGGAGGGGGGCCTCGGGCGAGACGGAGATCCTTCGGGGCGGCTGCCCTTGCCCGAGGCTGGGCTCGGGCGAGGCGTGATCGAGTCCCTCGAATGGACCGATCCCTGACTTAGTCGCACCCATCAGGCCTTTGCAGCTTTGTGCTGATGGGGGTTACCAGCTGAGAATTAGGAGTCTTGAGGGTACCCCTAATTATGATCCCTGACACATGGTGTTTCCAGTGAGTTGCTAACGGGTAATCTAAGTGGACGCCCGAGCCCCATTCGATAAGGGTCGACTATTGGCCCAGAGGCGCGCTCCAAAAGTACCTGCAGGTGATTCGCTGGACCCGGACCCATTTGATAGGGTCCGAGGGCTCGGTGCCTCTCTCCGGAGGGATTCCATTACAAATCGTTCCCGCTGGTCTCGGAAATGTCCTAGGGTACCTTGGGAGCGTAGCCCGAGCCTCGGCCAT
The DNA here is from genome assembly GCF_902167145.1 of Zea mays. Lineage (NCBI taxonomy): Eukaryota > Viridiplantae > Streptophyta > Magnoliopsida > Poales > Poaceae > Zea > Zea mays. Next base: position 64,858,025 of record NC_050098.1, read on the forward strand.
GTAATAGACGTACCTAGGGTCATCCCTGTCTCTACATGCTCTGGGGCGGCTGTCGAAGGCCAGCCTTCAAACCCCTGATCAGTAGAGGGCTCGGAGCCCGAGTGCTCTGGGGCGGTTGCCGAACCCCGCAGGGCGCAACCTTTGAACCCCTGATCAGTAGGAGGGCTCGGGGCCCGTTTCCTTTGCTGAGAAGGACTCTTTCGAAATATCTCCTTTCTCGATCCCTATGGAGAGAGAGAGAGGTGAAAGGAAGAAAGGGTATAAACTAAAACAGTGTGGCGCACCTTTTTTGAGGCGGTCATCATGACGGAGGCGAAACGACGCCCGCTCGCCTGCCAGGGGTGACGCGTGTCCTGCCAGAGAGTTAATGCGATGGGACGGGCGACTCGCGGGGTATCTGTTGCGCATGCGCGAGTCATTCGAGGAACGGAAAAAACCATTTTGATTTCGAATTTAAAATTCATGAGGGGCTCGGGCAAAGTTTTGGGTGGATTTTGCCCGGGCCTTTATATACCTAGGAGAGGGACCGGCATCGGTTCTTTACCCTGCCATTTGTGCTTCCATCCTTGCCTTCTGCCTTTGCTTTCGCAACCTGAGAGAGTAGATAGAGAGAAGAGAAAACCGCACACCTCGTCCCCTCCGCTTCCACCGCTTCCGCTTGGCGATGGCTGACAAGACGACCGTCATTCCGCCGCGAGACCCGTGGCCCTTCTCCACCGTCACTGGAGAGGATCTGCAGGTCCTCATTGCCGAGGGTCTGCTCCATCCTCTCTCCGGCGGGCCACAGCCTGAGTGGTTGGCCCCCGGGAGCGAGGTCGACCTGACTCCGCCGCCGGGGTACGTGGTCAGCTTCACCCCTTTTCATGAGCGGGGGTTTGGGATGCCGGCGAGCCGCTTCATGCGGGCGCTCCCGCACTACTACGAGGTGGAGCTTCACAACTTCAACCCCAACTCCATCGTGTAGGCGGCCATTTTCGTGGCGGTTTGCGAGGGGTTTTTGGGGATTGACCCCCACTGGGACCTGTGGACCCATCTCTTCTCCGCGGAGTTCTTCGCCGCGTCGACGGACGTGAAGAAGGTCCGTATGGCGGTGCGGGCTGGCGGCTGCACCCTCCAGCTGAGGTCGGGGCGCGCACAGCAGTACATCCCTGCCTCCCTTGTGTCTTTGAACAAGGGGTGGCAGAACCGGTGGTTTTATCTCCGAAATGACGACGGGGTGCTACCGCCATTTTCACAACGAGTGGTGACCGCTGCTGGCGATAACTAGCGCTGGGGGGCCACACGCGAGAACCAGGAGAAGCTCCAGCCCATTCTTCGTGCCCTACAGAAGCTCCAAGCCGAAGGCCTTACTGCCATGGGGGTCGTCGCCGCTATCCACCGCCGGAGGGTGCTCCCATTGGTAGAGCGACGGTTGCGGCTTTCGGAAATGAAGCCGGGGGTCGATTTGGAGGGTTCACGGATGTCATCGACCCCCCTCTCCATCGACGACCTCCTCAGACGGGTAGCGGGCACGGTAGGGAGGCTGGACGCTGGCGTCCTTAACCAGCCCCTGATGCGTCCCGACCACGGGTATGTGTCCTTGGTAAGTGTTCGACCTTTTTCTATTTTGTGTCGTGTTTCTTATGTTTTTAGCCCTTACCCTTGGGATTTTTGTTCGTCCCTAGGGGTTTAGGAACTTTAAAACCTCCTGGCCACCGGTCCCGGAGGACGCGGCGGGCCGAACCACGCGTAGGCTCGCCGCGGAGAAGGATAAGCAGAACAAAGACGCGGAAAAGGCCCGAGCTCGCGAGAGGATGTGGGCTCTGGAAGCCTTGGAGAAGCATTGTCGGAAGCAAGAAAGGGACGGGCTCCCGTTGGAGCCGTCGCCGGACACGCCCGACGATGACGATGATGATGATGATGAACACGACGACATGGCGGCCCGACTTGGCCTCAGTCCGGATCCGAGGCTGGGCCAGGGGTCGTCAAGCCAGCCTCCAGGTGGGCTGGCACCACCAGTGTTTGGGGCCAGGACGCCAGGGTCCCGGTCCGAGGAGCGGAGGCGGGTCGAGGGGGTACTTGACCCCTTGGCCGAGATAATTGGGGTGACTCCAGGGGGCCAGGCCGACCCGCATGCCCCCCGAGAGCAAGTGCCCGTGCCAGCCATGCGGGAAGTTGTTCCCTCGGCTGTCATGACGTCGCCCGGGCAGGCCGCCCCCTCGGCACCTCGGGCGTCCGAGGAAGAGGCGGCGTCGAAGTCGGCCGCTGGCCAACCTTCGGCAGCGTCTGCGGAGACTGGGGTCCGAGAGGTCTCCCCGCAGGCACGATTGGCCTTGCCCCGGAGCGGGTAAGTATCTGAGGGCACTCTTGTTTCAGCCATTTTTCTGTGTATCTTGATTTTGTCTTTTCTTCCTTTCAGCAAGCGGGGGCAGGGCTCGGCTGGTCTGGCCCCCACGAAGGCCCTTAAGATGGGGCCGGCCTCTTCAGCCGGAGCTGCGGCGCGCCATGCTGGTTGGTTGGCCTCCGCGCAAGGTGCCCTCCGGCGGGGGGGGGGGGGGCCAGGAGGCACGGGCTGTCATGGGGCAAGCCTCCTAGGTCGACCCCCCTGTTGGAGCGGCCATCATGCTAGGGGAGGCCGTTGTCGCGGTCGCGGCCTCGAGCCCGCCTTCCTCGTCGCCGACGTCAATTCCTACCGGGGCCGCCGCTGGTGCGCCCACGGAGCCGCCCGCCGCCCTCGATGTCAAGATGGCTGAGGTGCCTCCGCCCCTGGCTCCTTTGATCCTGGTCGTCCCTGATTCCCCCGTTTTCGATCATGGGGAGGGGGCGGCCGTTGTCGCCGAGGTTGGTGAGCAGAGGCATGTCGCCTTGACCGAGGAGAGGCCCGATGCGTCGGCTGCAGAGGGACCTGATGCCTTGGTCGCGGGGCGCACAGATCCTTGGCCCGTCGTGGGGAGCAGCGGCCTCATCCCCACGCAGCTCAATCCCAATGAGTGGGGAGCGCAACCGCTCGTGTTCTGGGGCCGCGATACCTCAGAGCCTCTCCTTGCCCTTAATGATGAGGGAGAGGAAAAGTTGCGGAAAGTTTTCCGTGACTATAGCGATGCGGTGATGAGGTCGCTTAAGACGGCCACGGAAGTCCTTTCCCAGGACATTCCCAGGGTCTTTCAGGTAAGGATTTAGACGCATACCTCGTGTGGTCAGAGCATTCTTTGTGATATTCTATTTTTCTTTTCAGGAGCTCGTGGACATGAGCACCACTAAGTCGCTGTTCCTCCGCCGTGAGAGCAGCGTTTGGGAATCGCTGCGGCTCCAGGGGGCCGCGCTTATCGAGGCTAACAAGTGCCTCGTCCAACAGAGCGCCGAGGCGCTGCGGCTCTGTGAGGAGCTGAAGTCGGAGGCAGAGGCGGCGCGAACAGAGGCGGCGTCGGCACGGACGGAGGCTTCATCGTTCGGGAGCAGGTGGCTTCCCAGGCCGAGGAGATGCAGCAGCGGCAGCTGGAGCTTGGCCAGGTCACCAGTGAGCGGGACCAACACCAGGGCCAAGCTGCCGAGGCCGCGAGCCGGGCTGAGACCCTTAAGGGACAGATGGCTGAGGTCATGGAGCGGCTAGCCGAGGCGACTGCTCGGGCTGGGATCCTTTCGGAGGGCCTGGCCGTAGCCGTCGGGTCAGCCTGGTCCGCCCAAGCTATGGCTTCACAGCAGCGTGCCCGGGCCAAAGGTATGTTTTGCCTGCTTTGTGATTTTGTTTAGCTTAACTCTTTTCTTCATGTCTGAATGTTGTCTGGCTGCCTTCAGGGTTTGAGATGGCTCTTAATGAGTCCATTACGAACTGCAAGGCGCTTGCCCGGGCGGCCGAGCAGAAGGAGGCTGACCACACGGCCATGTCCGAGGCCATTTTGGCCTTTTGCCGGACCTTTGGCCTTGACGACGTCCCCTCGAGCAGCTCCCCCCAGAGTCGCCTGCGGGCCTTGGGCGGCCACGTGCGCAGCAGACTCCGCGGGGCGCTGCATCATGGTGTTAGGCGGGCCTTCGCCGTCCTCGCTTCTCACTACGACGTTGATTTGGAGCAGGTCAGCGAGGGCTACTGCCTACCCGATGACGAGGATGCCGCCTTGGCCGAGGCCCAAAGGCTTAATGCGGCTACCGAGGGTCCAGGCGCGGCGTTGGCTTCCTTTTTTGAGGTGGAGATCCTCCGCCCATGTTGCTGTCTGAGGCCGGGCCACATTCTGCTACCGCTGCCAGCGAGGCTGCTTCGTCTGCCGCAGGTGGAAACAACGCCGAGGGTGCTGCTCCTCCCCCTGCCGATGCCTGAGCCTGTGTAGAATGGTTATTTTAAGTATGTGTATGTTTTCTGCGGCTACTAAGGCCTGAACATTTGGATGTTTGAGTCTAAAGTTGCGTTGCTCTTGAGTCATGTTTTCCTTGTGTTTTTTTCCTCTCATTTCGAGTATTAGGACTTGTTCGGTAGCAGAATCACTTATCCGAGCGTGAGTTACCTTTTGCTGAAGGTGGTGAGTGAGGTATCGGTATCCCGGAGGTGTAGGAGTCCCTTGGCTCGGTCGGCCTTGCCGTTCGAGGTCTCTCTCGTTTGTTTTTAGGATTCCGTTATCGATATAGTCGAAAGGCACGAAAGTCGTTTTGGTAGAAAACTTTTCTGAGGAAAATTTTGACGCAGAGGGGGTTCCCCCCTTCTAGCCCCCGAGGGAGGGTCGGTCTTTGCCGAGGCAAGGTCGATCCTTCCTTGACGGTTAGACTTTATTTATACATGTAAAGGGATCGAGATACATGAACGGCTTGAAACATTTAAGGGTAAAAGCGACGTAGTTGTTCGATGTTCCAAGCGTTGTTGTAGACCTCGCCTTGATCGTTGGCCAGCTTGTATGTCCCGGGCTTCAATACTTTGGCGATGATGAATGACCCATCCCAGGGAGGAGTAAGCTTGTGGCGCCCTCGGGTGTCTTGTTGTAGCCAAAGCACCAAGTCTCTAACTTGGAAGCTTCGGGGCCAAATCTTTCGGGCGTGATAGTGTCACAGAGACTGCTGATACCCCACTGAGTGCAGTAAGGCTATGTCCCGAGCCTCTTCCAGCTGGTCCAATGAATCCTCTCGGCTGGTTTGGTTGTTTTGGTCGTCGTATGCCTTTGCCCTTGGGGAACCGTATTCTAAGTCTGTGGGTAGGATGGCCTCGGCCCCATAGACCAGGAAAAACGGCGAGAAACCCGTGGCTCGGCTCGGTGTTGTCCTCAGACTCCAAACCACCAAGGGTAGCTCTTTCATCCACCGCTTGCCAAACTTGTTGAGGTCGTTGTAGATCCTTGGTTTTAGTCCCTGCAAAACCATGCCATTGGCGCACTCCACCTCCTGGTTGGTGGATGGTGGTGAAGTTGCAGTGGAGATGAAACGTGTCGCTATCTCAGGCGCGAGACTAATGCCCGACAAGTCCCTCGCAAGGGTGCTGGCGTCATCAGTCCTCCTGGGGTTGGCACGTTGTCGGGAAGCGACACCCGTCGTTGTCCCAGGTGCGAGGCTAACGCCCGACATGTCCCCCGCATGGGTGCCAGCGCCGTTAACTCGCTCTGGTCCGACAGCCGACGAGGTGCTGCCTCTCACCTGGCCATGGTTGCCCCGTCTCCGTCTCCTTCGGCGAGGAGGGTGGCGGGGTAGACTCGAGTGTCCCTCTTCTGCCCTGGGGAGAGGTCGTCGTCGGGTTTTTCTCCGCCGGGCAAGTCGACGATCGTCGTTGCTGTCGTGCTGCGGTGGGAGGAGTATCATGTCATAGCTGCCGTCGAGGGACATGAACTCGAGACTCCCAAAGCGGAGCACCGTCCCGGGCTGAAGAGGCTGCTGAAGATTGTCCATCTGGAACTTAACGGGAAAGTATTGTCAACACGCAGCGAGCCCCTACCTGGCGCGTCAACTGTCGATGTTTTGGACCCGGGGGACCCTCAACCGACTAGTAAATTTTATGCTGGGTGTCCCTGCCCGGATGGATTGATGCAAGATGAAACACAAGGTTTATCCTGGTTCGGGCTAAGAAGGCCCTACTTCCAGCAGAGGGAGGATGAGGCTTATATTATCTTGCACCGGGGTGCTTGTAGTAGGGGATACAAGCTTTGCGAGAGAGGGAACAGATCCCAGGTCTCTTGAGAGGTCTAGAGTTGTGGAGTGGAGGTTTGCCCTGAAGTGTTTTGTTGATGTTGGGTGAGCCGTCTGGGTGAGCTTTTCAAAGCTTGCCTTGGGAAGGCCCTGGGCATCTCCTTTTATAGGTACAAGGAGGTGACCCAGCTGTACATATGGGGGTGTAGCTATGCGCTAACGTGGACGGCGGAGAAGTGCTTGAGCCCTGTAGAAGCGTTGCTGGCGGTGTGGCCCCAGGTCCTGACTTTGTAGAGAGCTGAGGACAGTTGACGTCATGGGCGCATGCTGGGGATCATCATTACCTGTTACTGGAGTAATTTGATGTGACACCGGTCTTGTTCCTTCATAGCCTGAGGTGGCTAGCTAGGGGAAGGATAGGGTTGTATTCCCTGTTTGCGTAGTCGGTCCGAGGCTGTCTCGGGTGAGGCGGTGATTTCTCCCAAAGCCGAGGCCTAGGTCGAGCGAGGCGAAGACCTCATCCCGAGGCCAAAGCTGAGGCTGAGGCCTAGGTCGGGCGAGGCGAATACCTCATCCTGAGGCCGAGGCTGAGGCCTGGGTCGGGCGTGGCGATGATTCCTTCCGAGGCCGAGGCTGGGGTCGGGCGAGGCGGAACTCCCTGCTGCGTCCGAGGCTGAACTCGGGAGAGGCAGTAACTTACTGTTGTTAGTCTTACCCCGGTGGTTGGCACAGTGGTCGGAATGGGGTGAATAGTGTCATCATCCTGTCAGAACGATAAGTAAAAGGGTGAAGTGACTGCGGTCATTTCGATCTTGCCCACTGAGGCGCGCGTGTCGGAATAAGGTGTCAGGTGATCCCCTCATTAAATGCGCACGTGATACGGTCGGTGGCAAGGCAGTTTGGCCGAGGCCGCTATACGACAAAGTTTACCCGAGCTTTGGCTCGGGCGAGCTGGGATGCCTCCACTGCCTGAGGGGACCCTTGGGCGAGCCATGAATCCGTACGGGACTACTGTTTTTGCCCGAGGCTGGGCTCGGGTGAGACGGGACCGCGTCCCTCGGTAGACAAGGTCTTAACTCTGAACCGTGCTTACCAGTCTTTTTAAAGACGTTCTCCAGCCATGTTTAGGAGTACTGGGGGTACCCCTAATTATGGTACCCGACAATATCCGATCGAGATGCACATAAATAGAGTAAAGATCCTATCATCGACCGGTATACCTTTTGATCTACGGACTTAGCTCCCGTGTCGAGGTCGAGATGCCCATTTGTTCCCATGGGTGTCTTGATGGGCTTGGCATCCTTCATTCCAAACTTGTTAAGTATGTCTTGAATGTACTTTGTTTGGCTGATGAAGGTGCCGTCTTGGAGTTGTTTTGACTTGAAATCCTAGGAAATACTTCAACTCCCCCATCATAGACATCTCGAATTTTGTATCATGATCCAACTAAACTCTTCACAAGTAGATTTGTTAGACCCAAATATGATATCATCAACATAAATTTGGCATACAAACAAATCTTTTGCAATAGTTTTAGTAAAGAGTGTAGGATCGGCTTTTTCGACTTTGAAGCCATTAGTGATAAGGAAATCTCGCAGGCATTCATACCATGCTCTTGGGGCTTGCTTGAGCCCATAAAGCGCCTTTGAGAGTTTATAAACATGGTTAGGATACTCACTATCTTCAAAGCCGGGAGGTTGCTCAACATAGACCTCTTCCTTGATTGGTCCATTGAGGAAGGCACTCTTCACGTCCATTTGATAAAGCTTAAAGCCATGGTACATAGCATAGGCAAGTAATATATGAATTGACTCAAGCCTAGCTACGGGTGCATAAGTTTCACCAAAGTCCAAATCTTTGACTTGTGAATAACCTTTGGCCACAAGTCGGACTTTGTTCCTTATCACCACACCATGCTCATCTTGCTTGTTGCGGAATACCCACTTGGTACCTACAACATTTTGGTTAGGACGTGGAACTAAATGCCATACCTCATTCCTTGTGAAGTTATTGAGCTCCTCTTGCATAGCCAGCACCCAATCCGAATCTCTTAGTGCATCCTCCACCCTGTATGGCTCAATAGAGGACATAAAAGAGTAATGTTCACAGAAATGTGCAAATCGAGATCTAGTGGTTACCCCCTTATGAATGTCATTGAGAATGGAGTTCACGGGGTGATCTCTTTGAATTGCTTGGTGGACTCTTGGGTGTGGCGGTCTTTGACCCTGTATCTCTTGATTATCTTCCTTATCTTCATTCTCTTCATCTCCCCCTTGATCACTGTCCTCCTCTTGAGGCGGCTCATCCTCTTGATCTTCATTTTCATCATGTTGAGCCTGATCCTCATCTTGAGTTGGTGGAGATGCTTGCATGGAAGATGACGGTTGATCTTGTGCTTGTGGAGGCTCTTCGGATTCCTTAGGACACACATCACCAATGGACATGTTCCTTAGCGTGACGCACGGATCCTCTTCATCATCTAATTCATCAAGATCAACTTGCTCCACTTGGGAGCCATTAGTCTCATCAAACACAATGTCACAAGAAACCTCAACTAATCAAGTGGATTTGTTGAAGACTCTATATGCCCTTGTGTTTGAGTCATAACCATGTAAAAAGCCTTCTATAGCCTTAGGAGCAAATTTAGATTTTCTACCTCTTTTAACAAGAATAAAACATTTGCTTCCAAAGACTCTAAAATATGAAACATTGGGCTTTTTAACGGTAAGGAGTTCATAAGATGTCTTCTTGAGGATTCGGTGAAGGTAGAGCCGGTTGATGGAGTAGCAGGCGATGTTAATCGCCTCGGCCCAAAACCGGTCCGGAGTCTTGTACTCATCAAGCATGGTTCTTGCCATGTCCAGTAGAGTTCTATTCTTCCTCTCCACTACACCATTTTGTTGAGGTGTGTAGGGAGAAGAGAACTCATGCTTGATGCCCTCATCCTCAAGAAAGCCTTCAATTTGAGAATTCTTGAACTCCATCCCATTATCGCTTCTTATCTTTTTGATCCTTAATCCGAACTCGTTTTGAGCCTGTCTTAAGAATCCTTTTAAGGTCTCTTGGGTTTGTGATTTTTCTTGCAAAAAGAATACCCAAGTGAAGCGAGAATAATCATCCACAATTACAAGACAATACTTACTCCCACCGATGCTTATGTAAGCAATCGGGCCGAATAAGTCCATGTGGAGTAGCTCAAGCGGCCTGTCGGTCGTCATGATATTCTTGTGTGGATGATGAGAGCCAACTTGCTTTCCTGCTTGACATGAGCTACAAACCCTGTCTTTCTCAAAATGAACATTTGTTAGTCCCAAAATGTGTTCTCCCTTTAGAAGCTTGTGAAGATTCTTCATTCCAACATGGGCTAGTCGAAGATGCCAGAGCCAACCCATATTAGTCTTAGCAATTAAACAAGTGTTGAGTTTAGCTATGTTCTCATTAAAATCAACTAAATATAGCTGACCCTGTAACACTCCTTTAAATGCTATTGAATCATCACCTCTTCTAATGACAGTACGCCTTCATTTGTAAATAGACAGTGGTAGCCCATTTTGCATAATTGAGAAACGGAAAGCAAATTGTAATCTAAAGAATCTACAAGAAAAACATTGGAAATAGAATGGTCAGGTGATATAGCAATTTTACCAAGTCCTTTGACCAAACCTTGATTTCCATCCTCGAATGTGATAGCTCTTTGGGGATCTTCATTTTTCTCATAGGAGGAGAACATTCTTTTCTCCCCAGTCATGTCGTTTGTGCATCCGCTATCAATTATCCAACTTGAACCCCCGGATGCATAAACCTGCAAAACAATTTAGGCCTTGTTCTTAGGTACCCAAACAGTCTTGTGTCCTTTGACGTTAGAAAAAAGCACCTTGGGTACCCAAATACAAGTTTTGGAGCTCTTGTGTTTGCCCCCAACATATTTGGCAACTACTTTGCCTGATTTGTTAGTTAAAACATAAGATGCATCAAAAGTTTTAAAAGAAATGTTAGGCTCATTTGATGTAGCAGGAGTTTTCTTTTTAGGCAATTTAACATGATTTGATTGCCTAGAGCTAGAAGCCTCATTCTTATACATAAAGCATGATGTGAAACAGTATGAGGTTTCCTAGCATGAATTCTCCTAATTTTGTGCTCAGGATAATTAGCAGGATATAAAATATAGCCTTCATTATCCTGAACCATGGGAGCTTTGCCCTTAACAAAATTTGACAATCTTTTAGGGGCATTAAGCTTGACATTGCTTCCCTGTTGGAAACCAATGCCATCCTTAATGCCAGGGCATCTCCCATTATAGAGCATGCTTCTAGCAAATTTAAAGTTTTCATTTTCAATTTCATGCTCATTAATTTTAGCAGTTAATTGAGCTATATGATCATTTTGTTGTTTAATAAGAGGAAGGTGATCATTTATAGCATCAACATTAACATCTCTACATCTAGTACAAATAGTAACATGATCAACAGTAGATGTAGAGGGTTTGCAAACATTTAATTCATCTATCTTAGCATGTAATATGGCATTCTCATTTCTAAGACAGGAAATAGAATCATTGCAAACATTTAGCTCTCTAGCCTTAGAAATTAAATTAGCATTTTCAGTCCTAAGGCTAGAAATTGATTCATTCAATTATCAATCTTAGCATTTAAACTAGCATTTTCATTTCGAAAACTGGTAATTGAATCATGGCAAATGCTAAGCTCCTTAGTCAAGTTTTCACATTTTTCTACTTCCTGAGCATGAGCATTTTTACCTTAACATGCTTTTTGTTTCCTTTAATAAGGAATTCCTCTTGGTTGTCCAAGAGTTCATCCTTCTCATGAATGGCTCCTATCAATTCATTCAATTTTTCTTTTTGTTCCATGTTGAGGTTAGCAAAAAGAGTAAGTAAATCATCTTCGTCTTCACTAGAACTACCCTCATCACTAGATGTTGTATACTTGGGGGTGGTTCTAGATTGTACCTTCTTCTTTTTACCGTCCTTGGCCATGAAACACTTGTGGCTGACGTTGGGGAAGAGGAGGCCCTTGTTGATGGCGATGTTGGCAGTGTCCTGTCAGAGGAAGAGTCGGTGGAGCTCTCGTCGGAGTCCCATTCCCGACACACGTGGGCATCATCGCCCTTCCTTTTGTAGTACCTCTTCTTCTCCTTTTTCTTCCCCTTCTTGTCGTCGCCCCTATCACTATCACTTGAAATTGGACATTTAGCAATAAAATGACCGGGCTTACCACATTTGTAACACACCCTTTTGGAGCGGGGTTTGTAGTCCTTCCCCCTCCTATGTTTGAGGATTTAGCGGAAGCTCTTGATGATGAGTGTCATTTCCTCGTTGTCAAGCTTGGAGGCATCGATTGGAAGCCTACTTGGTGTAGACTCCTTTTCTTCTTCCGTTGCTTTGAATGCAATGGGTTGCACCTCGGGTGTAGAGGTGGCGCCTTGCTCCAAGTTGACGATGTGTTTGGAGTCTTTGATCATTAGCTCAAAGCTCACAAACTTTCCAATAACCTCCTCGGGAGACATTTGCTTGTATCTAGGATCTCCACGTATTAATTGAACTTGAGTAGGATTAATAAATACGAGGGATCTAAGAATAACCTTGACCATTTCATGGTCATCCCATTTTGTGCTCCCGAGGTTGCGCACTTGATTCACCAAGGTCTTGAGCCGGTTGTACATTGCTTGTGGCTCCTAGCCCTTGTTGAGGACGAATCGACCGAGTTCTCCCTCGATCGTTTCGTGCTTGGTGATCTTGGTCACCTCGTCCCTTTCGTGCGCCGTCTTGAGGACATCCCAAATTTCTTTGGCACTTTTTAACCCTTGCACCTTATTATACTCCTCTCGACACAAAGAGGCGAGGAGTATAGTTGTGGCTTGCGAGTTAAAATGCCTAATTTGGGCTACCTTGTCCAAATCGTAGCCCTTGTCCCCCACCTTAGGTACCTGCGCTCCAAACTCAACAATATCCCAAATGCTTGCGTGGAGTGAGGTTAGGTGATGCCTCATTTTATCACTCCACATACAATAATCTTCACCATCAAAATATGGTGGCTTGCCTAAGGGAACGGAAAGTAATGGAGCGCGCTTAGAAGCACGGGGATAGCGTAGGGGCATCTTACTATATTTCTTGCGCTCATGGCGCTTAGAAGCGACGAACGAGTCGGAGCTTGGCGACGTGGAGGGCGACGAAGAGTTGGTCTCGTAGTAGACCACCTTCTTCATCTTCTTATTCTTGTCACCCTTCCGATGTGTCTTATTGGAGGAAGAGGATTCCTCCTTATGCTTGTGGCTGGACTCTCTCGAAAGAGTTCTCCCCGAGCTTGTGGGCTTGTCGCTGGTCACGATCTCCCTCTTGGCGTGTTCTCCCGATATCACTTCGAGTTGTTAGACTCTAATGAAGCACCAGGCTCCGATACCAATTGAAAGTCGCCTAGAGGCGGGTGAATAGGCGTAATATGAAATTTACAAATTAAAACACAAACTACAAGTCGGGGTTAGCGTTAGAGTCAAATCCGAGTCCGGTAGAGACGGGGAAAACAAATCAACCAAGAAATAAAGCGGATGAACACGGTGATTTGTTTTATCGAGGTTTGGTTCTAAAGAACCTAGTCCGCATTGAGGTGGTCACAAAGACCGGGTCTCTTTCAACCCTTTCCCTCTCTCAAATAGTCACTTAGACCGAGTGAGCCTTCTTCCTTAATCTCACGGGTCACTTAGACCACGCAAGGACCACCACACAATTGGTGTCTCTTGCCTTGCTTACAAAGCACTTGAGAGTAAGAATTGAAAATAAAAAGAAGGCCAAGCCAAGCAAACAAGAGCAACAAAGAAACACAAGAGATCCTCTCACAAGTCCTAATGCACTAGAGTTGATTTGGGGAGTTTGAGTGGATCGATCGCTTTGATTGTGTCTTGGAGTGAAGTCTATTGCTCTTGTATTGAATGCAATGTTCAGAATGCTTGGGTGCTTGGTGTTGTGGTGGTTGGGGGGTATTTATAGCCCTGAACCACCAAATAGCCGTTGGGGATGGCTGCTGTCGATGGGCGCACCGGACAGTCCGATGCACCACCGGACACTGTTCGGTGTGTCGCCACGTCACCCAACCGTTAGGGTTTGGGAGCAGTCGACCATTGGAGGCTTTGTCCTCTTGCGGCACCGGACAGGTCTTGTTCACTGTCCGATGCACCTCTGACTCTGCGCTCTGACTCTGCTGCTCACTGTTCTCCACTATAGCGATGTCAGGGTGTCGTTGCAGTCGACCGTTGCGCTGGATAGTCGTTGCTCCGCTGGTGCACCGGACAGTCCGGTGCCACATTGGACAGTCTGGTGAATTATAGCGGAGAGCGCCTGAAGAAACCCGAGAGTGGCTGGTTCAGCCCTGTACGGACCTGGTGCACCGGACAGTCTGGTGCGCCAGACCACAACACACTTGGTTTCTTTGCTCTTTTGAATTTGGATCCCTAACTTGAATATTTATTGGTTTGTGTTGAACCTTTGTGCACCTGTAGAACATGTATTCTAGAGCAAACTAGTTAGTCCATTATTTGTGTTGGGCATTCAACCACCAAAATTAATTGTGGGAAAAGGTTAACCCTATTTCCCTTTCACCTACGACATCTTCCGTTCATATCGAGGATCCAGTGTCTATACATGACCGAGGAATCCACAAAACAGATGATGTGGCACAAAAATGGCAAACGACACAATCCTAACAAGATGGTGCACGCATCCGATGGTGAAGCATGGAAACACTTTGATGCCATTCACCGTGAGAAAATCAAAGAGGCTCGTAATGTACGTGTTGCGCTGGACAGATGGTTCAATCTCTATGGAATGAGTGCTGCCCCGTACACATGTTGGCCCGTGTTTGTTATCCCAATCAATCTTCCCCCGGTGTATGCTTTCAAAGGCAGAAGACCTAAGGCCGATTTCATCCTAAGCAGGGCCTAGAGGAAGGAAGTACTTTAGTGGATCAAGATGTTGATGTTCCTTGATGGGTATGCAGCTAACCGGAGTAGGGGGTGAACTTATCTACTCTACGAGTCGTAGAGATTTAGAGTCATGACTTCCACATATGGATTGAATAGATTCTTACTGCGATGGTTCGAGGCTATGTTCCTGAGCATATCTGGCTAGCGCTTATAGAGTTGAGCTATTTCTTTCGCCAGCTTTGTGCAAAACAGTTATCTCGGACCGTGATTGCAGACTTGGAAAGATTGACACCCATGTTGTTGTGTAAGCTTGAGAAGATATTTCCACCCGGCTTCTTCAATCCAATGCAGCATTTGATTCTTCATCTCCCATATGAGGCACGAATGGGGGGCCGTGCAGGGACGTTGGTGATATCCAATCGAGAGATGTCTAAATACTATTCGAAAGAAATGTAGAAATAAATGCAAAATCGAGGCTTCCATTGCAGAAGCATACATTCTAAAGGAGGTGTCAAACTTTGCAACAACTTACTATGGTGACAAACTGCCGAGCGTGCATAATCCACCGCCTCATTACAATAATGGCGGCAATGAATCGAACCTCATATTTTGAGGCCAACTCGGAAGCGCAAGTGGTTCGACCACCAAGACCCTGAGACATGAAGAGTGGTGCCATATCATACTATATATATTGACCAACCTTGAAGAGGTGACGCCATACATGGAACAATTTCTTCATGAATTCTGGCATCGATCAAGGGACCCAACTCCACAGGAATATGATACCCTTCTTATAAAGGGAGCGGGAAATGGATTGCCCGATTTCATTTCCTGGTTCAAACATAAGGTACATGCTTAGTTTGTCAAAGAGATCCGTCTATGAACTCAATTTAGCGTCTTTTAACTTGTGAATGCTTGCAGGGCCACAGAGATCTGTCTATGTGTCCCGAGTTGAGACAAGTAGCCAATGGCTTTGCTTATAGGGTCAAGAAATATTCTGGGTATGACATCAATGGACACCGTTTTCGCACAACAAGCTACGACAAAAGTCAGCCCAATCGAAAACAACGTGTTCTGGAGTCTTTACGCCCGACCTTGATGAGGTTGATTATTTTGGACGAATCGAAGAAATATATGAACTCAATTTTCATGGTTCCAAACCTCTTACTCCAGTGATATTCAAATGTCATTGGTTTGACCCTCAAGTGACGAGACAGACACATTCTAATCTTGGGATAGTCGAAATTCGACAAGATTCCACCTTACCAGGAGGCGATGTCTATATCGTGGCCCAACATGCCACACAAGTGTATTATCTCCCATGTGCGTGCCAAACGAAAGAACATCTTAAGGGTTGGGATGTTGTGTATAAGGTATCGCCGCATAGTAAATTACATGTTCTAAACTATGAAGATTATAACTTAGACCCAAACACATTTGACGGAGAGTTCTTCCAAGAAGATAGGCTAGAAGGGCAAATTGAGATAGACTTAACCGAAGCTATTGGAATGGAAGTAGATATTGAAATGGTTGTTGATGAGGAGGATGATGAGGTGCAAAATGAGAATGATCAAGAAATACTTGAAGGCAATGACATTAATGACAAACTTGCGCCTTCAGATGGTGTTGACTATGAAATGGTTGATAGTGATGGTGAGACTTATGATCCGGCTAACCCCAACACATATGAAGATTATTTTTAATCGATGTAATGCTAAATTTTTTTTATTTTGCACCTGTTTCTAAATACATCTTTTTTATATGTGATTATTTGCTTAATCTTAATTGCAGGTTGTTGGACAAAGATGGTGGACAGTGCGATGAGGGAGGAGCACCCGCAGGACGGTGGAGGAGACACAGCACGACGACGACGTCCAGCAGCAGGCCGTTGTCGATGCAACGCAGCAGGACGATGACGACGCTCAGCAGGACGCCTTAGGTTCGAGGAATGTCTACCTGCGAGGTCCCGCGAGTCTCCCTTAGCGTCCCATACTTCGTGACAGGCGGCCACTGATTCAACCGATGGGGAGAGGCACGTAACTTTAGATATTCCCGCTGCTTGTTCATATTATGTGTTCAAATTCATAATATAAACTAATACTTTTTATTTATCACATGGGCATGTCTTGGTAGATTGTGGAGAATGCAGGCGGTCACGGCCGCAACCCAATGGCATCCTTAGCCTTCTGTGCAGGGAACAGTTCCCTGGACTAGTTGAGTACGCTGGAGTGACGGGCCCAGCCTACACCTTCGACCACTATATTGTCGCCTCTGATGCAGTAGACCGGGACGATAGGGAATTCAACAACAAGGCGGAGTGAGTGAAGCAAGAGTTGTGGGTAAGTCTTACTATATTATAAAATATGTCGCATTCATTGCACATTCTTGAAATAAGTCTTTGTATGCAGGATTTCTTCAAATGCGAGGCTAGATACGAGGCCAGGGCAGATGTGGTGGCCACCACGAGCTGTAAGAAGCTCGTCATGGACATGCACTGCGAGGCGCGAATCCAGGCCATCATCAGCTACCATGTCTCCGTCCTTGGGGAGAAGGTGACCAAGCAGGACGGTCGGACCATGTCGTTGACTAGGGACCAATACTGGCAGGTAAATACAACACTTAAATATTCGTGACAAAAAATTTCTTAATTTTATCTTCTGATATTCAGTGTACTTGTTATACTTTGTAGATGATTCCTTATTGGTGCGTTGCGCATCCTCAGTGCTGGGAGTAGATGGTGGATATGTGGTGCTCGCTTGAGTGGGACGAGGCTTACAACGCTAGCCGGGAACGACGTCTGATGATGTAAGGTCCCTCCCACCACCAAGGCAGTTGCAGCCTCGACAAATATGCAGAAGCATGGGTACGCCCTCTTTTTTATGTAGGTATATAACAGTGGATTAGATATGATTTCTAACTATCTCGTTGGTTTTCTTGCAGTCGGCGTCACATGGTGGCCAACCTTGCTCTATCTTCTTGGCTTATGCTATGGCCCACAAGGGCAAGGCAACGTCCGACGTCACCTACAACTCGGATGACGGGCTCGAGGCGTATAGCAACCCTGCCGTCTATAGTCGCCTTAGTGAGTACATTGCCATGGCACAGGAGGTCCATGGGCCAGATTACGATCCGAGAACATCGACGGAGATGTCCTCATGAGGGTCGGAGGAGGCAAGAGGCATGGGCGGTACTGGATTGCCGACAGGGCAATCGACTCGTCATCCACTCCCACTCTATCTCAGGTGTGAGCAAGGAGCACGAGCTCGAGCCCATCCATACGACCTCAACAGGACAACTCACATCATCACATACAGTAAGTCCAGGTTAGTGCATCTGTAACTCGTCATTCCTTGAGTTACATACCTTCTCTTTGAGTTATTATAACATTGGGTTGGAATATTATAGGCCCAGCTAGAAGAAGAGAGGAGGGAACGACAGGAGATGGAGGCGAGGATGATAGCGGAGCGGGAGGCCCGCTTGGCAAATCAACAGAGGATGGCAGAGATGTTCCAGTACATGTAGAGCCTTGGCGTCGCACATGGTTTTGCTCCACCACCTCTATTGTTCCTTCCAGTTGACCCTACTCAGTTCCATACTCCTATGAGTATCAAAATTCTAGTTCTTCATGATATATTCATCTGGTATAACACATGCAATCTTTTCTCTGTACAGGGACAATATGGTGCGGCATCCAACAACCCTCATGGATCGCCCAGCCCATCGCTGCACCAGTCCAGTCGCCCACCTCGATGAGATACTTTGTGCACATGATATTATCTTTGTTAGTGTTGTTAATACTTTGTGATATAACTTGGTCTGAACTTGTTGATGTTGGTAATGCTTTGTGAGATACTTGAGACTTATGTCCTTGAGTGTTGGATATTTATGTTTGTGTTCGAACATGTTGGTAATGCTTTGTGAGAACTTGTTTGATTTATGGTCTTTGTGAGATATGTGATATATGTGATGACTATGTGATATCTGTGATGATTATATGATATCTTTTGTTTGTTTGGATGGAATAGCAAAAACAAATAAAAAAGGGGTATACTGGTCACTTTGCCGAGTGTAACACTCGGCAAAGAGGTACTTTGCTGAGTGTCAAGGTCATAGCACTCGGCAAAGAAGGCACACCTAGACACTAGTAAAGCCTCTTTGCCGAGTAACCTTTGTCGAGTGCCTTATAGTGCACTCGGCAAAGGTACTGACAAAGGGGCCCGCTGGCGATCTCTTTGCTGAGTGCTAGTCCGGCGGACACTTGGTAAAGAGAGAGCCTTTGCCGAGTGTCACCAAATACGCTCGGCAAAGGGAAACTCTTTGCTGAGTGTCAGTACAGTGGACACTCGGTAAAGGGGAACTCTTTGCCCAGTGTTACTCTGTGGGCACTCGGCATAGGCTCCGTTGTTGTTACCAGCAGTCGTGACGGCGACTTTTCTTTACCGAGTACCTGTTGACACTCGACAAAGTATTCGGCAAAGAAGTTGTTGCTGATGTACAGTTCGCCGAGCATGCTTTGTCGAGTGTCACACTCAGCAATGCATTCGCCGAGTGTTTTACAAGCTTTGCCGAGTGCTTCGAACACTCGACAAAAAAGTTGTTTCCGATAGTGCACTTTTCATCATGCGTAGGCGTATGACTGGTACAACGTGTTGTCCCGTCCCCTCTCGTGTATGGGTCACTGTAGAGACCCAAATGCTAAGGCCTCTGCGGTTGGGGTTGTCTGGTACCACTAGTCAGCGGGGATACGTATTCGGCGTTGTGCTTGACAGAGACTCTTCAGTACTGCTTCCACGGTCTGGGCATGTCTCGGTAATGTTCCATCGTGCCGACATGGCTCGATAGTACTAGTTTGGCTCTTCCTTTTTAGTAGGGATGTTCACCTGAGAGTTGTCTGTTGTCTTGCTGAGTTACTCCGTGGGCAGGTTGGCTGGCAGTCCCACCTTGCTGTGTTGCTTGGCGGGCTGGTTGCTCGGCAGCCCCGCCTCATTGGGTTGCTCGACAGTCCTACCTCGTTGGGTTGTTCGGTGGATATTTGTTCGGTAGACGGGCTGATCGTCTTGGCGGGCCGTCCCCGGGAGGCCTTTTGGACCTCCATGTCGAGCTGTGTGGCAGGTGTGTCGTCCGGTTCGTGGGCCGTCTTTGGGAGGCCTTTGAGCCTTCTTTAATTACCCGGTTTTTCGGGTACCCGACAATTGTCGTGGTGAAAAAAAAATATTGTCTCCAATTCGCACTTCTCTAGTATGTTTTCTTTGTACGATCATTCAGTATGTCTTCTTTGTACGATGCTGCTATAGTGTAGGAACACAACTATAATTATTGCAGGTAATCTCCCTGACAAGTTTTTATTCATTACATTCTGCGTAAGAAACTAAAGCAAACCGTAAATAAAGTAAAAAAATACAACAGCATCACATAATGACATACCAAATACCCACAAGTGTTTGTTTAGTGTGACAAACCTCGGGCAAAAGGAAGTGGCAGTGCGTATATATATTTATGGTAGCACATCTCAATCGTGAAGGTTCCTCAGGATGATGGGAAGCCCGAACCTGGGCATAAGGGTGACCGCTTCCTTGGGTGCATGGACATAGTTTGGCGAGAGCTCAAACGAGAACCTCTGAAGGATCATGGCGATCCCGATACGGGCCTCAAGCATCGCGAAGTTCTGGCCGATGCAAGCCCTAGGCCCCTGGGAGAAGGACAGCAGGGCATTGGGGTGTTTGGCAGCGGCATTGGACACGCCATGCTCGAACCTGTCAGGGTTGAACTCGTCAGCATCTTGGCCCCAGACATCCTTGTCCCTGTGCAGCAATGCAATTGGTATCGACAGCATTGTTCCCTTGGGCACCCTCGTGCTGCGGAGCAGGATGTCTGAGCCTACGGCCCTTCTTATGAACACCACGGGGCTGTAGAGCCTCAATGACTCGAGAAGAACCATGTTAACCTGAACGGCAATGGATATCAATACATTGACCGGTTCCAAATTTCTGGCGGGAGGGGGATATGCTAGGTTTACCAGTTTGAGCTTGGTGACTGTGTCCGGATTTGGCACTGCATCGCCACACTCTCTCAGCACCTCCTCCCTCAGCCTGTGTTGCCACTCAGAGTACCTGCTAAGCAGGAACATGGTCCAGGTGAGGAGGTGCGAGGTGGTGTCCTGCCCAGCGAAGATGAAGGTCTTGCACTCGTCCACGATCTCCTCCGTGGTGAGCATCTGGTGCCCTTCTTGCTCCAGAGCGCGCGCTTGGAGCATCAGGCCGAGCAGATCGTTGCCGTATCCACTGGTGCCCCTCGCGGCAAGGCGCCCTTCGATTATCGCCATGAGCATGCTCCTCACCTTCTTGTCCAGCTCTTCAACTCGTCGGCTGCTCTTGCTAGTTGGCAATTTCAGTTTCCTTCATGCATATACGTATGTATGCAAATGAATTTCGATTATTGAGTATTCCATTGCCTTTATGCAAAGAAGCGATTAGTTGAATAACCTTAGACAAGCAGGAGCAGGGATATCAAGCCATGTCGAGAATGTGAGTTCTTGGAGCTCCTTCTGCGCGACGAACACCTCCTTACCCTCCTTGTAGCTGGTACCGAAGGCCGTGTGCGCGATGACATCTGAAGTCAGCTCCGAGAACTCGCTGCTGAGTTCAATTTCAGCCTCATGGTTGCTGGCCCGCTGTATCTGAGATCGCCATTGCTGCATCATCCGCTGCACCAGGTCGGCCATGACCACCGACATCGTCTGCATACATGCGACATGACAATGACGCAGTAATTAATTTAATGATCACATTGTATTTGCATATGCAGTGGGATCAGGGTGGTATGCTTGGTCTCAGACATCATATCAGGCTGACCTTGAGCTTGTCGGGCTTGAAGGCCGGGTGCACCACCTCGCGGTGGCGTTTCCAGTCTTCGCCGTTGGCGAGAACGAGACCCTTGCCAAGGAGTACCTCCATGCTGTCGTTCATGTAGTCCTTGGGGAACAGGCCTGTCCTCTCCGCGAGCACCTGCTTCACCAGGCCCACCTCGGCGACGCAGATGGTCGGCACCGCGCCGAACCAGTACAGAAATGTCTTCCCTGCAGTGAACGGTAGTCATTCTGTCAGAAACATACATCATTCGATTCGATTCTCCAGACGAAGGCCACCCGTGCTAATTTAGACGCTGTGCATACCGTAATCGGATACCCATCTACGGTACTGCGGCTGCACGATGGGGACGAAGTCATGGGAGCCGACGTCGAGTGTGATCTTGCTGCCGGCGGCTTTCATCCGCTTGATCTCCGGCAGGGAGCCGACGAGGAACCTGTAGCTTGGGCCCCCGATGCCCTGGCCCCGAAACCACCGGGTGACGACGTAGGGCTTCCACACCAGAAAGAACAGCGCTCCGATCAGCAGCGTGGAGGCGAGCACGGCCAGGAGGGCACCCAGCACTGACCCCATGAAAGCATCCATTTTTTTTTTCTTTATCGATGCGTTTGCTTGTGTGGCTATCTGTGTACTTATATGAATGAGCTGAACAGGGAAAAATATTATACCGGATATAAATGTTATCTTTTACGGCCCTTCACATCCACCACTCGGAGACCCACAAACACATATCAATATTTACAAAATAATCCTTTAGTAATTTGTTTTTCTTCTATTTATATGGACCAGCAGTTAGTATATATGAGGGACTGTAAAAGAGATTCTTTACATCCGGTATGCAAAGAATTTTTTTAGTGAAGGAAAAAATATTCTGTACATACCGGATATAAACGTTATCTTTTACAGCCCTTCACATCCACCACTCGGAGGCCCACAAACACAGATCAATATTTACAAAATAATCCTTTAGTAATTTGTTTTTCTTCTATTTATATGGACCAGCAGTTGGTAGTGAGGGACTGTAAAAGAGATTCTTTACATCCGTTATGCAAAGAACTTTTTTCAGTGAAGGGAAAAATATTCTGTACATATCGAATATAAACGTTATCTTTTACAGCCCTTCACATCCACCACTCGGAGGCCCACAAACACAGATCAATATTTACAAAATAATCCTTTAGTAATTTGTTTTTCTTCTATTTATATGGACCAGCAGTTGGTATATGTGAGGGACTGTAAAAGAGATTCTTTACATCCGGTATGCAAAGAATTTTTTTCAGTGAAGGGAAAAATATTCTGTACATACCGGATATAAACGTTATATTTTACAGCCCTTCACATCCACCACTCGGAGGCCCACAAACACAGATCAATATTTACAAAATAATCCTTTAGTAATTTGTTTTTCTTCTATTTATATGGACCAGCAGTTGGTATATGTGAGGGACTGTAAAAGAGATTCTTTACATCCGGTATGCAAAGAACTTTTTTCAGTGAAGGGAAAAATATTCTGTACATACCGGATATAAACGTTATCTTTTACAGCCCTTCACATCTGAAAGGGAATTAGGCTTACACCTAGTCCCTAATTAATTTTGGTGGTTGAATTGCCCAACACAAATAATTGGACTAACTAGTTTGCCCAAGTGTATAGATTATACAGGTGTAAAAGGTTCACAAGCTTCTAAAGGGAGAACACATTTTAGGATTAACAAATGTTCATTTTGAGAAAGACAGGATTTGTAGCGCATGCCAAGCAGGGAAGCAAGTTGGCTCTCATCATCCGCATAAGAACATAATGACGACCGACAGGCCACTGGAGCTCCTGCACATGGATCTATTCGGCCCGATCGCTTACATAAGCATCGGCGGGAGTAAGTACTGTCTTGTTATTGTGGATGATTATTCTCGCTTCACTTGGGTATTCTTTTTACAGGAAAAATCTCAAACCCAAGAGACCTTAAAGGGATTCTTGAGACGGGCTCAAAATGAGTTCGGATTAAGGATCAAGAAAATAAGAAGCGACAACGGGACGGAGTTCAAGAACTCACAAATTGAAGGTTTTCTTGAGGAGGAGGGCATCAAGCATGAGTTCTCCTCTCCCTACACGCCACAACAAAATGGTGTAGTGGAGAGGAAGAATCGAACTCTATTGGACATGGCAAGGACCATGCTTGATGAGTACAAGACTTCGGATCGGTTTTGGGCCGAGGTGGTCAATACCGCTTGCTACGCCATCAACCGGTTATATCTACACCGAATCCTCAAGAAGACATCTTATGAACTCCTAACCGGTAAAAAGCCCAATATTTCATATTTTAGAGTTTTTGGTAGCAAATGCTTTATTCTTGTTAAAAGAGGTAGAAAATCTAAATTTGCTCCTAAGACTGTAGAAGGCTTTTTACTTGGTTATGACTCAAACACAAGGGCATATAGGGTCTTTAACAAGTCCACTGGACTAGTTGAAGTCTCATGTGACGTTGTGTTTGATGAAACTAACGGCTCTCAAGTAGAGCAAGTTGATCTTGATGAGATAGGTATTGAAGAGGCTCCATACATCGCGCTAAGGAACATGTCCATTGGGGATGTGTGTCCTAAGGAATCCGAAGAGCCTCCAAAAGCACAAGATCAACCGTCCTCCTCCACTCAAGCATCTCCACCAACTCAAAATGAGGATGAAACTCAAGTTGATGAAGAAGAAGATCAATCAAATGAGCCACCTCAAGATGACGGCATAGATCAAGGGGGAGATGCAAATGATCAAGACAAGGAGGATGAAGAACCAAGACCGCCACACCCAAGAGTCCACCAAGGAATTCAACGAGATCACCCCATCAACACCATCCTCGGCGACATTCATAAAGGGGTAACTACTAGATCTCGGGTTGCACATTTTTGTGAACATTACTCGTTTGTTTCTTCTATTGAGCCACACAAGGTAGAGGAAGCACTCCAAGATTCGGATTGGGTGGTGGCAATGCAAGAGGAGCTCAACAACTTCACTAGGAATGAGGTATGGCATTTAGTTCCACGTCCTAACCAAAATGTTGTAGGAACCAAATGGGTCTTCCGCAACAAGCAAGATGAGCATGGTGTGGTGACAAGAAACAAAGCACGACTTGTGGCCAAAGGATACTCCCAAGTCGAAGGTTTGGATTTCGGTGAAACCTATGCACCCGTAGCTAGGCTTGAATCAATTCGCATTTTATTGGCCTATGCTACTTACCATGGCTTTAAGCTTTATCAAATGGACGTGAAAAGTGCCTTCCTCAATGGACCAATCAAAGAAGAGGTCTATGTTGAGCAACCTCCCGGCTTTGAAGACAGTGAGTATCCTAACCATGTCTATAAGCTCTCTAAGGCGCTTTATGGGCTCAAGCAAGCCCCAAGAGTATGGTATGAATGCCTTAGAGATTTCCTTATTGCTAATGGCTTCAAAGTTGGAAAGGCCGATCCTACACTCTTTACTAAAACTCTTGAAAATGACTTGTTTGTATGCCAAATTTATGTTGATGATATTATATTTGGGTCTACTAACGAGTCTACATGTGAAGAGTTTAGTAGGATCATGACACAAAAGTTCGAGATGTCTATGATGGGGGAGTTGAAGTATTTCTTAGGATTCCAAGTGAAGCAACTCCAAGAGGGCACCTTCATCAGCCAAACGAAGTACACTCAAGACATTCTAACCAAGTTTGGGATGAAGGATGCTAAACCCATCAAGACAACCATGGGAACTAATGGGCATCTCGACCTCGACACGGGAGGTAAGTCCGTGGATCAAAAGGAATACCGGTCGATGATAGGTTCTTTACTCTATTTATGTGCATCTCGACCGGATATTATGCTTTCCGTATGCATGTGTGCAAGATTCCAAGCCGACCCTAAGGAAGCTCACCTTACGGCCGTGAAACGAATCTTGAGATATTTGGCTTATACTCCTAAGTTTGGGCTTTGGTATCCTAGGGGATCCACATTTGATTTAATTGGATATTCGGATGCCGATTGGGCGGGGTGCAAAATCAATAGGAAGAGCACATCGGGGACTTGCCAGTTCTTGGGAAGATCCTTGGTGTCTTGGGCTTCAAAGAAGCAAAATTCGGTCGCTCTTTCCACCGCCGAAGCCGAGTACATTGCCGCAGGCCATTGTTGCGCGCAATTGCTTTGGATGAGGCAAACCCTGCGGGACTACGGTTACAAATTAACCAAAGTCCCTTTGCTATGTGATAATGAGAGTGCAATCAAGATGGCGGATAATCCCGTCGAGCATAGCCGCACTAAACACATAGCCATTCGATATCATTTTCTTAGGGATCACCAACAAAAGGGAGATATCGAGATTTCATACATTAATACTAAAGATCAATTAGCCGATATCTTTACCAAGCCTCTTGATGAACAAACTTTTAACAAACTTAGGCATGAGCTAAATATTCTTGATTCTAGAAACTTCTTTTGTTGATTTGCACACATAGCTCATTTTGTATACCTTTGATCATGTCTCTTTCATACGCTATGACTAATGTGTTTTCAAGTCTATTTCAAACCAAGTCATAGGTATATTGAAAGGGAATTGGAGTCTTCGGCGAAGACAAAGGCTTCCACTCCATAACTCATCCCTCGCCGTCGCTCCACGAGACTCTCCATTCTTGGGGGAGAAAAGCTGAGCATCAAAGAAAAGGACCTTGTCTTTGGGGGAGAGAGTAAGAGCCCAAAGCAACAGGACCGGACTTCTTCTTTGGTATAAATCTTAACTCATTTATTTATGACCAAAGGGGAAGATAGCACTTCGAGGGCTCTAATAATTCCATTTTTGGCGATTCATGCCAAAGGGGGAGAAAGTACGAGCCCAAAGCAAAAGGACCGCACCACCACCAATTTCCAAAACTTTGTGTTTTCCAAAGATATTATCAATTGGTATCCTATTGTGTTCAAAAGAGGGAAAAATAGTATTTCAAAAATGGTATGTCAAAAACCCTCTTGAACACTAAGAGGAGGATCTCATTTAGGGGGAGTTTTGTTTAGTCAAAGGAAAAGCATTTGAAACAGGAGGAGAAAACTTCAAATCTTGAAAATGCTTTGCAAAATCTTATTTAATTACCTTTGACTATTTGCAAAAGAACTTTAAAAAGGATTTACAAAAGGTTTTGCAAAAACAAAACATGTGGAGCAAGCGTGGTCCAAAATGTTAATAAGTAAGAAACAATCCATGCATATCTGGTAAGTATTTATATTGGCTCAATTCCAAGCAACCTTTTCACTCACATTATGCAAACTAGTTCAATTATGCACCTCTATATTTGCTTTGGTTTGTGTTGGCATCAATCACCAAAAAGGGGGAGATTGAAAGGGAATTAGGCTTACACCTAGTCCCTAATTAATTTTGGTGGTTGAATTGCCCAACACAAATAATTGGACTAACTAGTTTGCCCAAGTGTATAGATTATACAGGTGTAAAAGGTTCACACTCAGCCAATAAAAAGATCAAGTTTTGGATTCAACAAAGGAGCAAAGGGCCAACCGAAGGCACCTCTGGTCTGGCGCACCAGACTGTCCGGTGTGCCACCGGACAGTGTCCGGTGCACCACCGGACATGTCCGGTGCACCAGAGGACTCCAACTCAAACTCGCCACCTTCGGGAATTTCCAGAGGCACTCTCGCTATAATTCACCGGACTGTCCGGTGTACACCGGACAGTGTCCGGTGCGCCAAGGAGGAGCAGCCTCAGGAACTCGCCAGCTTCGGGAATCTCCAACGGCTAGTCCGCTATAATTCACCGGACATGTCCGGTGTGCACCGGACTGTCCGGTGCAACTCCGGAGCAACGGCTACCTCCGCGCCAACGGCTACCTGCGGCGCATTAATTGCGCGCGAAGTGCGCGCAGAAGTCAGGCGCGCCCATACTGACGCACCGGACAAGGAACAGTGTATGTCCGGTGTGCACCGGACACCCAGGCGGGCCCACAAGTCAAAAGCTTCAACGGTCAGAATCCAACGGCAGTGATGACGTGGCAGGGGCACCGGACATGTCCGGTGTGCACCGGACTGTCCAGTGCGCCATCGAGCAGACAGCCTCCCAACGGCCACTTTTGGTGGTTGACGCTATAAATACCCCAACCACCCCACCATTCATTGCATCCAAGTTTTCTACTTCCCAACTACTACAAGAGCTCTAGCATTCAATTCTAGACACACCAAAGAGATCAAATCCTCTCCAAAATTCCACACAACGCCATAGTGACTAGAGAGAGTGATTTGCTTGTGTTCTCTCGAGCTCTTGCGCTTGGATTGCTTTCTTCTTTCTTTGATTCTTTCATAGCGATCAAGCTCACTTGTAATTGAGGCAAGAGACACCAAACTTGTGGTGGTCCTTGTAGGAACTTTGTGTTCCAAGTGATTGAGAAGAGAAAGCTCACTCGATCCGTGGGATCGTTTGAGAGAGGGAAGGGTTGAAAGAGACCCGGCCTTTGTGGCCTCCTCAACGGGGAGTAGGTTTGCAAGAACCGAACCTCGGTAAAACAAATCCGTGTGTCACACTCTTCATTTGCTTGTGATTTGTTTTGCGCCCTCTCTCGCGGACTCATTTCTTTATTACTAACGCTAACCCGGCTTGTAGTTGTGTTTATATTTGTAAATTTCAGTTTCGCCCTATTCACCCCCTCTAGGCGACTATCAACATCCACCACTCGGAGGCCCACAAACACAGATCAATATTTACAAAATAATCCTTTAGTAATTTGTTTTTCTTCTATTTATATGGACCAGCAGTTGGTATATTTGAGAGACTGTAAAAGAGATTCTTTACATCCGGTATGCAAAGAATTTTTCTCAGTGAAGGGAAAAATATTCTGTACATACCGGATATAAACGTTATCTTTTACAGCCCTTCACATCCACCACTCGGAGGCCCACAAACACAGATCAATATTTACAAAATAATCCTTTAGTAATTTGTTTTTCTTCTATTTATATGGACCAGCAGTTGGTATATGTGAGGGACTGTAAAAGAGATTCTTTACATCCGGTATGCAAAGAATTTTTTTCAGTGAAGGGAAAAATATTCTGTACATACCGGATATAAACATTATCTTTTACAGCCCTTCACATCCACCACTCGGAGGCCCACAAACACAGATCAATATTTACAAAATAATCCTTTAGTAATTTGTTTTTCTTCTATTTATATGAACCAGCAGCTGATATATGTGAGGGACTGTAAAAGAGATTTTTTACATCCGGTATGCAAAGAATTTTTTTCAGTGAAGGGAAAAATATTCTGTACATACCGGATATAAACGTTATCTTTTACAGCCCTTCACATCCACCACTCGGAGGCCCACAAATACAGATCAATATTTACAAAATAATTCTTTAGTAATTTGTTTTTCTTCTATTTATATGGACCAGCAGCTGGTATATGTGAGGGACTGTAAAAGAGATTCTTTACATCCGGTATGCAAAGAATTTTTTCAGTGAAGGGAAAAATATTCTGTACATACCGGATATAAACGTTATCTTTTACAGCCCTTCACATCCACCACTCGGAGGCCCACAAACACAGATCAATATTTACAAAATAATCCTTTAGTAATTTGTTTTTCTTCTATTTATATGGACCAGCAGCTGGTATATGTGAGGGACTGTAAAAGAGATTCTTTACATCCGGTATGCAAAGAATTTTTTTCAGTGAAGGGAAAAATATTCTGTACATACCGGATATGAACGTTATCTTTTACAGCCCTTCACATCCACCACTCGGAGGCCCACAAACACAGATCAATATTTACAAAATAATCCTTTAGTAATTTGTTTTTCTTCATTTTTTCAGTGAAGACGATGCTTTGGTTGTGTTGGTGGTGCGTGGTTTAATTTGATCCATGGAGTGGATACTGGAGAGAGAGAGGCGTGCCGAGGTCAGATCTGACGACGTCACTACTGAAGAGTGGCCTACGGTTAATTAACCACGTGCATAACCAACAATACAAGTAAAAGCTCTTCTACAGAAAGTGATCGAACACTAGCTACTGCCCAACAGCCGACTACGATGTTATGTACAGACGTACAGTAGGTACTTGTTTGATGAGCTCACAATCACAACTGATGACAGCGAATTGCATCGTCAGCATTTGGACGTCCAAGTCGACCAGTCGTCCAGTCCTGATGTATATGTAGAGGCACCACTGCATGCACTAGAAAGCAGCCAGGCTTTCTAGAAAAACCAGATTAATCTGCTGGATCTTTTTTTCAATTATTCTGGCTGAGCTCTGCATGTGTCTATCCATGTGACAGCGCACCGGTCCTGCTCCTCTACCAGAGTAATTTTGCGGGCTGGGCTGGCCCTTGAAAAAAATATGCAGATTATTGCTTTAACAAGTCTGTCCTTTTTTACATTCTTTTACTTACCACATTTAATCTTTTACATTTTTTCTTGTGGCCCTAGTATTATATTAGTGTAGAAAAATGTCTCTAGCTAGTAGACTGCGAAACTTGTAGATTTTTTTGCTAGGCAGAGTGCTAGGACTTGAGCCAGGCCATCCAGCTACTAGTAGCAAGCAGCCAAGCACCCTTGAGGGCCGCAGAAAGTAAGGTCTCTCAAATCAGTATCACCATCGGCGATCTATCTAGCTAGCTCCACTAGCGCAGCTAAACCGCATGATCAAGTCAGATCACAGCACGATCCAACCGACAAGAACCATCCATATAACTCAGAAATGATCAAGAGCGTGTGTCATATTCCGGTCGGTTAGGCGTTGCCACATGCATGCCCCCACCTCGGCACCTCTAACTTGGCATCGGAATCCGTTAGGCCGATCCGTTACAATGCAAGTTGCTCGGATCGGACGGCCAGGGCATTAACGATCCGAGATCGGTTAGCCCGCTTTTGGTTCCTATTCATATACAGAGTTGGGAATTGGACGGTTTGGTAGCTGCCCCGTTGGTTTGGACGAGATATGGCAACGGGTACATACCCACCTATACCACGTCCCCACACCCGTACCCGCCTAATAAAAATACACCTGTTAAGATACCCACATTCAGTCACGGGTACAAAAAATCCCCGTACCCGCACCCGTACGGGTAAATTTACCCGATGGGTTACCCATACCCGCGAGAACAACACATACACCAACAGTATTGTAAATATCAAATAATCAACATTGCACCATACATATGATTATAGATAAGTTTGACAAACTTCAAAGAGTGCAAAAGCACAAGCAGCAAGCTGTAAGCTTGAGAACTAGTAATATTACATTATTACATCACAATGATTATAGATTTATAGGATAGATAAGTCAAAATCAACATCACATGCACCCAGCCACCAGATTTAGACAATTAGACCGCATCAAGTGATAAGTATGCATTCTGTAGACAACAACTTCCAGCAATCCTCCATTCCTCATTGTGCCCAGCGACCATCGACCAACATTACACTACCTGCTGTTGCAGTTATATTGTTGTTTCCTGCAGTTTAAAAATAGAGAACAAAGAGAATAAATTGCTACTTCATGCAGTTTAGTTTATATTGACTGCAATAGAAAATAAATGAATAGATACCAGAATGTCCTCTTGAATATCTTGAAGTGTCACACCCGGATTTCGGGGCACCAAGACCCGGGCGCGAACAATCACCAGGTGTGCTGGGACCAAGTCTCACACATATGATGAATCATGGCACAGGATCGAATGTCACATCTTTACTATATAATAGGAGTTCTATACAAAATAAATAAGTAATTACATTATAAGGAGACAACGGTCCAGCAACCCAAAGTTGACTGGGAGACGACGACCTAGACCTCTCACGAACACATCGCAGCATCCTCCATGCGCCTCATCCTGTAGTACCTGTTCTTGACCTGTGGGGGGTGTGAGACAGCAAGAGTGAGCTCACATACGTTCATCGCTCAACAAGTTGTGGGGAATAATGTGCATGAACTCGCCAAAGGTGGGAGCTCACGTGAAGTGTAAGGCTTACCAAAGAGGATGGTTAGAGCCGAGCATTGCTTTTAAAGTTGGTCAAAATTTTATTAGCAATTACTAAGTATAAGTAAATACCAACCCAATTAAGTAGTAGAACAAAAGTAACAACATCACCTGCGATGCAATGCATATGACAAATTGAATTTAGTTCCATAATTTAATCATCAGAGAGTCCTGAGCGGCTCATGACCGTGAGCTCGTCTAGTATACCAGTTTTACACTCTGCAGAGGTGGTACCCTTTACCCACAAGTCATGTTACCTATCTGCCAAGGGATCGCGACTTCCCATACACCTCTACCGAGGAGGCGAGGCAGGGTAACACTACGAGGCCTTTACAAAGTTCCACTAGCTTCAGAAAACCCGCTACAGTTTATAGGAAGCTCCAATGCAGGGTTCTTGCCTGACCGCCATCGCAGCAAAATCAACCAAGGACCTCCCTACACTGACCACTCCCCTACTGCCCTTGCCCCTTTTGGGTAAGGTAGTTCTCCACTAGCTTTCCTAATTAATCAGCCAAGGGCGTCCATAAACCCTTGTGGTGGCACGTGTTTCTCAAGTTAAGCTCTATGTTCTAATTAACATTAATGATCTTGACATGAACATAAATAGAATAACAAAATAACTGGAACATAAATATGATAAATAATTATCCCAAATCCATGTAAAGCAATAGCAAACTACCCAAGTGATTCAGGGGTAAACAAGGTAATGAGATAAACAATCTAGGGTAACCTATTGGGTTCCATCAAAATTAAACCTATGCATGAACATGTGACATCAAAGAACATTATTGGGTAAGAAGTGGTCAAGGGCACAACTTGCCTGGGACTTGAGATTCCAGGTACCAACATGCCTTTCAGATGACACGTGTCTTCGCGCTAGTCGTAGCAATACAAACAAACATGGTATAGATAAAATTAACATCACACCAAACATAAGAATATACTGCATAATAATGATCTACACGTCGCTACGAGATCGTGAGAATGAGAACCACTAAAATCGGAGTTACGGTTAAGGAGTTATGAATTTCCGAAGATTTTATGTGTTTGATACGGAAATAATTAAGTGGTCAAATTTAATATAGTTTTCATGCTAAAACAGAGTCATTAAGTGCTAAACAATATTAATACACAATTATAGAAATTGGAACGGGTCAAAAACGAGTTAAAATGAATTTTCTATGATTTACACAAGTTCTAGTATTTATTTTTGCATTAAAAATAAATTCCTATTTCATTTTCCCTGATTTTCTAATTTCCTGGACTGGGCGTCAATTATAGGAAAGGGCAGGGGCTAACGCATAAGAAATCCTAAGACACATAGCGCTACTGTGTGGACTGTGGGTTTAATCAACCGGACCCGAGGGTTTCTTTTGTAAAACGACTTCGGTGAAGGGGTACCGAACGATCCTAGCCGTTTGATCGGCTGCATACGGTCAGGATTAGATTCCATCTAACTCTAATCAGAACACTACGCAGACCCTAGGATCAAAATCCAACGAACCAGATCTAACCACAAACGGTGCGCTAGAATCCAATATAATGCGTCCATTCGGATCGAACGGTCATCATTCCGTTTTAACCCGATTGAACCCTGCCCGCAGATATCTGATCCAACGGCCATATACTCATCTTCCCCAGTTGAACGCCCAGCTGCGGCAGCTAGCAGGGCGCACGGTGGCATCACGCCGGAGGAGCACCCCCAACACTCGGCCCGAGGCCGACTCGGCACACAAACCCCCTACCGTCGATCACAGTAGCGCGACGCAGGGAACTAATTCGAGCTAATTTGTGAGGTCTTACCCAGGAATAATGGCTTGGAGGTCTTTGGCCACGACACGGGGTGAATTGCGACGATGCCCTCTCCTTCGATGCTCCGCGATGAACCGACCGAATTCCAACAGAATCCCGCGCTGGATCCACTGTCTCGAGCGAGCCCGCACGTGAAAACCTATGGCGGCGGCGCAGCGCGTGGTTGCAGTGGCGTGGTGGAGTTCCTCGCCCATCCCTCTCTTCTCAATTTCTCTCTCCGCCGACTGCGACAAGAACATGGTGCTTTTACTGGTGTGGTTCAGGGTCAGATTTTGGTGTGGCCAAGGGAGGCGAGGTGCGTGCATAAATACCCAAGCAGGGGGATTTGGTCCACTGCATGCCTCGGCGAGGAACAACGGCTGATGAGCAAAATCCGGCCAACAACCCGGTAACAGAGTCCGAGCAGCGGCGAGTTTGTTGAGTGAAGCCGATGCTGGCGAGATGGTGCGGGGCCCACCTGGCGGCGTCGCGAGGGAATCGCGCGCGCGAGGCTGACTGGGTGAGTGGGTCGTGCGGTGTTGATGGGCTCGCGCGACAGATTAGGCCCAGTGTGGCTTCCTAACTTCTTTTCTTTTTCTTTTATAATTTATGCTTTACTTCCAAGTATTCAAACTAGACTCAAATCCCTATTTTGAATTTCAGATTCCAAATGTCAAAAATTAATACTACTAGGAATAGAAACCTTACTGTTTAAGATAATATTTTTTTGTTCTTTTCCTTATTATTTATTCATGGGAGGAATGAATAGTTCCACTAAATCCCCTTTCTTATTTTCTATTTGATTTTCATATATACTTTGAGGTCCCAAGTTTAAATTGTGACTCTTTATTAAAATGTTTCACCACATTTTCATAAGAATAAAATGCATATAGTGCATCATTTCGTGAAATTAATAATCATTTAGAAAACCTTTCTATAACTTTTTTTTTCTAAAATAATTCTTAGTTTTAGAAATTCAGTCCCCAAACTCCACACTTAAGTATAATTTGAGATATCTGAATTTAATATTTTTATTTCTTCATCTATTTATTTTATTATTTATATATTTTTTTCTTATACACATTTTGGGCCTTACAAATCCTACCCCCCTTAAGAGAAATCTCGTCCTCGAGATTTGTAAGAGGGTGCATAATCATGTTATCTCAAACATATGCACAGACAAAATCTCAGCATGATGCGTAATTTTATTAGCAACACATACGGTCAATTAGACCTTTTTATTCCTCCTAAAATAGTATCAACCACTAACTAAGTAGCATTTAACTAAAATAGTAATATATATATATATATATATATATATATATATATATATATATATATATATATATATATATATATATATATATATATATATATATATATATATGTTTATGTAGCTTGGTGGAACTGGTGGTGGTGTTGGAGGTAGTGGGTGATTAGGAGAGTATAAGTATCAAGTTACTGTTCATGTAAGATATAAGCTGGACAGGTTGAGGTAAGAAAGATTATGGCGAGAAAAAGACTTCATCCAAAATGTCCAAGTCTTGATTCATCTCGAGGTTCGCTTTGACTTTTATATCCTTCCTTGTTGATGTTGATCTTTTCTTCTCCGGTCTTGGTCTCATTAATTCTAGGCTAGTGTATATCATCATGGTTGGAGGGTATGGTTAAGATAGGTATGGATGAGATAGACTACATGATGTAGGTCAAAAGTTTGTTTGATGTTAAGTGGGGATAGTCAGATTATACAATTCTTCATGACTCTATTGGTTGGATCAGACCTCATGCATGTGGCTGAGTTGGTTTAAGGCACTAGTTTAGTTTTAAGTGCATGAGGGGTATGGCCTTATCTTTTGTACCAGCATTAAGTAACTTACTCTAGGTTAGATCGTAATAGATTAGATAAAATCTAGATTAGGTCGGATATGACTAGATTAGATTAGTTTAGGTTAGGTAGATCTACTAGGGTAGGATATGTGTTAGAATCTTTTGAGATGGGATGGATTATATGGGGTAGGTAGATCAGAATCTCTGTCAGATTAAACAGAGGGATTATGCAACTATCGGGTGGTTAAGGTAGTTGCATAAGGCCGAGTTGGTCGGTTACTCTTAATTTAGTGCCGAGTGAATCACGTTAGAACAGGTGGATAGGGTCTAATCCATGTTACAAGTATTAACTAATCTGTTTGAGTGGGTCACATCGGGTTAGATCAGATTAGATGGAAACTAGATTAGTTTAGCATAACTAGATTTGACTAAATAAGACCTAATTAATTTTGGATCAGTTTAGGTTGAATGGGGTCTAGGCATGACTAGATTAATCTAGATAGGATCTTCTTATTTTATTTTAGAATAGATTATGTCAGTCACACCATTACGAGATAAGCAAGGTGGTGGAGATAAGTATGCTTATTAGGACAAGATGAGTATCTAAGAATAAAATAGAATCTTTTCGAGATAAAATGAATCTATTAAGGTAAGAAAAAAATCTTTTAAGATTAGATAGGTCTATTAAGATATGAGAGAATCTTTTAAGATAAGATGATTCTGTTACGATAAGAAGGAATCTTTTAAGATAAGATGGATCTATTAGGATAAGATAGATTCCTTTAGGTTAAGAGGGATCCATTATAGTAAGAGTGAGGCTTTTGAGATAAGAGAGATCTATATAAAATAGATACACTTTAATGGAGGATAATCTCAGTTGTTTAGTTATCTCATGAATTTTATTTATTTATTTTTATGCCCAGATGTAATTGTGGACGCTATTCCACAACTATTCACAATCAATCAAAGATCCAAATCAGACAAATATCATAAGAACAAACACTCAAGCGTATGGATACCTATAAAAATAGTTTTGTTTTTTTGTTCCTAAGAGTAGGTTTCCTATTCCTAAAGGTCACTTTAGGCACGGGATTTCAAAGTGTGAAATCCAAGTTTGTCCTTTAGAAGGAAAAAGGTAAGAGTAATCAGAGTAAATCGGAAATAGATGAGAAAAGATTAAGAAAAGTTTAGAAAAGAATCAGAGTAGCAAAGGTAAGTAAGTATTGGTTGTCCAGTTCTATCTAGGTTTCGTCCTACAGTCAACATTCCTCTGATACCACTTCTGTCACACCCGGATTTCGGGGCACCAAGACCCGGGCGCGAACAATCACCAGGTGTGCTGGGACCAAGTCTCACACATATGATGAATCATGGCACATGATCGAATGTCACATCTTTACTATATAATAGGAGTTCTATACAAAATAAATAAGTAATTACATTATAAGGAGACAACGGTCCAGCAACCCAAAGTTGACTGGGAGACGACGACCTAGACCTCTCACGAACACATCGCAGCATCCTCCATGCGCCTCATCCTGTAGTACCTGTTCTTGACCTGTGGGGGGGGTGTGAGACAGCAAGAGTGAGCTCACATACGTTCATCGCTCAACAAGTTGTGGGGAATAATGTGCATGAACTCGCCAAAGGTGGGAGCTCACGTGAAGTGTAAGGCTTACCAAAGAGGATGGTTAGAGCCGAGCATTGCTTTTAAAGTTGGTCAAAATTTTATTAGCAATTACTAAGTATAAGTAAATACCAACCCAATTAAGTAGTAGAACAAAAGTAACAACATCACCTGCGATGCAATGCATATGACAAATTGAATTTAGTTCCATAATTTAATCATCAGAGAGTCCTGAGCTGCTCATGACCGTGAGCTCGGCTAGTATACCAGTTTTACACTCTGCAGAGGTGGTACCCTTTACCCACAAGTCATGTTACCCATCTACCAAGGGATCGCGACTTCCCATACACCTCTACCGAGGAGGCGAGACAGGGTAACACTACGAGGCCTTTACAAAGTTCCACTAGCTTCAGAAAACCCGCTACAGTTTATAGGAAGCTCCAATGCAGGGTTCTTGCCTGACCGCCATCGCAGCAAAATCAACCAAGGACCTCCCTACACTGACCACGCCCCTACTGCCCTTGCCCCTTTCGGGTAAGGTAGTCCTCCACTAGCTTTCCTAATTAATCAGCCAAGGGCGTCCATAAACCCTTGTGGTGGCACGTGTTTCTCAAGTTAAGCTCTATGTTCCAATTAACATTAATGATCTTGACATGAACATAAATATAATTACAAAATAACTAGAACATAGATATGATAAATAATTATCCCAAATCCATGTAAAGCAATAGCAAACTACCCAAGTGATTCAGGGGTAAACAAGGTAATGAAATAAACAATCTAGGGTAACCTATTGGGTTCCATCAAAATTAAACCTATGCATGAACATGTGACATCAAAGAACATTATTGGGTAAGAAGTGGTCAAGGGCACAACTTGCCTGGGAGTTGAGATTCCAGGTACCAACTTGCCTTTCAGATGACACATGTCTTCGCGCTAGTCGTAGCAATACAAACAAACATGGTATAGATAAAATTAACATCACACCAAACATAAGAATATACTGCATAATAATGATCTACACGTCGCTACGAGATCGTGAGAATGAGAACCACTAAAATCGGAGTTACGGTTAAGGAGTTATGAATTTCCGAAGATTTTATGTGTTTGATACGGAAATAATAAGTGGTCAAATTTAATATAGTTTTCATGCTAAAACAGTCATTAAGTGCTAAACAATATTAATACACAATTATAGAAATTGGAACGGGTCAAAAACGAGTTAAAATGAATTTTCTATGATTTACACAAGTTCTAGTATTTATTTTTGCATTAAAAATAAATTCCTATTTCATTTTCCCTGATTTTCTAATTTCCTGGACTGGGCGTCAATTATAGGAAAGGGCAGAGGCTAATGCATAAGAAATCCTAAGACACATAGTGCTACTGTGTGGACTGCGGGTTTAATCAATCGGACCCGAGGGTTTCTTTTGTAAAACGACTTCGGCGAAGGGGTACCGAACGATCCTAGCCGTTTGATCGGCTGCATACGGTCAGGATTAGATTCCATCTAACTCTAATCAGAACACTACGCAGACCCTAGGATCAAAATCCAACGAACCAGATCTAACCACAAACGGTGCGCTAGAATCCAATCTAGTGCACCCATTCGGATCAAACGGTCATCATTCCGTTTTAACCCGATTGAACCCTGCCCACAGATATCTGATCCAACGGCCATATACTCATCTTCCCCAGTCGAACGCCCAGCCGCGGCAGCTAGCAGGGCGCACGGTGGCGTCACGCCGGAGGAGCACCCCCAACACTCGGCCCGAGGCCGACTCGGCACACAAACCCCCTACCGTCGATCACAGTAGCGCGACGCAGGGAACTAATTCGAGCTAATTTGTGAGGTCTTACCCAGGAATAATGGCGCGGAGGTCTTTGGCCACGGCACGGGGTGAATTGCGACGATGCCCTCTCCTTCGATGCTCCGCGATGAACCGACCGAATTCCAACGGAATCCCGCGCTGGATCCACTGTCTCGAGCGAGCCCGCACGTGAAGCCTTATGGCGGCGGCGCAACGCGTGGTTGCGGTGGTGTGGTGGAGTTCCTCGCCCATCCCTCTCTTCTCAATTTCTCTCTCTGCCGCCTGCAACAAGAACACGGTGCTTTTACTAGTGTGGTTCAGGGTCAGATTTTGGTGTGGCCAAGGGAGGCGAGGTGCGTGCATAAATACCCAAGCAGGGGGATTTGGTCCACTACATGCCTCGGCGAGGAACAACGGCTGATGAGCAAAATCCGGCCAACAACCCGGTAACAGAGTCCGAGCAGCGGCGAGTTTGTTGAGTGAAGTCGATGCTGGCGAGATGGTGCGGGGCCCACCTGGCGGCATCGCGAGGGAATCGCGCGCGCGAGGCTGACTGGGTGAGTGGGTCGTGCGGTGTTGATGGGCTGGCGCGATAGATTAGGCCCAGTGTGGCTTCCTAACTTCTTTTCTTTTTCTTTTATAATTTATGCTTTACTTCCAAGTATTCAAACTAGGCTCAAATCCCTATTTTGAATTTCAGATTCCAAATGTCAAAAATTAATACTACTAGGAATAGAAACCTTACTGTTTCAGATAATATTTTTTTGTTCTTTTCCTTATTATTTATTCATGGGAGGAATGAATAGTTCCACTAAATCCCCTTTCTTATTTTATATTTGATTTTCATATATACTTTGACGTCCCAAGTTTAAATTGTGACTCTTTATTAAATGTTTCACCACATTTTCATAAGAATAAAATGCATATAGTGCATCATTTCGTGAAATGAATAATCATTTAGAAAACCTTTCTATAACTTTTTTTTTCTAAAATAATTCTTAGTTTTAGAAATTCAGTCCCCAAACTCCGCACTTAAGTATAATTTGAGATATCTGAATTTAATATTTTTATTTCTTCATCTATTTATTTCATTATTTATATATTTTTTCTTATACATATTTTGGGCCTTACATGAAGACAAGACCAAAAGCTACTTGGTTGCTTTTCTTTGTCATCAACTTCAAAAACATGAATAGTTAGTTTGCAGCTAAAAAGAGAATATATTTTATACACATACACCATATATACCTTTGTACTTGTTTCGAATCCAGTCTTGTGAACACATTAGAGCTTCCAACATTTTAGGAGTAAGTCTACTGCGATGCTCACTAAGCACTCTCGCACTTTTGCTAAAAGCAGACTCTGAAGCAACTGTAGTAACAGGAATTGCATATATATCTTTTGCTATCTTCCTCAAAGTAGGATAGCGTGTTCCAGCAACCTTCCACCAATCTAAAACATGAAAAAAATTTGTTGCTAATGGAACCAGTTCATCCTCAAGATAACGATCTAGCTCAGATTTAAACAACATTTCCATTGGCCTTTTACTTGCAATTCGAGCACTAAATGAAGATAAGAAGTCCATGTTGTCAAGTGAAGATGGTAGTTCTTCAGTGTAATCTTCATCCTCTTCCACATGATACTCATTCATCAAATCACTCAATAGTCCTTTGACTTCAGCAACCTTAACCTCACATTCCTTTCCAGTCGTACCAAGTAACCACTCAAAACACATAAGTAGCATTAAAGTTTTGAATCGAGGATCAAGAACAGTGGCAATGCCCATTAGACCTTGAATATCAGACCAATACTTATCAAACTTTGTCACCATATTAACTGACATTGCTTCTACAAATGCATTGCCACAAATTGACCATTGTCTAATTTTTGTTCTGATCTCACAAATTTTTGTGAAGTAAATATTGGCAGTAACATACTCGGTTCCAGAAAACAATTCAGTTATGTCATTGAACAACTTAAGTCTTTCTACAACATCCTCTGCAAATTTCCATTCTTCCTCACTTGGCACACAAGTATATTGCTTATCAACACGACTAGCTCTAACAAAAACAGCCTTATATGGTAATGCAAGGCTAAGCATTTTATAGGTCGAATTCCATCTAGTCTTGCAATCAAGGCCTATTTTCTTGTTAATAGGAATTTTAACAAATTTAGCCACTTCCTCAAATTTTTCAACCCTCTTTGGTGTGGTTGTCCAATAAGCAACACTTTCACGAATATTTTCAATGGCATCTTTCAGCTCTTCTAACGCATCCTTAACAATTAAATTAAGAATATGTGCACAACAAGGCATATGTAACACTTTTCCATCATTGATAAGCTTACTTTTGCTAATTTTTCGCACAAGCAAAGGAACTACAACATCATTTGTAGTGCAGTTGTCTAGAGTAATGATGGATAACTTCTCATCAATATTCCATTCAACAAGTGCCTCATAAAGTTCTTCACTAATGAACCTATACATATTATATGCAATTAGACCCACACACAAAATTGTAATGAATTTCACTATATGCATTATGCAATGGACAAAAATTACCTCATAATTATATTTCTTAGAGTCCAAGATTCATCAATAAAGTGAGTTGTAACAGTCATATAACCTCTCTTTTGATTGGACTATGTCCACATGTCCGTAGTGATAGCCACCCTAGAATTAATTTGAGCCATGTATTCTATGGCTTTCTTCTTTTCTAACTGATATTGTTCCATAATGTCCTTTCTGAAATAAAACAAAAAACAGTAAGAAATGCATTTTAAACACTTCCTATGCATATGAAAATAAGAATATGTGGTTTATAGTTATATACCTTATTGTATTCCTAGTTCCCATCTTAAATAGTGGCTGAAGTGCAGATATAAATCTTCGAAATCCAACATGATCAACCATGCTTAATGGATACTCATGTAGTATTATCATTGTAGCAAGTTCTTTTCTAGCTACATCTTGATCAAACATGTAGTTCTCGATTGAAACTTTTCAAGAATATGTGGAACCAAACCTCAAAGAAGATTGGGCTAGAGTCTTATTTCCCGTCAACTTGATCTTTTTAAGTGTGCATGACTTCAAATTGTCATGAAGGTGTTTAGTTCCATTCTTAGTTTCACCAGAAAGTTTCTTGAAGCAATAATTACATTTTGCCTTGGTTGTGCCCATGTATTTCACTCTCGTGAAATCTTTCCACACTAATGAAGTAAGCTTCCTCTTTGATTTTGTACCTAATTCCTCTTCTATTTCATTATCCTCATCATCGTCATCTAGTTCAATTGGTTCTGAGTCATTGGCTGATTCGTGTTCTGATTCTTGTTGGCGTTGGCTACTCAAATTCAAGCTAGTACTACCAGTTGCACTTGTTATATCCATTTTTCTTAATCTGTATTAAAATGGTACTTAGACAGTTACACTGCTACAAGTAGTTTTCAAAATATTATACTGCTACTAGAAGAGCTTACGCTACTTTTGCAGGTTCAGGTTGGAGACAATTCTTGCTTGTGGTAGACTTGGGGATGTGTCGCTTTGCACCAGCAGCAACAGCTATCGTGGTACCTTTGTTGCGAGACGTTGGTACTGGAAGAGCTGGAGAAGCATTGGTGTCGAGGTTCTTGTCTGTCAGATCCGCTGGTAACTTGGTGCCGGTTGTATCGTCCCTTCGGTAATGAAGGCACGTCGGACTTGGGAATCAGTTTGGGGACATATCACCCTGCTACAACTGTTAATGAGTAACAAATAGAAGAAAGAAAGATCATCACCGCTCATCCTTGTTGGTGATAGTGCTCTTCGATGCCATGGTTTTTTAGGATCTGTGGCTGGCAATGGCAGCAGTGTGGAGGGCAGCAACGTGGGAGGACAGCGAGCAGTGATATAGCAACGCGGGAGGGAGCGAGCAGTGAGGCAGCAACTTAGCGCTAAGAACCAAGCTGGAAAGCTCCCTGTCCTGCTCGTGCCTTTTTCTAATAGTAAAACGATGTTTGTGACTTGGTGTTCTAACTGTAAACTGGTTCAACCAACTATTACTCTACCCTGAAGATCTCCTTCAGAAGAAAGTTAAGGGAAAGCTATTAATCACGAAGAACTCTATCGGAAACAGTAATTAAGTGAAGAAGATATAGCATTTACCAGCTGCAGAGCCGACCAGGGTCGCTACGGGCTTGCAGCCTGCTGCTTCTCGAATCTACATGCGCTCAAATTAAAATACGAAGAAACTACTCAACTGGGTAGGCCGATAGGGGCATGCTAGGCTGCTAGCGCTCGACGGTCGAGGCTCCCCAGGATGTCACGAGGACGCGAGTGGCGACGACGAGCACCATTGAAGTGTTGCTGCTGCAGCCGCCAGCAAGACCGGCCCTAGGGATTGACCGGCCGATTGAAATATTAGGGTTTAGCTAATACGTGTTAGCATATATACTTTGTTTATTGGGCCAGGACAGGCCAAGAGCCCATGATCTGAAGACGGCCTATTTGCTAACGGGTGAACGGGTTAACGGGTACGGGTGACTATAGAACGTTCTCGTACCCACGTACCCGCTGGGTGAAGAATTTTCCCCATATAGTCACCCACGGGTAAAAAAAACTAGTCCATACCCGTCCCCTAATGGAGTAAAACCCATCGGGTATCGGGTCACGGGTACCCATTGCCATCTCTAGTTTGGACGTTTATCATGATTCCTGAGCCTAAGGGCATTAATAGTGAAGAGGTAAAAAATAGTTCTCTAAGCACAAGAGATAACTAAGAGACTATATTATACAATAGAGCGTCTATAAATGTAGCTCACTAATAAATACATAAATAAATACGCTTGTGTAGCATTGGATCGATAGAACAGACAACGAATTTTGTACAGTGTGAAGTGAGGCATCTGTTGCTATTTGGGTTATCAGCTAGATGCGTTTCTTAACGGAGAGAAGGCTCCAGATTTTTTACAAAACCTCCATTTAGAGACTTCAAAAACCTCTACATTAAACACACCATACATGTCTGTCGGCGTTTCGAGACCGGGGGGGTCCCTCGGGCCGACGAGTGAGTGTCGCCGCGTGCCCCAGCCCAGATGGGTCGAGCACGGGGGCGAGCGCGAAGGGGGGAAGGAGCGAGGCGGCCGGAGACCGGCGTGAGAGAGGTGGGAATCCCGCGGCCTTCGTGTTCGTCCCGCGCCCAGGTCGGGTGCGCTTGCAGTAGGGGGTTACAAGCGTCCACGCGGGAGAGGGAAGCGAGCGGCCCCAAGAGAGCGCCTGTCCCGTCCTCGTCCCCGCGCGGCCAACCCTCTCTAAGAGGGCCCTGGTCCTTCCTTTTATAGGCATAAGGAGAGGATCCAGGTGTACAATGGGGGTGTAGCAGAGTGCTACGTGTCTAGCGGGGGAGAGCTAGCGCCCTAAGTACATGCTGATGTGGCAGCCGGAGAGATTTTGGCACCCAGCTGGTGTGATGTCGTGGCCGTCGGAGGAGCGACGGAGCCTGGCGGAGGGACAGCTGTCGGAGCGGTTGGGTCCTTGCTGACGTCCTCTTGCTTCCGTAAGGGGGCTGAGAGCCGCCGTCGTCACAGAGTATGCGGGGCGCCATCATTGCCTATCTGGCGGTGCTAGCCAGATGGGACACCGGTCTCGTTCCCTGCGGCCCGAGTCAGCTCGGGGTAGGGTGATGATGGCGCCTCCGGTTGACGTGGCTGGCCTGCGCCCTAGGTCGGGCGATGCGAAGGCTCCTCCGAAGCCGAGGTCGAGTCTGTCTTCCATGGCCGAGGCCGAGTCCGAGCCCCTGGGTCGGGCGAGGCGGAGGTCGTCGGCAGAGGCCAGGGCGGAGTCCGAGCCCTGGGGTCGGGCGGAGCGGAGTTCGTCGTCTTCCGGGGCTGAGCCCGAGTCCGAGCCCTGGGTCGGGCGGAGCGGAGTTCGCCGTCTTCCGGGACTTAGCCCGAGTCCGAGCCCTGGGTCGGGCGGAACGGAGTTCGCCGTCTTCTGGGGCTGAGCCCGAGACCGAGCCCTGGGTCGGGCGGAGCGGAGTTCGCCGTCTTCCGGGACTTAATCCGAGTCCGAGCCCTGGGTCGGGCGGAGCGGAGTTCGCCGTCTTCCGGGACTGTGCCCGAGTCCGAGCCCTAGGTCGGGCGGAGCGGAGCTTCCTATGGTGCCTTTGGCAGGGCCTGACTGCCTGTCAGTCTCACTCTGCCAAGTGACACTGCAGTCGGAGTGGCGCAGGCGGCGCTATCCTTCTGTCAGGCCGGTTAGTGGAGCGGCGAAGTGACGGCGGTCACTTCGGCTCTGCTGGGGGGCGTGTGTCAGGATAAAGGTGTCAGGCCACCTTTGCGTTAAATGCTCCTGCGATTCGGTCGGTCGGTGCGGCGATTTAGTCAGGGTTGCTTCTTAGCGAAGGCAGGGCCTCGGGCGAGCCGGGGATATGTCCGCCGTTGGAGGGGGGCCTCGGGCGAGACGGAAATCCTCCGGGGTCGGCTGCCCTTGTCCGAGGCTAGGCTCGGGCGAGGCATGATCGAGTCGCTCGAATGGACTGATCCCTGACTTAATCGCACCCATCAGGCCTTTGCAGCTTTATGCTGATGGGGGTTACCAGCTGAGAATTAGGAGTCTTGAGGGTACCCCTAATTATGGTCCCCGACAGTAGCCCCCGAGCCTCGAAGGGAGTGTTAGCACTCGCTTGGAGGCTTTCGTCGCACTTTTTTGCA
Source organism: Zea mays (assembly GCF_902167145.1). Taxonomy (NCBI): domain Eukaryota; kingdom Viridiplantae; phylum Streptophyta; class Magnoliopsida; order Poales; family Poaceae; genus Zea; species Zea mays. The sequence continues at coordinate 64,902,628 of NC_050098.1, forward strand.
AGGGGACCAGCCTTTCTCGGTTGCATTTTGTTCCGGTGGGTGCGCGCGAGCGCACCCGCCGGGTGTAGCCCCCGAGGCCTCGGAGGGGTGGTTTCACTCCTCCGAGGTCTTAATGCCTTGCGTAATGTTTCGGCTGGTCTGGTTGTTCCCTCATGCGAATTGGCCGTAGCCCGGGTGTACGGTCGGGGCCCAAGTTCTCGGGCTAGTATGTTGACGCTGTCAACGGTTCGGCCGGAGCCGGGTTTGCGAGAGCAGCCCCCGAGCCTCTGCACAGGGCGAGAGGGCGATCAGGGACAGACTCAGCTTTTTTTACATACGCCCCTGCGTCGCCTTTCCGCAAGGAGGAGGGGGGGAAAGCGCCATGTTACCCTCGATGGGCGTCGAACATGGTGTCTCCGGTGAGCTGCAAGCGGGTAATCCGAGTGGACGTCTGTGCCCCGTTCGTTAGGGGTCGGCTAGGGGCCCAGAGGCACGCCCAAAAGTACCGGCGGGTGATCTGCCGGACCCGGTCCCCTGGCGACGGGGTCCGAGGGCTCAATGCCTCCCTCTGATGGGATTCCGTTACAAGATCGCTCTCGCTGGTCTCGGAAATGTCCTAGGGTACCTCGGGAGCGCAGCCCGAGCCTTGGTTATGTATCGAACGTACCCCTGGTCATCCCTCGCTCGGCGTCTGAGGCGGCTGTGAACCCTTCGGGGGCCAGCCTTCGAACCCCTGATCAGTAATGGGCGCGGAGCCCGAGTAGCCTGAGGCGGTCGTGGAACCCTTCGGGGCGCCGGCCTTCGAACCTCTGACCAGTAGTGGGTGTAGGGCCCACGCGATCTGAGGCGGCTGTTGAAACCCTTCGGGGGGCCAGCCTTCGAACCTCTGATCAGTAATGAGGCTCGGAGCCTGGTTCCTTCACGGGGAAGGATCTTTTTCGGGGTATCCCCCTTTCCCGGTCCCTGTTGCAAGAGATAGAGAAAGAGGAAAAAAGGAAAAGGATACGAAATCGAACGACGCGGCGTACCTTTTTGGCGTGGTTATTACGGCGAAGGCGAAGCGTCGCCCGCTGCTCCTGCCAGAAGCGCCGCCTGTCCCGCCGCGGAGTTAATGCGACGGGGCGAGTGGTTGGCGGGGCGGCCGTTGCGCGTGCACGAGCCGTTCGAGGAACGGCTGTTTCGCTTCGCGTTTTTTGAATCCCGCATCCGGTCCGGGCGGAACGTTGGAAACAGTCTCGCCTTGGTCTTTATATACCTGGGAGAGGGTCTAGTGACGGTTCTTTGCTCCGCTTCCTGCCTCCCTCTTAGGTTTTCGCAACCCGAGAGACTTTAGCCAGAGAAGAGAAAACCACCCTTCCTGCCCCTTGCGCCGCCATCCCTTCCGTTCGGTGATGGCTGACCGGGTGACCATCATCTCGCCGCGCGATCCATGGCCCTTTTCCACGGTGACGGCGAGCGATCTGGAGGATCTGGTCGGCGAGGGTTTGCTTCGCCCTCTCACCGATGAGCAGCGACCGGAATGGATTCCTCCCGTGGGCGGAGCCGCTCCATCCCCACCGCCGGGGTACATCGTGAGCTTCGTCTCCTTCCACGAGCGGGGATTCGGTGTGCCGGCGGGCCGCTTTATGCAGGCGATCCTGTACCACTATGGGGTGGAGTTGCACAACCGCACCCCCAACTCCATCTCGCAGGCCGCTATCTTCGTAGCGGTGTGCGAGGGGTATTTGGGGATCGCCCCCCATTGGGATTTGTGGACCCATCTCTTTTTCGCGGAGCTTTTTGCCTCGCCGACGGGGGAGAGGAAAGTCCGCACAGCGGTGCGGGCCGGCGGCTGCACCCTCCTGCTGAGGCAGTCGCGGGCGTCGCAGTATATTCCTGCCATCCTCGCGTCCTCGAACAAGGGGTGGCAGCGCCGGTGGTTCTACCTCCGGAACGACGGTGAGTTGCTCCCGCCGTTCTCCCAGCGAGTAGTCACCACCGCCACCGACGCTTGGTGCCACGGGACCCCGCACGAAAGACAGAAGAACATCGAACCCCTTCTCCAGGCCTTGGAGGCGTTGCGGAAGGGGGGACTCACCGTTGCGGGAGTGATTGCCGCCATCCACCGTCGGAGGGTGCTTCCCTTGGCGGAGCGACGGCTGTCGCTTTGGGAGATGACCCCGGAGGCTGACTGGGAGGGCTCGCGGATGTCCCTTGATCCTCTTCCCTTCGACGCCCTCCAATGGCGGGTGTCCGTTGCGTCGGGGAAGCCGGACCCCCACGCCTTCTCCCAGCTTCTGATGCGCCCCGACCAAGGGTGCGTGACTCTGGTGAGTGTTCGCTCCTTCCTTCTTCATACATTGGGTTGCTCCTGGTTCTTACGATCGGGTTTTTTCCCCCTTCTTCAGGAGGTGCGGTGGCACAAGCCTTCCCTGCCACGGGTCCCGCAGGATGCGGTGGACCGAGCAGCGCGGCGGGTCGCCGCGGAGGAGAAGAAGAGGAAGAAGGATGCGGAGAAGGCCCGGGCCCGTGAGCGGAGGCGGGCTCGAGACGCCTTGGAAAAGCTCCGTCGCCAGCAGGAGAGGGAGGGACTCCCGAGGGAGCCATCGCCGGAAACGCCCGACGACGATGATGATGATGATGATGATGACAAGGAGGACGACATGGCCGCCCATCTCGGCCTCAGCCCCGGCTTGGGGTGTGGCCAGGAGCCGTCGAGCCAGCCCCCGAGCGGGCTGACGCCGTCAGTCCCCGGAGTCGGGGCATCGGGGTCCCGGCCCGAGGCGCGGGGGCAACCCGAGAGGGCACCTGACCCCTCGGCTGGAGGAGCTGAGGTGACTCCGGCAGCGCATGGAGGTGACCCTCAAGTCACCGTGACAGTGCCTGGGCAATCTGCTCCCCGGGTGTCCAAAGCAAGGGTGGTGCCGAAGTTGCCGGCGAAGCGGACCTCGGCGGCTGTTCCGGGAGCTGGGATCCAAGAGACCTCCCCCCAGGCACGGTGGATCATGGCCCGGAGCGGGTAGGTATCTCGGAATGTCTTCGTCCTGGCTTTCAATTCATATGTCTCGGCCGTGATTTTTCTTTTTCCCTCAGCAAGCGAAGCCATGGCCTGACCGACCTGGCACCCCGGAAGGCCCTTAAGACGGCGCCGGCCTGTGCGGCCAGCGCCGCTCCGGGCCTTGCCGTTCAGCCGACCCTCTCGCAAGGCGTTCCACCGCAGGGGGCTCGGGCGGCACCTGTCGCTGTGGAGCAGGTTCCCGAGGCTGGCTCTTCTGCCGAGGCGGCCATCGTGATAGGGGACGCGGCTGACGCTGACGTGGTCCCGAGCCCACCTTACGTGCCGGCTATGCCGGCGCCTGCCGCTACCGATGTCGCCGCCGTCCCAGTCGGAGAGCGACCGGTTGCTGCCGGCGTCGAGACGGCTGATGCGTCGGCGCCCAGTGCCTCGGAAGAGGTGGGCGTGGAGGCTCGATCCGTCCCGCCGGGCGGCAGCCTCATCGCTGTGCGGCGGAGCCCCGGGGTCCGGCGCCAGTTGCTCCGTTTTCGGACCCGCGAGGCCTCGGACCCCGTCTTCATTCTCGACGATGAACAGGAGGACCGGTCCTGGGATGAGCTCCGCGAGTGTGCTGAAGCAACGGTGGGGTCGCTCCGGTCGTCGCTGGAGGTTTTCTGCAGGGACGTCCCCAAAATCCTCCAGGTAACGTTTTCAGGCATACCTTTTCTTTTCTGTGATCTAGGCGTTCTTCGTGACGCCCCGTTTCCTTCCCCCAGGATCTGACGGATCGGAGCGCCGCCAAGTCGTCGTTCATCCGCCGCGAGGTCGATGTCTGGGGCTCGCTGCGATCCCTGAGGACCTCGCTCGCCGGGGCTACTGCGCGCCTTTCTCAGCAGGGTGCCGAGGTAGCGGACCTCCAGTTGCTCTGCACTGACCTGAGAGCCGAGGCGGCACCGGCGCGCGCAGAGGCGCAACGGCAGCGGTCGGAGTTCGTCCAGGTCGTCGAGGAACGGGACCAATCTCGGGGCCGGGCTGCCGAGGCCAAAAGCCGGGCCGAAACCCTCGCAGCCGACTTAGCCAAAGCCCAGGTCACGGCCTCGGAGCAGCGTGCCCGAGCCGGAGGTACACCTTGGCCATCCTTGGTTCTTGTTCTTGTTTGTTTCCTCTGCTTGTTTCCTCCGCTTGACGACTGAGACTTGTGTGGGAGCGAGGTATACGAACAGCTTGAAAACATCTTAAGGGTAGAAGCGACGTAGCTGTCGGATGTTCCAAGCGTTGCCGTAGACCTCGCCTTGACCGCCGGCCAGCTTGTACGTTCCGGGCTCCAGAACGTCGGCGATGACAAGCGGCCTTTCTCGGGGGTGCGTGCAGCCCCCTGGTGCCCCCAGCAAGGGCTCGGGGTGCTGTGCGATGGTCGGGATCTTCTTCGGGTTGGCTTCGATGCCCCGCTTGGAGATGATGAACCCCAAGACCATGCCCTGGGGCACCCCGAGGACCCACCTTTCAGGGTTGAGCTTGACGCTTTTCGCTTCTTTTAGCTTGTGGATCTCCTCGCCTATCGCTCTGCGCTTCTCCTCGTTGAATCGGCGCAGAGGCTATTTGACGGGTCGGGCTCCGGCCCGAATATCCAGCGAGTGCTCGGCGACATTCCTCGGTATGCCGGGCATGTCCGAGGGACTCCACGTGAAGACGTCGACGTTCGCACGGAGAAAGTCGACGAGCACTGCTTCCTATTTGGGGTCGAGCCCGGAACCGATCCGGATCTGCTTGGAGGCGTCGCCACTGGGGTCGAGGGGGACGGCCTTAACCGTCTCCACTGGCTCGAAGTTGCCGGCATGACGCTTCACGTCTGGCACCTCTTTGGAGAGGCTTTCCAGGTCGGCGATGAGGGCCTCGGACTCGGCGAGGGCCTCGGCGTACTCCACGCACTCCACGTCGCATTCGAACGCGTGTTTGTACGTGGGGCCGACGGTGATGACCCCGTTGGGGCCCGGCATCTTGAGCTTCAAGTAGGTGTAGTTGGGGACGGCCATAAACTTCGCGTAGCATGGCCTCCCCAGTACCGCGTGGTAGGTTCCTCGGAACCCGACCACCTCGAACGTCAGAGTCTCCCTTCGGAAGTTGGAGGGCGTTCCGAAGCAGACGGGAAGGTCGAGTCGTCCGAGGGGCTGGACGCGCTTCCCGGGAATGATCCCGTGGAAGGGCGCTGCGCCTGCTCGGACGGAGGACAGATCGACGCGCAGGAGCCTGAGGGTCTCGGCGTAGATGATGTTGAGGCTGCTGCCCCCGTCCATAAGGACCTTGGTGAGCCTGACGTCGCCGACGACGGGGTCGACGACGAGCGGGTATTTCCCCGGGCTCGGCACATGGTCGGGGTGGTCAGCTTGGTCGAAGGTGATGGGCTTGTCGGACCAGTCTAGGTATACTGGCGCCGCCACCTTCACCGAGCAGACCTCCCAGCGCTCTTGCTTGCGATGCCGAGCCGAGGCATTCGCCACATGCCCACCGTAGATCATGAAGCAGTCGCGGACCTCGGGGAACTCTCCTGCTTGGTGATCTTCCTTCTTGTCGTCGTCGCGGGCCCTGCCACCCTCCGCGGGTGGCCCGGCCCTGTGGAAGTGGCGCCGAAGCATGACGCACTCCTCAAGGGTGTGCTTGACGGGCCCCTGATGATAGGGGCACGGCTCCTTGAGCATCTTGTCGAAGAGGTTGGCGCCTCCGGGGGGCTTCCGAGGGTTCTTGTACTCGGCGGCGGCGACAAGGTCCGCGTCGGCGGCGTCGCGTTTCGCTTGCGACTTCTTCTTGCCTTTCTTCTTGGCGCCGCGCTGAGTAGACGCCTCGGGAGCATCTTCCGATGGGCGGCCCTGGGGCTGCTTGTCCTTTCGGAAGATAGCCTCGACCGCCTCCTGGCCAGAGGCGAACTTGGTGGCGATGTCCATCAGCTCGCTCGCCCTGGTGGGGGTCTTGCGACCCAACTTACTCACCAGGTCACGGCAGGTGGTGCCGGCAAGGAACGCGCCGATGACATCCGAGTTGGTGATGTTGGGCAGCTCGGTGCGCTGCTTCAAGAATCGCCGGATGTAGTCCCGGAGAGACTCTCTCGGGTGCTGCCGGCAGCTTCGGAGGTCCCAGGAATTCCTGGGGCGTACGTACGTGCCCTAGAAATTGTCGGCGAAGGCTTGGACCAGGTCATCACAGTTGGAGATCTGCCCCGGAGGCAGGTGCTCCAACCAAGCGCGAGCGGTGTCGGAGAGGAACATGGGGAGGTTGCGGATGATGAGGTTGTCGTCGTCCGTTCCACCCAGCTGGCAGGCCAGGCGGTAGTCCGCGAGCCATAGTTCCGGTCTCGTTTCCCCCGAGTACTTTGTGATAGTAGTCGGGGGTCGGAACCGGGTCGGGAACGGTGCCCGTCGGATGGCCCGGCTGAAGGCCTGCGGATCGGGTGGTTCGGGCGAGGGACTCCGATCCTCCCCGCTGTCGTAGAGTCCCCCACGCCTGGGGTGGTAACCTCGGCGCACCCTCTCGTCGAGGTGGGCCCGACGGTCGCGATGATGGTGCTCGTTGCCGAGGCGGCCCGGGGCCGCAGGTGCGGTGTTGCGCGTGCGCCCGGTGTAGACCGAGGCTTCCCGCATGAATCGGGAAGTCGCGACATGAGGTTCCGAGGGGTATCCCTGCCTTCGGGAGGCAGAGCTCTCGGCCCGTCGGACCGTAGCTCCTTCCAGGAGATTCTTGAGCTCTCCCTGGATTCGCCGACTGAAAGTCACCTAGAGGGGGGGTGAATAGGGCGAAACTGAAATTTACAAATATAAACACAACTACAAGCCGGGTTAGCGTTAGTAATAAAGAAACGAGTCCGCGAGAGGGTGAAAAACAAATCCCAAGCGAATAAGCAAGTGAGACACGGAGATTTGTTTTACCGAGGTTCGGTTCTCTCAAACCTACTCCCCGTTGAGGAGGCCACAAAGGCCGGGTCTCTTTCAACCCTTCCCTCTCTCAAACGATCCACGGATCGAGTGAGCTTTCTCTTCTCAATCACTTGGAACACAAAGTTCCCACAAGGACCACCACAAGTTTGGTGTCTCTTGCCTCAATTACAAGTGAGTTTGATTGCAAAGAAGGGATCAAGAAAGAAGAAAGCAATCCAAGCGCAAGAGCTCGAAAGAACACAAGCAAATCACTCTCTCTAGTCACTATGGCGTTGTGTGGAATTTGGAGAGGATTTGATCTCTTTGGTGTGTCTAGAATTGAATGCTAGAGCTCTTGTAGTAGTTGGGAAGTGGAAAACTTGGATACCATGAATGGTGGGGTGGTTGGGGTATTTATAGCCCCAACCACCAAAAATGGCCGTTGGGAGGCTGTCTGTTCGATGGCGCACCGGACAGTCCGGTGCACACCGGACAGTCCGGTGCCCCCTGCCACGTCATCACTGCCGTTGGATTCTGACCGTTGGAGCTTCTGACTTGTGGGCCCGCCTGGGTGTCCGGTGCACACCGGACAGGTACTGTTTGCTGTCCGGTGTGCCAGTATGGGCGCGCCTGACTTCTGCGCGCGCTGCGCGCGCATTTAATGCGCCGCAGGTAGCCGTTGGCGCGGAGATAGCCGTTGCTCCGGAGTTGCACCGGACAGTCCGGTGAATTATAGCGGACTAGCCGTTGGAGTTTCCCGAAGCTGGCGAGTTCCTGAGGCTGCTCCTCCTTGGCGCACCGGACACTGTCCGGTGTACACCGGACAGTCCGGTGAATTATAGCGCGAGTGCCTCTGGAAATTCCCGAAGGTGGCGAGTTTGAGCTGGAGTCCTCTGGTGCACTGGACACTGTCCGGTGTACACCGGACAGTCCGGTGCTCCCAGACCAGAGGGCCTTCGGTTCCCACTTTGCTCCTTTGTTGAATCCAAAACTTGGTCTTTTTATTGGCTGAGTGTGAACCTTTTACACCTGTGTAATCTATACACTTGGGCAAACTTAGTTAGTCCAAATGTTTGTGTTGGGCAATTCAACCACCAAAATTAATTAGGGACTAGGTGTAAGCCTAATTCCCTTTCAATCTCCCCCTTTTTGGTGATTGATGCCAACACAGACCAAAGCAAATATAGAAGTGCATAATTGAACTAGTTTGCATAATGTAAGTGTAAAGGTTGCTTGGAATTGAGCCAATATAAGTACTTACAAGATATGCATGGATTGTTTCTTTCTTATATAACATTTTGGACCACGTTTGCACCACATGTTTTGTTTTTGCAAATTCTTTTGTTAATCTATTTCAAAGTTCTTTTGCAAATAGTCAAAGATAATTGAATGAGATTTTGCAAAGCATTTTCAAGATTTGAAATTTTCTCCCCCTGTTTCAAATGCTTTTCCTTTGACTAAACAAAACTCCCCTTGAATGGGATCCTCCTCTTAGTGTTCAAGAGGGTTTTGATATATCATTTTGAAATACTACTTTCTCCCCCTTTTGAACACAATAGGATACCTATTGAAAATATTCAACACTTAAGTTTTTGAATTTGGTGGTGGTGCGGTCCTTTTGCTTTGGGCTCTTACTTTCTCCCCCTTTGGCATGAATCGCCAAAAACAGAATCATTAGAGCCCTCGAAGTGCTATCTTCCCCTTTGGTCATAGATAAATGAGTTAAAATTGTACCAAAGACGAAGTCCGGTCCTTTTGCTTTGGGCTCTTACTCTCTCCCCAAAGACAAAGTCCTTTTCTTGGTGCTCATGCTTTCTCCCCAAGAATGGAGAGTGACTTGGAGCGTCGGCGAGGGATGAGTTACGGAGTGGAAGCCTTTGTCTTCGCCGAAGACTCCAATTCCCTTTCAATATACCTATGACTTGATTTGAGGTAGACTTGAAAACACATTAGTCATAGCATATGAAAGAGACACGATCAAAGGTATATAAATGAGCTATGTGTGCAATCTAGCAAAAGAAGTTCCTAGAATCAAGAATATTGAGCTCATGCCTAAGTTTGTTAAAAGATTGTTCATCAAGAGGCTTGGTAAAGATATCGGCTAATTGATCTTTAGTGTTAATGTAGGAAATCTCGATATCTCCCTTTTGTTGGTGATCCCTAAGAAAATGATATCGAATGGCTATGTGCTTAGTGCGACTATGCTCAACGGGATTGTCGGCCATTTTGATTGCACTCTCATTATCACATAGCAAAGGGACTTTGGTTAATTTGTAACCGTAGTCCCGCAGGGTTTGCCTCATCCAAAGTAATTGCGCGCAACAATGGCCTGTGGCAATATACTCGGCTTCGGCGGTGGAAAGAGCGACCGAATTTTGCTTCTTTGAAGCCCAAGACACCAAGGATCTTCCCAAGAACTGGCAAGTTCCCGATGTGCTCTTCCTATTGATTTTACACCCCGCCCAATCGGCATCCGAATAACCAATCAAATCAAATGTGGATCCCCTAGGATACCAAAGCCCAAACTTAGGAGTATAAGCCAAATATCTCAAGATTCGTTTAACGGCCGTAAGGTGAGCTTCCTTAGGGTCGGCTTGGAATCTTGCACACATGCATACGGAAAGCATAATATCCGGTCGAGATGCACATAAATAGAGTAAAGAACCTATCATTGACCGGTATACCTTTTGATCCACGGACTTACCTCCCGTGTCGAGGTCGAGATGCCCATTAGTTCCCATGGGTGTCTTTATAGGCTTGGCATCCTTCATCCCAAACTTGCTTAGAATGTCTTGAGTGTACTTCGTTTGGCTAATGAAGGTGCCTTCTTGGAGTTGCTTCACTTGAAATCCTAAGAAGTACTTCAACTCCCCCATCATAGACATCTCGAATTTCTGTGTCATGATCCTACTAAATTCCTCACAAGTAGATTCGTTAGTAGACCCAAATATGATATCATCAACATAAATTTGGCATACAAACAAATCATTTTCAAGAGTTTTTGTGAATAGAGTAGGATCGGCTTTACCGACTTTGAAGCCATTAGCAATAAGGAAATCTCTAAGGCATTCATACCATGCTCTTGGGGCTTGCTTGAGCCCATAAAGCGCCTTAGAGAGCTTATAGACATGGTTAGGATACTCACTGTCTTCAAAGCCGGGAGGTTGCTCAACATAGACCTCTTCCTTGATTGGTCCATTGAGGAAGGCACTTTTCACGTCCATTTGATAAAGCTTAAAGCCATGGTAAGTAGCATAGGCTAATAATATGCGAATTGACTCAAGCCTAGCTACGGGTGCATAGGTTTCACCGAAATCCAAACCTTCGACTTGGGAGTATCCCTTGGCCACAAGTCGAGCTTTGTTCCTTGTCACCACACCATGCTCATCTTGCTTGTTGCGGAAGACCCATTTGGTTCCTACAACATTTTGGTTAGGACGTGGAACTAAACGCCATACCTCATTCCTAGTGAAGTTGTTGAGCTCCTCTTGCATCGCCACCACCCAATCCGAATCTTGGAGTGCTTCCTCTACCCTGTGTGGCTCAATAGAGGAAACAAACGAGTAATGTTCACAAAAATGAGCAACACGAGATCGAGTAGTTACCCCCTTATGAATGTCGCCGAGGATGGTGTCGACGGGGTGATCTCGTTGGATTGCTTGGTGGACTCTTGGGTGTGGCGGCCTTTGCTCTTCATCCTCCTTGTCTTCATCATTTGCATCTCCCCCTTGATCAATGCCATCATCTTGAGGTGGCTCATTTGCTTGATCTTCTACTTCATCAACTTGAGCTTCATCCTCATTTTGAGTCGGTGGAGATGCTTGCATGGAGGAGGATGGTTGATCTTGTGCATTTGGAGGCTCTTCGGATTCCTTAGGACACACATCCCCAATGGACATGTTCCTTAGCGCGATGCATGGAGCCTCTTCTTCACCTATCTCATCAAGATCAGCTTGCTCTACTTGAGAGCCGTTAGTCTCATCAAACACAACGTCACATGAGACTTCAACTAGTCCAGTGGACTTGTTAAAGACCCTATATGCCCTTGTGTTTGAGTCATAACCAAGTAAAAAGCTTTCTACAGTCTTAGGAGCAAATTTAGATTTTCTACCTCTTTTAACAAGAATAAAGCATTTGCTACCAAAGACTCTAAAATATGAAATGTTGGGCTTTTTACCGGTTAGGAGTTCATATGATGTTTTCTTGAGGATTCGGTGTAGATATAACCGGTTGATGGCGTAGCATGCGGTGTTGACCGCCTCGGCCCAAAACCGATCCGAAGTCTTGTACTCATCAAGCATGGTCCTTGCCATGTCCAATAGAGTTCGATTCTTCCTCTCCACTACACCATTTTGTTGAGGTGTGTAGGGAGAAGAGAACTCATGCTTGATGCCCTCCTCCTCAAGGAAGCCTTCGATTTGAGAGTTCTTGAACTCCGTTCCGTTGTCGCTTCTAATTTTCTTGATCCTTAAGCCGAACTCATTTTGAGCCCGTCTCAAGAATCCCTTTAAGGTCTCTTGGGTTTGAGATTTTTCCTGTAAAAAGAATACCCAAGTGAAGCGAGAGTAATCATCCACAATAACTAGACAGTACTTACTCCCGCCGATGCTTATGTAAGCAATCGGGCCGAATAGATCCATGTGTAGGAGCTCTAGTGGCCTGTCGGTCGTCATGATGTTCTTGTGTGGATGATGAGTGCCAACTTGCTTCCCTGCTTGGCATGCGCTACAAATCCTGTCTTTCTCAAAATGAACATTTGTTAGTCCTAAAATGTGTTCTCCCTTTAGAAGCTTGTGAAGATTCTTCATCCCAACATGGGCAAGTCGGCGGTGCCAGAGCCAACCCATGTTAGTCTTAGCAATTAAGCAAGTGTCGAGTTCAGCTCTATCAAAATCTACCAAGTATAGCTGTCCCTCTAACACTCCCTTAAATGCTATTGAATCATCACTTCTTCTAAAGACAGTGACACCTACATCAGTGAATAGACAGTTGTAGCTCATTTGACATAATTGAGACACGGAAAGCAAATTGTAATCTAATGAATCAACAAGAAAAACATTTGAAATGGAATGGTCAGGTGAAATAGCAATTTTACCCAAACCTTTGACCAAACCTTGATTTCCATCCCCGAATGTGATAGCTCGTTGGGGATCTTGGTTTTTCTCATATGAGGAGAACATCTTCTTCTCCCCTGTCATGTGGTTTGTGCACCCGCTGTCGAGTATCCAACTTGAGCCCCTGGATGCATAAACCTACAAAACAAGTTTAGTTCTTGACTTTAGGTACCCAAATGGTTTTGGGTCCTTTGGCATTAGACACAAGAAATTTGGGTACCCAAACACAAGTCTTTGACCCCTTGTGCTTGCCCCCAACATACTTGGCAACTACTTTGCCGGATTTGTTAGTTAAAACATAAGATGCATCAAAGGTTTTAAATGAAATGTTATTATCATTTGATGCACTAAGAGTTTTCTTTCTAGGCAACTTAGCATGGGTTGGTTGCCTAGAGCTAGATGTCTCACCCTTATACATGAAAGCATGATTAGGGCCAGAGTGAGACTTCCTAGAATGAGTTCTCCTAATTTTGCTCTCGGGATAACCGGCAGGGTATAAAATGTAACCCTCGTTATCCTGAGGCATGGGAGCCTTGCCCTTAACAAAGTTGGACAATCTTTTAGGAGGGGCACTAATTTTGACATTGTCTCCCCTTTGGAAGCCAATGCTATCCTTGATGCCCGGGCGTCTCCCATTATAAAGCATGCTACGAGCAAATTTAAATTTCTCATTTTCTAAGTTGTGCTCGGCAATTTTAGCATCTAATTTTGCTATATGATCATTTTGTTGTTTAATTAAAGCCATATGATCATGAATAACATTAACATCAACATCTCTACATCTAGTACAAATAGTGACATGCTCAATGGTAGATGTAGATGGTTTGCAAGAATTAAGTTCAACAATCTTAGCATGAAGAATATTATTTTTATCTCTAAGATCGGAAATTGTAATTTTGCAAGCATCAAAATCTTTAGCCTTAGCAAGCAATTTTTCATTCTCAATTCTAAGGCTAGCAATGGAAATGTTTAATTCTTCAATCCTAGCAAGCAAATCATCATCATTATCTCTAGGGTTGGGAATTGAAACATTGCAAACATGTGAATCAACCTTGGCATTTAAACTAGCATTTTCATTCCTAAGGTTGTCAATCATCTCACGGGAAGTGCTTAGCTCACTAGATAATTTTTCACATTTTTCTACTTCTAGAGCATAAGCATTTTTAACCTTAACATGTTTTTTGTTTTCTTTAATTAGATAGTCCTCTTGGGAATCCAAAAGGTCATCCTTTTCATGAATAGCACTAATTAATTCATTTAATTTTTCCTTTTGTTCCATGTTAAGATTGGCAAAAAGAGTACGCAAGTTATCCTCCTTATCACTAGCATTTTCATCACTAGAGGTTTCATATTTAGTGGAGGATCTTGATTTTACCTTCTTCCTTTTGCCGTCCTTTGCCATGAGGCATTTGTGGCCGACGTTGGGGAAGAGAAGTCCCTTGGTGACGGCGATGTTGGCGGCGTCCTCGTTGTCGGAGGAGTCGCTAGAGCTTTCGTCGGAGTCCCACTCCCGACAAACATGGGCATCGCCGCCCTTCTTCTTGTAGTACCTTTTCTTCTCCTTTCTTCTCCCCTTCTTGTCGTCGCCTCGGTCACTGTCACTTGATATAGGACATTTAGCAATAAAATGACCGGGCTTACCACATTTGTAGCAAACCTTCTTGGAGCGGGACTTGTAGTCTTTCCCTCTCCTTTGCTTGAGGATTTGGCGGAAGCTCTTGATGATGAGCGCCATTTCCTCATTGTCAAGCTTGGAGGCGTCTATTGGTTGTCGACTTGGGGTAGACTCCTCCTTCTTTTCTTCCGTCGCCTTGAATGCGACGGGTTGAGCTTCGGATGTAGATGGATCATCAAGCTCGTTGATCTTCCTCGAGCCTTCGATCATGCACTCAAAACTTACAAAATGCCCGATTACTTCCTCGGGGGTCATTTTAGTATATCTAGGATTACCACGAATTAATTGAACTTGAGTAGGGTTAAGGAAAATAAGAGATCTTAGAATAACCTTAACCACTTCGTGGTCATCCCACTTTACGCTCCCGAGGTTGCGCACTTGGTTCACCAAGGTCTTGAGCCGGTTGTACATGTGTTGTGGCTCCTCCCCTTTGCGAAGCCGGAACCGACCGAGCTCCCCCTCGATCGTTTCCCGCTTGGTGATCTTGGTGAGCTCATCTCCCTCGTGCGCGGTTTTGAGCACGTCCCAAACCTCCTTGGCGCTCTTCAACCCTTGCACTTTGTTATACTCCTCTCTACTTAAAGAGGCGAGGAGTATCGTTGTCGCTTGAGAGTTGAAGTGCTCGATTTGGGCCACCTCATCCTTATCATAATCCTTATCCCCTATGGATGGTACCTGTGCACCAAACTCAACGACATCCCATATACTTTTGTGGAGTGAGGTTAGATGAAATCGCATTAAATCACTCCACCTAGCATAATCTTCACCATCAAAAGTTGGTGGTTTGCCTAATGGGACGGAAAGTAAAGGTGCATGTTTAGAAATGCGAGAATAGTGTAAGGGGATCTTACTAAACTTCTTACGCTCTTGGCGTTTAGAAGTTACGGAGGGCGCATCGGAGCCGGAGGTCGATGTTGATGAAGTGTCGGTCTCGTAGTAGACCACTTTCCTCATCCTCTTTTGCTTGTCTCCACTTCGATGCGGCTTGTGAGAAGAAGACTTTTCCTTCTTCTCTTTGTGGTGAGAAGAGGATTTCTTCTCCTTCCCTTTGTTGGAGGAGCTCTTCTTCTTCTCCCTCCTTTTGGTGCGGGACTCTTCCGATGAAGTGCTCCCGTGGCTTGTAGTGGGCTTTTCGCCGGTCTCCATCTCCTTCTTGGCGTGATCTCCCGACATCACTTCGAGCGGTTAGGCTCTAATGAAGCACCGGGTTCTGATACCAATTGAAAGTCGCCTAGAGGGGGGGGGGTGAATAGGGCGAAACTGAAATTTACAAATATAAACACAACTACAAGCCGGGTTAGCGTTAGTAATAAAGAAACTGTCAGGGGCCGGTAGTCAGCGCCCCGGCTTTAGTACCACATCGGCTAGCCAAGGGGGCCGTGGGCAGCTTAAAAGGGAGAGTCCCCCTCCTCCCATCAGCCTGGCTTTTGGGATGTGAGTGGTGGGCTCTCTTGGCTGGGCCGGCCCACGAGCGCATGAACGTCCGAAGCTGTCGAGTGTGGGCTGGGCCGGGGGTTGGACGCTGACATCTGGTATCGGAGCCCGGTTTGGCCCATGCCTGCCTTGGGGGGCTTCCCAAGGGAGGTGGGATGTCAGGGGCCGGTAGTCAGCGCCCCGGCTTTAGTACCACATCGGCTAGCCAAGGGGGCCGTGGGCAGCTTAAAAGGGAGAGTCCCCCTCCTCCCATCAGCCTGGCTTTTGGGATGTGAGTGGTGGGCTCTCTTGGCTGGGCCGGCCCACGAGCGCATGAACGTCCGAAGCTGTCGAGTGTGGGCTGGGCCGGGGGTTGGACGCTGACAGAAACGAGTCCGCGAGAGGGTGAAAAACAAATCCCAAGCGAATAAGCAAGTGAGACACGGAGATTTGTTTTACCGAGGTTCGGTTCTCTCAAACCTACTCCCCGTTGAGGAGGCCACAAAGGCCGGGTCTCTTTCAACCCTTCCCTCTCTCAAACGATCCACGGATCGAGTGAGCTTTCTCTTCTCAATCACTTGGAACACAAAGTTCCCACAAGGACCACCACAAGTTTGGTGTCTCTTGCCTCAATTACAAGTGAGTTTGATTGCAAAGAAGGGATCAAGAAAGAAGAAAGCAATCCAAGCGCAAGAGCTCGAAAGAACACAAGCAAATCACTCTCTCTAGTCACTATGGCGTTGTGTGGAATTTGGAGAGGATTTGATCTCTTTGGTGTGTCTAGAATTGAATGCTAGAGCTCTTGTAGTAGTTGGGAAGTGGAAAACTTGGATACCATGAATGGTGGGGTGGTTGGGGTATTTATAGCCCCAACCACCAAAAATGGCCGTTGGGAGGCTGTCTGTTCGATGGCGCACCGGACAGTCCGGTGCACACCGGACAGTCCGGTGCCCCCTGCCACGTCATCACTGCCGTTGGATTCTGACCGTTGGAGCTTCTGACTTGTGGGCCCGCCTGGGTGCCCGGTGCACACCGGACAGGTACTGTTTGCTGTCCGATGTGCCAGTATGGGCGCGCCTGACTTCTGCGCGCGCTGCGCGCGCATTTAATGCGCCGCAGGTAGCCGTTGGCGCGGAGATAGCCGTTGCTCCGGAGTTGCACCGGACAGTCCGGTGCACACCGGACAGTCCGGTGAATTATAGCGGACTAGCCGTTGGAGTTTCCCGAAGCTGGCGAGTTCCTGAGGCTGCTCCTCCTTGGCGCACCGGACACTGTCCGGTGTACACCGGACAGTCCGGTGAATTATAGCGCGAGTGCCTCTGGAAATTCCCGAAGGTGGCGAGTTTGAGCTGGAGTCCTCTGGTGCACTGGACACTGTCCGGTGGTGCACCGGACACTGTCCGGTGTACACCGGACAGTCCGGTGCTCCCAGACCAGAGGGCCTTCGGTTCCCACTTTGCTCCTTTGTTGAATCCAAAACTTGGTCTTTTTATTGGCTGAGTGTGAACCTTTTACACCTGTGTAATCTATACACTTGGGCAAACTTAGTTAGTCCAAATGTTTGTGTTGGGCAATTCAACCACCAAAATTAATTAGGGACTAGGTGTAAGCCTAATTCCCTTTCACCGACCCTCGGTGGTTGATGGCTCCGGCATCGCGCGGAGAAGCATCGCTGCCGCAGCCAGGTTCTGACCGACCCCACTGGATGCGGGTGGCGGCCTTACCCTGATGTCGTTGGCGACGCGGTGCTGGAGACCCTGGGGCAGGTGACGTATTTCTCCGGCCGGGGGTTGGCCCGCCCATGCCTACCCGACGTCCCGGCGGATCGGCTCAAGCGCTCCTGCTCCCTCGTCGAGCCTGGCCTGCGCCCCGCGGACTTGCTCGAGTTGTGGGTCGTGACCCCCCGCCGGAACGGGGACCACAGCTAGCTCCTGTGGGATGTCAGCGGGAGGCACCGTCCTAGGGAGATCACCGTCCTCCGGCATGCCGAGATGATTGCCTTCGGAGGGACCCCCTAGATCGACGTGGAAACATTCGCGGCTTGGGCCGCAGTCCTCGTCGTCGAGGCTGCGGCTACCGTCGGAACAGTCGGAGAGGCAGTAGTCACATGCGGTCATGAAGTCCCGCATGGCACTGGGGTTGCCAAGTCCAGAGAAATCCCAACAGATGTTGGGGTCGTCATCTTCCCCGGACCCAGAGGGCCCGTAGGTCGAGACGTCCGTCAGCCGGTCCCAAGGCGACCGCATGCAAAACCCCAGAGGGTTTGAACTCGCCTCTACGAGAGCGCCCACCAAAGCAAGGTCGCTAGGCGGGTTGAGGCTGAGTCCAAATGACGTAGGATGGGAATCGGTCGGTACCTTTCGGTCGACGAGCAGCGACATAGTCACGTCGGGGACTGATTGCACCGTCGTCTCAGGTACGAGGGCGACGTCCTGCAAGCTCTCCGTGAGCGCACTGGCGTCGTTCGCTTGCTCGGGATTGGCGTGTCGCGGGGAGACGGCGCTCACCTTCGTCTCAAACGCGAGGTCGACGCCCGACGCGCCCCCCGTTGGGGCGCTGGGGGCGTCGACTCGCTCGACAGCCGACGAGGCGCGGCCTCTCGCTTGGCATTGGTTGCCCCGCCTCCTCCTCCGTTTGCGGGGGAGAGGACGGGGCAAGCTCGAACGTTGTTCTTCCACCACATGGGGAAGACGTCTTCGATTCCTCCGCCGGCGGGCGGGCTGTCGGCCGCCATTGTCGTTGTTGCACGGCGGTGGAAGGAGTATCATGTCGTAGCTACCGTCGAAGGACATGAACTCAAGACTCCCGAAACGGAGCACCGTCCCGGGTCAGAGAGGTTGCTGGAGACTGCCCATCTGGAGCTTGACGGGAAGCTATTCGTCAACACGCAGCAGGCCCCTACCTGGCGCGCCAACTGTCGGCGTTTCGAGACCGGGGGGTCCCTCGGGCCGACGAGTGAATGTCGCCGCGTGCCCCAGCCGAGATGGGTCGAGCGCGGGGGCGAGCGCGAAGGGGGGAAGGAGCGAGGCGGCCGGAGACCGGCGTGAGAGAGGTGGGAATCCCGCGGCCTTCGTGTTCGTCCCGCGCCCAGGTCAGGTGCGCTTGCAGTAGGGGGTTACAAGCGTCCACGCGGGAGAGGGAAGCGAGCGGCCCCAAGAGAGCGCCTGTCCCGTCCTCGTCCCCGCGCGGCCAACCCTCTCTAAGAGGGCCCTGGTCCTTCCTTTTATAGGCGTAAGGAGAGGATCCAGGTGTACAATGGGGGTGTAGCAGAGTGCTACGTGTCTAGCGGGGGAGAGCTAGCGCCCTAAGTACATGCCGATGTGGCAGCCAGAGAGATTTTGGCACCCAGCTGGTGTGATGTCGTGGCCGTCGGAGGAGCGACGGAGCCTGGCGGAGGGACAGCTGTCGGAGCGGTTGGGTCCTTGCTGACGTCCTCTTGCTTCCGTAAGGGGCTGAGAGCCGCCGTCGTCACAGAGTATGTGGGGCGCCATCATTGCCTATCTGGCGGAGCTAGCCAGATGGGACACCGGTCTCGTTCCCTACGGCCCGAGTCAGCTCAGGGTAGGGTGATGATGGCGCCTCCGGTTGACGTGGCTGGCCTGCGCCCTAGGTCGGGCGATGCGGAGGCTCCTCCGAAGCCGAGGTCGAGTCTGTCTTCCATGGCCGAGGCCGAGTCTGAGCCCCTGGGTCGGGCGAGGCGGAGGTCGTCGGCAGAGGCCAGGGCGGAGTCCGAGCCCTGGGGTCGGGCGGAGCGGAGTTCGTCGTCTTCCGGGGCTGAGCCCGAGTCCGAGCCCTGGGTCGGGCAGAGCGGAGTTCGCCGTCTTCCGGGACTTAGCCCGAGTCCGAGCCCTGGGTCGGGCGGAACGGAGTTCGCCGTCTTCTGGGGCTGAGCCCGAGTCTGAGCCCTGGGTTGGGCGGAGCGGAGTTCGCCGTCTTCCGGGACTTAGCCCGAGTCCGAGCCCTAGGTCGGGCGGAGCGGAGTTCGCCGTCTTCCGGGACTGTGCCCGAGTCCGAGCCCTGGGTCGGGCGGAGCGGAGCTTCCTATGGTGCCTTTGGCAGGGCCTGACTGCCTGTCAGTCTCACTCTGCCAAGTGACACTGCAGTCGGAGTGGCGCAGGCGGCGCTGTCCTTCTGTCAGGCCGGTTAGTGGAGCGGCGAAGTGACGGTGGTCACTTCGGCTCTGCTGGGGGGGCGTGTGTCAGGATAAAGGTGTCAGGCCACCTTTGCGTTAAATGCTCCTGCGATTCGGTCGGTCGGTGCGGCGATTTAGTCAGGGTTGCTTCTTAGCGAAGGCAGGGCCTCGGGCGAGCCGGGGATATGTCCGCCGTTGGAGGGGGGCCTCGGGCGAGACGGAAATCCTCCCGGGTCGGCTGCCCTTGTCCGAGGCTAGGCTCGGGCGAGGCATGATCGAGTCGCTCGAATGGACTGATCCCTGACTTAATCGCACCCATCAGGCCTTTGCAGCTTTATGCTGATGGGGGTTACCAGCTGAGAATTAGGAGTCTTGAGTGTACCCCTAATTATGGTCCCCGACAATGTCCTAATTGGTTTGTCATGGCATCGTCGTCTGCGCCCGACTGCCATTTGCCCGCACCAACTCGTACGTGGATGACATTCAACAGCTCAAGAACAAAAATCCCAGTGCTGCCTATAGATGTCCAGAAAACACGTGGCCCGTTAGCACGGCACGAAGCACGAGTTTTTAGCACGACACGAGCACGGCACGACACGAGTTAATCCGGGCCCGGGCTCAGCCCGGCCTGGCGAGCGTGCCGGGCTCGACAGCCATCTCAGCCTGTTGGGCTAGCCCAAGCACGACCCGATATTTGGTGGGCTTAGAAACCGGCCCGCTACAAACTACAGCCCCCCAGCGGCCCAACCACAAAACAGGCCACATTCTAGTGGCCCAGCCGACCAGCCGCCAGCCCCGCCCCCCAGCGGCCCAGCCCCCAGGATAAATCGGCGTCGCGACCATCGCCATCTCGCCCCACCCGTAACCCTAACCCTAGTTCCTAAATCCTATCGCGACGCGCACCCGCTCGGCCGCTCCTCTCCGCTGCTCTTGCCGTCTTGCCTCTCGTCCACTCTATATCTGGTCTTCGCTCTCCGCTCTCGGCCTCTCCATCTCCGCTCCGGCGCCTCCGTGGACCTGGCCTCCTCGTCCCTCTCAGTCTCGGACTCTCTCACGGTAACATTGGATCTTGCCATCTCGGTGCTTGTGCTCCGGCTCCTCCTGTCCTCCACTCCTCCGTCCTCCCCCTCTCTACCCTGAGTCCCTGACCTCAACGGCACCAGTGACGTGAACCGGGGCTCTGGATCTGCTCGTCTTCGGTAACCGTGAGGAACCAGTGCGCGTCGGATCGATCTCCACTTTGAGTCGGCGACGGAACCGGGGCTCCGGACCGGATCTACCGACTAGGCGGCTACCGCTAACGGCGGCCTCAACTCTGTGTCTAGCACAGAGGTTAGTGACCTGATCTGGACATCTGGTGTTCAATGGAAACCCCTACCTTATTGTGGATGTCTTCCCTGTGACCTGATCTGCTTATTCCCTTCATCCTTTTTCTTTGCAAGTCTTCCCCGTGAGTTGTATTGATCCGTGAGGAACCAGTCCTTTTGGAACCGGTACTCCGGATCTACTACTAACGGCGGCGAGTTCTTCGTGTCTGGCGCAGAGGTAATCTAATATACCTGTTGTGTGACTGTGATCTGTGTAGTAGTAACTTGTTTACCTGATTTATGCTTGAGTGGACAATGGTTCTTGAGTAACTTGTTTTCTGGCGCAGAGGTACTAGTAGTAGTGGACAATGGTGATTGAGTGCTTACTGTTTATGCTTGTTGTTTAACTGATATGTGTAGTAGTAGTGGACATTGGTGCTTGAGTAACTTGTTTAACAGATTTGTAACTTATTTAACAGAGTAGAGTAATTTGTTTAACTGATTTGTAACCTTTCTTAATAATTTGTTTAACTGAATAGAGTAGTGGACAATGGTGCTTGTTGTTGTATTACCTTATCCTTGTTAATAACTTGCTGTTGTAGAGTAGTGGACAATGGTGCTTGTTGTTGTATTACCTTATCCTTGTTAATAACTTGTTGTTGTAGAGTAGTGGACAATGGTGCTTGTTGTTGTATTAGCTTATCCTTGTTAATAACTTGCTGTTGTCGAGTAGTGGACAATGGTGCTTGCTGTTGTATTACCTTATCCTTGTTAATAACTTGTTGTTGTTGTCGAGTAGTGGACAATGGTGCTTGTTGTTATCTTACCTTACCTTATCTGACCATACCTTACCTTTTCTGTTATCTTACCATATCTGACCATACCTTACTCTTTTTTCCTTTCTAGGGTTTTCTCATGAGGAGTGAGTTTTTACCTAGAAAGGTTTTTAATGAGACAGCCATTGCACGAACAGCTCTAATCCTTTATATCACTTATCTTTATATTTCTGATTTGTGCATGTGCAAGTGTGAATATGTATATACTTAACTGTGTGTCTGTGTGATTTATGTCATTATGTGGATGTGCAAATGTAAACTGTGTGAACTTATGTGCATGTGCAAATGTGAACTGTGTGAATTTGCAACTGTGTTATTTGCCGTGCTCGGGCTGGGCCAGGCTCCTTCATGGGCCGGGCTTTCCAGGCCAGCCCGGCATAGATGGGTCTGTTTAGTGCCGTGCTCGGACGGCATAGGCAGCCCGTCGGGCGGCACGGCCCGGCCCGGTTATCAGTTTGGGCTCAAATGGGCCGGGCTCAAACGGACCAGGCTCAAACGGGCCGGGCTCAAACGTGCTCGGGCTGGGCCGGGCCGTGCCGCCCATTTGGACATCTATAAGCGCTGCTCCCCAGCCATAAATCGCTTGCACGTGGGGCCCAATATCTAGCTTAACAGTTATACGTGAGTACAATTGTACCCACTAGAGTTATTCCAACATATAATATTTATGGTGTGTACAGGGGTTACTCCAACTTACTATCATAGAGGATGGTCCTTATAGGTACTCCACGAGCTATGTCGCTCAATATCTAATACTCATAGTGACCTTACCCCTCGTCGAGTTCAAGTCTCACACCAAGTTCATGCTTAGTCAAATTAAGAGTTGGCCTTAAAAAATTTATGAACTATGCCAAGTTATACCCCTTTGCAATTTTAGCATTGGTTATATCCCAATGGAGCACTCTACACTCACGAATGTGAGTTCCCACTCACACTTGACCTCTATTGGCTCTACCTATTGACAATAATTTCATCACATGCTTGTGTAGTTAAAATCATCAGCTTACCTACTCAAGATGATGGTAAGAGGTCCCACACTAGAGGGGGTGGTCCTACCTATCATAGGGGTCGTATAACCCCCCTAGTCGACCGCCCCTTGGTGGCTTGAACCAGTTTAGTGCATGGAAGCATGCAAAGGTGTATCATTCTAACCCTTGATTCGTAGTCAATTTGATCCTATGGTTGATGCAGGGTGTCACATGGATTCATGGGTCCACCTAAAAGTATTACAAATACCCTTTACCCCCTCACTCTTAAATTACGACCACAACAAAGAAGCCATATACTTTTTAGGAGTCATATAAGGCATTGGGAGAGAGAGAGAGAGAGAGAAAGAGAGAGTGGAGCGAGTGTCGGGCATGCCGAGAACCTCCTCAAGATATACCTTGGTGAATGTGCTCTTCTCTATAACTAAACATATAAGACCTTTTATATTGTTTGATATTTAGATTCTAATATAGTAGATATATAACATGTTCCCATTGGTACATTGCTTTACTTTAGTAGAGTGCTCTAGCTTCACTTAGTGAACTTAGTGGGCTAAAGTTAGAGTAGTAAGTTATAGTGTAGATATGGTGTTTAGACTATACCTTGCCTATGTTTGTCATTTGTTGCATGGATTTTTTGTGGTAGCTTGTACGTGTCGACAATATATTCTTGTCTTTGTATTCCACCATGTGTTTATAGAAAAGTTCTAAAAAGGTATGGCCTTGTAAAAAGGTTGCTGCTCTAGGTAGCAGTTATATCTCCTACTATCTCACATATCACCCTCCATGTGCAAGGGCTATGATAAATGAGTTGTATCTATCTTACCTTGCCAGATTTCAACTTTATAAAGATCCTCTTTACCTAGATATTATAAACACCTTGTTTCATTATTGGTCATTCTTGATCCTTGGATAAGCCACTTCTCATTCCCGGTGGAAATCGATACCTAGAATACTCCTAGTGAAGGCTACATTGAAAACCATACGCTTATGATTTACCAATTTACCACTTCTTGTGTCAAAGAGTTTTCTAGAGTCGTTGTCATCAAAGGGAAGCTAGCTTAACTTAGAATTGAGTCGTCCAAGTTATCTTTATTTTTCTTTTCTTTTTATCTATGTATATCGTGGACACAAATCTTATATCTAAATTCACTACTCCAAAAGACGCTATTTGGAGCCACACAAATCCCCCAAAGTGATTTTAGTTGTTCATTATGAGCTTTTACCTTATAATAGGAAAACCCTTTTTAGGGACAAAGACGATGACCCCTATACACATCTGTGATGTTTTGAGCAATTGTACATGTGCCTCCACATTCAAGGCATGACACAAGATACCTTAAAATAAAAGGTATTTTTGTGCTCTTTAACTCGAGTAGCTAAATATTGGTATGCTTAATATGTAGAAAGTGTAGATGGAGAGTGGAGAAAGCTTTAATCAAAATTCTATCTAGCTTTATCTATCTCTTGAGTCACTTATCTTCAGATGAAGGTCGTAAGCTTCATGCAAAAATAGAAGGAGCCTCTAGGTATAGTGTGGAACCATGTCATAGATCCAGCATCATCAAGTCCTAACCTTGCTATAACCAAATAAACATTGTTGGAACACTATTACTTTGGTCTTAGCAAAGATCCTATAGAATTCCATAAGAGCCTCTATGACGAATCAATCCCCAAGGAGAAGGAAACATGATAGCGAAAACCCAACCACCCACTTCCAAAGATCTAGTCATCGAGCCTAAACCACTAACCTCAAAACCTCCATAGGGAGAATAAATTTGACCTTTGGAATTTCCTTTTGACATAGTTTAATTCCTCTTTCGAAGGTCCACAAAAACTTAACTAACATGTTTTTCAGTATAACATAGACTGCTACAGGAGGCTTCGATTTTGAGATGAAGGTGCGCGTGATATGAAGGTGCGGTCTGAAGGAAGGACAAATGAGCTCCGAAGCTGCGGCTGAAGGAGCTTCGGCTTAGCACGATGACGATGGTGAAAGATGGAACCGACCTAAAGGAGAAAAGACTCCTTAGTCCTTGACAGCTTGCCTTATGGTTAATAGAAAATGCCAGGGACATGAATATAATTTTGCACGGGCTGTGTCTCGTGCCTATAAATAGATGAACAGTAACACCTTACTATTCACGCCGCATTGTAATCGCTCCCGCGTCTCTTACATTACCACCTTCTGTCAAGCCGAAGGTATCAATGTAATATAAATATTATGAGCATTTATTCATGTTTACAAAATGAAATGAGAATGCAAATAATCTATTTCTATGTTGCCATTATTTACATTCTTATATGTTGTATGTTTCTTTATTTATTTATATTCATTTACCGAGATGATGAAGGTACGCCCTTCATGACCTTCGTCCAAAAATCATTATATCCGAAGGGAAATAATGTTTCGAAGGACAAAGGTCCTTACCCATTAACAATTGTGTTGCCTTATTCTTGATGTATAGCATTCGGGAGCAAGGACCAACATTGGCGCCCACCTCTGGTGAACTCATTCGACCACCTTTGGCAAGCATCGACCTTCGTCATGCCGTCGAAGAAAACAGCAGCGCCAGGAGCTGCACTGCAGCCACTGGACACTAATCAGGAGACGCTACGCGAAGCTAGGAGCCAGAAGATGAAGGCCACCAGCCCAACACCTCAGGAGGAGGAACTGGACCAAGAGATCAGGGATCAGGAAGTTATCCATCAATAGGTCCAAAAGAAGAGAGAAAAGATGCTTCAGCTCACCGACCTCCAGAGGAAGATTGATGAAGTCGCCGAAGAAATGCATCACCTCACCCAGGACGACCAAGACCGAAGGCCCCAACACAAGGAGCTTCATCAAGAAAATCCATACAATGATGATGAATGGTAGGGTGATTTTCATCATGGCAATTTTGTTTTTTATGATGCTTCTCCCTTGGTAGTAGAATTGCAGGCTACCCCGTGGCCGCCGTCATACAAGCCACCTCAGCTTCCTATGTATGATGGGCACTCAGACCCGAAGCAATTCCTGATGAACTACGAAGCAACTATATCTTCATATGGAGGCAATACTGCAGTCATGGCGAAATCCTTCGTCATGGCAGTTAAAAGCGTAGCTCAATCTTGTTACTCTTCTCTTCGGCTAGGGACAATTACGTCATGGCACAAGCTAAAAGACATGCTGGTCACTAGCTTCCAGGGTTTCCAAACGAAGCCAGTCACTGCTCAAGCTCTGTTCCAGTGCACACAGGACCAGGAAGAGTACCTCTAGGTGTATGTCCGAAGGTTCCTATGATTGAGAGCCCAGGCGCCTACAGTGCCCAATGAGAATGTCATTGAGGCCATGATCAAAGGGATCAGACCAGGACCAATGGTGCAATATTTTGCAAGGAAGCTATCGCAAACCTTGGAGAAGCTTCTCTAGAAAATGGATGAATACATCAGAGCTGGCAATGATTTTCGCCAAAAAAGGGAAGAAGCTTACAAATACTCTGAAATGGATAGGGGCTTCGGAGGAAGATTCCACCCGAGACATGTCAGGTCAATTCATAATGTCAACCCAAGTGATGACAGGGAAAGCCAAACCCAAAGGCAACAGCATAGCTCCCAATCATCAGGGGCGCAACAAAGTTCCTTCAGGCCACCAGCTCCAAGAGGCAGAGGGGGCAGAAGCTTCGGAGGAAGATATGGAGATCAGCCCAGGAGACTGTTTTGTTTGTTTTGCGGCGAAGACAAAGGCCATACCACAAGAACGTGTCAAGTCACAATTCAGAAGCAGAAAGAGATTGCTGAAGCGGAAGCACGACAAAATCAGCCGAAGCAGGTTCTACATACCCCTTCATGCTATTCTCCCTACGTCCCAGAGTACGTATGCAATCAATAGCCTACGACTTCTGTCGCTTTGGCAAGCCATTCTCAAGATTCTTGGGCCTAGCTCCCACCACCACCACCGCTAGCACCTACTCGGGTCCGGAGCCAGCAGCCAGAAGGGCATCGGCACGCTCAGCAGCAGCGAGATTTTCGGGAGGAGTTCGAAGCTCGCACAGTCAATAGCACTATGCCCGAGTCCAAGCACATTTACTAAAGGATATCCTACCCTGGCGCATCTTTGTTTTTTTCGCCATTTCATTTTCTTGTATGAAAAACAATTCATGAAGGATTAAATTCCAATTTGATGTAATAATATTGTAATCACATCATCGAGTGGGATGCATCCCCTTAACAAGATTCTGAAGTTACCAAAGTCGTTCCTAAAAGTAAGTTCTGAAGATATAAAAGTCGTTCCTAAGGGAGCACAGAGTAAGTTCCGAAGCTATAAAAGTCATTTCTAAGGGAGCGCAGAGTAAGTTCTGAAGCTACAAAAGTCGTTCCTAAGGGAGCGCAGAGTAAGTTTCGAAGCTCAAAAGTCGTTCTTAAGGGAATGCAGAGCTAAAATACCACAGAAATACAAGGTGAAGAAGCTCCAAAGTCATCCCTAAGGGAATGCAAAGCTTAAATGCCACCAAAATAGAAGGTGAAGAAGCTCCAAAGTCGTTCCTAAGGGGATGCAGATCTTAAAAGCCACCGAAATATAAGGTGCAGAGACTCAAAAGACGTCCCTAAGGGGATGCAGAGTCTGGGAGTGTTTCCGTGTGGGTATGTGTCTTCGGCATAAACATCATACTGCATCATATCATTGCATCATTATGCGTAGCATTACATCATACAGCATGTCGCATCAGCAGCAAGATTGTCCAGAAAGAAAGTTGCTTCTTTCAAAAATATACGATGAATGAAACCGTGTGCTGGAGCACAAAGTACACCTTCGGCAATTATAATCTTACACGCCAGGAAAATTTTCGTCGACAACAATATCATACAACAGATGTGCTATAGAAGGGGTTTTTCTTTACGAAGCATGAAAAGAAGGGAAAGTGTTTTTTCGCCGAAGGCTCAAAAATGGTATGTACGTAAATTTCATGCATCACAAAGAAATATATTACATTAATACACATACAGATTGTGGCAGCCCTCCCAAGTTATCGGGTCCACGTGCACCAATCCCTGCCTTGATGGCCTCAGATGGCTATGCACGTGTACTAGGTAACTTAACAAGGATATCACGAGTTCAACAACTTGAACTCATCATCCCAAGGATCTCCCACCATACATGCATATTACAGTAATCACATTCGATACACACACACTTCGAAGATAAGAGCGGAAGACTTTATAAAACATTCTTTTAATTTCTAAAACTAAAGTTTATTGCATAGGAAGAGTTACATTTATTACAAGTCCTGATATACTCAAAGTGCATAACTTATTACAATAGCAGGAAGGTAGGAACCCTCCAAAGCTTATACACAATCCTAACTAATCCTCCTCCAGAACTGGAAACGCCTTCCAGCCACAGGAACTCCTAGAATACTCCTCATCACCTACAACAACATGGGTTCGAAAACCCTGAGTACGAAGTGTACTTTCGCAAGTCTTACCCGACTAAGGAAAAATGACTCTCAAGGATATGCTGGTTAAATAGGAATCAAGGGAAAAGGCTTTAACAAGAATCAACTTAGATACTTTTGCAGAAATAGCTTACTAAAGTGAGTCCTTACTTTCAATATTTTAACACCAGATTAAATATTAATAGACTTTGGTTGCATCTAGTCTAATTTCACCATCTCATCAATACAACATCATTTTTACTCATAATGTTTACATCCTGACTTAGGTTGTAGGTCGGAGATCAAGTCTCCACTCTCTGGGGATATAACGGCGATCCGAATCGATTTACTCAGCTGAGGATCTCTAACCACACGACATATGTTTCTCGTAACTCTTGCATATGTCTACCATTCCCACGGATCCTCCACTGCATGAACAGGTCCGCACCACCCGAGAGCACACCACCCTTTTTAGGCGGTCCTTTGCTAGGAGGGTACATGCCACTCTCGCCATCTCTCCACTCCCAGTGCGCGATTGTCTTTTCATGTATGGAATAGCCGGGTTCAAGCTTACCCTGTCCCATATCCAGGGCATGTGGCTAGTTAAGATAGTCCTTGATCATACAGGCCTACATACGCATCCAATCCTTAATTAACCTGGGTGGAGCATCACCTGTTCCTAGCCCAAGTCTCGATTTAATTACTTCCATCCTTAGGATTGTTTTGTGTTCCTTAGGATGAAAAGAGCATTATAGGGAACTTTGCAGTAAGATCCCACCATGCTCCCAATGAAAATATTCTTGCAGGTAGAAGCCATCCTTCCTCAGGATAACCCCTGAGCTAGGCATTATTGCAAAAGAACCTCTATCCACAAGATCTAAGTAGGGCTAAGCATTTTTGTAAACAATATTTGATACTTCCAAGGAAGTACCTATAACAGGAATGGATATCAAGGTAGTCAATGCATCAAATAGTTTCCAAGCAATTCCTATAAACTTAATGCACATTTCACTAGACTTAAGTGTATAAAAGTCTTTTTTTAAAAATACAAGGAAGGGGTAAATGCACCGGGGCTTGCCTTTGTTGCAGTGAAGAGGTACTCGATCCCTCTATTAAACCCCAGTTAGATGGCTCCTCCACTTGATCAGCAGCCACTGGAGTAGATTCCTCTTCAGTCACCACTTCAGTTTGAATCTTCACTCCTTCTGGTAGGAGTTCTATATGAAATGACATGATCATGGATGTTTATGCTTATGCAACTTGAAAAGAAAATACTAAGAAGCATCGCAAGGCTTACACCTCTCTAATGGTGCACACAAAAACTAACAAAACCTTAAGAGAGCTAAATACTCTAATACCACAACTCAATCATACTATGGCAGCCAGCAAGGATGAGGTGATATTCTTCAGTTACTCCCAATATAGACACTAGTTTACTAAATCAGCCACCTTCCACTAAATTTGTTTTCAGTTTTCTGAAACAGCACACCACTAAGCCTGACAGAGGGTTTTGGCACTTACTTTTCTCTAAATTCTCTACAGTAGCAAGCCAACTATTTGCATCAAATTTGTTGTGCATGATATGGTCTCCCATCTTGCCGTGGAATCCCTAACCCAATTCTACTTGGAGTAATCACCACAGAGCTCCAAAGGTGGTTAAAAACTCACTGAACCATAATGACAGTCGACTGAACAGTCTGCATTCCATATGCCTGGCAGGGGTAATTAGGACACCAATTACTGCCAACCCTGTGTAACACCCAGTCCATTTCTCTTTAGAAAACTTATTCACTTTACTATGGTACACAACCTTTACACATGGAGTAGGACTCATAACTCCAGGAATTAAATTCTAAAGAGCTCCAAAATTGGTTGAACAACACCCTGAAACTGATTTTTAGTGAACTGATACAGCCCACCCCTAGTCTGACAGGGAAGGTTTGGAGGTATTTTACTCCCAAATTTCTGTAGAACCATGTCTATCTTACTTTAGTAAACTTATTTACTTCACTTTGCTCTACACTTTTGCTAAATAATTCTTAGTCCAAAACCACTAGGATGGGTCACAATAAAGCTCTAAACTTGGTACCATTCACTGATGTTCAGATTTTCATCTCTGAATAAACTAAGTCAATAGCAATCCAAACACAGAAATTCAGATGCTGAATTAAACTAAGTCTGAATTCCAACAACCCTGACAGCTTATCTTTGAGCAAATTTTACACCTAGTTTCCAATAACAGACAGTGGTAGAGTTCAATCAAATGTCGTGGGGAACATTAGTGACATACCTAAACTTTGGTGCTCACAAGGAATCGACCGGAGAAAGCGTGAGTTGTTCGGTCAACACAAAGGCTGTTCACGGCTCCGGTCTGCGGTGGCGCAACTCCGTTCTGAGCAGCACAAGACTCTAGAATTAGGAAACCCAGTTCAGTGAGCTTCACTAATCTAGGGAGATTACCGAACAAGGTTCACCTGGGTAACAAACTTCTCGAGATGCTCTGACCACGGCGAGGTGGAAGGATGGTTGTTGTGGCACCAGAGTACCAGACAATGGAATGGCACTTGATGAACTGAACAAAGCCGACACGGAGGCTAATGAGATGAACTCAGGCTTGCACACACCTTCATAGAGATGCCCAAGGATCCAGCTAAAGCTTGAGACAACAGGGCTCCCTGGACAAGCACTTAAATAAGGGATGGCGCTGGGGCAGGTTGACTGGACCTGGCGTGAGGACACGAGAGTGGACAGACAGACACCGAATGGACACTACTGGGGTTAGCCATCGGGCATGTTTGACACCTCATCACAGCAGCGAATCGGTCCAAGTTATGCCCCCCAAGGTTCTCACTTATCTCTCATCTTCCCCTAGATTCTATAGCTGCGACAATATTTTCTTCAGATTTTTTTTGCTGTGCACTGAACTGCTCAAGTCCGACTGAACCCCTTTGTTTAGCCCCACCTTTCTCACTATTCCAAATAAGGGTAGCTCAAGCCTTTCTAAACAAACTTGTTGTCCAACCATTGCTCTTTAGGTTTACTATGAAAATCCAAGACTCAAAATGTGTAGACCACAAGATATGCGACTCTGAAGTTGGCTATGGCTCACTGAAAACCAAGTTCCATTATCTGAATTTACAGAATCAGCCAACGTTGCCTCCTTGCATACCTCCCTATTTAGCTGCCTTGATCACCCAATTTCACTTAACAACAGACCTCTCCCCTTTAACCAAAGTGATTCTCCATGCATAGCTCTTCCTCTTTTGCATAACAACTCATGGTTGAAAATATATAGAACAAGAGTTGTGGCGATCCAAAGTTGCCCCCATCACTCTGCACTCCTGTCAGTTAACTGAACTCGCTGACTGATAGAGGAAGTTCAGGTGTACTTTATTCCTAATTGTGTATAGTACCAAGCCCATCTCTTTTTAGGAAAATTGTTCACTGTACTATGGTCTTTAAACGTACTACACAAAGCATGGTTCATAGCTCTATGGATCAAATACTAGAGAGCTCCAAAGTTGGGCTCATCACACTGAAACTGATTTTCAGTTGACTGAAACAGCCTGCTGCACCATCTGCATCTCCCTGTTCAAGCCTTGTTATTGCACAACTTCACATGGCAACAAACCCATCTCTGTTAACCAAAAGTATTCTCCAACTATAGCTCTATTAGTTTGTTGCAGCAGTCCAGGACCAAAAATGCAGGGATCAAAAGTTACAGTGCCCCAAACAGCTTCCAAACTCACTAAATCTCCTAGCAATAGTCAACTAAATGAGTCCTCTCTCAAGTGTGACACAGAACCTTTGGAGACACATTACTCCCACTTTTATGTAGCACCAGCCTAGCACTGCTTAAATAAGTTTGTTCTCCTAGATATGGTCTTCCATTTTTCTGTAAAGTTTTCTGTCCAAAATTACCAGGACATGTCTGAGTTTTAGTTCACATAACACCAGGGGTGTTACACAGATATACAATGTTTAACTCGTGCATGAATATTACATTTCCCAAATGTTACATTTCTCAACTACATGAAAATCTAGTCTTCCTTTAAAATTTTTTCGGTAGCTTCGTTCAGAAGTTTGTTGACAGCTTCGTCAATAGCTTCTTCGGCAATTCTTATGGTTTCTAGCGCCGCCTTCATGGCTGGATCGGCTTCGGGATCATAGGGCTCGGGTGGCGGTGAAAGTTCAGCTACAGTAAAAGTAATAAGTTGTTAATCCGAAGTCAGAAAAAATACTGAAGTTATGAAACAATTAAAATACCTATGCACCTTCCGCGCTCAGCAGCCTCTTCGGCTCGCTTGCCTCTTCTCGGGCTTTATGGGATTCTTTCTCATTCTTCTTTATAGCTTCGTCGGCTAGTTCTCTGCCACCTTTCATCCAAACGTCGGAGTAGAATTTCCCGCCCATCAGAGTAGCCTCAGCCGATGGATCCTTCGTGTTCTCCACAGTAAAGACAGCCTCCGTCTGGGTTGCAGCTTTAACATGTTCACAGCCAGATTTTTCTAAAATTGCTGCAACCCCTCTGGCACCAGCAAAGGCGCATAAATTACCACGGTCGCTAAGGATCTCGTCAAAGGCTTCAGCTTCTTCGCCGATCCATTCGATGATTCCTTTGGGATCGCCTCTAATAAATTTTTGCTCAGATGAGTATGCATCCACCTTCGCAAAACTATCTTTTAACTTCTTAGCGCAATCCAAGGATTTTTTATAATACCTCTCCTTCGACTCCCAAAGCTCATGTACATTCTTTTGCAATCTTGCGCTAGGCCATTCGCTTATTTCTTGTTTTGCTTTAGCCACTTCAAAATCTTCATTCTTGAGAGCACCTAGAGGGGGGTGAATAGGTGATCCTGTAAAATTCAACAACTAATTGCCACAAATCTTGGTTATACAAATGTTAGTTTGACTAAGTAGTTGCGAAGCGAGTTCTTGTGGCCAAGACAATCACAAAGAGATCAACACAAGAGACACGTGATTTTATCCCGTGGATCGGCCAAGTAACACTTGCCTACTTCCACGTTGTGGCGTCCCAATGGACGAGGGTTGCACTCAAACCCTTTCAAGTGATCCAATGATCAACTTGAATACCACGGCTTTTCTTTGCTTATCTCTTTTTCCCGTTTGCAAGGAATCTCCACAAGTTGGAGTCTCTCACCCATACAACAAAGATCACAATGAAAGAACGGAGTAAGGTTAGGAAGAGCAACGCACACTAGAATTAAATCCACACCGCAAACACGCACACAAGTGAGAAGATGAGCACACAAAACACGCGCAAGGAGTTTACAACTCCAAAAGTGCTCCAATCTCAAGAACGATGAACGATTGCGTGAAAGTGAGGACTAGAAGTCTTGGAATGCTTAGAGTGTGCTTGGGTGACTCCTCCATGCGCCTAGGGGTCCCTTTTATAGCCCCAAGGCAGCTAGGAGCCGTTGGAGGCCAACAAGGAAGGCAATTCTTGCCTTCTGTCGGGTGGCGCACCGGACAGTCCGGTGCACCACCGGACAGTCACTGTTCATGTCTGGTGCGCGATCTCCTTCCTTTTCTGGCGCTGCCGACCGTTGCAGAGACGTAGCAGTTGGCGCACCAGACACTGTCCGGTGCCCTCTGCCGACCGTTGGTGCGGGCCACACGTCGCCCGCGGATTGCGCGGCCGACCGTTGCGCTGGCGGCCGTTGGCTCACCGGACAGTCCGGTGAATTATAGTCGTACGCCGCTAAATTCTCCCGAGAGCGGCCTGTTCACCGGAGTTCAGCCTGGCGCACCGGACACTGTCCGGTGCACCACCGGACAGTCCGGTGTGCCAAGCCGAGCTGGTCTTCTGCTGTAGGCAGCCAGACTTTTGCAATCCAATTCATTTCTTCTTTTCTCTGTTTCTAACACTTAGATAACTTCATTAGTATACAAAAACAAACTACTAAGTCTAGAAACATACCTTCTCTTTGATTTGCACTTCTTTCTTCATTTAACACTTAAGAACTCAATTAAATGTGTTGGACACTTAATCACCAAAACATAATAGAAATTGCCCAAAGGCACATTTCCCTTTCAATTCTTCTCGGCAAGCTTTTTCTTTAAGCTTTCAATTTCGGCTCTATGAGCTTCGGACTGCGCAGCAAGATTGGCCTCGCTAGCCTTAACTTTGTCTACCAAGGAAAGTAGAATTTTATCCTTCTCTGCGGCCTCATTCCTCAGTTTGATAACCTCTGACCGAAGGTTGCTAAGGGCTATTTGGCAGCTTTCATCCTCAGCATTCTTCTGTGCCCTTAAAGCGTTGCTCAGAATTAAGCCCTACAAAAAAAGGGGAGGCAAAAGATCAGCACAAGTGTAAAAGATACAAACGTACCTTGCTCATAAGTCAACAATTTATGTACCTTCAGACTGTTGTAAGCGAGGTTGTCTGCGAGGTCATCCTTCGACATAGCAGAGAGGCCAACTTCAAGCTTCGGAAATCCTATGTTTCTTGCCATCTCCCGGCAAATAGATATTTCCTTATTATCCGGGAGGCTGTACAGAAAGTCATCTTCATCGGTGCCATTGTACACCAAGGATCCTTTTGGATATTTCAATTCCTGGGCATAGTGTCTAGCTTTGGCAATTTCCTCTTCTGACAATTTTCTACCCGAATCATGTCGAATTTTAAAGTCTAGCCCTTCAGTAGACGCTTCGGGAGTAGGAGATTCAACATTCTTGGGCACTTCTTTTTCCAGGACCGGAGCGACATCCTAAGGTTCTTGTTCAATACTCTGTCTCGCTTCAGCAGGCCCTGTTTCAATGGGCACTGAAGGCCTAGCTTCGACTTCAGCATGAATTATAGTAGCTTCAGCAGTCTCCTTTGCAGGAGCAGAAGTTGACACCCTTGTTGATTCAAGGACTCCATCCAGCATGCTGGCCATCCTCCTCCTCTTGGGAGTTATCGTAGGAGCCTTGGAACCTTCGGTAGTTCTGGCTCTAGTAGTGGGCTCAAGATTTTCGGTAGCCCTATCGGCTCCCCTCGCTCTGGCTCTTCGGCCGCTTTTCCTTTAGCCTCGGCAGAACGCTTCGGCGCTTCGGCTGACTTGGTTGCAGGAATCTTTGGCACTTCAGCCGATTCTCCCTTGGAGCCGGTAGGAGCAGGGTATCCTGGCTCAGCAGTGGAAGACGTCCCCTCGCCAAGTTTCGGCACCGTGGCCGTTTCAATATATCTAGGCCGGTGCGTCAAAACCTTAATCTTCTTACCCTTCGGCGCAGCAGAAATGGCCGAAGTATCAGCTTTTCTTTTCTTCCCCTGCTTTCGCGAGGGATAGTAATAATCTGAGTATACGTAACCAATAACATCGAAAACTCTATTTAACCTTTTCTTGCCTTGTCCTTTGAAGGCTAAGGTCATGTCATCATCTTTGGCCCTTGTATAGGCCCCAAGCAACTCGTCACTGGTCGCCTCAATACAATTCAGCCACTCATCGTTCGGCTCATCAAATTGATCTCTGTATCTGAAGGTATATTTCAGATAGACCAAGCCACCTTGACTAGACCTGGCAGCAGCTTCCTTCGGCATCTCCCAGTCACTCACGAGAGGCCATACTCTATAGGCAATGTGCTCTTGGAATAAGTCTCTTGTGCCAATAAAAGTGCACACAGTGTTAAAACTCCTCTGGCATGTTTCTATTTCATTTCCAAGAGCAGTGGCTGGTCCTCTAATGCCGAAGCGAGACC
The DNA here is from genome assembly GCF_902167145.1 of Zea mays. Lineage (NCBI taxonomy): Eukaryota > Viridiplantae > Streptophyta > Magnoliopsida > Poales > Poaceae > Zea > Zea mays. Next base: position 64,938,064 of record NC_050098.1, read on the forward strand.
AAATAGGGCGTTGGATAATCCCTTTTATATCTTCCCTTTCAACTAAGTTATTCTTCACATAAAACCATTCTTCCATCCAGGCTCCTGGCCACCTCTTTCGAAACGTCAGAACTGGATAGCTCACATCAGAGCGAGGCACGAAGCCGTAACAACCAAAATTATTGTGATATTGTTTCTTCCCAGTAGCCTTCATTTCGTAAGACAACTCATGCATATTGTAGAAGCAATTTGCACTCGGCTCCAGTCCTTGGCTTCTCACAGCCCAAATAAAAACCCCCATCCTGATGATGGCTTCGGGGGTAATCTGATGAAGAAAAATCTCAAAGGTCTTTAGCACTTCAACCAGAAATTTACTTAATGGAAACTGAAGCCCTGCCTTCATGAAGCTCCTGTAAACAACCACTTCATCTACTTCGGGTGTAGGGGCGGCGCTGTCCCCTCCAGCTCTCACAATGGAAATATCACAGAAATATCTCCCTTTCATAGCATCAATCCGACTCTGCTTGATGGATGACTTTCCGAAGATAGTATGACACGGCCGCCAGGGTCGATTTTCGGCATCTTCGTCTTCACTTTCCAAATCAAAGCCTTCGCTATCGCTAGAATCTTCAGATGACCCAGCTAGCATTTCATTTGTAATCTTCTCTGTGTTCGTCTTCTCCATATCCTCGTAAAACCTAGCTAGAGCAGGATCAACAACCTTCTTCTCTTCAGCCATCTAGTAAGCACTTGTGCAAATGCCGAAGCTCACAAATCAATCGAAATCTTATAGAGCAAGAAAATCCAAGCTTGAAAAAATATCACAAGCGATTGAGATGGCACACCAAATGCTATCAATGCGGGTTCCTATTTATATGTCCAGTGCATTACAACTTGGTGGGCCCTACATGTCATTGACTTTCGCTATTCTAGCGAAGGGAAGGTGTTTTTTCGGACCTTCGGCTAAAGGCCTTCGTTCACATCGCAGTCTGAATTTGTTAAATACAAAAACAAATTATTACTGCGAGGGCTACTGTTGGGGGCCTTCCTCTTCCGAAGGTCCTCAAAAACTTAACTAACATGTTTTTCAGTATAACATAGACTGTTACAGGAGGTTTCGGTTTTGAGATGAAGGTGTGCGTGATATGAAGGTGCGGTCTGAAGGAACGACAAACGAGCTCTGAAGCTGCGGCTGAAGGAGCTTCGGCTTAGCACGATGACGATGGTGCAAGATGGAACCGACCTAAAGGAGAAAAGACTCCTTAGTCCTCGACAGCTTGCCTTATGGTTAATAGAAAATGCCAGGAACATGAATGTAATTTTGTCTGGGTTGCGTCTGTGGGGGACAGATATCCCCCGGGTCCACTGGAAGGATAAAAGACCTCACGAAAGGCCCAAGAGCCCAATAAATCGTGAGGTCACTCCTTCATGGGCCTGGGAGAAACGACTAGTAAAGCAGATCGACATAAGGCCGGGTGGGCGCAAACCCGGACGACCCCGCAGCGTTGAGCAAGCGATCGCAACAGAAGATCCGACTTTCCCGCGCTGGAGCCCTGAACGACGTAACCAGGCGAGGATAAGTCGGCAGAATCATAGGAAGATAGACAAAAATAGTTCACTATCTTTTAGGTGCATATCCACATGTATTGCCTCACAGTCTGATATATAAGGCCTAGGGGGCACCCCTTCAGAACGATCAACCCCATTACTATTCTACCATCCACCTCAACTCTCTACGCTTTGGAGAGCAACCTTGTATTCCATACGCAAAGCATACTCACCAGGACGTAGGGTATTACGCATTTCCAAGCGGCCCGAACCTGTAAACATTGTCCATTGTTCCTCGTGCATCAGGCACGAACCATTTAGCTACAGTCGGTGACACCGTCCTACTCCTAAAACACCTTAAGGGGCAACCCCGGGTGTGCGGTCGGACCCAAAACACCGACAGCTGGCGCGCCAGGTAGGGGGTGTGTCGTCGATCCAAGCTAGCTCAATGGCCATCGTCTTCTACAGCAAGATCACCTTCCGACCCGGATCCGTATTCTGCTTTGGAACGATCTCGTCCATAGTAGATGAAGAGGGAACTCTACACCGCATCGCCGATCCACCAAAGAAGAAGTCCACTCCAACACGCTCCGAGAATATCGGGGTGAGAAAGGAAAAAGCGCGACCTCCAGCGCTCCAAACAAAGATCGCTCTCGGCAAGCCAGGGGCCGAGAGCCTGCTGACCCGGAAAACTCCGTTGTCTACTTCTCCGACGAAAGAATGGACACAGATCGCAAGGAAGAAAGAGACCAGGAGGAAGCAAGTCGTTCTTTCCGTTCCTCCGCCCTCAAAGGAGAACGGGAAGAAGATCGCCACGACCGCCGCGCCATTCTACCCCGACATCCTCTTCATCGGGAGAGTGGAGTTGCCCCCCGTCTCCGACGACGAGCCGACCGCGCCCGGAGAAGAACCACCTCAGCGGGAATCCCGCCGGCGGAGAAATCGGCGCCGAAACATTCGGCGACATCATGAGGCCGGAGAACGGGATCCGGACCAACCTGTTTCACGGGACGAGGTCTCAGAGATAGGGGAAACTCCGGAGGAACGCGTCTTCATGGAACGAAGGAATTCCCGCCGACGTGATCGCCGACGAGCTCAGGAACAAGCCGAGCAGGACACAAGGCAGCGCCGGGAAAATCCACTCTTTGGGCGCAACCTGAATCCCGACTTCGCCTGAGCCATGAACACGCCGAGTGAAGTCGGAGGGGTACTAGCTCGGATAGCTGATGGACTCCCTCGGACTCCCGACGCCGAGAGCTATCGACGACTGTTCACCCAGGCAGCCAACCATCTTCTACCGCTCGCTCACCCGCCGAACGATCTACGACACGCCATCAACAGTCGTCGGGATGCGCGAAGTTCCATCAACGCTTCGCGTGAACGACGGCATGAGAACGAGATCCGCTGCCGGGAGGAGTACGACAGGGATCATGGTATCCCAGCTCGGAGTCAAGCAACCAGAACCGAGTCAGCAACGGCCTCGACTGGTGGTACTACCCGGGGACGGTCGACGGATCGCAACAACTACTCCCCTCCCCGGGACAGACATCATCCCCGACGACAGGAGGACACGTGTGGAGTGACAACCCTTACTCCACGCCTTAGGGCCATTCAGTGGCCCCCTAACTTCAAGGTATCCAATGTCGACAAATATGAACCTAAGCAGGATCCAGGAGGCTGGCTGGCCGTCTACACCACTGCCGCCCGAGCCGCCGGAGCATCCGAGGACGTGATGACTGCGTACTTACCCATTGTCCTCGGGCAAGACGCACTACAATGGCTGAGACATCTACCTCGACACTGCATCGACAACTGGAACGACTTCAGTCGATGCTTCACCGCCAACTTTCAGTCCCTCTCCGACAAGCCAGCGCAACCATGGGACCTCAAATCCATCAAGCGCCGGGGGGACGAAACTCTACGGTCGTACCTCAAAAGGTTCCAGACTATGAGAAATCGTATCCCCGAGGTCACGGAGGTGGCCGTGATCGAGGACTTCTATAGAGGATCCAATGACTCGGCCTTCGTCCGAGCCATACTGCAGAAAGCGCCGACTACCTCCGAGCAGCTGTTCCAGGAAGCCAACCTCTACATCACCGCTGATGAGCGAGCTCAGGACCTCATCGAGGGAGTAAAGCCCGCACCGGCAGCGCCACGACGCGACGCAAACCAGCAACACGACAAGCGCTGGGAGAAAATACCTCGCGAAGAGGTGCACGCCGCCGGACCACCTGCCTCTCGTGCCCGGGGAGGACCTCGCGGAGGCGAGCGCACGCTGGACGACATCCTCGACGCCCAGTGCCTGTACCACAAGGACATGCGCCACACCCTGCGGAACTGCAGGGACTTCAAGCACTCCATCGGGCACGGCCGACCCTTCCAACCTCTACCTCCTCCTCCACCGCGGGGAGGACCAGAAAAAGCACGACAACCCCAGCAGGAGGAGGGGGAAGGAGGAGCCTTCCCACGCGTTGACAGGGAGGTCAACGTCATCTTCGGCGGACACGGATCGCAGGAGAACATAAGACAACAAAAGCTCAACGATCGCCAGATACTGGTGGCGACCACCGGTCTTCCCGCTCCGTACCGATGGTCGGAGCACCCGATCACCTTCACTCGGGCAGATCAGTGGCTCAACTTCGACCACCCAGGCAAGTACCCGCTCCTCGTCGATCTGGTGATCCGAGAGAGCAGGGTGAAGAAGGTGTTAGTGGATGGGGGAAGCAGCATCAACGTCACCTTCCCCCGGACACTCCAAGGCTTGGGAGTTCACCTCAAAGAGCTCCACGAGTCAGACAAACCTTTCTTTGGCATCGTGCCGACTGAAGGGGAATACCCGCTGGGCCACATCTACATGCCCATCACCTTCGGAACTCCGGAAAACTACAGAACTGAGTTCCTAAGGTTCGAGGTGGCAAACTTCGACTACGGGTACAACGCCATCATCGGGAGGCCGGGATTGGCGAAATTCATGGCCATCCCGCATTACATGTACATGATATTGAAGACGCCAGGACCACAAGGAATCATAACTGTGCGCGCTGACTTCCAAGGCGCTGCAGAATGTTTCCGAGTGGCCATCCAAGCGGCCCTCACCACCAAACCGCCGGCGACTTCTTCGGCGCAGGCGAACTCTAAGCCTGAGGAAGACTTTACAGCACCGGCGAACGAAGCTCAAGCCGCGACCTCTATGCGGCCGACTGAAGAAACTAAAAGGATCAACCTGGGGTTTGCTGATGAACGCAAGACTGTCATCATCAGCTCCAGCCTGGACGATAAATTGGAACGCGCGCTCGTCCGGTTTTTGCAAGACAACCGAGACGTATTCGCATGGCAAAGGAAGACGAGGAAAAAACAGTGTTCATCACTCCATTCGGTGCCTTCTGCTATACCTCCATGTCGTTTGGCCTCAAAAACGCTGGAGCGACTTATCAGAGAGCCATTCAAACATGCTTAGCCGATCACTGGGGCAAGCGTGTGGAAGCCTACGTGGATGACGTGGTAATCAAAACAGAGAACTCGGAAAACTTCATCGAAGACTTACAACTGGTTTTCAACAGCCTGCGGCGATATCGATGGAAGCTTAATCCCGAAAAATGTGTCTTTGGAGTACCAGCAAGGAAGCTACTCGGATTTATTGTCAGCCACCGGGGAATTGAAGCTAATCCGGATAAGATTGAAGCTATCATGAAAATGGAAGCTCCACGATCGCAAAAGAAGGTTCAACGACTTACCAGATGTATGGCAGCCCTGAGCAGATTTATATCCAGGTTGAGAGAAAAAGGTAACCATTTTACAAGCTACTCAAGAAGGTGGACAAGTTTCAATGGACTCCAGAAGCACAGGAAGCCCTAGATGCACTGAAGAAATTCTTGACAACGCCACCAGTACTGAAGCCGCCACGGTGAGCCACATCAACTCAACCAGCTGAAGATCTGCTGTTGTATATCTCTTGCACGACTCACGTGGTAAGCACCGCGTTGGTAGTCGAGCGAGCAGAAGAAGGACATGCCTACCCAGTGCAACATCCTGTTTATTTCATCAGTGAAGTTCTGGGTCCCTCGAAGAAAAAGTATCCTCAAGTTCAGAAGCTATTATACGCAGTACTTCTAACTGCCCGCAAGCTACGTCACTACTTTGATGACCACAAAGTCATAGTAGTCACTAGTTTTCTGATAGGGGATATTCTTCATAACAAGGAAGCCATTGGTAGAATAGCCAAGTGGGCCTGCGAGCTGGGATCTCATGACATCGAATTTCGACCTCGCACTGCCATCAAAACTCAAGCATTGGTTGACTTCATATCAGAATGGACTGAACAACAAGTACCAGAGAATCCAGAAACTGCGGAAGTATGGCGGATGTATTTTGATGGCTCGCTGAAGCTACAGGGAGCGGGCGCGGGAATTCTCTTCATCGCACCTGGAGGCGAGCACCTCAAATATGCCCTCCAGTTGCTATTTCCAGCCTCTAACAATGCAGCCGAGTATGAAGCTCTGGTCCATGGATTGAACATCGCTATATCATTGGGCATCAAGAGACTGATGGTATATGGAGATTCTTTGGTAGTCATAAGCCAGATAAACAAGGAATGGGACTGTTCGAATGATTCAATGGGAAAATATTGCACTGCCGTCCGAAAACTAGAAGATAAATTTGAAGGCCTGGAATTTCATCATGTAGAAAGAGATCGAAACACGGCAGCCGATGTATTATCCAAGCTAGGATCCAGTCGAACTCAAGTCCCACCCGGAGTCTTTGCACAAGAAATACCACAACCAAGCATCTCAATGGATCAGGCAGAAGAGTGTAACATCGTGAATTAACCGGAGTCAAGCTCTGACGACTAGAGAAGGCCGATCATCAGATACATAAAGAATGAAGAAGAGCCGGACGATAAAAGGGCAGCCGAGCGCATCGCCAGACAGTCGGCTCACTACACACTCATTGGGGAGACACTATACAGAAGGGGCGCATCAGGCATCTTCATGAAATGCATTCTATCGTCTACTGGGAAGCAACTTCTGGATGAGGTTCATGCTGGACAATGTGGAATACACGCAGCGTCCAAGACACTAGTCAGGAAGGTCTTCAGGTCAGGATTCTATTGGCCAACAGCGAAAAGTGATGCCACCGAGTTAGTTCAGAGGTGCGAAGCTTGCCAGTACTTGTCGAAGCAACAACATCTACCAGCACAGCAATTGCAGACCATACTGGTGACTTGGCCCTTTGCATGCTGGGGCTAGATATGATTGGACCTTTCAAGAAAGCTCAAGGAGGATACACACATGTACTGGTAGCAATCGACAAATTCACTAAATGGATAGAGTTCAAACCCATTGCTTCTTTAACCTCAGCTAAAGCCATGGAATTCATACAAGACATAATATTCAGATTTGGAATACCGAACAGTATCATAACCGACTTGGGATCCAACTTCACGAGTTCAGAGTTCTTCGATTTCTGCGAGCAAAAAAGCATTCAGATCAAGTATGCTTCGGTAGCACACCCGAGAGCCAACGGGCAGGTTGAACGAGCTAACGGGATGATATTGGAGGCACTCAGGAAAAAGGTCTTTGACAAAAATGAGAAGTTCGCAGGAAAGTGGATAAGGGAATTGCCTTACGTCGTTTGGAGCCTAAGAACCCAACCTAGCCGAGCTCTGCATGAGAACACTCCTTTCTTCATGGTTTACGGTTCAGAGGCAGTACTACCTGCTGATCTCAAGTTTGGGGCGCCGAGGTTGATTTTTGAAAGCATAGCAGAGGCCGAAGCAACTAGGCTGGAAGATGTTGATGTACTCGAAGAAGAGCGGCTAAATGCAGTAATTCAATCGACACGGTACCAGCAGACCCTGAGACGCTATCACGACAAAGCCATGCGGCAACGATCCTTTTCAGTAGGAGATCTCGTCCTCCACCGAATTCTAACGGGGGAGGGACGACACAAGTTATCGCCCTTATGGGAAGGACCGTTCATAGTAGCAGAAGTCACTCGGCCGGGATCATACCGTCTCACTCAAATGGACGACACAGAAATTGGGAACTCTTGGAATATAGAACACCTCAGGAAGTTTTATCCCTAGCTGTATTTCAAAAGCTATCGGGACGACGATGTACTCTGTAAAATGGGAAATATGTCATCAATAAAAAAGGCTTCAAAGATACTCAGTTTGTTCATTGACTTGCATTCTAACTTAACTCGGGGTGACCACTATGCCCTACCTAACGGAGCAATCGGCTTAAGTCGGCAACAACTTAAGGCGGTGCAACATGCTCGCGCTTACTTAACTCGGGGTGACCACTATGCCCTGCTAACGGAGCAATCGGCTTAAGTCGGCAACGACTTAAGGCGGTGCAACATGCTCGCGCTTACTTAACTCGGGGTGACCACTATGCCCTGCTAACGGAGCAATCGGCTTAAGTCGGCAACGACTTAAGGCGGTGCAACATGCTCACGCTTACTTAACTCGGGGTGACCACTATGCCCTGCTAACGGAGCAATCGGCTTAAGTCGGCAACGACTTAAGGCGGTGCAACATGCTCGCGCTTACTTAACTCGGGGTGACCACTATGCCCTGCTAACAGAGCAATCGACTTAAGTCGGCAACGACTTAAGGCGGTGCAACATGCTCACGCTTACTTAACTTGGGGTGACCACTATGCCCTACTAACAAAAGCGATCGATTCAAGTCAGCAACGACTTAAGACGATTTCGCATGCTTATGAATACTCATATAGGGGTGACTTCTATATCCCATAAACAAGTTCCAAAACCATCACATAGTACTTTACTACTGCAAAATTACGTACTGTCGAATTCCGAAACAATGGGAGAGTAACAATATCATTCGAATGCTGAACCGGTGTCCTCTAACAAATACTCGATCATGCTAACTGCGCGCTCAAAGCACGCAAAATGTCTCTCTATTTCGCAATATCTTTCTCAGGAGCAATCGACGAAGAAGGGCGACTCGAGGAATCAGGAGCAGCGTTCACGTCAGCCCTTATATCATCAGGAACAACCACGCCGGGTCTCCTCATCAAGATTCGCCCCGCGCGAATGGCTTTATCCATGGCTCTGTCGCGCTGGGCCCTCAGAGTGATGGAAGTTTCTTCAGCAACTTTGACAGCCAGTTGAGCAGTCTCTAGCTCTTGGGCGATGGATTTCTTGGAAGCACGGAGTTCTTTGATAGCAGCATCCTTAGCTGATATCAACTGTCGGAGACGGATCACTTCATCTGTAGATTCCTGCAGCTTACAGCGATGATTGTCTAACTCCTCCATGGTGAAGCGATGACTCCTCTCTAGGATGGTCAACGAGTTGCTGGAATCACGATACAGTCTGTCAAGATTGTCGCGAGAAGCAACAAGGGCACTTTTTTCTTCCTGCAAACAAGAATCAACTCCTTCAAACATCATGCAAGCAATAAGAACACAGCAATACAAGGCACAGCTTCATAAGCCACCTTTTCAGAATCAAGCTGAGTGTGAAGAGTAGAGTTCAGCATCTTAGCATCATTTAGAGCAGCAGAGACCTAGGCCAGCTCAGTCTGGCTTTGAGAATACTTTTCCTCAAAATCAGAACACCGCTGGACCAGTTCAACCTGGGCTTGAGAATGCTTTTCTTCAAGAATGGAAATCTGTCGAGCCATATCTAGCAAGATACAATCAAGCAAAAAGAGTCAAAATGTAAAGCAGTTCAATAAGATAGACAAAGAGAAGCAAAAGAGTACTAACCAGCATTCGTCGCCTCCAAATCAGAGACACGATGTTGGAGCAACACCGGATTCCAACGTGCTAGAGATGAAGCTCCTTCTGGAACAGAAGCACCTTGCAACCTCAGCTGACTAGCCATTCCGTCCACCAATGCCTGATATGGAGGATGTATGAGCGTGATTGGTAGCAGTTCGTATGGTGTAAAAAGTCAGGCCAGAATATACCACAGTACCTGGAGATTAGAGAAGAACGAAGGGTCTCCCAAATCGTGAGAGATCAATGGATGACCTGGCATAAGGTCGCCACCCGAAGCAGTTTGCAATGAACCAGCAGTGACCAACTCGGTACCATCAACAGAGCCCAAAACTTGGTCAGCGGGAACGCTAGCCTCTAAAGCGACTCCCAGGTCCAAAGCTTGGGCTACCACCATGCAACCGGAGCGTGGAGGAGATCCTGCGTGAACATCCATGGAGGTACAAGAGGGAGACCCCGCTCGGACACCCTCAGGGGCTGGGCTATAGTTTGCGCTACCCACTTGAGCCGGATCATCTCCGGCAGTACCCTCGGGAGCTGGGCAGTGGCTTGCGTTTCCCACCCGAGCTGAGTCATCCCCGGCAACATTCTCGGGGGCTGGGCAAGCGTCAACGCCATCCTTGAGGACCAAGTTCTCTGCAGTAGCCACCTCTAAGGCTGAGGGTCCCTCAATTACTTCCATGGGAGCAAGACGATCCAAGTCAGTGTCCTGACCCTCGAGACCGCGCTCTAAGGTTGACGAGGCGCGGGACGCTGCCCGGGATGATCCCAACCCGGCGTCGAGCACATCAGCACAAACCTCCATCACACCATCGTCCACTGGCTCTGACATCAGGTCTTTTGGAACCATATCTTCAAGAGTCTGATCAAAGTTTTCCACGGACAACTCTTGTAGACCAATGAGGGCAGATAGGGCAGGAGAAGGAACTCCACTACTTTCACCACTGGCGACGTACTGCCGACTGTTCTTCCGAGTCAGAGGGACCTCATCCTCTTCCTCCCTGTCATCTTCATCAGCAACAGGTGGAGCACCCCCATTGGGGTCAGCAGCAGAAGGAGCACCCCCATTGGGGTCAACAGCAGGTAGAGCACCCCCATCGAGTTCAGCGTCAGTAAATTCAGGAACAAGCACTTCTTCAGCAGCAGGAACCGAAGGACCAACATCCCGATCCAAACTAGATACTCGCCGGAGACGTCTCTTTTTCTTTTTCGGCTCATCAGCAGGAGGATCAAGTTGATTGGCTCGGGAAGGGCGCCTTGGGCGAGTACTGACAGGCTTCTTAATATCCAAGGTTATATCAGTTTCTGGGGGAGGTGCCACCACCAACGTCCCAGCAGGAGCAGCATCAGAAGAGTCCTTAGCCAGCAAATCAAGCATAGCATTTATCTCTGCGTCACTAGGATCCAAAGGTACCTCAAAGTGGACTTGCCGCTCATCATCAGGAATTTCCTCGAGCGAGGCAACCAAAGCGTTAACTTCTTCAGCAGAGGGTCGCACTCTAAGGCCCAAACTGCCATCAGCAATAGGCGGATTTGAAACAAAATGAGTGAAGGCTTTGGAAGGAGGCAGGTTCCAGGCCGAGTATGCCACCGGGGCACCAACGTTTGATACTTTGCCTCTAAGAATCATCTCAAGTCGGTTCACCAAGTCTACAGAGGGAATTCTTCTGTTGGTAACCCGAGTTGAGTCAGCTAGGCCTCGGTACAGATAAGCCGGGTGAGCCCTGTCCTTCAACGGCTGAATGTTCTTGAAAACAAAATCAGCAACCACAGCCTCTGCAGTCAGACCCCTCTCCTTTAGCAGTCCAACTTCAGCTAGCAGAGCCCCTGCCTCAGTCACCTCCTGATCAGTGGGGGATTCGGTCCAACTTGGAGTGCGAACATCCGGCTGTCTTCCCGACCTAGGGGGGAGAGAATTTCCATGATTCTCAACAATAAACCACTCCAAGCGCCATCCTTTGATACTGTCTTTGAGAGGGATTTCAAGATATTCAGTCTTCCTCCCACGGCGCATCTCTAAACTAGCACCCCCAACCAGCTGATGCTGCCCCCCGGCCATCCCAGGGCGACAGTGATACAAGTATTTCCACAAACCAAAATGCGGCAGCACGCCAAGAAAAGCTTCGCATAAATGAATTTAAATGGAAATTTGCAGAATGGAATTGGGATTCAGGTGGGTCAAGTTAAGACGGTAGAAATCAAGGAGGCCGCGGAAAAAGGGAGAAATGGGGAGACCGAGGCCGTAGAGAAGAAAAGGAACATAAATCACGGACTCGTGGGTATCCTCTGTCAGAACAGTGACCCCGTGGCAAATCCGCCAAGAACAAAGCTCCCTCGGGGGAAGGACCCCGATGGACACAAGGTGGAGAAGGTCAGGCTCGGAGACAACGGACATATGGTTACCTGCGAAAGGCAACTAGCTGTTGGGGTCGATTGGGGGAATCACCACGGCGGATGAACTCGAGGCTTTCCGCTTGGGCGCCATCTCAATTCTACCGGCGAACAGAGTGGGAGACGAATTGCAGAGAGAATCTGAAGGCAGGAAAGCAAGAACTAGGGCACAGAAAGCAGAGGCGGCCGAAAGCGCAATACTTATGGGATATTCCCGAGCCAGATACCGTTTCCAAAAGCGCCCAGTCAGCACCCGGCAGTTGCTCCCAAAACACCAGCGCGCCACGTCATCACTCGGCGGTTACTTCTAAAACCCCTGGTGTGCCACATCATCACTCGGCTGTTGCCCTCAAAGTGGCTGACACAGCCCGTTCTAACTCGGCTGCTATTTCTAAAACACCGATGTTGTCCTCAGTCGCTCGGCATTTACCTCTAAAAGTGTCGATGATGCCCTTAGTCGCTCGGCTGTTATTTCTAAAACACCGACGTTGTCCTCAGTCACTTGGCATTTACCTCTAAAGTGCCGATGATGCCCTCAGTCGCTCGGCGTTTATCTCTAAAGCACCGACGATGCCCTCAGTCGCTCGGCTGTCATTTCTAAAACACTGATGTTGTCCTCAGTCGCTCGGCATTTACCTCTAAAGTGCCGATGATGCCCTCAGTCGCTCGGCGTCTATCTCTAAAGCGCCGACGTTGTCACCCGTTGCTCGGCGGCTATCTCTAAAAAACGCTGGCAATGTCACAAGACACTCGGCCGTCAACTCTAAGAGCGCAGACGTGGTCATCAGTCGTTCCGACGCTGACATAGTTACATCATCACTCGGACTCTATTTCAAATGCGTAAAGTATCGACAACAATAGCTCGGCCATCACCTCCAAAGCGGCAATATGATGCCCGAATTACTTAGTCTCTATTCTGAAGAAATCAACTTCACCAAAAAGAGATCAACTTGCTACGAAACAAAACAATGGACACAGGAGGAGGCGAAATCATTCTTCATTTAAGGGAAGTAATAGTACTTACAAATCAACTCATTATGAGTTGATACTCCCCTACTACTACTACTACGCTACACTATACTACTTTACACTACTACTACTACTACATTATTTCACTATACTACTTCTAATCTATACTAATATCTCAAACCAGTGGCATTTAGCCACTAGCCTTGTTGCTGCCCTTGCTGCTGCCGCCGCCGCCGCTGCCCCTGCTGCTGCCGCCGTCGCCGCTCCTGCCGCCACCGCTGCCGCCCCTGCCGCCGCCATCACCGTCGTCGCTGTCGTCGCCTCCGTCGTCGTCGTCGTCGTCGTCACCTTCGCCGCCCTCCTCGGATGAGTCCTCCTCGTCCGAGGAGTACTCCGACTCATCCGAGCCCTCGAGCCCGGAGCGCTCGACGGCCCAGATGTAAGTCTAGACCTCCGCGACAATCCCCTGAGAGTCGTCCGAGTCATCGGACGACACTGGGGGAGAGACGGGAGCCGGAGACCCCTCAGACTCAGAGGAGAACTCCTCTAAGTATTCTGAGTCACCAAAGTCCTCTGATGGAGGAGTCGGCTCACGCTTGCGCTTGTTGTTCTTGCCCATGGTGGAAGCGCGAGAAGGAGAAGAAAGCAAGCAGCGGAGAACAACAAGAGATGTGAAAAAACCAGAGAGGCAAAGGTACTATTTATAGAAGAAGAAGGCAACCGCTCACCTCCAACCACGGTCACTGAATAGTCGCGAAACATTCAATACACACTTCAACCCGTCTGAAGACACGTCAGGCGGCTGACGCCGTTTCACGCAACGCAACACCCATTGGGACTCCAGTCAACAGCGTGGATGATATGATTACGCCCGCCGTCGCATCACATTACTACTCAGAAGCAGCCGGCTAAAACACTCAGCGTACCAAGCCGTCCCTTGCCCACACCCACTGGGGGGGACGCCCAGGAATTATCAGTATATTTTTCAAAACTGTCACATCCGTGCAGGGCATGCAATGAATACCTCAAGACAAAGATGAGATATCCGTAAGGATCAGAGGAAAGCCAAATATAGCCGGGGAAGTACAAAATCTGACCGACAGAAGCGACGTGAAGACTAGCCAGGGAACGTCCATCAAATGTCCAATCAGTCACAGAGCAAATAAATTGCACCACCTAGCAAGATATGGGCGGATCACGAACTCGGCTGCAAAAGACAAAATACATGCTGACCTCTGAAGCATAATGTTGATGACATAATGCTGACCTCTAAAGCATAATGTGGATGACATAATGCCGACTTCTAAGGCAGAAAAGATAACCTTCAACAAAAAGACACGAAAGGAAGACCTTCGAGTGGATTATCCTCAAAAATCCACTCGAAGCTCGGGGGCTACACCCATTGGGTGCACCTCCGGTGCACCCAATGAACCACCATTTCAAGAGGAGACAACACCAACTTCTAAGGCATAAGGCAAGATTGAAGACAAAATTGGTCCTCAACCAAAGTACAAGTGGAAAATAAAAATATTTTCTGATGAAGACCTTCGAGTGGATTATTTTCCAAAATCCACTCGAAGCTCGGGGGCTACACCCATTGGGTGCACCTCCGGTGCGCCCAATGAAGTCCAGGGTCCTACAAAAATAAATGCCGACCTCTAAGGCACAAGCATGAAGCAAGGCTCCAGTCTACGAGTGATCTAAGCAGAAGGAGACAGTAAAAAATCATTTTTACCGGACTGCTTGGAAAACATCTCTTATCATAAACAAAGACCGCAAGCTGGACCTAGGATCTTTGGGCTGATTATCTTAAAATCAGCCCGAAGATTGGGGGCTTGTGGGGGACAGATATCCCCCGGGTCCACTGGAAGGATAAAAGACCTCACGAAAGGCCCAAGAGCCCAATAAATCGTGAGGTCACTCCTTCATGGGCCTGGGAGAAACGACTAGTAAAGCAGATCGACATAAGGCCGGGTGGGCGCAAACCCGGACGACCCCGCAGCGTTGAGCAAGCGATCGCAACAGAAGATCTGACTTTCCCGCGCTGGAGCCCTGAACGACGTAACCAGGCGAGGATAAGTCGGCAGAATCATAGGAAGATAGACAAAAACGGTTCACTATCTTTTAGGTGCATATTCACATGTATTGCCTCACGGTCGGATATATAAGGCATAGGTGGCACCCCTTCAGAACGATCAACCCCATTACTATTCTACCATCCACCTCAACTCTCTACGCTTTGGAGAGCAACCTTGTATTCCATACGCAAAGCATACTCACCAGGACGTAGGGTATTACGCATTTCCAAGCGGCCCGAACCTGTAAACATTGTCCATTGTTCCTCGTGCATCAGGCACGAACCATTTAGCTACAGTCGGCGACACCGTCCTACTCCTAAAACACCTTGAGGGGGCAACCTCGGGTGTGCGGTCGGACCCAAAACACCGACAGCATCTCATGCCTATAAATAGATGAACAGTAACACCATACTGTTCACGCCGCATTGTAATCGCTCCCGCGTCTCTTACATTACCACCTTCTGTCAAGCCGAAGGTATCAATGAAATATAAATATTATGAGCATTTATTCATGTTTACAAAATGAAATGAGAATGCAAATAATCTATTTCTATGTTGCCATTATTTACATTCTTATATGTTGTATGTTTCTTTATTTATTTATATTCATTTACCGAGATGATGAAGTAGGCCCTTCATGACCTTCGTCCAAAAATCATTATATCCGAAGGGAAATAATGTTTCGAAGGACGAAGGTCCTTACCCATTAACAATTGTGTTGCCATGTTCTTGATGTATAGCATTCGAGAGCAAGGACCAACATGCCTTGAATCATCCTATGCAAAAGAAGTCTTCTGATCTAAAAGCTCCAATCTTCATACTCAAACTCACCTTGGAGAGCATTATCTGAAGGAGACTGACACACCTGGATTTAAGGAACAAAGCCGGATGCATCTCATATATGCGCCAAAGAAAACAACATATATAATAACAGAGTGTATAGAGATAAATGTCACAATAATCAGAGTATTTATTACATAGTGGAAGTCTTACCAAATAAAAGATAAATATAAAAGTATCTAAAATCCATCCTTAGCACCAGAAAGTCAACTGGGAGACGCCACCTAGATCGAATCGAACTCCTCGTTGTGTGGGTCCTCTCAAACCACCTGTTCTTCTCCTGTGGGGGGTGTGAGACAGCAAGGGTGAGCTCACACATGTTCATCGCTCAACAAGTTGTGGGGAATAATGTGGCATGAACTCACCAAAGGTGGGAGTTCATGTGATGTGTAAAGCTGATCAACAATAGGGGTTAAAGCTGAGCATTGCTTTTAATAAGTTGGTCAAATTTTATTAGCAGTTACTAAGTGTAAGTAAATACCAAACCATAATAAATAATAATAGAACAAAATTAACAAATAATCCCATGCAATGCATATGACAAATTGAGTTTAAGTTTCATAATTTAATCATGCGAGAGTCCTGAGCTGCTCATGACCGTGAGCTCGGCTAGTATACCAGTTTTACACTCTGCAGAGGTTGTACCCTGTACCCACAAGTCGTGTATCCCATGTCGCCAGGGTTAGCTAGACCCTTAGACACTACTGAGGTGAATGACTAGGGATCCACTACGAGGCCTTTACAAAGTTTCACTAGCTTCCGAAAACCCGCTACAGTTTATGGGAAGAGCACTTGCAAGAATCCCTCGTCTGACCGCCATTGCAGCAAAATCAACCCGAGAACCTCCCTGCATGCAACTCCCCTACTGCCCTTGCCCCTTTCGGGTAAGGTAGTCTTTCACTAGCTTTCCTAATTAGTCAGCCAAGGGTGTCCAATTCCACCCTTGTGGTGGCACGCGTTTCTCAAGTTAAGCTCCATGTTCCAATTAAAGATAATGATCTTGACATGAACATAAATAAAAAAATTGGAACATGGACATAATGTAGTATTAATCCCAAAACCATATAGAGCAATAGCATAACTACCAAAGTGAATCAGGGGTAAACAAGATAAATAGGATAAACAGACTAGGGTGACCTATTGGGTCCTATCAAAATTAAACCTATGCATTGAATAGTGATAATAAATAATATTATTGGGTAACAAAAGTGGATCAAGGGCACAACTTGCATGGCACTTGAGATTCCAGATACCAGGATGATCTTTAGATCCTCGTGACCTTACGCTAGTCGTAGCAATACAAACAAACATGGTATGGACAAAATTAACATCACACCACAGATAAGAACAAAATGTATAACAATGATCTACGCATTGCTACGAGATCGTGGGATCGAGAACTAATAAGATCGGAGTCACGATTAAAGAGTTATGATTTTATAGAAGATCTATGTGATTAAAATATTAAACTATATTATAAATTGGTTAATATAAATCATATGAGATATTATTCTATAAATAATTATCTCAACTTTAATCTAAGTTATAATTTGACCATAGATCATATTCTAGTAAATTATAATGATAAGCAGTTTAACAAGACTAACCAGCATAAGTTAAATAAAGATCTAATCATAAAATAATGAGACATGGTATGATAAATGTTGTTATTTCATAGTAAATATTTATACGAGACTAACACAACTTGAATGGATCAAATCGGAGTTAAAACGAAGAAGTTATGAATTTTCGAAGTTCGTGTGTGCTTGCTACAAATTAATTGAGTAATCAATTCTAGTATAGATTTCGTTAAAACAGTGTCACCAAGTAGTAGGCAATATTAATATAAAATTATGGGAACCGGAATGGAGCAAAAAGGATTTACTATGAATTTTCCATGAATTAAATGAGTTTTGGGACTTATTCATGTACAAAAAAGTATTTCTTATACTAGTTTTGCTAATTTCCTGGTTCCCTAGTGTGAGCACGAATTACAGAGAAACTCGGGGTTAAACCATAAAATTCTCCCAGACTCAGTCTATACCAGTGGTGGACTGCGGGTTAAATTCTATTTCACTTGAGGTCTCTTTAGCAAAAGTTCTCGGGCGAAGGGGTATAGGCTCCTCTGAGCCGTCAGATGTGAAGCGCACGACCATGATTAGAACGCGCTTCACACGAAACGGTACATCGCTATAGCCGTAGGATCTAAATTCAATCGTCTAGATTTTAATGCTCTGGAATCGCTCCGTGACCGTCCGATCTAAGATCGACGCGCAACCTTACCCCCGTTGATGTGTTACGCTATGCAGATCCGAACCGCATAAACGCGATCCAACCGCCCTTATTTGTTTCTAGGATGATCAAATCCTAGCCACACATCACTGAATCAATGGTCCACGCCTTTCCCCTATCTCCCCTACGAACGACGATGGCGCCGCCCAGAGACCACGGTGGCCCATCGTCGTAACCACACCAATCGGCGCCATGGGCGAAATCCCACTGCCACAAACTTGCCCCACAACGTAGCGGATATTAAGAATGCACTGGCAAGGTACTTACCGACGACCAAGGTATGGGTGGAGCTTTCTGCGGCGCAGCACGTCATACGGCGGGGCTGAGTCGATGACAAGAAATCCCCGCGCCACCGCCCATGAATTGATGATTCGTACGCCTTCGACACACATCGGTGATACTCCAGAGCACCGAATTGGAGTTAAGCGCCGACAACAAGGACTGGTCACGGTGCATGGCCTGTCGGCGTCAATTTCTTCCTCTCTCTGCTAGAATGGCGCTCGAGGAGAGGGATCTGGGCAATTTGATTCGGCACGATATTGCGTGGGAGGGGATAAGGAGAAGAGGTCGCGGCCTGGGTTTTAGCGAGGACGAGCCTAGCCAATCCGTTCCCGAGGTCAGCGCGGATCCTGGAGAACTGGTGAAGGAGTTCGCGCCCGCCCATGAGTTCCGTTGAGCTAGCTCCGATTGAGAAGGGAAAAGGAACAGTGTGGCGCGGGTCGCATTGCGAGCCCGACGGGAACATTGACCACGCGAGGAAGACGGGAGAGCTGGCGAGATCCGAAAGCTGCGGAAGATCCCGACGAAACGGACCGTAGAAAAAATCGTTGCGTCTGATGCGGTGGAGAAGAATATCCTAACGAAGGGTGCCCACCAGTCAGCGACTCAATGCATTTTCCAGCCGGAGAGTATGCGGATGGGGGTGATGGGCCACGCGTCATGAGATGGTGGAGATGGGCCGGATTTGGGGTTGTTTGGGCCCAGGTAGTGTTTTATTGTTTTTCTTTTCTTTATTCATTTTATTTTTTTAATATCTATTTTGAATCCAAACTTTCTGTGGAATTTGTACCTAGATTCAAATGTAAAAATTGATCAAACAAGTATGGAAGGATTTCATTTATTTGTATATTTATTTTCTTTATTTTTGTATAATATTTTCCTTCTCCTTCTCCAAATTCTAACTTGCAAACTAGGTCTTAAATCCAAATGTGGACATTAATGTTTTTCTACTAACATTAATATTATTATTGTTAAATGCGCACATAAATAAACTCCCATATGATGCAATAGATATATGTTCATTTTAATTATTTTATTTATGTGATAGATGTTAGAAATATGAAACACACTCCTATTGTTTTCTTTCATTTTAGAAAAATAGTATTTTGAATGTGTGATAAGAAGTAAAAGTTACTTCAAAATTAAATATTCTTGGAAATAAATGGTTATGGTGAATTATTTAATGATATGCATAATCATTTAGTTGAATAGAAAACTTTTCTATTACTTTTCTAAAATAATTCTTGGTTTTCAAAATTCAGTTCTCAATTTTCCACACTCAAGTATAATTTGAGATATCTGAATTTACTATTTTATCTCTTCATATTTTTATTTTATTATTATTATATTTTTTTCTTATACACATTTTGGGCATTACAGAGACAATCCAAGGTCTCACGTTAGTCATGAGCAATGAATGGTTTAAGAAGGCTAAAACTTCACTTGATGTAATTTGGAACTTTTCAATCTCTATAATCGTTCCTTGTTTCATAAGTAGAATAGCTCTAGACTTTCTTTGATCCCACTATTAGAGTGAGCATTATGTCCAAATTCTTAGTTTATACCCTCCTATGAGATGAATGTCTAACATCAACCAAAAAATTCTCAAAGTTCCTTTGAGCGAGTTGATCAATAGTTGTGGGGTCACATAGAGTTGGTCAAAGTTCATTTGAGAGAGTTGGTCAATAGTTGTAGACTATAAAAGGAGGGATGTGGAGAGATACGCCCTCCAGGGTATTGTATACAAAAAGTATCTTTTCCAATTTCCAACGGTAGCTGATGTTCGACAACAAAAGCTCTGTTGATGAAGGTATGAGATGCGCCCGAATCGAATATAATCATTGCAGGATGTAACGCCCTGAATTTGGGGGTAGAATTTTTTTTCTTCTTCGATACTCACCAAATTCAGGTGTTACTCTCTTTTCTCTTCCTGTTTCGCTCCTTCTTCCCATTTTCAAAGCAGTATAGCGACTGGTGTCCGTCTCGCGTGTAAACAAAAAACCTAAGTTGACATGGGTGTTGCATCATGCCGAAGCATATTTCTTTTGTCTGATGTTGTGTTTAATCGCGCGTTCATCTCGCCTCGCTTCGGATTTCGTTCGCAATTGTAATCCGGTCAGTGGTCGTGCGTGTAGTGGGCTCCCGTCCCGGCCCAGCCCGACCCAGCCCAGCCCGGCTCGGCCCTAGCCGCGCGCCCCTGGCGCCCCACCCCCCATGCGCGCCCACTGTAACACCCCATCCAATCCCTGGACCGGTGGTACTTACTCCTGACAGCTCTCTAAGATCATATATTGTCTCCACAGACCAACACAAGTCTTTTGTGCGCACTTTGTCCTCACTCATGTGCACCCGAGAAAACTTCCCGGTCGGTCACCCATCCCAAATTGCTCCAAGCCAAGCACGCTTAACTTGGAGGTTCTTTCGAGATAGGCTTCCGAAAAAGAAGATGCACCTTGTTGGTATGATTACACTATTAATTCTATTAAGCCTTGGGCCAAGACATCCCATCCCAGGGGCCAGGATATCACAATCCACCCCCCCTTAGAAGACCGACGTCCTTGTCGGTCAACCCCAATCCAGGAACCTCCCCTCTTGGCCACGTCTGTATGTCTAGTGTCGTCATATGCCCTGTCATGTGACCACTCCGGGCCCACATGCGCCATGCGCCATATACCCGAACCCCCTAGCCCACACACGCCCGTGAAATCGCGAGGGTTGGCTCTGATACCACTTGTAACACCCCATCCAATCCCTGGACCGGTGGTACTTACTTCTGGCAGCTCTCTAAGATCATATATTGTCCCCACAGACCAACACGAGCCTTTTGTGCGCACTTTGTCCTCACTCATGCGCACCCGAGAAAACTTCCCGGTCGGTCACCCATCCCAAATTGCTCCAAGCCAAGCACACTTAATTTGAAGGTTCTTTCGAGATAGGCTTCCGAAAAAGAAGATGCACCTTATTGGTATGATTACACTATTAATTCTATTAAGCCTTGGGCCAAGACATCCCATCCCAGGGGCCAGGATATCACACCCACCCCCTCCCTCTCTATCTCATTTTGTTTCCTACGCAACAACCTCCTACCACCTCTCTCCCACCCCTGTCCCACCTCTCTTCCACCTCCTTTGCCCTAGGTGTGATCCGGTGGACGGTTGTCGCGATCGTCCAAGCCCCAAGGTGAGCCCCCACCTCCCTCTCTCTTTCCCCCTCCTCTCCCTTCTCTCTTCACTGCTGTGCCCTGGCCGCGCGCCCTAGCCGCGCCCTGGCCGCCGTGCCTCGGCCGTGCCCTAGCCGCGCGCGTAGCCCTAGTATATAATGTTTCAAATTTAGTTTGATTAGTTGTAGTTTTAATTTAATTTAGTGTGCTGCGTCGCGCGCTTCGTCACGTGACGATTCAGTTTAATTTTAGATTATTTAGTGTGCTGTGTCGTGTGCTTCGTCGCACGACGATCCAGTTTAATTTTAGATTATTTAGTGTGCTGCATCACGCGCTTCGACGCGCGATGATTCATTTTATTTTCAGATTATCTAATAGGTTGTGTCGCGCGCTTCGTCGCGCGACGATTTATTTTAAATTCAGTTCGAGTGGTGTATGCGGTTGTGCGCTTCGTCGCGCGACGTTTTGCGTCACTTTCCTCTTTAATTCAAATGTTTCGTGGCGCGCTTCGCCGCGCGATGATCCGTTCAATTTCAGGTTTAGTGTAAGTGTTGCGTCGCGCACTTCGCTGCGCGACGACTCATTTTATTTTTGGTTTAGTCGCGTGTGTCGTCGTGCGTTTCGCCGCACAACAATTCTTTTAAACTTACCATGAACTGTTCATAATGATTAAACGCGTAGAGTAACTTTATTTTATGCATAGCGCGATTGTCAAATTAGTTTGGTTATGTTTAGGACAATACTTTAATCCATAACTGCTTAATGTAATCTCCTTTCGATCGTAGCCTCGACCGTTGTTTTCTCTTTCTCGCTTAGTCGTAGGTGCGAGCCCTGCACCGAGCATCTGCTTATTTGCTATATTCTACTGCATGGTGTACTGTTCTTTTTATATTAAATTTATGAAATGTATGTTTGAACTTGTATAGATAACGGTCAGTTGGCGGAGTTCGAAGGAGTTGCAGGTGAAGACCTTGAGCAGCAGCTGGTTGGTGAAGGCAAGTATCCATCGACCCATCTATGTCCTACTCATTTTATAATTCACTCCTCGCATTTACACAATTTATAAAGGACTTACTAGCTTTTGTTTATCTTGTCCTTGTTTACCTATTTGGGTTGTGTTATTTTGGTTTAGCTCTATGCTAGTGCTTCACGTTAATCAATGAACATGATGAGATTATTTATGATACGTTGTTTTCCCTTTTTATTATGATTATATCCTTGTGGCATTTAAGGGGACTCGAGCGGTTTCTCGATTGCCTCTCCGTAAGGACTAGTTCGTTGGATGACCACCCCAGAAAACAGTGCAACCATGAGGGTGGTATGGGACGCCCTTAGCTGAATAATTAGAGGAACTAGGGTGTAGTTTGCTTCGCCGTCATGCTGTCAATGGGGCTCGGTGTATGCGGCTCGCTCTCCGAGGTTGGATTGCCCCTTGGGGAGGAGTGTGGTATATTTAGGAAACCTAACAGGCGGCTACAGCCTCATGGAATCTTTGTAAAGCCTACATAGTGAAACCCTGCCTATTCACCTTGGTAGTGTTTAAGGGTTTGATCGGCCCGAGGCAAAAAGTGAATCACGGCTTGTGGGTAAAGTTCGCAACCTGTGCAGAGTGTTATGAAACTGATATATCAGTCGTGCTCGCAGTTATGAGCGGCCAAGGGAGCTCCATTGATTAGAGATACTTTGATTGGAGATGTTTGGTTTACAGGTGCTGACGAGGATGATGCTTATGATTATGCTTATGGTAATGTTTCTGGTATTCTTTTCGTTTGGAAAGGGTACTTTTGGGTTAACAACTCGGGTTAATGCTAAAACCTGGCTCTCTACTAGTAATAATAACCTGACCAACTAAAAGCAACTACTTGACTTAACCCCACATAAAGCTAGTCCACTACAGCCAAATGGGACAACTGTTGAGTATGTTGATGTGTACTCACCCTTGCTTTACACACCAACCCCCCCAGGTTGTCCACGTTGCAACCACTGCTCAGGAGAAGATGAAGTCATGGAGGAAGACTTCCAGGAGTTCCAATAGTACGATGAGTTCTAGGCGCGGGTTAGCGGCAAACACCCAGTCGACTGCCTGTGAAGGCCGTGTGTATCTACGTTTCGTTTTCCGCACTTTGATAACTGTTAATGACTATGTGGATGTCTCGGACATCATGATGTAATCGACTATTACTATCCTTTATGTTATTATTCGAGCACTGTGTGATGAAGTCCGGTTATGTAACTGTTGTGTACGTGAATTACTGATCCTGGCACGTACATGGTTCGCATTCGGTTTGCCTTCTAAAACCGGGTGTGACATAAGTGGTATCAAAGTCGTGTTGACTGTAGGACCGCTAACCTAGAGTAGAATGGTCGTTCTAAGGACTATAGACCTCTATTATCACCTTGACTTTGGTATCCCTTCAAAAGTTGGTCATATCGACCAAATCTATGTTCTATTATATATATTATACCTTGCTGGAAATTTTGTTTATTTCTGCTTCCTAATTTTTTATGGTCTACTTGCTGTTCATACTAGTTCTATTCTCACTCTTATGCTTACGGTGTATTTTGTAGATGGCTCATCTTAGAGACACCGCACGGAAGTCAGACATTCCTTTCTTGCCTTCTTGTCTCATGGAGCGTCTGCTTCACCGTCCGGTGACTAGTCAGTCTAGCCATTCGGAGAGGCTGCACCACCGCCTGCACGAGGAGCAGGAGCGTCGGCAATAGGAGTCGGAGCAGCAGGGCTCTTCTTCCTCGCCTCAGCAGGAGGTAGAGTCTGTGAGGAGCTGCACTCCTGTGCCCCCGCTGGAGGCGCCCCTGCACCACCACTGAGCGTCCCGGTCGCTGGAGTAGCTGCTAGAGGAGACCCTGACGACGGAGGTGACGACAGCAGCTCGAGCCATAGCACCGACCTTTCAGAGGAGCAGGAGCCGGAGGGATGGGTTGCTCGACCCATCACTTGTGACGCCGCTCGCAGGTGTCACTTTCACGATGCGCTCGACACCTTGCTGCGCCAGGCACTTGACCGGCGTACCTGGTCTATCGAGTATTGTTGTGCTGTCTTCTAGCACAGTCATAGGGTTTACGCGGACCGCTAGGAGGCGACTTGTTTGGTGCGTCGTCCGGAGAATAGTCTCCGGGGTGCGGAGGACTGCTCGGAGCATTACTCTATCTTTGAGCGGGACTCAGCTGAGGCGGCCATGCAAGATATCGCACAACGTGCGCTTTCGCACTACTGCTTAGTGCTCGGTGGGGTGGCCGATGGTCTTGACCTGAAGTATTACCCCCGCCGTCCATCTGGCAGCACAGGAGGCATGGTTGTCTCACCTGTTAGTGAGGACAATCCTAGGTTGAGCAGCACAGTCAACCTAGCAGTCGTGCTAAACACAGAGCTGGACCATGCTTTAGATGAGCTGAGTAGGGCTCGTGCTGAGATCGCCCAGTTGCTGGTTGAGCGCGAGGAGCGCCGTCACCTAGAGGATGGTTCCCCCGACCCCGTCAGGACTCAGCACCCGTACCACTCACCTCAGCGTGGGTACCATGCCTATGGTAACCCCGACTGTAGGACCAGGATAAATTTAGAACCATAGATCGTCAGCGTTGGATCTTGTAATTAATGTATAAAATAGAAGTCTTAGTCTTAGCATTAGTCTTACTCTCAGTTAGTTTTAGTTAGACAGGGTAGTTTGCTTATCCTGTGTTTTTTTATGTTTGTCATGATGGACTATGATGGATTTGGATCTTTGTAATGACTGTCGCCAGAGTGTGGGTACCCCCTGCACTTTGGTTTACCTCTTAATGTTAATAAAATTAGTTATCTAGTTGGGAAGCCCTTTTATTCTACTTTCCTCTTTATCTGAGAAGTTGTGTTTGCCTGTGTTGGGAGTCAATGAAGATGTTCATCTGTTCAGCATTGTGGAAGAATTCTATACTCTTTTCTTATGCTACAAGTTTTGCAAGGTCAATTCTGATGTGTGATTGCATTCTGCAGATGTCAGACAATAGGCGCAAAGGAGGAAGGCATGCTCAGCAGGAGCAGCCAGCACCGCAAGATGAGGCACCTCAGCAGAAGTTGCCACCACCACCCCCGATGGCGATAGAGCAGATGTTCTTGATGTAGACTTAGGCAGTCCAAGCTATTGGTCAGACTCTGGCCGCATGCAGCAGCAGCATCAGCCCCCACCTCAGCCTCAGATGCCTAGAGACAAGTGTGTTGAATTCATGAGAGGTCATCCCCCAGTGTTCGCTCACTCTGCTGACCCCATGGATGCTGAAGATTGGCTGCGTACCGTGGAGCGGGAGTTGCACACCACTCAGTGTGACGACAGAGAGAAAGTGATATATGGTCCCCGTTTGTTGAGGGGAGTAGCTCAGTCTTGGTGGGAGTCCTACCTCGCCACCCACGCCAACCCTGACACCATCACTTGGGAGGAATTTAGAGATAATTTCCGTCAGTATCATGTTCCGGTGGGTTTGATGATAGTGAAGAAAGAGGAATTTCTGGTGCTCAAGCAAGGGCCCATGTCTGTTAGTGAGTACCGAGACAGGTTTCTGCAGCTGTCCCGCTATGCTCCTGAAGATGTCAGCATAGATGCCAAGAGGCAGTATCGTTTCATGAGAGGCTTAGTCGATCCCCTGCACTATCAGCTGATGAACCATACCTTCCCCACATTTCAGCACCTAATCAACAGAGCAATCATGATAGAGAAGAAGCGCAAGGAGATGGAGGATCGCAAGCACAAGATTGGTGGGCCTCAGTCTAGAGGCAGCAATCGCCCCCGTTTCTCGGGCAACCTGCCTCAGTAGTTCAAGCAGAATCAGCGCCCGCCTCAGTAGTAGTTTCAGAGGAAGTACCCCCAGCGTCAGCAGTAGAATCGCCAGAACAGCCAGACAGGAGGAAGTCAGTTCCAGAGGCAGAACCAGCAGGCACCTCGCCTCCCCGCCCCAGCAACCAACCAGAGCAGTCAAGCAGCCCCACTGCAAGGCAGAGGCAGAGCATGCTTCCATTGTGGAGAGCATGGTCATTAGGTGATGCATTGCCCAAAGAAGGCAGCCCAGCAGCAGTCAGGCCCTAGTGCCCCAGCGAAGCAGAACGTGTCTCAGCCAGGAGCAAGCAACCGCGTCTAGACACGTTACAACCATGGGAGACTGAACCATTTGGAGGCTGAAGCAGTTTAGGAAACACCAGGCATGATAGTAGGTAT
The DNA here is from genome assembly GCF_902167145.1 of Zea mays. Taxonomy (NCBI): domain Eukaryota; kingdom Viridiplantae; phylum Streptophyta; class Magnoliopsida; order Poales; family Poaceae; genus Zea; species Zea mays. The sequence continues at coordinate 64,964,552 of NC_050098.1, forward strand.
GTTTCCAGTCGATTCCCATATTGCAGAAGTATTATTTGATACTGGAGCAACGCATTCATTCATTACTGCATCATGGGTAGAAGCGCATAATCTTCCAATAACTACCATGTCAACACCCATTCAAATTGATTCAGTCGGTGGTAAAGTTCGAGCCGATAGTGTTTGCTTGAATGTAAGTGTGGAAATAAGGGGGATAGAGTTTCCCGCTAACCTCATAGTAATGGGTACTCAGGGAATAGATGTCATCCTAGGGATGAATTGGCTAGATAAGTACAAAGCAATTATCAGCTGTGATAAGAGGACAATTAAGTTGGTGTCCCCGCTAGGAGAAGAAGTGGTGGCTGAGTTGGTCTCACCCGAGCTAAAGAAAGGAGGTTGTCATTTGATGGCTATTGATAGCAAGGAGACAGATTCACTCGAGACTATCAAGGTTGTGTCAGAATTTCCGGATGTGTTCCCGAAAGATTTACCAGGTATGCCACCTGAGTGGAAAGTTGAGTTTGCCATAGAGCTTCTTTCTAAAAGAGCTTACAGGGTATCTGGACCAGAGTTGGTGGAACTCAAGAAGCAAATAGATGAGATGTCAGAGAAAGGTTACATCAGACCAAGCGCCTCACCTTGGGCCGCCCCTGTCCTATTCGTGGAGAAGAAAGACGGCACTAGGAGGATGTGCATCGATTATCGAGCTCTGAATGAGGTCACAATCAAGAACAAGTACCCCTTGCCTAGAATAGAAGATCTATTTGACCAGTTGAGAGGAGTCTGCGTGTTTTCGAAGATAGATCTGAAGTCAGGTTATCACCAGCTCAGGATTCAACCTTCAGACATTTCGAAGACGACATTCATTACCAAGTATGGACTGTATGGGTTCACCATTATGTCTTTTGGCCTGATGAATGCACCAGCCTTCTTCATGAATCTAATGAACAGTGTATTCATGGATTATCTCGACTAGTTTGTGGTGGTATTCATTGATGACATTCTCATATATTCTCAAAGTGAGGAGGAGCATGTGGATCATTTGAAGATGGTGTTGCAGAGATTGTGAGAGCACCAGCTGTATGCAAGTTGAGTAAGTGCGAGTTCTGGATCAATGAAGTCTTGTTCTTGGGTCACATAATAAACAAAGATGGACTAGTTGTGGATCCAAAGAAAGTGGCAGACATTCTGAATTGGAAAGCGCCAACAGATGCTCGAGGAATAAAGAGCTTCATTAGAATGGTTGGATATTATTGATGGTTCATTGAAGGATTTTCGAAGATTGCGAAACCGATGACAACTTTGCTAGCCAACAAAGTGGAGTTCATGTGGACCCAGAAGTGCCAAGAAGCCTTTGAAGCACTGAAAGAGAAGTTGACTACAGCGCCTGTCTTAGTCTTGCCTGATGTGGACAAGCCCTTCTCGGTGTATTGTGACGCTTGCTACACTGGCTTGGGATGTGTATTGATGCAAGAGGGAAGAGTTGTGTCCTACTCGTCTCAGTAGCTGAAGGTTCATGAGAAGAATTATCCAATCCATGACCTAGAGTTGGCAGCAGTGGTTCATGCATGAAGACATGGGGGCATTATCTATACGGGCAGAAGTGTGATGTCTACACAGACCACAAGAGTCAGAAGTACATATTCACCCAGTCGGACTGAATATGAGGCAATGAAGATGGTTAGAATTGATCAAAGACTATGAATTGGAAATTCATTACCATCCAGGCAAAGCGAACGTGGTGGCAGATGCTTTAAGCAGGAAAAGTCAAGTCAATATGATGGTCGCTCATTCGATGCCTAATGAGTTGGCCAAAGAATTTGACAGATTGAGTCTTGGATTCCTGAATACCATGTGAGGAGTAACAGTTGAGTTAGAACCCACCTTAGAGCGGGAAATCAAGGAAGCACAAAAGAATGATGAGAAGATCAATGAAATCCGGCAACTGATTCTAGAAGGAAGAGGCAAAGACTTTCGGGAAGATGCAGAAGGTGTGGTATGGTTCAAGGACCGTTTATGTGTTCCCAATGTCCAGTCCACACGGGAGTTGATCCTCAAGGAAGCTGATGAGACAGCTTATTCCATACACCCTAGAAGTGAGAAGATGTATCAGGATCTGAAGAAGAAATTTTGGTGGTACGGAATGAAAAGGGAGACCGCAGAGCACATGGCTATATGTGATAGTTCTCAGAGGATCAAGGCAGAGCATCAGAAGCCAGCTAGATTGTTGCAGCCGTTGCAAATTCCTCAATAGAAATGTGATGAAATTGGGATGGACTTCATAGTTGGATTGTGTGACGGAACCTCCCAAGGTATTAGGCCCACATACAATTGTCCTTGTCCTAAGGACCTTGGACAACCCTGTAGATGCACATAATCACTCGACAAGTTCGGTACAGTACCTTCATCACTTCGCCCAAGAGCGCTTCACCCGTCACGCAGATACTACATCACATCGGAGGAAAGAATAAGCGGAAGAAAATTACAATAACTTAATTTACAATCATAGAGAGAGAGTATTGTTATTACAGTACCAGGGTATTATGACTGCATTAAAGTATTATTATTACAGACCCGAGAGGCAAACACCCTCCTGCACAAAAGAGTATTGTTTTTAAAGTGGGAGGCCAACATCCTCCCGCGACGGACTTCACTGCTGGGGCTCATCCTTGGGTACCACCTTTGAACAGAAACAGCAAAAGTCTGCTGTTTCCTCACCTACAACAACATGGGTTCGAAAACCCTGAGTACGGAGTGTACTTTCGCAAGTCTTACCCGTCAAAAGAAAAGACTCTCAAGGATATGCTGGCTTGAGGGAGTCAAGGTAAGGCTATTTAAGAATCAAAGACTCTGTTTGCGGAAATGCTTACTAACAGTGGATCCTTAAAAATCCAATTTTATTATCAAGTTGAGTCATTACCTGCAACTAGAGTTCTTTCTAAACCTAGTTCAAGCACTTGGCCTATACTAGCCGTCTTTTATCATCCCTTTTAACTTTACTGGATTGCTACGTGTAGGGCAGTGACCAAGTCTTCATGTCCGAGAAGTAACGGTGATCTGAATCGATTAATACCCAGCTGGGGATCTCCAACCACACGACATATGTAGCACTTAACCCTTACATATGTCAACTCGCCACCGGGTTTCTTAAGACCAGACCGGGTTCACGCATGACGAGGTGATGTGTTGGCCTTTCTGGTATTAGTCTGCCCAAGGCAAAGCTTACCCATGACGAGGCATGTGGCCAGTTAAAAGGTCCTCGATCAGCAAGCCTACATCGGCACGGTCCTTAATCGACTCAGACGGAGACACTACACCGAGACTCTCTTCTCGTGCAAGTAACCCGTCCGGTCTCAGCTTTATCAATTTCAAATCCCAAAATTTGGTACCTAACCGAGGTACATCTTGTCCGATGTCGAACCCATCACGGCCATGATGGATCCACCATCAAGTTTTATTTTAAAAAACAGCCCATTCCATCTGAAGCATCATCTTTTGTTAAAAACAAAACATTTTTGTTTTCTAAAGCAAGACTAAGCATCAGGAAACCATTTAATAAAATAGGTAATCAAGGAATGGTAAACAGTTCCAAGGAAGGAAATGCAGCAATTGGTTTAGCACACAACTCCTATCACCTAATGCATCATTCAAGTGGTAAAGAGTTTAAAATCACAAGGAAAAGGTAAATGCTCCAGGGCTTGCCTTGTGTTGTAGGGGAGTCGGGATCTGTTCCACAGATATCAAAATAAAAACAATTCCCGGCAGGTGGATTTTCAGTTGGTGGTGCAGTCTCTTCTTCTTCAACACTTACTTCTTCTTCATTTTCTATACATAACCATATATAAACATGAATGCTCATGTGATGCTATGAATATTCAACTATAGTAGAGATTCATCAAGTTGTATTTTGAATACAACTTTCCTTCACGGTACACCAGGGATACTAGGGTTTTCTGAGTCATTATTCTACTGGGTTAAGGCAATTATTACTTATAAACCTAGGGTTTTGGGCTTTGGTGATCAAACAATGTCCAAAACATGTCAAACTTCACCCATGGGTTCTAATTATCTAATTAAGTTTACCCAAAAAGTTTTATGATTTTTGGAGTTATTTAGTAATTTCTAAAATTCCAAAAGTCTAGGTTTAAGCCCTTTTAAGCACTAAATAATTCATGGTTGCTGCTAAAAATCTTGGAACTATTTTTATTAAATACTAGGGAAATTTAGGAATCTAGTAAAATTAGTCTCATATTTTTAGCATTTTTCTGGAATTTCCTATAAATTCCCTAATTTGTTAGCAAAAAGAAAAAAAGAAACAATGAATAGTGTTGGGCTCAATTCAGCCCAAGTCGGCCTGCAGACGGGAGAACTACGCACGCGCCCGCGTCCGCGCTGGCGACTTTACACCGAGGACCCTAGCCATTCAAATAACCCATAAAGAGTCCTTAGCACTATTCCTCTATGTCTCTGACCTTCGCAGTTAGGCCCCTGCATTTCTATTTCTTCGCAGCGTCGGGTCCACGACGGTGGACAGCGACGAGCAAGTCTCCGGTGAGCCTGTACCGGCCAAGATACACAATGACCGGCGCTCTAGCTTGGTTGACACCTAATTCCACCCTCGGCGACACTAATCCCTCAACCAATTGCACTAAACCGGCCCGGAGCACGCCTGCTCACGACGACGGCGAAAACCGAGAAGAAACTATGGTGTTGAGGGCAATCTAGTGCGGTCTAGTTCAATCGAATGAGTCTATGAGCTACAGGGGACATGAGGGAGGCTAGAACACCAATTAAGGAAGCTTGAACTGACCTGCAGAAGGCTGGCCACGGCGAGGCGTTCATGGTGGCACGAAAAGCAGATTTGGGGGAAGAAAGAAATTAGTGCACTATAGTGGCTAATCGGAGGCAGGAGTGGGTGCTCTGGCTTCTTGACGACCTGGCAGAGTTCTTTGAGGCTTCAATTTATAGAGCTCAATGGCGGTGGCGCCCAATTTGAAAGAAGTGTGCTGGCGGCCGGAGAGAGGGACTGAGTCACCGCGGTGTTTTACTGTGGCATTCACTGGTTGAGGAGCTACGTCGGTCACTAGTGAGCTACTATGGCTAGCAGCGACGTGGTAAAAGGTCACGGCATGGCGCGATCATGGCGAACGACGTACACCTCGACGACGGCCGCTCAGCCACATCGCCGTCGCAAGTGGATGGGCGACAGAGCGGCCACAGTGCTCCGAGTTCATCCGCGGCGAGATCTTTTCACCGGGGGTCATTATCCGCACTGTTGGGGACCTTCAGCGTCCGAAGGTCCTCAAAAACAGGATTTAACAGTATTTCTGTAGTACAATATGTGAACAGGTACCCTCAGACTAAAGTCGGCATTGCAGCAGACCGGAATAATACGAAGCTTGATACAGAGCCGAAGGTGTTGAGCAGGAAAGCTTCGGCGTAACAGCAAAGAGTGGAACCGACTTAAAGATGAAAAGGCTATTCAGACCTCAATAGATTACTATAGAGTTATTGTCAGATGTAAAGGGCATGAATGTAATTTTGTAAGGGTTGTGTCCCGTGTCTATAAATAGGTGAACAGTATCCCCGTACTGTTCACGCTGACTTGGCATTCGTTTTTTGCGTCACGCTTGTACTGTCATTTCCTTCCGATTGAAGGTATACTTGTAGTTCAATAATATTTTTGTTTATGTTCAGTAATAATAAATGATTGTTCATGTTTCCTTTTACATTCTTTATGCTTCATCCTTCGTCATTGTTTGATGAATCTATGAAGGTATGACCTTCATAACCTTCGTCCGCAAATCATTATATCCTAAGGGAAATAATGCTTCGGGGGACGAAGGATATTAACGATTAATATTTTCTATGTTGCCTTGTTCTTAACTCTTAGCACTTGAGAACAAGTCCCCAACATTGGCGCCCACCTCCGGTGAACTCACTTCCATTTCTTGAGCTTTTCAACACCTTCGGCAAGCATCACCTTCGTCATGCCGCCGAAGAAGGCTTCAGCACCAGGGGCTGGCACGCTGCAGCCGCTGGACCCCAATCAAGACGTCCTTTCTCTTAGAGAGGCACGAAGCCAGAAGAGGAAGGCTACTAGTCCAACACCTCCGGAGGATGATCTAGATCAGGAGATTCAAAATCTGGAAATCCTTCAGCAGCAGGTTCAACGCAAGAAGGAGAAGATGGCCAGGCTAGCTGAACTACAGAGGCAGATAGACGAAGCCTCTGAAGAAGTTCGTCATCTTGCTCAGGATGAGCAACACCGAAGGCCTCAGCATCAAGACCTTCATCAGGAGGGCTTTCCCAACGAAGATGACTGGTATGACAATTTCCATCATGGGAATTTTGTTTTTGATGATGCTTCTCCCTTGTCCGCTGAGCTGTAGGCTACACCTTGGCCTCCGTCCTACAAGCCGCCTCAGCTCCCCGTATTTGATGGCCATTCAGACCCGAAGCAGTTTTTGATGAGCTACGAAGCAACAGTGTCTTCGTACGGTGGCAACGCTTCAGTCATGGCCAAATCTTTCGTTATAGCTGTCAGAAGCGTTGCTCAAACCTGGTATTCCTCCCTTCGACCAGGAACGATTACCTCATGGCAGAAGCTGAAGGACTTGCTGTTAACTAGCTTTCAAGGGTTTCAGACAAAGCCGGTCACTGCTCAGGCTCTCTTCCAATGCACCCAGGATCATGAAGAATACCTTCAGGCATATGTCCGAAGGTTTCTACGATTGAGGGCACAGGCGCCAACAGTGCCCAATGAGATTGTCATTGAGGCTATGATCAAGGGGCTTCGGCCAGGGCCGTCAGCACAGTATTTTGCCAGGAAGCCACCACAAACGCTGGAAAAGCTGCTCCAGAAGATGGACGAATACATTCGAGCTGACAATGATTTTCGTCAAAGAAGGGAGGAGGCTTTCAGGTTTTCTGAAATAACCAGGGGCTTCGGAGGAAGGTTTTACCCGAGGCATGTCAGGTCAATTCACAATTCCACTCAGAATGATGATAAAGGGAGTCAGCAACAAAGGCCACAATACTCCTCACAGGCTTCAGGGCAACAACAAAGTTCCTTCCGACCCCCAGCTCCAAGAGGCAGAGGCGCCAGGGGCTTCGGAGGAAGATTTGGCGATCAACCAAGACGAATCTTTTGCTTATTCTGCGGTGAGAACAAAGGCCATACTACCAGGATGTGCCATGTCACTATTCAGAAGCAAAAGGAAATAGCTGAAGCAGCAGCACAACAAGCTCAGCCGAAGCAGGTCATGCATACAGCTTCGTATCATTCGCCCTACATCCCAGAGTATGTGGGCAACCATCCTGCAGTCTCTGTTGCTTCGGCAAGTCAGCCTCAAGCTTCCTGGCAACAGCCTCCGCCTCCACCTCCGTTGCAGCAAGGCCAGCAGCCAGAAGGGAGCCAATATGCTCCGCATCAAAGGGACTTCAGAGAACAGTCCGAAGCTCGCACGGTCAACAGCACTGTGCCAGAATCAAAGCACATCTATTGACAAATATCCTACCCTAATAGCAGTCTTTTTCATTCAGTTTTATTTTCTGTAATAAAGGACATTGTTTAGGTTTCATGTAATTAGTTTCGGTGATTCCTACAAGAAAAATATGTTTTCTTCACAGGCTTGTGATAATAAAAAGGACCTTCGGACTATCGAAAATTTTTCGAAGCAACAAAAAGTCGTTCTAAGGAACGCAGAGTAAGTTTAACGAAGTCACAAAAAGTCGTTCCGAAGGGAGCGCAGTGTAAGTTTTCTGCTCCAAAGTCGTTCCAAAAGGAATGCAGAGCATACAGCGAAAAGTCAACGCTGATACCGCCTAAGTAAAAGGCGAAGAAGCTCCAAAGACGTTCCTAAGGGAATGCAGAGCTTACAGCGAAAAGTCAACGCTGATTCCGCTGAAGTAAAAGGCGAAGAAGCTCCAAAGACGTTCCTAAGGGAATGCAGAGCTTACAGCGAAAAGTCAACGCTGATTCCGCTGAAGTAAAAGGCGAAGAAGCTCCTAAGGGAGGCTTATAGCGAAAAGTCAACACTGATTCACAAAAAGATTATGTGTTTTATCGCGCAAATATGCGTGTATCTTCGGAATATCACCTTACATAGCATAGCATCATCACATCATCTTTGCATAACATAAGCATCATACATCATACTGCATGTGGCATAAGAAGGAAACATGATATCAATCTTCGGGAAAACGCTTTGAAAGAGGGGCAAATCATGCCAAGTCACAAGGAGAAACAATATTGATTTCTGAAGTATAGCCTTGAGGAATGTTTCTACGAAGCTTCAAAACTTTCCAGGATACTTCGGATATTGTTGTGATAAGTGGTAATTCCTCTTCACGAAGCATGAAAAGAAGGGAAGGTGTTTTTTCGTCAAAGACTCAAAAAAGGTACGTATGTAAAGTTTCATGCATCGTAAAGAATTGAACCATAAAGAAAAATAAAACAAATATATTACATACAGGATTACAAGATATTACACATGTTACATTTAAAATGTTTTTACAAATAGCATCTAGTCTTCCCTAAGTACCACTTCTGCAGCTTCGTTCAACAGTCGATCGACAACTTCATCCATAATATCTTCGGCCATCTTTTTAATTTCGTCGTCCCCCTTCGGCTGAGGGTCCGAAGGCGCTTTAGTCGGATCTGAAGCAGGACACGGCTACATTACTATTACAAATCGCAAACAGATCTTAAAAGCCTAAAGATTACAACACGATAAAAACTATTATTTAGTACCTAATTGACCCTCGGCTTCTGCGCTCTTGTCAGCAGCCTCAGCTACTTCTCTAGCATCGTGAATGCCCTTCTCACTTCTTCGAATAATTTCTCCGGCCATTTCTCGGCCACCATTATCCCAGATATCGGTAAAAAATTTTCCACCAATTATGCTAGCTTCGGCCGAAGGATCTCTTGTATCTTCAAAGGACAAGGCAGCTTCGGACTGTGCTAAAATTTTTACATGATCGCAGCCCTTCTTCTCTAAAATGGTGGCAATCCCTCTGGCGCCAGAGAAGGCACATATATCTCCTCGGCTATTTAAAATTTCTTCGAAGGCTTCAGCTTCATGGTCAATCCATTCAATGACACCTTCGGGATTGCCCCTCGAAAAGTTTTCCTCACTTGAGAATGCGCCGACCTTGGCGAAGCTAGCCTTTAATTTTTTAACACAATCTATAGATTTATTGTAGCATCTCTTTTTGGATGAACGAAGCTCTTCAACAGTCACTTCTAGGTGATCTGCCCATTGATCGCTGAGTTCACGCTTTGTTTCTTCAAGTATACGTTCTTCTTTGGCTCTGGCCAGTTGTTTCCGAAAGTCTTCAATTTCGCGTTTCTGAGCTTCAGCTTGACTTTTAAAAGCAGCTTCGTCCTCCTTTATTTTATCTATCAATGAGTATAATATTTTGTCTTTTTCGAGACCTTCGTTCCTCAGTTCAATTACTTCGGAACGAAGGTTGCTCAGGGCTATAGTACACCCTTCGTCTTCAGCATCTTTCTGTGCTCTAAGAGCATTGCTAAGTATCAAGCCCTGCAAAAAGAAATATGTGTGTGTGTCAGTGGGTTTAAACGAACAGAAAAATACAAGGATTTCATATATTGTACCTTTAAGCTATTGTAAGCCAGGCTGTCAGCCAGATCGTTCTTCGACAGCACTGAGAGCCCGTCTTCTAAAGTCGGGAATCCGAAGCTCTTGCTCATCTCCCGGCAGACGGAAATTTCCTTGCTGTCGGGAAGACAATACAAGAAGTCTTCTTCTCCGCCGCCATTAAATATTAACGCCCCCTTTGGATATTTCAGTTTTTGGGCATAATGTTGGGCCTCTTGTTCTTCTTTTTCTGATAATTTTTTCCCCGAAGCATGACGGAAAATATAATCACGAATTTTGGGGGATGCTTCGGGGGCAACAACACCGGGTTCTTCAACAAAAGTTGGCTTTGTTATTTTTTCTGCCTCACTTTCCAAGGGTTTTCCCTTTGCGGGCTCTGAGGGCCCAGCTTCGGCTTCAGCCCCTTGCTCTGGAATTTTAGAACCAGAAGTTTCAACTGTTGTTTCAAGAGTAACAGCAGCCTTCTTCGGAGGTGTGCTCGAAGATTTGATCATTTCTAGTACATCTAGCACATTAGCCATTCTCTTCCTCTTCGGAGTTACAGCTGGAACTTTTTCATTTTTTGTTGTCCCAATGATTGCTGTAGGACTCAAAACTTCTGATGTTTTAGAGCCCTCAGTTGCTTCTTTCACCTCTTCCATTTTTTCTGTGAATGGCGCTTCGGCCTTCTCTTTCGTTTCCGGTAACAAAATCTTTGGTTGTTCCAATTCTGTCTTTGTTGGCACTTCGGCCGTTTCTGCGACTTCTGGTAGCAAAGTTGGCTCGGCTGGTTTTTCAGCTTCGGTGGCCGAAGAAGTTTCTCCGGTAAACTCAGGCACCGAAGCTGGTTCAATATAGCGCGGCCGATGCGTAAGAACCTTTATTTTCTTCCTTTTCGGTTCTGGCTCGCTAGGAGCAGCTGCAGTTTCTTCCTTTGCAGAGGTTGTGTTTTTTCTCTTCTGCCTTCGGGTGGGATAGCAATAGTCAGGGTAGACAAACCCGATGGCATCAAATACCCGATTCAGCCTCTTCTTTTTTCGGCCTCCGAAGGCTGCTGACATTGCAGTATCTTCGGCCTTCGAGTAGGTCCCAAGCAGCTCATCACTTAAATTGTCAATGCTTTTCAACCACTCATCATCTGGCTCAATAAATTTATCTCCAAACTTAAAAGTGTACTTAAACCTGATAAGTCCACCTTCGTCGGCCTCTTTAATGGTTTCTTGTGGCATTTCCCATTTCTCCGCAAGCGGCCACACCCTGAAGGCGATATGCTCTTGTACTAAGTCTCTTGTTCCTATAAAAGAACAGACAATTCCGAAGGCTCTCTGGCATTCTTCGGCAGCTTCATTCATTTCAACCTTCGGCCTGCGAAGGCCGAAGCTTTGCCAAATAGGGCGCATAATTATACCCTTGATGTCTTCTCGTGCTTTCAGGTCATTTTTTACATAAAACCACTCTGTCATCCAGCCGCTGGGCCATCTTTTCCGAAAAGTTGGCACGGGGCAGCTTGACCCAGACCGAGAAACAAAATTGTAGCAGCCAAAGTTATTGTGATACTGTTCTTTACCCCAAGGTATTGTCTCGTATGATAATTCGTGAATATTGCAGAAACTTTTTGCATCAGGCTTCAGACCCTGGCTTCGCACGGCCCACACGAAGATATTCAGCCTTATGATTGCCTCGGGGGTAAGTTGGTGAAGATAGACTTCAAAGATCTTCAGCACTTCCACGACGAAGCTGCTCAAGGGCAATCGCAGCCCAGCCTTCAAAAAGCTTCGGAACACCACGACTTCATTTTCTTCGGGGTCTGGGCAAGTCTTCTTCCCTTTGTCGGCCCTCACAACGGACAGATCCCGGAAATACCTTCCTCTCATATTAACAAGATGATTCTCTTTGATAGTTGATTTACCATAAACTGAATGGCTTGGTCGCCAGGGGCGATCTTCGGAGTCTTCGCCACCACTGTCCACATCATAACTTTCACTGTCACCAGTATCTTCAGACAGCCCTTCCAGAATCTCCTTGGTGATCTTTTCTGTGTTGGTCTTCGACATTGCTATAAGAAACCCTAAGTTTTTCTCTTCATCAAGACTCAGCTTCATCTCGGCAGCAGCCTTCTTAGCAGCTTCAGACATCTTCGGAAACACTAAAAAACTGTTTTCAAAGCCGAAGCTTCAAAGCTAAAAGCTTAGCAAATCACAGTGCACAAGAGCTAAAAATTGAGCGAGCGAGAGTAGTTGGCCAGTAAGCGTGCAAAATGAGTTTGCGATATGGCCGTATTTATACGCTCGGCGCGTTGAAAGCTGAAAGACCCCACTTGTCATTGGATGTTGCTATTCTAGCAAAGGGAAGGTGTTTTTCTGGACCTTCGGCGTAAAGCCTTCGTCCATATCGCAATCTAAATTTATTATTTCGAACAAATTAATATTGCGAGGGGCTACTGTTGGGGACCTTCGGCGTCCGAAGGTCCTCAAAAACAGGATTTAACAGTATTTCTGTAGTACAATATGTGAACAGGTACCCTCAGACTAAAGTCGGCATTGCAGCAGACCGGAATAATACGAAGCTTGATACAGAGCCGAAGGTGTTGAGCAGGAAAGCTTCGGCGTAACAGCAAAGAGTGGAACCGACTTAAAGATGAAAAGGCTATTCAGACCTCAATAGATTACTATAGAGTTATTGTCAGATGTAAAGGGCATGAATGTAATTTTGTAAGGGCTGTGTCCCGTGTCTATAAATAGGTGAACAGTATCCCCGTACTGTTCACGCTGACTTGGCATTCGTTTTTTGCGTCACGCTTGTACTGTCATTTCCTTCCGATTGAAGGTATACTTGTAGTTCAATAATATTTTTGTTTATGTTCAGTAATAATAAATGATTGTTCATGTTTCCTTTTACATTCTTTATGCTTCATCCTTCGTCATTGTTTGATGAATCTATGAAGGTATGACCTTCATAACCTTCGTCCGCAAATCATTATATCCTAAGGGAAATAATGCTTCGGGGGACGAAGGATATTAACGATTAATATTTTCTATGTTGCCTTGTTCTTAACTCTTAGCACTTGAGAACAAGTCCCCAACACGCACGTTACTGGGCATGAATCCGAGCACGCGGGTCACCGGCAGCGAGATACGTTGTATCTGCCATCTTGTGCAGTTACTGTTCCATCGAAACCGTTCATTAGAGCACCTGACAGAGCAGATTAAAGGCCTTGGTTCTCCAATTTTTGTGTGGCAACGTGATCATTTATCTGTATCAAATTTGTTAATCTATAATCCATCTTCATTTTTGCTATAGCCTACTGTCGGGTACCGTAATTAGGGGTACCCCCAACACTCCTAAACATGGCTGGTAACCACCATCAGCACAAGCTGCAGAGACTGATGGGCACGATTCAGGTCAAGGCTTCGTCTACTCAAGGGACGTGATATCGCCTCGCCCGAGCCCAGCCTCGGGCGGGAACAGTAGTCCCAGACGAATTCACGCCTCGCCCGAGGGCCTCCTCAAGCAACGGGCACACCCTCGACTCGCCCGAAGCCCAGCTCGGGCAGGCTTCGTAGTGAAGCAACCTTGGCCAGATCGCCTCACCAACCGACTGTATCGCAGGTGCATTCAATGCGAGGATCGCCTGACACCTTATCCTGACACACGTGCCTCAGTCGGCAAGGTCGAAGTGACCACAGTCACTTCGCCATTCCACTGACCGACCTGACAGGAAAACAGCGTCGCTTGCCCCTCTCCAACTGTTGTGCCACCCGCCAGGGTGAGGCTGACAACAGCTAAGTTCAGCCTCAGGCGCAACAGGAAGCTCCGCCTCGCCCGACCTTGGGCCTCGGCCTCAGGAGGCGGTCTCCGCCTCGCCTGACCCCAGGGCTCGACCCCTGCCTTGGCCTCGGAAGGTGGTCTCCGCCTCCCCTGACCCCAGGGCTCGGCCCCCACCTCGGCCTCGGAAAGTGGTCTCCGCCTCGCCCGACCCCAGGGCTCGGCCTCAGCCTCGGAAGGTGGTCTCCGCCTCGCCCGACCCTAGGGCTCAGCCTCAACCTCGACCTTGGGAGGAATCGCGTCCTCGCCCGAACCCGGCATCAGCCTCAGGAGGAGTCTCCGCCTCGCCCGACCTTGGGCTCGGACCGACCGCGCCACAGAGGATGCATCATTACCCTACCCCTAGCTAGCTCAGGCTACGGGGGAACAAGACCGGTGTCCCATCCAGGCTCGCCCCAGTAACAAGTAATGATGGCTCCCCGCGTGCGTCCATGACGACGGCGGTTCTCAGCCCCCTACTGAAGCAAGGAGACGTCAGCAAGGTCCCAGCAGCCCTGACAGCTGTGCTTTTACAGGGCTCAAGCGCTCCTCCGACGACCACGATACCGCGTACACAGGGCTCTAGCACCTCTCCGACAGCCACATTGGCATGTACACAGCGCTCAGGCACCTCTCTGCCGGACACGTTAGCGCATAGCTACACCCTCATTGTACACCTGGACCCTCTCCTTGCATCTATAAAAGGAAGGTCCAGGGCCCTCATGCGAGAGGGTCGCGCGGGAGGACGAGCTGACGAACAGGCTCACTCTCTCTCCCTCGCGAACGCTTGTAACCCCTACTGCAAGCGCATCTCCCTGGCGCAGGATAACACGAGCCGCGTTTTCCCCCCTTGTGTTCCATCTCGCGCCAACCCATCTGGGCTGGGACACGCAGCGACAATTTTACTCGTCGGTCCAGGGACCCCCCGAGGTCGAAACCCCGACAGTTGGCGCGCCAGGTAAGGGCCGACTGCGTGTTGACGAACAACTTCCCATTGAGTTCCAGATGGGTAGTCTCCAGCAACCTCTTTAGCCCGGGACGCTGCTCCGTTTCGGGAGTCTCGAGTTTATGTCCCTCGACGGCAGCTACGACATGGTACTCCTTCCCCCACAGCGCGACAGCGACAACGACGGCCGTCAGCTCGCCCGACGGCGGTGAACTCGACGACGTCTTCCCCCCGTGGCGGAAGAGCAGCATTCGGGTTTGTCCCGCCGCCTTCGTCGCTGCAGGAGGAGGAGGCAGGGCAACCATGGCCAGGCAGGAGGCGGCACCTCGTCGGCTGTCGAGCGAGTCGACGACGCTGGCACCCCAGTGGGGGACATGTCGGACGTTGTCCTCGCGCCTGAGACGATGACGAGTGTCGTTTCCCCGCAACATGCTAGCCCCAAGCGGACAGATGACGCCAGCACACTCGTGAAGGACTTGCTGGGTGTTAGCCTCGTACCTGAGATAACGGTGCAGTCCGTCCCCGACGCGACTTCGTCACCGTCCATCGATCGAGAGGTACCATCCATTTTCCACCCTGTGCCTTTTAGATTTAGCTTCGGTCCACCAAGCGACCCCGCTTCGGTGAGCGCTTTCATAAAGGCATATCCTAACCTTCCGGGGTACCATATGTGGTCAATCTGGGATCGACTGACGGCCGTCTCGACCTACGGGCCCCCGGGTTCCGAGGAAGAGGACGAGCCCGACTCTGGTTGGGATTTCTCCTGGCTCAGTAATCCTAGTGCCATGCGAGGCTTCATGACCGCATGTGACTACTGCCTCTCCGATTGCTCCGATGATGGCCACAGCCTTGACGACGAGGGTTGTGGCCCAAGTCGAGAATGTTTCCACGTCGATCTAGGGGGTCACGACGAAGGCAACCACCTTGGTATGCCAGAGGATTACGATCCCCCTGGGCCTGCGCTTCGCGTTGACATCCTGCGTGAGCTAGCTGTGGTCCCAGTCCCTACGGGGGGTCAAGACACACAGCTCGAGCAAATCCGCGAGATGCAGGCCGAGCTCGACGAGGAAGCAGGACAACTTGTGCAGCTCCGGAAAAACATCGAGCAGGAGTGGGCAGGCCGAGCACTAGCCGGAGAAGCGCGTCATCAGGCTCAGGACGTCCAGCGTCGTATCGCTGATGATGCCAGGGCAAGGCTGCCCCCGGCCTCCAGTGGGGTCGGCCAGAATCTGGTTGCAGCGGCAATACTGCTCTGAGCGATGCCGGAGCCATCCACCACCAAGGGACGGCGTATCCAGGGAGAACTCAAGAATCTCCTAGAGGACGCCGCAGTCCGACGGGCCGAGAGCTCTGCCTCCCGAAGGCAAGGGTGCCCCCCGGAGCATCGCGCAACAACTTCCCGATTCATGCGGGAAGCCTCGGTCCACACCGAGCGCACGCGGGACGCAACGCCTGCAGCCCCGGGTCGCCTCGGCAACGAGCGCCATCGCCACGACCGTCGAGCCCACCTTGACGAGAAGGTGTGCCGAGGCTACCACCCCAGGCGTGGGGGACGCTACGACAGCGAGGAGGATCGAAGCCCCTCGCCCGAACCACCAGGTCCACAAGCCTTCAGCCGGGCCATACGACGGGCGCCGTTCCCGACCCGGTTCTGAGCCCCGACTACTATCACCAAGTACTCGGGGGAAACGAGGCCGGAACTATGGCTTGCGGACTACCGGCTGGCCTGCCAGCTGGGTGGAACAAACGATGACAACCTCATCATCCGCAACCTCCCCCTGTTCCTCTCCGACGACGCCCGAGCCTGGCTGGAGCATCTGCCTCCTGCGCAGATCTCCAACTGGGACGACCTGGTCAAAGCCTTCGCTGGAAACTTCCAGGGCACGTACGTGCGCCCTGGGAACTCTTGGGATCTCCGATGCTGCCGCCAGCAGCCAGGGGAATCCCTGCGAGACTACATCTGGCGGTTTTCGAAGCAGCGCACCGAGCTGCCCAACATCACCGACTCGGATGTCATCGGGGCGTTCCTTGCCGGCACCACTTGCCGCGACCTGGTGAGCAAACTGGGTCGCAAGACTTCCATAAGGTCGGGCCCCATCAAGCACACCCTTGAGGAATGTGTCAGGCTTCGGCGCTACTTCCATAAGGCCGGGCCCCCGGCGGAAGGTGGCAAAGGCCAAGACAACGACAAGAAGGAGGGCGACAAGGCAGAGGAGTTCCCCGAGGTCCACGGCTATTTCATGATCTACGGTGGGCGAGTGGCGAACGCCTCGGCTCGGCACCGCAAGCAGGAGCGCCGGGAGGTCTGCTCAGTAAAGGTGGTGGCGCCAGTCTACCTAGACTGGTCCGACAAGCCCATCACCTTCGACCAAGGCGACCACCCCGACTGCGTGTCGAGCCCAGGAAAGTACCCGCTCGTCGTCGACCCCGTCGTCGGCAACACCGGGCTCACCAAGGTCCTCATGGACGGAGGCAGCAGCCTCAACATCATCTACGCCGAGACCCTCGGGCTCTTGGAGATCGATCTGTCCATGATCCGGGCCGGTGCGGCGCCCTTTCACGGGATCATCCCCGGGAAGCGCGTCCTGCCCCTTGGACAACTCGATCTGCCCGTCTGCTTCGGAACTCCCTCCAACTTCCGAAAGGAAACTCTCACGTTTGAGGTGGTCGGGTTCTGAGGAACCTACCACGCGGTGCTGGGGAGACCATGCTACGTCAAGTTCATGGCCGTCCCCAACTACACCTACCTCAAGCTCAAGATGTCGGGCCCCAACGGGGTCATCACCGTCGGATCCACGTACCGACACGCGTACGAATGCGACGTGGAGTGCGTGGAGTACGCTGAGGCCCTCGCCGAGTCCGAGGCCCTCATCGCCGACCTAGAGTGCCTCTCCAAGGAGGTGCCCGATGCGAAGCGCCACGCCGGCAACTTCGAACCAGCTGAGGCAGTTAAGTCCGTCCCTCTAGACCCCAGCAACGACGCCTGCAAGCAAGTCCGGGTCGGCTCCGAGCTCGACCCCAAATAGGAAACAGTGCTCGTCGACTTTCTCCACGCAAACGCTGAAGTTTTTGCGTGGAGTCCCTCGGACATGCCTGGCATACCGAGGGATGTCGCCGAGCACTCACTGGATATCCGAGTCGGTGCCCGACCCGTGAAGCAGCACCTGCGCCGCTTCGACGAAGAGAAGCGTAGGGCCATAGGCGAGGAGATCCACAAGTTGATGGCTGCAGGGTTCATCAAAGAGGTATTTCCATCGTGAATGGTTAGCCAACCCTGTGCTTGTGAAAAAGAAAGGTGGGCAATGGAGGATGTGTGTAGACTACACTGGTCTAAACAAGGCATGTCCGAAGGTTTCCTACCCTCTGCCTTGCATCGATCAAATTGTGGATTCCACTGCTGGGTGCGAAACCCTGTCATTCCTCGACGCCTACTCAGGGTATCACCAAATCAAGATGAAAGAGTCCGACCAGCTCGCGACTTCTTTCATCACACCTTTTGGCATGTACTACTATACTACTATGCCATTTGGTTTGAGGAATGCAGGTGCGACATACCAAAGGTGCATGAACCACGTGTTCGGAGAACACATCGGCCGAACGGTCGAGGCTTACGTCGATGACATCGTTGTCAAGACGAGGAAAGCCTCCGACCTCCTCTCTAACCTTGAAACGACATTCAAGTGTCTAAGAGCGAAGGGCGTGAAACTCAATCCTGAGAAGTGTGTCTTCGGAGTCCCCCGAGGCATGCTCCTGGGGATCATTGTCTCCGAGCGGGGCATCAAGGCCAACACGAAGAAAATCGCGGCCATCACCAACATGGGGCCTATCAAAGATTTGAAAGGAGTACAAAGGGTCATGGGATGCCTTGCGACTCTGAGCCGCTTCATCTCGCGCCTCGGCGAAAAAGGCCTACCCTTGTACCGCCTCTTAAGGAAGACCGAGCGCTTCACTTGGACCCCTGAGGCCGAGGAAGCCCTCGGAAACTTAAAGGCGCTCCTTACAAACGCGCCCATCTTGGTGCCCCCCGCTGCGGGGGAAGCCCTCTTGATCTACGTGGCCGCAACCACTCAGGTGGTCAGCGCCGCGATCATAGTCGAGAGACGAGAAGAAGAGCATGCACTGCTCGTCCAGAGGTCGGTCTACTTCATCAGTGAAGTGCTATCCGAGACCAAGATCCGCTACCCGCAAATTCAGAAGCTACTGTACGCAGTAATTCTGGCGCGGCGAAAGTTGCGACACTACTTCGAGTCTCATCCGGTGACTGTGGTGTCATCCTTCCCCCTGGGGGAGATCATCCAGTGCCAAGAGGCCTCGGGTAGGATAGCAAAGTGGGCAGTGGAGCTCATGGGCGAAACAATCTCGTTCGCTCCTCGGAAGGCCATCAAGTCCCAAGTCTTGGCAGACTTCATGGCTGAATGGGTCGACACCCAATTGCCAACAGCTCCGATCCAACTAGAACTCTGGACCATGTACTTTGATGGATCGCTGATGAAAACAGGAGCAGGTGCTGGCCTACTCTTCATCTCACCCCTTGGGAAACATCTCCGCTATGTACTGCGCCTCCATTTCCCGGCGTCAAACAACATGGCCGAGTACGAGGCTCTGGTTAATGGGTTGCGCATCGCCATCGAGCTAGGGGTTTGGCGCCTCGACGCTCATGGCAACTCGCAGCTTGTCATTGACCAAGTCATGAAGAACTCCCACTGCCGCGACCGGAAGATGGAGGCCTACTGCGACGAAGTTCGACGCCTAGAAGACAAGTTCTACGGGCTGGAGCTCAACCGCATCGCTCGACAGTACAACAAGACTACGGATGAGCTGGCTAAAATAGCCTCGGGGTGGACAACGGTTCCCCCGGACGTCTTCTCTAGAGACATACATCAACCCTCTGTCAAGACCGACGACACGCCCGAGCCCGGGGAGGCCTCGGCCCAGCCCGAGGTACCCTTGGCTGCCGAGGGTGAGGCACTGCGTGTCGAGGGAGAGCGGAATGGGGTCACGCCTAATCGAAACTGGCAGACCCCATACTTGCAATATCTCCACCGAGGAGAGCTACCCCTCGACAAGGCCGAAGCTCGGCGACTGGCGTGGCGCGCCAAGTCGTTCGTCTTACTGGGTGATGAAAAGGAGCTCTACCACCGCAGCCCCTCAGGCATTCTCTAATGATGCATATCCGTCGCCGAAAGGACATGAGCTATTAAAAGAAATACACTCGGGGGCTTGCGGTCACCATGCAGCACCTCGAGCCCTCGTTGGGAACGCCTTCCGACAAGGCTTCTACTGGCCGACCTCGGTGGCCGACGCCACTAGGATTGTACGCTCCTGCCAATTCTACGCGAGACAGACACACCTGCCCGCTCAGGCCCTGCAGACAATACCCATCACCTGGCCGTTTGCTGTGTGGGGTCTGGACCTCGTCGGTCCCTTACAGAAGGCACCCGGGGGCTTCTCGCACCTGCTGGTCGCCATCGACAAATTCTCCAAGTGGATCGAGGTCCGACCTCTAACCAGCATCAGGTCCGAGCAGGCGGTGGCATTCTTCACCAACATCATCCATCGTTTTGGGGTCCCGAACTCCATCATGACTGACAATGGCACCCAGTTCACTGGGAAGAAGTTCCTGGACTTCTGCGAGGACCACCACATCCGTGTGGACTAGGCCGCCGTAGCTCACCCCATGACGAATGGGCAGGTGGAGCGCGCCAACGGTATGATTCTGCAGGGACTTAAGCCGAGGATCTACAACGACCTCAACAAGTTCGGCAAGCAATGGATGAAAGAGCTACCCTCGGTGGTCTAGAGTCTGAGGACGACGCCAAGCCAAGCCACGGGTTTCTCACCGTTCTTTCTAGTCTATGGGGCCGAGGCTATCTTGCCCACAGACTTAGAATACGGTTCCCCGAGGACAAAGGCGTATGACGATCGAAGCAACCAGACCAGCCGAGAAGACTCACTGGACCAGCTCGAAGAGGCTCGGGACGTGGCCTTACTACACTCGGCACGGTATCAGCAGTCTCTGCAATGCTACCACGCCCGAGGGGTTCGGCCCCAAGGCTTCCAGGTGGGAGACTTGGTACTTCGGCTGCGACAAGACGCCCGAGGGCGCCACAAGCTTACTCCTCCCTGGGAAGGGCCATTCATCATCGCCAAGATTTTGAAGCCCAGGACATACAAGCTGGCCAACAATCAAGGTGAGGTCTATAGCAACGCTTGGAACATCCAACAGCTACGTCGCTTTTATCCTTAAGATGTTTCAAGTCGTTCATATACCCCGTTCTCTTTACATACACAAATAGAGTCTAACCATCAAGGAAGGGTCAGCCTTGCCTCGACGAAGCCTGACCCTCCCTCGGGGGCTAGAAGGGGGGAACCCCCTCTGCGTCAAAATTTTCCTCGGAAAAAGTCTTTTGCCAGAACGTCTTTCGCGCTTTTCGACTGCTTCGATAGCGGGGTCCTGAAAACGACGGGAGTACACGTAAGCGGCAAGGTCGACCAAGTCAACGGACTCCTACGCCCCCAGGATACGGATACCTCACTCATCACCTTCTGCGATAAGTAACTCACGCTCGGATAAGCGATTCTGCTGCCGAACAAGTCCTAACGCTCGAAAAACTTTTCTGCCAGAACGACTTTTGTGCCTTCTCGACTATATCGGTAACAGAATCCTACGAACGAGTAAGAGTGCGTGTAAGCGGCAAGGCCGACCGAGCCGAGGGACTCCTACGCCTTCGGGATATGGATACCTCACTCATCACCTTCCACGAAAAGTAACTCTCGCTCGGACAAGCGATTCTGCTACCGACGAACAAGTCCTGATACTCGAAACAAGAGGAAAGAAAACGCAGCTTTATAATACGACAATAAGATGTTTGGGCCTCGGCGGGCGTGAAAAACATATGCATACTACAGACAAACTATTCCTGCAGGTTCAGACATCGACAGAGGGAGCAGCAGCACCCTCGGCGTCGTTTCCACCTTCGGCAGATCCTGGCCCAGCCTCGGACGGTGACACGGGCGGAAGGATCTCCACCTCGAAGGAGGACGTCAGCACCGCGCTTGGGCCATCGCAGCCAGGGTCTCCGCAAGGGTTCCGGCCTGAGCGGACGCCTCGGTTGGCCGCTCCGTAGCTTCAACCAGCTGTCCGCTGAGGGCCTTAGCCCGGCTTACGGCCTCGGCAGCGTGACTCCAGGGTTGGTCCCGCTAGCGGACGACCTGGCCAAGTTCCAGCCGCCGCTGTTGCACCTCCTCGGCCTGGGAGGACACTTGCTCCTGGGCCGACGAAGCCTCTTCTCGAGCCGACTCCGCCTCTGTCCATGCCGACACTGCTGCCTCCGGCTCTAGCTCATCGCAGAGCGGCCGAAGTTTCTAGAACTGAGCAAGAGAGGCCTTGAGTGGCAAGGCCGACCGAGCCGAGGGACTCCTACGCCTCCGGGATACGGATACCTCACTCGTCACCTTCCGCACAGGGCAACTCAAACTCGGTTAAGCGGTTCAGCTAGCCGATAGGCGAGTCCTAGTGCTCGAAATGAGGAAGAAACACGGTATTACACTCAAATACACAGATGTTCAGGCCTCGACAGCCACAACGAACAAACACCGGTACTCAAGGTGCCATTACAAATGGAACTCCAGTTCCACTCCCGCGAGTATGAACAACCTCCACATCGGAGGGCCTGCGGGACGACAAACTCCGGGTGGCTCGCCGGCGACCGCTGCACCAACAGCGCGGCAACGACCTCCGTCTCGGATGGCAAGACAGCAGCAGCGATGGCCCCAGGGCGAACGCTACCGCTGGAAGGCCCTCGTTCACGTCCCCTCGCGGGGGACGAGAACCAGCCATTAAAGCCAAAGAGCCGGAGGCCCAGAGCGCAGGTGGCACTGACGGTGTCGTTGGCAGAGAAACCTTCTCCGGCTGCCACCACCTCAGCACTGACGACAGCGGCCACCTGCCCACCAACACCGCACCAGCAAGCGGCGGCCGCCCCAAAGCGCACCGGCAGGTCCTCACTCCCGTTCTCGCCACGAGAACGAGAACGGGACCGTCTTAGAACACGAGTACCGCCCTCGCGGCGTACGACGTGTTGTGTGACCCCCCGGTGCAGCCGGCCACAGTCGCCCGGACGGAAGACGAAATGCTGCACCCTGGCCAGGCAGCAGTAGTTCGCCTTCCCCCGCATGGCTGGAGGACACCTCCTCCGCAGAGCTGGAGGATGTCTTCCTCCCCCGGATGCCGGAGGAAGAAGCGGGTCGCCGGCCCACGCGGAGGCAAGCCCCGACTTGCCCCGCCCTCCTCCCCAGCAAGGATGATGAAGATCCTTGAAGCTGAGGGTGGGGCAGAGGCCGCAGCCCGACTTGCTTCTCCCCACCATCGAACTGGTGGTCACCATCCTGGGTGACCATTGGTGAGGGAATGCAGCCGGGCTGCCTGATGAAAATCCTTGAAGCCGAGCGGTGGCTGAAGGGTGCCAACCCCCGTGAGGTCGTGCTCCTCCAACAGCAGCAAGACGAAGGCAACGAGGGTGCTCCCCATCCGGGAGCTCGGAAGCTGGAAGGGCGCGATGCATGAGGGGAGTGCGAAGCCATGGCTACCGCCCGGGGGATCGACCCCTTTTTAAAGGCGGCTCTCCCCACTCGCATCCTCAAGCGTCACGGGCAAAGTCTTCACCGACGTGCTCCAGGGTCCTCCCCCTACGACAGGAGGGCTGGGTCCCACACGTCATGCAAGCTAACCCAAAACGGAAGAAGCCAAACCGCCGCACGCGGAGCGTGTAACCACCCCGCGGTTACAAGCACTCCTCCATCCTCGCCGAAACCAGCGGTCGAAAGGGCGGACCGCCATGTGGGTGGCATGCAACCGCACCGCGGAGGCGCACCCCTTCAGCTTCGTCACATCCAGCATGGAGGCCCAGGCCCACACGTCATGTAACCGGCGCGCCGGTTACTACGTGCGAGAAATTGCACTGCCACTTGCGCCAATGTCGCGCCTTCTCGACTGCGAAACCAGTGCCGCGACTCAAGGCAACCCTGCGCATGCCCAACAGTGCCAATCAAGCACATCGATCACGGGTCAGTCAGCCGCGGGAGGAGGCGCGATGGTTTATATGGCCAAAAGTGGACTGGCAGTAATGGTGACAGCAGACGAGCGGAAGCAGCGGTCAAATTGCCTACAGGCTCGCGTCCCCTCTTGAAGCAGCAGGGGAGCCCTCTCCCATGGCGTGAAGACAATGCGCCCGTGTTCCGTTCCTCGAACGGCACACGCACGCGGCCGCCCCGCGAACCGCCCGTCCCGTTGCATTAACTCCTCGGCAGCGCAAGCGACGCCTTTGGCAGGCGAAGCGGGCGTTGTTTCACCTCCGCCATGATGACCGCGTCAAAAAAGGTGCGCCACACAATTTAAATTCATATCCTTTTCCTCCTCCCCTTCCTCTCTCTTGCTACAGGGACCGGGAAAGGGGATATTTCGAAAGGGATCCTTCTCCGCGAAGGAAGCGGGCCCCGAGCCCTCCTACTGATCAGGGGTTCGAAGGCTGGCCCCTCGGAAGGGTTCGACAGCCGCCCCAGAGCACTCGAGCTTCAGGCTCATTACTGATCAGGGGTTCGAAGGCTGGCCCCTCGGAAGGGTTCGACAGCCGCCTCAGAGCACTCGGGCTCCGCGCCCACTACTGATCAGGGGTTCGAAGGCTGGCCTCTCGGAAGGGTTCGACAGCCACCCCAGAGCACGTAGAGCGTGGGATGACTCTGGGTACGTCCGTTACATGGCCAAGGCTCGGGCTACGCTCCCGAGGTACCCTAGGACATTTCCGAGACCAGCAGGAGCGAGTTTGTAACGGAATCCCATCAGAGGGAGGCATCGAGCCCTCGGACCCTATCGAACGGGTCTGGGTCCGGCAAATCACCTGCAGTTACTTTTGGAGCGCGCCTCTGGGCCACTAGCCGACCCTTATGGAACGGGGCACGGGTGTCCACTCGGATCACCCGTTAGCAACTCACTGGAGACACCATGTTCGGCGCCCTCCGAGGGCAACATGGCGCTTTCCCCCCTTCCTCCTTGCGGAAAGGTGACGAAGGGGCGTATAATAAAAGTCGAGACAGTCCTTGATCGCCCTCTTGCTCCGTGCAGAGGCTCGGGGGCTGCTCTCGCAAACCCGGCTACGGTCAAACCGTTGACAGCGTCAACAAACTAGCCTAAAAACTCAGAACCTGACCACACACCCGAGCTACAATCAGGTCGCATGAGGGAACAACCAGACCGGCCGAGGCATCACGAAAGGCATTAAAACCTCAGAGGAATCAAACCACTCCTCCGAGGCCTCGGGGGCTACACCCGACGGGTGCGCTCGCGCGCACCCACCGGAACAAAGTGTAACCAAGAAAGGCCGGTCCCCTCGCAAAAAAGTGCGGCAAAGCCTCCAAGCGAGTACCAACACTCCCTTTGAGGCTCGGTGGCTACTGTCGGGTACCGTAATTAGGGGTACCCCCAACACTCCTAAACACGGCTGGTAACCACCATCAGCACAAGCTGCAGAGACTGATGGGCACGATTTAGGTCAAGGCTTCGTCTAATCAAGGGACGCGATCTCGCCTCGCCCGAGCCCAGCCTCGGGCGGGAACAGTAGTCCCAAAAGAATTCACGCCTCGCCCGAGGGCCTCCTCAAGCAACGGGCGCACCCTCGACTCGCCCGAAGCCCAGCTCGAGCAGGCTTCGTAGTGAAGCAACCTTGCCCAGATCGCCTCACCAACCGACTGTATCGCAGGCGCATTCAATGCGAGGATCGCCTGACACCTTATCCTGACACACGTGCCTCAGTCAGCAAGGTCGAAGTGACCGCAGTCACTTCGCCCTTCCACTAACCGACCTGATAGGAAAATAGCGCCGCTCGCCCCTCTCCGACTGCTGTGCCACCCGCCAGGGTGAGGCTGACAACAGCTAAGTTCAGCCTCAGGCGCAACAGGAAGCTCCACCTCGCCCGACCTTGGGCCTCGGCCTCAGGAGGAGGTCTCCGCCTCGCCCAACCCCAGGGCTCGGCCCCCGCCTCAGCCTCGGAAGGTGGTCTCTGCCTCGCCCGACCCCAGGGCTCGGCCCTCACCTCGGCCTTGGAAGGTGGTCTCCGCCTCGCCCGACCCCAGGGTTCAGCCTCAACCTCAGCCTCGGAAGGTGGTCTACGCCTCGCCCGACCCAGGGCTCGGCCTCAACCTCGACCTCGGGAGGAATCGCGTCCTCGCCCGACCCCGGCCTCGGCCTCAGGAGGAGTCTCCGCCTCGCCCGACATTGGGCTTGGACCGACCGCGCCACGGAGGATGCATCATTACCCTACCCCTAGCTAGCTCAGGCTACGGGGGAACAAGACCGGCGTCCCATCCAAGCTCGCCCCGGTAACAAGTAATGATGGCTCCCAGCGTGCGTCCATGATGACGGCGGTTCTCAGCCACCTACGGAAAGCAAGGAGACGTCAGCAAGGTCCCAGCAACCCCGACAGCTGTGCTTCTACAGGGCTCAAGCGCTCCTCTGACGGCCACGATACCACGTACACAGGGCTCTAGCACCTCTCCGACAGCCACATTGGCATGTACACAGCGCTCAGGCACCTCTCTGCCGGACATGTTAGCGCATAGCTACACCCTCATTGTACACCTGGACCCTCTCCTTGCATCTATAAAAGGAAGGTCCCGGGCCCTCATGCGAGAGGGTCGCGCGGGAGGACGAGCTGACGAACAGGCTCACTCTCTCTCCCTCGCGAACGCTTGTAACCCCTACTGCAAGCGCATCCCCCTGGCGCAGGATAACACGAGCCGCGTTTTCCCCCGTTGTGTTCCATCTCGCGCCAACCCATATGGGTTGTGACACGCAGCGACAATTTTACTCGTCGGTCTAGGGACCCCCCGGGGTCGAAACGCCGACACCTCCCTAGTCAAATTCTCACTGAATGCTACTCAAAATCGATCCCAAAGTTCTGCTTATGTCATTGGTGGCCACATTTCAGTTCAAGGGCTGACTGATAGCCCGACTTTAAGTCCTTCTATCTCCAATTTCTGTACAACACCAATGCTTAGTCACTTAATCAAACTTGTACCCCTAACATAGCTCTACAAGTTTGATGTGTTGAACTAGGGAAAAATCCTTATAAATTGAGAGATACCAAGCTCCAAACATGACTCATTTTCACTGAATTTCAGAACTTAGTCACATAGGATTTCTTGGATCTTTTGCAAATAAGTCCAAATTTCATCACTACACTTGGGAATTCTCCAATATAAAAGTTATTTGGTTTGTGATGTTTTATCACTTTGCTATTTGCACTTTGATCCAAAAGTGCCTAGAATTTACAATTACCCCCTAGGGTTTCAATTAGGGTTTCTAGGGTTATTTTTAGGGTTTTGAGTACTTTAGGGTTTTTGTGCCACTAAAGTCTATCAACTTTGATAGCTTGTGAACATTCCTAATGACTTTTGAGATTTTTACTTATTTGGGCTTTACTTATATCCATAGGCCCCAATTCAGGGTTAAGTACCCTACCCTAGGGTTTATTACACACCAAGTCCTATTATCACAACTTGTTTGAAAACTTTACCTAGTGAATGCACTCTAGGTGTGACAAGCAACATGAAATGTCAATGCACATGATGCCATGCTCAAGTTTTAGTGACAGTAACACCAAGGGTGTTACAGATTGCCTCGCACTCGAGCCAGTTATGATTCCATTTGGGTAGTGGTGGACCGCTTAACCAAGTCAGCCCACTTTATACCTGTCAAGACTAACTACAGCAGTGCAGTATTGGCGGAGCTATACATGTCTCGGATCATTTGTCTTCATGGTGTGCCAAAGAAGATAGTGTCAGACAGAGGAACGCAGTTCACCTCTCATTTATGGCAGCAGTTGCATGAAGCCTTGGGTACACATCTGAATTTCGGTTCAGCATATAATACGCAGACAGGCGGTCAGACTGAAAGAACTAATCAAATCCTTGAAGATATGTTGAGAGCTTGTGCACTGCAAGATCAGTCCAGATGGGACAAGAGGCTACCTTATGCAGAATTCTCCTATAGCAACAGTTATCAGGCCAGCTTGAAGATGTCACCATTTCAGGCGCTTTATGGAAGGAGTTGTAGAACTCCGTTGCAATGGGATCAGCCTGGAGAAAAGCAAGTGTTTGGGCCAGACATTTTGCTCGAAGCTGAAGAGAACATCAAGATGGTTCAGGAGAATCTGAAGATAGCGCAGTCAAGGCAGCGAAGTTATGCAGACACAAGAAGGAGAGAGCTGAGTTTTGAAGTTGGAGAATTTGTCTACCTGAAGGTATCGCCTATCAGATGAGTCAGAAGATTTGGAGTCAAAGGCAAGCTAGCACCCTGGTATGTTGGTCCGTATCAGATTCTCGCAAAGCGTGGAGAAGTGGCCTATCAGCTCAGTCTGCCAGAAGGTTTGTCAGTGGTGCATGATGTCTTTCATGTGTCTAAGTTGAAGAAGTGTCTGTGTGTGCCAGAAGAGTAGTTGCAAGTGGAAGGTCTAGAAGTCCAAGAAGACTTGACTTACATAGAGAAGCTAACGCAGATTGTTGAGACTGTAGACAATGTCACCCGGAGGAAACTATCAGAATATGTAAAGTCAGATGGGGTCACCACTCTGAGGAAGAAGCAACCTGGGAGCGTGAAGATGATCTGATGGCCAAGTATCCCGAACTCTTTGCTGGCCAACCTTGAATATCAAGGGCGAGATTCTTTTAAGGGGGATAGGTTTGTAACGCCCTGAATTTGGGGGTAGAATTTTTTCTTCTTCGATACTCACCAAATTCAGGCGTTACTCTCTTTTCTCTTCCTATTTCGCTCATTCTTCCCATTTTCAAAGCAGTATAGCGACTGGTGTCCCTCTCGCGTGTAAACAAAAAACCTAAGTTCACATGGGTGTTGCATCATGCCGAAGCATATTTCTTTTGTATAATGTTGTGTTTAATCGCGCGTTCGTCTCGCCTCGCTTCGGATTCCGTTCGCAATTGGATTCCGGTCAGTGGTCGTGCGTGCAGTGGCTCCCGTCCAGGCCCAGCCCGACCTGACCCGGCCCTGGCCACGCCCCCCTGGTGCCCCCAGCCCCCCCCCCCATGCACGCCCACTCCCATCCCTCTCTATCTCATTTTGTTTCCCACACAACAACCTCCTCCCACCTCTATCCCACCCCTCTCCCACCTCTCTTCCACCTCCTTTGCCCTAGGTGTGATCTGGTGGACGGTTGTCACGATCGTCCAAGCCCCAAGGTGAGCCCCCACGTCCCTCTCTCTTTTCACCTCCTCTCCCTTCTCCTCTCTTCCCTGTCGCGCCCTGGCCGCGTGCCCTAGCCACGCCCCTGGCCGCGCCCTAGCCGCACCCCTGGTCTCGCCCTAGCCGTGCCCTGGCCGTGCCCTGCCGTGCCCCTGGTCGCGCGCTCTGTCGTGCCCCTGGCCGCACCCCGCCACGCCCAGCCGCGCGCCCTAGCCACGCGTGTAGCCCTAGTATATAATGTTTCAAATTCAGTTTGATTAGTTGTAGTTTTAATTTAATTTAGTCTGTTCTCCACTCCTCAATTGTTTATCAAGAGCTGAAGGTATTGAATTAATGAAGGAGATACATGCAGGTCTATATGGATCTCGTATTGGGTCTAGGCCCTTGCTAGGAAAAGTGTTTAGACAAGGATTTTATTGGCCGAAGGCAGCTTCGGATGCAGCAGAGCTAGTCCAAAAATGCAAAAATTGTCAAAAATGTGCAAGAGACTAGAAACAACCTTCATCTCTCACCTAGCTAATACAGCCTACTTAGTTGTTGCAAAGATGGGGCCTGGATTTGTTAGGCCCACTTCCACCAGCGCAAGGTAATTTGAGATATGTTGTGGTGGCTGTAGAATATTTTTCTAAGTGGATTGTAGCAAAGCCTTTGGCTACAATAACTTCGGTTACAGTCCAGAAATTCTTCTGGCAAAATATTGTTTGTCGCTTCGGTGTGCCGAAGGCTATAACTATGGACAATGGAACACAGTTTGATGCCAAAACATTCAAGGATTTCTGTGATCAAATTGGCACGAAGATTCATTTTGCATCAGTTAGTAATCCGGAGTCAAACGGGCTGGTCGAAAGAGCAAATGTCATTATAATGACAGGAATAATGAAGTTAATCTTCAATCAGCCTAGAGGAAAGTGGCCAGATGAGTTGATTAAAGTGGTGTGGAGCCACAATACAACCATATCAAGATCAACAGGTTTTATACCTTTCAAACTATTATTTAGTGATGAAGCTATAACCCCAGAAGAAGCTAAAGCAGGATCCATAAGAACAGCAGCTTCGATAGAAGACGAAGCTGATTATCACGTAGCAAAAGACACTATAGAAGGGACCAGACTTCAGGCTGTGGAGAACATCAATAAATACCAAGCCGAAACAATAAAATGGCGTGATAGAAAAGTTTGGTTGAAAAATATTAAGCTAGGGCATTTGGTGCTTCTGAGAGTGGCCAATCCGGACACAGTATGCAAATTGCAGCTAAAGTGCGAAGGACCTTTCCTGGTGGTATCTTCGTCGAGGCCCGGTTCTTACAGATTGAAGGATATGGACGGCAACAACATACCTAGATCTTGGAATGCAGATGAGCTTTGGCGATATTTTGTGTAATTTGATGTAATCTTTTTTCATTTTTTCTATGTCACCATTTTCCTTTCCAAAGGGGGGGAAAGGTTTTTAATGGGGCCATAGCTTGTAATTTTTTCTTTCTTATTTAGCTCCACGAGAGCCAAATCCCCCAAAAAGATGTAATATGTAAAACTGAGCATGCACCATCGAGTGCAAAAAGAAAAACAGGGAGAAGCTCAAAAGACGTCTCCAACGGGATGCAGAGCATGACGAAGCTACAAAAAGTTGTTCCCAAGGGAGCGCAGCATAAGTTTTCTGCTCAAAAGTCATTCCTTAGGGAATGCATAGCCAAATACCACCGAAATATAAGGCGAAGAAGTTCAAAAGACGTTCCTAAGGGGATGCAGAACTTATACCGCCGAAATAGAAGGCGAAGAAGCTCAAAAGACGTTCCTAAGGGGATGCAGAGCTTAAGACTCAAAAGACGTTCCTAAGGGGATGCAGAGTCTGGGTATGGCTTCGTATGTGTGTGTTTGGACATTCACTTGCATATTACATCACATCATTCATTGCATTCATACACATTCATTTAGACATTCGTAGGATCATCATCATCATAACATAAGAGTACAAACAGATGCTTTGGCTCTAATGACAAGGCTTCGATAAGTATAAAGAAGCAAAGTTATGCTTTGTTGTGTACGAAAAGAAGGGAAGGTGTTTTTCACCTTCGGCTCAAAAAATACAAGTTTCGTTCAAATCAAAGCAATTCATACACTGATGGAAAGGTAAAAATATATTACAAGGTATGGACAAATTTACAGAGCAATATTTCATTCCTAAATTACAATATTTTTTACAAAGATAATTCAAATTTCTCTAGAGCTTTTTGCAGCAGCTTCATCAGTATTCGTCAAGTTTCGGATCATTGACCTTCGGCTTCGTCATCCTGTTCACAACAAAGCGATATAAGGTAAATAGAAATTTCAGGAGAAGGTAAACAACAGGTACAAGTTTAATACCTGCTTAAGATGACTTCGAGCTTCGTCACCAGCCAAGTTCCGCCCACCCTTCGTCCAAATTTGAGTTATGAATCTATTTCCAATGCTTCGGGCCTGGCTGGGGATGTTAGTTAAATCCGCTGGTGATAGGCTGAAGTTCGGCCTATTTACGATCTTCCCATGCGTGCAACTAGCCTTCATAAAAGCTACAGCTGTGCTGCGGGAAGCTAGCAGGGCACAGAAGTCACCATGCCCAGCTATAACTTCATCAAGCGCATCAACTTCACCCTCAATATGTTCGAAGGTGCTTGACAGGTCTTCAACCGAAGATTCAAATTTTTTAGAACTGGCTCCAACTGAGTTGAAGACCTGCTTCAGCCATTGCATGCACCGGTTGCTGAAGTTTAGGCATTTGTCCTGAAGCTCTTTCAAGGTTTTTTGCAAATTCGAACTTTTTTCGGCTTCGGCTTCGAGCTTCGCATCAAAATTCTTTTTTTCTTGCTCGAAGCTTTCTGATTTTAGGAGAAGTTCACTGTTTAATCTGGCAATTTCGGCTTAGGATTCTACCAGTGAACCCTCCATTGTTTCAAGAAGAAAATCTTTCTTTTCAAGAGTAGCTTCATGATCTTTAATTTTACTTTCCAAGCCTTCAATTATAACCTCATGTTTCTTATCTTTGAGGTCCTGTTGCATCCTCAAGGCTTTACTTAGTAGCATACTCTGTGCAAAATAACCTTCATCAGAAATCACCTTCATCGCAAAACAATAAAAAGTTGAGGAAAAAACTTTACCTTAAAATTAGAATAGAATAAGTTGTCGACGATATGTTGTCATCGGTAATTGTTGATGTCAGCTTCAAGCTTTGGAAAACCAACACTCTTCGACAGAGAGCTGATAATCTTCGCTCCAGTTTGATCCCGAATGCATCCTAAGGCTTCATAATTAACTCCGCCAAAGAGCATGGCCCATGGCTGGTAGCCACAGGATATAGCATATTCTTGCAGCTCCTCCTTCTCAGCCTTAGTAAATTCTTCACCAATTAGATTTTCAAACTTGAATCCTTTTTCTTTCGAAGTATCTTCGGCAATTTTCTTTCCTTTCTCAGGCACTAAGGCCAGGACTTCTCCTGTAGCCGCAACAGTCTCCTCCGCAGCCAAATCCAAGAGCACTTTATCAATATCAGATAATGTACTCTCTAGGTTGGTAGCTTTGGCAGTCGCAACTTCGGCAGCTGGTGTAATTTTTTATGCTGAAGCCTGCGATGGCGTCTCCTTAATAGCTTGCATAACAGTAACAATCCTTTGCTTTTTTGACCCAACCGCCTTTTTCGTTGTCGAAGGCTCATCCTTCTTCTATAAAAGCTTCGTCAGTTGCGGCCCAGAGGACTTAGCAGCTTGATAGGTAAGGATTTGGTCATTACCTTTAGAATTTCTTCTACTTCAGCAGCAGAAGGCGTTGAAGGAGTTTCCTCTTCTATCTCAGATGCTTTTGGCTCTGGAGCTACAGTTTTTCTCTTCTTCGAAATAGCCATCTTCGGCTCAGGACTGGATTTTCTCTTTTTTAGAGCTTCTTCATCTGCTTTCACCATTCTAGCAGCTTGTCTGCTCAGAACACTAACAATCTTTTTTCTCTATCGGAGAGGGAATTCTTCGGCCGGGTGGCGGAGTGCACCCGCCCTAAATCCTAAGATGAGGAGGGGGCTTAAGCGTTTTGCCTGTTGGTAGATGAACGATGAACTCAGGAACACGCGAGGATTTAGAGTGGTTCGGGCCGCCGGAGCGTAATACCCTACTCCACTATGTGTTGGATTGCTGTGAAATCTTGAGAGCTGAGAGTCTTAGTCTAAGTTCGGTCTAAGTGTCCCTTCTCTTGTAACGTTGCATGCCTCCCCTTTTATAGCTAAGGGGGCGCATACAAGGATGCTGAGCCCCGACATGTGGGCCCAGGAATATAATGGATGTAATACTTGGAGTTGCTGGAGCAATCTTCTTGCATTCTGACATCTGCGATCTGCGTGGTATTGGCGTGTAGGGGAAGCTTCCCTGACAATGCATAAGTGATGATGGACACAGTCCACCTTGCAGCACGGGCGTACTGTTTAGCAATGGACTGCACAGGCACGCTGCTTGCAGGATGGCCTGGACGCCGCCTGTCAGCTGAGTGGACAAGTCACAATAAATGCTGAGGCAGCACATCGCCTGTCAGCAGGGTGGGCAGGCGGCGCGTCCTCTCCGCAATAAATGCAGAGACCGCACGGCTCAGAGGCCTTACGTCAGGCTCTGCCCGCTAGCTTACGTCATTGGCAACAAGCCACGTGGCAGCATCGGGTCTCCGCCTGAGAGGGGAGCGCAGGCGCACAGGATAAAGCCTGGACACGTGTCAGTACCGGACCTTTGCTTAGGCCAGGGTATCCCCTGTCCCAGGACCTCGTTATGGATGGCCCGGACCTTACTCGGAGGGATCCGGACCCCATCCAAGGGACCCTGGCACGCTTACTTGGGAGTCCCGGACCGTATTCGGGGGTCCGGGCTGTGCGCACAGGGGTCCGGTGCTTCCTCGCGGAGGTCCGGTCCAGCTGATTGCATCCTGGGATATATCATCTATATTTGGCTACACGCGCCCCTGGAGGTGTCCACGTGGTGGGGTCGAGTGTTGTTCACCGTGCGGCTAGAGATTGTCGCACGGGCACCGTGCCTTCATACTGTAGTAAGGGGTACCCCTGTTCCAGGGTACCGACAGTGGCCCCTGGGCCCGCCTTAGGGGAGGATACGAGCCTGCAGGTGGGGCCAAAGCTTGATCGGCGATTGGCGCACCGTTTCCGTGCGCTTGCTGACATAATTACTGTCAGTATGTCTTCTGTCATGTCAACCGCCATGCCTATTCCTGCGGCTAACTGGCCCGTGACCTCCGCACTTGATGGTTTTACTAGGCCATGCGCGGGGTGCCTCGGCACCGCTGCATTGATTTTGAAATTTCACCTTCTCAGTCTTCTGTAGAAGCCCCAAGGAGGCGCGGTATTGGTGTGAGCGGTGGTTCGACTTCTCTGTACGCAGGAACCGGCGCCCAAGGAGGATAACTCGTCGGCCCAGGCCCCCGTGCCAGAGACTGGGCTGTCGGTTTCGGCGAGGGCGAAGAGGCACACTACCGCAGGCGGTGGCGCGCTCTTCACGCGTCGGTTCGCCTTCTCCGCACATAGAAACCGGCGCGCCAGGTGCATGACATGTGGGCCTGGGCCCCCATGCCAGAGGTTGGACCACTAGTTGCGGCGAAGATGAGGGGGCGCACTACCGCGAGCGGTAGCACGCTCCTTGTGCGGCGGTTCGCCTTCTTCGCACTCGAAGACCAGCGCGCCAGCTGTATGACTTGTGGAACCGGCCCCCCGTGTCATAGGATGGATACCCCGAGTGTGCATCGGGGGAGACTTCTCGCGACATTTCGAGGCGGGAGCAGGGGAGTCTACCTTTAAAGAGGGGTTCATCCCTCGAGTAGCAGCCATGCCTTGCTTCTCTCCCACTCGTGGCGTCCTCTCGCCTCCGAGCTCTCTGCGCCCCTTTGCCTTCAAGGTCTCTGTTTTGCGTTGCCGTAGTTTGCCATGGCCTTGTAAGTTCATCCCGAGCGTGCCCAGACTGAGTGAGTGCTCTACATGGTATACCGCCTGCTTGGATGGGATGCGCCGGCGTTCGGCGGAAAGATTTGCGTCGGCACCATCCATCCCGGTGAACTTGCCGCTGGAGAGTTCGTGCCTTTTGTCCTCCCCAACGGGTTGGTGCTGTCGGTCTTGTCTTTCCTCTGCTGGAGGTGCGCGGCCTTGTGGGAGCGGCGCTCTTCCACCGGTGCTTGGCTTCAAGGATGTTCATCAGCCTTGCGGTGGTGGAGAGCGAGCTGAGCCGCGGCTCTGCCTACCACATGGGCTGGTGACCCGCCTCTTCCTCTAGCATTCGGAGGAAAAGGATGATCACCAGCCTTGTGAAGGAGGCAAACTTCGGCTACGCGGTCCCGGCCAGACCGCAAGCACCGCCTTGTTGCCGTGCTCCCAGCTCCATGGCTTGGATGGTCTTGTCCTCGCCCCCATAGGAGGGCGGGGGCGAGGGCCTCTTTGCCATGGCATGCACGCTGAGGTGGTCGCCACCGCTAGGGAGGCTGCCCGATGGATAGGTGGTTGCCGCCGCTGGCAAGTCGTCGGTGCAGAGGTGGTCGCTGCCGCTGGTGAGGCTGTCCGGTGCAGAGCTGGTCGCCGCCGCTGGTGAGCCGCCCGGAGCTAGCTTCCAACGCGACCCTGCTGGTGCAGAGTAGTCCATTCCAGCAGAGTAGAGATGGAGCTAGGACTCCGCTTGAAGGCGGATGTAATACTTTTGCTTTTTGTAAGGTACTTTTGAGTACTATTTATCAAGCAGTATTAGCACTTATCTGTGTACCACTTGTCCCTGTTGTGTGTGGTGTAACTGATTCCTCCTTGGTACCTGGCCCCCCTGGGATGTAGGCTTGATTTGTCGAGGCTGCAGACCAGCATACCTAGGGAAGAGTTGGCAATGGCCCCCAGGAGGTAGCCTCGACTAGGACCCGGGCCTGCACACAGCTTCGACTAGGGAGCATTAGTAGTACACCCGTAGGACCCGTCATCTGACACTAGCCATCCTTTGATACATGCTCGGGACCTGCAGGGTCTAGTCTGGGAAGCCAAGTTGTGCGTCTGGACCCCCTGGACGGTGGTTCTAGATACTAGGACACCCGTCACAGAGTGGTGGACCGTGCAGGCCCACGGTACGGGACCAGGCTGAGCTGCTACACGGCTCCGGACCACCCCAGGAGACAAGTGTCCATTCTCTAGTTCCGGTCCCCAGGTTGCCGGACCCACAGGACTTATAGCTCCAAGTACTAGGGTACCCGTCACGGACTGGCGGAGTGTGCAGGCTTTCGGGTACGGGACCAGGCTAAGCGGCCACACAGGCTCCGGACCACCCCATGGAACGGGTTCCCTTTCTTTAGAACCGGCCCCCAGGCTATCGGGCCCTCCTGCTTTTGCAGAGAGGTCCTAAACTGCAGGCCTGGATGTTCAATTCGGATGTCATCATGTCTGATGGGATGGGAACTGCTTAGGTGGGTTAGATAAAATAACATCCGGAAACCTACAAGGTAAGACCATGGAGCAGTAGGATAAAACTATCATAGAGGCACACCTGAGGGGGTAAATCTTTTCTTTATAACCTGTCATGCATGGGTGCAGACCAACAGGCCGGGCTTATGAGGGTGGACCTCACCGGGCTGGTCGTACACGTATGCGTTTCCTAGTTACGAAAGGGAGAAAATTTCGAACCCTCGGACTTGCTCCTATGGATAGAACTTACAGAGATGCTCCAATGGTCAGGAAGAGGTACTCCTTCAGTTGTAGCAAGATAGTCACCCCCGGGTCGGCGTATTCCCATCACCTTGAAGGGTCCTTCCTAGATGGGGGAGAGTTGTGGAGCCCTTCTTGGTTTGGTACTTGCCGTAGGACTAGGTCCCAACCCTGGGTTCCCATCTGTGTTTGATGACGGGGTCCTCGTCCTCGTGTTGTAGCCATTTCTGCATGGGCTTGTTAGAAGCCTGGACCCGTGGGGAGTCCAGAAGGGTTTCCGGGGGAAGGTAGGCTTCGGCCCCATAGACCGGGGAGTATGGGGTC
This sequence comes from Zea mays, assembly GCF_902167145.1. Classification (NCBI taxonomy): domain Eukaryota; kingdom Viridiplantae; phylum Streptophyta; class Magnoliopsida; order Poales; family Poaceae; genus Zea; species Zea mays. The sequence goes on from NC_050098.1 coordinate 65,001,135, forward strand.
CCTCAGGGGGTCCATCTAGTTGTCGCCACCGGAGTAGGAGTCTCCGGCGAAGACATCCTTCAGGTCCCCCTTGGGTGACTGATACCCGAGGTCCCGTTCAGTCGCGGCCACCTCGCCGTCGTCGACCCTTTCCTTGCCAGGTTGGCGACGAGTGTGACGGAACCTCCCAAGTAATTAGGCCCACCTATAGTTGTCCTTGTCTAACAGACATCAGACACCCTGTAGATGATCCTAAGTCACTTGACAAGTTCGGTATCTTTCCTTACCTTACTAGGAACGTTTTACCCGTCTTGCAGACATTACAGAACATCGGAGATAAAGAAATGCGGAAGCAATTACATAAACTTACATTTATTTAGAAAGTAAGATTAAGTTACTTATTACAGACCAGAACTAAAAGCGAGTGCAGAGTAGTAATATTATACAAACCAAGGGAGGCACAAACTCCTCCCGATAAGTTTTAAGCAAAAGATCCTATGTGGAGGACCAAGTCCGAATCGATTATACTCAGCTGAGGATCTCCAATCACACGACATATGTAGCACTTAACCCTTGCATATGTCAACCTGCCACCGGGGTTCTTAAGACCAGATCAGGTTCACGCAAACCGAGAGCACAGATACACCACCGTCCAGCCTCTTGCCACGGAGGGTACATGCTACTCTCGCCACCGCTCCACGCCCATTTCGTGTTATCTTATTCTGGCCTTAGTCTGCCCGAGGCAAGGCTTACTCATGACGAGGCATGTGACCAGTTAAAGGGTCCTCGGTCAGCATGCCTACATACGCATTAATCCTTAACCAACCTGGGTAGAACATCACCTGTTCCTAACCCAAGTCTCAATTTAAGTATTTCCATCCTTAGGATTGTGTCTGTTCCTTAGGATGAAAGAGCATCACAGGGAACTTTGCAGTAAGATCCCACTATTGCTCCAAATAAAAATATTCTTGCAGGTAGAAGCCATCCTCTCCTGGGTTAGACTGAGGACAACCTCTATCCACAAGATCTAAGCAAGGCTAAGCATTTTTGTAAATCATATTTTGATACTTCACAGAATTATCTATAAAGGTATGGATATCAAGGAAAGCAATGCATCAAAGGGTTCCAAGCAACTCCTATGAACCTAATGCACATTTCACTAGACTTAAAGTGTGCGAAAAGTATTTAAAACACAAGGAAAGGGGTTGCATGCACCGGGGCTTCCCTTCGTTAGTAGGTGAGTCAGGCTCGGATCCACAAATATCGAAGTAGAAACAGTTGCTAGCTTGCGAATCCGAGGGTGGTGGTATCCCTTCTTCGGTGACTTCTATTTCTTCTTCACGTTCTAATCATAACCATACATATGTATAAGAATGGATGCCATGGGATGCTCATGAGGATGCAAAGATGATATAAACTTATTATCTATGTCTTGAGTACAATTTTCCTTCACGGAACTCCGAGAACTTAGGGTTTCCGGAGTCGGTAAAGGAGTTCACAGGGCAGGGGGGTGTTTTGGGGTTTGGCGATCAAACAAGGTCCAAATCAATTCAAACTCTACCCAAGGCTTCTAAATATTGTTTTAAGTTCCCATAAAAAGTTTGGGCATTTTTGGACCTTCCAATTATTTTCTAAAAATCCATAACTAATACTTTTAAACACTTTAAATGCCCTAAAATTTCTTATTTCTACTAAAAATCACAAAACTATTTTTACTAAATTCTAGGGAAAATAAGGAGCCTAGGAAAATTGGTTTCACAATTTTAGGATATTTCTACAATTTTCCAGGAATTTCTAAAGTTATTCTGAAAAATAAAAAGAAAAACACTTCAACAGTATTGGGCTCAAACTGGCTTAGGCGGCCCAACCTCGCGCAGAAGCGCGCTCGCGCACGCGTCCACGCCTACGTTGGCCATCTTGCAGAAGGGCCCTCGGGTTTTTAGCTAACTGGGAACGAGTTCTTTCACTGTTTCTTGTGTCGCTGACAGTTTGCAGTATGGTCCCTGGATTTCTTTTTCTTTACCCCTCCTGATCCCCGACGGCGACAAACTTAGCAGAGCTCCGGTGAGCTCACAGATCGGCCGATTGGGGCAACGTCTAGGGTCTCCAAGCGACTGACACGAAATTGGATCTACCCCGACCATTTCCCCCAACATAATTTCACTAATGGCCACAAGGTTTGGTCTAGCCACGGCGACCGTGGACAAGGCGGACCGATGAGCGCGTTCCCGTGGATTCATGGTGGTCCAGTACAATTAAGGGGTTCAGGAAGCTTTAGAAGAGCCTAGGGACGCTAAAACAATCAACAGAGAAGTATGAAGTCACCTGCAACAGGCTGACCATGGGGAGTATACACCGCACGGTGTTCTTGGTGGATTTGGGAAGAATACAAAATTAGTGCTTACTGGTGAGGGTTTGGGGATACAGGTAGGTGCAGTAGATGCTGGAATCCATGGCGGAGCCGAGGTGCTCAATTTATAGCTCTCGTTGTCGTTGGTGTCCAATTTTGCAAGGTCGTGCTGGCGGCCGGAGATGAGGAAGAAGCCTGGCACGGTGAATACGTGTCCTATGGCGTGGCAGTAACTCCGGTGAGCCACGGAGAGCGAGGGTAAGGTGCGGTGGTGCGGTGGAAAGCGAGAGCCACGCGGCGCATGGCCGGGAGATGGCGGTCGTCGGTGTGTTAATCCGCTCAGCCGCAAAGAGGGAGAGAGAGCCACGGTGATGTCATCGGAGTGACCTCCAGCTCACCGTCGGCGAGGGGCTTCTACCGCACGATGTTATCCACTCGCCCAGAGCACGAATCCAACAGCGGTGGCGTGAATCACGGCGAAGGTCGTCGGCGGTGGGATTCTTCTGCGGCGGCTGATTTGATCCAGTTGGCACTGTACCATTGTGAGCGCTCCATCAGACAACTGACAGAACGATTTGCAAGGGAGTTTTCTTCCAATTTCATGTGACAACAGGTCCAAGTCTCTGCATCAAAGTTGTAGTGCTACATACCAGCTACAACTCGACTATAGGGATTAAACTTATTTGAGCACTGGATCAAGGTTGAATTCATACTCAAAGTTGACCCTGTTACACTGAAAAGCTGAATTTCAGAATGAATCCAGCCTGACAGCCAAAGTTTGAGCATGATTATCTCCAAATTTTTCTTAACAACTGAGCTCACACTCTTTAGCAAAGTTGTTCTCCTATAATTGGGCTACAATTTTGATGTGGTGACCTAGGGCACAAACCCCATAATTTGAAAGTTACAAGGGCTTCAAGTTGAGGCAATCACACTGAAATGCAGACTTAACCAAAAAGGGTTAAGTATGGCTCTTTTGCACTTAAGTCCAAATCTCAAGTTTTGGATTGCAAATTCACATATGATTGACCCAAATGACCTAATATACTTATTTAACTTGATTTTTGCACTTTAACCCAAAAGTGGGCTAATTTTGCACATAAGCCCCTAGGGTTTAGTTCCAGGGTTCCAATTAGGGTTTCTGGTATTCCAGGGGTATAAAGGTGATTCAACTTTGTTTTTGGGGATATTTTATAACTCTTACCCTAAAGCTTTTAGGTTTTCTCAATTTGGGTTAAGTTTTACCCCTTTAATCCCTATTTAGGGTAAAGCTTCCTATCCAGGGTCCTATTTGCAAAACATTAGAACAATACAACTTGTTTGAAATTTTTGCCTAGTGAATGCACTCTAGGTGTGTCAAACATATGCAATGCCAATGCTTATGATGCCATGCTCAAGTTTTAGTTATAGTAACACCAGGGGTGTTACATCCTTCCCCCCATAAAAGAATCTCGTCCCGAGATTAAAAGTCCTAGGGTAAGTAATGGAAAAGGAAACGCGGAATACTTTTATTTCCTTATTTCTGGTACAAGGCAGGGGTGGTGCGGGGGTTCATTCCTTTATTACACAGTTATAGAGGCTTTATAATTTACATGAGGCTAAAAAGCCTGGGAAATTCTTATTCAAGAAGTCTTGAGTTTCCCAAGTAGCTTCATCTTCAGAATGCTGGTTCCACTTTATCTTATAAAACTTGAGAGTTTTTCTCCGGGTAACCCTGTCCTTTTGATCCAAGACTCGTATAGGGTGCTCAGAGTATGTCAAGTCTGGTTCAAGGACAACATCTGTTACTTCAATGGTTCGATCGGGAACCCGAAGACACTTCTTCAATTGTGACACGTGGAACACATTATGCACAGCAGACAATGTTTCGGGTAGTTGAAGTCGGTATGCCACTGGTCCACATTGCTCAAGTACCAGGAATGGACCAATGTACCTGGGTGCAAGCTTCCCTTTAACCCCGAAACGCGATACACCCTTCATTGGTGAAACTTTCAAGTAGACATAATCGCCTATCAGAAAGCATAAGGGTTGTCGTCGTCGGTGTGCATAACTCTTTTGTCGAGTCTGAGCTTTCTTCATATTATGAATAATTCTCTGAACCTTTTCTTCTACCTCCTTCACCATATCAGGCCTAAAGAAGTACCTTTCTCCAGGTTCAGACCAATTTAGCGGAGTTCGACACCGTCGCCCATATAAAGCTTCAAAAGGTGCCATCTTGATACTTTCTTGATAACTGTTATTGTATGAAAACTCCGCTAAGGGCAAACATTCATCCCATTTCTGTGAGAAGTCCAGAACACATGCCCGCAGCATATCCTCAAGTATTTGATTGACTCTCTCAGTCTGCCCACTGGTTTGAAGATGATAGGCCGAACTGTGGAGCAACTTAGTACCCAGGGATTTATGAAGTTCTTCCCAGAATTTGGATACGAATTGAGGTCCACGATCCGACACTATGGTCTTCGGAACACCATGCAGACTAAGAATACGAGCAATGTACAATTGGGCATAGACAGTAACCGGGTGATTTGTCTTGACTGGCAGAAAATGAGAAATTTTCGTAAGCCGATCAACTATAACCCAGATAGAATTATACCCCTTTGTAGTCCTGGGTAATTCCACAATGAAGTCCATACTAATATCTTCCCATTTCCAAGTTGGGATAGGTAAAGATTGTAATGGGCCAGCAGTCTTCATGTATATGGCCTTGACATGTTTACAAGTGTCACATCTAGCCACATAGCGGGCAATTTCAATCTTCATCTTTGTCCACCAGAAGAACACATAAGGTTCCATGTGTGCAATTTGCTTTTTCTGATGACACTGTACTATCTGAGTCTGTTGGGTGGCAATTATGCAACTTTACCCAAATAGAATCAGATGCACCATCTTGGGTAAAACACAAAAGAGGTTTACCAACAAGTGGTTACAGTAAATTCATAGCACACGAGACGGTGTGAATGTCGAATAACATCACGGTCAACTCGTGTTAACCAAGGAATCCAAGTCCACGGAAGGTGATATAGATTCAAGAAAAGTCACCAGTGGAGGGATCTGTTGATGCGGACTTTGCAACCAGTCCATTTTATCCAGCACTAGTCATGGATCGGCATGATCACACATGCAGGAAAAGCATGCGTGAGACGGTCGAGGCGCGACTAGAGCGATAATTAAGTGGTTACTGGTCAACTTAATTTGATTTTGGTAAGCACTTACTTTAGGGTGGGTTGAACCAAAGTGAGTTTAGACAACTCGATAAAACGATCTCTAAACTCAACATGCGTTCATTGGGCAGTTACAAGTTAGTCAAAACCAACTTGTTGAACCACTTTTGACATTAAGCAAATCCTCTCAGTACCATTGGTAAATCAAGGGTTGAGAGTTCACATTTGCTAAGAAGAAATCCCGTACTTGGTTAAAAATATATTTGGTCATGTTGTTCATCCGTTTTTCTCATACGAGATGAATTATCCACTTGGTTAGGGAATACATGGATTAATTAGGAAAGCGAATGAACAAACTCCTGCATCTCAGCAGCAGAGAAACAGATTTCCATTTTAGGAGCTAATCAGTTGTTTTCCAACACTAAAAAGCTCCAAGGCTTCACCTTTACACAAAGGATGCAAAGGGAACTTGTGTGAGTAGTCACTACCAAGATCAAAAGAAATAAGACCACACATGTAAGTGGTATATCCTTTTGATCCAGCAAAGATGATAGATGTGGCTTGATAACTTGACAAACAACATAGAAATTGTTTCAAGGAAGGAGTCCACGGAAGGTCACACATTAGTGTAGTTCCACAATGGATCATGACCAGAGACCTTGGTACCGACATGCGCCAAGCAGCAAAATCCTGTGTGCACATTTACAGGAGGCTCTCAGTTTCGCTGCAGTACCATAAGTTCTTAACCATGACACCATTACAAAACTGGCACCAATACTGAATCTCACGTGGTAAGAATAATTTGTGTAGAGATAACATATCAATATAGTCTTATAATGGATTATGACTACTAACTGTAATACTAGCGTATACCGAGCAGCACAACCTTGTGTGTATACCCACAAGAGGCCCTCGGTTTTGGCGCGGCATCATCAATTTTAGTCATAACGCCAATACCAGACATAACCAATAAGGAATCTCACACAACACAAATAGATTGGTCAAGGATAACAAGGTACAAAAGAGACTCCACCTGTAAAAATGGTTACAAGTAGAGCGCCAAATAGATCATGGCCCGAGGAAGTGAACAAGGTATGGCTATGACCTAAGCTTGATAAAAGAAGTACGATGGGAGACTGTTAATTCAGCACCAAGCATATTTCTATGCCCATTGCAGAGATCGCAAGGTCAAGGATTAAGTTGGTATGCCTTCGATGAAGGAACCAAAGGCATCAAATTCAAAAAAAAATGGTCGGACATGGCTTTTCTAGGTTGGGTTAATAGAGCAACACGACGATCCGCAAGGGGAGGCCAAATACACCAGAGACTTCAACCTGCATCAGCTCATCAAGAGAATGGCTCTAAAAGGAGGCATGACTTGAGATCCTTGTTTGAAGTCTAGGTACACCTTAGGTTTGACAAGGAAATTATCTAGGCATTTATTTGTACGGGTGTGGTCATGAAGTGATAACGGAAAATTCGACTTTGGGTCGGGTCATGGTTCACTAAATACGAATATAGCCTAATCTTGGTTTAGGCAATCAAGTCATCAACTCTCTATTGGTCATAACTCAACCTGATGGTTCTCAGATCAGGGTTAAGAATTGCTTCATGCTGGGCTAACCAGTTCATGCCCAAGATGACATCCATTGTCTTGGCCTTTCAGAACAATCATATTAGTAGGAAAGTCCCGTCCGGCCAATGTTACGGGCACTTGGTAAGCCACTTCTTTTTACTTTTGGTAGCTTTACTGTCGGGGGTAGAAGACCATTCATCAACCACTTCATAGAGGGAGGGGGCCTAAAAGGTTCAGTTCACCATATCAAGTGCTCCCGCTACACGAGAAGGTCCGGCTTCCATTCCGACAGGATCTGCAGGGACGTTCGGGTGTAGTTGTGAATACAACACATGAACTTCTTCATGTAGTGTATTACAACAGACCTACAAGTTATCCATGGCTAAGCTAAGCTCCTCCACACGGGCTCGAGCTTTGGCTTCCTTAGCCCAGGCGAGTAGACGAGAGTTAACCGCCCAATCGAGCGCTAGATCTCGTTTCGCGAGTTGGTCTTGCAAGTAGCGGATGGCTGCATCCGCGACCCATAGATCATTCCTGTGATGGAGTTCTGATTGAAGCAGTTCGACTTGTGCTTCCAAATCCCTGATAGGATTGTTGCTACCACTGCTACTTTCTTCATGTCTTGGGGTAAGTTAATGGCAGGGTACGCCAATGGGTCTAGTAGATTTGCGCGCGGTCTTTCTGATGCGCGACAACATTTCTCTAAGGGGGAAATTTTATTAGTATAGTGCTTAGCATGATGCATGTGTAAATACATAATCAACCTTAGTTGATTCAACCTTCTATACATTGCACTCTTCCTATCTGGTCTTTAGGATAGACTCTTCCGAATACTTAGGTAAGAAGAGAAAAGAGTTTTTAGGTAAGACTTTTGAAAATCCTTTTGAAGATGCCTCATAATATCTGCAAAGAAGGGCTACGCTCCGATACCAGCTGTGACGGAACCTCCCAAGTAATTAGGCCCACCTACAGTTGTCCTTGTCTAACAGACATCAGACACCCTGTAGATGTTCCTAAGTCACTTGACAAGTTCGGTATCTTTCCTTACCTTACCAGGAACGTTTTACCCGTCTTGCAGACATTACAGAACATCGGAGATAAAGAAATGCGGAAGCAATTACATAAACTTACATTTATTTAGAAAGTAAGATTAAGTTACTTATTACAGACCAGAACTAAAAGCAAGTGCAGAGTAGTAATATTATACAAACCAAGGGAGGCACAAACTCCTCCCGATAAGTTTTAAGCAAAAGATCCTATGTGGAGGACCAAGTCCTCCCGCACTTTAGTCTTGTTTTTCTTCATTTGGTACCACCTTGGAGCAAAAGCAACAAAAATTTGTCGCTTCCTCACCTAAAAACAACAAAGGGATAAACCCTGAGTATGGAATTACTCAGCAAGTCTTACCCGACTAAGGAAAAGACTCTCAAGGGTATGCTGGATAAATAGGAGTCAAGGAGAGGCTTTAGCAAAAATCAACTTATACTTTTGCAGAAGTAGCTTACTAAAGTGAGTCCTTATTTTCAATCTTTTAACGCCATATTAAGTATTAATAGACTCTATTTGCATCTAGTCTAATTTCAACATCTCATCAATACAACATCATTTTTATCCATAGTGTTCACATCGTGACTTTAGGTTGTAGAAAAGTGACCAAGTCTTCATAACCACGAAGGTACGGCGATCCGAATCGATTATACTCAGCTGAGGATCTCCAATCACACGACATATGTAGCACTTAACCCTTGCATATGTCAACCCGCCACCGGGGTTCTTAAGACCAGATCAGGTTCACGCAAACCGAGAGCACAGATACACCACCGTCCAGCCTCTTGCCACGGAGGGTACACGCTACTCTCGCCACCGCTCCACGCCCATTTCGTGTTATCTTATTCTGGCCTTAGTCTGCCCGAGGCAAGGCTTACCCATGACGAGGCATGTGACCAGTTAAAGGGTCCTCGGTCAGCACGCCTACATACGCATTAATCCTTAACCAACCTGGGTAGAACATCACCTGTTCCTAACCCAAGTCTCAATTTAAGTATTTCCATCCTTAGGATTGTGTCTGTTCCTTAGGATGAAAGAGCATCACAGGGAACTTTGCAGTAAGATCCCTCTATTGCTCCAAATGAAAATATTCTTGCAGGTAGAAGCCATCCTCTCCCGGGTTAGACTGAGGACAACCTCTATCCACAAGATCTAAGCAAGGCTAAGCATTTTTGTAAATCATATTTCGATACTTCACAGAAGTATCTATAAAGGTATGGATATCAAGGAAAGCAATGCATCAAAGGGTTCCAAGCAACTCCTATGAACCTAATGCACATTTCACTAGACTTAAAGTGTGCGAAAAGTATTTAAAACACAAGGAAAGGGGTTGCATGCACCGGGGCTTGCCTTCGTTAGTAGGTGAGTCAGGCTCGGATCCACAAATATCGAAGTAGAAACAGTTGCTAGCTTGCGAATCCGAGGGTGGTGGTATCCCTTCTTCGGTGACTTCTATTTCTTCTTCACGTTCTAATCATAACCATACATATGTATAAGAATAGATGCCATGGGATGCTCATGAGGATGCAAAGATGATATAAACTTATTATCTATGTCTTGAGTACAATTTTCCTTCACGGAACTCCGAGAACTTAGGGTTTCCGGAGTCGGTAAAGGAGTTCACAGGGCAGGGGGGTTGTTTTGGGGTTTGGTGATCAAACAAGGTCCAAATCAATTCAAACTCTACCCAAGGCTTCTAAATATTGTTTTAAGTTCCCATAAAAAGTTTGGGCATTTTTGGACTTACCAATTATTTTCTAAAAATCCATAACTAATACTTTTAACCACTTTAAATGCCCTAAAATTTCTTATTTCTACTAAAAATCACAAAACTATTTTTACTAAATTCTAGGGAAAATAAGGAGCCTAGGAAAATTGGTTTCACAATTTTAGGATATTTCTACAATTTTCCAGGAATTTCTAAAGTTATTCTGAAAAAGAAAAAGAAAAACACTTCAACAGTATTGGGCTCAAACTGGCTTAGGCGGCCCAACCTCGCGCAGAAGCGCGCTCGCGCACGCGTCCACGCCTGCGTTGGCCATCTTGCAGAAGGGCCCTCGGGTTTTTAGCTAACTGGGAACGAGTTCTTTCACTGTTTCTTGTGTCGCTGACAGTTTGCAGTATGGTCCCTGGATTTCTTTTTCTTTACCCCTCCTGATCCCCGACGGCGACAAACTTAGCAGAGCTCCGGTGAGCTCACAGATCGGCCGATTGGGGCAACGTCTAGGGTCTCCAAGCGACTGACATGAAATTGGATCTACCCCGACCATTTCCCCCAACATAATTTCACTAATGGCCACAAGGTTTGGTCTAGCCACGGCGACCGTGGACAAGGCGGACCGATGAGCGCGTTCCCGTGGATTCATGGCGGTCCAGTACAATTAAGGGGTTCAGGAAGCTTTAGAAGAGCCTAGGGACGCTAAAACAATCAACAGAGAAGTATGAAGTCACCTGCAACAGGCTGACCATGGGGAGTATACACCGCAAAGTGTTCTTGGTGGATTTGGGAAGAATACAAAATTAGTGCTTACTGGTGAGGGTTTGGGGATACAGGTAGGTGCAGTAGATGCTGGAATCCATGGCGGAGCCGAGGAGGTGCTCAATTTATAGCTCCCGTTGTCGGTGGTGTCCAATTTTGCAAGGTCGTGCTGGCGGCCGGAGATGAGGAAGAAGCCTGGCGCGGTGAATACGTGTCCTATGGCGTGGCAGTAACTTCGGTGAGCCACGGAGAGCGAGGGTAAGGCGCGGTGGTGCGGTGGAAAGCGAGAGCCACGCGGCGCATGGCCGGGAGACGGCGGTCGCCGGTGTGTTAATCCGCTCAGCCGCAAAGAGGGAGGGAGAGCCACGGTGATGTCACCAAAGTGACCTCCAGCTCACCGTCGGCGAGGGGCTTCTACCGCACGATGTTATCCACTCGCCCAGAGCACGAATCCAACAGCGGTGGCGTGAATCACGGCGAAGGTCGTCGGCGGTGGGATTCTTCTGCGGCGGCTGATCTGATCCGGTTGGGCACTGTACCATTGTGAGCGCTCCATCAGACAACTGACAGAACGATTTGCAAGGGAGTTTTCTTCCAATTTCATGTGACAACAGGTCCAAGTCTCTGCATCAAAGTTGTAGTGCTACATACCAGCTACAACTCGACTATAGGGATTAAACTTATTTGAGCACTGGATCAAGGTTGAATTCATACTCAAAGTTGACCCTGTTACACTAAAAAGCTAAATTTCAGAATGAATCCAGCCTGACAGCCAAAGTTTGAGCATGATTATCTCCAAATTTTTCTTAACAACTGAGCTCACACTCTTTAGCAAAGTTGTTCTCCTATAATTGGGCTACAATTTTGATGTGGTGACCTAGGGCACAAACCCCATAATTTGAAAGTTACAAGGGCTTCAAGTTGAGGCAATCACACTGAAATGCAGACTTAACCAAAAAGGGTTAAGTATGGCTCTTTTGCACTTAAGTCCCAATCTCAAGTTTTGGATTGCAAATTCACATATGATTGACCCAAATGACCTAATATACTTATTTAACTTGATTTTTGCACTTTAACCCAAAAGTGGGCTAATTTTGCACATAAGCCCCTAGGGTTTAGTTCCAGGGTTCCAATTAGGGTTTCTGGTATTCCAGGGGTATAAAGGTGATTCAACTTTGTTTTTGGGGATATTTTATAACTCTTACCCTAAAGCTTTTAGGTTTTCTCAATTTGGGTTAAGTTTTACCCCTTTAATCCCTATTTAGGGTAAAGCTTCCTATCCAGGGTCCTATTTGCAAAACATTAGAACAATACAACTTGTTTGAAATTTTTGCCTAGTGAATGCACTCTAGGTGTGTCAAACATATGCAATGCCAATGCTTATGATGCCATGCTCAAGTTTTAGTTATAGTAACACCAGGGGTGTTACAACGAGGTGGGGAGCCATCCTTGGAAGACCGCTCGCGCCGCTCGCTGACGCGTTTCGTGAGGTCGATGATTTCGCGACACTCCGCGGCGCTATGGCGACCGTTGGGGTGCACAGGGCATGAGCCGCTGTTACACCTCTGCGGTCGTGGGCGTTTGTTGCGGTCGCCCCGGCCCCCGGTCGCGGCTGTGACGACTAGAGCGGTGGACCGCGGCTTATGGTGGTCACGGTCCTTCTTCTTTTTCTTTTTACCGTCCCGGGGGACGGTACCCGAGCCACCCATCTGGGTAACTCTGGGTTGCGGGGTCGAGTGTCATGCATGGCCCTCGGCGGCTCTGGCGCATTTGTCGACCAGAGTGAAGAGTGTGGAGATAGTCTCCACGTCATGCGTGGCCAACTTCTCCAACATTTTCTCATCACATACTCCCTGGCGGAAGGTCGTGATGATGGAAGCATCATAAATGCGAGGTATAGTACCTCGCACCTTGGTGAAGTGGGAGATGAATGTCCGGAGAGTCTCCCCGGGCTCTTGCCTCACTACGTGGAGGTGGGTCTCCACACCGTTTTGCTGGTAAGCGCTGGCGAAGTTCACAACGAACCGCGCGTAGAGCTCTTCCCAGGAGTAGATTGACCCTGGGGCGAGGTTCATGAGCCAAGTCCGGGCAGGCCCAGACAAGGCGACATGAAAATATGTCGCCATCACAGCGGTGTTTCCACCTGCTGCTGTGATAGCGGTGACGTACACCTGCAGGAATTCCAATGGGTTTGACGTTCCGTCGTACTTTTCCGGCAGGTGCGGCCAGAACTTGGATGGCCATGACGCCGCGCGGAGATGATCCGCGAGAGCGGCGTAGCCCACGTCGGCCAAGGGGATACCCGCTTAGGACCAGGTGCCCATTGGGGCCTGCGGTGCTACCGCAGCGAAGTCTTGATCGAGGTTGCGACCCTCGATGTTTTGACGGCGCTCACGCGCCCTCTCTAAATAGATCCGGGCATCCTCTCCCATACGCCTGCGGTTGAGCTCTGTCCGGAGGTCGTCGGTCTGCACGCCCCTTACTGAGGGTGAGCGCACAGACGCCGTCGCCTCACGTTGGCGCCGGGATGACCGAGGCTTGGACCTGGCCAAGGTGGAATGCGCCATGCTGAGCAGCCGGTCGACATTGTCGCGCCACTGCTTCATGGCCCTTGACGAAGCCATGGAGCTTGGAGGCTGGCGCAGCAACTCTCTGGCCGCGGACAACACGCCGGGCGCCGCCCTTGACGGAGTCCGAGACGCCTGTGCAGGCGTGTGTTGCCGCACAGCGTGCACAGCAGCAGCCCCAGACACAAGGAGGTTGGATACTTGTGGCACGGAGGACGCAGCTTCTTCCTCCACCACGAAATCCTCCAAAGTGTCGGCACGGTGCTCAACGATTTGCACCATCATGTCGAACAAGAGAACAAGCAAAAACCTAATACCAAGCCCCCTACTTGGCGCACCAAATGTCGGAGAGGGAATTCTCTGGCCGGGTGGCGGAGTGCACCCGCCCTAAATCCTAAGATGAGGAGGGGGCTTAAGCGTTTTGCCTGTTGGTAGATGAACGATGAACTTAGGAACACGCGAGGATTTAGAGTGGTTCGGGCCGCCGGAGCGTAATACCCTACTCCACTATGTGTTGGATTGCTGTGAAAGCTTGAGAGCTGAGAGTCTTAGTCTAAGTTCGCTCTTAGTGTCCCTTATCTTGTAACATTGCATGCCTCCCCTTTTATAGCTCAAGGGGGGCACGTACAAGGGTGCTGAGCCCCGACATGTGGGCCCAGGAATATAATGGATGTAATACTTGGAGTTGCTGGAGCAATCTTCTTGCATTCTGACATCTGCGATCTGCGTGGTATTGGCGTGTAGGGGAAGCTTCCCTGGCAACGCATAAGTGATGATGGACACAGTCCACCTTGCAGCACGGGTGTACTGTTTGGCAATGGCCTGGACAGGCACGCCGCCTGCAGGATGGCCTGGACGCCGCCTGCCAGCTGAGTGGACAGGTCACAATAAATGCTGAGGTGACACATCGCCTATCAACAGGGTGGACAGGCGGTGCGTCCTCTCCGCAATAAATGCAGAGACCGAGCGGCCCAGAGGCCTTATGTCAGGCTCCGCCCGCTGGCTTACGTCACGAGCAACAAGCCACGTGGCAGCATCGGGTCTCCGCCTGAGCGGGGAGTGCAGGCGCACAGGATAAAGCCTGGACACATGTCAGTACCGGACCCTTGCTTAGGCCAGGGTATCCCCTGTCCCGGGACCTCATTATGGATGGCCCGGACCTTACTCGGAGGGATCCGGACCCCATACAAGGGACCTTGGCACGCTTACTTGGGAGTCCCGGACCGTATTCGGGGGTCCGGGCTGTGCGCACAGGGGTCCGGTGCTTCCTCGCGGAGGTCTGGTCCAGCTGATTGCATCTTAGGATATATCATCTTTTCTGGCTATGCGACGCCCCTAGAGCTATCCACGTGGTGGGGTCAGGTGATGTTCACCGCGCGGCTAGAGATTGTCGCACGGGCACCGTGCCTTCATACTGTAGTAAGGGGTACCCCTGTTCCAGGGTATCGACATTCTCTTTTGCCCTTCGGCACCCTTGTTTAGACGTTCATAGTCAGGGTATTCAAAGTTTAAAGCATCCATTACCCAATTCAACATTCGTTTTGGTCGAGTGCCGAAGGCTGCAGCCATCAGTTGATCTTCTTTTTTAGTGTAATTGCCCAAAATTTTGTTGCACATAGTCTCAATCATTTCTAGCCACTCTTGGCAGGGCTCTTTGAATTGTTTCTCAAACTTGAAGCGATAGGGCAATCGAACAAGTTCGTTCTTCTTCCTTATTTCCTTTAGCTTCGGCATACTCCATTCACTCAACGTTGGAGATACCCTGTAGGCCAGGTATTCTTGCACTAGATATCTAGTGTTGATCTGTTCTGCCACCACCGTGAATTCTGCTATAGCTTGTCAACATGGTGACCCCGGCATGATGCGGCACAAAGGCCTAGTCAGTCTGAAGCTTAAACTCAGTGGACTCATCACTATCTGCATCAGCTTCTCTCTCTTCTTCTCATCGGCCATGAAATAAAACCATTCATTCTTCCAACCGGTCGGCCACTTCGTACGGTAGCTGAGAACCGGAGCCTTCATATCCTTGCGATATGCAAAGTTATAGCAGCCAAAATTTTAATGTAACCCGTCTTCTCTGGCCTTCGTTTGGTAATGCAATTCGTGCGTTCGGCAGAAAGCTTCAGCATTTGGGTCCATTCCTTGGCTTCGAAGGGCCCAGATGAAGACGCTGAGCCTAACGATAGCGTTAGGGGTCAGCTGATGAAGATAGATTTCATAATTATCCAAAACTTCCCCAATCATCTCGTGAAGCGGAAACCACAATCCTGCTCTGAAAAAGCTTTTGAAAATTACTACTTTGTCATCCTTCGGCTTTGGAGTGGTTTCTTCTTCGACAAAACGAATAAGTTTCTTCTCAGCTTCTCTGAAGTAACCCAACTTCATCATCATGGGCACATTAGCCTCAGACACAGTAGATTTTTCAAAATCCAAGTGGTTGGTTTTGATGGGATCATAGTGTTGTAATCTTCCTCTTCTTCATCAACATTTTCTTCTTCGATGTCAGCTTGTTCAGCTTCGGCAGTAGGTGCACCTTCATCAACAACTTCCTCCATCACAACCAGTCTCGATTGCCTCATAACTTCAGAGATCGGGGCTGTCTCGGTGGCTTCGGCCTCCTCTCCTTCACTGGTCACCATTGCAGTTGAGCGTACTCTGGCCATCTGATGTTGAATTTCTTACAGTTTTTATGAAGCTGATGTTTTTACAGTTTTGCCGAAGCTCTTTCTTTTGCCGAAGCTAAATCAAGATGATGATTTGCTCGAGAATGCAGTGAAAAAGCTTCAGCTATGGTTAAATTTTTTAACAGCACAACAGTGCAATGGCAATGAATGATGTGGTAACTTCACACCTACCCGTCTGTTTATATAGTGCTGCAGGTGGGAAGGTGAATCGACAAGTTGTCTGCACCCGCTAAACTGTTATCTACACCCGCTGAAAGGTGGACCACTCGACGCTTGGAGGTGAATCGCTAGCGTACCCGCCGCATGGTGGGCCACCTCACGCTCGGAATAATTTAATCGTTTCTCGGCAACGAGCTCAGGGAAGGTGTTTTTTGGACCTTCAGCATTCCGAAGCCTTGGAGATTTTTCACGGATCAAGCTCGTTACGAAAAACGATCTATCACCGCGAAGGGGCTACTGTTGGGGGTCTGCTTCATCACCGAAGGTCTTATAAGAAGAAACACCTTTGAAAGATCAGCACAGAAGCAAATATAGCGCGAAGGTACTCGCCGAAGCTACCATCCAGGAAGCTTCGGCATAGCGACGTGCCTTGAGATGAAGGGTTGCACCGACTTAAAGAGGAAAAGACCAATCGGCCCATGATAATTTGTGTCATGATTGTAACTATTTGTAGAGGGCATAAATGTAATTTTGAACGGGCTGCGCCCCGTGCCTATAAATAGAAGAACAGTACCCCTGTACTGTTCACATTGGCTGGTATTCGCTTGTGCGTCACGCTTGGACTTTTACCTTCTGTCGAGTCGAAGGTATAAATGTAATTCAATATTGTTCTTATTCATTTATGATGATATATAATAAATATATATTAATGATGTCATATGATTATTCATGTTATTTCTCATGTCCCATATACTTCTCCTTTCATTAACATATACTGTGATGATGAAGGTACGTCCTTCATGACCTTCGTCCGAATATCGTTATATCCTGAGGGAAATAATGCTTCGAAGGACGAAAGGCATTAACCATTAACCTCTTTTTGTGTTGCCTTGTTCTTAACTCATACCATTTGAGAACAAGTCCCCAACAGGGGCGAAGGGGTACGCGAGAAACTAATCTTAACCGCGAGATGTTCATCCAACGGTCGCGCTCACTTTCCCCAAATCCACTGCCGGACGATGGCGGCAGCCGCACCATTACGGCGGTGCCATCACCGGCGTTCGGGCCGAACTCCAATTTTCGTGCCTATTATCAAATCCGAATGCAGTAATACGTAGCAGTGACCCTAGGGGTTCGCCAACGAAGATCCCTATTGAGAATCAAGGTGTGATGCACCCCACCCATGGTGCGCGGCGAAATCGCGTGTCCGGTGACGAATTCCGGTCCACGGTGTGGGTGACCATGAGTGTTGGGGGCCTTCGTCTTCTGAAGGTCCTCAAAAACATGATTTAACAATGTTTTCCAAGTGTAACATATGAGCAGGTACCTTCGGACTCTAGTTAAAAGCATACACGATATGAAAAGCATGGTTGTGACGAAGGCTGATGTTGCTCCGAAGCTACCTGCAAGGGAGCTTCAGCTTAATGGCAGAAAAAGGAACCGACTTAAAGGGGAAAAGGCTATCTAGTCCCCATTGGGTTGTCCATAAGTCAATAGTAAATATGAAGGGCATGAATGTAAATTTACATAGGCTGTGCCCTGTGCCTATAAATAGATGAACAGTACCCCCGTACTATTCACGCTGACTTGTACTCGCTTGTGCGTCACGCTTGAACTTTCATCTTCTGTCAAGCCGAAGGTACAAATGTAATTCAATATTGTTTCTATTTTTCCATGATAATATAATGAAGATGAATTAATAATGTTATATGAATGTTCATGTTATCCATTATATTTCATATGCTTCTCCTTTTGTCAACATATATCGTGATGATGAAGGTATGTCCTTCATGACCTTCGTTTGAAGATCATTATATCCTAAGGGAAATAATGCTTCGAAGGACTAAGGGCATTAACCTTTAACATTTTGTGTTGCCTTGTTCTTAAGCCGAAGCATTTGAGAACAAGTCCCCAACATTGGCGCCCACCTCCGGTGAACTCATTCGACCACCTTCGGCAAGCACTGACCTTCGTCATGCCGTCGAAGAAGATAACTGCGCCAAGAGCTGTTGTATTGCAGCCACTGGACACAAACCAGGAGACTCTCTCTCTCCAAGAGGCTCGAAGCCAGAAGAGAAAGGCCACCAGTCCAACACTCTAGGAGGAGGAGTTGGACCAAGAGATCAGGGACTTGGAAATCATCCATCAACAAGTGCAAAGGAAGAAGGAGAAGATGGCTTGGTTGGCCAATCTTCAAAGGAAGATCGATGAAGCTACTGAAGAAGTGTGTCATCTTGCTCAAGATGAACAGGACCGAAGGCCCCAACACAGGGAGCTTCGTCAGGAAGGCTTATTCAACGAAGATGGATGGTATGATGATTTTAATCATGATACCTTTACTTTTGATGATGCTTCTCCCTTGGCAGCAGAACTGCAGGCTATCCCATGGCCACAATCCTACAAGCCACCTCAGCTACCCATGTATGATGGGCACTCAAACCCAAAACAATTTCTGATGAGCTATGAGGCAACAATATCCTCATACGGAGGCAATGCAGCTGTCATGGCTAAGTCCTTCGTCATGGCAGTACGGAACGTGGCTCAGACATGGTATTCTTCCCTTCGGCCAGGGAAAATTACGTCATGGTAGAAGCTCAAGGACATGCTGGTGACCAGTTTCCAAGGCTTTCAGACGAAGCCAGTCACAGCTCAGGCCTTGTTCAAGTGCATGCAAGACCATGAGGAATACCTCCAGGCGTATGTCCGAAGGTTCTTGCGACTGAGGGCACAAGCGCCCACAGTGCCCAATGAAATTGTCATTGAGGCCATGATTAAGGGTCTTCGGCTAGGACCCACGACTCAGTACTTTGCCAGGAAGCCCCCACAAACTCTGGAGAAGCTGCTTCAGAAGATGGATGAATACATTCGGGCTGACAACGACTTTCGTCAAAGAAGGGAGGAAGCTTACAGATTCTCGGAGATTACCAGGGGCTTCAGAGGAAGAATCCACCCGAGGCATGTCAGGTCAATCCATAATTCCAGTCAGAATGACGACAAAGGAAGCCAGCTTCAGAGGCCACAACCTTCGGGGAAACAGCAAAGCTCTTTCAGGCCGCCAGCTCTAAGGGGCAGAGGCGCCAGGGGCTTCGAAGGAAGATATGGGGATCAGCCCAGGAAGATTTATTGCTTATTCTGTGGTGAGGACAAGGGCCATACCAAAAGAATGTGCCAAATCACCATTCTGAAGCAAAAGGAGATCGGAGAAGCTGAAGCTCGACAGAATCAGCCGAAGCAGGTCTTGCACACTGCTTCGTGCCACTCTCTCTACATACTAGAATATGTGGGCAATTATCCTGCAGCTTCGGTTGCTTCGGCTAGCCATTCACAGGCTTCTTGGCCACAGCTCCCACCCCCACCACCACTGCAACTGACCTATTCCCGAAGCCAGCAGCCAGAAGGGCGCCAGCACACCCAACAGCAACAGGAGTTCAGGGAGGAATCCGAAGCTCGCACAGTCAACAGTACTATGCCAGAATCAAAGCACATTTATTGAGCGATATCCTACCCCTGAAATACTTTTATGTTCTATGTCATTTTGTTTTTTAATAAGGAACAGGCAATATAAATCTAGTTTTAATTCCTTGTAATAGTTTCACTTTTATCAGAATCAAATATATCTTCTTCACAGACTTACGAAGCTCAAAAGTCGTTCCTAAGGAAATGCAGAGCTAAAAATTGCCAAAACTGCAAAAAGTCGTTCCTAAGGGAGCACAACGTAAGTTTTGCCGAAGCTACAAAAAGTCGTTCCTAAGGGAGCGCAGTGTAAGTTTTCTGCTCAAAAGTCGTTCCAAAGGGAATGCAGAGCCAAATACCGTCGAAATATAAGGCAAAGAAGTTCAAAAGACGTTCCTAAGGAGATGCAGAACTTATACCGCCGAAATATAAGGCGAAGAAGTTCAAAAGACGTTCCTAAGGGGATGCAGAACTTACACCGAAAAATAAGCGGTGAAGCCAAAAAATAAACGGCAAAGAGATTCCGATCGTTCCTAAGGGGACGCAGAGATTGTGTGTTTCAGTGTGGGCGTGTGGGTGTGTCTTCAGCATTAGCATCATTTTTTGCATCATATCATCATATCATCCCGCATAGCATCACATCATACATCATATCGCACCAATGACACGAATTGAATACGAAGTCGATCTTCGGAGAATGTTTTATAAAAATGAAAATGTGCTAAGGCACAAAGTAAGCTGAGAAATACAGTTTCATCAGCTCTGTTGCAAAAGAAGGGATAACTTGTTCACGAAGCATGGATGTTTCTACGAAGCATGGATGTTTTTATGAAGCATGGATATTTCCATGAAGCACGGATCTTTTTCTTTACGAAGCATAAAAAGAAGGGAAGGTGTTTTTCGCCGAAGGCTCAAAAACTGTATGTATATAAAGTTTCATGCATCGCAAAGAAGGGAATTACGAATAATTTACATATTAGATTCAAAGATATACACATCAAATATTACAGTCTTGTTACAACAAAGCTACGTCGACCATCTAAAAATGTTTTTATAATAAGCGCTAGTCTTCTTTCATGATCTTCTCCGCAACTTCATTTAGCAATTTGTTGATGACTTCGTCAACAATAGATTCAGCCATATTAATGACCTCTAGTGCTTCCTTCGTTTTTGGATCGGCCAGGGGATCGAACGGTTCCGGTGGCGGAGATAATTCAGCTGCAGTGGAAAAATCAATCAGTCCAAAGCCACAAAAACAAATTCCGAAGTTGAACATCAAAAGATATTACCTATACGTTTTTCACGCTCAGCAGCTTCTTCAGCTCGCCTTGCTTCGGCTCGGGCGTCATGGATGTCTTTTTCACTTTTCTTCATAATTTCATGAGCCATTTCTCGGCCACCATTCACCCACACATCATTATAAAATTTTCCGCCCATCAAGGTTGCTTCAGCTGAAGGATCCTTCGTGACATCTACGAAGAAGGCAGTTTTGGCCTGGGCCATGGTTTTGATGTGATCGCATCCCGCATTCTCCAAGATAGCTGAAATCCCACGCGCACCGGAAAATGCACAGACATCCCCGTGGTCACTTAAGATTTCTTCGAAGCTCTCGGCCTCCCCACTTATCCATTCGATAACACCTTCAGGGTCGCCTCGTATGAAGTTTTCTTCGGTAGAATAGGCACCCACGTTAGCGAAGCTAGTTTTTATTTTCTTCACATAGTCCAAGGATTTTTCAAAGCATCTTTCCTTAGATGTGCAAAGTTCTTCAACAGTTTTCTCTAAATAGTTCTTCCAATATTCGCTGATCTCTCGGTTAGCTTCTGCGAGTGCGTATTTTTCTTTGGCTTCTGCCAGCTGTTTCCAAAGGTCTTCAATTTCATTGTTTTGGATTTCGGCTTGAGCCTTGAAACTAGCTTCATCTTCTTTCACTTTGTTTACTAATGAAATCAAGATTTTGTCCTTTTCAAGACCTTCGTTTCTTAATTCGATTACCTCTGAACGAAGGTTATTCAGAGCCATCGTATATCCTTCATCTTCAACGTTTTTCTGAGCCCTAAGCGCATTGCTAAGAATTAAGCCCTGCAAGAGGAGGATAGAATTAAGTATGGCAAATAAAATATTTCGTTTTCAAATACAAAATTAGCTTTTATACCTTTATGCTATTATACGCTAAGCTGTCAGCTTCTACCTATCTCCCGGCAAACGGATATCACTTTATTATCCGGGAGACAATACAAAAAATCTTCTTCCCCACTGCCATTAAACACTAATGCCCCCTTCGGGTATTTTAATTTTTGGGCATAGTGTAGTGCTTCTAGGTTTTCTTCTTGAGAAAGTATCTTCCCCGAAGCATGACGAATGATGTAATCAGCGCTTTCTTTTGAAGCTTCGGAGGCAGGAGCTTCAACCTTTTCATACGCAATTTGCTCTGTCGCCTTTTCTTCAACTACGGCAGGCTCTGTCTCAGTAGGCTCTGAAGGCCCAGCTTCGGTTTCAGCTTGAATTGTTGCAGCTTCGACTTCTGCTTGCTTCATTTCAGTTCCGGGTTGTGCTTTGGAAGCTTCGGTAATTTTTCTTGAAGGAGCAGGACTCAAGGTTTTTGTTGTTTCTAACAAAACATCTAACACATTTGCCAACCTTCTCCTCTTAGGAGTTGCGGCAGAACCCTTTTGTGCCTTCGGCACTGTTACCTCTGTTGAAGGGCTCAAAATCTCTGGCATTTTTATTATTTCTTCAATTTTTGACCCTTCAGCCTTATCCTTATCAGCTTTCGTCTCAACTAGCTCAACTAAAGGTAACTTTGGCATTACAGTCGGCTCTTCAGTCCTCTGCGCAGGAGGAACAGTTTCTTTTATTTTGACAGCCGAAGAGGCCCCTTCGCCAAATTCAGGTATCACGGTCGGTTCGATGTAACGCGGCCGGTGAGTCAGAACCTTCAACTTTATTTCCTTCGGCACAGGCTCAACTGGGGTGGCCGAAGTAGCAGCTTTCCTCTTTTTCCCCTGTCCTCGCAGCGGATAGTGGTAATCGGGGTAAACGAAGCCAATGGCGTCAAAAACTCTGTTCAGTCTCTTCTTTCCCCAACCTCGGCCATACTCTGAAGGCTATATATTCTTGAATTAAATCTCTTGTGCCAATGAAGGAGCAAACAGTACTGAAGGCCTTCTGACACGCTTCGGCGGCATCATCAATTTTGACATTCGGCCTTCGGAGGCCGAAGCGGGACCAGATGGGGCGCATAATGACTTCCTTAATGTCTTCCCTTGCTTTCAAATCATTCTTCACATAAAACCATTCCTCCATCCAAGCTCCGGGCCATCTCTTCCAAAATGTTGGCACTGGGTGGCTCACGTTGGGGCGAGCGATAAATCCCTAACAACCGAAGTTGTTGTGGTACTGTTCTTTACCCATGGCCTTCGTCTCATATAGAAGTTTGTGCATACTGCAGAAGCACTTGGCGCTTGGCTCTAGCCCCTGACTCTTTACTGCCCAGACAAAAATCCCCATCCTTATTATATCTTCGGGGTCTGATGGAGGAAGATCTGGTAGGTTTTCAACACTTCGACTACAAACTTGCTCAAAGGGAACCGAAGCCGAGCCTTGAAGAAGCTTCGGTAAATTACAACTTCGTTTTCTTTAGGGGTAGGCACGTTGTTGTCTCCACCAGCCCTCACAATAGACATATCCCGAAAGTACCTTCCTCTCATGTTCTCAAGATGACTCTGTTTGATGGTCAATTTTCCGAAGATTGAATGACTTGGCCTCCAGGGCCGATCCTCAGAATCTTCGTCCCCACTTTCTTAAAGGGAACTAGGCTTACACCTATTTCCTAAATGTTTTTGGTGGTTGAATTGCCCAACACAAATAATTGGACTAACTAGTTTGCTCTAGTCTATAAGTTCTACAGGTGCCAAAGGTTCACAATAAGCCAATAAAAAGACCAAGAAAAGGGTTCAAACAAATAGAGCAAGGGACAACCGAAGTGCTCCCTGGTCTGGCGCACCGGACAGTGTCCGGTGCACTAGGGGACTCCAAGCTGAACTCCTCACCTTCGGGAATTCTCAGAGGCGCTCCGCTATAATTCACTGGACTGTCCGGTGCACCACCGGACTGTGTCCGGTGCCCCAAGGGAGAGCGACTCTGAACCAGCCAGCTTCGGGAAACCACTCCGCTAAAATTCACTGGACTGCCCGGTGTAACACCGGACTGTCCGGTGAGCCAGCGGAGCAACAGCTACTTCGCGCGCAACGGTCGACTGCAACGCATTAAATGCGCGCCTACGCGTGCAGAGGATAGAGCACGCGCGGGCGGCACACCGGACAGTCTACAGGACTTGTCCGGTGCACCACCGGACAGCCAGGCGGGCCCACAAGACAGAGTTGCAACGGTCGAACCCCAACGGTCTGCTGACGTGGCTGGCGCACCGGACAGTGTCCGGTGGCGCACCGGAGTGTCCGGTGCGCCATGCGACTGCAGCCTTCCAACAGCCATATTTTGGTGGTTGGGGCTATAAATACCCCAACCACCCCACATTCAAAGGATCCAAGTTTCCACTCTTCTACACCTTACAAGAGCTAGCATTCAATACAAGACACACCCAAGAGATCAAATCCTCTCCCAATTCCACACAAAGCTTTAGTGATTAGAGAGAGTGATTTGTTGTGTTCATTTGAGCTCTTGCGCTTTGGATTGCTTCTTTTCTTTCTCATCCTTCTTGTGACAACTCAATTGTAACCAAGGCAAGAGACACCAATTGTGTGGTGATCCTTGCGGGGACTTTGTGTCCTGTTTGATTGAGAAGAGAAGCTCACTCGGTCCGAGGGACCGTTTGAGAGAGGGAAAGGGTTGAAAGAAACCCGGTCTTTGTGACCACCTCAACGGGGAGTAGGTTTGCAAGAACCGAACCTCGGTAAAACAAATCATCGTGTCTCGCTCTTTATTCGCTCACGATTTGTTTTGCGCCCTCTTTTCTCGGACTTGTTATTATTTCTAACGCTAACCCGGCTTGTAGTGGTGCTTAAGTTTATAAATTTCAGATTCGCCCTATTCACCCCCCCCTCTAGGCGACTTTCAATTGGTATCAGAACCCGGTGCTTCATTAGAGCCTAACTGCTCGAAGCGATGTCGGGAGATCACGCCAAGAAAGAGATAGGGACCGGCGAGAAGCCCATTACAAGCCACGGGAAGGCTCCATCGGGAGAGTCCTACAACAAAGGGAAGGGGAAGGAAAAGGAATCCCCTTCACACAAGTCGCGTCGGAGCGGTGACAAGAAGAAGAAGATGAGGAAGGTGGTCTACTATGAGACCGACTCCTCGTCGCCATCCACCTCCGGCTCCGACACGCCGTCCGTAACTTCTAAGCGCCATGAGCGCAAGAAGTTTAGTAAGATCCCTCTACGCTATCCTCGCATTTCTAAACATACGCCATTACTTTCCGTCCCATTAGGCAAACCACCAACGTTTGATGGTGAAGATTATGCTAGGTGGAGTGATATGATGCGATATCACCTAACCTCACTCCACAAAAGTATATGGGATGTTGTTGAGTTTGGTGTACAGGTATCATCCGTAGGGGATGAAGATTATGATGAGCACGAAGTGGCCCAAATCCAACACTTCAACTCCCAAGCCACAACTATACTCCTTGCCTCTTTAAGTCGAGAGGAGTATAATAAGGTGCAAGGGTTGAAGAGCGCAAAGGAGATTTGGGACGTGCTAAAGACCGCGCACGAAGGAGACGAGGTGACCAAGATCACCAAGCGGGAAACGATTGAGGGGGAGCTCGGTCGTTTCCGTCTTCGCCAAGGGGAGGAGCCACAAGACATGTACAACCGGCTCAAAACCTTGGTAAACCAAGTGCGCAACCTCGGGAGCAAAAAATGGGATGACCACGAAGTGGTTAAGGTTATTCTTAGATCACTTGTTTTCCTTAACCCTACTCAAGTTCAATTAATTCGTGGTAATCCTAGATATACACTAATGACTCCCGAGGAAGTGATAGGAAACTTTGTGAGCTTTGAATTGATGATCAAAGGCTCAAAGAAAATCAACGAGCTAGATGGCCCCTCCACATCCGAAGCACAACCGGTTGCATTCAAGGCAACGAAGGAGAAGAAGGAGGAATCTACATCAAGTAGAATACCCATCGACGCCTCCAAGCTCGACAACGAGGAAATGGCGCTCATCATCAAGAGCTTCCGCCAAATCCTCAAGCAAAGGAGGGGGAAGGATTACAAGCCCCGCTCCAAGAAAGTGTGCTACAAATGTGGTAAGCCCGGTCATTTCATTGCTAAATGTCCATTATCTAGTGATAGTGACAGGGGCGACGACAAGAAGGGGAGAAGAAAGGAGAAGAAGAGATACTACAAGAAGAAGGGTGGCGATGCCCATGTTTGCCGGGAGTGGGACTCCGACGAGAGCTCCACCGACTCCTCCTCCGACGAGGATGCCGCAAACATTGTCGTCACCAAGGGTCTTCTCTTCCCCAACGTCGGCCACAAGTGCCTCATGGCAAAGGACGGCAAAAGGAAGAAGGTAAAATCAAAATCCTCCACTAAATATGAAACCTCTAGTGATGAGGATAATGCTAGTGATGAGGAGGATAATTTGCGCATCCTTTTTGCCAACCTTAACATGCAACAAAAGGAAAAATTGAATGAATTAATTAGTGTTATTCATGAGAAGGATGAACTCTTGGACACCCAAGAGGACTTCCTAATTCAGGAAAATAAGAAGCATGTTAAGATTAAAAATGCTTACACTCTAGAAGTAGAAAAATGTGAAAAACTATCTAGTGAGCTAAGCACTTGTCATGACACTTTTGCCAACCTTAGAAATGAAAATGCTAAATTAATTGCTAAGGTTGATTCTAATATTTGTGATGTTGCAATTCCCAATCTTAGAGATGATAATGTTAACCTTCTTGCTAAGATTGAAGAATTGAATGTCTCACTTGCTAGCCTTAGGATTGAAAATGAAAAACTAATTGCTAAGGCTAAAGACTTTGATGTTTGCAATGTTACTATTTCTAACCTTAGAAGTGAAAATGATATATTACATGCTAAGGTTGTTGAATTAAAATCTTGCAAACCCTCTACATCTACCGTTGAGCATACTTCCATTTGTACTAGATGTAGAGACATTAATGTTGATGCTATCCATGACCATCTAGCTCTAATTAAGAAACAAAATGATCACATAGCTCAACTTAATGCTAAGATCAATGAGCATAACTTAGAAAATGAAAAGTTTAAATTTGCCAGAAGCATGCTCTATAGTGGGAGACGCCCTGGCATCAAGGATGGCATTGGCTTCCAAAAGGGAGACAGTGTCAAACTTAATGCCCCTCCTAAAAGATTGTCTAATTTTGTTAAGGGCAAGGCTCCCATGCCTCAGGATAACGAGGGTTACATTTTGTACCCTGCCGGTTATCCCGAGAGCAAAATTAGGAGAATTCATTCTAGGAAGTCTCACTCTGGCCCTAATCATGCTTTTATGTATAAGGGTGAGACATCTAGTTCTAGGCAATCAACCCATGCAAAATTGCCTAAGAAGAAAACTCCTAAAGCATCAAATGATTCTAACATTTCATTTAAGACCTTTGATGCTTCTTATGTTTTAACTAACAAATCCGGCAAGGTAGTTGCCAAGTATGTTGGGGGCAAACACAAGGGATCAAAGACTTGTGTTTGGGTACCTAAAGTTCTTGTATCTAATGCCAAAGGACCCAAAACCATTTGGGTACCTAAAATCAAGAACTAAACTTATTTTGTAGGTTTATGCATCCGAGGGCTCAAGCTGGATCATCGATAGCGGGTGCACAAACCACATGACAGGGGAGAAGAAGATGTTCTCCTCCTACGAGAAAAACCAAGATCCCCAATGAGCTATCACATTCGGGGATGGAAATCAAGGTTTGATCAAAGGATTGGGTAAAATAGCTATATCTCCTGACCATTCAATTTTCAATGTTTTTTTTGTAGATTCTTTAGATTACAATTTGCTTTCTGTATCACAATTATGCAAAATGGGCTACAACTGTCTTTTCACAGATGTAGGTGTTACTGTCTTTAGAAGGAGTGATGATTCAATAGCATTTAAGGGAGTGTTAGAGGGTCAACTATACTTAGTAGATTTTGATAGAACTGAACTCGACACTTGCTTAATTGCTAAGACTAACATGGGCTGGCTCTGGCATCGCCGACTAGCACATGTTGGAATGAAGAATCCTCACAAACTTCTAAAGGGAGAACACATTTTGGGACTAACAAATGTTCATTTTGAGAAAGACAGGATTTGTAGCGCATGTCAGGCAGGGAAGCAAGTTGGTGCTCATCATCCACATAAGAACATCATGACGACTGACAGGCCACTCGAGCTCCTACACATGGACCTATTCGGCCCGATAGCTTACATAAGCATCGGCAGGAGTAAGTATTGTCTAGTTATTGTGGATGACTATTCTCGCTTCACTTGGGTGTTCTTTTTGCAGGAAAAATCTCATACCCAAGAGATCTTAAAAGGATTCTTGAGACAGGCTCAAAATGAGTTCAGCTTAAGGATCAAGAAAATTAGAAGCGACAACGGGAAGGAGTTCAAGAACTCACAAATCGAAGGCTTCCTTGAGGAGGAGGGCATCAAGCATGAGTTCTCTTCTCCCTACACGCCACAACAAAATGGTGTAGTGGAGAGGAAGAATCGAACTCTATTGGACATGGCAAGAACCATGCTTGATGAGTACAAGACTTCGGATCGGTTTTGGGCCGAGGCGGTCAACACTGCCTGCTACGCCATCAACCGGTTGTATCTACACCGAATCCTCAAGAAGACATCATACGAACTCCTAACCGGTAAAAAGCCCAATGTTTCATATTTTAGAGTCTTTGGTAGCAAATGCTTTATTCTTGTTAAAAGAGGTAGAAAATCCAAATTTGCTCCTAAGACTGTAGAAGGCTTTTTACTGGGATATGATTCAAACACAAGGGCATATAGAGTCTTCAACAAGTCCTCTGGACAAGTTGAAGTTTCTTGTGACATTGTGTTTGATGAGACTAACGGCTCTCAAGTAGAGCAAGTTGATCTTGATGAGATAGGTGATGAAGAGGCTCCGTGCGTCGCGCTAAGGAACATGTCCATTGGGGATGTGTGTCCTAAGGAATCCGAAGAGCCTCCAAATGCACAAGATCAACCATCCTCCTCCACGCAAGCATCTCCACCAACTCAAAATGAGGATGAGGCTCAAGTTGATGAAGGAGAAGATCAAAGAGATGAGCCACCTCAAGATGACGGCAATGATCAAGGGGGAGATGCAAATGATCAAGACAAGGGGGATGAAGAACCAAGACCGCCACACCCAAGAGTCCACCAAGCAATCCAACGAGATCACCCCGTCGACACCATCCTCGGCGACATTCATAAGGGGGTAACCACTAGATCTCGTGTTGCACATTTTTGTGAGCATTACTCTTTTGTTTCCTCTATTGAGCCACACAGGGTAGAGGAAGTACTACAAGATTCGGATTGGGTGGTGGCGATGCAAGAGGAGCTCAACAACTTCACTAGGAACAAGGTATGGCATTTAGTTCCACGTCCTAATCAAAATGTTGTAGGAACCAAGTGGGTCTTCCGCAACAAGCAAGACGAGCATGGTGTGGTGACAAGGAACAAAGCCCGACTTGTGGCCAAGGGATATTCACAAGTCGAAGGTTTGGATTTCGGTGAAACCTATGCACCCGTAGCTAGGCTTGAGTCAATTCGTATATTACTTGTCTATGCTACTTACCATGGCTTTAAGCTTTACCAAATGGACGTGAAAAGTGCCTTCCTCAATGGACCAATCAAGGAAGAGGTCTATGTATAGCAACCTCCCGGCTTTGAAGATAGTAAGTACCCTAACTATGTATATAAACTCTCTAAGGCGCTTTATGGGCTCAAGCAAGCCCCAAGAGCATGGTATGAATGCCTAAGAGATTTCCTTATCACTAATGGCTTCAAAGTCGAAAAGGCCGATCCTACTTTATTTACTAAAACTCTTGACAATGATTTGTTTGTATGCCAAATTTATGTTGATGATATTATATTTGGGTCTACTAACGAATCTACATGTGAGGAATTTAGTAGGATCATGACACAAAAATTCGAGATGTCTATGATGGGGGAGTTGAAGTACTTCTTAGGATTTCAAGTGAAGCAACTCCAAGAGGGCACCTTCATTAGCCAAACGAAGTATATTCAAGACATTCTAAACAAGTTTGGAATGAAGGATGCCAAGCCCATCAAGACACCCATGGGAACCAATGGGCATCTCGACCTCGACACGGGAGGTAAATCCGTCGATCAAAAGGTATACTGGACGATGATAGGCTCTTTACTCTACTTATGTGCATCTCGACCGGACATTATGCTTTCTGTATGCATGTGTGCAAGATTCCAAGCCGACCCTAAGGAAGCTCACCTTACGGCCGTAAAACGAATCTTGCGATACCTAGTTCATACTCCTAAGTTTGGGCTTTGGTATCCTAGGGGATCCACTTTTGATTTAATTGGTTATTCAGATGCCGATTGGGCGGGGTGTAAGATTAACAGAAAGAGCACATCTATTTCCTAAATGTTTTTGGTGGTTGAATTGCCCAACACAAATAATTGGACTAACTAGTTTGCTCTAGTCTATAAGTTCTACAGGTGCCAAAGGTTCACAATAAGCCAATAAAAAGACCAAGAAAAGGGTTCAAACAAAGAGAGCAAGGGACAACCGAAGTGCTCCCTGGTCTGGCGCATCGGACTGTTCGGTGTGCCACCAGACAGTGTCCGGTGCACCACCGGACAGTGTCCGGTGCACCAGGGGACTCCAAGCTGAACTCCTCACCTTTGGGAATTCTCAGAGGCGCTCCGCTATAATTCACCGGACTGTCCGGTGCACCACCGGACTGTGTCCGGTGCCCCAAGGGAGAGCGACTCTGAACCCGCCAGCTTCGGGAAACCGCTCCGCTAAAATTCACCGGACTGTCCGGTGAGCCAGCGGAGCAACGGCTACTTCGCGCGCAACGGTCGACTACAACGCATTAAATGCGTGCCTGCGCGCGCACAGGACAGAGCACGCGCGGGCGGCACACCGGACAGTCTACAGGACTTGTCCGGTGCACCACCGGACAGCCAGGCGGGCCCACAAGACAGAGTTCCAACGGTCGAACCCCAACGGTCTGCTGACGTGGCTGGCGCATCGGACAGTGTCCGGTGGCGCACCGGACTGTCCAGTACGCCATGCGACTGCAGCCTTCCAACAGCCATATTTTGGTGGTTGGGGCTATAAATACCCCAACCACCCCACATTCAAAGGATCCAAGTTTCCACTCTTCTACACCATACAAGAGCTAGCATTCAATACAAGACACACCCAAGAGATCAAATCCTCTCCCAACTCCACACAAAGCTTTAGCGATTAGAGAGAGTGATTTGTTGTGTTCATTTGAGCTCTTGCGCTTGGATTGCTTCTTTTCTTTCTCATCCTTCTTGTGACAACTCAATTGTAACCAAGGCAAGAGACACCAATTGTGTGGTGATCCTTGTGGGGACTTTGTGTCCCGTTTGATTGAGATGAGAAGCTCACTCGGTCCGAGGGACCGTTTGAGAGAGGGAAAGGGTTGAAAGAGACCCGGTCTTTGTGACCACCTCAACAGGGAGTAGGTTTGCAAGAACCGAACCTCAGTAAAACAAATCATCGTGTCTCGCTCTTTATTCGCTCACGATTTGTTTTGCGCCCTCTTTCTCGAACTTGTTATTATTTCTAATGCTAACCCGGCTTGTAGTTGTGCTTAAGTTTATAAATTTCAGATTCGCCCTATTCACCCCCCTCTAGGCGACTTTCACTTTCCACATCATAGCTTTCGCTGTCACCAGTATCTTCAGATAAGCCTTCCAGTATCTCTTTAGTAATTTTCTATGTGTTTGTTTTTGTCATCGACTCGACAAATCCAGCAATATAAGGATCCACAGTCTTCTTCTCCTCAAATAGCTTCTCCTCTTCAGTCAGCTTCGTCTCAGCAGCAACCTTCTTTTCCTGAGACATTTTTTCTTTAAAGAAATGGTGAAAACGCGTCTTTTAAACCGAAGCTCAGAGAGCTTGAAAATCTAGCAAACCCTAGTGAGCAAGAGCTATAAAATTGAGGAAAAATGCAAATGACAGCAGCAGCGTATCAAATGCAGTTGGTGTGAGTTCCTATTTATACGCCCAGTGCGCTGCAAAATGGAGGGGCCC
Organism: Zea mays; assembly: GCF_902167145.1. NCBI lineage: Eukaryota > Viridiplantae > Streptophyta > Magnoliopsida > Poales > Poaceae > Zea > Zea mays. The sequence continues at coordinate 65,032,849 of NC_050098.1, forward strand.
ATCTGTCATTGTTTATTGCTATTCTAGCAAAGGGAAGGTGTTTTTTCAGACCTTCGGCTTAAGGCCTTTGTCCATGTCGCAGTTTGAATTCATTATCTTAACAAATTAATACTGCGAGGGGCTACTGTTGGGGGCCTTCGTCTTCCGAAGGTCCTCAAAAACATGATTTAACAATGTTTTCCAAGTATAACATATGAGCAGGTACCTTCGGACTCTGGTTAAAAGCATACACGATATGAAAAGCATGGTCGTGACGAAGACTGATGTTGCTCCGAAGCTACCTGCAAGGGAGCTTCGGCTTAATGGCAGAAAAAGGAACCGACTTAAAGGGGAAAAGGCTATCTAGTCCCCGTCGGTTGTCCATAAGTCAATAGTAAATATGAAGGGCATGAATGTAAATTTACACAGGTTGCGCCCTGTGCCTATAAATAGATGAACAGTACCTCCGTACTGTTCACGCTGACTTGTACTCGCTTGTGCGTCACGCTTGAACTTTCATCTTCTATCAAGCCGAAGGTACAAATGTAATTCAATATTGTTTCTGTTTTTCCATGATAATATAATGAAGATGAATTAATAATGTTATATGAATGTTCATGTTATCCATTATATTTCATATGCTTCTTCTTTTGTCAACATATATCGTGATGATGAAGGTATGTCCTTCATGACCTTCGTTTGAAGATCATTATATCCTAAGAGAAATAATGCTTCGAAGGACGAAGGGCATTAACCTTTAACATTTTTTGTTGCCTTGTTCTTAAGCCGAAGTGATAGTCGCCTAGAGGGGGGGTGAATAGGGCGAAACTGAAATTTACAAAAATAATCACAACTACAAGCCGGGGTTAGCGTTAGTAATAATAAATGAGTCCGCAAGAGAGGGCGCAAAACAAATCGCAAGCAAATAAGGAGAGTGACACGTGGATTTGTTTTACCGAGGTTCGGTTCTTGCAAACCTACTCCCCGTTGAGGAGGCCACAAAGGCCGGGTCTCTTTCAACCCTTCCCTCTCTCAAACGGTCCCTCGGACCGAGTGAGCTTTCCTTCTTCTCAATCAACCGGGAACAAAACTTCCCCGCAAGGGCCACCACACAATCGGTGCCTCTTGCCTCGGTTACAATTGAGTGTTGATCACAAGAGCAAAAGAGAAAGAAAGAATGCGATCCAAGCGCAAGAGCTCAAATGAACACGGCAAATCACTCTCTCTAGTCACTAGGGTTTTGTGTGGAATTGGAGAGGATTTGATCTCTTTGAATGTGTCTAGAATTGAATGCCTAGCTCTTGTAAGTGGTTAGAGGTTGGAAAACTTGGATTGCTATGAATGTGGGGTGGTTGGGGTATTTATAGCCCCAACCACCAAATGTGGCCGTTGGGGAGCCAGTCTGCTCGATGGCGCACCGGACAGTCCGGTGCACACCGGACATGTCCGGTGCCCCTGCCACGTCATCAGTGCCGTTGGAATCTGACCGTTGGAGTTCTGACTTGTGGGCCACCCTTGATGTCTGGTGGCGCACCGGACAGCTCCTGTTCATTGTCCGGTGCGCCAGTATGGGCAAACCTGACGTCTGCGCGCGCTGCGGCGCATTTAATGCCTCTGCAGGTAGCCGTTGGCGCGGGATAGCCGTTGTGTTGGAGTCACACCGGACAGTCCGGTGCACACCGGACATGTCCGGTGAATTATAGTGGACGAGCCGTTGGCTTTTCCCGAAGCTGAAGAGTTCCTGAGGCCGCTTCTCCATGGCGCACCGGACACTGTCCGGTGTACACCGGACAGTCCGGTGAATTATAGCGCGAGAGCCCCTGGAAATTCCCGAAGGTGGCGAGTTCGAGCTGGAGTCCCCTGGTGCACCGGACACTGTCCGGTGGTGCACCGGACACTGTCCGGTGGCACACCGGACAGTCCGGTGCGCCCAGACCAGAGGGCCTTCGGTTGGCTCTTTGCCCTTTTGTTGAACCCAACACTTGGTCATTTTATTGGCTATGTTGTGAACCTTTGACGCCTGTATAACTTATACACTAGAACAAACTAGTTAGTCCAAAGATTTGTGTTGGGCAATTCAACCACCAAAATTATATAGGAACAAGGTGTAAGCCTTATTCCCTTTCAATCTCCCCCTTTTTGGTGATTGATGCCAACACAAACCAAAGCAAATATAGAAGTGCATAATTGAACTAGTTTACATAATGTAAGTGCCAAGGTTACTTGGAATTGAGCCAATATAACTACTTACAAGATATGCAAGGAATGTTTCTTTCTTATATAACATTTTGGACCACGTTTGCACCATATGTTTTGTTTTTGCAAATTCTTTTTTTGTAAATGTATTTCAAAGATCTTTTGCAAATAGTCAAAGGTACATGAATACGAGTTTGCAAAGCATTTTCAAGATTTGAAATTTCCTCCCCCTGTTTCAAATGCTTTTCCTTTGACTAAACAAAACTCCCCCTAAAAGAGATCCACCTCTTAGTGTTCAAGAGGGTTTTGATATACCATTTTTGAAATACTACTTTCTCCCCCTTTTGAACACAATAGGATACCAAATGATAAAGACTTTTGGAAAACACTAAGTTTTTGAATTTGGTGGTGGTGGTGGTGCGGTCCTTTTGCTTTGGGCTCATTTCTCCCCCTTTTTGGCATAAATCGCCAAAAACGGAGTCATTAGAGCCCTCTGAAGTGCAATCTTCCCCTTTGGTCATAAATAAGTGAGTTAAGATTATACCAAAGACGAAGTCCTCTTGCGTTTGAGCTTTTACTCTCTCCCCCAAGGATGAAGTCCTTTTCCTTGATGCTCATTTCTCCCCCAAAGAAGAGAGAGTTGCTCGGAGTGGTGGCGAAGTATGAGTTGCGGAGTGGAAGCCTTTGTCTTCGCCGAAGACTCCAATTCCCTTTCAATATACCTATGACTTGGTTTGAAATAGACTTGAAAACACATTAGTCATAGCATATAAAAGAGATATGATCAAAGGTATTCAAAAGAGCTATGTGTGCAAGCTTAGCAAAAGAAATTTCTAGAATCAAGAATATTGAGCTCATGCCTAAGTCTGGTAAAAGATTGTTCATCAAGTGGCTTGGTAAAGATATCGGCTAATTGATCTTTAGTATTGATGTAAGAAATCTCGATATCCCCCTTTTGTTGGTGATCCCTAAGAAAATGATACCGAATGGCTATGTGCTTAGTGCGGCTATGCTCGACGGGATTGTCGGCCATCTTAATTGCACTCTCATTATCACATAGCAAAGGGACTTTGGTTAATTTGTAACCGTAGTCCCGCAGGGTTTGCCTCATCCAAAGCAATTGCGCGCAACAATGTCCTGCGGCAATGTACTCGGCTTCGGCGGTGGAAAGAGCGACCGAATTTTGCTTCTTTGAAGCCCAAGACACCAAGGATCTTCCCAAGAACTGGCAAGTCCCCGATGTGCTCTTCCTATTGATTTTGCACCCTGCCCAATCGGCATCCGAATAACCAAGTAAATCAAATGTGGATCCCCGAGGGTACCAAAGCCCAAACTTAGGTGTATAAGCCAAATATCTCAAAATTCGTTTTACGGCCGTAAGGTGTGATTCCTTAGGGTCGGATTGGAATCTTGCACACATGCAAACGGAAAGCATAATGTCCGGTCGAGATGCACATAAATAAAGCAATGAACCAATCATCGACCGGTATACCTTTTGATCCACGGACTTACCTCCCGTGTCGAGGTCGAGATGCCCATTAGTTCCCATGGGTGTCTTGATGGGTTTGGCATCCTTCATCCCAAACTTGGTTAGAATGTCTTGAGTGTACTTCGTTTGGCAAATGAAGGTGCCCTCTTGGAGTTGCTTGACTTGGAATCCTAGAAAATACTTCAACTCCCCCATCATTGACATCTCGAATTTCTGTGTCATGATCCTACTAAACTCTTCACATGTAGACTCGTTAGTAGACCCAAATATAATATCATCAACATAAATTTGGCATACAAACAAGTCATTTTCAAGAGTTTTAGTAAAGAGTGTAGGATCGGCCTTGCCGACTTTGAAGCCATTAGCAATAAGGAAATCTCTAAGGCATTCATACCATGCTCTTGGGGCTTGCTTGAGCCCATAAAGCGCCTTAGAGAGCCTATAGACATGGTTAGGGTACTCACTGTCTTCAAAGCCGGGAGGTTGCTCAACATAGACCTCTTCCTTGATCGGTCCGTTGAGGAAGGCACTTTTCACGTCCATTTGATAGAGCTTAAAGCCATGGTAAGTAGCATAGGCCAATAATATACGAATTGACTCAAGCCTAGCTACGGGTGCATAGGTTTCACCGAAATCCAAACCTTCGACTTGTGAATACCCTTTGGCCACGAGTCGAGCTTTGTTCCTTGTCACCACACCATGCTCATCTTGCTTGTTGCGGAAGACCCATTTGGTTCCTACAACATTTTGGTTAGGACGTGGAACTAAATGCCATACCTCATTTCTGGTGAAGTTGTTGAGCTCCTCTTGCATTGCCACCACCCAATCCGAATCTTGGAGAGCTTCCTCTACCCTGTGTGGCTCAATAGAGGAAACAAAAGAGTAATGTTCACAAAAATGAGCAACCCGAGATCGAGTAGTTACCCCCTTATGAATGTCGCCGAGGATGGTGTTGACGGGGTGATCTCGTTGGATTGCTTGGTGGACTCTTGGGTGTGGCGGTCTTGGTTCTTCCTCATCCTCCTTTTCTTGATCATTTGCATCTCCCCCTTGATCATTGCCGTCATCTTGAGGTGGCTCATCTTCTTGATTTTGCCCTTCATCAACTTGAGCCTCATCCTCATTTTGAGTTGGTGGAGATGCTTGCATGGAGGAGGATAGTTGATCTTGTGTACTTGGAGGCTCTTCGGATTCCTTAGGAGACACATTCCCGATGGACATGTTCCTTAGCGCGATGCATGGAGCCTGTTCTTCACCTATCTCATCAAGATCAACTTGCTCTACTTGAGAGCCGTTAGTTTCATCAAACACAACGTCACATGAGACTTCAACTAGTCCAGTGGACTTGTTAAAGACCCTATATGCCCTTGTGTTTGAGTCATAACCAAGTAAAAAGCCTTCTACAGTTTTAGGAGCAAATTTAGATTTTCTACCTCTTTTAATAAGAATGAAGCATTTGCTACCAAAAACTCTAAAATATGAAATGTTGGGCTTTTTACCGGTTAGGAGTTCATATGAAGTCTTCTTGAGGATTCGGTGAAGATATAACCGGTTGATGGCGTAGCAGGCGGTGTTGACTGCTTCGGCCCAAAACCGGTCCGGTGTCTTGTACTCATCAAGCATGGTTCTTGCCATGTCCAGTAGAGTTCGATTCTTCCTCTCCACTACACCGTTTTGTTGTGGCGTGTAGGGAGAAGAGAACTCATGCTTGATGCCCTCCTCCTCAAGGAAGCTTTCAATTTGAGAGTTCTTGAACTCCGTCCCATTGTCGCTTCTTATTTTCTTAATCCTTAAGGCGAACTCATTTTGAGCCCGTCTTAAGAATCCTTTTAACGTCTCTTGGGTTTGAGATTTTTCCTGTAAAAAGAATACCCAAGTGAAGCGAGAATAATCATCCACAATAACTAGACAGTACTTACTCCCGCCGATGCTTATGTAAGCGATCGGGCCGAATAGATCCATGTGAAGGAGCTCCAGTGGCCTGTCAGTCGTCATTATGTTCTTGTGTGGATGATGAGTGCCAACTTGCTTCCCTGCTTGGCATGCGCTACAAATCCTGTCTTTCTCAAAATGAACATTGGTTAGTCCTAAAATGTGCTCTCCCTTTAGAAGCTTATGAAGATTCTTCATCCCAACATGGGCTAGTCGGCGGTGCCAGAGCCAACCCATGTTAGTCTTAGCAATTAAACATGTGTCGAGCTCAGCTCTATCAAAATCTACTAAGTATAGCTGACCCTCCAACACACCCTTAAATGCTATTGAATCATCACTTCTTCTAAAGACAGTGACACCTATATCGGTAAAAAGACAGTTGTAGCCCATTTGACATAATTGAGAAACAGAAAGCAAGTTGTAATCTAATGAATCAACAAGAAAAACATTGGAAATGGAATGGTCAGGTGAAATAGCAATTTTACCCAAACCTTTGACCAACCCTTGATTTCCATCCCCAAATGTGATAGCTCGTTGGGGGTCTTTGTTTTTCTCATATGAGGAGAACATTTTTTTCTCCCCGGTCATGTGGTTTGTGCACCCGCTGTCGAGTATCCAACTTGAGCCCCCGGATGCATAAACCTACAAAACAAGCTTAGTTCTTTGTTTTAGGTACCCAAACGGTTTTGGGTCCTTTAGCATTAGATACAAGAACTTTGGGTACCCAAACACAAGTCTTGGAGCCCTTGTGTTTGCCCCCAACAATTTTGGCAACTACCTTGCCAGATTTGCTAGTCAACACATAAGATGCATCAAAAGTTTTAAATGAAATGGCATGATCATTTGATGCATTAATAGTTTTCTTTCTAGGCAACTTGGCATGGGTTGGTTGCCTAGATCTAGATGTCTCACCCTTATACATAAAAGCATAATTAGGGCCAGAGTGAGACTTCCTAGAATGAATTTTCTTAATCTTATTCTCAGGATACCCGGCAGGGTACAAAATGTAACCCTCGTTATCCTGAGGCATGGGAGCCTTGCCCTTAACAAAGTTAGACAAGTTCTTAGGAGGGGCATTAATTTTGACATTGTCTCCCCTTTGAAAGCCAATGCCGTCCTTAATGCCCGGGCGTCTCCCATTATAGAGCATGCTTCTAGCAAATTTAAATTTTTCATTTTCTAAGTCATGCTCTCTAATTTTAGCATTAAGTTGTGCTATGTGATCATTTTGTTTTTTGATTAAGGCAAGGTGATCATGGATAGCATCAACATTAATATCTCTACATCTAGTGCAAATGGACACATGCTCAATAGTAGATGTAGAGGGTTTGCAAGACTTTAATTCAATAACCTTAGCATGCAACAAATCATTCTTAGTTCTAAGGTCAGAAATAGTAGTATTGCAAATATCAAAATCCTTAGCCTTAGCAATTAATTTCTCATTCTCATTTCTAAGGCTAGTGATGGAAGCATTCAATTCATCAATCCTAGCGAGCAAATCAACATCATTATTTCTAGGATCAATGCAAACATGAGAATCAACCTTAGCCAACAAATTAGCATTTTCATTTCTAAGGTTGTCTAAAATCTCATGGCAAGTGCTTAGCTCACTAGATAATTTTTCACATTTTTCTCTTTCTAGAGCATAAGCATTTTTAACCTTAACATGTTTCTTGTTTTCCTTGATTAGGAAATCCTCTTGGGAGTCCAAGAGATCATCCTTTTCATGGATAGCACTAATTAGCTCATTTAATTTTTCCTTTTGTTCCATGTTAAGGTTGGCAAAAAGAATACGCAAGTTATCCTCCTCATCCTCATCACTAGATGTTTCATATTTAGTGGAGGACTTTGATTTTACCTTCTTTTTGCCGTCCTTGGCCATAAGGCACTTGTGGCCGACGTTGGGGAAGAGGAGGCCTTTGGTGACGGCGATGTTGGCGGCGTCCTCGTCGTCGGAGGAGTCGCTTGAGCTTTCGTCGGAGTCCCACTCCCGACAAACATGGGCATCGCCGCCCTTCTTCTTGTAATACCTCTTCTTCTCCTTTCTTCTTCCCTTCTTGTCGTCGCCTCTGTCACTGTCACTAGACATAGGACATTTTGCAATGAAGTGACCGGGCTTACCACACTTGTAGCAAACCTTCTTGGAACGGGGTTTGTAGTCCTTCCCCTTCCGTTGCTTGAGGATTTGCCGGAAGCTTTTGATGATTAGGGCCATCTCCTCGTTGTCGAGCTTGGAGGCGTCAATTGGTTGTCTACTTGGTGTAGACTCCTCCTTCTTCTCCTCCGTTGCCTTAAAGGCCACCGGTTGCGCCTCGGATGTGGAAGGCTCGTCAAGCTCGTTGATCTTCTTGGAGCCCTTAATCATGCATTCAAAACTAACGAAATTCCCGATGACTTCCTCGGGGGTCATTTGTGTATATCTAGGATTGCCACGAATTAATTGTACTTGAGTAGGGTTAAGGAAAATAAGGGCTCTTAGAATAACCTTAACCACTTCGTGGTCATCCCATTTTGTGCTCCCGAGGTTGCGCACTTGGTTCACCAAGGTCTTGAGCCGGTTGTACATGTCTTGTGGCTCCTCCCCTTGGCGAAGACGGAAGCGACCGAGCTCCCCCTCGATCGTTTCCCGCTTGGTGATCTTGGTGAGTTCATCACCCTCATGCGCCGTCTTGAGTAGGTCCCAAATCTCCTTGGCATTCTTCAACCCTTGTACTTTGTTGTATTCCTCCTTGCTTAAAGAGGCAAGGAGAATGGTTGTGGCTTGAGAGTTGAAGTGCTCGATTTGGGCCACTTCGTCCGTGTCATAGTCCTCATCCCCTATTGATGGTACCTGTACACCATACTCAACAACATCCCATATTCTTTTGTGGAGAGAGGTTAGATGAAATCGCATCAAATTACTCCACATAGCATAATCTTCACCATTAAAAGTTGGTGGTTTGCCTAATGGGACGGAAAGTAAAGGTGTATGTTTAGGAATGCGAGGGTAGCGTAGGGGGATCTTACTATACTTCTTGCGCTCTTGGCGCTTAGAAGTGACGGACGCCGCGTCGGAGCCGGAGGTGGAGGTCGATGAAGTGTCGGTCTCGTAGAAGACCACCTTCCTCATCCTTTTGTGCTTGTCCCCACTCCGATGCGGCTTGTGAGAAGATTTTTCCTTCTTCTCCTTATGGTGAGAAGAGGAAGATCTTTTCTCCTTCCGCTTGGAGGATTTCTTCTTCTTCTCTCTTCTCTTGGTGCGGGACTCTTCCGATGAAGATGAAGTGCTCCCTTGGCTTGTAGTGGGCTTGTCGTCGCCGGTCTCCATCTCCTTCTTGGCGTGATCTCCCGACATCACTTCGAGCGGTTAGGCTCTAATGAAGAACCTGGCTTTGATACCAATTGATAGTCGCCTAGAGGGGGGGTGAATAGGGCGAAACTGAAATTTACAAAAATAATCACAACTACAAGCCGGGGTTAGCGTTAGTAATAATAAATGAGTCCGCAAGAGAGGGCGCAAAACAAATCGCAAGCAAATAAGGAGAGTGACACGTGGATTTGTTTTACCGAGGTTCGGTTCTTGCAAACCTACTCCCCGTTGAGGAGGCCACAAAGGCCGGGTCTCTTTCAACCCTTCCCTCTCTCAAACGGTCCCTCGGACCGAGTGAGCTTTCCTTCTTCTCAATCAACCGGGAACAAAACTTCCCCGCAAGGGCCACCACACAATCGGTGCCTCTTGCCTCGGTTACAATTGAGTGTTGATCACAAGAGCAAAAGAGAAAGAAAGAATGCGATCCAAGCGCAAGAGCTCAAATGAACACGGCAAATCACTCTCTCTAGTCACTAGGGTTTTGTGTGGAATTGGAGAGGATTTGATCTCTTTGAATGTGTCTAGAATTGAATGCCTAGCTCTTGTAAGTGGTTAGAGGTTGGAAAACTTGGATTGCTATGAATGTGGGGTGGTTGGGGTATTTATAGCCCCAACCACCAAATGTGGCCGTTGGGGAGCCAGTCTGCTCGATGGCGCACCGGACAGTCCGGTGCACACCGGACATGTCCGGTGCCCCTGCCACGTCATCAGTGCCGTTGGAATCTGACCGTTGGAGTTCTGACTTGTGGGCCACCCTTGATGTCTGGTGGCGCACCGGACAGCTCCTGTTCATTGTCCGGTGCGCCAGTATGGGCAAACCTGACGTCTGCGCGCGCTGCGGCGCATTTAATGCCTCTGCAGGTAGCCGTTGGCGCGGGATAGCCGTTGTGTTGGAGTCACACCGGACAGTCCGGTGCACACCGGACATGTCCGGTGAATTATAGTGGACGAGCCGTTGGCTTTTCCCGAAGCTGAAGAGTTCCTGAGGCCGCTTCTCCATGGCGCACCGGACACTGTCCGGTGTACACCGGACAGTCCGGTGAATTATAGCGCGAGAGCCCCTGGAAATTCCCGAAGGTGGCGAGTTCGAGCTGGAGTCCCCTGGTGCACCGGACACTGTCCGGTGGTGCACCGGACACTGTCCGGTGGCACACCGGACAGTCCGGTGCGCCCAGACCAGAGGGCCTTCGGTTGGCTCTTTGCCCTTTTGTTGAACCCAACACTTGGTCATTTTATTGGCTATGTTGTGAACCTTTGACGCCTGTATAACTTATACACTAGAACAAACTAGTTAGTCCAAAGATTTGTGTTGGGCAATTCAACCACCAAAATTATATAGGAACAAGGTGTAAGCCTTATTCCCTTTCACGAAGCATTTGAGAACAAGTCCCCAACAACGAGCCTGACTTGACGGAACACGATCGAGGGAAGGAAGGGAGCACAGAGGACTTGAATCTCACTGGTGGCTGACACGCAGATACACTAGCTTCGGTGCACGACGGATCCACGGAGGTTCCCTTGCGATGGTGATCAGCCCAAGGCACGGTGGTGATGCGCCACTACACAACAACACCATCGTCGAATACGGGATGCAGGGCGACGACTATGGTGGCTAGCTATGAGGCGAGGCTGTCTTCCCCAATCCCTTGACACACCGACGGCGCAGAGGAAAACAGAGCCACGAACGCCCCATCGGGTCTAAATAGGTCAGACTCCATGAATCGCGAAAGGGACTGTTTCGCCCGCAGCCGTCGGGCGCAAGGCGAGGTCAGCTCGTGGGTGGTTGCAACCTCCGCGAGATTGGCGCGAGCTCCACGTCAGCCGCACCAGTCGCGAGCGCGTCCGAGACGATCACCAGGGTCGGGCTGACAAGTGGGACCGCGGCGCAGCGAGGGTAGGCAATAGGAGGGCAGAGCGCTGACCTGCGGGGCTCGGTTGCCAGACACACACACCGCGCGCACGTGAGCAGGTGGGGGCAGGCTGGCCGACGGTGAGGGCCCACGAGACAGGGAACGACACACGCAGCATGGCGGACTCGTGAACTGAGTGAATGACGTGTGGGTCCGGGGTGTCGGCGCCCGGCGGAGTCACTGGCCGCGCGGTGCAATTGGGCCGAAAGCAGGGTTACAGGCCCGATTAGCATTATTTTCTCTTTTCTTTTTCTTTTCAGATTTCTTTTTCCTTTTTATTTTTAGATTTAAATTTTTGAATTTAAATTTTGTTATGAATTTCACCCTCAAATTAAATGCACCAGTCAAAATACCAACATGACAAAGTATCTTCATTATTTTACATATAACCTTTCTAGTTATTAAGGGATTTATTAATCTTGTATGTGTATATATCTATATATGCATGTGTCACATAGAGAGAAAAATTTCCATGAACATCAAATACTCTTACTCCTCTATATACTTATGATCTGGGTATTACACCCGTCAGGGAGGAGAGGTCCTAGGCTTTGTCTATGGTCGGCAGGCCGACCTAGACACCTCTAATCGACGTAGAGCCAAAGAGAAGCGAAGAATTTGGGGATCGAGAGATAAAACTAGAACTAAACTAGAGCTACTACTAAATATACAAGATAAAATATGAATTGTATTGATTGTAGGTTCAATTGTTGGTGATTAATCGGTCGTAGTCCTCTATGTATATGTAGAGAGGAGGTATGCACCCGTTTCAATTCGTATCCCAAGCTAAATCCGCGGTTTTAGCTAACAAATTACGCAATAAACTCAAAACCCTAACTAATTCTACGCGCGCGTGGACCGTCTGCACCACCATTGTGGACTGTCTGAACCACGGACCGTCCGCTCGTACGCAAAGTTCAGCTAGGCACTAGGCGGAATCTAGGCGGTGACCCATTGCCTAGCGCCTAGTCGGGAGTACTCGGTCTTAGGCGCTTCTAGGCGTTTTTCTAGACGTTTTGGCAATATAGCCATAAGTTATATATATATATATATATATATATATATATTATTGAAAGGGAAATGTGTCCTTGGGCCATTTCTAAGTATTTTGGTGATTAAGTGTCCAACACAAGTGCCTAAGTGTTAAATTGTGTCAAGGACTCAAGAAGTGCAAATCAAGATTAAAGGTATGTTTCTAGACTTAAGTACATTGTTTTGAAGACTAATGTATTGTGTCTAAGTGCTAGAAACAGGAGAAACACTTTTAGAGAAGTTGGCTGTGAACAGCCAAAAGGTTGCTCGGTCTGGGTGCACCGAACTGTCCGGTGGTGCACCGGACAGTGTCTGGTGCGCCAGGCTGGCGGCTGTCAACTGGATGCTCTCGGGACTTCGACGGCGGTGTACGGCTATAAATCACCGGACTGTCCGGTGGTGCACCGGACTGTCCGGTGGTGCACCGGACTGTCCGGTGAGCCAACGGTCGGCCGCGTAATCCGCGCGCGACGTGTGGCAGGGCCAACGGTCAGAAGGGGGCACCGGACAGTGTCCGGTGTGCACCGGACAGTGTCCGATGCGCCAACGGCTCTGAATCTCTAACGGTCAGCTTCGCCAAAGAAGGAAAGAAATCTGCACCGTACAGTGTCCGGTGGTGCACTGGACTGTCCGGTGCGCCAGGCGACAGAAGGCAAGAATTGCCTTCCTGGAATGCTCTCAACGGCTCCTAACTGCCTTGGGGCTACAAAAGGGACCCCTAAGCGCATGGAGGGGCACACCAAGCATCCTTTGAGCATTGTTGATCACTCACACTTCATTCTTGCGCACTTGTTCGACATTCTTAGTGATTTGAGCTCCGTTCTAGTGAGAACCTTGAGATATTGTGTTGAGCTCAAGTCTTGGTCTTGTGTGTGCGTATTTGCTGTGGTTTTGAGTGTGTCGCTTCCCTCCCTTATTCTAGTGCTTCATTTTGATTCTTATTGTAAGGGCGAGAGACTCCAAGTTGTGGAGATTCCTCGCAAACGAGAAAGAGTAAAGTAAAGAAGATCACCGTGGTATTCAAGTTGATCATTGGATCACTTGAGAGGAGTTGAGTGCAACTCTCGTCCGTTGGGACGTCACAACGTGGAGTAGGCAAGTTTTGTACTTGGCCGAACCACGGGATAAATCCTCGTGTCTCTTGTGCTTGTCCTTACTGTGTTTATTGTGTCTCACAAGAGAACTCCTCTCTAGCCACTTGGCCTTATTGTGCTAACTCCTAATCAAGTTTTGTTGGATTAAGTTTCAAGTTTTGTTGGATTAAGTTTCAAGTTTTTACAGGATCACCTATTCACCCCCCCCCCCCTCTAGGTGCTCTCAATTGGTATCAAAGTCGTTCTCTTCACGTAGGGACTAATCGCCCAAAGAGATGGATCCTAAAGGAAAGGGAATAGTGATCAACGACAAGGAGAAGGAGTCCTTTGTCAACGAGTCGAAAGATGACAAGCCAAATGACTCAGGCTCAGGCCACAAAAGAAAAGACGGGAGGAAGAAGAAAACAAGGCGCATCAAGGAGATAGTCTACTACGACAGCGACGAATCTTACTCTTCCCAAAAGGACGACGACAACGACTACGAGAAAAAGAAGACGGTTAATTCAAACTTTTCCTTTGATTATTCTCGTATTCCGCAAAGTTCCAATGCTCATTTGCTTTCCATTCCCCTCGGTAAACCCCCCCCCCACTTTGATGGAGAGGACTACGGATTTTGGAGTCACAAAATGTGTAGCCACTTGTTCTCTCTCCATCCAAGTATATGGGAGATAGTAGAAAATGGAATGCACTTTGATAGTACGGATAGTCCCATGTTCATTAATGAGCAAATTCACAAAAATGCACAAGCTACTACTGTTCTTCTAGCTTCATTGTGCAGGGATGAATACCATAAGGTGAGCGGCTTGGATAACGCCAAGCAGATTTGGGACACCCTCAAAATCTCACATGAGGGGAACGATGTCACCATTCTCACCAAGATGGAGTTGGTGGAGGGCGAACTTGGGAGATTCGCAATGATCAGGGGCGAGGAGCCAACCCAAACGTACAACCGGCTCAAGACCCTCGTCAACAAAATAAGGAGCTATGGAAGCACGCGATGGACGGACCACGACGTCGTCCGCCTAATGCTAAGGTCTTTTACTGTCCTTGATCCACATCTTGTGAACAATATTCGTGAGAATCCTAGGTACACCAAGATGACGCCCGAGGAGATACTTGGAAAGTTCGTAAGCGGGTGGATGATGATCAAGGAAGCAAGATACGTTGACGATGCGTTGAACGGCCCAATCCACGAGCCTCAAACCATTGCTCTCAAAGCAACGAGAAGCAAGGAAGTGCTACCTAGCAAGGTGGCACAAGTTGAGGTGGTGGGACTCAATGAGGAAGAGATGGCCCTCATCATTAAGCGTTTCAAGACGGCGCTAAGGGGTCGCAAGGAGCATCCCAACAAGACCAAGACGAAGGGGAAGCGCTCATGCTTCAAATGTGGTAAGATTGGTCATTTTATCGCTAATTGTCCCGATAATAATAGTGACCAGGAACAAGGGAACAAGAGAGAAAAGAAGAAGGCCTACAAGAAGGCTAAGGGCGAGGCACACCTTGGAAAGGAGTGGGACTCTGATTGTTCGTCGTCCGACTCCGACAACGAAGGACTCGCCGCCACCGCCTTCAACAAATCGGCCCTCTTCCCCAACGAGCATCACACCTGCCTCATGGCAAGGGAAAAGAAGGTTTATGCATCCGGGGGCTCAAGCTGGATTATCGACAGCGGATGCACAAACCACATGACGGGGGAAAAGAGGATGTTCTCTTCCTACGTCAAGAACAAGGATCCCCAAGATTCAATCATATTCGGTGATGGGAACCAAGGCAAGATGAAAGGGTTAGGAAAAATTGCTATTTCATCCGAGCACTCTATTTCTAATGTGTTTTAGTTGAGTCGCTTGGATATAACTTGTTGTCTGTGAGTCAACTTTGTAATATGGGATATAACTGTTTATTCACAAATGTAGATGTGTCTGTCTTTAGAAGAAGTGATGGTTCATTAGCTTTTAAGGGTGTACTAGACGACAAACTTTATTTAGTTGATTTTGCAAAAGAGGAGGCCGGTCTAGATGCATGCTTAATTGCTAAGACTAGCATGGGTTGGCTGTGGCATCGCCGTTTAGCACATGTGGGGATGAAGAACCTTCACAAGCTTCTAAAGGGAGAACATGTGATAGGTCTAACAAATGTTACTTTCGAAAAAGATAGACCTTGTGCAGCTTGTCAAGCAGGGAAACAGGTGGGAAGCTCTCATCATACCAAAAATGTGATGACCACATCAAGACCTTTGGAGTTGCTTCATATGGACCTCTTCGGACCCGTCGCCTATCTAAGCATAGGAGGAAGTAAGTATGGTCTTGTTATAGTTGATGATTTTTCCCGCTTCACTTGGGTATTCTTTTTGCAGGATAAGTCTGAAACCCAAGGGACCCTCAAGCTCTTCCTAAGAAGAGCTCAAAATGAGTTTGAGCTCAAGGTGAAGAAGATAAGGAGCGACAACGGGTCCGAGTTCAAGAATCTTCAAGTGGAGGAGTACCTTGAGGAGGAAGGAATCAAGCACGAGTTCTCCGCTCCCTACACACCACAGCAAAATGGTGTGGTAGAGAGGAAGAACAGGACGCTTATAGACATGGCGAGGACAATGCTTGGAGAGTTCAAGACGCCAGAGCGATTTTGGTCGGAAGCCGTGAACACGGCTTGCCACACCATCAACCGGGTCTACCTTCATCGCCTCCTCAAGAAGACTTCATATGAGCTTCTAACCGGTAACAAACCCAATGTATCTTACTTTCGGGTATTTGGGAGTAAATGCTACATTCTAGTGAAGAAAGGTAGAAATTCTAAGTTTGCTCCCAAAGTTGTAGAAGGGTTTTTATTAGGTTATGATTCAAATACAAAGGCGTATAGGGTCTTCAACAAATCATCGGGTTTGGTTGAAGTCCCTAGCGACGTTGTATTTGATGATACTAATGGCTCTCCAAGAGAGCAAGTTGTTGATCTTGATGATGTAGATGAAGAAGATGTTCCGACGGTCGCAATACGTACCATGGCGATTGGTGATGTACGACCACAGGAACAAAAGGAGCAAGATCAACCTTCTTCCTCAACAATGGTGCATCCCCCAACTCAAGACGATGAATAGGTTCATCAAGAGGAGGCATGTGATCAAGGGGGAGCACAGGATGTCCAAGTTGAAGAGGAAGAAGCACCCCAGGCCCCTCCAACTCAAGTTCGAGCGATGATTCAAAGGAATCATCCCGTCGACCAAATTTTGGGTGACATTAGCAAGGGAGTAACTACTCGTTCTAGATTAGTTAATTTTTGTGAGCATTACTCCTTTGTCTCTTCCATTGAGCCTTTCAGGGTAGAAGAGGCCTTGCTAGATCCGGACTGGGTGTTGGCCATGCAGGAAGAGCTCAATAACTTCAAAAGAAATGAAGTTTGGACGCTGGTGCCTTGTCCCAAGCAAAATGTTGTGGGAACCAAGTGGGTGTTCCGCAACAAACAGGACGAGCACGGGGTGGTGACGAGGAACAAGGCTCGACTTGTGGCAAAAGGTTATGCCCAAGTCACAGGTTGTTCCAAATGGATGTGAAGAGCGCTTTCCTCAACGGGCCAATCAAGGAGGAGGTGTACGTGGAGCAACCCCCTGGATTTGAGGATGAACGGTACCCCGACCACGTGTCAGGGTGATGACTCAGAAATTCGAGATGTCGATGATGGGCGAGTTGAACTACTTCCTTGGGTTCCAAGTGAAGCAACTCAAAGACGACACCTTCATCTCCCAAACGAAGTACACGCAAGACTTGCTAAAGCGGTTTGGGATGAAGGACGCCAAGCCTGCAAAGACTCCGATGGGAACTGACGGACATGTCGACCTCAACAAAGGAGGTAAGTCCGTTGATCAAAAAGCATACCAGTCCATGATAGGTTCTTTGCTTTATTTATGCGCTAGTAGACCGGATATTATGCTTAGTGTTTGCATGTGTGCTAGATTTCAATCTGATCCAAGGGAGTGTCACTTAGTGGCCGTGAAGCGAATTCTTAGATATTTAGTCACTACGCCTTGCTTCGGGATCTGGTATCCAAAGGGGTCTACCTTTGACTTAATTGGATATTCAGACTCCGATTATGTTGGATGTAAGGTCGATAGGAAGAGTACATCGGGGACATGCCAATTCTTAGGAAGGTCCCTGGTGTTGTGGAGTTCTAAGAAACAAACTTCTGTTGCCCTATCCACCGCTGAGGCCGAGTATGTTGCCGCAGGACAGTGTTGCGCGCAACTACTTTGGATGAGGCAAACCCTCAGGGACTTTGGCTACAATCTGAGCAAAGTCCTACTCCTATGTGATAATGAGAGTGCTATCCGCATGGCGGATAATCCTGTTGAACACAGCCACACTAAGCACATAGACATCCGGCATCCCTTTTTGAGAGACCACCAGCAAAAGGGAGATATCGAAGTGTTTTATGTTAGCACCGAGAACCAGCTAGCCGATATCTTTACCAAGCCTCTAGATGAGTCGACCTTTTGCAGGCTGCGTAGTGAGCTAAATGTCTTAGATTCGCGAAACCTGGATTGATTTGTAGCATACATGTGTTTATGCCTTTGATCATGTTCCTTATGCATTTTGTTGTTTATTAATGGTGCTCAAGTTGTACAAATGCACATATTTAGGGGGATATGTGCTACAACTTGACCCTTTGAGACTAACCGTGTGCTTGAGTTTGCTTGATTTAGTCTCAAAGGTGGATTGAAAGGGAAAAGGTGGACTTGGACCATGCAAGACTTCCACTGCACCCCGATGAGAGGGTAACTTATTCCAAGTTCATCTCCATGCTCTTATTGCCTTTTTATTCTCAACTTGAAGATTTTGGTGAGGCAATGGGGTTCTTGGGCCAAGATTGATCCCGTTTTGGTGCTTGATGCCAAAGGGGGAGAAAATAAGGCCAAAGCAAGAAATGGATCAGCTACCACTTGAGAATTTTGAAAATAGTAGAGTAGAGTTTTGTTTTGGCAAAATACTCTTGTGCTAAAAGTTGGTCTCTTGTGGGGAGTATGTTTGATTATGGGAAAAAGGGGGAGTTTTTTGAATCTTTGATCAATTTCTCTTGGAACAACTCTCTTTATGTCTCAACAAGTGTGTTTGACTTAGAGATAGGAAATTGAGGTTGATTTGCAAAAACAAACCAAGTGGTGGCAAAGAATGATCCAAATATGCCAAATTTGAATCAAAACAAATTTGAGTTTTCATTTGCATTGATGTTGCACTTCTTTTAGTTGCTTTTTATTGTGTTGGCATAAATCACCAAAAAGGGGGAGATTGAAAGGGAAATGTGCCCTTGGGCCATTTCTAAGTATTTTGGTGATTAAGTGTCCAACACAAGTGCCTAAGTGTTAAATTGTGTCAAGGACTCAAGAAGTGCAAATCAAGATTAAAGGTATGTTTCTAGACTTAAGTACATTGTTTTGAATACTAATGTATTGTGTCTAAGTGCTAGAAACAGGAGAAACAATTTTAGAGAAGTTGGCTGTGAACAACCAAAAGGTTGCTCGGTCTGGGTGCACCGGACTGTCCGGTGGTGCACCGAACAGTGTCTGGTGCGCCAGGCTGGCGGCTGTCAACTGGCTGCTCTCGGGACTTCGACGGCGGTGTACGGCTATAAATCACCGGACTGTCCGGTGGTGCACCGGACTGTCCGGTGAGCCAACGGTCGGCCGCGTAATCCGCGCGCGACGCGTGGCAGGGCCAACGATCAGAAGGGGGCACCGGACAGTGTCCGGTGCGCCAACGGCTCTGAATCTCCAACGGTCGGCTTCGCCAAAGAAGGAAAGAAATCCGCACCGGACAGTGTCCGATGGTGCACCGGACTGTCTGGTGCGCCAGGCGACAGAAGGCAAGAATTGCCTTCCTGGAATGCTCTCAACGACTCCTAGCTGCCTTGGGGCTATAAAAGGGACCCCTAGGCGCATGGAGGAGCACACCAAACATCCTTTGAGCATTGTTGATCACTCACACTTCATTCTTGCGCACTTGTTCGACATTCTTAGTGATTTGAGCTCCGTTCTAGTGAGAACCTTGAGATATTGTGTTGAGCTCAAGTCTTGGTCTTGTGTGTGCGTATTTGTTGTGTTTTTGAGTGTGTCGCTTCCCTCCCTTATTCTAGTGCTTCATTTTGATTCTTATTGTAAGGGCGAGAGACTCCAAGTTGTGGAGATTCCTCGCAAACGGGAAAGAGTAAAGTAAAGAAGATCACCGTGGTATTTAAGTTGATCATTGGATCACTTGAGAGGAGTTGAGTGCAACTCTCGTCTGTTGGGACGCCACAACGTGGAGTACGCAAGTTTTGTACTTGGCCGAACCACGGGATAAATCCTCGTGTCTCTTGTGCTTGTCCTTACTGTGTTTATTGTGTCTCACAAGAGGACTCCTCTCTAGCCACTTGGCCTTATTGTGCTAACTCCTAATCAAGTTTTGTTGGATTAAGTTTCAAGTTTTTACAGGATCACCTATTCACCCCCCCTCTAGGTGCTCTCAATTATGTATATAACTATATATACGTATATAACTACTATATATGAGTCACAGTAAGTATAAAAAGAAGGCCAGTAGACATATATGATTCCTAGCTGAGCTTACTCTTGCATGTTCCTAGCTCCTGCAAGGCTGTAACACATTTTGACAGCTAGTAGTTAGTAAATTAGTCAATAGACAGCTAGCTGTTCATCAAAAAAATAGAAAACACTAAATTGTGACTTATCTGGATGATTTCAGCAGCCTCCCATTCATGAGCAGTTGAGCACACCATATCAGCAGGCAGCAGCTGGTAATTACAACACAAGTAGATAGGACAGTAATACAAGTGCAGAACACAATTTATAAATAAAGGACAGCACAAGCACATAGTTCTTAGTTCAGGTCTCACACAAAAGAAGACACACAGACACAAAGTGACATAGCTGTAGTTCATAAGACCAGGGCATCACAAAAGGCTTCACTACTAGATGAAGATGGTCCAGATCATATTTCATCTTCACTGTAGCACAAATCTTCATCTTCATACTCTTCTTCTTCAGACTCAAACTCTTCTCCTTCATAGAGCTCTCTCACTCTTGCACTTCTACGAGGCTCAAGTTGTTCTTCTGCTCCCACTGTCTCTCCAATAACAGACCAAGGTATCCCTGTACCTTCCATCTCATCTTCCTCCCCATCTCTAAAGACAACTTGTGCACAATCATCTCCACCCTCTTGGAGAAAACCTTGAGCTTCAGTTGTATCACTAGACAAGAGAACATCAGTGATTTTCTTTGACTTGATCTTTTCTCTCTTATTCATCAGCCTGTTATTGAACTGAATATAGACCAACTTGTTGAGGCGGGTTGTAGTCAGCCTATTTCTCTTCTTAGTGTGTATCTATAAATTAGAAACAAAAGCATTTTCAGTTCTGAAATTTAGTCATAGTACTGCTGAAATGATTAATAGATAGGTACTAACCCCTTCAAACCCACTCCAATTTCTTTCACAACCAGAAGAGCTTGATGTCAAAGATAATATCCTTGTAGCCATCTTCTGTAAAGCTGGTGTTTCAGTTCCATATAACCGCCACCATGATGCTGAAATAAATTAGAAACACCTCTATTAGTTTTAAAAACAGCAAACAGCCATGTTAGAAAACAGCAAACAACCATATAATAAGTACCTCTACCTGGATTGTAATCATAGTTTTGAAAAGTTCTTGCAAGCTTCTTGCTAAATGGTCCTTCTCTATTCTGAATTTTTTTCAATTCAAAGTTGGCAGCCTGTTCTTGTTGGTCCTCATCATGATAATAAAATTGCTCAACACAAGATATGAAGGCTTCATTCATTTTGGGCTCATCAAAGATTGATGGGTTAGCATAACTATAGTGTGGATTCAGCAAAAAAAGCTGTCAAATGCAATGAAGAATCAAGTCTTCCATTCATCTTCTTCTCAATTACAGCCATAACATCTTTGAATCGAGACTCAACATTGCCAAAGGCCTCTTTGACCTCTCTCTTTGCCTTTAGTAGCTCTCCATAAAAGAAACCCATGGATGGCTTCACATCCCCATCAACCAAACGGAGGACTTTGACCAATGGCTCAAAAACAGCCAACATTAGCTTCACATCCTTCCAAAAGGCTGGACTCAATATAGTAGCTGTGGCCTTTTTTCCTTTCTTTGATTTCACATCCTTTAATGAGTCCCACCTGCTATGAACCACCATCTTCCTTAATTGGTCCTTCTTCTCTTGCATGCTGTTCAAAGTGAGAAAGTATGAAGCAAACCTAGTCACTCCTGGCCTCACTAGCTCTTTCCCCTCTGTGAAGTATCTCAAGCACTCCAATGTTCTTGTGTGGTCATACACAAATATGGTAAATGACTTTGTTTGGTCAATCACTTTCCTGAACCGAGGCAAGTTGCCAATTCCTTGGAGCATCAAGTTGATTGTGTGAGCTGCACAAGAGGTCCAAAATATTTGTGGTCTTTTCACAAGCAATAGCTTCTTTGCTCCCATGTTGTTAGAGGCATTGTCAGTGACTACTTGCACCACATTTTCTTCACCAATGTCTTCAATTGCTTTGTCCACTAATTCAAAAATGACTTCACTTGTGTGTGACACATCTGACATCTCTTTTGAGCTAATGAAGGAGGTTCCATCAGCACAATTAGTGCATATATTCATTATGCTTCTCCTCTTCCTATCTGACCAAGCATCGGTCATAATAGAGCACCCATTTTTCATCTTCTCGGCTTCACGTTCCTGCAGCAAACACTTGGTTCTTTCATATTCTTCTTCCAGCAAACTACCTCGAAAGGCATCTTGAGTTGGAGGTGTAAGTCCTGGTCCAAATTGTCCAATTGCTTCACACATTTGCTTGAACTCATCATTGTCACATGCATTGAAAGGTATTCCTGCCAATGATTAAAAAATGAAGTCTAATTAGTGTCCAGTTCATGAATAACAGCAAATAATGAATTTTAAAATGTGAAAACAGCATAGTATACTAGCAATTTACCACGATTATAGGCCCATCTTGCAATAAACTTGTACACCTCATGCTCTCTTTCTTTCCACAGTTCCTTGTTCAGCTGCTGTTGTTTGAAAGAATCAGCCTTAGTAGGATCAATAGCACGTGTCCATTTGTCAATTGGCCCTAATTTGTGAGGTTGTGAGCTTCCAACACAAGTGACTTCTTCTAACTCCTCTCCAACCCTAGATACATTCACTTCCTCTCCAAGTTCTAGCTCACGAACAGTCTTCTCCTCCCTCTTCCTTTTTTGCAGCCTCTATTGCTTTCTTGCACTTCTCTTTAGCCTCTAGAGCTTGCGGTGTTGCAGACGTGCATTTCTTCACATTCTTTCCAACATGGGCAAGATGCTCCTTCAACCTATAAATCCCTCCCCTCATCTCCTTGTCACAGAACTTACACTTCACCTTGTCTTTGTTGTTAGCATCAACCAGAACACCATATTCCCATCCAACATCATCTGAATTTCTTTTTAGGAGATTCGCTCTAGCTGCTTCAGTTTCAGAAGGTGCAGCTGCAGTTTCTGATGACATCCTTAATCCTTTCACTTGTACACCGCAGGCTATCATTTCTCTTGTACAAGTAGGAAAGTAGGGAGGCCAAGTTAGCAGGGGAGGAAAGCAGGGGAGGCGGTTAGCAGGGGAGCGGCTGGAGGAGGGGGATGAGCAGGGAGGGGAGCAGCCGTCGGGGGAGGAGAACTCACCGGCGGGGGAGCAGGAAGGGGAGCAGCCGGCGGGGGAGTAGCCGGAGGCCAAGTTCGCGTGTGGAGGAGGGAGGCCGAGCGGGAGCAGCGCATGGATTTTCCCACGCGGGAGCAGGTCGGCCCGGCACGCGCTCCTGCTAAAAATCCTGCGCGCTTCCGCTAAAAAAACGCCGCGCGCTCCCGCCGCCCGCCTACGGCGCCTGCGCGCCGCAAAGTCGCCACGGAGGCGCGGCTGAGCGCCGCCTAGGCGATGCGCCCGCCTAAACAGCGCACAACGCCCTAGGCTACGCGGCAGCCCACCGATTAGCGCCTAGGCGCCGCCTAGCCGAACACAGTTCGTACGCTTGGTGCTCAACACCATCGTTGTCGACCTCTTTTTCTTCATACTTGTAGTGTTAGTCTAATCTACCGTATGTTCGAGTGGCACCATATGTTAGTGTGATTAAAAAGGAAAGAGAAAACAATATGGTCGAGTGAGATACCACTCACACGCACGAAATCACGGGCATGTGACAACCTAAAACAAGGTAAGGTTGCACGTTTAAAAAGCTGTAGTGTATTTCTGATTTATTTATATGGAGATTATTTCTGGTTTATATAAAAGGACACAAGTGGGGACGAAGTAGCAGAAGACTTCCCTTCGTCTGCTTCCCAGAGACCCAGCCATGGCGATCTCCCAGATCTCACGCATATTCCTGGCCATCCTTCTCCTGGCCGCCGCCTTCGCCGCCGCCCCAGCTGCGCTTGCGGACGGCGACGACGTGGTGGCCCTTACCGAATCCACGTTCGAGAAGGAGGTCGGAAAGGACCGCGGCGCCCTCGTCGAGTTCTACGCCCCCTGGTTTGAGCTCGCTCCCTTTGTTCTCTACCACGCTGGATTGTATTTCGATAGATCGTACGGGAATGCGGGACTAGATCTGTGGACTGTGGTTGGGGTTACTGGTACCGCAGTAGGTCCCGAAATTTGGATATTTGCGGACATGGATGGGGCGGTAGTTCTCGAGCTGATCCAATTGTGGGTAGAAATCGTGTTTTCCTGTATTTTTTTCAATCAGTTGTGGGATCCGCTAGAAATAAGATCGTTATGGATGGATATTTTAATTCACGTAGTGAATTGATCATTTTATAGGCTTGGCAGACTGGTGGCATATATGCACTTGAACTGTCTTAATATTTGGCCGTTTGTCTCCCACGTGTAAAAATGTTGTAGATCACAGATTCATCTTCTAGTGTGTAGGCTTGGGTATACAAAACAAGTGGGATCTCTCGTTTGACCGTGCACTTTTAACCTCTGCAGTTTTATCTTCTGCAATAGTATAATACCCTGGAATTCAGTAACATAGAACTGTACTTGGAATTTATTATTTCTCTGCATCAGCAGGTCAACGTTTCATAAATTCTGGTTTTAATCATCTGCTTGATTTGTTTGTTTAGGTGTGGTCACTGCAAGAAGCTTGCTCCTGAGTATGAAAGACTTGGTGCAAGTTTTAAGAAAGCTAAATCTGTCTTGATTGCTAAGGTATATGTATATCTGTCATACACATGAAGAATTAAATTGGTTCTCTACCTGATGAATCTCTCAGCATTACTTAGATATTATATGTCCTTTTATTCCACTATGTGAGATAAGAAAATTATTGACACATGGCTATGACATTTCTTCTGCACTTTTTGCGGTTTCATAAAATCATTCACTTATCTTAAAATCTGGTTTCTTTTTTTAGGTTGATTGTGATGAGCACAAGAGTTTGTGCAGCAAGTATGGAGTTTCCGGGTATCCAACAATCCAATGGTTCCCGAAAGGATCCTTGGAGCCCAAAAAGTGAGGGAGCGCGTGTTTAAATTTTTCCATATCCTTTGTTTACCAAGTTCTGTGAATTCTGACAGAAATTCCTTTGGCAAATTAGGTATGAAGGACAACGCACTGCAGAAGCCCTTGCTGAATTTCTCAATACTGAAGGAGGTGGGAATTTAACATGTTCTCTGTAATACTGTGAATCTGTTGCTTTACCAAGCAGCTTCACTTTTTTATATTCAATGTGCTTATTGTATATAAGAATGTCACAGACTACATTTCAAGTTTTCACAAAAAAATAACAAAGTTATGCATTATCGCAGTAATCATATTTCTCCATTAA
This sequence comes from Zea mays, assembly GCF_902167145.1. Lineage (NCBI taxonomy): Eukaryota > Viridiplantae > Streptophyta > Magnoliopsida > Poales > Poaceae > Zea > Zea mays. The sequence continues at coordinate 65,057,668 of NC_050098.1, forward strand.
TCAATGTCTAAATTCATTGGATTCTGGATTTTTCAGGCACAAATGTAAAGCTGGCAACCATTCCTTCAAGTGTTGTGGTTCTCACCCCAGAGACCTTTGACTCAATTGTCCTTGATGAAACCAAAGATGTCCTTGTTGAGTTCTATGCCCCATGGTAGGTTACTGGGTTTTGTTAAGAACTTCGCCATTATCTTTTGTGCCATCAATCTGTTATCTTTGCTCAGTGAATCTAATGGATTATGTACTTGTCTTATCTACAGGTGTGGTCACTGCAAGAGTCTTGCACCGGTTAGTACATGGTTCTCGTTTGAGTTCTTGACACATTCTATTGTGGTTTTACTCTTGTAAGCACCCTTGGCGATCTTCATCATTTCTGATATGTCTAATCATAATCTTTATTGTTTCAGACGTATGAGAAGGTGGCTTCTGTTTTCAAGTTGGATGAAGGAGTTGTTATTGCTAACCTTGACGCTGACAAACACAGGGATTTGGCTGAGAAGTATGTTCTGTGTCTTACATTCACATATGCTTTATCTGCATCTGTTTCCCTATTTGTGTTACCTAGCAGCTAGCACTGGAGCATGATCTTGTTTCCCTTTGAATACTAGTCACTAGTATTTGTTTGCAACAAATAACACCTTATTATTTCTGACTTGTTCTATACGCAATATACTGTACTTATCACACTACATCAGGTATGGAGTTAGTGGATTTCCTACCTTGAAGTTTTTCCCAAAGGGAAACAAAGCTGGTGAAGATTATGATGGCGATAGGGACTTGGTTGACTTTGTCAAGTTCATTAACGAGAAGAGTGGTACCAGCCGTGACACAAAGGGTCAACTAACCTCAGAGGTTGGTTATGTGTGCACAATACTGCATTTGTGAATTCAGGCAAAACACTAACTCTGAATCAATTATTTTATTAGGCTGGCCGTATAGCAAGTCTGGATGTCCTGGCTAAGGAGTTCCTTGGTGCTTCCGGTGACAAGCGAAAGGAAGTCCTCTCCAGTATGGAGGAGGAGGCAGATAAGCTCAGTGGTTCTGCTGCAAGGTAAACTCTTCCCTTAGTTATTGGCCTATCTGCCTTGAGCTATTCATTGATCTCAATTAACGTTATAAGAATGTTATTAGTTAAGTGAGTTGAATTTTCCTTATTGCGTAATAAATCAGGCATGGAAAGGTCTATGTAACCATCGCAAAGAAGATTCTAGAGAAAGGCAACGAGTATACTGAGAAGGAAACCAAGAGGCTTGATCGCATCTTGGAGAAGGTGGGAAACGCCTACCTCGCAAGATGTCTCATGAAACATCCTCTTTTGGGACAACTCACCGTACAGATTTGATTACTCATATCTCTTTTTCCCTGTTGCAGTCCATCAGCCCCTCCAAGGCCGACGAGTTTATCATCAAGAAGAACGTTCTTTCGACTTTCTCATCCTAAGGCATCTGCTAGCTCCATTTTCACGTTTCAGATATAGGCGACAAAAACTGCAGGATTATAAGTGTGATAATGAGAGTTAAATGGTGCTAGAACTAATTTTGGGGCTTTCCCTCGAGGATATGTAATACTCGTACGTCTTGCGAATTAGTTCTTTTCCTTGTGCTTCTGGATTTATTCCGTAGCACCATAGTTTATTTTTTGGTTTGACATGGAGGACATTGTGACTACAGAACTGAGTTTTACTATCCAATAACACTGCTCACTTGATGGGGCTTATGCGAACCTGTTCTGGTACGTGCTTTGGGAATACATGATCACGTGCCTGCTTATCCAGTCATTCAAATTTTCAACCGTTTTAAACCATTTGCAAGAACTTTATATAGACGAGCAGCACGTGTCATAAGTTTAGACTTTAACAAATCAATAAACCTATCTTTTCTCAAATGAACTTGCACCAAATCACTGGTTCTAATTTTACTTCCTATCTTTACTAGTTGCATTGTGATACTTTTCATTCATCTTTTCAATTTGCAATTTTGTTGTTTCATGCAACTTAAGAATAAATTCAGAACGTTGTGTAGCATCCAAGTCTAGGGGCGGGCCTAGGATTTAGAGAATGAGTATTAAAAAATTTATTAGAACAATTTTTTTATGGTCTCTATCCTAGTAGCCTTTAAGCATATAAAAAATTGATTCACATAGAAGTAATTTCATAGCATATAAAAATATATAGCATATAATTGAACATACACATTACAAAACTAGTAATTAGTAACTAAATCATAAGTTCATAACTCACGCAACAAAGAATAGATCATAAGATGATATGGTTCAACACTCAACATATTAAAGTATTAAATGTTTGACATAATCAAATAGCTAGTGGCAATATTTAAATATATAGAGAATATTAAATACCATAAGAAACTTTACATATTACAAGATAACCTTCTGATTATTCAAGCTTAAAATTGAATGATAATGTTCTCAGCCTTGACTTGCAAGAAGAATTGAGCAACAACTTTTGCTAAAAAAGCTCTCAAATTAGTAGTAGCACAACTCTTTCTCTTCATTTTTTGATCTACAAATAAATCACTATACACTCAAACTCAATTCAATATCTAGTCTAAAACAAATTATAATATGCTCAAATCAGTGGAGCCAGGACGACGGGAACTTGAATCAGCGTCTGGACCCCGTCGCAACTCCTAGCGTCTGGCGATCTACCGACGACAACGGGCTCGGCCTCGGCCTCAGTAGGAAGCTCCCAGCTTCGGCGGATGGCACTCCCGCCCTCGACGTCGGTAGACAGCGACGCTCCCTCCTAGATCCTGGCTCGTTGCTCCCCGTCCCGCAGACCACGCGTGACGCGCTGCCACCACGCCACCATAGAACATATGACACATGAGTCCTAGACTAGCGCCAGGCACCAGCCAAGGTCCCACGAAAGCACTGCGTGCCCGCTAGTGGGCCTAATGGGCCATGTGTTCTAGAGGAATGAAGCCTGGGTGGGCTGAAAACGAATTTGGGACCAGAGATAAGTATTTTATGTATTTACGATATTTCAATATATACATACATCTACATGATTTTCTTTGCCAAAATAATGGGTATTCAACTGAATACCCTTGATATAATGTGGGCCCGCCCCTGTCCAAGTCCACAATTCCAGAAGGTGGTAAAGGTAGTAAATCAATTGGAGCACAAGGATTAGACCCATATACTACCATAAATGGACTAAGCTTGGTTGTAAAATGAATGGACCGGTTATAAGCAAATTCAATATATGGCAACATTCCTCCTACAACCTCAAATTATCTTTCAAAACAACCTGCAACATGGTAGATAAAGTGTGATTAACAACTTATGTTTGTCCATTGGTTTGGGATGACAAGTAGTAGAAAACAACAACTTTGTCCCGAATTTGAACCATAAGGTTCTCCAAAAATGACTCAAAAACTTAGCATCCTTATCCGAAACAATAGTATTTGGCACATCATGCAAACACACTCAGTGAAGAACAAATTAGCAACATGTGAAGCATTATCAATTTTATGACAGCGTGTAAAATGTGCCATCTTAGAGAAACGTCTGACTACCACAAAACACTATAACTCTCCTCTTTGTTCTAGGCAATCCAAAGTCCATAGAAATATCCTCCCAAGGTGCACTAGGAAGAGGAAGAGGCAAATAACGACCATTGGGGATTAAGTCGTGACTTAGCTTTGTTGCATGTGGTACAACATGAGATGTAGTGCTTAACATCATGCCACATCCAAGGTTAATAAAAGTGAGTGGACAACACATCCTCGGTCTTCTTAACACTAAAATGTCCCATCAAACCACCTCCATACGGTTTCTGCAAAAGTAGAAGATAAACGGAGCTAGCTGGAACACACAACTTGTTAGCATGGTAGAGAAGGGCTTCACACAGCAATAATTGTTGTCACGATCTTCACTCACTACAATTTTCAAAAGCCTCTTTAAAGTCCAAATCAGTAGCATATAATCCCTTTATGGTCTCGAAACAAAAGATTTTATGAGAAAGTTGGGACAACTTGGTACAATGTCTAGACAAAGCATCGACAATCACATTATCTTTTCCTTTTTTGTGCTTAATGATGTAAGGAATTGACTCTATAAATTCAATCCATTTAGCATGATGTTTGTTTAGATTACATCGCCCTTTTAAGATACTTCAAGGATTCATGAACCAAATTTATGACAAATTACTTAGACCATAGATAATGTTGCCAAGTTTGTAAGACACACAATAAGACATAAAGTTTTTGTCATGTGTAGAATAATTTAGAACTGGAGCATGCAATTTTTCATTAAAAAGCAATATGTTTACCTCCTTGGATGAACACTCCTCTAATCCCAATGTCGCTCGCATCACACTCAGGCTCAAATGTCTTGTCAAAATCAGGAAGCTGCAACAGTGGGACTTGTGTGAGCTTTGACTTGAGTGCATCAAAAGCTTGATGTTGTGGTAGTCCCCAACTAAATGACATTCCATACTTTTTCAACTTGTGGAGAGGTGTTGTAATGGTGCTAAAATCCTGCACAAAAATGTCGGTAGAAACCTGCAAGACCAAGAAAACTCAAAACCTACGTGTCCGTGGTCGGAAGTAGCCACCTCGTGATGGCAACAATGTTTGACCCATCCATCTCAATGCCCTGTGATGTCACAACATATCTGTCGACGTTTCGAACCCAGGGGGTCCCTGGACCGACGAGTAAATTGTCGCCGCGTGCCCCAGCCCAGATGGGTCGGCGCGAGACGGAGCGCGAAGGGGGGAAGAAGCCGGAGCGAGACGGGCGTAAAAGGGGAAACCCGCGGCCTTCGTGTTTGTCCCGCGCCCAGGTCAGGTGCGCTTGCAGTAGGGGGTTACAAGCGTCCACGCGGGAGGGAGCGAGCGGCCTTACGCGAGCGTCGTCCCGTCCTTCCCCGCGCGGCCAACCCTCTGTAAGAGGGCCCTGGACCTTCCTTTTATAGGCGTAAGGAAAGGATCCAGGTGTACAATGGGGGGTGTAGCAGTGTGCTAACGTGTCTAGCGGAGGAGAGCTAGTGCCCTAAGTACATGCCATCGTGGCAGCCGGAGAGGTTTTGGCACCCGGTTCGTGTGGTGTCGTGGCCGTCTGTTGGTGACTTGTTCTCAAATGCTATGAGTCAAGAACAAGGCAACATAGAAAATGTTAATCGGTAAAGTCCTTCGTCCTTCGAAGCATTATTCCCCTTAGAATATAATGGTTTTCGGACGAAGGTTATGAAGGGCGTACCTTCATAAATTCATTATACGGTGACGAAGGATAAATTGTAAGGAATATAAAAGACAACATAAACAATCATATATTATTATCACGTATAAACAGAAATAATGTTGAATTACAAATGTACCTTCAACTTGAAGGAGATGAAAGTACAAACGTGACGCAAAAAGCGAATGTCCAATCAGCGTGAACAGTACGGGGGTACTGTTCACCTATTTATAGGCACGGGACACAACCCATACAAAATTACATTCATGCCCTTTACATTTGATAATAATTCTATAGTAATCTATCGAGGTCTGAATAGCCTTTTCATCTTTAAGTCGGTTTCACTTTTTGCTGCCACGCCGAAGCTTTCCTGCTCACACCTTCGGCGCTGTATCAACCTTCGTATTATTCTGGTCTGCTGTGATGCCGACTTGAGTCCGAAGGTACCTGTTCACACATTATACTCCAGAAATACTGTTAAATCCTGTTTTTGAGGACCTTCGGAAGCCGAAGGCCCCCAACAGTAGCCCCTCGCAATATTAATTTGTTTTAAAATAATAAATTTAGATTGCGACATGAACGAAGGCTTTACGCCGAAGGTCTGAAAAAACACCTTCCCATTGCTAGAATAGCAACATTCACTGACAAGCGGGGTCTTTCAATTTTCAACGCACTGGGCGTATAAATACGGTCATACCGCAAACTCATTTGGCACGCTCTCTTGCCATCTGCTTCTGCTCACTCAATTTTTAGTTCTTGCACACTAAGATTTGCTGAGCTTTTAGTTTTGAAGCTTCGGCTTTGAAAACAGTTTTTTAGTGTTTCCGAAGATGTCTGAAGCCAAGAAGGCTGCTGCTGAGATGAAGCTGAGTCTTGATGAAGAGAAGAACTTGGGGTTTCTTATAGCGATGTCGAAGACCAACACGGAAAAAATCACCAAGGAGATTCTGGAAGGTTTGTCTGAAGATACCGGTGACAGCGACAGTTATGATGTGGACAGTGGTGGTGAAGACTCCGAAGATCGCCCTTGGCGACCAAGCCATGCGGTTTTCGGCAAATCAACTATCAAAGAAAATCATCTTGTCAACATGAGAGGAAGATATTTCCGGGATTTGTCCATTGTGAGGGCCGACGAAGGGGAAAAAACTTGTCCACACCCTGAAGAGAATGAAGTCGTAGTGTACCGAAGCTTTTTGAAAGCTGGACTACGATTTCCCCTGAGCGAGTTTGTCGTAGAGGTGCTGAAAATATTCGAAGTCTATCTTCACCAACTTACCCCCGAGGCAATCATAAGGCTGAATATCTTCGTGTGGGCCGTGAGAAGCCAAGGTCTGAAGCCTGATGCAAAAAGTTTCTGCAATGTACACGAATTATCATACGAAACAAAACCTTGGGGTAAAGAACAATATCACAATAACTTTGGCTGCTACAATTTTGTTTCTCGGTCTGGGTTAAGCTGTCCCGTGCCCACCTTTCGGAAGAGATGGCCCGGCGACTGGATGACAGAATGGTTTTATGTAAAAAATGACCTGAAAGCACGAGAAGATATCAAAGGTATAGTTATGCGCCCTATTTGGCAAAGCTTCGGCCTTCGGAGGCCGAAGGTTGAAATGAATGAAGCTGCCGAAGAATGCCAGAGAGCCTTCGGCGTTATCTGTTCTTTTATTGGAACGAGAGATTTGGTACAAGAGCGTATTGCCTTCAGGGTATGGCCACTTGCGGAGAAATGGGAAATGCCACAAGAAACCATAAAAGAGGCCGACGAAGGTGGACTTATCAGGTTAAAGTACACCTTTGAGTTTGGAGATAAATTCGTTGAGCCAGATGATGACTGGTTAAAAAGCATTGAAAATTTAAGTGATGAATTGCTTGGGTCTTATTCGAAGGCCGAAGATACTGCACTGTCAGCAGCCTTCGGAGGCCGAAAAAAGAAGAGGCTGAATCGGGTGTTTGATGCAATCGGGTTCGTCTACCCTGACTATCGTTATCCCATTCGAGGGCAGAAAAGAAAAAACACAACCTCTGCGAAAGAAGAAACTGCAGCTGCTCCTAGCGAGCTAGAACCGAAAAGAAAGAGAATAAAGGTCCTCACACATCGGTCGCGCTATATTGAACCAGCTTCGGTGCCTGAGTTTACCAGGGAAACCCCTTCGACCCCCGAAGCTGAAAAACCAACCGAGCCAACCTTGCTGTCAGAAGTCGCAGAAACGGCCGAAGCGCCAACAAGAATAGAATTGGAACAACCGAAGATTTTGTTACCAGAAACGAAAGAGAAGGCCGAAGCGCCATCCACAGAAAAAATGAAGGAAGCAAAATAAGCAACTGAGGGATCAAAGACATCAGAAGTTTTGAGTCCTGCAGCAAATATTGAGACAATAAAAAACCAAAAGATGCCAGCAGTGACTCCGAAAAGGAAGAGAATGGTCAATGTGCTAGATGTTCTGGAGACAATTAAATCTTCAAGCATGCCTCCGAAGAAGACTGTTGTCATCCACGAAGAAAAAACTGAAGTCTCTGATACTAAAGCTCCAGAGCAAGAAACTGAAGCCGAAGCTGGGTCCTCAGAATCCACGAAGGTAAAATCCCTGGAAATCGAGGAAGAAGAAGAAAAAATAACAGAGCCAACTTTTGTTGAAGAAATCAATGCTGCTGCCCCCGAAGCATCCCCCAAAGTCCTTGATTATATTGTTCGCCATGCTTCGGGGAAACAATTATCAGAAAAAGAAAAATAAGAGGCCCAACTTTACGCCCACAAACTGAAGTATCCAAAGGGGGCATTAATATTCAATGGCAGTGGAGAAGAAGACTTTTTGTATTGTCTCCCTGACAGCAAAGAGATTTCTGTCTGCCGGGAGATGAGCAAGAGCTTCGGATTCCCAACACTGGAAGACGGACTCTCAGTGCTATCGAAAAATGATTTGGCCGACAGCCTGGCATATAATAGCTTAAAGGTACAACAAATGGAATCTTTGTAATTTTTTGCTGAGACCAAAATTTTTCATTTACTTAAATCTATTGACACACACATATTTCTCTTTGCAGGGCCTGATACTTAGCAATGCCCTCAGGGCACAAAAGGATGCTGAAGACGAAGGGTGTACTATAGCCCTGAGCAACCTTCGTTCCGAAGTAATTGAACTGAGGAACGAAGGTCTTGAAAAAGATAAAATATTACATTCATTGATAAATAAAATAAAGGAGGACGAAGCTGCTTTTAAAGGTCAAGCTGAGGCCCAAAAGCGCGAAATTGAAGATCTTCGGAAACAACTGGCCCGAGCCAAGGAAGAACGCATACTTGAAGAAACGAAGCGGGAACTCAGCGACTAATGGGCAGATCACTTAGAAGGAACTGTTGAAGAGCTTCGGTCGTCCAAGAAGAGATGCTACAACAAATCTATAGAGTGTGTTAAGAAGCTAAAAGCTAGCTTCGCCAGGGTCGGCGCATTCTCAAGCGAAGAAAACTTTACAAGAGGCAATCCCGAAGGTCCCATTGAATGGATCGACCACGAAGCTGAGGCCTTCGAGGAAATTTTAAATAGCCATGGAGATATATGTGCTTTCTCGGGTGCCAGAGGAATTGCCACCATTTTAGAGAAAAAGGGCTGCGAACATGTAAAAATTTTAGCGCAATCCGAAGCTGCTTTGTCCTTCGAAGATGCAAGAGATCCTTCGGCTGAAGCTAGCATGATTGGTGGAAAATTTTTCACTGATATCTGGGATAATGGTGGCCGAGAAATGGCCGGAGAGATTATTCGAAAAAGTGAAAAGGGCATTCACGATGCTAGAGAAGTGGCTGAGGCTGCTGAGAAGAGCGCAGAGCCCGAAGGGCAGTTAGGTATTAACTAATAGTTTTATTGTGTTGTAATTTTTGGTTTTAAGCTTCGTTTGCAATTTGTAATAGCAATGTAGCCGTATCCTGTCCTACTTCAGATCCTACTAAAGCGTCTCCGGGCCCTCAGCCGAAAGGAGACGACGAAATTAAAAAGATGGCTGAAGCTATTATGGACGAAGTCGTCAATCGGCTCCTGAATGAGGCTGCAGAAGTTGTCTTGAGAGAAGATTAAATATTATTGTAAAAACTTCTGAAATGTGATATATTGTAACATTTTGTAATCCTGAATGTAATATACCTATTTTTACTGTTCAATTCTTTACGATGCATGAAATTTTACACGTACCGCTTTTGAGCCTTTGACGAAAAAACACCTTCCCTTCTTTTCATGCTTCGTGAAGAAGAATTTTACTTTATCCAACAATATCCAGTGTTCTGCTGAATAATATCCAGGCTTCGTGAAGATATTTTTCGAAGCTATACTTCCGAAGATCAATAATGTATCTCCTTGTGACATTATGATTTTTCTCCTTTTTCAAAACATTCTTCTGTAGATCAATATTGTGTCCACTTCTTGTGCCATATGCAACATGATGTATGATGCTTATGCTATGCGAAATGATGCGATGATGTTATGCTATGTGAGGTGATGTTCATTCCGAAGATACATACGCATCCCTGCAATAAAACACAATCTTTTATAAGCCTCCCTTAGGAGCTTCTTCGCCTTTTACTTCAGCGGAATCAGCGTTTATTTTTCGCTGTAAGCCTCCCTTAGGAGCTTCTTCGCCTTTTACTTTCAGCGGTATTCGCGTTGACTTTTCGCGCTTCGCCTTTTACTTAGGCGGTATCAGCGTTGACTTTTCGCTGTATGCTCTGCATTCCCTTTGGAACGACTTTGGAGCAGAAAACTTACACTGCGCTCCCTTTGGAACGGCTTTTTGTGACTTCGGCAAACTTACTCTGCGTTCTTTAGAACGACTTTTTGTTGCTTCGAAGAATTTTCGATAACTCGAAGGTCCGCTTTGTTATCACAAATCTTTAAACTTCAACAACTTAAGCCTGTGAAGAAAATATATTGTCCTTGTGGCAAACAACAAAACTGTTTACATGAAATCTAAACAATGTCCTTTATTACACAGAAAATAAGGCTGAAAAAGAAAGACTGCTATTAAGGTAGGATATTTGTCAATAGATGTGCTTTGACTCTGGCACAGTGCTGTTGACTGTACGAGCTTCGGACTGCTCTCTGAAGTCCCTTTGGTGTGGAGCATACTGGCTCCCTTCTGGCTGCTGGCCTTGTTGCAGCGGAGGTGGAGGCGGAGGCTGTTGCCAGGAAGCTTGAGGTTGACTCGCCTAAGCAACAGAAACTGCAGGGTGGTTGCCCACATATTCTGGGATGTAGGGCGAATGATACGAAGCAGTATGCATGACCTGCTTCGGCTGAGCTTGTTGTGCTGCGGCTTCGGCTATTTCCTTTTGCTTCTGGATGGTAACATGGCACATCCTGGTGGTATGGCCTTTGTTCTCACCGCAAAATAAGCAAAAGATTCTTCTTGGTTGATCTTCGAATCTTCCGCCGAAACCCCTGGCGCCTCTGCCTCTTGGAGCTGGTGGTCGGAAAGAGCCTTGCTGTTGCCCCGAAGCCTGTGAAGAACACTGTGGCCTTTGCTGTTGGCTCCCTCGATCATCATTTTGGGTAGAGTTATGAATTGATCTAACGTGCCTCGGATAGAACCTTCCTCCGAAGCCCCTGGTCATTTCAGAAAACCGGAAAGCCTCCTCCCTTCTTTGGCGAAAATCATTATCGGCCCGAATGTACTCGTCCATCTTCTGGAGCAGCTTCTCCAAAGTTTGAGGAGGCTTCCTAGCGAAGTACTGAGCTGACGGTCCTGGCCGAAGCCCCTTGATCATGGCCTCAATGACAATTTCATTGGGCACTGTTGGTGCTTGCGCCCTTAAACGCAAGAACCTTCGGACGTACGCCTGAAGGTATTCTTCGTGATCCTGGGTGCACTGGAATAGAGCTTGAGCAGTGACCGGCTTCGTCTGAAACCCTTGGAAGCTAGTTAACAACAAGTCCTTCAGCTTCTGCCATGAAGTGATCATTCCTGGTCGAAGGGAGGAATACCAGGTTTGAGCAACGCTCCTGACAGCCATAACAAAAGATTTGGCCATGACTGCAGCATTGCCACCATACGAAGATACCGTTGCTTCGTAGCTCATCAAAAACTGCTTCGGGTCTGAATGGCCATCGAATACGGGAAGCTGAGGCGGCTTGTAGGACGGAGGCCAAGGTGTAGCCTGCAGCTCAGCGGACAGAGGAGAAGCATCATCGAAAACAAAATTCCCATGATGGAAATTATCATACCAGTCATCTTCGTTGGGGAAACCCTCCTGATGAAGGTCTTGGTGCTGAGGCCTTCGGTGCTGCTCATCCTGAGCAAGATGACGAACTTCTTCAGAGGCTTCGTCTATCTGCCTTTGTAGCTCAGCTAGCCTGGCCATCTTTTCTTTCTTCCTCTGCACCTGTTGATGAAGCATTTCCATGTCTCTGATTTCTTGATCTATTTCGTCCTCTGGTGGTGTCGGGCTGACAGCCTTCCTTTTCTGGCTTCGGGCCTCCCGAAGAGAGACAGTCTCCTGATTGTGGTCCAGCGGTTGAAGAGCTGCAATACCAGTTGCTGAAACTTTCTTCGGTGCCATAACGTGATCGCCGAAGGTGTTCAGAAAACTCAGAGTGTGGAAGTGAGTTCACCGGAGGTGGGCGCCAATGTTGGTGACTTGTTCTCAAATGCTATGAGTCAAGAACAAGGCAACATAGAAAATGTTAATCGGTAAAGTCCTTCGTCCTTCGAAGCATTATTCCCCTTAGGATATAATGGTTTTCGGACGAAGGTTATGAAGGGCGTACCTTCATAAATTCATTATACGGTGACGAAGGATAAATTGTAAGGAATATAAAAGACAACATAAACAATCATATATTATTATCACGTATAAACAGAAATAATGTTGAATTACAAATGTACCTTCAACTTGAAGGAGATGAAAGTACAAACGTGACGCAAAAAGCGAATGTCCAATTAGCGTGAACAGTACGGGGGTACTGTTCACCTATTTATAGGCACGGGACACAACTCATACAAAATTACATTCATGCCCTTTACATTTGATAATAATTCTATAGTAATCTATCGAGGTCTGAATAGCCTTTTCATCTTTAAGTCGGTTTCACTTTTTGCTGCCACGCCGAAGCTTTCCTGCTCACACCTTCGGCGCTGTATCAACCTTCGTATTATTCTGGTCTGCTGTGATGCCGACTTGAGTCCGAAGGTACCTGTTCACACATTATACTCCAGAAATACTGTTAAATCCTGTTTTTGAGGACCTTCGGAAGCCGAAGGCCCCCAACACCGTCGGAGGAGCGCTGGAGCCTGGCGAAAGGACAGCTGTCGGGGCTGTCGAGTCCTTGCTGACGTCCCCTTGCTTCCGTAAGGGGGCTGAGAGCCATCGTCGTCATAGAGCATGCGGGGCGCCATCATCACTTGTTTACCGGGGCGAGCTAGATGGGACGCCGGTCTTGTCCCTCGTAGCCTGAGTTAGCTTGGGGTAGGGTAATGATGGCGCCTCCTGTGACGTGGTCGATCCGAGCCCTAGGTTGGGCGAGGTGGAGGCTCCTCCGAGGTCGAGGTCGAATCTGTCTTCCAAGGCCGAGGTCGAGTCCGAGCCCCTGGGTCGGGCGAGGCGGAGACCGTCGGCTGAGGCCAGGGCTGAGTCCGAGCCCTAGGGTCGGGCGAGGTGGAGTTCGTCGTCTTCCGGGGCTGAGCCCGAGTCCGAGCCCTGGGGTCGGGCGAAGCGGAGTTCGTCGTCTTCCGGGGCTAAGCCCGAGTCCGAGCCCTGGGGTCGGGCGAAGCGGAGTTCGTCGTCTTCCGGGGCTGAGCCCGAGTCCGAGCCCTAGGGTCGGGCGATGCGGAGTTCGTCGTCTTCCGAGGCTGAGCCCGAGTCCGAGCCCTGGGGTCGGGCGAAGCGGAGTTCGTCGTCTTCCGGGGCTGAGCCCGAGTCCGAGCCCTGGGGTCGGGCGAAGCGAAGTTTCCTATGGCGCCTGAGGCCAGACTTGGCTGCTGTCAGCCTCACTCTGTCGAGTGGCACAACAGTCGGAGCGGCGCAGGCGGCGCTGTCCTCTTGTCAGGCCGGTCAGTGGAGCGACGAAGTGACTACGGTCACTTCGGCTCTGTCGACTGAAGGGCGCGCGTCAGGATAAGGTGTCAGGCCGCCTTTGCATTAAGTGCTCCTCCGATACAGTCGGTCGGCGTGGCGACTTGGCCAAGGTTGCTTCTTGGTGAAGACTGGGCCTCGGGCGAGCCGAAGGTGTGTCCGTTGCTGGAGGGGGTCCTCGGGCGAGACATAAATCCTCCGGGGTCGGCTGCCCTTGCCCGAGGATGGGCTCGGGCGAGGCGAGATCGTGTCCCTTGAGTGGACCGATCCTTGACTTAATCGCACCCATCAGGCCTTTGCAGCTTTGTGCTGATGGGGGTTACCAGCTGAGATTAGGAGTCTTGAGGGTACCCCTAATTATGGTCCCCGACAGTAGCCCCCGAGCCTCGAAGGGAGTTTTAATACTCGCTTGGAGGCTTTTGTCGCACTTTTTTGCAAGGGGACCGTCCTTTCTCGGTTGCATTTTGTTCCGGTGGGTGCGCGCGAGCGCACCCGCCGGGTGTAGCCCCCGAGGCCTCGGAGGAGTAGTTTGACTCCTTCGAGGTCTTAATGCGTTTCGCGATGCTTCGGCCGGTCTGGTTGTTCCCTCATGCGAGCTGGCCATAGCCCGGGTGCACGGTCGGGTCCCAAGTTCTCGGGCTGGTATGTTGACACTGTCAACGGTTTGGCCGGAGCTGCGTTTGCGAGAGCAGCCCCCGAGCCTCCGCACAGGGCGAGAGGACGGTCAAGGACAGACTCGACTTTTTTACATATGCCCCTGCATCGCCTTTTCGCAAGGAGGGGGGGGAAGCGCCATGTTGCCCTTGGAGGGCGCCGAACATGGTGTCTCCAGTGAGCTGCTGACGGGTAATCCGAGTGGACGCCCGAGAACCATTTGTTAGGGGTCGGCTAGAGGCCCGGAGGCACGCTCCAAAAGTACCTGCGGGTGATCTGCCGGACCCGGTCCCCTTTTGACGGGGTCCGAGGGCTCGATGCCTCCCTCTGATGGGATTCCGTTACAAGATCGTTCCCCCTAGTCTCAGAAATGTCCTTGGGTACCTCGGGAGCGTAGCCTGAGCCTTGGTTATGTATCGAACGTACCCAGGGTCATCCCTCGCTCTGCGTCTGAGGCGGCTGTGAACCATTCGAGGGCCAGCCTACGAACCCCTGAGCAGTAGTGGGCGCGGAGCCCGAGTGGCCTGAGGCGGCCATTGAACCCTTCCGAGGGGCCGGCCCTCGAACCTCTGACCAGTAGTGGGTGCGGAGCCCGAGCGCTCTGAGGCGGCTGTCGAACCCCTCCGAGGGGCCAGCCTTCGAACCTCTGATCAGTAGGGGGGCTCGGGGCCCGTTTCCTTCGCGGAGAAGGATCCCTTTCGGGGTATCCCCTTTCCCGGTCCCTGTTGTAAGAGAGAGAAATAGGAAGAGGATACGGAATCGAATGACGTGGCGCATCTTTTTTGATGCGGTCATTACGGCGAAGGCGAAGCGTCGCCCGCTTCTCCTGCCAAAGGTGCCGCCTGTCCCGCCGCGGAGTTAATGCAACGAGGTGAGTGGTTCGCGGGGCAGCCGTTGCGCGTGCGCGAGCCGTTCGAGGAACGGAACACGAGCGCGCTGTCTTTGCGCCGCGAGAGAGGGTTCCCTTGCTGTCCCTGGATGGGACGTGAGCTTGGCTGACGACGTGACTGCTGCTTCCGCCCGCCTGCCACCGCCATTACTGTCGGCGCATTTTTGGCCGCATCGACCGTCGCGCCTTCTCCCGCGGCTGACTGGCCCGTGACCGACGCGCCTGGCGGGCACTGTTGGGTCATACGCAGGGTGGCCTCGAGTCGCGGTACTCGTTCCGCAGTCGAGGAGGCGCGTAGTGGCGCGAGGGGCGGTGCAGTTGCTTGCACGTAGCAACCGGCGCGCCGGTTGCATGACGTGTGGGCCTGGGCCTCCATGCCGGGCGCGTTGGAGTCGAAGGGGTGCGCCCACTTGGCGCGCTTGCATGCCGATTGCATGGCTGCCCGCCCTTTCACCCGCTGGTCCGGCAAAAGTGGAGGAATGCTTGTAACCGCTGGGCAGTTGCATGCGCCGCGCGCGGCGGTTTGGCTTCTTCTGCCCTGGGCCATCTTGCATGACGCGTGGGACCCAGCCCCCGTGTCGTAGGGGGGGACCTTGGAGCATGTTGGAGAAGACTCAGCCCGCGAGGGCTGAGGACGCAAGTGGGGAGAGTTGCCTTTAAAAGAAGGGTGACCCCCTTGAAAGGCGACCATGTCTTCGCGCTCCCTTATGCATCGCGTCTTTCCACCTTCCGAGCCTCCGGATGGGGAACACCCACAATCCTTCCGCCTTGTCGTTGGAGGAACGAAACTTCGTGGAAGTTGGTACCTTTCAGCCATCGTTCGGCTTCAAGGATTTTCATCAGGCAGCCCGGCCGCATCCCCTCGCCGGTGGTCACCCGAGATGGTGACCACCAGCTCCTGGGTGGGGAGAGGCAAGCCGGGCTGCGATCTTGGTCCCACCCTCAGCATCAAGGATCCTCATCATCCTTGCTGGGGCGGAGAGCGGGGCGAGCCGGGGCTCTACCTCCCGCGCGGGTCGACTGGCCACCTCCTCTTCCAGCTTCTGGTGGTGGAAACCATCCTCCAGCTCTGCGGAAGAGGCGTCCTCCAGCCATGCCGGGGAAGGCGAACTGTTGCTGCCCAGCTAGGATGCAACATTCCGTCCTCCTCCTCGCTCTCGTGGCGAGGACGGGAGTGAGGACCTGCTGGTGCGCTTTGGAGCGGCCCGCGCCCGCCGGTGCGACGTTGGTGGAGAGGCGGACGCCGCCGTCGGTGCTGACGTGGTGGCAGCTGGAGGAAGCTTCCCCACCGTCGAGGCTGTCGGCGCCGCCCACGGACCGACCTCCGGCTCTTTGGCTTTAATGTCTGGTTCGCGTCCCTTGAGCGGGGACGCGAACGAGGGCCTTCCGGTGGCTGCGTCCGTCCTGGGACCATAGCTGCTGCTGCAGAGGTCGCTGGCGAGTCGCACGGAGCTTGTCGCCCCGCAGGCTCCGCGGTGTGGAGGTTGTTCATACCCGCGGGGACGGAACCGGAGTTCCGTTTGTAATGGCACCTCGAGTGCCGGTGTCTTGTTCATTGTGGCTGTCGAGGCCTAAACATGTATGTATTTTCGGCACGGAGCCGTGTTTTTTCCTCCTTTCGAGCACTAAGACTCGCCTGTCGGCTATCTGAACCGCCTCACCAAGCGTGAGTCGCCTCGTGCGAAGGTGACGAGTGAGGTATCCGTATCCCGGAGGCGTAGGAGTCCCTCGGCTCGGTCGGCCTTGCTGTCCGAGGCTTTTCTTGCTTAGTTAAAGGAACCCTCAGCCGCTCTTCGATGAGCCGAAGCCGGAGGTAGCGGTGTCAGCACGGACAGAGGCAGAGTTGGCTCGAAAAGAAGACTTGGTCGGCCGGAGCCTGGCCGGGTCATCCACTTGGCGGGACCGACGCCGGAGTTGAGTTGCCGAGGCCACGGGCCGGGCTGATGTCCTCGGGGGATAGATGGCTGAGGCTTCGGGGTGGCCGGCCGAGCCGCCTGCTCGAGCCGGATTGCTGGAGAAGACCCTGGCGGCGATGGCCCGGGCGTGGTGCTGATGTCGTCCTTCGGAGTGGAGATCCTCCGACCGCGTCGCCGTCCGAGGCTAGGCCAGACCTCGCCGAAGGTGTAGTTGACGCCGCGGGTGCTGCTGCTCCCTTCAACTGTCAAAATTCGAGCCTGCAGGATCGAGTTATCTTGTAGTGTGCGTATGTTCTCTGCGGCCACCGAGGCCTAAACATATTGTCGTCGTGTTGTAAAGTTGCGTTCCTTTTCCTGTTGTTTCGAGTATCTGGACTTATTTGTCGGTAACAGAATTGCTTGTCCGAGCGAGAGTTACTTTTCACGGAAGGTGATGAGTGAGGTATCCATATCCCGGAGGCGTAGGAATCCCTCGGCTCGGTCGACCTTGCTGCTTACGTGCACTCTTACTCGTCCATAGGGTTCTGTCACCGACGTAGTCGAGAAGGCCCGAAAAATCGTTTCGGCAGAGGAGTTTTCGAGCGTGAAGACTTGTTCGGTCCACGGAATCACTTATCCGAGCGTGAGTTACTTATCGCAGAAGGTGATGAGTGAGGTATCCGTATCCCGGAGGCGTAGGAGTCCCTCGGCTCGGTCAGTCTTGGCTGCTTACGTGTACTCCGTCGTTTTCAGGATCCACTTTCGAAGTAGTCGAAAAGCACGAAAGACATTCTGGCAGAAAAGATCTTTTTCTGAGGAAAATTTTGACGCAGAGGGGGTTCCCCCCTTTTAGCCCCCGAGGGAGGGTTGGGCTTTGCCGAGGCAAGGCTGACCCTTCCTTGATGACTAGACTTTGTATGTGACCGAGGTGTATGAACGACTTGAAAGCATCTTAAGGGTAGAAGTGACGTAGCTGTCGGATGTTCCAAGCGTTGCTGTAGACCTCGCCTTGACTGTTGGCTAGCTTGTACGTTCCGGGCTTCAGAACCTTGGCGACGACGAACGGCCCTTCCCAGGGAGGCGTGAGCTTGTGCCGCCCTCGGGCGTCTTGTCGCAGCCAAAGCACCAGGTCGTCCACCTGGAGGTCTCGGGACTGAACCCCTCGGGCGTGGTAGCGTCGCAGGGACTGCTGGTACCGCACCGAGTGTAGTAAGGCCATGTCCCGAGCCTCTTCCAGCTGGTCCAGTGAGTCTTCTCGATTAGATCGATTGCTTTGGTCGGCGTAGGCCCTCGTCCTCGGGGAACCGTATTCTAAGTCTGTGGGCAAGATGCCCTCGGCCCCATAGACTAGAAAGAATGGTGTGAAGCCCGTGGCTCGGCTCGGCGTTGTCCACAGACTCCAGACCACCGAGGGGATCTCCTTCATCCATCGCTTGTCGAACTTGTTGAGGTCGTCGTAGATCCGCGGCTTGAGCCCTTGCAGAATCATGCCGTTGGCACGCTCTACTTGCCCATTCGTCATGGGGTGAGCCACGGCGGCCCAGTCCACCCGGATGTGGTGATCCTCGCAGAAGTCCAGGAACTTTCTGCCGGTGAACTGGGTGCCATTGTCGGTGATGATGGAGTTCGGGACCCCAAAGCGATGGATGGTGTTGGTGAAGAACGCTACCGCCTGTTCGGACCTGATGCTGTTTAGGGGTCGGACCTCGATCCACTTGGAGAATTTGTCGATGGCGACCAACAGGTGCGTGTAGCCCCCGGGTGCCTTCTGCAAGGGGCCGACGAGGTCCAGACCCCACACAGCAAACAGCCAGGTGATGGGTATGGTCTGCAGAGCCTGAGCGGGCAGGTGGGTCTGCCTTGCATAGAATTGACACCCTTGGCAGGTGCGGACAATTCTAGTGGTGTCGGCCACCGCGGTCGGCCAGTAGAAGCCTTGTCGGAAGGCGTTTCCAACAAGGGCTCGAGGTGCTGCGTAATGGCCGCAAGCCCCCGAGTGTATCTCTTGTAAGAGCTCCTGGCCTTCGGCGATGGAAATGCATCGCTGGAGGATGCCTGAGAGGCTGCGGTGGTAGAGCTCCTTCCCATCTCCCAGCAAGACGAACGACTTGGCGCGCCGCGCCAACCGCCGAGCTTCGGCTCGATCGAGGGGTAGCTCTCCTTGGTGGAGATATTGCAGGTCCGAGGTCTGCCAGTTTCGATTAGGCGTGGCCCCGCTCCGCTCCTCCTCGACGCGTAGTGCCTCACCCTCGGGGGCCGAGGTTACCTCCGGCCGAGCCGAGGGTGCCTCGGGCCGAGCCAAGGGTGCCTCGGGCCGAGCCGAGGGTGCCTCGGACCGAGCCGAGGGTGCCTCGGACTGAGCCGAGGGTGCCTCGGGCTGGGCCGAGGGTGCCTCAGGCTGGGCCGAGGCCTTCTCGGGCTCGGGTGTGTCGTCGGTCTTGACGGATGGTTGATGCAGGTCTCGGGAGAAGACGTCCGGGGGAACCGTTGTTCGCCCCGAGGCTATTTTAGCCAGCTCGTCCGCAGTCTCGTTGTAGCGTCGGGCGATGTGGTTGAGCTCGAGCCCGTAGAACTTGTCTTCCAGGCGCCGAACCTCATCACAGTAGGCTTCCATCTTCGGATCGCGGCAGTGGGAGTTCTTCATGACTTGGTCGATGACGAGCTGCAAGTCACCGCGAGCGTCGAGGCGTCGGACCCTTAGCTCGATGGCGATGCGCAACCCGTTGACCAGAGTCTCGTACTCGGCCACATTGTTGGACGCCGGGAAATGGAGGCGTAGCACGTAGCGTAGGTGCTTCCCGAGGGGCGAGATGAAGAGCAGGCCTGCGCCTGCTCCTGTTTTCATCAGTGACCCATCGAAAAACATGGTCCAGAGTTCCGGTTGGATCGGAGCTGTTGGGAGCTGGGTGTCGACCCATTCAGCCACAAAGTCCGCCAAGACCTGGGACTTGATGGCCTTCCGAGGGGCGAACGAGATCGTTTCGCCCATGATTTCCACCGCCCACTTTGCAATTCTACCTGAGGCCTCTCGGCACTGGATGATCTCCCCCAGGGGGAAGGATGACACCACAGTTACTGGATGAGACTCGAAGTAGTGTCGCAACTTCCGTCGCGTCAGGATCACCGCGTACAGCAGCTTCTGAATTTGTGGGTAGCGGATCTTGGTCTCGGATAGTACCTCACTGATGAAGTAGACTGGCCTCTGGACGGGCAAGGCATGCCCCTCTTCTTGTCTCTCAACCACAATCGCGACGCTAACCACCTGAGTGGTAGCGGCGACGTAGATCAAGAGGGCTTCTCCGGCAGCGGGGGGCACCAAGATGGGCGCGTTCGTGAGGAGCGCCTTCAGGTTCCCGAGGGCTTCCTCGGCCTCAGGGGTCCAAGTGAAGCACTCGGCCTTCCTTAAGAGGCGGTACAGAGGCAGGCCTCTTTCGCCGAGGCGCGAGATGAAACGGCTCAGAGCCGCAAGGCACCCCGTGACCCTCTGTACGCCTTTCAAGTCCTTGATGGGCCCCATGCTGGTGATGGCCACGATCTTCTCCGTGTTGGCTTCGATGCCCCGCTCGGAGACGATGAACCCCAAGAGCATGCCTCGGGGGACCCCGAAGACACACTTCTCGGGATTGAGTTTTACGCCTTTCGCCTTGAGACATCGGAATGTCGCTCTAAGGTCGGAAAGGAGGTCGGAGGCTTTCCTCATCTTGAATATGATGTCATCAACGTAGGCCTCGACCGTTCGGCCAATGTGTTCGCCGAACACGTGGTTCATGCACCTTTGGTATGTCGCACCCGCATTCCTCAAGCCGAACGACATGGTAACATAGCAGTACATGCCGAAGGGTGTGATGAAAGAAGTCGCAAGCTGGTCGGACTCTTTCATCCTAATTTGGTGATACCCTGAGTAGGCATCGAGGAAAGACAGGGTTTCGCACCCAGCAGTGGAATCCACGATTTGATCGATGCAAGGCAGAGGGTAGGGAACTTTCGGACATGCTTTGTTTAGACCAGTGTAGTCTACACACATCCGCCATTTCCCTCCTTTCTTTCTCACAAGCACAGGGTTGGCAAGCCATTCAGGATGGAATACCTCTTTGATGAACCCTGCCGCCATTAGCTTGTGGATCTCCTCGCCTATGGCTCTGCGCTTTTCTTCGTCGAATCGGCGCAGAGGCTGCTTCACGGGTCAGGCTCCAGCTCGGATATCTAGTCAGTGCTCGGCGACATCCCTCGGTATGCCGGGCATGTCTGAGGGACTCCACGCGAAGACGTCGGCGTTTGCGCGGAGAAAGTCGACGAGCACTGCTTCCTATTCGGGATCGAGCTCAGAGCCGATCTGGATCTGCTTGGAGGCGTCGTTGCTGGGGTCGAGAGGGACAGATTTAACCGTCTCCGCTGGCTCGAAGTTGCCGGCGTGGCGCTTCACGTCTGGCGCCTCCTTAGAGAGGCTCTCCAGGTCGGCGATGAGGGCCTCGGATTCGGCGAGGGCCTCGGCGTACTCCACGCACTCCACGTCG
The DNA here is from genome assembly GCF_902167145.1 of Zea mays. Classification (NCBI taxonomy): domain Eukaryota; kingdom Viridiplantae; phylum Streptophyta; class Magnoliopsida; order Poales; family Poaceae; genus Zea; species Zea mays. The sequence continues at coordinate 65,078,872 of NC_050098.1, forward strand.
CATTCGTACGCGTGTCGGTACGTGGGGCCGACGGTGATGACCCCGTTGGGGCCCGGCATCTTGAGCTTGAGGTAGGTGTAGTTGGGGACGGCCATGAACTTGGCGTAGCATGGCCTCCCCAGCACTGCGTGGTAGGTTCCTCGAAACCCGACCACTTCGAACGTGAGGGTCTCCCTTCGAAAGTTGGAGGGTGTCCCAAAGCAGACGGGTAGATCGAGTTGTCCGAGGGGTTGGACGCGCTTCCCGGGGATGATCCCGTGAAAAGGCGCCGCGCCTGCCCGGACCGAGGACAGATCGATCCGCAGGAGCCCGAGGGTCTCGGCGTAGATGATGTTGAGGCTGCTGCCTCCGTCCATGAGGACCTTGGTGAGCCTGACGTTGCCGATGACGGGGTCAACAATGAGCGGGTATTTCCCCGGGCTCGGCACGCGGTCGGGATGGTCGCCCTGGTCGAAGGTGATGGGCTTGTCGGACCAGTCTAGGTAGACTGGCGCCGCCACCTTTACCGAGCAGACCTCCCGACGCTCTTGCTTGTGGTGCCGAGCCGAGGCGTTCGCTACTTGCCCACCGTAGATCATGAAGCAGTCGTGGACCTCGGGGAACTCTCCTGCCTTGTGATCCTCCTTCTTATCGTCGTCGCGGGCCCTGCCACCCTCCGTAGGTGGCCCGGCCTTGTGAAAGTGGCGACGAAGCATGGTGCACTCCTCAAGGGTGTGCTTAACGAGCCCCTGATGATAGGGGCACGACTCCTTGAGCATCTTGTCGAAGAGATTGACGCCCCCGGGAGGTTTCCGAGGGTTCTTGTACTCGGCGGCGGCGACAAGGTCCGCGTCGGCGGCGTCGCGTTTCGCTTGCGACTTCTTCTTGCGTTTCTCGCGCCGACCCATCTGGGCTGGGGCACGCGGCGACAACTTACTCGTCGGTCCAGGGACCCCCCGGGTTCGAAACGCCGATAGTTGGCGCGCCAGGTAGGGGGTTACAAGCGTCCACGCGGGAGGGAGCGAGCGGCCTTACGCGAGCGTCGTCTCGTCCTTCCCCGCGCGGCCAACCCTCTGTAAGAGGGCCCTGGACCTTCCTTTTATAGGCGTAAGGAAAGGATCCAGGTGTACAATGGGGGGTGTAGCAGTGTGCTAACGTGTCTAGCGGAGGACAGCTAGTGCCCTAAGTACATGCCATCGTGGCAGCCGGAGAGGTTTTGGCACCCGGTTCGTGTGGTGTCGTGGCCGTCGGAGGAGCGCTGGAGCCTGGCGGAAGGACAGCTGTCGGGGCTGTCGAGTCCTTGCTGACGTCCCCTTGCTTCCGTAAGGGGGCTGAGAGCCGCCGTCGTCATAGAGCATGCGGGGCGCCATCATCACTTGTTTACCGGGGCGAGCTAGATGGGACGCCGGTCTTGTCCCTCGTAGCCTGAGTTAGCTTGGGGTAGGGTAATGATGGCACCTCCTGTGACGTGGTCGGTCCGAGCCCTGGGTTGGGCGAGGTGGAGGCTCCTCCGAGGTCGAGGTCGAATCTGTCTTCCAAGGCCGAGGTCGAGTCCGAGCCCCTGGGTCGGGCGAGGCGGAGACCGTCGGCTGAGGCAGGGCTGAGTCCGAGCCCTGGGGTCGGGCGAGGCAGAGTTCGTCGTCTTCCGGGGCTGAGCCCGAGTCCGAGCCCTGGGGTCGGGCGAAGCGGAGTTCGCCGTCTTCCAGGGCTGAGCCCGAGTCCGAGCCCTGGGGTCGGGCGAAGCGGAGTTCGTCGTCTTCCGGGGCTGAGCCCGAGTCCGAGCCCTAGGGTCGGGCGATGCGGAGTTCGTCGTCTTTCGGGGCTGAGCCCGAGTCCGAGCCCTGGGGTCGGGCGAAGCGGAGTTCGTCGTCTTCCGGGGCTGAGCCCGAGTCCGAGCCCTAGGGTCGGGCGAAGCGGAGTTTCCTATGGCGCCTGAGGCCGGACTTGGCTGCTGTCAGCCTCACTCTGTCGAGTGACACAGCAGTCGGAGCAGCGCAGGCGGCGCTGTCCTCTTGTCAGGCCGGTCAGTGGAGCGGCGAAGTGACTACGGTCACTTCGGCTCTGTCGACTAAAGGGCGCGCGTCAGGATAAGGTGTCAGGCCGCCTTTGCATTAAATGCTCCTCCGATACGGTCGGTCGGCGTGGCGACTTGGCCAAGGTTGCTTCTTGGTGAAGACTGGGCCTCGGGCGAGCCGAAGGTGTGTCCGTTGCTGGAGGGGGTCCTCGGGCGAGACGTAAATCCTCCGGGGTCGGCTGCCCTTGCCCGAGGCTAGGCTCGGGCGAGGCGAGATCGTGTCCCTTGAGTGGACCGATCCTTGACTTAATCGCACCCATCAGGCCTTTGCAGCTTTGTGCTGATGGGGGTTACCAGCTGAGATTAGGAGTCTTGAGGGTACCCCTAATTATGGTCCCCGACAATATCCAAGAAAAGACACACGATCAATGTTAAAGGTGCACTTCTCAAGGTTACCAGCGTGCATTGCAGAAGACATAAAAAATAACACGCAAATGGTCAAGATGATCATCATAATACTTATTGTAAATAAGAATATCATCGAAATAAACCATCACAAATTTAATAATGAAAGCACGTAAAACCTTGTTCACCAATCTCATGAAAGTGCTTGGCGCATTAGTTAACCCAAAATGCATGACTAACCACTCAAAAAGACCAAACTAAGTTTTAAATACAGTTTTCCATTCATTACCTAAAGCCATATGAATCTAGTGGTATCCACTACACAAGTCAATTTTTAAGAAAAACAATAGAACCACTTAATTCATCAAACATGTCATCCAATCTAGGAATAGGATATCAATAATGAATTGTGATGTTATTAATGGCTCTACAATCAACACACATGCACTAAGTGCCACCTTTCTTACTAACGATGTTAAGGGGGAGGGGCAAACGGCGGTTTCATTTTCAAAACAGAGGAGTAAAATCACAAAATTAAAAAACGAGAGGTAAAATCACAATTACAAGGTCAGAGAAGGGTATAATCACAATTGCCCCTTAAATTTTAGCCTCATCATATCGAATGTTTGAATAGTAGTTAGGGGTATTAAATACAGGCAGTGTTTGGTTCCACCCAAAAAAGTTTATGAAGAGTAAAAAACAAGACGTATTTATTAAAGTTTATATTTAATACTTATAATTAATATTTAAACATTTAATCACACGAACTAAACTTTATTTAGGATACCAAACACCTTCATATCTAATTATAATACTAATTACGCAGATAAAAACTAAACTGTAAGACGAGTATATTAAGTTTAATTAGTCCATGATTCAAACATGTGATGCTACAGTAAATATTGCTAGTCATAAATTAATCAATCTTAATAAATTTGTCTCATCGTTTAGTCTTTATCAATGCAATTAGTTTATTTCATGTTTCATCAGATGTTTGATGCCAATTACAAATATTAAATATAGTATAACTATAAAACTAATTACACAACTAAAATTTAAATAATGAGACAATATGTTAAGTCTAATTAATCCATAATTAGTAAATGTTTAATGTAGCATCAAATATGAACTAATTAGATTTAATAGCTTCGTCTTGCCGTTTAGTCTCATCTATATCTTTAGTGTTATAATTAGACTTAATATTTCTAACTAGCATAAAATTTAGCCCATTAACCAAAGGACCAATTACTATATGCCCTCTGAAAATATACTCGTTCCTTGTGTGCCACTGACCTCACATATCATACACACACAAAATATACATATATGCCACTCAATGAAATATAAGAAATGAGTATAAAATCTGATGCCATACTCAAGGGTGGACCCACAGGGGGTCCGAGTGGGCCCTGGCACACCCTAAGCCAGGGCCACCGGGGATCCCACCCGTTCGCCCGCCGAGTGCCGAAGTCGTTCCAACTTCCCGATCCTTCAGCTTCCCGATCCTTCAACTTCCCGATCCTTCAGCTTCCAGTTCGCCTGGTGTCTGGCGAGTGCGCGGCTGGACGACTGGTCAGCTGGTGGCGAGTGCGCGACTATTCCAGACTTCCAGTGTTCCTGGCGCCTGGCGCCTGACGGCCGTGAGACGCTGCTGGTGGTGGTGATTGCCTGATTGGTACGACCGTACGAGTTGCTGGCTTGCTGCCTGTTCCTGGCGGCCGCGGCTAGTACTACGAGACTACGAGTTGCTGCCAGTTGGTGATTGGTGAGGTGCCGAGGTGCGCAGGAACATCGCGTCCCTGCTGGTCTGCTATTGAGTTTTGTCTTATTGATTGTTGATTCACTACCATTATTTTTGTAGTGACTAAAATATGAAGAAGCAGGGAGATATTGTCTCTCTTTTTTCGTAATCGTGCTGCAAAAAATAGAAATTGATTGCTTCTTCATTATCTCCGGGTGTTACTCAAGCTTCAATACCTCAAGAACAAGAGGAAGAAAGGATAAATGAAGAAATTGTGAATCCAATGCCATCTGCATTGCCACTGCCAACACTTTATGATGTCAGTCGTCTTCCACATGATCCAGGTGAAAGACAACCTATTGCAAGTTACCATGCTAAGGACCACGATGCAATTCGAAGAGCATATATTCTTAGAGGTCCATTTCAACCATATGCACATGAATTTCCAAATAGGAAAATTGGAGATAGAGATCGCCATTTTAATTTTGTATGGTTTCAAAATTTTCCTTGGATTGAATATAGTGTCAAAAAAGATGATGAATTTTGCTTTATGTGCTACTTATTCAAAAGTAAAGCAAATAAGGGCAAAGAGACTTCTGCATTAACTTCAGATGGCTGGAATAATTGGAATAAAGGGCCTGAAGCACTTCTAAAACATGTGGGTTCTATGTCACATAAGATAGTCGAGAGAAATATCTTGGCTTTATAAATCCTAATGCAACAATTGATAATAAAATTGAGAAGTGGAGTGATGATGATCACAATCTTTATAAGATAAGGCTGACATAGTCACTTCGATGTTTGAAGTTTCTTTTGCATCAAGGATTGTCAATTTGTGGACATGATGAAAGTGAAGAGTCTAACAACAGAGGAAACTTTATTGAAATCTTGAAATTTCTTGCTGTAAATAGTGAGGATGTCAACAAGTACTGTCGGCGTTTCGAGACCGGGGGGTCCCTGGGCCGACGAGTGAATGTCGCCGCGTGCCCCAGCCCAGATGGGTCGAGCGCGAGGGCGAGCGCGAAGGGGGAGAGCGAGGCGGCCGGAGACCGGTGTGAGAGAGGTGGGAATCTCGCGGCCTTCGTGTTCGTCCCGCGCCCAGGTCGGGTGCGCTTGCAGTAGGGGGTTACAGGCGTCCACGCGGGAGAGGGAGCGAGCGGCTTCAAGCGAGCGCATGTCTCGTCCTCGTCCCCGCGCGGCCAACCCTCTCTAAGAGGGCCCTGGTCCTTCCTTTTATAGGCGTAAGGAGAGGATCCAGGTGTACAATGGGGGGTGTAGCAGAGTGCTATGTGTCTAGCGGAGGAGAGCTAGCGCCCTAAGTACATGCCGTTGTGGCAGCCGGAGAGATTTTGGCACCCAGCTGGTGTGATGTCGTGGCCGTCGGAGGAGCGATGGAGCCTGGCGGAGGGACAGCTGTCGGAGCAGTTGAGTCCTTGCTGACGTCCTCTTGCTTCCGTAAGGGGGCTGAGAGCCGCCGTCGTCACAGAGTATGCGGGGCGCCATCATTGCCTATCTGGCGGAGCGAGCCAGATGGGACACTGGTCTTGTTCCCTGCGGCCCGAGTCAGCTCAGGGTAGGGTGATGATGGCGCCTCCTGTTGACGTGGCTGGTCTACGCCCTAGGTTGGGCGATGTGGAAGCTCCTCCGAAGCCGAGGTCGAGTCTGTCTTCCGTGGCCGAGGTCGAGTCCGAGCCCCTGGGTCGGGCGGAGCGGAGTTCGTCGTCTTCTTGGGCTGAGCCCGTGTCCGAGCCCTGGGTCGGGCTGAGCGGAGTTCGTCGTCTTCTGGGGCTGAGCCCGTGTCCGAGCCCTGGGTCGGGCGGAGCGGAGTTTGCCGTCTTCCGGGGCTGAGCCCGAGTCCGAGCCCTAGGTCGGGCGGAGCGGAGTTCACCGTCTTCCGGGGCTGAGCCCGAGTCCGAGCCCTGGGTCGGGCGGAGCGGAGTTCGCCGTCTTCCGGGGCTGAGCCCGAGTCCGAGCCCTGGGTCGGGCGGAGCGGAGTTCGCCGTCTTCTGGGGCTGAGCCCGAGTCCAAGCCCTGGGTCGGGCGAAGCGGAGCTTCCTATGGTGCCTTCGGCAGGGCCTGACTGCCTGTCAGTCTCACTCTGTCAAGTGGCACTGCAGTCGGAGTGGCGCAGGCGGCGCTGTCCTTCTGTCAGGCCGGTCAGTGGAGCGGCGAAGTGACGGCGGTCACTTCGGCTCTGCCGGCCGGGGGGCGCGCGTCAGGATAAAGGTGTCAGGCCACCGTTGCATTAAATGCTCCTGCGATTTGGTCGGTCGGTGCGGCGATTTAGTCAGGGTTGCTTCTTGGCGAAGGCAGGGCCTCGGGCGAGCCGGAAATATGTTCGCCGCTGGAGGGGGGCATCGGGCGAGACGGAAATCCTCCAGGGTCGGCTGCCCTTGTCCGAGGCTAGGCTCGGGCGAGGCGTGATCGAGTCCCTCGAATGGACTGATCCCTGACTTAATCGCGCCCATCAGGCCTTTGCAGCTTCATGCTGATGGGGGTTACCAGCTAAGAATTAGGAGCCTTGAGGGTACCCCTAATTATGGTCCCCGACAGTAGCCCCCGAGCCTCGAAGGGAGTGTTAGCACTCGCTTGGAGGCTTTCGTCGCACTTTTTTGCAAGGGGACCAGCCTTTCTCGGTTGCGTTTTGTTCCGGTGGGTGCGCGCGAGCGCACCCGCCGGGTGTAGCCCCCGAGGCCTCGGAGGAGTGGTTTCACTCCTTCGAGGTCTTAATGCCTCGCGTAATGCTTCGGCTGGTCTGGTTGTTCCCTCATGCGAGCTGGCCGTAGCCCGGGTGTACGGTCGGGTCCCAAGTTCTCGGGCTGGTATGTTGATGCTGTCAACGGTTCGGCCGGAGCCGGGTTTGCGAGAGCAGCCCCCGAGCCTCTGCACAGGGCGAGAGGGCGATCAGGGACAGACTCGGCTTTTTTACATACGCCCCTGCGTCGCCTTTCCGCAAGGAGGAGGGGGGGAAGCGCCATGTTGCCCTCGATGGGCGCCGAACATGGTGTCTCCGGTGAGCTGCAAGCGGGTAATCCGAGTGGACGTCCGTGCCCCGTTCGTTAGGGGTCGGCTAGGGGCCCAGAGGCACGCCCAAAAGTACCTGTGGGTGATCTGCCGGACCCGGTCCCCTGGCGACGGGGTCCGAGGGCTCGATGCCTCCCTCCGATGGGATTCCGTTACAAGATCGTTCCCGCTGGTCTCGGAAATGTCCTAGGGTACCTCGGGAGCGCAGCCCGAGCCTTGGTTATGTATCGAACGTACCCATGGTCATCCCTCGCTCGGCGTCTGAGGCGGCTGTGAACCCTTCGGGGGCCAGCCTTCGAACCCCTGATCAGTAATGGGCGCGGAGCCTGAGTAGCCTGAGGCGGCCGTGGAACCCTTTCGAGGGGCCGGCCTTCGAACCTCTGACCAGTAGTGGGTGTAGGGCCCACGCGATCTGAGGCGGCTGCTGAACCCTTCCGGGGGGCCAGCCTTCGAACTCTGATCAGTAGGGAGGCTCGGAGCCTGGTTCCTTCACGGGGAAGGATCCTTTTCGGAGTATCCCCCTTTCTCGGTCCCTGTTGCAAGAGAGAGAAAGAGGAAAAAAGGAAAAGGATACGAAATCGAACGACGCGACGTACCTTTTTTGGCGCAGTTATTATGGCGAAGGCGAAGCGTCGCCTGCTTCTCCTGCCAGAGGCGCCGCCTGTCCCGCCGCGGAGTTAATGCGACGGGGCGAGTGGTTGGCGGGGTGGCCGTTGCGCATGCGCGAGCCGTTCGAGGAACGGAACACGGGCGCGTTGTCTTCACGCCGTGAGAGAGGGTTCTCTCGCTGCCCCCGGATGGGACGTGAGCCTGGCTGACCACGTGACTGCTACTCCTGCCTGCCTGCCACCGTCATTACTGCCAGCCCATTTTTGGCCGCACTGACCGTCGCGCCAGGCTGGCGCTGCTGGGTCGTGCGCTGGGTCGCCTCGAGTTGCGGTATTGGTTCCGCAGTCGAGGAGGCGCGGTGGTAGCGCAAGTGGCGGTGCAGTTGCATGCACGAAGCATTCGGCGCGCCGGTTGCATGACGCGTGAGCCTAGGCCTCCATGTTGGGCGTGTTGGGAGTCGGAGAAGCGCGCCCACTTGGCGCGGTTGCATGCCGCCTGCATGGCTGCCTGCCCCTTTCGCCCGTTGGTCTGGGCAAAAGTGGAGGGTCACTTATAACCGCTGGGCGGTTGTGCGCACCGCGCACGGCGGTTTGGCTTCTTCTGCTCTGAGCCGGTTTGCATGACGTGTGGGACCCAGCCCCCGCGCCGCAGGGGAGGACCTTGGAGTGTGTTGGAGAAGACTCAGCCCGTGACGGTTTGGGGCGCAAGTAGGGAGAGTCGCCTTTAAAAGGAGGGTGACCCCCTTTGGAAGGCGACCATGTCTTCGCGCTCCCTTATGCATCGTGTCTTTTCCACTTTCCAAGCCCCCGGATGGGGGATACCCGCCGTCTTTCCGCCTCATCGTTGGAGGAACGCAACTCCGTGGGAGTTGGTACCTTTCAGCCATCGTTCGGCTTCAAGGATTTTCATCATGCAGCCCGGCTGCACCCCTCCGCCGGCGGTCATCCAAGACGGTGACCACCAGCCCCTGGGTGGGGAGAAGCAAGCCGGGCTGCGATCTTGGTCCCACCCTCAGCTTCAAGGATGTTCATCATCCTCGCTGGGGTGGAGGCCAGGCTGAGCCGGAGTTCTACCTCCCGCGCGGGTTCGTGGGTCACCCTCTCCTGCGGCGTTCGAGGGAGAGGGCGCTCACTGGCCCCACGGGCGGGTCGGACTTTGACAACGCGGGGCTAGTCGACGGCGGGCGTCGCCAGCCTCAGCGTGTCGAGCTCGTCGGCTTGGCCCCCGGTGCCCCCTCCTGCCGAAAGGCGGCTGCCGCGCCGTGTGCACGGGAGGGCCGCCCAAGATGTCGCGCGCTGCTAGGGCGGCGTTCGTGTTCTAGGGCGGTCCTGCCTTTGCACCGGTATGGCGTCTCCGCGCGGAGGTCGGTGCCCCACTCGTCCGGGAGGATCTGAGTGGGGATCTGCCGGAGGGCTGACGGCCCCTGTCGTCGGTGCCGAGGTGGAGGCGGCTCGAGAAGTCCCCGTCACCGATGGGATCACCGCCACCACCCGCGCTTCGGGCTTCCGGCTCTTTGTACTTGTCCTCGCCCCTCGAGCGTCGGCGTTGGCGAGGGCAAGATTGCAGCAGCACCCGCCCTGGGGCCTACGCTGCTGCAGTTCGGCCACCCGGAGCGAGGGTCGTTGTCGTTGTTGTCAGAGCGGGCGGCGGCGAGCCGCCCGTCAGTCTTCTGTTGCTCCGCAGGCCCTCCCCCATCGAGTGGGGTTGTTCGTACCTGCGGAGGTGGAACCGGAGTTCCGTTTGTAATGGCACTTTGAATGCCAGTGTTTTTGTTCATTGTGGCTGTCGAGGCCTAAACATGTATGTAATTTTGGCACGGAGCCATGTTTTTTCCTCATTTTCGAGCACTAAGACTCGCCTGCTGGTTGTCTGAACCGCTTCACCAAGCGTGAGTCGCCCCGTGTAAAGGTGACGAGTGAGGTATCCGTATCCCGGAGGCGTAGGAGTCCCTCGGCTCGGTCGGCCTTGCCGCTTACGCGCACTCTCACCCGTCCATGGGCTGTCACCGACGCAGTCGAGAAGGCTCGACGGATCGCTTCAACAGAAGAGCTTCCGAACGTGAAGACTTGTTCGGTCCGCGAAATCACTTATCCGAACGTGAGTTACTTATCGCAGAAGGTGATGAGTGAGGTATCTGTATCCCGGAGGCGTAGGAGTCCCTCGGCTCGGTCAGCCTTGACTGCTTACGTGTACTCCGTCGTTTTCAGGATCCACTTTTCGAAGTAGTCAAAAAGCACGAAAGACATTCTGGCAGAAGAGATCTTTCTTCGAGGAAAATTTCGACGCAGAGGGGGTTCCCCCCCCTTTAGCCCCCGAGGGAGGGTCGGGCTTTGCCGAGGCGAGGCTGACCCTTCCTTGATGACTAAACTTTGCGTGGGTGCGAGGTATATGAACAACTTGAAAACATCTTAAGGGTAGAAGCGACGTAGCTGTTGGATGTTCCAAGCGTTGTCGTAGACCTCGCCTTGACTGTTGGCCAGCTTGTACGTTCCGGGCTTCAGAACCTTGGCGATGACGAACGGTCCCTCCCAGGGGGGCGTGAGTTTGTGCCTCCCTCGGGCGTCTTGTCGCAGCCGAAGCACCAGGTCGCCCACCTGGTGGTAGCGTCGCAGGGACTGCTGGTACCGCGCCGAGTGTAGTAAGGCCTTGTCCCGAGCTTCCTCCAGCTGGTCCAGCGAGTCTTCTCGGCTAACTTGGTTGCTTTGATCGCTGTAGGCCCTCGTCCTCGGGGAGCCGTATTCCAGGTCTGTGGGCAAGACGGCCTCGGCCCCGTAGACTAGGAAGAACGGTGTGAAGCCCGTGGCTCGGCTCGGCGTTGTCCTCAGGCTCTAGACCACCGAGGGGAGTTCCTTCATCCATCGCTTGCCGAACTTGTTGAGGTCGTTGTAGATCCGAGGCTTGAGCCCTTGTAGAATCATGCTGTTGGCACGCTCTACTTGCCCATTTGACATGGGATGAGCCACGGCGGCCCAGTCCACCCGGATGTGGTGATCCTCGTAGAAGTACAAGAACTTTCTGCCGGTGAACTGGGTGCCGTTGTCGGTGATGATGGAGTTCGGGACCCCGAAGCGATGGATGATGTTGGTGAAGAACGCCACCGCCTGCTCGGACCTGATGCTGTTCAGAGGTCGGACCTCGATCCACTTGGAGAATTTGTCGATGGCGACCAGCAGGTGCGTGTAGCCCCCGGGTGCCTTCTACAAGGGGCCGACGAGGTCCAGACCCCACACAGCAAAGGGCCAGGTGATGGGTATCGTCTGCAGAGCCTGAGCGGGCAGGTGGGTCTGCCTCGCGTAGAATTGACACCCCTCGCAGGTGCGGACAATTCTAGTGGCGTCGGCCACCGCCGTCGGCCAGTAGAAGCCTTGTCGGAAAGCATTCCCGACAAGGGCTCAAGGCGCTGCGTGATGGCCGCAAGCCCCCGAGTGTATCTCTCGCAGGAGTTCCTGACCTTCGGCGACGGAGATGCATCGCTGGAGGATGCCAGAGGGGCTGCGGTGGTAGAGCTCCTTCTCATCGCCCAGCAAGACGAACGATTTGGCGCGCCGCGCCAGCCGCCGAGCCTCGGCTCGGTCGAGGGGTAGCTCTCCTTGGTGGAGATATTGCAGGTACGGGGTCTGCCAGTTTCGATCAGGCGTGGCCCCGCTTCGCTCCTCCTCGACGCGCAGTGCCTCACCCTCAGGGGCCGAGGGTACCTCGGGCTGAACTGAGGGCGCCTCGGGCCGAGCTGAGGGTGCCTCGGGCTGTGCCGAGGATACCTTGGGCTGGGCCGAGGGTACCTCAGACTGGGACAAGGGCGCCTCAGGCTCGGGCGTGTCGTCAATCTTGACGGAGGGTTGGTGCAGATTCCGGGAGAAGATGTCCAGGGGAACCGTTGTTCGCCCCAAGGCTATTTTAGCCAGCTCGTCCGCAGTCTCGTTGTAGCGCCGAGCGATGTGGTTAAGCTCGAGCCCATAGAACTTGTCTTCCAAGCACCGAACCTCATCGCAGTAGGCCTCCATCTTCGGGTCGCGGCAGTGGGAGTTCTTCATGACTTGGTCGATGACGAGCTGCGGGTCACCGCGGGCGTCGAGGCGCCGGACCCCTAGCTCGATGGTGATCCGCAACCCGTTGACCAGAGCCTCATACTCAGCCACATTGTTGGACACCGGGAAATGGAGGCGTAGCACATAGCGTATGTGTTTCCCGAGGGGTGAGATGAAGAGTAGGCCTGCGCCGGCTCCCGTCTTCATCAACGACCCATCGAAAAACATGGTCCAGAGCTCCGGTTGGATCGGAGCCGTCGGTAGCTGGGTGTCGACTCATTCGGCCACGAAGTCCGCCAAGACCTGGGACTTGATGGCCTTCCGAGGGGCGAACGAGATTGTCTCGCCCATGATTTCCACCGCCCACTTTGCAATCCTACCCGAGGCCTCTCGGCACTGGATGATCTCCCCCAGGGGGAAGGATGACACCACAGTTACCGGATGAGACTCGAAGTAGTGTCGCAACTTCCGCCGTGTCAGGATCACTGCATACAGCAACTTCTGAACTTGTGGGTAGCGGATCTTGGTTTCGGACAGTACCTCGCTGACGAAGTAAACTGGCCTCTGAACAGGCAATGCATGCCCCTCTTCTTGCCTCTCGACCACAATCGCGGCGCTAACCACCTGAGTGGTCGCGGCGACGTAGACCAAGAGGGCTTCTCTGGCAGCTGAAGGCACCAAGATAGGCGCCTTTGTGAGGAGCGCCTTCAGGTTTCCGAGAGCTTCCTCGGCCTCAGGGGTCCAAGTGAAGCATTCGACCTTCCTTAAGAGGCGGTACAGAGGTAGACCTCTTTCGCCGAGGCGTGAGATGAAGCGGCTCAGAGCCGTGAGACATCCCATGACCCTCTGTACGCCTTTCAAGTCCTTGATGGGCCCCATGCTGGTGATGGCTGCGATCTTCTCCGGGTTGGCTTCGATGCCCCGCTCGGAGACGATGAACCCCAAGAGCATGCCTCAGGGCACCCCGAAGACACACTTCTCGGGATTGAGCTTGACGCCTTTCGCCTTGAGACATCGGAATGTCTCTTCAAGGTCGGAAAGGAGGTCGGAAGCTTTCCTCGTCTTGACTACGATGTCATCGACGTAGGCCTCGACCGTGCGGCCAATGTGTTCGCCGAACACATGGTTCATGCACCGCTGGTACGTCGCGCCCGCATTCCTCAAGCCGAACGGCATGGTGACATAGCAGTACATGCCGAAGGGTGTGATGAAAGAAGTCGCGAGCTGGTCGGATTCTTTCGTCCTGATTTGATGATACTCTGAGTAGGCATCGAGGAAAGACAGGGTTTCGCACCCAGCATTGGAATCCACGATTTGATCGATGTGAGGCAGAGGGTAGGGAACCTTCGGACATGCTTTGTTGAGACCAGTGTAGTCTACACACATCCGCCATTTCCCCCCTTTCTTTCTCACAAGCACAGGGTTGGCAAGCCATTCGGGATGGAATACCTCTTTGACGAACCCTGTCGCCATTAGCTTGTGGATCTCCTCGCCTATGGCTCTGCGCTTCTCCTCGTTGAATCGGCGCAGAGGCTGCTTGACGGGTCGGGCTTCGGCTCGAATGTCCAGCGAGTGCTCGGCGACATCCCTCGGTATGCCGGGCATGTCCGAGGGACCCCACGCGAAGACGTCGGCGTTCGTGCGGAGAAAGTCGATGAGCACTGCTTCCTATTTGGGATCGAGCCCGGAGCCGATCCGGATCTGCTTGGAGGCGTCGCCGCTGGGGTCGAGGGGGACGGCCTTAACCGTCTCCACTGGCTCGAACTTGTCGGCATGACGTTTTACGTCTGGCACCTCCTTAGAGAGGCTTTCCAGGTCGGCGATGAGGGCCTCGGACTTGGCGAGGGCCTCGGCGTACTCCACGCACTCCACGTCGCATTCGAACGCGTGTTTGTACGTGGGGCCGACGGTGATGCCCCCGTTGGGGCCCGGCATCTTGAGCTTCAGGTAGGTGTAGTTGGGGACGGCCATGAACTTCACGTAGCATGGCCTTCCCAGTACCGCGTGGTAGGTTCCTCGGAACCCGACCACCTCGAACGTCAGGGTCTCCCTTCGGAAGTTGGAGGGTGTTCCGAAGCAGACGGGAAGGTCGAGTTGTCCGAGGGGCTGGACGCGCTTCCCGGGAATGATCCCATGGAAGGGCGCAGCGCCTGCTCGGACAGAGGACAGATCGACACCCAGGAGCCCGAGGGTCTCGGTGTAGATGATGTTGAGGCCGCTGCCTCCGTCCATGAGGACCTTGGTGAGCCTGACGTCGCTGATGACGGGGTCGACGACGAGCGGGTATTTCCCTGGGCTCGACACGTGGTCGGGGTGGTCAGCTTGGTCGAAGGTGATGGGCTTGTCGGACCAGTCTAGGTAGACTGGCGCCGCCACCTTCACCGAGCAGACCTTTCGGCGCTCTTGCTTGCGGTGCCGAGCCGAGGCATTCGCCGCTTGCCCACCGTAGATCATGAAGCAGTCGCGGACCTCGGGGAACTCTCCTGCTTGGTGATCTTCCTTCTTGTCGTCGTCGCGGGCCCTGCCACCCTCCACGGGTGGCCCGGCCCTGTGGAAGTGGCGCCGAAGCATGATGCACTCCTCAAGGGTGTGCTTGACGGGCCCCTGGTGATAGGGGCACGGCTCCTTGAGCATCTTGTCGAAGAGGTTGGCACCTCCGGGGGGTTTCTGAGGGTTCTTGTACTCGGCGGCGGCGACAAGGTCCGCGTCGGCAGCATCGCGTTTCGCTTGCGACTTCTTCTTGCCTTTCTTCTTGGCGCCGCGCTGAGTCAACGCCTCGGGGGCATCTTCCGATGGGCGGCCCTGGGGCTGCTTGTCCTTTCGGAAGATAGCCTCGACCGCCTCCTGGCCAGAGGCGAACTTGGTGGCGATGTCCATCAGCTCGCTCGCCCTGGTGGGGGTCTTGCGACCCAGCTTGCTCACCAGGTCGCGGCAGGTGGTGCCGGCGAGGAACGCGCCGATGACATCCGAGTCGGTGATGTTGGGCAGCTCGGTGCGCTGCTTCGAGAATCGCCGGATGTAGTCCCGGAGAGACTCTCCCGGCTGTTGCTGTGACGGAACCTCCCAAGTAATTAGGCCCACCTACAGTTGTCCTTGTCCAACAGACATCAGACACCCTGTAGATGTTCCTAAGTCACTTGACAAGTTCGGTATCTTTCCTTACCTTACCAGGAACGTTTCACCCGTCTTGCAGACATTACAGAACATCGGAGATATAGAAGTGCGGAAGCAATTACATAAACTTACATTTATTTTAAAAGCAAGCTTAAGTTATTTTATTATAGACCAGAACTAAAAGCGAGTGCAGAGTAGTAATATTATACAAACCAAGGGAGGCACAAACTCATCCCGATAAGTTTTAAGCAAAAGATCCTATGTGGAGGATCAAGTCCTCCCGCACTTTAGTCTTGTTTTTCTTCATTTGGTACCACCTTGGAGCAAAAGCAACAAAAATTTGTTGCTTCCTCACCTAAAAATAACAAAGGGATAAACCCTGAGTATGGAATTACTCAACAAGTCTTACCCGACTAAGGAAAAGACTCTCAAGGGTATGCTGGATAAATAGGAGTCAAGGAGAGGCTTTAGCAAAAATCAACTTATACTTTTGCAGAAGTAGCTTACTAAAGTGAGTCCTTACTTTCAATCTTTTAACGCCATATTAAGTATTAATAGACTCTATTTGCATCTAGTCTAATTTCAACATCTCATCAATACAACATCATTTTTATCCATAGTGTTCACATCCTGACTTTAGGTTGTAGAAAAGTGACCATGTCTTCATAACCGCGAAGGTACGGCGATCCGAATCGATTATACTAAGCTGAGGATCTCCAATCACACGACATATGTAGCACTTAACCCTTGCATATGTCAACCCGCCACCGGGGTTCTTAAGACCAGATCAGGTTCATGCAAACTGAGAGCACAGATACACCACCGTCCAGTCTCTTGCCACGGAGGGTACACGCTACTCTCGCCACCGCTCCACGCCCATTTCGTGTTATCTTATTCTGGCCTTAGTCTGCCCGAGGCAAGGCTTACCCATGACGAGGCATGTGACCAGTTAAAGGGTCCTCGGTCAGCACGCCTACATACGCATTAATCCTTAACCAACCTGGGTAGAACATCACCTGTTCCTAACCCAAGTCTCAATTTAAGTATATTTCCATCCTTAGGATTGTGTCTGTTCCTTAGGATGAAAGAGCATCACAGGGAACTTTGCAGTAAGATCCCACTATTGCTCCAAATGAAAATATTCTTGCAGGTAGAAGCCATCCTCTCCCGGGTTAGACTGAGGACAACCTCTATCCACAAGATCTAAGCAAGGCTAAGCATTTTTGTAAATCATATTTTGATACTTCACAGAAGTATCTATAAAGGTATGGATATCAAGGAAAGCAATGCATCAAAGGGTTCCAAGCAACTCCTATGAACCTAATGCACATTTCACTAGACTTAAAGTGTGCGAAAAGTATTTAAAACACAAGGAAAGGGGTTGCATGCACCGGGGCTTGCCTTTGTTCACAGGTGAGTCAGGCTCGGACTCGCAGATGTTGAAGTAGAGCCAAGTCTCTGCCTGAGGTTCCAAAGGTGGTGGTGTCTTCTCTTCAGTCACTTCATCCTCTTCTCCGTTTTCTAAATATAACCATATAGGTATATATATAAGAATGAATGCCATGTAATGCTCATGAGAGTGCATAGATGATAAAGGTTTATTAACTAAGTCTTGAATACAACTTTCCTTCACGGAACTCCGAGAACTTAGGGTTTCCGGAGTCGGTAAAGGAGTTCAAAGGGCAGGGGTAGGGGTTTTGGGTTCTAGTTATCAAACATGGTCTAAATCAATTCAAACTCTACCCAAGGCTTCTAAATAATATGAGGAACTCATATAAAAATTTTGAGCATTTTTGGGATTACCATTTATCTTTTAAAAATCCAGAACTACTTCTTTAAGTTATTTTAAATGCCCTAAAATTCCTTATTTAAACTAAAATTCATGAAACTATTTTTATTAAATTCTAGAGAAAATAAGAAGTCTAGGAAAATTAGTTTCACAATTTTAGGATATTTCTACAATTTTCCAGGAATTTCTAAAGTTATTCTGAAAAAGAAAAAGAAAAACACTTCAACAGTATTGGGCTCAAACTGGCTTAGGCGGCCCAACCTCGCGCAGAAGCGTGCTCGCGCACGCGTCCACGCCTGCGTTGGCCATCTTGCAGAAGGGCCCTCGGGTTTTTAGCTAACTGGGAACGAGTTCTTTCACTGTTTCTTGTGTCGCTGACAGTTTGCAGTATGGTCCCTGGATTTCTTTTTCTTTACCCCTCCTGATCCCCGACGGCGACAAACTTAGCAGAGCTCCGGTGAGCTCATAGATCGGCCGATTGGGGCAACGTCTAGGGTCTCCAAGCGACTGACACGAAATTGGATCTACCCCGACCATTTCCCCCAACATAATTTCACTAATGGCCACAAGGTTTGGTCTAGCCACGGCGACCGTGGACAAGGCGGACCGATGAGCGCGTTCCCGTGGATTCATGGCGGTCCAGTACAATTAAAGGGTTCAGGAAGCTTTAGAAGAGTCTAGGGACGCTAAAACAATCAACAGAGAAGTATGAAGTTACCTGCAACAGGCTGACCATGGGGAGTATACACCGCACGGTGTTCTTGGTGGATTTGGGAAGAATACAAAATTAGTGCTTACTGGTGAGGGTTTGGGGATACAGGTAGGTGCAGTAGATGCTGGAATCCATGGCGGAGCCGAGGAGGTGCTCAATTTATAGCTCCCGTTGTCGGTGGTGTCCAATTTTGCAAGGTCGTGCTGGCGGCCGGAGGGAACATGGACACTGGAGCAAGGGATGGGTGGCCTTCACCGTGGCGCTTCCTCCGGTGATCACCGGTTGAGGAGCTACGGCGGTTACCGATGAGCTGTTACAGCTAGGGACTACGTGGTGGAGGACTTGGAGCGTGGCACAGCCGCAGCAAAGCACGGCAACTCCGGTGACGGCCATGAGGCCACGTCGCCGGTGGAAAGGGGCAAGGGATAGTGAGACCACAGTAGCTCATGCACATCCGCGATGAGATATTTGCCCGGTGAACGAAATCCCTACGCCCGTGGCACGAATCCCGGCAAAGAGGTCGCCGGCGGTGAACATTTTGCGCTGGCGGTCTGATCCAGTCAAGCTACTGTACCATGGCGAGCTCGGTTCAGACAGTCTCACAGAGCGATTTGCAGGGGAGTTTTCTTCCAATTTCATGTGGCACCAAGCCCAAACACCTATAACAAAGTTATTCCTCTACAATAACTCTACCACTTTGTTATAGCAAACATAGGCAGATTCTCACTGGATCCAAGTGGAAATAGTTTTCAAACTCGGATCAAGGTCACTGCCAACTTAAAGTTCAGACTATTTCAGTCTGACAGTCCAACTTTAATTGGGTTTTTCTCCCAATTTCTCATAAGATCATGGCTTGAACCCTTAAACAAAGTTGTTCTCCTATGTTTGGTCTTCAACTTTGATGTGGTGATCTAGGGCAAATTCTCAATAATTTGGAAGATCCCATGCTCCAAAGTTGAGCTTACCAATCTGAAATTCAGACTTAGAGAAATCTCAATTGGGGGTCCTTTTTGCACTTAAGTCCAAAACTTAGGGTTTGGCTTTCAAGTCCACATATTTGTGAACCAAATGACTTAAAATACTTATTTAGCTTGGTTTTTGCACTTTAGCCCAAAAGTGGACTAATTTTGCACATAGGCCCCTAGGGTTTAGTTTTAGGGTTTTCCAGGGTTCCAATTAGGGTTTCTGGTATCTTAGGGGTATAAAGGTGATTCAACTTTGTTTTTAGGGATATTTTATAACTATTTCCCTAAAGTATTTAGGTTTCCTCAATTTGGGTTAAGTTTTACCCCTTTAATCCCTATTTAGGGTAAAGCTTCCTATCCAGGGTCCTAGTTGCAAAACATTAAAACAATACAACTTGTTTGAAATTTTTGCCTAGTGAATGCACTCTAGGTGTGTCAAACATATGCAATGCCAATGCTTATGATGCCATGCTCAAGTTTTAGTTATAGTAACACCAGGGGTGTTACAGCTGCCGGCAGCTTCGGAGGTCCCAGGAATTCCCGGGGCGCACGTACGTGCCCTGGAAATTGCCGGCGAAAGCTTGGACTAGGTCGTCCCAGTTGGAGATCTGCCCCGGAGGCAGGCGCTCCAACCAGGCGCGAGCGGTGTCGGAGAGGAACATGGGGAGGTTGCGGATGATGAGGTTGTCATCGTCCGTTCCACCCAGTTGGCAGGCCAGACGGTAGTCCGCGAGCCACAGTTCCGGTCTCGTCTCCCCCGAGTACTTTGTGATAGTAGTCGGGGGTCGGAACTGGGTCAGGAACGGTGCCCGTCGGATGGCCCGGCTGAAGGCCTGCGGACCGGGTGGTTCGGGCGAGGGACTCCGATCCTCCCCGCTGTCGTAGCGGCCCCACGCCTGGGGTGGTAGCCTCGGCGCACCCTCTCGTCGAGGTGGGCCGGACGGTCGTGGTGATGGTGCTCGTTGCCGAGGCGGCCCGGGGCCGCAGGCGCGGTGTTGCGCGTGCGCCCGGTGTAGACCGAGGCTTCCCGCATGAATCGGGAAGTCGCGGCATGAGGTTCCGAGGGGTACCCCTGCCTTCGGGAGGCAGAGCTCTCGGCCCGTCGGACCGCGGCGCCTTCCAGGAGATTCTTGAGCTCCCCCTGGATTCGCCGGCCCTCGGTGGTTGATGGCTCCGGCATCGCGCGGAGAAGCATCGCTGCTGCAGCAAGGTTCTGGCCGACCCCACTAGATGCGGGTGGTGGCCTGACCCTGACGTCGTCGGCGACGCGGTGCTGGAAGCCCTGGGGCAGATGACGTATTACTCCGGCCGGGGGTTGGCCCGCCCATGCCTGCCCGCCGTCCCGGCGGATCGGCTCAAGCACTCCTGCTCCCTCGTCGAACCTGGCCTGCACCCCGCGGATTTGCTCGAGCTGTGGGTCATGGCCCCCCGCCTGAACGGGGACCACAGCTAGCTCCCGTGGGATGTCAACGCGGGGCACCGGCCTAGGGAGATCACCGTCCTCCGGCATGCCGAGATGATTGCCTTCGGAGGGACCCCCTAGATCGACGTGGAAACATTCGCGGCTTGGGCCGCAGTCCTCGTCGCCGAGGCTGCGGCTACCGTCGGAACAATCAGAGAGGCAGTAGTCACATGCGGTCATGAAGTCCCGCATGGCACTGGGGTTGCCAAGTCCAGAGAAATCCCAGCAGATGCTGGGCTCATCATCTTCCTCGGACCCAGAGGGCCCGTAGGTCGAGACGTCCGTCAGCCGGTCCCAAGGCGACCGCATGCGAAACCCCAGAGGGTTTGGACTCGCCTCTACGAGAGCGCCCGCCAAAGCGGGGTCGCTAGGTGGGTTGAAGCTGAATCCAAATGACGTGGGATGGGAATCGGTCAGTATCTCTTGGTCGACGAGCGGCGATAAAGTCACGTCGGGAACTGACTGCACCGTCGTCTCAGGTATGAGGGTGACGTCCAGCAAGCTTTTCGCGAGCGCGCTGGCGTCGTCCGCTTGCTCGGGATTGGCGTGTCGCGGGGAGACGGCGCTCGTCTTCGTCTCAAGCGCGAAGTCGATACCCGGTGCGCCCCCCATTGGGGTGCCGACGCTGTCGACTCGCTCGACAGCCGACGAGGCGCTGCCTCCTGCTTGGCCTTGGTTGCCCTGCCTTCCCCTCCGTCGGCGGGGAAGAGGGCGGGATGAGCTCGAAGGTTGTTCTTCTACCACGCGGGGAAGACGTCGTCGATTCCGCCGCCGGCGGGCGGGCTGTCGGCCGCCATTGTCGTTGTCGCGCGGTGGTGGAAGGAGTATCATGTCGTAGCTGCCGTCGAGGGACATGAACTCAAGACTCCCGAAACGGAGCACCGTCCCGGGTTGGAGAGGTTGCTGGAGACTGCCCATCTAGAGCTTGATGGGAAGCTGTTCGTCAACACGCAGCAGGCCCCTACCTGGCGCGCCAACTGTCGGCGTTTCGAGACCGGGGGGTCCCTGGGCCGACGAGTGAATGTCGTCGCGTGCCCCAGCCCAGATGGGTCAAGCGCGAGGGCGAGCGCGAAGGGGGGAGAGCGAGGCGGCCGGAGACCGGCGTGAGAGAGGTGGGAATCCCGCGGCCTTCGTGTTCGTCCCGCGCCCAGGTCGGGTGCGCTTGCAGTAGGGGGTTACAGGCGTCCACGCGGGAGAGGGAGCGAGCAGCTTCAAGCGAGCGCCTGTCTCGTCCTCGTCCCCGGGCGACCAACCCTCTCTAAGAGGGCCTTGGTCCTTCCTTTTATAGGCGTAAGGAGAGGATCCAGGTGTACAATGGGGGGTGTAGCAGAGTGCTACATGTCTAGCGGAGGAGAGCTAGCGCCCTAAGTACATGCCGTTGTGGCAGCCGGAGAGATTTTGGCACCCAGCTGGTGTGATGTCGTGGCAGTCGGAGGAGCAATGGAGCCTGGCGGAGGGACAGCTGTCGGAGCGGTTGAGTCCTTGCTGACGTCCTCTTGCTTCCGTAAGGGGGCTGAGAGCCGCCGTCGTCACAGAGTATGCGGGGCGCCATCATTGCCTATCTGGCGGAGCGAGCCAGATGGGACACCGGTCTTGTTCCCTGCAGCCCGAGTCAGCTCGGGGTAGGGTGATGATGGCGCCTCCTGTTGACGTGGCTGGTCTGCGCCCTAGGTTGGGCGATGTGGAAGCTCCTCCGAAGCCGAGGTCGAGTCTGTCTTCTGTGGCCGAGGTCGAGTCCGAGCCCCTGGGTCGGGCGGAGCGGAGTTCGTTGTCTTCTGGGGCTGAGCCCGTGTCGGAGCCCTGGGTCGGGCGGAGCGGAGTTCGTCGTCTTCTGGGGCTGAGCCCGTGTCCGAGCCCTGGGTCGGGCGGAGCGGAGTTCGCCGTCTTCCGGGGCTGAGCCCGAGTCCGAGCCCTGGGTCGGGCGGAGCGGAGTTCGCCGTCTTCCGGGGCTGAGCCCGAGTCCAAGCCCTGGGTCGGGCGGAGCGGAGTTCGCCGTCTCCCGGGGCTGAGCCCGAGTCAGAGCCCTGGGTCGGGCGGAGCGGAGTTCGCCGTCTTCTGGGCTGAGCCCGAGTCCGAGCCCTGGGTCGGGCGAAGCGGAGCTTCCTATGGTGCCTGTCAGTCTCACTCTGTCAAGTGGCACCGCAGGCGGAGTGGCGCAGGCGGCGCTGTCCTTCTGTCAGGCCGGTCAGTGGAGCGGCGAAGTGACGGCGGTCACTTCGGCTCTGCCGGCCGGGGGGCGCGCGTTAGGATAAAGGTGTCAGGCCACCTTTGCATTAAATGCTCCTGCGATTTGGTCGGTCGGTGCGGCGATTTAGTCAGGGTTGCTTCTTGGCGAAGGCAGGGCCTCGGGCGAGCCGGAAATATGTTCGCCGCTGGAGGGGGGCCTCGGGCGAGACGGAAATCCTCCGGGGTCGGTTGCCCTTGTCCGAGGCTAGGCTCGGGCGAGGCGTGATCGAGTCCCTCGAATGGACTGATCCCTGACTTAATCGCGCCCATCAGGCCTTTGCAGCTTCATGCTGATGGGGGTTACCAGCTGAGAATTAGGAGCCTTGAGGGTACCCCTAATTATGGTCCCCGACAAGTATGTTCTTAACAACGCTCCAAGTAATGCACTTTAACTAGCCCAAAGATACAAAATCAGATTATTCCGTGCCGCGCTATAGAAACTAGAAATAAAATAATTGAAGAGCTTGGGGAAGAGCCATTTGCAATTTTAACGGCTGAGTCTAGTGACATATCACACAAAGAACAACTAGCTCTTTGCTTGTGTTATGTTGATGCATTGGGAAGGCCATGTGAGCACTTCATTGGAGTTGTTCATGTAGATGATACTAGTTCTTTATCACTTAAGGATGTAATTGAAGCTTTACTTGTTAGTCATGGTGTAAGGAAAATGGACCCCAGGCCATTTGGCTAATTGAGTTTTGGTGTTTGATGATCAACACAATCCGTGAACTAATGAGTTTCTCTAGTGTTTATGTTTGTAGTTCACATGATGCAAGAATTACTTGGACTAAGGGATTGAGGAAAGCAACACCTCAAAAGAAGACATTAAGAAGATCAAGAAAGGTCCAAGATTGAAGGCGTGTGTTGCCTGCGGACTGTCTGTGCGTGGAGCACCAGACTGTCCGATGGCACACCGGACTGTCCGGTGCCCACACGTCGGACTGTCCGTTGCACTAGGGAACCGCAGCCCAACGACTAGTTCCAGGTGGCACCCGGAGAGAAGACCATCGGACTGTCCGGTGTGAGGATCGAACTGTCCGTTGTGGAAAGCCTGCGGCGCCAACGGTCACTTGCTCTGACAGGGCAACAGCTAGGCGCACCGGACAGGCTACAGTGCACTGTCCGGTGCACCAGCGGACTGTCTGGTGCACCACCGGACTGTCCGGTGTGCCGCAGAGAAGCAGCAACTTTTCTCCAACGGCTCTATTTGTGTTGGGGGCTATAAATACACCCCCAACCGGCCATTTCCAGGTGTGTGAGCCCAAGCAACATACCAAGGCATATAGTAGACATTCCCAAGTGCTCTTACACCCAAGTGCTTAATAGAATCACTCGGTGATTAGCGTAGGTGCTTTGCGAAGTGCTTAGGTTAGTTAGACCGCTTTAGTGCTTTCTCTAGTTGAACCCTAGATTGTTGAGTGAGTTTAGATAAACCTCACAACCCCTCGGTTCTTGCGTGAGACGTTGTAATTGTACCGAGTGGGGTGAGAGTCTTGCGAGATCGTGACAACCGCATTTGTGTCACGGCCGCCACCATGTACCGGAGGGAACGAGGCCCGCGGCGTCTCGGTCGGATGCTCGATAGTGGAGACGGCGGGGAGTGTCCGAGAGGAGCCAGAAGCGGAGCACCACTTGCGTGTGGAGAAGGCATGTGGCTCTCTACGGAGGTACTCGACCGAGATGCTTGGCCCTCGCGTGGGCTTCCCTTTGTGTAAGGACACCAACGAGGATTAGTCGGGACCTTGCGCGGTTCCGGATACCTCGGTAAAAACACCGGCGTCATCCACGAGAGTTTGCTTCTCTACTTTGCTCTTTAAGATTCCGCATTTATATTAAGCATTTAAGTTTCAATCTTGTATTCATACTTATATAGTGTAGATTGAAACTTATCCATTGCGGTAGATATAGCAACACTTAGACAAAACCTAGTTTGCACATTCTTGTTTGATTATTTGCATAGGTTTTTCTCTAGGGATTTAATTGTGGCCTAGTTTAGTGAAAGTTTTAGAAGTCCTAATTCACCCCCCCCCCTCTTAGGCGTCACCTGTTTCCTTCTATTGGTATCAGAGCCTGGTTTGGCTCATTTGAAACGTTTTAGCTTCACCGCTAGAAGAGCCGACGCTTTTTAGAGGAAGGGATGGATACCCATAGGCCACCACACATCGATGGCACTAACTTCCCTTATTATAGTGCTAGAATGGCTTGTTACCTAGAGGCCGTTGATCTAGGTGTTTGGAGAGTCACTCGTGATGGGATGAAACCCCTCAAGAATCCCAAGAAACCCACCACGAGTGAGGAAAAAGAAATTCATTTAAATGCTAGAGCCAAAAATTGATTGTATGAATCTCTTAGCATGGATATTTTTAATCAAGTATTTACAATGAAAACTGCTAATGAGATTTGGCTAAAATTGCATGAGCTCCATGACGGCACATCCAATGTCCGTGAGCAAAAACATTGCCTAGTCTTAAATGAGTATAATTCTTTTGCTATGAAAGATGATGAGCTTGTTAGAGACATGTATTCTCGTTTGAATCTAATTATCAATGAGCTCAATTCTATTGACATTAATAAGCTAGGTGATGCGGACATTGTGAGGAAGATTATCTCCCTGCTACCATAACGAAGATACGGGAGCATCATCACTATCCTTCACAACATGGAGGACTTGGGTAACATGACCCTGACCGTTGTGATTGTAAAAATCGCGGCCTTTGAGATGTCGCGAAAAATGTGTCGGGGAGAGTGAAATGGAATTAGGCTTACACCTTTTCCTAATTAATTTTGGTGGTTGAATTGCCCAACACAAATAATTGGACTAATTAGTTTGCCCTAGTCTATAAGTTTTTCAGGTGTCAAAGGTTCACAATAAGCCAATAAAAGGACCAAGAAAGGGTTCAAACAAAGAGAGCAAAAGACATCCCAAAAGGCACCCTGGTCTGGCGCACCGGACTGTCCGGTGCATCAGGGCACTCGACGCTGAACTCGCTGCCTTCAGGAAAATGGGAGGCCGCTCCGCTATAATTCACCGAACAGTGTCCGGTGTCACACCGGACTGTCCGATGTGCCAGCGGAGCAACGGCTACTTCGCGCGCAACGGTCGACTGCAACCGCATTCAATGCGCTACAGTGCGCGCCAGAGTCAGAGCACACGCAGTTGGCGCACCGGACAGTCTACAGGACCTGTCCGGTGCACCACCGGACAGCCTAGAGGCCCCACCTGTCAGAGCTCCAACGGTCAGAACCCAACGGCCCGTTGACGTGGCTGGCGCACCGGACAGTGTCCGGTGCGCCATGCGACAACAGCCTTCCAACGGCCACATTTTGGTGGTTGGGGCTATAAATACCCCAACCACCCCACATTCAAGAGCATCCAAGTTTTCCACCTTCAACACATTACAAGAGCTATAGCATTCAATTCTAGACACACCCAAAGAGATCAAATCCTCTCCCAAGTCCGGAATCACTCCAAATCAAATAGTGACTAGAGAGAGCGACATTTGTGTTCATTTGAGCTCTTGTGCTTGGATTGCTTCTTTTATTTCTCATTCTTCTTGTGACAAACTCAATTGTAACTGAGGCATGAGACACCAATTGTGTGGTGGTCCTTGCGGGGACTTTGTGTCCCGTTTGATTGAGAAGATAAGCTCACTCGGTCTAAGTGACCGTTTGAGAGAGGGAAAGGGTTAAAAGAGACCCAGTCTACGTGACCACCTCAACGGGGAGTAGGTTTGTAAGAACCGAACCTCGGTAAAACAAATCCTTGTGTCTCACGCTTTATTTGCTTACGATTTGTTTTTCGCCCTCTCTCTTGGACTCGTTCTTATTTCTAACTCTAACTCGGCTTGTAGTTGTGCTTAAGTTTATAAATTTCAGATTCACCCTATTCACCCCCTCTAGGCGACTTTCAATTGGTATTGGAGCCCGGTGCTTCATTAGAGCCTAACCGCTCGAAGTGATGTCGGGAGCATCCGCCAAGAGGGATATCGAGACCGGCGAGAAGCCCGCCACAAGCCATGGGAAGGCTCCATCCGGGTAGTCCGCCAACAAGGTGAAGGGATCCCCTTCACACGACAAGTCGCGTCGGAGCGGTGACAAGAAGAAGAAGATGAGGAAGGTGGTCTACTACGAGACCGATTCTTCGTCGCCATCCACCTCCGGCTCTGACATGTCGTCCGTAACTTCTAAGCGCCATGAGTGTAAGAAGTTTAGTAAGATTCCCCTACGCTACCCTCGCATTTCCAAATATATTCCATTACTTCCGTCCCATTAGGAAAACCACCTATGTTTGATGGTGAAGATTATAATATGTGGAGTGATAAAATGAGACATCATCTAACCTCACTCCACACTAGCATTTGGGATGTTGTTGAGATTGGAGTACAGGTACCATCACCGGGGGATGAAGACTATGATTCGGACGAGGTTGCCCAAATCCAGCACTTCAACTCTCAAGCCACCACTATACTCCTCGCCTCTCTAAGTCGAGAGGAGTATAACAAGGTGCAAGGATTAAAAAGCGCCAAGGAGATTTGGGACGTACTCAAGACCGCGCACGAAGGAGACGAGGTGACCAAAATCACCAAGCGGGAAACGATCGAGGGGGAGCTCGGTCGCTTTCGGCTTCGTCAAGGGGAGGAGCCACAAGAAATGTACAACCGGCTCAAGACCTTGGTGAACCAAGTGCGCAACCTCGGGAGCACCAAATGGGATGACCATGAGATGGTCAAGGTTATTCTAAGATCCCTCGTTTTTCTTAACCCTACGCAAGTTCAATTAATTCGAGGTAATCCTAGATATACACTAATGTCTCCCGAGGAAGTAATAGGAAATTTTGTGAGCTTTGAGTTGATGATCAAAGGCTCAAAGAAAATCATCGAGCTAGATGGCCCCCCCACGCCCGAAGCACAACCGGTTGCATTCAAGGCAACGGAGGAGAAAAAGGAGGAGTCTACATCAAGTAGACAACCCATCGACGCCTCTAAGCTCGACAATGAGGAGATGGCGCTCATCATCAAGAGTTTCCGCCAAATCCTCAAGCAAAGGAAGGGGAAGGATTACAAGCCCCGCTCCAAGAAAGTGTGCTACAAATGTGGTAAGCCTGGTCATTTTATTGCAAAATGTCCACTATCTAGTGACAGTGACAGGGGCGACGACAAGAAGGGCAAGAGTAGAGAAAAGAAAAGGTACTACAAGAAGAAGGGCGGTGATGCCCATGTGTGTCGCGAGTGGGACTCCGACGAGAGCTCCTCCGACTCCTCCTCCGACGAGGACGCCGCCAACATTGCCGTCACCAAGGGACTCCTCTTCCCCAATGTCGGCCACAAGTGCCTCATGGCAAAGGACGGCAAAAGGAAGAAGGTAAAATCAAGATCCTCCACTAAATATGCTTCCTCTAGTGATGAAGAAGATTCTAGTGAAAATGAGGAGGATAACTTGCGCATCCTTTTTGGCAACCTAAACATGCAACAAAAAGAAAAATTAAATGAATTAATTAGTGCTATTCATGAGAAGGATGAACTCTTGGACACCCAAGAGGACTTCCTAATTAAGGAAAATAAGAAGCATGTTAAGGTCAAAAATGCTTACGCTCTAGAAGTAGAAAAATATGAAAAACTATCTAGTGAGCTAAGCACTTGCCATGATACTATTGTCAACCTTAGAAATGAGTATGCTAAATTAATTGCTAAGGTTGATTCAAATGTATGTGATGATTCAATTTCCAATCTTAGAGATGATAATGCTAATTTGCTTGCTAGGATTGAAAAATTGAATGATTCTCTTACTAGCCTTAGAAATGAAAATGAAAATTTGATTGCTAAGGCTAAAGAATGAGATGTTTGCAATGCTTCCATATCCAATCTTAGAAGTGAAAATGATATTTTACATGCTAAGATTGTTGAACTAAAATCTTGCAAACCCTCTACATCTACCATTGAGCATGTTTCCATTTGCACTAGATGTAGAGATATTAATGTTGATGCTATTCATGATCACCTAGCATTAATTAAGAAACAAAATGACCACATAGCTCAACTTAATGCTAAGATTAATGAGCATGAATTAGAAAATGAAAAATTTAAATTTGCTAGAAGCATGCTCTATAATGGGAGACACCCTGGTATCAAGGATGGCATTGGCTTCCAAAAGGGGGACAATGTCAAACTTAATGCCCCTCCTAAAAGATTGTCTAACTTTGTTAAGGGCAAGGCTCCCATGCCTCAGGATAACGAGGGTTACATTTTGTACCCTGCCGGCTATCCCGAGAGCAAAATTAGGAGAATTCATTCTAGGAAGTCTCACTCTGGCCCTAATCATGCTTTTATATATAAGGGTGAGACATCTAGCTCTAGGCAATCAACCCGTGCAAAATTGCCTAAAAAGAAAACTCCTACTGCATCAAATGATCATAACATTTCATTTAAAACCTTTGATGCATCTTATGTGCTAACCAACAAATCAGGCAAGGTAGTTGCCAAGTATGTTGGGGACAAACACAAGGGCACCAAGACTTGTGTTTGGGTACCCAAAGTTCTTATATCTAATGACAAAGGACCCTAATGACAAAGGACCCAAAATCGTTTGGGTACCTAAAATCAAGAACTAAACTTGTTTTGTAGGTTTATGCATCCGGGGGCTCAAGTTGGATCATCGATAGCGGGTGCACAAACCACATGACAGGGGAGAAGAAGATGTTCTCCTCCTACGAGAAAAATCAAGATCCCCAACGAGTTATCACATTCAGGGATGGAAATCAAGGTTTGGTCAAAGGATTGGGTAAAATTGCTATATCTCCTGACCACTCCATTTCCAATGTTTTCTTGTAGATTCTTTAGATTACAACTTGCTTTCAGTTTCGCAATTATGTAAAATGGGCTACAACTGTCTTTTTACGGATGTAGGTGCTACTGTCTTTAGAAGAAGTGATGATTCAGTAGCATTTAAGGGAGTGTTAGAAGGTCAGCTATACTTGGTAGATTTTGATAGAGCTGAACTCGACACTTGCTTAATTGCTAAGACTAACATGGGCTGGCTCTGGCATCACCGACTAGCACATGTTGGAATGAAGAATCTTCACAAGCTTCTAAAGGGAGAACACATTTTGGGACTAACAAATGTTCATTTTGAGAAAGACATGATTTGCAGCGCATGTCAGGCAGGGAAGCAAGTTGGTGTTCATCATCCACACAAAAACATTATGACGACTGACAGGCCACTCGAGCTCCTACACATGGACCTATTCGGCCCGATTGCTTACATAAGCATCGGCGGGAGTAAGTACTGTCTAGTTATCGTGGATGATTATTCTCGCTTCACTTGGGTGTTCTTTTTGCAGGAAAAATCTCATACCCAAGAGACCTTAAAGGGATTCTTGAGACGGGCTCAAAACGAGTTCGGCTTAAGGATCAAGAAAATTAGAAGCGACAACGGGACGAAGTTCAAGAACTCTCAAATTGAAGGCTTCCTTGAGGAGGAGGGCATCAAGCATGAGTTCTCTTCTCCCTACACGCCACAACAAAATGGTGTAGTGGAAAGGAAGAATCGAACTCTATTGGACATGGCAAGAACCATGCTTGATAAGTACAAGACTTCGGATCGGTTTTGGGCCGAGGCGGTCAACACCGCTTGCTACGCCATCAACCGGTTATATCTACACCGAATCCTCAAGAAGACATCGTAAGAACTCCTAACCGGTAAAAAGCCCAATGTTTCATATTTTAGAGTCTTTGGTAGCAAATGTTTTATTCTTGTTAAAAGAGGTAGAAAATCCAAATTTGCTCCCAAGGCTGTAGAAGGCTTTTTACTAGGATATGATTCAAACACAAGGGCATATAAAGTCTTTAACAAGTCCTCTGGACTGGTTGAAGTTTCTTGTGACATTGTGTTTGATGAGACTAACGGCTCTCAAGTAGAGCAAGTTGATCTTGATGAGATAGATGATGAAGAGGCTCCGTGCGTCGTGCTAAGGAACATGTCCATTGGGGATGTGTGTCCTAAGGAATCCGAAGGCCACCACATGCACAAGATTAACCATCTTCCTCGATGCAAGCATCTCCACCAGCTCAAGGTGAGGATGAGGCTCAAAATGATAAAGAAGAAGATCAAGGAGTTGAGCCACCTCAAGAGGAGAGCAATGATCAAGGGGGAGATGCCCATGATCAAGATGAGAAAGATGAACAAGTTCCAAGACCGCCACACCCAAGAGTCCACCAAACAATCCAACGAGATCACCCCGTGAACACCATCCTCGGCGATATTCAAAAGGGGGTAACTACTCGATCTCGTGTTGCTCACTTTTGTGAACATTACTCTTTTGTTTCCTCTATTGAGCCACACAGGGTAGAGGAAGCACTACAAGATTCGGATTGGGTGGTGGCGATGCAAGAGGAGCTCAACAACTTCACTAGGAATGAGGTATGGCATTTAGTTCCACGTCCTAACCAAAATGTTGTAGGAACCAAGTGGGTCTTTCGCAACAAGCAAGACGAGCATGGTGTGGTGACAAGGAACAAAGCCCGACTTGTGGTCAAGGGGTATTCACAAGTCGAAGGTTTGGATTTCGGTGAAACCTATGCACCCGTAGCTAGGCTAGAATCAATTCGCATTTTACTTGCCTATGCTACTTACCATGGCTTCAAGCTTTACCAAATGGAAGTGAAAAGTGCCTTCCTCAGTGGACCAATCAAGGAGGAGGTCTATGTTGAGCAACCTCCCGGCTTTGAAGATAGTGAGTACCCTAATCACGTATATAAACTATCTAAGGCGCTTTATGGGCTCAAGCAAGCCCCAAGAGCATGGTATGAATGCCTAAGAGATTTACTCATCACTAATGGCTTCAAAGTCGAAAAGGCCGATCCTAATCTATTCACTAAAACTCTTGACAATGATTTGTTTGTATGCCAAATTTATGTTGATGATATTATATTTGGGTCTACTAACGAATCTACATGTGAGAAATTTAGTAGGATCATGACACAGAAATTCGAGATGTCAATGATGGGGGAGTTGAAGTACTTCTTGGGATTTCAAGTGAAGCAACTCCAAGAGGGCACCTTCATTAGCCAAACGAAGTACATTCAAGACATTCTAAACAAGTTTGGGATGAAGGATGCCAAGCTCATCAAGACACCCATGGGAACCAATGGGCATCTCGACCTCGACACGGGAGGTAAATTCGTAGATCAAAAGGTATACCGGTCGATGATAGGTTCTTTACTCTATTTATGTGCTTCACGACCAGATATAATGCTTTCCGTATGCATGTGTGCAAGATTCCAAGCCGACCCTAAGGAAGCTCAGCTTACGGTCGTAAAACGAATCTTGAGATATTTAGTTTATACTCCTAAGTATGGGCTTTGGTACCCTTGGGGATCCACATTTGATTTAATTGGTTATTCGGATGCCGATTGGGCAGGGTGTAAAATTAATAGAAAGAGCACATCGGGGACTTGCCAGTTCTTGGGAAGATCTCTGGTGTCTTGGGCTTCAAAGAAGCAAAATTCCGTAGCTCTTTCTACCGCCGAAGCCGAGTATATTGCCGCAGGCCATTGTTGCGCGCAATTGCTTTGGATGAGGCAAACCCTTAGGGACTATGGTTACAAATTAACCAAAGTTCCTATTCTATGTGATAATGAGAGTGCAAACCGCATGGCGGATAATCCCGTTGAGCATAGCCGCACTAAACACATAGCCATTCGGTATCATTTTCTAAGGGATCACCAACAAAAGGGAGATATCGAGATTGCATATATCAACACTAAGGAACAATTAGCCGATATCTTTACCAAGCCACTAGATGGACAAACTTTTAACAAACTTAGGCATGAGCTAAATATTCTTGATTCTCGGAATTTCTTTTGATGTCTTGCATACATAGCTCATTAATATACCTTTGATTATGTCTCTTTTATATACTATGACTAATGTGTTCTCAAATATATTTCAAACCAAGTCATAGGTATATTGAAAGGGAATTGGAGTCCTCGGCGAAGACAAAGGCTTCCACTCCACTCCATTGAATCACTCATCCTTCGTCGTCACTTCGAGCCACTCTCCTACTTTGGTATAATCTTCACTTATATTTTGTTCGCCAAAGGGGGAGAAAGTAGTTACAAGGGCTTATATTTCACTCAAGTATCCGTTTTTGGCGATTCATGCCAAAGGGGGAGAAAGTATTAGCCCAAAGCAAAAGGACCGCACCACCACCTAATTTTATTTTAAATTAAAGATTCTCAAATTGATATCTTATTGTGTTCAAAAGGGGGAGAAAGTAGTATCTTCAAAAATTGCAAAACCCTCTTGAACACTAAGAGGAGGATTTCACTAAGGGGGAGTTTTGTTTAGTCAAAGGAAAAAGCATATGAAACAGGGGGAGAAAATTTCAAATCTTGAAAATGCTTCGCAAAATCTTACTCATTTATCCTTTGATTATTTGCAAAAGGACTTTGAAAAGAATTTACAAAAGAATTTGCAAAAACAAACATGTGGTGCAAGTGTGGTCCAAAATGTTAAAAATATAAAGAAACAATCCATGCATATCTTAAAAGAATATTTATTGGTTCAATTCTAAGAAACCTTTGCACTTACATTTTGCAAACTAGTTCAATTATGCACTTCTGTATTTGCTTTCGTTTGTGTTGGCATCAATCACCAAAAAGAGGGAGATTGAAAGGGAATTAGGCTTACACCTTTTTCCTAATTAATTTTGGTGGTTGAATTGCCCAACACAAATAATTGGACTAATTAGTTTGCCCTAGTCTATAAGTTTTTCAGGTGCCAAAGGTTCACAATAAGCCAATAAAAGGACCAAGAAAGGGTTCAAACAAAGAGAGCAAAAGATATCCCAAAAGGCACCCTGGTCTGGCGCACCGGACTGTCCGGTGCACCAGGGCACTCGACGCTGAACTCGCTACCTTCGGGAAAATGGGAGGTCGCTCCGCTATAATTCACCGAACTGTCCGGTGAAGCACCGGACAGTGTCTGGTGTCACACCAGACTGTCCGGTGTGCCAGCGGAGCAACGACTACTTCGCGCGCAACGGTCGACTGCAACCGCATTCAATGCGCTACAGTGCGCGCTAGAGTCAGAGCACGCGCAGTTGGCGCACCGGACAGTCTACAGGACCTGTCTGCTGCACCACCGGACAGCCCAGAGGCCCCACCTGTCAGAGCTCCAACGGTCAGAACCCAACGGCCCGCTGACGTGGCTGGAGCACCGGACTGTCCGGTGCGCCATGCGACAGCAGCCTTCCAACGGCCACATTTTGGTGGTTGGGGCTATAAATACCCCAACCACCCCACATTCAAGAGCATCCAAGTTTTCCACCTTCAACACATTACAAGAGCTATAGCATTCAATTCTAGACACACCCAAAGAGATCAAATCCTCTCCCAAGTCCGGAATCACTCCAAATCAAATAGTGACTAGAGAGAGCGACATTTGTTTTCATTTGAGCTCTTGCGCTTGGATTGCTTCTTTTCTTTCTCATTCTTCTTGTGACAAACTCAATTGTAACCGAGGCAAGAGACACCAATTGTGTGGTGGTCCTTGCGGGGACTTTGTGTTCCGTTTGATTGAGAAGAGAAGCTCACTCGGTCTAAGTGACCGTTTGAGAGAGGGAAAGGGTTGAAAGAGACCCGGTCTTCGTGACCACCTCAACGGGGAGTAGGTTTGCAAGAACCGAACCTCGGTAAAACAAATCCTTGTGTCTCACGCTTTATTTGCTTACGATTTGTTTTTCGCCCTCCCTCTCGGACTCGTTCTTATTTCTAACTCTAACCCGGCTTGTAGTTGTGCTTAAGTTTATAAATTTCAGATTCGCCCTATTCACCCCCCTCTTGGCGACTTTCAGAGAGGAGCCAACTTCCTCAAATCCATATGCTTTTGCATGTGATGAAAGGAAGGGCAAAAAGAAGGCTCCCACTCCAAGTTCCTCAAGTGAAGAAGAGGAAGAAGAAGAAAGTGATGATGATGAAGATAATCAACCATGCACATCATCCTCCAAGGATGAAGAAACAATCCGACGCGTCGGAAAGGTAATGGGGATGATCCGCAAGATTAATCTAATGGGTGTGCCCCTGCAGGTCGAAGATGTTCTCTTTAACATTGACATGAAAAAGCAAAGAAAGAGAGGATGCTTCGCATGTGGGGAGAAGGGCCACTTCAGGGACAGCTGTCCAACTATGGCCAAACCCAAAAAGGAGAGGAGCAAAGGCAAGGCGCTAACAAGTGTTAGAACTTGGGATGATTCTTCAAGTGAAGATGAACCTC